>NC_064567.1:46558234-47808234 GCF_937001465.1 Orcinus orca | reverse complement strand
CTTCATCCCATCTTACACTTCCACCTTCCCGTGTCCTCAAGTCCACTCTCTATGTCTGTGTCTTTATTCCTGTCCTGCCCCTATGTTCATCAGAACCATTTTTTTTTTTAGATTCCATATATATGTGTTAGCATACGGTGTTCGTTTTTCTCTTTCTGACTTACTTCACTCTGTATGACAGATTCTAGGTCCATCCACCTCAATACAAATAACTCAATTTCATTTCTTTTTACGGCTGAGTAATATTCCATTGTATATATGTGCCACATCTTCTTTATCCATTCATCTGTCGATGGACACTTAGGTTGCTTCCATGTCCTGGCTATTGTAAATAGTGCTGCAATAAACATTGCGGTACATGTCTCTTTTAGCACTATGGTTTTCTCAGGGTATATGCCCAGTAGTGGGATTGCTGGGTCATATGGTAGTTCTATTTTTAGTTTTTTAAGGAAACTCCATACTGTTCTCCATAGTGGGGAATCAATTTACATTCCCAACAACAGTGCAAGAGGGTTCCCTTTTCTCCACACCCTCTCCAGCATTTTTGGATGATGGCCATTCTGACTGGTGTGAGGTGATATCTCATTGTAGTTTTGATTTGCATTTCTCTAATGATTAATGATGTTGAGCATCCTTTCATGTGCCTGTTGGCAGTCTGTATTATCTATTTGGAGAAGTGTCTGTTTAGGTCTTCTGCCCATTTTTGGATTGGGTTGCTTATTTTTTTGATATTGACCTGCATGAGCTGCTTGTACAATACTTTTGAACAGGCTGATGGTAAGATCACAGACACCATCTGAGACAGGGGTTAGAAGAATATTAGAACAAAATTTCTTTAAATGTCCTTTAAGTCTTGTAAACACACAATGAAAATTAGCGTCTGTACTTTTATCAATTCTCCTGATGTATCAATAACATAAAGCAGCCAGGGCTTCCTTGAGTTTGTAGAATGTGCCTGATTAAAGGCAAAGCATGGAACTAACTCAAAACCTTTAAATTCCTATGGCTTCAAAAGTCTTTATTTCAAGGCAAAATGTGGAAGGGAAAAAAGAATGACTAAATCTGTTTTTAGGAACAATCTAATCTGGTCCTTGGAGCTGAAGGCTTCATGGCAGAAGATACATGTCTGGATACAATTCAGTGGATATCAGTTTAAGTTCCTACATCATAAACTTAGTGCTGCTGCAGAATGGGGACCAGAGATGAAACAGTGCCACAAACCATGCCTTTTGGAGGCTCACGATTTAGTGAGGAGAAACAGAAATAACAATAATGGAATGAAATAACAATAATGGAATGCTGTCTGCAGTACCTGTCACGGCAGATAATAATAAAAGCATTATCAGCTCATATTTATTAAACGTTTAACATGTTCCAGACCCTGTGCTAGGACTTGCCACTTACTTAACCTTCCCAACAGCCCTATATGGTAGATAGCACATTTCTCACTTTGCAAATGAGAAAATTATACATTAGTAAGTTGCCCAAAATCACAGAGCTGCCCAACCAGAACCTGAGGTGTCCAATACCAGTGACCACTCCCTCAGCCACCAGAAGGTGTGATGCACAGTGGGAGAATGGGGAAGGTAGGTTCCCTACCGGCAGGTCAGCCCTTTTCCATCCTCTGTGATGTTGGCTCAGAACTGAAGGAAGAAGGGGCACAAGATCCATCCCCCAAAGCAGTCCCGAAGCTTTTCTAAAGCTCTGTGTGCCAGGAAAGGGCAGCACAGGGAGTGCTGTCAACCTTCTGAGCCTTGCCAAACAACTTAGGAACTAAGAAGACAAGCACAGAACACTGGGCCACCCAAATCAAAGCCTTTGGATTCTTAAGTTAACTTCAGAATAGAAAAGGGGTCATTGCTAACTAGAGAAGTAGATTCCTCTGTTCTTTGTGGCTAAGTAGAAATCATTTAACTGCTTTTAAGTCTTAATTTCCCCATGTGAAATGCTTATTCATTCCTCACTGGGGACTCCCAAGGTGTGCTTCCCATGATCTCTGAGAGCAACTTCATGTTTATACAGTATTATGATCATTTTAGAGAAAATTTATATCTCTGTACTAACTTTCAAATGCTTTTGGATTTTTTCTATTTCTGATAAAACGTATCTGTGATAATGGATCGCTGTTCACTCGCATCTCCGCCTCTTCCCCTTAGGGAGGAATATATTTCCTCGCCCTATCAGCTCTGTGCCTGGCCAAGTGACTTGATTTGACCAATGGAATGTTATAGACATGATATGAATAGAGGCCTTTAAATGAGCTTCCCTGGTTTGGTGTGGCACTTGAAAAAAGCATATGCCCCTCGGAGCTGCTGCCCCTTCAGCCTGGTCCCCAGAATGTGCACATCAGCTGACTTGTGCCTGACCTGAGTAGAACAGTGGACTGGCAGCCTGAAGCTGAGCCACCCAGCTGAATCCAGCTTCTACCAGCAGAACAGTCACCCTGTAGACCAGAGAGCATGAGAATAAGTGCTCAGTAGCTTAGCGTTAGGAGCTACTGAGTTTTGGGTTAGTTTGTTATGATGCATCATTGTGGCAGTAGCTGATTAATGCTTCATCATTTTATATCCATTGGAAAGGCTAAATTACAGGTACAAATACATGTATTTCTCAGTATCTCACACTCTTTGATTTTTCCCTTAAAATGTATTAACTGCACAGGCATCCTGTCACCCAAAACACACCATATCTCAATTACTTGAACAAAGATACAGGCACATTAGAATACAGAGAACAGGGTCACGTACTCTCAATAAAAACAAAAGCTCACTTTGACAGTGAAATGTTTATACTAACTTTTCCCCATAAGATGCAGAAGAGGGCTTCCCTGGTGGCGCAGTGGTTGAGAGTCCACCTGCCGATACAGGGGACACGGGTTCATGCCCCGGTCCGGGAAGATCCTACATGCCGCGGAGCGGCTGGGCCCGTGAACCATGGCCACTTAGCCTGCGCGTCCGGAGCCTGTGCTCTGCCACGGGAGAGGCCACAACAGTGAGAGGCCCAAGTACCACACACACAAAAAAAAATATGCAGAAGAAAAACCAGTATCTATTTTTCATGGAAGAGCTACATAAAATACTACCTTTCAGAATAAAAAAAAAGTACTGATGGTGAAATAGTATCTTCAGGCTCATATCTTCAGGTCTACATAATCTCCCTCAGTAATTTTTCTGTCCTTCCATCAGTATGTTTTAAGTTACTGCTGTCAAGACCATTCTCTCCTCTCGTCAACCCACACCCCCCCTTTCTGCCAACGTTTATATCCACTAAAATCTATACAAGATTTCACGAAGCTCCTGAAGAAAAGTTTTAAGAAATCCATAGGTCCCCAGAGTTTGAAAACTATACCAAACATTATTTGTTTGTGCATCATGATTACTGATCATCCTTTTCACTCCCACTCCAAAATAAAACAGCAAACACTAAATGATTTATATTAGTCAAAAATCTTTATCTCAACATGGATTGCAAAATATAAATAAAGCTTTTAGGTTTAAACAAAAAGCAAACTAGATTTGAAGAGATCTTGAGGCCAATTAGGGTTTCCCAGTCTCTACAGGGCTTTGAAGGTGGAAATGGGGTCCTTGAGCTATTTGGATGTTACAAAAAGCATAGTGAAAACTATAACCATAATAAAGCTACACAACATTCCACAACATCTTTTGGGGCTGGAGTTACTTTAACTCCTTCAGGTGACACTGGCTGACACATGTTGACAGGCGGAGGTCCCTGACAACTGCTCTTATCCCACCCTCCACCCCCTCCTCCTTTTTCTCTCTGCTCCCACCACCCCAGCCTCCCTGCTGTTCCTCAAGCACACCAGACACTCCTGCTCTGGACCTGTGCCCTTGCTGGTCCCTCTGCCTGAAACATTCTTCCCCCAGATACCCGAATGGCTCATTCATCCGCTACTTCATTCAGGTCCCTTCCGAGATGCCTCCCTCTACCTTATCTCAAATAGGCCTCTTAGCCTCTCTCTCCTGACTCACTCTGTTTTTCTCCACAGCGTTATGACTGTTTGACATTATCTTATGTATTTGTGTTTTGTCTGCTTCTCCTGTGAGCACGGACTTTGATTGCGTTGTTCGCTACAGTACCCGCATAGTTAGTACTCATAAATATGGATCAACTATATAAATTGAGAGTTTTAGATGTTGCTGCATGAAAATGCAGAAAAACAAAGCATTTAATTACTTACCAAGTCAGGTTGGTTGTTGGACAGAAATCTGTCAAGACTTAGAATCCATGGGGAGGGAGAAGGAAAATAACTAAAGGGACCCTCGGTAATTAAAGAGCTGGAAACCATTTTTAAAGTCAATTATTGATACGTCTCATAAGCCTGGACCAGCTGCTTAACTGCATCGGATCCCTGCATACTCTTTAAAGGGGATAACCAGTGGCAACATATTCTATAGGACTGAAAAGGATTTCAGTCACTGTCAGATACCATTTAGGAATAAAGTATTTTAAATACCCTCTGCAATCAGTAAAAAACTCAACTACTACCACTCAAGCCTCTAAAACAAGGCCTATCCTGGGACTTTCCTGAGAAGCTTCCAGCATTTGAGTATGTGACATTTCAAGAACTATTATTAAAGAGACGCACAGCCACTTAACGAGAACACGGCATTTTGTTAAGAGTCCTACAGTCATGTCCTTGAATTTCTTCATAAAAGTCCTATAAATCCTTTCGAATGATTCACAATAAACCATCACATCACAAACAATTCATACAAAATCATATCCTGTTTTTCCACTGCTTAGTTGGTACAACATGAAAAAATTGTGTTTTCTGTTTATATAGTTTAATAAACCTTTCTAGACCCCTAAAATGCCTTTTCTCCCAAATAGAAAATATTTATCGAATATGGAAGTCATTTTTCTAATCACATGATCTAACGTCTCAAAAACTTAGATCTAGACAAACAATACTAAATTAAGGCTGGTATATTGTGAAACGGCAAGAATTTGTGTGTGGAATGTTTTAACAGCTCATGGATTCCGACGACCACTCAGTACGACCTATTCAAACACAAACCAAAACTCTACCAGGGAAATCGAATCTCACCAAAGATCTCAAAGTAAAAATGCTTAACAAAGAACAGAAATGTATACGGTTATTTGGATTCACCTTCTTCCATTGTATTATGAAAACAAAGAGGATAGAAGAATCTGAGGAATGTGGCATTGGGAACACCATCATCGCAGATGCAAGAAGACGGTACAATTCTATCAGTATTAACGTTTATGGGGTGCTTTCTGGTTGCCAGGCCCCTCAAATGCATGTTTTTATTTAATCCTCATAACAGCACTCTGAGATAAATACTGACTTTCCTCATCTCACAGAAGCTGAGGTCGAGAGAAATTAAATAATTTGGCCAAGGTCACACAGGCAGTGGGACTGGAGGCAGCACCCCTGACCACCCTACAGAAACGCCTCCACGCCGCCGCTTCCTCCAGAGGCAATGAAGGGAACTCACTGGAGAGTTTTCTTCTCTTCAGAATTCTCCAGAGTTCCAACAGCTAACGCACTACGTGTGTGTGGTATCTCACTACACCTTGAGATACGTTCTATTACTCCCATTTTAGAGATGAAGAAAATGAGGCACAGAGAGATTATATCACTTGACAGAAGGAGCAAAGCCAGGATTCCAAGTGAGGCCAGCCAGCTCCAGGAACCCCAAGCTGAACTGCTGCTCCAGGGCTGTGCTCTAAACCCCTCCTGGCCAAGTTCTGTTGCCTGCTCATGACTTTAAATCACCATGGATTCTTCATCTATGGAATTAGCTAATCAGACTAGATCAACTCTAAGTTTCCTTCCAGTTTTCTAGTGGTACGATATTCAATCCATCTGCAAAAGGTTTTTTTCTTTCTTTGTCGTGAAGAAAACACCTAGGATAGAGTTTTTGAGTGGTCCTTTTTCTCCCCAAAGGAGGGAAATACCACTGAAAATGATCCTAATACACTTTCAAAACTAAGGCTCATTTTTTAGAATTTGGTATAAAAGAAAAATGATAAATTTTCATATTAAAAAAAGTCAACCATTTCACAAAGAGAAATGAGGAAAAAATATATGTTCTTTCCATTACACTTTACGTAGTTTGCATAGCTTCCCTGCTGGAAATAATGGTCTTCAAAGTTTACTCTGCATCTCAGCATTCACATGAACTCCATTATAAACACAGGGTCCATCCTTACAATCTCTCATTAAATACAGTGATTAGGTAAGATGCAGTAGTTTTCTCGTACAATGTTTTAAAACGCATCTGTATTAGTTGCAAACATTTAAAGATAGATTTCACATAAAAATCTTAATTCCCAGCTTCTAAAAGTAGCAGTAATAATAATAATTATAATAACAGAACCTGCGGACAAAGGCCCTGTACTCCGACCTGGGAGCACCGAGCTGCAGGTCAGTGAAGCAAGGGCTCTCTGGTTGGCCAGAGTTCCCTCTACTCCAAATTACACTGAACTTGGTCAGTTCACTCATACATTGTGTCCTGAGGATATCTGGGTTTGAGACGCTTAGGCCACAAGGTCCCCAGTTTGAGCATTTCCGCTCTAACGACATACCTGAGTTAGGATCAGGTCTTCATACTCACCTATATTAAATGCTTGCCGCCAGTAAAACTAAAAATTACATCTATTAGAATGGAAGCCCAAAAAGGTTACAGCTCTTTAAAAGTTTGATTCCTTGTTAACACTCCCTAATCCTCACAATGTTAATTATTTCATTAGTGTAAGCCACTGGGTTCCCAACCTTGGCAACATAATAGATTCAACTTTGAAGTGTCAGAAACACAGATGCTCAGACCCAGACCACCTCTGGTCAAGCACATCAGAAGGTCTGGGGGTGGAGCCCGGGCATCCTTATTTTTTCCAGGTTCATCCAAGTAACTCTGTTCTTGTTGAACACTACTGATGTAAACTCTACTGCTATACAGGGTGTGACTTATAAATCAATAAGACTGACTCCCACAGATAAGAAACATTCTCATTACTTTCCAACATATATGACAGACACTTAAGATGCTATCGTCTTTCCAGGTTTTGACAAAATATCATTTCTTTATTCTAACATCTGAAATGAAAAGCACATATAACTTAACATCTCTTGATCAAATTTTTTGGTCTGATGTTTGCATATTTTTACAGCAAACATTTTGGTGTGGGCCCCTGAAAGTGCTGAAGGGAAGCCAACATACAAACGGGAGTTTCCAGCCCAAGCAGAACACTGAAACGCATTGACTTAAGTCACACACTGTCAACCATTGGGTGGAGTTGGTGCCAAACTCCAGACGTCTAGTGTCAGAAATATTCTATCAAAAGATCTACTCGATAAAGATCTAAAATCTAAACTATCTATAAATTACTTGGGGCCTGTGTGGCACCTGCTGGGAGTCCCGAAAAGGAGTTTTAGCCCACAGACACACCAGCCTGTCAGATACCCCAACCACAGATTAGCTCCACAAGGACAGAGGCCTAGAAAAGTTCATCTGGAATTTTAGAGGTGAAAGCTTTCCGTAATACATATTTAGCTTGAATTTACAAAAAAGCCTCAAAAGCCCCAACACCTTTATTTGATGTTTGATACCTAAGGAAGCATGGGCATAACTTACACTTATTTATGCTTATTACCATGCTATTCCATTTACTTAACAGTAAGCTGTATAAATATGACTCTATAGATTCCCCTGCTTTTGCCTTTTTTTTTTTTTTTTTTTTTTTTAACGCGGGCCTCTCACTGTTGTGGTCCCTTCCGGACGTGCAGTCTCAGCGGCCATGGCTCACGGGCCCAGCCGCTCCACGGCATGTGGGATCTTCCCGGACCGGGGCACGAACCCATGTACCCTGCATCGGCAGGCGGACTCTCAACCACTGCGCCACCAGGGAAGCCCTGCCATTTTTTATATAATTATGCCATGTATTGAGAATCAGGCAGCTAAATTAGCATTCGAGAGACTTTCACTGAATGATTTAGGTAAGAAAAGGAGGACTTCAATTTTTAAGCCCAGATGTGCTCCTGCACCAGCCGTTCGAGGTCTGATGATACAGAAATGTGACCTAAAGTGTGCAGTCAGTGCCACCAGGGAAATGTCCATCAGGGAGGGCTCTAAACACATGCCAAGAGGTCAGGGCTCGTAATTCACAATGTTTGTATAGCTGGGTCCAGTTAGGTATCATTGGTCCAAACAGATTTTTAAAATAATGCACATGAACATAATGACATTATTTTAATTTTGAAAATCTAAAGTAAAAGAGAAGTTTGTAAGTGTTTACAGTGTTAGGTATTATGTTTGAAAAGTCGTCCACCCCCACATAAATAAGTATCGGTAAAGGAAAGAAAACCAGTCAGCATCTTTAGACAATTCAGTAATTATAACCATTTTAGAACTGCCAAATTATTGTTTTCATTACTGTTACTGTGATGCTGGGATGCTCATGGACTCTCCTAACCTACATAAACATTTTCTTAGAAGCCTTGAAACATTTGTTCCCTTTGGAAATGCAGCCATTCTGTGTGTAAGACACTTAGGTATACAACAGCCTTCTATTAAAATGCAAACATCTCATAAAAAGTCACAGTTTATAAAGAGCAAGTGCTAAGGTATATGGGGACACCTGAGAGCAAAGCCTGTCCCTCACTCCCCTGAGCATTTTACTGGCTGTGTACTTCATGCTGGGTTATTTGGTCTAGGTCTTGGTCTGTTTCTTATGTCAAATGGGACTCATATTGAATTCTTAAGCAATGCGTATAAAGCAGCTAACCAGTGCATCACTAGTGGACGCTTAATGATGGTAGTTATTGTTACTATTTTATATAAATCAGATTGTCAGAACTGTCCAAGTGGAATCAGGATTCAAAATCCAATTCTGTCTAGCTTCACAGCCCAAGCTTCTCCCCACTGCAGCCCCTGGCCTCCCTTACACCAAACATCCCTGGCAAAGATGTGGAAGGGATGTAAGATACTTTTTTGTCCTAGCATTGTTTAAGCCCTAGAATGTTCTAGACAACAAAATACGGTAGGTCAGGCAAAAAATGATTCAACTAAGCTTAGTAATATTCTCAATCTGGAAAAGGATTAACCAAGTTCAATTCCCAAGTGTAAAAATAAAGAAGTGGATTTCCTTTTCAAATCTCCCTTTAAAAAAAAAAAAAAGTCTTCTTAAAATGTCCTTAATATAAACTACCCTAAACTAATTACATAACTAGTGTCTGTATGTGTGCCATTAACATATACACATAAACAAATAAATATGTAAGTCCTCACATATGCACACCTCCAGAGATGATTAGCTTCAAAAATGCTTTTCACTGCCCAAAGTTCCCTTTGTAACTTATTCTTTCCACAGCCCAAGACGTTTCTTGATTTTTATTTTCATTTCATTTCTGAAAACACTTCTTGAGGAAGATGCTAGGAGGATGGCAAGGCCCAGTCCTACAGAAAGGGGCCAAGTTTCCGGGGGAGTCCATAGGTGGCTACCATAAAGTACGGTGCACACAATTCTGGCAGAGACATGAGCCAACGCTACAGCACAAAGAAGGAAGGACCAGTTATGATGATGCTATTTACTGAGGGAAATGTTTGTTTTTTAATCTTACCAAAATAAACAAGCATTCTAGTCATATTTCACCAGATAAGGTATTTAACTAATATGGTAGCATATTTAACTCAAAATTAGAAGGTGGTACTTCTAGGATAGAAATGTCTAATTCATAGCTTGCTGTGAGGGTGAATCAGATACTGTATGAAAATTGTTTAGAACTGTATCTGGCACATAGTAATGACTCTCTAATTAGTACTAAGAAATGGACCCAAGTTTTACAGGGCCTGCAGCTTTAGACCCTGTTTATGAAAAAAACTGCAACATTATAAATACAAAATGCTTAGAAAAGTGATTATTTAGATTTTAAAAAATCACAGCAAAATACAAAGTTTTAAAGCTGACATTACCAAAACACCACAAAATCGAAATTCAGAAAAAGAATCCAGTATGTGAATTAATTTATCACCTGAAACACTGCTGTAAATACTTCTTTGGGGCTGCACACTCTTGATTACTTCTCATATGACAATGATTCATATTAATATCATTTTCTATACGGCACAAAGATAAATTGGTCTTTCCTCAAGCATGGGTGATCAAAATTTATTTTTAATTATTGATAATTCAGAAAAGTTACTTTTAGCCTCATAGCTCTTTATGATGCCATATAAATTTTTAGGATTGTTGTCAAATTTGTAAACACTTATTTTCTTTCACATGTGAGCCACAAGAGTTCAGGGCATTCTAAGTCTCCTTGTGCATTGACTAACTTTAAATATTTTTTGTACTGATGACACTCAGTAATCAGTTTGTTGTGTTTTTTGTTGTCACTGATATGTGTTTACGTATGTGTGTATCTACACATTTACACACTCACGTCAAACAAGAAACTTAAACACGGAATTCCCATTAAAAAACATGGTGCGTTTATAAATGTATATTTGCATTATTGAGTATATTCCTAACAGAAAGAACTTCCATGTCAAAGACACTTAGATGAGAACTGAATCTTCTACTTACAATTTTATACATCTAATAAGTAGAAGAATTTTCCAGACTAGCTTCTGGCTCCATACCATATTCAAACCATATTCCCACCAGCAGAAGTCATAGTACAGATTCATGCTGCAATATTAACCCGTCCCTGCCCCTTTTTGTACAGACCCTAGGTGAGCTGGCACATTGGCACATCCCCAGGTGGACGACATTCCTGGGAAGTGATTCCTACCCTAGGATGGCTAGGAATAACTTAACTAGACACAGAGACGACTGTGAACTGAATAAATGCATCCCACTCAACCCAAACTAAAAGTGTCCCCAATTCAACTGCCCCTTAGCTATATCTCAGAAACACTCTCAATTCCGATGTCACTGAATCCAAGGAGAAATGTTACAGAAGGGAAGTCAGAGTGGAAAAGGATAATGTTACCCGACTGCTGTTAAAATCTTACACCCTACAAATTTTACAAGTTATGATGTCATCCATGAATGCATGGCTGTGTACACTGGTGGGCTCCTCTAGGGCCTTGGAAAGGGCTGGGTGAACCCAAGCAATATATTCAGAAATGGTAAAACATATACTGTACAAGTGAGGGGCCCTGGGGCTTGCAATTCATTAGCTTCACAATAAATCTGCCTCTGTGGTCCTGATTATTCTTCATCATTTATCTCAGTCTGTACATGTCTGGTCTCTCCAAATAAATTTCAATCCTTTGGAAACAGGAAGTACAGTCCTAAGTACTGTAGATAGAAAATACTCAAAAATGTTTGTGGTAGTCCTCACTATGCACAGTGATCTAGGGAGAGAGAGAAATGTATATATATCCACCTATAAATACACATATGTATATATGTATACATATATCTGTGTGGTGTATATACACATACATATATAAATACACATATACATACGCCATTTATGTATGCATTATATATGTATTTGTATTATATATTTTATATATATAACATTTATCTACACATTATGTATATATATTAATTCTATATATGTATAATACCAAAGAAAGAGTGAGTCTTTTCAAATTAACAGCATGGTATCCAGATCTTGTCCCTTCAAGGAGGTCTATCTCAGAAGAAAGGCACTATTAGAGCCTGGCAGACAGAGAACAGGGCTTCCTTTAGGAGGCCAGTGGGTGAGCCAGGCCATCAGGAGACTATCAATGCTCTCTAGTGCTGGACAGAGAGTCTGTAGTTAGTGACCCAAAAGAGGCACTTTGACGTCTGCCAAAGTGGAGAGAGAGTTATTGGGAAGACTTCATCCTTAAAGAGAATATCCATTAATCTGGTCTGTGCTTGCAGCTGGACTTTAAAAAAAATAGGTGAAAACTACTGCATGATTACAGTGCTTAGTGCAAGGGGAAAATATAATTTTCTTTCAACTGATTTAGCATATTAAATGAAAGCCTTTTTTTAAAGAAACATATAATAAGTTTCTGACATTTGCAGTTTCCGATTTTCAAATTCTAAATAAAACAACATCTGCTATTCAAGAATAACACTTTAGCCAGGTCAGTATGGAACAAATCTATTATCTCGTCATGAAACAAAATGTATTATCTGCAATCCAGCAAGTACTGATGTTTCTTCAGTAGTACCCAGTCTGTACCATGTCTGCACTGTTAAGATCTGAGGGCAGGGGTAAGGATGGGGTGCGGAGGGAAACCTAAGGACATGCGGGGTATGATTCTTGTCCTAAAAGCAAAAGCTGGAAAAAAAAGGGAGGATTTTTAAGGGCTTCAATAGTATTGTGCCCTGTCTCTCAGACCTCAGTCTAAAACTCAAGGCCTTTGGCTTCCAGACAGTCCTAGGAAAGCCCCTCTCATCACGTATCACCAGCCTGCTCCAGTCTGGAGGCTTCTTCCCTGTCATCAACAGAAGAATCGGGTTTTCTGAAAACAGCTGTCAGTTTGCACTTCTAGAATTGTCAAGGTGGGAAATGTCACCAAAATAATTGCACTCTAAAGGAAACTAGTTTCCAAAGAACACGAATGCCTCTGTCAAGTTAGTTGGCTGTAGGCAAGAGTTTTTCTGTCTGTGCGTTTCAGTCATACATCAGAAAACATGGACAGGAGAAAACAATCAAAAACTTGTGAAACTTATGAGACAGGATGTTCACTAGCAAGGTTTTATAAAGGGTGATTTGACTGCTTTCAGGTGACAATTGGGCAAATGGAAAAGCCACTAAAGATGGTGTTTTGGAGGAAGTTTTACATTTAGGGGTCCCCCACTGGGTGGTGTGTGCACACATGTGTGTGCGCCCACTCATGCACACACACGCACTTAAAATCTCCCTGGCTCTCTACCTAGGACCTTCTAGTGAACCATGGGAGGGATTAACAGGGCATCCTGCCACCAAGCCACAGGGTACAGGCGAAGAGCAGGGCGGGCAGTGACAAGCCTTTAATTCATCCATTTATTCATTCAGTCATTCCTTCTCTCCACAGGAAATGCCCTCGTGGGAATGTGCCCACAGCCCCAAGGCACAGTGCCTCTTTCTAGTCTTGGGTTTTTTTTCAACTAAACGCAGGCCACAAGGAAAGGCCATGTTGGAAGCCGCTGGCCTTGACACCACTTCCTAGTCCACAGCGGCAAAGGCCTTTGCCAGAGTCTAAAGTACCTCTGGCCACACGGAAGAGAAGGTGGCCAGAGGCTGCAACCCCAATGCTGGACTGTGGGTGTCCCATTTCTGACTCTCAGTCTTTCCTGGGACAGGCCTGGTGATTTTATATAGTTGTAGGTGGATACCACCCACATTCTATTAACCTCTAATGTAGACCTTCATAGGATTCCAACATACTTACTTAGCAAACACATAAAATGGCAAGAAACTGGATGACGTACATAACTTACTACTACTGAAGTAAGTGAGTACTTTACACATAGTAGCTCACTTAACCCTCATCAGCCACTCCACGGGGTAGGCGCTGTTATGAGCCTCATTATACAGAAGATGAAACTGAAGCTCAGTGTGGTTAAGTCATCTGTCCTTAGTCAAACGGCTGACAAGTGGCAGAGATGCATATTCCAAACCAAGCAAACGGGGTTCACCATGGCGCCTCCGAGATGATCCTCATCTCAAGGGGTCAGAGTTACTTCCTGAAGGAGGAAGCAGACCGGCTGGGGGTGGAAGGGGAGCAGGGCCAGGGCTGTCTAGCTCTTCAGCTGTCTGGCAATTTGGCACAAGCCCAGGTCTGCATACCCGTCTGAAATTCAAATTCCAGCTCACACTTACCAGTCACGGAAACTTAGGCGAGTTAAGTAATCTTTCTGTGCCTCAGTTTGCTCACCTATAAAGTGGAGATAATAAGGGCCTACTACATATCATACACCCATCTATTTAGTATACAGTAGCACGGCTTTAAGATAATGCAAATTTTTACCAAACTGTCCTTGGAGCCAAATCCTACATTATTGATAGTAACTACCTTATTTTTCTTTCCGGAGACTTTGACCTTTATTAATTAGATGGTTTACAAATCTATCCTACGAAATGAAGCAGCATGGATTTATTACCCGGATTTTAGAGATGAGGTGACTCACAAGAAGAAACCTGCTGACATTCAGGGTCAAGACCCAACCAAGTCATAGCTACTGCAAGCCACCATTAGGCAACAATGCTCCACTTCCTTATGGGGCCCCGACAGAAAAGTCTTAGTCAAGAATAGCAAAACTGGGCTTCCCTGGTGGCGCAGTGGTTGAGAGTCTGCCTGCCAATGCAGGGGACGCGGGTTCGTGCCCCGGTCTGGGAAGATCCCACATGCCGCAGAGCAGCTAGGCCTGTAAGCCATGGCCGCTGAGCCTGCGCATCCGGAGCCTGTGCTCTGCAACGGGAGAGGCCACAACAGTGAGAGGCCCGTGTACCGCAAAAAAAAAAGCAAAACTGAGGCTCCCAACACCTGGGGAAAGTTCTAAATGACCTGCTCGTTTAGTACCATCACAAGAATAACCGAATCTGGTCAAATCTGTGTTTCAGTTTAAGAGGTGCAAGTTGCATTCTTGTTCCCTCTGCCTGGACCTTAATGTTCCCTGTTTGTCCTCATGGCTAACTCCCTCACTTCTGTCAAGGTTTTGGCTCACCTATCAGCTTCTCAGTGAGGCCTATACTGGCCAACCAAGTGGAAATTCCAACACTTCATCTCCCAATCCACCTTAGCCTGCTCTAATCGGTCTCTTCCATACCACTAACCACCTGCCAACATACTATATAATTTACATCTTATGCTGACTATTTATTGTCTATCTCCCACCACTAGAACATAACCTCCCCAAAGGTTGGGATCTTTGTTCACCAAAATATACCAAGTGCCTAGAACTGTACCTGGTACAAAATTGGTGCTCGATATCTATCAGTATATAAATAAAAATCAAAATGCTTTTGATTCTTACAAATGTACCAAATAATCAAATCTAGTAAGAATGATTAAACAGTTGTCTTTCTCAGACCAAAAGCCAAAGACTTCACAGCACTGGGATGCACAGACGGAGCAGACATCTCATGAGTCTGTGACATGACCTTCAGTGCTAAATTTAGGGCTCTCAGTGTTTCTATGATTCCTAGTTACCAGTTCAACTTCACCTACCTAGGATGTGTATGTCAAGAGTGTTTCTACAAACTCAAGTATTTACTCACAATAAGAAGCAAACAAATCCTGATCAGCTTTTCCCATCTCCAGGAAACAAAGCCAGGCTATGAATGAACTGACAGTGAAGCTGATGGAGAAACACTTCACACCTGCAGGGCTGTGGGATTTCTAGGCAATTTAAGTTGAGGGGGAAGGGTTTTAGTTGGGGTACCCAGCTTGTGCACGGAGACAGGTGCTCCAGGACTAAACCAGCAATGAAATGCAAGGAAGAAAATGGGACCTCAGGTGCAGCACTCCTCCAACAGAAAGGAAAAGAGCTAAAACAGATGATGGTGCAAATCACACTTCCTTTGGCTCTACAGCCCCAAATCCTCGTTCCTAATGGGTATGGATAATTGGTTAACAACAAGAACTGAGTGTACACGTATAACAGCTACTCTCAAATTAATGCACTTAATTAATCTGAACTAAGCAATACAGTTATAATGAAAACTATGGGCTTTGTACACTAAAGGCCTTGAAAAATCTGTCATGCAAGAAATATGCCATATTCCCATCTGTAAACCTTCATTTCATTACTGCTTAAGGATTTTGACTAGTGGTTAAATGGTAATAACTCAGAAAGGTCAAGATGGACCTGTTACTTGAGCACATCTCTAATACTCCTATAATTGCTAAATAACAAACTCCTTGAAAAAATTAAAGATAATATTAACATATATCTTAGTAGTCTTCATGCATCATTTTAATGTGGCCACTTGATGACAAAGACTCAGAATTGGTAAATCATTAAAAATAACAATCTCTCCAAAAATTTATAGACTGACCCACAAACAATAAATTCCACTTAACAATACATGTAGTATAGAACATTCACCAAATGCTTTATCTGGTATATTTTCACTCATGTCCCTTCATCGGAAGTGTATTTACATGACACTGCCTACTAAGTAGGTTGTTTTTATTCTTCTTGAGGTCAATTCTTATTTCTTTCTGCATATGGGGCTGTCTTTGAAAGTAAGGGGCCTCTCCTCAGTTGAGGTACAGAATAGTTTCACTTGGTCTCTTCAGCCAGGGAATTCTAAGTGTTTGTTCATCTAACATTTACTTTCCATAAAGTTTTCTATTGTCAAACTAATTCCAAAGTATAGTAATTGTTAGCCGCGCCTCCAAATTCACCTAAGTCATAGCTACTGTTATAAATTTAAATGTTCAATATTTTCACTAAGAGAAAAACACTAGCCCTTTGGGGGTGACCATCACTTAAAAGTTTTACAAAATTTATGGACCACTTAACCCTCTTAAAAATGTTTGCACGATACTAAAAACAATTTCTACAAACTTAAAGAATCTGTGATTCACCAATAGTTTTAAATTATCTAACTGATTACAGACTTAAACCCTCAAGAAGGATAACTGTCTTTAACACATTTTAATAAATATAATTTTATTTTCTTTTAACCAGCTAGTCCAAGTAGGCAGGCAATGTGGGGAAATTATTACTTACATTAATTACAGTTTATCCTAAACTAACTGTGAGTGAATGGGATATGCAATGACAGCCTTCCCTAGGTCAGGAAATGTTATTTATATAGTTATATAATACATATTTATTATATTTATATTTTTTATTTATTATTGAAAGTAAGAGAAACAACTTCAACTAACAAAATTTCCATTGGAGCTTTGCATTACTGGAGTTTTAGTATTATTTTAAACTACCCATCATGAAAAATCTGATTTATCCTTTAAGCACCTTCAGTTATTACTATTCAATCATGATGATGAATCAGCAAATATGTTACTGCATTAAACTGCTTTTAAGACTACCAAAACTTCCCTAGCTCTTCTGTCACCTTTATCAGAGGAGATGGCAAAAGTTATTACACGGATGTTTTAAAACTTCGTAAGTTTCAAAACCTGGACAATTACTCATCCAGATTATGTTTTGAAAAATGGTTTGTAGACATTTTCAATGAGTATTTCCCGTTCTGGATGTCCCATCATATACCCATTTTAAACTAGCATTCAACGTTTATTAAGCACTCACTGTGTGCAAAGAGAAAGCATTATACTAAGAGAAGGAGCTTAAGGCTCGGCCTCATTTTATTCGTGCATAAATACACAGCAGTCGTGATTTATTCTCTCAACTTTGTAGAAACGTGAGCTGCATCCACATGGCAAAATCCATAGCATTCATTGGGAAATGACTTTCTGGGGGCAATTCACAGGTTCTCTGGATTAGGCAGCCCCGTTGGGGCATCACGCGGGCCCTTCATCTTCCAGCCCACACAGGACAACTCGTGGGCTCCGGCCACACCTTCCGCAGGTGGCTGGATCGCCCGAACCACACGAACCCGACCCATCTCTCCTCGCAGCAGCTTCGGATAGGAGCATGGAAACGTGTGCAAGGGCTTCTGCTAATTAAAGGACTTGTTGAAAGGCCCCGGGGTCTTGGGCAGGAAGAGAAAGCAGCCGCCCCGCGGGGTCCCCCTCCCCCGCGGCCACCAAGTCCCCGGCGCCCGGGGCGCTGCGCAGGCCGCCGCTGCGGATACCCGGCGCAGCCGGCGCACCTCGGGCCTAGCACCATTTGAAAGGCAAATCTCAGAGCCGGAGCGCATTTAAATGCCCTGCCCCGGGTCCTGGGGGACTGCTCTCCAGCGGACGCAGCCGCAGGGGCCTCCGGGGCGGCGCGGCCCTGGGCGCTGGGCGCGGCCCGCGGGCGCACCCAGGACCTCAGCCCGCAGCGCCCCGGCAACCGCGCCAGGCCGGGGCAGAAGCGGGCGCCCTCAGGCCAGCGAACCCTGCCGCCGCCGGGGGAAAGAGCAAGCGCCGCGTCCTCCGGCCGCGGCTCCGGCCCCCTCCCGACGCACCACACCTAGCAACCAGCGCTGACAGGACGCAGTGGCGGCGGTGCCGGGAGGAGGAAGCGGAATGGCTGCCGCGGTGGAGCCACCCCCGCCCCCCCGCTCCCACCTCCCAGCGGCTGCAGCCGCCGCCGAGCCCTGACAGCTCGAGCCCGGGCGGAAGCGGCGGGCGGCTTGCAGCGCCCGCCCCCAGCCGCCCCCAGCCGCTCCGACCACCCGGGCCAACTAACTCCGCGCTCCTGCCCAGAGCCGGCCGGTCGCCCCGCCAGCCCCGCCGCGCCCTCCGCCCCGCGCCGCATCGGTCCCTCCCCCCGCCGCCCCCTCCACCGCGCAGCCCCACTCCCACCACTTCGCCGCGGGCGCGCACGCCCCTCGGAATCCCCCAGCCCGCCAGCGGCACCTCGGGGCGCCCGCCCCTCCCCCTCCCTCTCCCCCAGCCCCACCCTGCCCCCATCCCCACCGCACCTCGCGCCTCCGCATCCCGCCACCCCCATGCCCCGGGCTCCCACACACCCTCCCCGCCCCGCCGCCGCCTTCCTCCCTCCTGACCACCCCTGGCCATTCTGGGGTTCTCGCCTGGGCAGGAGTTTCCGCGCGCCGGGCACCCCCGCCCACCCCCGGGCCATTTACCGATGTGGTTGTCTTCGATGTGCTCGATGAGGTCGGCCAGGGTGGGGAAGTGGAGTCCGCAGCCCCCGAATCGGCAGGTATTAGAGAAGAAGGAGGCGGCGGCGATGCCTGTCATGGTGCTACATCGAGAGCCCCCCTGGTGTCGGCTCAGCCAGCGCCGGGCGGGCGGAGGGAGGGAGGGAGGCAGGGTGGGGTGAGGAGAGGAGGGGCTGGGGGAGGGGGAGAGAGGCGGGGTGAGGGGAGCGCAGAGGACCGGACGGAGGGAGAGGGGGCGAGAGCGATGGAAGGATTGCGAGGAGAGACCGGGAGGCAGAGGGGAGGGGAGGCGGCGGCGGCGGCGTCGGCGTCGGGAGCGGCGGGGGGAGAGGCGGGGGGAGGGTGGGGGTGGGAGTGAGGCCGCCGCAGCTGGGAGGAGGGACCAGGGCGCGCGGCAACAGCTGTGCGGCCCCAACCTCCGCCCCTGGACCGAGGCCTCACCTGGGAGCGCCTGCCACCAACTTTATCTCACTCGGCCTGCCCTTCACAGTTGGTAATACATGCAATCTGTTTGGAGCCTCCTTGGTTATGTGTATTACATTCCTGGTATATATACATCTATTAATTACACTTACCTCCCTGCAGTGAGAACTCAGGGAGTTACCCAGGCCCCTCTCAGGGACATTTGTTTGCACCTGGCCACCTGTCTAGGTTTGACACTGACATTCACAGGGGACCCAGGAAAGGTAATTGTGTGCAACTTACTCCTTAAACCTTCTTTTAAAAAAAGCCCATTTTCTCTGGAGGTTTGTACTAATTGATTTTAATGAAGTTTCCCTCTAGGCCAGAAGAAAATCTTAGCTTTATTTAAATTTCAAAATAGAGTGCTTGATTGTCAAGTGCATTTGCCTGTGTTTTACATGTGTACCGCGTTTGTAATACTCCCTGCTCCTTTTGGGAAAATGAAAACTAATTTCATTTCCCCAAATTATAATATCCCACTGCCCCATCTCAGGTCTGGGGATTAATCCATCTGTCTCCCTGGGAGCAAAACTATCACAGCAGAAAGGACAGTGCATTGGTGAAGGCTAGAAGGAGTAGAAACAGGGTCAAGGGACATACTTTCTCTTCATTTAAAAGAGAGAGATCCTTCCAATCAATCTAGATTACACCATCCTGTGAGCATTTAAACCATAATGTTAACCAGTTAAGCATTTAGGCTGAATCAGGTAGCTTCTCTGAAACCAACATTTTGCTAAGAATCAATTACCTCCTCGTCCCCAACCCCACCCCCAATTTCACTGGTATTTTACCTTTAAAGCTTGCATTCTCCAATAGCACTTTTACAGTTGCCTACATATTACCAGTAGTTTATGATGCAACAGTGCATTTTTTCATTATGCAAGTATACTGAATTTAGCATTTTTCTTCAGGACAAATTTCACTTACCCTCTGGTGCAGACACATAGAGAAATAGTATTCCCCTGTCCATAAACTATATTCATCCCTAGTCTTATTTCTAGTAGGCTTCTTAATTCTTTTCATAGAGGAAAGGCACCACAAAAAGTTTTACAATCTGACAGTCACAGCAATTGGGGGTGATGAGTGCCCTCACCCATGGCATTTCCTCTTTTCGAGCCCATCTCTTCTGTCTGCCAGATCACAAGGTAACAACTTGTGCTGAGATGAGAGTTGGGTTGGTTGAGGCTCGGGTAGTGGTATGGCTGAAGTTTAGTTTGGTGCCAAGAATGATTTCCTGGGCCCACTTGGGGGTGGAGACAGGGCCCGGGTGGGCCTGATAACGAGCCAGGGACCCAGTTGGCGGGAGACTGGAGCCAGGGCCAGACAAGGGTCTAAAGAGCAGGAGTAAGAATTCTAGCTCTTGAATTAGAATTTTGCAGCTGTGCAGTGCATTCAGCTGCCCAGTCTGGGAAGGCCTTCAGCTAAGAGCAGGCAGAACACACACCACACCGAGTAACAGGACAGGGAAATGCAGTGCAAAAGCTTCAGCCAAAACGACGCCAAAACAGGTTCCCCCTAGAGATGAGTGTTAGGGACCCCCACCATGAGGCAGCATCGAGGAAGCAAGGAAGAATGGAGAGCTTTGGAGAAGTAGCAACTTTGTCCTCTGGAGGAGAAACTGTCTGTGTGGAATTATTAACTCCAGAGAGAGTGCGAAGAGGAACAGAGGTAGTTCAGGCAAGAGAGCTCAGAGATGGAAAGTGCCAGAAATGTGCAGATGAAAGATGAAGGAAGTAAAGGGACTGGGTTTCACTAATGTTTAAGTCTCCACTACCTGCTATGAGTTTCAGTATTCCTAAAATAAAACCTTCACAGGCCACATTTAATAAATAGAATTTTTAAAATGAAACAAGCCAAAATAACCTATAAAATGAATCAAAATTTTGATTTTTAAGATTAAAATTTTTTTCTTTATCTTGGGCAATTATTAATATTTTGAAAGGACTCAATTTATTTTGCATAAAATAACCCACTCTAATTCTTCATCTGTGAACTGAAGCTCTGCTTATATGACACACTGCTCATCCTATTTTTTTAAAATCTGCACACTGTAGGCATTTCTGGCCTTTGTATTAGATACATAATCATGGTCTTTTAGATCTGGAAGATACTCTGGCCAGCAGACCCACGGGCTTTATAGATATGGTACACTGAGGCCAGAGGCATGGAGTGAGTTCTTTCCATGTACACACAGCCAAGTTTCCTCTCTGTATTTTTAGTGTATTCAGTAAGGCATCAACAGACATTAGAAGGACAAAGATACAGTAACCACCAGCAAACTTTTAAAAAATTGCTTTACAATGGCATGCTTACCATTATATACTTGCATTTATAAAAATGTTTGTTTCAAGGGTGTCCCTTCATATAAAGTCAACATGAAGCTATAAAAATCTATAGAAGAGGGCTTCCCTGGTGGCGCAGTGGTTGAGAGTCCGCCTGCCGATGCAGGGGACACGGGTTCGTGCCCCGGTTCGGGAAGATCCCACATGCCGCGGAGCGGCTGGGCCCGTGAGCCATGGCCACTGAGCCTGCGCATCCGGAGCCTGTGCTCCACAACGGGAGAGGCCACAACAGTGAGAGGCCCGCGTACCGCAAAAAAAAAAAATCTATAGAAGAAACACTTCAACTTATTATGTCCCAGAGAAAGTGATGGCTGATATATCTCTATACTTAAAAAAAAAATTGTCCCCCTGATTTTGGTAGTAAAAATATTTCAAATAAAAGGGACAGTGAGAGAATTGAGGAGTCAGAAGGAGATGATGGTGGTTGTGGACTAGAAGTGCTCTCTGGGTTTAAGACCCCTTTCTTGGGAACCATTTGCCTCCCCCGAGATCATGTCCTCCCAATGTGTAGGCCCACAGGAAATGCAGGCGTACAGTGACCCCAGAGCTTGGTACTTACCATTACAAATGCTCTGGGATCTAGTAGCAATCTCCAAAATCCAGCATGGCTATTGCCCACAAAATGGGGCAGCTGCCAGGAAAGTGTGAATCCATTGGTCTCAGAGAGCCAGTCGAAGCCACCAAAGGACTCTGCTTCTTGTCTGGCCTCCACATACAGGATTTGGTTCATTTAGGTATACACTGATCATCAAAAGTGGGCACTTCCTGTGTCCGGCGTGGACATCTGTTAGCACTACAAGAGGATGTCTGTGAACACTGGATACTGTTAACTCTCCATACTGCCTTCAACTCTTTCTCAGGTTTTCTGGATCATTCTTCCAGGTCCCTCTTAAGGTACTTTTCAGGTTTACTGGATGTAAACAGGCCCTTAAGGGCTTGAGGCACTCCTTTTACTGCCACCACTACATAGACTGAGTAGATCGTGGACACAGGTAGGTCTTCTTCAACTCTTGCCAGTCTGGCCACTTATAAGAATATATGACACTCCCCAGCTCTTGAAGACTCAGGCTGCCAGTTATGCCAACAGCAACCTTTGCTTCAACAGGATGTTTTCTTGAGGTTCCCACCTTCTTCCAAGGAGGACAGTGTCTATTCCAGATTTTCTTGTTTAATATGCATGCAACCAAGTCTTCAAGGTCTTTGTACCGCTTTTATTCCAGCTCAGAAATGAATCAGCTTTATCTGCTCTTTGGTGATTAATTCTCATTTTGGCCCCCAGTCTCATTCTGCCTAGAATTAAGCATTGGCCTTAGAATGAGTAACGGGGGTTCTCTAGTTGGACAACACCAGTGACAAGTCCTAATGGGTGTTACCCTAAGGGGTGTTACCTTAAATTCTCTACCCTCATGCTTCTGCCTTACTGACTATATACATAGTTATGGCATTACATTTCTAGTTTTTTGTAAGATTTCTCCAGAATAAAGTAGTAAAATACCCAGCCATGGACTGCCGTTCTAACTGAGTTCTTGGGTTTACACCCCTGCTGCAATCTACCACATGCACCCAAATAATAGCTCCAAACCCAGCTCTGATGGGATTTGGCCAGCCCAGTCTGAGGTTTAAATAAGGTCATGAGAGCAGCCAACCAATCACTATTTCATTCGTTTCCTGACATCTTGATTGAACATCTATGCCAGGTTCCTGTTGTACAGCTCCTGAAGGTATATTTATAGAGGAACTGCCTGGACAGTGACCTCAGGATTTGTAAACTCTGGAGCCTGATCCACTGTGCAACACATGAGGGATACAATTTGAATATGACCAGTACAGTGTCTCCTCATGAGGGAATGCCAAATGCTTTGCAAGTCCTCCTGAATCAGTTCCTAGAGCCTGCCTGGGGTGGCTCAGTGGACTCCACATACTGTCCTCTTGGCTGCTCTGGTGTCTGACATTTCCCTCCTTTCCAACTCTGGCTCACTCAGGTGATAAATCTTGTTGCTCTTGACTGTATTGGAGCCACTAAAGCACTAATGCTTACACAAGACTGCACAGCCTTTCTGCCCAGAGATGTGTCTTTAGGCACTGGCGATGCTCACCCAGCAATGCCCAGTGTTGAAGATTCTCTATCCCTTCAAAGGCTTCTAGCACCTTTTTTGTCCTAGCCTTTTGAGGTTTCATCAGCTCCCACAAGCACAATCCTTTCCCTCTAGGACTCAGACAAGCATCAATGGAAACTGGACGAGAGGATCAAGTTGGGAATACTGCTCCATGATCTCCCCTCCCCTGCTAGAATCCCTCAGCGCCAACCTGCACCATCAGAATAAGCTTTCTATTCAATGACCTTCAATAATTGGATCTCTGCAGAAACCTCCCAGCCTTACCTCCTGCAGTTTCCTCACCTATACTGACAGTTCAAGATGGATCAAATTATTTTAGTTTTCAAGATGCATTCACTGTACCTGCACAGGCCACCTTGCCTTTGCATGTGTTGTATAGCCTGCCTGAAATATTCTTTCCTCTTCCCCTCTCCCCCCACACCAAACACAACTTCAGCAGCTCATCCTGTCACCTTCTCCAGAAAGCCTTCCCTGCATCCTGTCTCCTCTTCCTTCACTGCTGAGCTACATGTTTATCATCTGTGCTCCAGCCAAGCTCCCTCTGCATTAATTTTGACTGTTGGCTTACTGGTCTTTCTTCTCCTCTAGACCAGTAGTTCCCAAACCTTTTAAATCAAGAACCCCATCGATAAAAAAATTTAAACCTCGATCACATGAACATTCATGTTTTTATTTACAAATTATATATAGACACTACTACTCAAATATAGTATGCATGTTATAAAGTAAGACAGATGCTTTTAGAAGGTGACCTTTTAAAAAAACAGAAATGGAAGGTCTAATATCTTCATCCCACACCCTGGAGTATTGTCTGGCCCCCATCCTGGGGTAAACGCATTCCACCTTGGAGGTGTCTGATCCTAGTCTCTGTGAAAAAGAAGATTCTCTCTCACTGTGCCTGCACATGGGGCTCAATAAAAGTTGTATGGGGGGGTACAGCTCATTACTGTGATAAAGCAGGGCACTAAGATTTCAGTTTTCAATGCTGAAGTAATTTCTAACAATTTGTTACTGTTCTTCTCTTATGTAGCATCAATGAAAGACAGTCTTCAATCATCTCTCAGCTTGGAGAGATCACAACAGTTAAACCTTCCCATGATCATGGCTCAACCTCTGGCGAGACCTCTTTTCAGGTCTGGCACAGTGTTACTGCCCTGTGCCCCTAAAAGGCACTTATGAAATGCTCGTCTCATTGGTTTTGATAGCACTGGTTTCTTAGGCTTTGCTAATGCAGACAAAGCTGTTCAGTTGGACAGAGATAAGCTGGGAAGCATTGAGCCATGACATGAGATCTGACACTAGCTCTCCTTTTATTTCACTGAGTAGGACCCCTTTCCCTTTCACAGATGTTCAAGTTCATTACGATGATTATTTTCCATAACAGTTACCACCAGTCACTGAGTGCCTACTGTTGGGTCAGGCACTGTTGGACTAGATGTCTTAACACAGATCTGTTTTTAAACGCTATGAGATAGTTAAATACATTATGCCCAGATTATGGATGAGAAAAAACAAGACCCAGGGAAATGAGGTAACTTACTAAGATCCATAAAGCTAATAAGTGCTGGAACTAGGATTTGAACTCAGATCTGTCTGACTCCAGAGTCCTGGCTCTTAACATAATACTCCTCCTTGAATTTGGGTGTCCTAGAACATTTTCCTTCTCTCCCCTTGAATCTGGGGGAGAAGTTGGGCTCTTTGCCACAGGCAGGATCAGGCTCACGTACCATCACAAACAGTAAGATTGAGAGGAAAAGTGTCTTACTTTACCAAATGCACTTAGGATTGGGTCCTGAGGGTCAGGATGGGGTACTGATGATGGAGAGGGCTTGGGGCCTCCAACAGGTATTGAGAATCTTGGCTTGTCTTTTCCCTTTCCTTGTCCTTTGGAAGGTCCTTTCATTGCTGTTGCCAGGCTCATTTATTGGTCTTAAATACCTGATTTAAAATTGAACTTTATAGAGAAGTGAGACTTTGAAGAGATACCCTTGTTTTGTTCTTCAGCCAGTTCCTGACTTACCCGTTCATTGTGTACCTTCGTACTGTTGATTTTGGGGTGGGGCGGGGAACACAGGCATCACCTATCATGTGGAAAGGTGACTTTTTTTGCTTCTGTTATGCTCTTTGTCTTTGTCTCCATTCTGTAATGACTCTAATTATGTTGCTTTTCAGCCAATTGTTTGGCGTAATCATATTTTCTGTTACAGTCTTAGTTCCTGGAGCCATAGAACAGACAGCCAGCTGAATGCCATCTCAGAGGCTCTGGAACTCAATCCCTTTTCTTCCAGAGCTAGATGTATGTGCCTTTCATAAAACCAACCCAGATTCCAGTAACTTCTCCAGGAAGGACGCTCATCTTGATTTTATGACTAAATTTACCTTTCTATAATTTTCATCTCATTATGCTTTTTCCCAATGATTCTCTCTTCTCTTGTAGTGCCTCATATATTGAATGACTTTTGTAATCTCAGAGTTCTCAAACTCAGATGCCCGAAGGGTCAGGAAGGTGAAGCGATCAGAGAAGAGGGTGGTGTGGAGTGCACATGTGTGTACTGTGTGAATGGTGGGGACCAGTGCTGAACTGGAGAGCACTCCTCCCTTAAAACAGTGGAAGGCAAACAAGTTCCATCTGCGGGCCACATTTGGCCCATGAGCCCAAGAGTTTACAACTTCTGTTTTTCCTTCCAAGCCACAGTATAAAATTAGATGACTTTTATTGTGATAACAGCCCAAGAGTATCTGGATTAATTCTTTCTAAGTTTCTCATCACCATGAAGTTAGATGCAATCTAATTATTGGTGCAAATAATTCAAAAAGGACCCTTTGAGCCTTAAACAGATCTCCAAGATGATGGAAGAGCTGCCCGGTAATGGTCATAGCAGAGAAAAGAAATAGTTGGTAAGGGCTTCTTCCAGACTCTAACATTTCTTGGTTCTCAAATTCTTTCCATATTTCCCAATGCAGATCAGAGTCTTAAGAAAATTAATTTTCTGCTGGAGAGGGTGTGGATAAAAGGGAACCCACTACACTGTTGGTGGGAATGTAAATTGGTGCAGCCACTATGGAAAACAGTATGGAAGTTCCTTAAAAAACTAAAAGTAGAATTACCATACGACCCAGCAATCCCACTCCTGGGCATATATCCGGAGAAAACTCTAATTCAAAAAGATAAATGCACCTCAATGTTCACTGCAGCACTATTTACAATAGCCAAGACACGGAAGCAACCTAAATGTCCATCGACAGATGAGTGGATAAAGAAGATGTGGTATATATTTACACTAGAATATTACTTAGCCATAAAAAAGAATTCAATAATCCTATTTGTAGCAACATGGATGGACCTAGAGATTAGCATACTAAGTGAAGTAAATCAGACAGAGAAAGACAAATATCATATGATATCATTTATATGTGGAATCTAAAATATAACATAAATGAACTTATTTATAAGCCAGAAACAGACTCACAGACATAGGTACCAAACTTGTGGTTACCAAAGGCAAAAGGCGGGGAGAGGGATAAATTAGGAGTTTGGGATTAGCAGATACAAACTACTATATATAAAATAGATAAACAATAAGGTCCTACTGTATAGCACAGGGAACTATATTCAATACCTTATAATAAACTGTAATGGAAAAGAATCTGAAAAAGAATTTATATATAATATATATATATATATACATCTGAATCAGTTTGCTGTACACCAGAAACTAACACAACATTGTAAATCAACTATATTTCAATTAAAAAAAAATAATTTTCAACAACTGAATATGTGAGTACTCCAAATTTATCTAAAATAAATGCTGTATATAATGTTTTATACCGCTTGACCGGTGTCCAGGTATACTTTAAAATAGTTAATTAAACCCGTCAGTTAGTAGGTTTGGCCTTCCCAGTCTTTGAGTGCGCTCCCACTCCTGGGTCTATAGTTCAAGATCACATTGCTTTGAAGGCATTAGTTCTCTTAAAAAAATGTATAAAGTAATCTAAACATTTTAGATTACGGTTAATCTTTGGTGTCAGAGCCAACTCATGCCTCTAATTTCTTTCTCTTTTCTCCTTCTTCTGCCATCCCCTTTCTCACCCCCCTTCCCAATCCTATAAATCTCTCACATTCCCCACCTTGTCCCCTCACCCCCCCACCCCAGGATTCCTTTTCAAGATTGATTCTTGAATAGGGCCTAGGCATGAAAAGTAGTTGGTACTCTATTTGAGAAAGCTGTACCAGAGAAGAGAATTTGAGAAAGAAACACAAGGAAAAGGTAATTGGGAAAGAAAACCAAAAAAGGGCAAAAGCAAAGATTGAGAAGATCTTTTCTGTAGAGTATGATCCAAGAATATGCCTATGCTCAGTTTTAGTAGATGCTGCCAAACCATTTTCCAAAGTGTATTTACCAACTTACATACCCGCCATCAATGAGAGTTCCCAGAGCCTTTTACTTTGACTTTGCCCACAGGCTAATAAATGAGGTGTTCTGGTTTTACCAGAGCACAGCAGTTGACAAACAGCAAATTAAAAGGTTGCTGCTAGAATAAGACACACCAAAAACAAAAAAGTATACACCTCCTCCACACAAAGGCATAGAATTCAAGTAGCATAGTAATTTGGAGTGATGATTTAGAGGTAAATACATTTTAATTATCTTAAGTTATAAAAAAAAAAATGCAAGTATAACACAAGTGCCTGATTACCTGCTGGTTCTAAACTGTTCTCCATGAACCAGGGATATGTCAGCACACTGTCAAAACTTCCCTTCCTTATACTTAGTGGTGGAGTTGGGGAGGGAGTATGTGGTGTGTGTGTCTGTGTGTGTGTGTGTCTGTGTGTGGCAGATGGTGAACAGGTGGTAAATGGTAAGAAAGATTGTTTCCTACACAAGAAGCAGACAGTCAAAAATGTTCCATTACATTAAGTTATTCAATATATGTTGAAACAGGCAGTAAGATATCATATGATCTCCAGTAATACTTTGAATTATTTTAAAATTGTTGCTTAAAAGAGTGTTGCAGTTATCTAAAAAATTCATTACCTTCAGCTTAGTTAACCCATGGCAATGGCTTATTAAGCATGAAGGATTTACTTGAAAATGGTGGAGAAGATTGACATAAATTTAATTGACGTATATTCTCATTTAAATATGTATTTACTAAAAAGAAGCAAATGTTCAAATCAACAAAACTGTAGGCTCATTCCAGTAGCACCTGATTTATGCCTACGTTACCTTTCATGCATTCCATTGTCGGAGTAAGGGGTGGCAACCCCATGAATTGATTTCCTTGTTCCCTATTGCAACGTCCTATTGTGTCGACTTGTCATATATGCTAGATTAATGGTTTTATTATCAGTCAGTACTATCTGCCATTGGGAGCTAATGAACAGACCTCAGGAAATTCTGGCTTCTTCCATGGCCTCGTTCTTGCCACCTTATTTTTGGTCATTTTCAGCAGCTCCCATTTTCATCCATTCATAGACATCTCATGATAGAGACTTCTAGGTGCCTAACCAATATCCATCCTCTCCTTGCTCCTTAGTAACAGATTTTGTCAAGGGAAGCAATGTGTTCAGATTAAACCCAACATTCCCCAGCCTCCCTTGCAGATAGCGGTAGACCTATGACCAAGTTCTGGCCACTGAGATGTAAGTGAGAGTTGTTGGATGGGGATTCTGGGAAGGCTTCTTAAAAACCATATGGAATCAACTGCTAAGCACCATTTTCACTTGGCACTTCTTCCTTTCCACTTCCAAGAAGAACATGATGTGACAGCTGGCGTGCTAGTGGCTATCTCATGAACGTAAGGATAAGGGCTACACTCTAGGATGATGTCCTACAACTGCCACAGTAGCCCTTGGTGCCTACTTCTGGAATACTCATTTTGTGAGAAAAATGGATTCCTGTCTTACTTAAACCACTGCTTCTCAGGATTCTATTGCTCATAGTCAAATGCAACTCTGGTATTCAAAATATTCAGTGTAATTCTCCATTTGATTTGTTCAACATTTTACAATTGTCTTTGAACAGAAGCCATACAACAGAGATGTATACAACTCATTCAGGCTTCTGGCCTGGATCATGAAAAATTAACCTTTAAAAGGCTCTGCCATGCTGAATTATCCACTGTGAAACCAGGGACTAGGTGGCAGGGCAAGTCCTCCTATTCCAGGGCAGTATTGGGAAGTCCGCAGGGCAGAATCAAAGGCTGAGGTCAGAGAGGTATCACAACAGAGCTCTCAAGCCTGTTGTCATGGCAGCAAAGAGAGATCCATGGCAATATGTTGGAACAGACATGAGACTTCCTCTTGTTTCTACACTGGATCTTGTAGGCCTCCCTGTTTAATCAGGCCCCTTGAATCTAAATGTCAAGATCTTCTGGAAGGTATAAAATAATTCTGTAATCAGCCCATGAACGCCTTCTCACTGCATCTGTCTTCCTTCACCTGGCCTTGGACTAGGGGTGTTTCTCCAGCCCCCACCACAACACCACCGCTAGTGGAAATATCCCTGCAGCCAGCAATGAATCTGACCACTGGGGCCAGCATCAGTTCTAGTCAATCTCTAACCCTCACTCCATTTTCCTCCTTTTTTAATTCGTTTCCCCAACAAAAAATGGTCAACTGCATACTGAAACATTTTCATAAAGTACAGCTTCCAAAAAGCAATTTATAGATGCACAAAACTAAAGCAAACAAGATTAAGGCAGGAAAAAAAGAAGAAAGAGAAGAAGAAAGAAGTGTGTTCAGACTTAAGCCTATAGAAACAGAGATCAGATCTGTGGGACCAGAGGTTGGATATAAGGGTGGGGGAATTGTGGGAAGGTTTTCAAAAGGCATGAACTTCCAGTTTTAAGATAAATAAGTTCTGGGATGACTATAGTGAACAGTACTGTTTTTTGGAAGTTTCTAAGAGAATAGATCTTAAAAGTTCTCATCACAAGGGAAAAAAAATCTTTGGAACTCTGCCAGGTGATGGATGTTAACTTATTGTGGCGATCATTTTGTAATACATACATGTATCGAATCATTATGTTGTACACCTTAAACTTACACCACATTATATATCAATTATTTCTCAATAAAACTGGGAAAACAAAACAAACAAAAGCAAGCCTGACCTACCAGCTTGGCAAATAAATGAGCCCATTTCCAAAACAAGAACATTTCCTACATTCTGCCAGGTATGAAATTAATTACCTGAGCCATCTTCCTTATGGTGCAGCTTTAAACTTTTCACTGTCCTGTGGTTTCTGAAGCTGAGCTTGAGACAGCTTTGCAAACTATGTTTAACTCAAAGACCCCACCACGGTGTCACTCTGCTCTGGCCCCTGCCCTGGAGCCACACCAGGCCCACCCAGGCTCCCTTCGCCCTGGGAACAGTGATGAGGAGTGCTAGCGGTACAGGGCACCGCAGGCTGCCTCTGGACCTGTCCCCTCTCCAGACATGCTTAGGTGCTCCCTCTTCTCTGCCTCCCACCAGTCCCCACAGCCATACAGGAGCTGTCACTGGGGCAGGTGGCCTAGTGACATCTATCTGGATCCCCTTGTGGTGGGGGCACCTGAGCCCCAGATATCAGGTCACAAAAGCACAGCTACTTAACATCTGAGTCACCTGGTCCTCCTAAACTTCAGTTTATCTGCTAAGATGGGAATCATGGTGCCTCTGCATTGCAGCCATTATCTCACCACAACCACAACTACCATTTTCCCCCATTTACTACAAGAGGTGTATGACCTGCAATGCCAAATTGCCTGGGGTTACATTCTGCCTCTGCTACTGAATCCCTGGGTAACCATGGCAAGATGCTTGAGTGCTTTGCACCTCAGTTTCTCCCTCTGTAAAATGGGGACAACAACGAGCCTGCCATTCAGAGCTGTTAATTGTGTACTATGTACTTTAACATAGTGAGTGCTGCAGAGTTTGCCAAGCTCGGTGACAAGCTCTGTTAACCCTCCCCATAGAAGTAAGTACCATTATTTATTCCCATCCAACAGATAAATAAACTGTGGTTTAGAAGGATTAAATGATTCAAATGTTAAGTAACTGTGCATTTGAGGACCTTTGAGAAGCCCTAGATCCCACAGGTCAGGCAGGGGTCATCACCTTACTTCCCCAGCTGACGTCAGGCCTTTCAAGTTGTTTCTCCACACATCAAACCTAAACCACAAATCCATTCCTTCACCTTTTCCCAAAGCTAACTCCCATCATGCACCCCAGTCAGGCTCCTCCTCTCTCCCGGGGCCAGGTGGGTCAGGGTGCCCCCAGGCTTCGCCTGAAATCCTCAGGATGATGGGAGGTGCCTCTCTGCAGAGGTAGGAGCCTCCGGGTCTGGACGTCTGTGCGTTTGTTCCGTTTGTTCAGTGATGCGGGCGTTAGGTGATGAGGGCACCTGTTTGCAGGAGTGGCTGCGGGCAGTTTCCTCTCTTCTGCAGTTCACACTTCATAATTAGCTTTAGCCTCACCACCTTCTTAGGTTTCCTGTTCTAGGTTCCTGGCTCACAGAACTCAAATCCCCCTCTGACGCTTTCTTCCTAGCACACCCCTGGGAAAGAAGCATGATCTGTCCTTCTGAATGGTCTAATTCTGCACATGGAGTTAGTGTCTATTTTTTCCACAATGACCTTGGGGCTTTTTCTCTTAGCTTCCATCTGACCTTCAAGTCTGGCTGCTCTGGAGCACACATTAGCAGTTCTCACACCCAGCAGCTAATTGCTCATGTCAGGGAATGTTATTTATCTGCTCCTCCCTGAAGTTCAGAGCCACACACCTGAAAAAGGCCTGTAGAACTTAGTATGGTTTCTTTGTCTCTTCCCCAAAGATCTGGTGTGAAAACTGATTTTCTACCGAGTGGCAATTCTCAAAATGTATTACAGTTTAGAGAAGCACAGTGTGAGAAGTAAGTCTCCCTTCTAACACTGACCACCCCTTCCCCAGGTTACCCCTTCACCAGCATGCCCCTTCCAGAAATACATAGGCCTGTGTGCATCCCTTGTAACTGAGGGGTACTTGTCTTGGACCTTGATTTTTTTTCACTTAATAATATGTCTCGGAGATCTTTCCATATGAAAACATATAGGTGTTCTTCATTCTTTTTAGCGGTTGCACAGTATTCCATTATATACGAAGTTACTTGCATTAGTTTCCTATTGCTTCTGTAACAAATTACCACAAATTTAGTGGCTGAAAACAATACAAATTAATTTTCTTACAGTTTTGGAGGTCAGAAGTCCAAAACTGGTCTTACTGGGCTAAGATCAAGGTGTTGTCAGGGCTCTGTTCCATCCGGAGGCTCTAGGCAGAATTCATCTTCGTGCCTTTTCCTTCTTCTAGAGGCCACCCCATTCCTTGGCTTGTGGCCCCAGCCAGCAGTTGCATCCCTCTGACCTCTGTGTCTCTCATCACATCATGTTCTTTCTGACTCTGACCCTCCTGCCTCCCTCTATAAGGACTCTTGTGGTTACATTAGGCCCACCTGGACAATCCAGGACACTCTCCTCAAGTTACTTAACTAAATTACATCTGGAAATTTCCTTTTGCCACGTAAGGTAACATATTCACAGATTCCAGGGGTTAGGATGTGGACATCTTTGGAGGGCCATTGTTGTGCCTACCACCATACCATAGTTTATGTAATTTGCTTCCTACATATGGAATTTTAGGTTGTCTTTTGCTATTATTACAAGCAGTACTTTAAGGACTATCCTTGTACATATGCCTTACAGTGTGTGTCAGAATAGAAGCAACTCCTAGAAAATGAGTTACAGATTCAAAGGGGATGTACTTTTGAAATTTTGAGATATCTTTGTCATGGTAATTAAAAGACTTTATTTTACTTGTGATACTTCTGAATGGACAATTATCGTAAAACCATTTAGAAGGTAATAGAATTTCACTCTCTTTTGCCTCTTATCTGTGATTGCTAGGACTAGGTCCTTGGCTTTAAAAAAGGCTCTGAATCTCAGGCAACGGTTTTAGAAATAGGGATCCAAATTAATTTGTTTGGCTAACCACCTAATACTATAAAGCTGTGGCTATTTAAATGTAAAGTTAATCAAAATTAAATACAATTAAATATTTAGTTCCTCAGTCACACACTGGCCATATTTCAGGTGCCCAATAGTCACATGTGGCTTGTGGTTACCACATGAGACAGTGCAGATCTAGAACAATTCCTTCACTGTAGAAGGTTCCACTGGACAGTGTTACTACAGAGTGATCTTTTGATTGTCTATCAAATTAGAACCAACCCACTGCCTGAAGTGCAATTAACTCCATTTATTCAGTGAACACTTATTGAAAGTCTACCTTGTACAAGGCATAAGACGATGATTTTTTTAAAGGTCCCTGTCTCAGGTAGGTCAGAAATCAATGGAGGAGTTTTTTCTGGACTTGCCCCAGGAATACCAACTAACTATAATTGAGAAAATAAAAAGTACTATAATAAGTTCCAATGCAATTTAGGAGCACAAAAGAAGAACATACAGTGTGTGGGTGATCCTGAAGACAATAATTTAGAAGTTATTCTTCTATCTTTAAAAATAGCTTGCTCATTGTTCATTTTTCTAATGTTATTGTTATGTTCTTTGGTATTTTATTTGTAAATAACAAAATGAGGAAGCATTATAGAGAAGAGATTATAATTATAACACAGACTCTGGAGCCCGGCTGCATGGGGTTCAAATCTGGACTCCACCATTTACTAGCTGTGTGACCTTGGACATGTTAGTTAACCCCTCTGGGCCTCAGTTTTCTCATCCCTTAAATTAGTATTTATCTCACAATGTCATTGTGAGGATTACACGTGTTAATGTCTGTATGCTTAGGACAGGGCCTGGTACTTATTGAGCACCAAGTGCCAGCCATTATTATTATCTAAACATGAATAACTATAATGCTGGAATTTCAGACACGTGGAAAGAATCTAAACGTTTCAGTTGGTTCTGAACAGACCATGGATGAGTTCAGTGGTTTGCAGGAATCCACCCAGATCTGACCAGTCAGTGAGATAGATGTGACATACACATGGCTGTCCTGGCTCAGGTCCACGGCCTGCCCTCCCTGGACCCTGGATGGGACAGTGGCAATAAGGCAATGTGCAGCCAGACAGCCTGGATTTCCTCTCTGACATGGACGGAATTTTATACTCTCACGGTAGTTAGTTAAGACCTGGTCATTAGTAAATTTGTCCAAATCCATTTCATAAATTTAGCTAAGTACTACCTCACCCTGTTCCATGTGCTTACTTATAAGTGAGACAAGTAATACATCCTTTTATTGATTCTGACACTCTTCCTCTCAAACTCTCTCCACTGCCTAAAAATTCAGGTTTCTGTGGTGGTCACAGCTGCAGTCATTTCAGTCATGCCTTTCTGTGAATTTCTCCAATTCTCCTGCCCCTTTGAGTCTGTCCTTTTATGGCATTCTCCTCTTCCTGCTTCTGCCTCATTTTTGGTAACCGCTCCCTCTTTCTCTCCATCTTTGTAATGATGCTAATACCCACTAGGACTGTCCTCACAAGATCATTAAAAGAAATAATTAAAGGAACACTCAGCAGATACAAAGTGCTACATAAAGGTGAAATAATAATGCTTTGAACTATAAAAATGTACATTTCACCGCTTTTATTGCAATATGGGTTACCTGACATTTGTATCTGCAAAGCCTACTGCTTCAGAACTAAATTCATCATGCAACATTTGGAAATATATACCATCAAAGCCATTTGTTGTCCTGATTAATCACTTACCACCTGCTTTTAAGTGTCTAGGACTGTTGTTTATCTTTCTGCAACTGTCAACTTCGATCTTAAAGCCAAGCTGCAGGACTTATGATTGTTTTCACCAAAGAAAAAGTTAAAAAAATATACATGAATAAGAGAATAAAACACACCATACTGCTTATAGTTTCTTAATGCAAATTAGCTACAGGGCTCTTCGGAAAAGCAGGAAGGATGAAGCAATTTGTAGGTAGTCTCATTGCACTCAATACCACCTCTGTTCTGAGGCAGATGCACCCTACAGTCAATGACACTTCAGTTTCAGGGCCCTGGAACTTGCATGGGTCTCTACCAAGTCCCTGTGTCTGACTAATGCAGTATTCTTTTTCTTAAAGAGCTCCCTCTCCCACCTGTATAAGCACCAAGCTCCACAAAACCTAATGTGTCCTGCTGGTGCCGTAGTAATTATCACACATGGCCACTGGCACCAGAGCAGCCGCAATGTGTTCTCTGCTGAGTGATGATCTCTGTCTTGCTGGAGATTGTGCACGATTTGGTCCAACTGTTCATGGACTTGCTGACTTGGGGCCCAGGACACTGTCTCCACCTCTGTTAGGCAGGCCTGTGGCTGAGAAATCATTCCCTGAACTCCACTCCAAACTTGTTCTTTAGAATCTTGCAGATTTGAGAAGAGTTGCTCAGGCACCAATGAGAGAAGAGATTATTTTTGGAAGCCATTCCTTTAATCCAAGGTTTCTCAACCTCAGCACTATTGACATTTTGTGCCAGATAATTCTTTGTTGGAGGATGAGGTGGGAGGCTGTTACAGGATATTCACCTGCATCCCTGGCTTCTATGTAGTTCATCACCCCTCCCCCACCCTCAACCCAAACAAGTTGTGAAAACCAAAAGTGTCTTCAGACATTGCCAAATGTCCCCTGGGGCAGAATCTCCTCTGTTCAAGAACAACTGCTTAATCAAACATTCCAGCAAAACCCTAAGATGAAAACTTTCCTTTTGTCTTGAATAACAAAATAGGCATTTTGCTGCTCACTGGCAAGCCCTCCTGGACTCCAGTGCAGGCAGGACTTTTGACTGGCAAAAAAAAGCCACTTGTTTATTCACAGATGACATGATCTCATACATAGAAAATCTTAAGGAATTCATACACACACAAATCTATTAGAATTAATGAATGAGTTTGGCAAGATTGCAGGACACAAGATCAATATACAAAAATTAATTATATTTCTGTATATCAGCAATGAATAATTAAAAATGAAATTAAGAAAATAATTCCATTTATAATAGCATCAAAAAGAACAAAATACTTAGGAATAAATTTAACAAAAGAAGTACAAGTTGTGGACACAGAAAACTATACAATAAAACATTGTTGAAAGAAATTAAAGATGTAAGTAAATATGTATGACATCTCATTGGAATACTTAATATTGTTAAGATGGCAATACTCCCAAAATTGATCTATAGCAATACAACCCAAATTTATCAGCTTAATTCCTAACAAAATCGCAGCTGCAATTTTTTTTACAGGAATTTACAAGTTGATCCTAAAATTCATATGGAAATTCAAAGGACCTAGAACAGTCAAAACAATCTTGAAAGAGAAGAAGTTGGAGGACTAATACTTCCTAATCCCAAAACTTACTATAAAATTACACTAATCAAGCTAGTGCAATACTGGCATAAGGATAGACATACAGATCAATGGAATAGAATTGAGAGTGTAGAAATAAACCTCTATATTTATGGTCAAGTGATTTTCAACAATGGTAAGACAGTGCATTGAGGGAGATAATAGACATTCCAATAAATGATGTTGGGACAACAGTCTAACAATAGCCATGTGAAAAGAATGAAGTTAGACCTCTACCTCACACCATATATAAAAATTGATTCAAAAAGACCTAAAGACCTAAATGTAAGAAATAAAACTCATAGAAGAAAACATAGAAGTAAATCTTAGTTTAGGCAATGGTTTCTTAGATTTGTCTCCAAAAGTACAGGTAACAAAAGAAAAAAATAAATTAGACTTAATTGAAACTGAAATTTTGTACTCCAAAGGACATCATCAAGAAAATGAAAAGATCAGCCATAATATGGGATAAAATATTTGCAAATTATCTGATAAGGGACTTGTATCCAGAATATAGGAAGAATCCTTACAACTCAACAATAGAAAGACAAATAATCCAATTTTAAAAGAAGCAAAAGATTTGAATTGACATTTTCCCAAAGAAATGGCCAATAAGCATATGAAAAGATACTCAACATCATTAACTATCATGACATGCAAATCAAAACCACAATGAGATACCATTTCATACTCACTAGGATGGCTTAATTAACCATCCTAATGGGTATAGATGGTTATAAAAAGCAAAAGCAATACATAACAACAAGTGTTGGCAAGGATGTGGAGAAGTTGGAATCCTCATACATTATCGGTAGGAATGTAAACTGATGCAGTCCCTTTGGAAAATAGTTTGACATTTCCTCAAAATGTTAAACACAGTGTTATAATGATCCAGAAATTCCATTTGTAGGTATTGAATTGAAATATGAGCATGAAACATGAGAATGTGAATGAGAATTGAAAATATATACCCCCACAAAAACTGTACATGAATGTTCACAGCAGCATCATTCATAATAGACAAAAAGTGGAAACAACCCAAATGTCCATCAACTAATGAATGGATAAACACAATGTGGTATATCATAGAATATTATTCAGCAGTAAAAAGGGATGAAGTAGTAATACATGCCACAACAATAAACGTTGAAAACATTATGCTAAGTAAAAGAAGTCAGTCACAAATGACCACATATAGTATGATTCCATTAAATGAAATGTCCTTGATAGGCAAATCTATAGAGACAGAAAGTAGATTAATGGTCGTCAGGGACTGAGCCGGGGGAGGCAGGGACAGGGAGGAGGCAATGGGAAGTGACCGTTAATGGGTAGGGGGTTTCTTTTGGATGATAAAACTGTTCTGTAATAGATAGTGGTGATGGCTGAACAACTTTGTGAATATACTAAAATCCACTGAATTGTACACTGAAAAAATAAACTAAACGACAGAGCAGTTAGAAGGAAAAAAGCCAATCATTCAGAGAGAAACAGGATTGCTATAAGAACTTCATCAGAGAGGGTCTTCTGGAGAATGAAAGGCTATGGAAGACAATAATCTAGTATATCTTGCTGAGGGTGAGAGAAATGCCTTACCACATTCTGATAACAGCTGCTTTAAGTCTGTCATTGGTAATGGGGCTCCTGGAGAACCTGACTCTTCCACCTCTCCCCACATTGTCTGAGCTATGAGTTAATCTGATGAAACGTGAAGACAGCACAGGAGGGAGTCACTGATAAAACCCACAGAGAAAGACCCAGAAAAACACTAGCTTATAAAGTATGATATACCACAAGTGAGGAGTGCCAGTGCAAAGGACTATATGCCTCCTTCATTCCCATAATGAAAATGAGGTTTCCACCCAGGAACTGGATCCAGACTGTCTTAGTCCATTCGGGCTGCTATAATGGAATACCATAGACTGGCTGACTATCAACAACAGACATCTATTTCTCACAGTTCTGGAGGCTGGACCCATGTCCCGAGATCATGACTCTGACTGATTCAGTGTCTGGTGAGGGTTGTCTTCTTGCTGTGTCCTCACATGGCAGAAGGGGTGAAAGAGCTCTCTGGGGTCTCTTTTATAAGGGCACTAATCCTATGATTGGGGTTCCACCCTCATGACCTAATCATCTCCCAAAGGCCCACCTCCAAATACCATCACATTGGGGATTAGGTTTCAACACATGAATTTTGAGGGGCATGTGCATTCAGTCTCTAGCACAGACCTTATTCCTGCTTTTTATGTGTTGTAGAAATTTACTTCCTTTGTGGTTTTCCCCCTGCTAATTGCATTAGATTCAGGACTGCCTTTTTTGTGGTTTATTTTAAATACAGCAAGAAAAAAGTTTAAAAAATAATAAAAAAGAAGAAAAAAAAAGGCACTGGAGATAAGAACAGTAAACAAAACAGACCCCAAATCCCACTCTTGTGGAACTTATATTCTAGTGACTAAATGCTAAGTGTTTGTCCAGGGGCTTTATATACACCCATTAAATTCCTGACATGGCCTTGTGAGATAGCTATGGGTATAATCCCTGTTACCAATGAGGAAAAGTAAAGCTCAGGGAGGCCTCTTTACGTGTCTAAGCTCACACTGCAAGGGAAGGGCCACAGTTTGAATCCAAGGAACTGACTCTAGAAACTGAGCCCTTAATCACTATGTCCACAGTTCCCCAAAAAGTGTGCCAAGGTGCCCCAGAAGACCACAGGGAACTAAAGATCATGGCAGGCGCTTTTAATTTTTAAGAGAAATACAAAGGCATATATCAGACACCACATAAATTCCTGCTCTTAAGTTGTTTGGAACTAAACTAATAAATAAAACCATTAGATATTTCTTTTGATGTAGGGGCACTGTGAAATATGACTAATATTATTAGCGTAATATTATGCTAAAGGCACTGTGAACTGAGAGAAGTTTGGGAACTTCTGTACTATGCTATTGTCCATTTACATGTCTAGTTCCCCCTCTAGACCACAAGCTCTTGAAGGCAGCCTGGCACACAGTAGGCACACCAAAAATGTTTGTGGAATCAATGAATAATTAGAATAGAAGTAAAGGGGAGGGCTTCCCTGGTGGCACAGTGGATAAGAATCTGCCTGCCAATGCAGGGGACATGGGTTCAGTCCCTGGTCCGGGAAGATCCTACGTGCCATGGAGCAACTAAGCCCGTGCGCCACAACTACTGAGGCTGCGCTCTAGAGCCCGTGAGCCACAACTACTGAAGCCTGCGTGCCTAGAGCCCGTGCAGCAGAAGAGAAGCCACTGCAATGAGAAGCCTGCACACCGCAACGAAGAGTAGCCCCCGCTCGCCGCAACTAGAGAAAGCCTGCGTGCAGCAACGAAGACCCAATGCAACCACAAATAAATAAAATTAAAATTAAAAAATTAAAAAAAAAAAGAAGTAAAGGGGAGATGTATACATGACTCAGAGCCAAGATATAAGTAGCAAGGACAACAGAGAAAAGCAATGGCAGAAGGGAGTGCAATATTTGGGGAATAGAAATTATGTGGGGAACATAATATAAACAAGGCAGTATGTATAGTGAAGTAGTTAAGCATGTGTTCTCCGAAGCCAGGCTGGCTTTGAATCCCAGCTCTGCCACATACTAGCTCGGCGATCTCGGGAAAGTTCCTTAACTTTCCTGGGCCTCAGTTTTCTCATCCATGAAATGAAATGGAGTTAAAAAAATTATTGTGACGGGTTAAATGAGTCTACATGAATGGATTGCTTAGAATAGTGTCTAGCACGTGATGACTGTTACATATCTGCTGTTTGATATTATTATTACTCCAGTTCTATTCAACCAGGTTTATTTTTTCATGAATTTGAACTCATTTGGGCTCTATGAGGAAGCTGATGGCAGCTAGTGTGACCCATTGCTCCAGTTTTCCTGAGTCTGAGAGGTTTCTCTGGAGATGAGACTTCCGGTGCTAAATCTGGGAAAGTCCTGGGCAAATTGGGATGAGTTGGTCACCCTAGTTGGCAGCTCATCTCTTTAGCTCTGCAGGGAATCTGACTGTAGGCTTATTCCTGGCTTAGCAGGGGTCACTTCCCTGGCAGGTCCAGAGGAGGCAACAGTGAGGGATTCAGGTTGCTTTGTGGCTGAGCGGCAGGTGGCAGGAAGTGTGCGATTTAAGGCAGGAAGGCATATATGGTTGAGATTTATGTAACAGAATAAGAGCAGAGGAGAGGGTCCATCACCACCTACCTCTGCAAGGCACCATGTTGCTCCGAATGTCTGACTTCAAGAGTTTTCAGAGAAGAAGAATAAATAGCTTTAATTGAATTTTATAGATAATTCACACTACTCAAAGATTATTGAACCATGTAAATATATATGCCAAAAAGTCTTCCTCCACTCCTATCCCCTAGTCAGTTAGCTCTCAACACACAGAGGTCATCCGTTCACTGTTTCTTTAGCCACATACGAGAAAATATGAATATACATGTTTATTTTACCTTCATTCTGGTATCAGATGACTATAAAAGTGGATGCAAGCCTTCTGGTCACTGGAGAGGCTATACTTGAATAAATGGGCAACTGACAGCCAATGTCAAAAGGACTGTTCACTTCGGGTCCACTGACAAATGGGGGTTTGGGACCTGGAGAATTGAGGCTGAGACCTGGGAGGTGGTGACAACAGCATGGCCCAGCCGCTTCTTAGGGTGCAATGACATGCCAGCCAGCCTGCAGAGATGACATCTTCATCTCTTCCCTCTCTCACTTCCAGGTAAGGACTGCAACTTTTTACTTATTCATTGTCAAGATTCACAACCACTTTTATATAGATTGGTCCCGCTATTTTCAATGTTGTTGTTGGTGTTCATTTTTATTCCCTTTGTCATATTATCACTTCAGGATGTTTGACAGCCACCCCCTTCCTTGCCTACAAATTAGCATCGCTGTCTCCTGTTATCTTGGTTTCTAACTGGTGGTTTTAGTTTTGTTATGACTAATGCTATATTTAAGGCACTTGTCAATTCCGCTCCAAAAGTTGTGAGAGACAGAGAAAGAAGATGCTGTAACTGTGGGCTGGGTTTACCCACAGGTTTTGCCCAACCCTCTTGCTTTATCCCCTTATGCCATCACCCCTCCCCCACCTTTCTGCTTGCCATTCTTACCTCCTCTTTTTTTCTTATGGTTAACTCCTTCCTACATCTCAAACCTTCCAACTGAGTTCACTTACATTCTGACGGCTGTACCTTCTTTAGAATTTCTTTGAATGAGGGTTAGCTGGTAATAAATTATCTGCTTTTGTTTCTTTACAAAGGTATTTATTGCCCTCATTATTGAAAGTTATTTTCACTGGGAAATAGATAAAATTCTACATTGGTAGCTATTTTCTTTCAGCACATGGAAAATATTTTTATTAAATGTATAATAGACCTTATCACTCTGCATTCCATGTCCTTTCATCTCTCTTCCATTTTTTCCCCATCTTTTTTTCTCTGGCTATGTCCCGGATACTTTCTTCTAATACTACTGTTAACCCCATCTATTAAGTTTTTTATTTGACTTACTAGTTTCATTTCAAGACATTCAATTTAGTTCTTTCTCAAATATGCTAGATCACATTTTATATTTTCTATATCTGCCACTTGTGCCTAATAATTCCAATACCTCAATTATTTGTGGGTCTGTTTCTACTTTCTATTGTTTCTGCTGTTCTCATGTATGATGTCTAATTTCCTTGGGTGCTTGGTTATTTTTGACATGTGCTTCTCACTGCCTTTGAAAAGTTCTATGTGGGAGTTCTTTGAGGCCAAGAATAAAGGTGCCCCCTCTACAAAGACGTTGTCTTTGTTTTTGCCACATGAATAACTATTGTCAGTCTGGGATGACTTTAAACTAAACTCATGATGTGAGGTTCTTTTGGACCACACACAGTATGTAAATTTGAGGTAAAATTCTTTGTGAGGGCTATTTTGTGGTTAAAAAAATCTCAGTATGGGTTTCCCCCCTGCTTAGCCCAGCGCAAAGGCAATTGCCTTGCCTCCCCTGGGGTTGGGGTCAGTGTTGGCTTTACTTTTGGTTTGGTCTTACCATGCGGTCCCTTCTTATTGTAGGGGTTTTCTGTTATATTCCCAACTTGGGATGGGCTTGAGACTCAGATTTCTCTCCTTCTTTCTTTCATCACAACAAATACAAGTTCAGAGTTGCTGGGATTGACAAACGATCTCAGGGCACGAGGAGCTGCCGCATTCACTTCTCTCTCTGTTTTTGGCTTTTGCTTAGGTATTTTTTTCATTTGACACATCTTCCTTGTCTTAAGGGATACTTTTTTAAAAATGTTTTTCCAGCATTTTTAATTGCTTTCAGTGGGAGGGTTGATCTGAATAACTAGCTTGCCATTATCAAAAAGAGCAATATAATCACCTATTTTTTTTAACTGCTGTGTACTTTTCTATTATACTCATATACCAAAGTAATTTAACCACTCTCTTATAAGGGACATTTTTTCTAATCTTTTTTTTTTTTTTTTTGGCGGTACGCGGGCCTCTCACTGTTGTGGCCTCTTCCGTTGCGGAGCACAGGCTCCGGACGCACAGGATCGGTGGCCACGGCTCACGGGCCTAGCCGCTCCGCGGCGTGTGGGATCTTCCTGGACCGGGGCATGAACCCGCGTCCCCTGCATCGGCAGGCGGACTCTCAACCACTGCGCCACCAGGGAAGCCCTCTAATCTTTTGATCTTACAGTAAATAATACTGTAACGAACGAATTTCCACATCTACCATTTATATATACACATACATTTTTCTGTAAATTATCAGAAGTGGATATCAGGACCAAAATGTGTTATACATTTTTACTTTTGATAGTTTATCACCCAGTTATACACCAATGCACCAGCAATGTATGCGAGTTTCACCACTGCTTTCCTAACTGAGTGTTACAAGACTTTTGAATTTGGGGGAAGGCAGCTCTTAAAACTATGTTCTCAAGTGCTGCCTTGGCTTGTCTAGAAATTGTGGCCATGAGATTGTGATCAAGGTGAGACCTGCTTAGGGTGGTCCACAACTGCTTTTAAAACCCACCATAAGATGCAAACTAGTTGATCGTTCAGTCATATCCTTGAGCCCCGTAGTGTCTTGACTTAAACAAACTGTAAGCCCATGAAGGACAGAGATCAAGTTAGAATTTAATGATAATTCTGATTTCCCAAAGATCTAGCACAGAGAGACCTGAGCCGGATCTGAATTGGGGGCTAGGAAATGTGACTTCTCCAACACTGAATTTGTCCATATGGCCCTGAAATTTTTCTAGAAACTCATTATTGGATGAACTTTATCTCTTTTGAAAAGGTATGCATATTATTGATAAAAGCCCTTATCTTTACATCTTTATTGGAGTATAATTGCTTTACAGTGGTGTGTTAGTTTCTGCTTCATAACAAAGTGAATCAGTTATACATATACATATGTTCCCATATCTCTGCCCTCTTGCGTCTCCCTCCCTCCCACCCTCCCTATCCCACCCCTCTAGGTGGTCACAAGGCACCAAGCTGATATCCCTGTGCTATGCGGCTGCTTCCCACTAGCTATCTATTTTACATTTGGTAGTGTATATATGTCCATGCCACTCTCTCACTTTGTCAACAGGAACAATTCTTAAGCAACACTTAGTGTTATGGACTGAACTGTGTCCCACCCCCTGCCCCTCATTCATATGCTGAAGTCCTAACCCCCATTATCTCAGAATGTATTTGGAGAAACGCCTTTAAAAAAGGCGTTTTTAAAGAGGTAATTACAGTTAAATGAGGTCATCAGAGTGAGCCCTAAATTTTCTAGTGTCCTTATAAGAAGAGATTAGACACACACGAACATACACAGAGGGAACACCTTGTGAAGAAACAGGGAGAAGATGACCACCTGCAAGCCAAGGAGAGAGACCTCAGAAGAAACCAACTCTGCTGACAACTTGATCTTAGACTTCTAGCTTCCAGAACTCTAAGAAAATAAATTTCTGTTGTTCGAGCCACACTGTCTGTGGTACTTTGTTATGGCCACCTTACCACATGAATACAGCTAGGGATGGCCAAGGAATTATGTCAGTACATAATGTCTGAGTTTTAATTACCTACAGCTTTTTTTTTTTTTTTTTTTTGCTGTACTAGGGCCTCTCACTGTTGTGGCCTCTCCCGTTGCGGAGCACAGGCTCCGGACGCGCAGGCTCAGCGGCCATGGCTCACGGGCCCAGCCGCTCTGTGGCATGTGGGATCTTCCCGGACCGGGGCACGAACCCGTGTCCCCTTCATTAGCAGGCGGACTCTCAACGACTGCGCCACCAGGGAAGCCCTACCTACAGCTTTGAGATCAAGAAAATATGGTGAATGAAAACTTATTTGAAAACTTACTTGCCTGTCTCTGGTCTACTTATTTTAATATACTCCTTAAAGAGTCCACAAAGTCATTCAATTCTGAGATAAATGAAAAATTTTCTGTGAAACTTTCAGCACTGTTACATTTTCTTATTCTTATTTTTTGGTGAAAGCACTATGATATGAAATGGCATAACATATATTGATAACTAGAACTTTTCAGTACAGTTATAAGTCAGACTTACAGTTCTCTTTGTACTATGTTCCCCTATAATGGAATAAAGAGTCCAGGTTGGTCCTGGGTCCCTGGCAAAGGTAGACGTTCAATACCAATGCCTCATTGGATGGCTGGGGGATACAGTGGGATAGATTGCACGCACTTCTGTGGATGAAGGCAATCTGAGGCTCACTCAGAGACCAACCCCTAGATATGAAGCCAAGATTTTGAAGCCCCTGTTTTCTCTCCTTCAGTAGATGAGGGTAGAATTTGGCTCAGAAGGTGTCAGGAGATGCATGCTGGGATTGTCAACAGGATACCTGCTTACTAGCAAGTTGAAGAGCAGCCTTTTGGAACACAATTTGCAAACTATTTATATGTGTTTACTGAGATAGAAAAAATAACTTTCATTTGCTTAATAAACTTTTCTATTGTTTATTTTACAGACTATGCTAAAAAATAATATTTTGCATTTTTGAGGAGGATTTTCAAAAATCTTCATTTGATATTCTTTTGGCCAAAGAAGAATACTTATGTTAGCATGGAGAAAAGACTTAATGCTTGTGGTCTGTTTTTCTTTTATATTTTGAATTTAATGGAGACTTCAGTCATATTCTGTTGGCATATGCTATGCTCTGGATATCTATTCAAATTGCTAAAGACCTGGATGAAAATAACTTCTTTGTAAATCCCTTATATTATACACATGCCTAACTGCCATACCGATATTCCCCTAGAATCCATCACAGTTCTGAAAGCATTAAGAGATTTGCAAACTTAAATAAAGAAGACACACTTAAATAAGGATGAACTTAAAAAAATTAAGATCCCTAACTTCAGGTACTTTATTTTAAAAAAAGGAAAGAAAACATACAATAGCCAAACCAAATATTTTGAGATTTCTCTCAAACTTCCCACATCTTTTCACTTTATAATGTAAACCTGAATAGGAAGTCTATAGAAGAATTTCACACTGCAACAATATTAATACTTATTTTTGAAATAATTTCAAAAGCACAGAAAAGCCGTAGGAATAGTTCAAAGATCTCCTATCTATCCATCAATCAGAGACCCTAGTCAAGTTTCACCAACTGTCCTGGCAGTGTCCTTCATAGCAAAATGACCTAATACAGCATCATCTGTTGCTTTAAGTTGTCAAACCCCTTTAGCCTCTTTCAATCCAGAACAATTCCACAGTCCTTCCTTGACTTGCAGGACTAGAACATTTTTTAAGACAACGGGCAAGTTATTTTATAGAATGGTCCTCAGTTTAGGGTTGTCTGATGTTTCCTTATACTTAGATTCAGGTTATGTGTGCATTTTTGGCAGGAATACCCGAAAAGCAATACTAAATTCTCCTTGTATCCTGTCAGGTGGCACATGATTTCAATCTGGTCATGTTACATTTAATGTTACAATTGAATAAGGTAGTGTCTACCAGTTTACTTCACTGAAAAGCTATTCTTTTCCCCTTTATAATTTGTCTTTTCATTTTTTTTTTGGCTGTGCTGCAAGGCTTCAGGACCTTAGTTCCCTGACTAGGGATTGAACCCACGCCCTTGGCAGTAAAAGCACAGAGTCCTAACCACTGGACAACCAGGGAAATTCCTTCCCCTTTATAATTGTAAGTCTTTCGTGAGGAGATACTTTGAGGCTATGTAAATATTCTGTTTGTCATCTTTTACCCACAAATTGTAGCATCCATTGACATTCCTTGCCTGAATTGAGTTTTGCTAAGATTGCTGGATAATGGTGATTTTCTTTTTTATCTCTCTTACGTTTAACAGTTGGCAACCTACTAAATGGAAGAGGTTTTCCTTCTCCCATTTATTCATTTGTTTGTTTAAACCTGCACGGACTAAAAGGATATTTTATTCAATGGAGTATAATTCATCCCTATCATTATTGATTTTGATCTCAAATTGTCCCAGATTTGCCCAGTGGTTGACTCTTCAAACTGGCTTCTACATCCTTTTGATATGCCCTTATCATTTTTTGCATACTTCATTACTTCCTGACATTAAATTACCTTTCATATTCATCTTGTGCTTTTGCTGCCACAGTCCTGAAATCAGTCATTTTTTCTTAGACCTCTTCAACTGTCAGTGGAAAATACTTTCTAGAAATCAAGATCTGCATGCTGAGTATGCTTATTGCTATGGGCTATTGCAGTTTCCAGGAACTCTCAGTGCACAGAACTACAATGGAACAGAGATACATCTATATTCATATTACTATCTGCCTATCTATCTATCCACCTCCCTCCCTCCCTATCTATCTATCCAAGTTCACAACAGTACTTCCAATTCAGTTCAAACACAATATCACAGGGTTCACTATCCTTCTCCCTTTTTATACTTCTAATTCCCTTATCTGACAGCAAGAAATCTGGCTCCATAATCCAATAAATTTACTTATTTGCTCAATCCCCCTGTATGCAACAAATTCTCTAACCTGCTGGGCCACCATTCATTCAACTGCTTTCTTGCTGTACTTCTTGCTTGGGCTTCCTCAATGACCTTTTAAATTAACTATTAAGGAGGCAAGGAAGGAAGAGAGAAAGGAAGGAAGGGAGGAAAGAGGGAAGGATATTAATTATAATACTGATTATGGATAAGTATATGAATAGAAAGTCTGAATCAGCAGAGGGAGAAACACTCCCAAATTCATTCTACGAAGCCACCATCATCCTGATACCAAAACCAGAAAAAGATGTCACAAAAAAAGAAAATTATAGACCAATATCACTGATGAACATAGATGCAAAAATCCTCAAAAAAGTACTACCAAACAGAATCCAACAGAACATTAAAAGGATCATCCACCATGATCAAGTGGGATTTATCCCAGGGATGCAAGAATTCTTCAATATATGCAAGTCAATCAATGTGATACACCACATTAACAAATTAAGGAATAAAAACCGTATGATCATCTCAATAGATACAGAAAAAGCTTCTGACAAAATTCAACACCAATTTATGATAAAAACTCTCCAGAAAATGGGCATAGAGGGAACCTATGTCAACATAATGAAGGCCATACATGGCAAACCCACAGCAAGCATCACACTCAATGGTGAAAAACTGAAAGCATTTCCACTAAGATCAGGAACAAGACAAGGATATCCACTCTCACCACTCTTATTCAACATAGTTTTGGAAGTCCTAGCCACAGTGATCAGAGAAGAAAAAGATATAAAAGGAATTCAAATTGGAAAAGAAGAAGTAAAACTGTCACTGTTTGCCGATGACATGATACTATACATAGAAAATCCTAACTATGCCACCAGAAAACTACTAGAACTAATCAATGAATTTGGTAAGGTTGCAGGATACAAAATTAATGCACAGAAATCTCTGGCATTCCTATACACCAACAATGAAAAATCAGAAAGAGAAATTAAGGAAACACTCCCATTTACCACTGCAACAAAAAGAATAAAATACCTAGGAATAAACCTGCCTAAGGAGATGAAAGACTTGTACTCAGAAAACTATAAAACACTGATGAAAAAAATCAAAGATGACATAAATAGATGGAGAAATATACCATGTCCTTGGATTGGAAGAATCAATATTGTGAAAATGACCATACTACTCAAAGCAATCTACAGATTCAATGCAATCCCTATCAAACTACCAATGGCATTCTTCACAGAATTAGAACAAAAAATTTAAAATTCATATGGAAACACAGAAGACCCCAAATAGCCAAAGCAATCTTGAGAAAGAAAAATGGAGTTGGAGGATTCAGGCTCCCTGACTTCAAACTATACTACAAAGCTACAGTAATCAAGACAGAATGGTACTGGCACAAAAACAGAAATATAGATCAATGGTAGAGGAGAGAATGCTCAGAGATAAACCCACGCACCTATGGGCACCTAATTTACGACAAAGGAGGCAAGAACATACAATGAAGAAAAGACAGCCTCTTCAATAAGTGGTGCTGGGAAAACTGGACAGCTACATGTAAAAGAATGAAATTAGAACACTACCTAACACCATAAACAAAAATAAACTCCAAATGGATTAAAGACTTAAATGTAAGACCAGACACTATAAAACTCTTAGAGGAAAACATAGGAAAAACACTCTTTGACATAAACCACAGAAGGATCTTTTTCGACCCACCTCCTAGAGTAATGGAAATAAAAACAAAAATAAACAAATGGGAATTAAATTTAAAAGCTTTTGCACAGCAAAGGAAACCATAAACAAGACAAAAAGACAACCCTCAGAATGGGAGAAAATGTTTGCAAATGAAAAAACAAAGGATTAATCTCCAAAATATACAAACAGCTCATGGAGCTCAATATCAAAAAAACCAAACAATCCAGTTAAAAAATGGATGGAAGACCTAAATAGGCATTTCACCAAGGAAGACATACAGATGGCCAAGAGGCACATGAAAAGATATTCAACATCACTAATTATTAGAGAAATGCAAATCAAAACTACAATGACCTATCACCTCACACCAGTCAGAATGGCCATCATCAAAAAATCTAGAAACAATAAATGCTGGAAAGGGTGTGGTGAAAAGGGAACCCTCCTGCACTGTTGGTGGGGATGTAAATTGTTACAACCACTATGGAAAACAGTATGGAACTTCCTTAAAAAACTAAAAATGGAACTATCATATGACCCAGCAATCCCACTACTGGGCATATACCCTGAGAAAACCGTAATTCAAAAAGAGACATGTACCACAATGTTCATTGCCACACTATTTACAATAGCCAGGACATGGAACCAACCTAATATCCATCAACAGATGAATGGATAAAGAAGATGTGGCACATATATACAATGGAATATTACTCAGCCATAAAAGGAAACGAAATTGAGTTATTTGTAGTGAAGTGGAGGGACCTAGAGTCTGTCATACAGAGTGAAGTAAGTCAGAAAGAGAAAAACAAACACTGTATGTTAATGCATATATATGGAACCTACAAAAATAGAAAAATGGTACTGATGAAACTAGTTGCTGGGCAGGAATAAAGAGGTAGACACACAGAATGGACTTGAGGACATGGGGTGGGAGGGCGAAGCCAGGGTGAAGTGACAGTAGCATCGACATATATACACTACCAAATGTGAAATAGCTGGCTGGAGGGAAGCAGCAGCATAGCACAGGGAGATTGGCTCGGTGCTTTGCGATGACCTAGAGGGGTGGGATAGGGAGGATGGAAGTGAAGCTCAAGAGGGAGGGGATATGGGGACATGTGTATGCATATGGCTGATTCACTTTGTTGTGCAACAGAAACTAACACAGTATTGTGAAGCAATTCTATTCCAATAAAGATCTACCAAAAAAAAAAGAAAGTCTGTGAATCAGAGAAAGAAAATACAAAAATAGGGATCCATCTGATTGAGAAGGTAGTATAAGAAGGCAGGTGAGGCTAGGTTATGTTGCAGTGATAAACAACCCTAACATCTTAGCCCTTTAAAACAACAAACATTTATTTCTTGAGCCCACCTGTGTGGCTCTGCAAGGTGACTGCTCTTTGTGCAGTGGCTCAGGCTGCTTTGACCTTATTGTCCCTCCATCTTGTTTTTTTGTTTGTTTGTTTGTTTGTTTGCGGTACGCGGGCCTCTCACTGTTGTGGCCTCTCCCATTGCAGAGCACAGGCTCCGGACGCTCAGGCTCAGCGGCCACGGCTCATGGGCCCAGCCGCTCCGCGGCATGTGGGATCTTCCCGGACCGGGGCACGAACCCGTGTCCCCCGCATCGGCAGGCGGACTCTCAACCACTGCGCGACCAGGGAAGCCCAGCCATAAATATTTTTGAACTCCAAGATAATTAAGATAAAGGTCACATTATAGTAACTAAGAATATCATTTTTAAATGATTTATTCTGAATTTACATGGGACTTACATCTGAATTTAGAGGTGGTTCACGTAGTTTTCATTCTGAAAAACTTGTTAGTAACTATGTAAGTTAGCCATTGTCAAACATTAGAATCCTCTGGGGAGGTTTATGAAAATCGTTGCCTGGCCCTTACTTGCAGAGATTCAGACTGAATTGGCATGGGTGGGGTCTGGATAGCAGTAGTTTAAAAAATTCCCCAGGTGAGTCTAATGCAAAGCCAGGATTGGAATCCCTGTGCTCAGTCCTGACACTGTTGTACTTGCCAGTCCTTCAGCCTTTACACCACCTCCACAGGGAAACCTCCCCACCCGCTAGGTCTCGGTTATGTGATCTTAAGCCCCTCTGTATTTTCTCTATGATATCGTTTATCACAGGGCACTCTGTTTGCCTGGATGGTTTCCTGTATCTGGCTGTAAGCTCTATAAAGATAGGGATGTGTCATCTTCATTTATTGAATGCCCAGCTCCAGGCATGATGCCTGACACATAGTAGGTGCTCATTTAATGTGTGTTGAATATATTAGTAAATTATTACATAAAACCGGACTTAAAACTTTAAGATACCTGCACCCCAATGTCCACAGCAGCACTATTTATAATAGTCTAGACAGGGAAGCAATCTAAATGCACATCGACAGATGAATTGATAAAGAAGATGTGGTGTATCATGCCAGTTGCATCAACATGGATGCATCTAGAGATTATCATACTAAATGAAGTAAACCAGACAGAGAAAGACAAATATATATCACGTACATGTGGAATCTAAAAAAAAGATACAAATGAACTTATATACAAAACAGAAATAGACACACAGACATAGAAAACAAACTTATGGTTACCAAAGGGGAAAGGGGGATGGGGAGGGATAAATTAGGAGTTTGGGATTAGCAGATATATTAAATATTATATTATATATAATATATTATATTATATATTATATTTTATATTATGTATAATAATATATATTAATATTATATATTATTATATAAAAAATAGATAAACAACAAGGATTTACTGTATGGCACAGAGAATTATACTCAATATTTTGTAATAATCTATAATGAAAAAGAGTCTGAAAAGAGTATATATATACACATACATATATAACTGAATCACTTTGCTGTACACCTGAAACTAACACAACACTGTAAATCAACTATACTTCAAGAAAAAAAACCTTTCTGTCATATTGCTTTCTGTTCCATTATAAAACTTACAGGTACAGACATACAGTTAGGAAATGGGCTTATTTGTATCCTTTGTGAATGACTGATATTGACCTCTGGCAAAAAGCTCCTGGCCTAACTGCACAATGAACATTTGTAAAACTGGGTAAAAACAGCAAGTAGAATATTTGATCCTTATAATGAACTCATTTGAGGGTTAGACATACTCTGGAACTTATGAGAATCAGAAATGGCTAATCTATTTGTCCAAGCATATTGAATCTGTAAACATTTGGATAAGATAATACAATAATCATATTTCCTGCAGGGTAAAGTATAAACTTATCTGTCGTTCAAGGACCTTCACAACCTCCCCCCAGCCTGGCTTTCTAACTTCTCCTGGTTGAGTATCAGAGGAAAGAGCAGTCATACATTTTGAATCCTGAAATGTCAGAGCTACATCACTGTACCACGATATTCTGTCTGAGAATCTTGGGCTGGTTTCTTAATTTCTCTGGGCCCCAGTTTCCCCATATGTAAAATGGGGAGAGAGGACTCACCTCTCATGGTTGATTTGAGGGTTAAGTAAGATATTGCACATGACAGTGCTTTGTACACTGGAAAGTACTATAAATGCTGCCTGTTTTTAGTCACCAAAGAGACCTGTTAAGAGGGGTCACCCTCATTTAAAGTTTCTCAGCTTGGTGGCCTCCTCAGCCTAGAGGACTCTTCCTTCATATTTCTGTCTGATGAGTTCTTATGCTCAGTAATCGTTAGTTTCCTTCCGTTTCCTCTTAAATTGTTATTTCTAAATAAGTCTGAGCAATGGAACCCAAGCAGTGAAGAGGGAAAGATGTAGCTGGGATCACTGTATTTTCTGTAGTGTCATCAGCAGAGAACAACGGGGTAGAAAGGAAAGAGTAATGTCCCCACACATTTGCTCACTAATTTCAAGTGTGCCGCTCACTTTTAATTATTATTTTTAGTACTTCAAAGCATATTTTGTAAAATTAATAAAGCCTGAGTAACTTGAAACCTCTCCCGTTTAGCCTGCCAATACATCTTTGCTGAGAAATGCAGTCAGTGGAATTCTGAGAGAATGATTTGATCTATGGGTCAGGGATAGTAGGATTACTGAGGATTTTTATGTGTTCTTAGAGTGCCTTTCTATTTCAGGAGGAAAATAATACAAATTCCATTTCACAGAAGCGAGTGGAGTTATACCAGAGAATTACTTATTTAGTAAAGAAGTGAATTTTTACTCTAAACCACATTCATGATGTTCATAGATCTTAAATATAGAATGAAAAGAACTTACAAAGCAAAAACGCTTGTGATTGAATTTTAAAAACGGATGCAGACATGTAATTGAAAATATTTCAACTGTGGAGGCCTGTGTTAATTTTTACGTAATAACATTTGTTTCCAGGGTTTCCTGTTGAGGTTAGAGACTTATACCAGCATTTACCAGCATAATGTCATGGAAGACTGATTCGGCACGATCCTCAGTGACGAAAAGTTTCAAGATTAAACCAGTTTAGTAAACCATGCATGCTCTTATCCCGCTCTTAGAGATTCACAAAGCATGTCAGCCTATTAAAACTCTGATCACAACAGTAAAGATCCTGTTTAAATTTGTTTAACTCTGTCATTCCCAAGTTGTTTTGACTATGGAAACTTTTAAAAATTAATTATTATTAAACCTATTAACAGCTGAAAACCTAGTATCTTCTGGGGCAGCGCAGTGGTTAAGAATCCGCCTGCCAATGCAGGGGACACAGGTTCGAACCCTGGTCTGGGAAGATCCCACGTGCCGTGGAGCAACTAAGCCGTGCGCCACAACTACTGAGCCCGCGCTCTAGAGCCCACGAGTCACAACTACTGAGCCCACGTGCCACAAGTACTGAAGCCCGCATACCTAGAGCCTGTGCTCCGCAACAAGAGAAGACACCGCAATGAGAAGCCTGCACACCACAATGAAGAGTATCTCCCACTCGCCTCAACTAGAGAAAGCCCACGCACAGCAACGAAGACCCAAGGCAGCCAAAAATAACAATAAATTAATTAAAAAAAATAAGAATTACATTAAAGTTTCTAAATTTATTTTTTTATTGAACTATAGTTGATTTCCTATGTTGTGTTGGTTTCAGGTGTATAGCAAAGTGATTCAGTTATATATATATATATGTATTTTTTTATCAGATTCCTTTCCATTATAGGTTATTACAAGATACTGAATATAGTTCACTGTGCTATACAGTCGGTCCTTGTTGGTTATCTATTTCATATATAGTAGCGGGTATATGTTAATTCCAAACTCCCAATTTATCTTTCCCCTCGCCCTTTCCCCTTTGGTAACCATAAGTTTGTTTGCTATGTCTGTGAGTCTGTTTCTATTTTGTAAATAAGTTCATTTGTATCATTTTTTTTTAGATTCTACGTATAAATAATATCATATGATATTTGTCATTGTCTGACTTACTTCACTTAGCATGATAAACTGTAGGTCCATCCATGTTGCTGCGAATGTCATTATTTCATTCTTTTTATGACTGAGTAATATTCCATTGTGTGTGTATATATGTGTGTGTGTACATATCAATCACATCTTCTTTATCCATTCATCTGTCAATGGACATTTAAGTTGCTTCCATGTCTGGGCTACTGTAAATAGTGCTGCTATGAACACTGGGGTGATGTATCTTTTCGAATTAGAGTTTTCTCCGGCTATATGCCCAGGAGTAGGATGGCTGTGTCATATGGTAACTCTATTTTTAGTTTTCTAAGGACCCTCCATACTGTTCTCCATAGCAGCTGCACCAATTTACATTCCCACCAACAGTGTAGAAGGGTTCATTTTTCTCCATACCCTCTCCAGTATTTATTATTTGTAGACTTTTTAATGATGGCCATTTTGACCGGTGTGAAGTGATACCTCATTGTAGTTTTGATTTGCATTTATCTGATAATTAGTGATATTGAACATCTTTTCATGTGCCTGTTGGCCATCTGTATGTCTTCTTTGGAGAAATGTCTATTTAGGTCTTCTGCCCACTTTTTGATTGGGTTGGGTTTTTTTTTGATATTAAGCTGTATGAGCTGTTTATATATTTTGGAAGTTAATCTCTTGTCGGTCGCATTGTTTGCAAATATTTTATCCCATTCCATAGGTTGTCTTTTCATTTTGTTTATGGTTTCCTTAGCTGTGCAAAATCTTTTAAGTTTAATTAGGTCCTGTTTCTTTTTGCTTTTGTCTCCCTTACTCTAGGAGATGGATCCAAAAAAATATTGCTTTGACTATATTCGGGGTCTTTTGTGTTCCCATACAAATTTTAAAATTCTTTGCTCTAGCTCTGAGAAAAATGTCATTGATAATTTGATAGGGATTGCATTGAATCTGTAGATTGCCTTGGGTGGTATGGTCATTTCAACAATATTGATTCTTCCAATCTGAGAACACAGTATATCTTTCCCTATGATTGTGTCATCTTCAGTTTCTTTCATCAGCATCTAATAGTCTTCAGAGTATAGGTCTTTTGCTTCCTTAGGTAGGTTTATTCCTAGGTATTTTATTCTTTTTGATGCAACGATAAATGGGATTGTTCCCTTAATTTCTCTTTCTGATATGTCATTGTTTTTACATAAAGAATAATATGATTTAAAACTAGCCATAAAAGGTTTTTCGTTTTTGTTTTTTGGTAATAGCTTTCTTGAGATACAATTCAAGTACCATACAAATCATCTAAATCATCACTGTACTCATCTGAAGTGTACAATTCAATGGTTTTTGGATATTCACAGAGTTGTGCAAACATCACCATAGTCAATCTTAGAATATTGTCATCACCTCAAAAAGAAAGCCCACATCCTTTAGCTAACACTCCCCCATCCTTTCATCCCCCACCCCCAGCCCTAAGTAACCATGAATCCACTTTCTATTTCTATAGATTGCCTATTCTAGATATTTCATATAAAGGGAATCATATAACATGTGACCTTTTGGACCTGGTTTCTTTCACTCCACACAATGTTTTCAAGGTACATCCATGTTGTAGAACATGTCAGCACTTCATTCCTTTAGTAATAAAGTAATGAAGATCGATAGATCCTGTAGATCTACTACAGGAAAGTAAGAAAGTAAACAAAGGGCAAGACTGGTGAGTTGTCATGCTGAGAACTTTTTGCGGGTGGGTGCCGCAGTGAGCAAGTGTCCCTCTCAGGATAACGAGGGCTTGGCTAGGATAGCAAATGCCCTGCCAGGGAGAGGAAGGTCATATTTTTTCATTCCTTCCCTACTTCTCATGGGAAGGATTTTGGCTCCAAATTTTTCCCCACATGTTGAACTTACCTCCTCTGCAAAATCTGCTTCCCGAAAATTTTATGTGGATCAACACTGATGCTGTACTTTGATATGTGGGACCAGTCTTGCACCTGTTTCTCAGAATGAATATCTGAAGTCAGAGACGCTGGTAGCTGTTTCCAGCTTATTCACAGACCTTAGGAGGGAATTTGCAGGGGGACTGCATGGAGCTTTAGTTAAACCTTTTAAAATATAAAAATAGGAGAGAGAATGCTGCTTCTCTCCTGAGGCATCTACTAGAATCACTATAGGGATATTATATTTTCTAAAGGGTTTCACAGAAATTTTAAGTAATTAGCTCATAAGAGCTCTGGGGGTGAGAAGAGTTTTTTTTTTTAACAGAGCAGGTAAAACAGGACCTGGGCACAGAATTTATCCCCCAGTCATACTCTCCCCAAGAAGAGAAAAAAGTGGGAAAAAAAAGAAAGGGAATTTTAATCTTCCCTGGCATCTGGGATTTAAGTCGATTTTACACAGGTTGCCTGTTTTGCCATGTTGTGATTTTTGCTTGCATCCCATTGCTTGCTGCTTATTATTGATAGCTGAGCATCTTGGCCCTTCTTTTAGGTTGCAGAGTTCAAGGACCCCAAAACAGCTATAGGGGGGTGTTTTGGAGGTTGTTCTGGCAGCAGCCTAAGGAGATCCTAACATAGGTCTGATTGGTCACTTTCACATATAACACTGGCCTATATTTAGTCTGGGTTACATTCAGGGGAATATGGATCCTGAGGCATTGGGGCCATGGAACTTACATACTTTTATTCATTCATTCAGCCAATATCCCTTGACAACAGGGATATAGCAATAAATAAGACAGCCCCTGCCCTCATGGAATTTATAATCCTGCTCAAGTTCTTTTAAATCATAGTCTCATGTCTCCTGTGGATCCCATGAGATACCCAAGGATGTCTCAAATTAACTAATTTCTGAACTGAGCTCTCTAGAGAGACCCCATATGAGCAGGAAGAAGCATTTATATGCTATGTGCCACCTACTCCTCTGTATGCTTCACATGCCTCATCTCCCTTTATCTTCCTAGCTAGCCTGCAGGTAGGTTTTGTTATGACCCTTTGGCTCAAGAAGTTGATGCTCAGCAAGGTTTATTAAGAAACAGAGCAAGGATTGACTATAAGACTGTCTGACTCCTGGTCCCATTCTTTTTCAATAAATCAGAGATACTCCAAGAGACTGGGAAACTTTGGCATTGACCCCAAGTTCAGGGGATGCTTAAAGGAACACTAATGAATGATAAAAAAGTGTGCTAAATTCAACAATAATGACAAAGGCATTTTTGTGCCTTGAATCCTATAGTGTAATGAAAAGAGTATGGGCCTTTATAAATCAGGGAGAATTAGATTAGTCTTAGAATAATTGAAATTCCAAAAATAGTAGCTTAAAAATTAGAAGTACACTTATTTTTCATGTAAAAGGTGGTATGAAACTCACTGGTCTTCAGGGTCAGGGGAGCCCTTCCAGCTTTCTGCCTCTTTTTCCTCATTGTCCAAGATGGCTGCTAGAGCTCCAGATATCACATCCTAGTTCCAAGCATCAGGATAAAAGAAGGGGTGAAAATTGGTGTAGCCCCTTCCCTTTGGGAAGATTTCAGCTGTTCTACATATTCTTTCCACTTCCACCTCAGTCAGATCTTAGTCACATGGCCAACTGTTACAAGGGAGAGTGGGATGGCAGTGTGCCCAAATGTGAATTAAGGTTCTATTACTAAGAAGAGGAGTCTGGATACTGTTTGCTCTAGTATATTCTATGCTTCTTTATTATATTGTGGAAACTTACCTATAGCCTATTAACCAAATTGATTGAATTTTTTCATTCATTTGACAAATACAGGTTGATGCCCACTGTATGCCTGCACTGTGTTAAGTGCTTGGGATACTAAGACCAATAAGACACACACACACAAATCATGCATCAAAGGACACCATTAAGAAAGTGACTCCCAGTTTTCCTATTCCGGAAAACTTTTTGGCAAATAGTGTACCTGATGAAGGATTAGTATCCGAAATATACAGAGAACTCTTATAACTCACTAATAATACAAAGACAAATAACCCAATTAAAAGTTGGGCAAAGGATCTGAATAGACACTTCGCCAGAGAAGTTATAGAAATGACCAATAAGCAAATTTTAAATGTTCAACATTATTAATCATTAGGGAAATGTAAATCCAACTACAATAAGATACCACTTCACACCCACTAGCATTGCTATACTCAAAAAGACAAGGGTTGGTGAGGATATGGAGAAATACACTGCTATTGGGAAGGTACAACAGTGTAACACCTTTGGAAGACAGTCTGTCAGTTTCTCAAAAAATTAAACAGAATTACCATATGACCCAGAAATTCCACTCCTAGGAATTGCCCAAGAGAAATGAAAACATAAGTCCACACAAACTTGTTCAAAATTTGTACACAAACACTCACAGCAGCATTATTTGTAATAGCCCCAACATGGAAACAACCCAAATGTCCATCAACTGACGAATGGATAGTGTGTATCTATACAATACAATATAGTTCAGCAATGAAAAGAAAGGAAGTCCTGATACATGCTATAATTGTATGAACCTTGAACACATTATGCTAAGTGAAAGAAGCCAAGCACAAAGGACCACATACTGTATGATTCCAATTATATGAAATGTCTAGAATAGGTGACTCTAAAAAGACAGAGAATAGATTCATGTTGCTTTGGGCTGGGGTGAGGGGATAGGGGAAATTGGAGGTGATGGCTAAGGTATGTGGGGTTTCTTTCACAGTTCTAAAATTGATTGTGGTGATGTATACACAATTCTGTGACTATACGAAAAGTGACTGAATTGTACACTTCAATGGGTGAATTGTATGGTATGTGTATTACATCTCAATAAAGCTGTTTAAAAAAGCACACAATTTGTGTCAGATTATGAAGGATCCTTCATGCTGGTGCTTAGGGGTTTGGTGTCAGTGTGAAGTAATAGAGGAGTAGTTCTCAAAGTGTGACTGTGGACCAGCAGCATTGGCCTCATCTGGGAAGTTGTTAGAAATGCAAATTTTCAGGCTTTACTCCACATTTGCTGAATCAGAAACACTGGGAGTGGGACCCAGCAATCCATGTTTGAATGAGCCTGCTAGGTGATTCTGATACACGCTGAAATTTGAGAGCCACTGGATTAGAAAATATGAAAGGGCTGAGGGAAAGCATTTAGGATGCTATTTCAGTAATCCAGGTCAGAAATGACAGTGGGGGTTGGTGGCTTGCAGCAAGGTAACAGAGACAGGGATATAGAGATGGACGGGGATTGACTGGGTTGGGGGAGGGGAGTAAAAGTAACTCCCTCACCTCAAACGATCATGCTCTTAGAATTATTTTTATCAGGTGTATCTGGAAACACTTCTAAAAGGCTCCTAATATACTTATCTATCAAAGCAGTGAGTCAGAAGGTAATGGTTAAAGTTGATATGAAAAACTTGGAAGTTCATTTGAATAGATAATCCAAGTACCTTATACAAAGAACTAAAGAAATAGCCATCAACATTTTGGAGGGGAGAAAGAGAATAATGAAAATGGATTAAGTCTCCATCCCTTTTTGGCAAACTCTTGAATGATCTTGAATCTTTTGAATGATAATCTCTTAAACTGACAAAGTTTTGAAAAGAAACATAAGCTTATTGTGTAAAAATAACCAAACCCAGAAATGATTAGAAGAAATTTCCTCTGATGAGGTGGTCAGGGTGGGGCTTTTAACTATACACTCTTCTGTACTTAAAAAAAAGTACTGGGAATTCCCTGGCAGTGTCCAGTGGTTAAGACTCTGTGCTTTTACTGCCAAGGGCCTGGGTTCGATCCCTGGTTGGGGAACTAAGATCCCACAAGCTGTGCGACACGGCCAAAACCAACCAAACAAACAAAATAAAGTGTTTATTTTTTTAAAAAACCAACAACCTTCCAATGAGGCAGATTATACTCTCTATTAATCTTACTTATCTGATCCCTCTTAAAGTATCAGCTACAGTTTATGAGTAAATCTGAAAAACCAAGAGTTTTAAGAGGAAATGCCAGAGAATTAAGTATGAGGAGAATTCATCTAACAGTAACACAAATAATCTTGAGTGTTTCCAAAGCCTCAATAATTGATACATTTTCAGTGTGATTTAATACCACAAAATTCTTGATTTTCTTGTTATTTTTCTTGCCCTGTTGCTCTTGCCCTGTCTCCCAGCTGTGAAACATCTCTCTCTATAGATCTGTTTCATGTGGTCCACCAAAATCAATAACATCCATCAGTTCCTTCAATGCTCTAAATTCTGTGTGTTTTTACACTTCACAGAGTTGACCAGGCATCCCAGGAAGCTTGAGTCACATTCCAATCAGGCTATCAGCCCATCATGCGTTCAAAACCTATCTCTTCAATGCCCAATGGCCTTCTGTTTCCAGACTCAAGGGTCAATTCATGGTGCACACCTGTGCAACCTACCAACCCCAGCTGACCATTTACTCATTCACCCTCTCCCCTTGGCTTCCAGGACACCACTATCTTGATTTTCAGACTTTGCTGATTGCTTCTTTTCAGCTCTCTTTTTTGGTGCCACCTCTAAATATCGGGTGCCCCGGGGAGCAGTCCTCAGACCTCCTCTCCTCTCTAACTACACTCACCTACTTATTCCTGAAATGATCTTATCCAAGCCTCATGGCTTTAAATGGCATCTGTAGGCTGATCACACTCAACTTTATACAAAATGCTGACTTGTACTTCCAGCTACCTATAAAGTGTCTCTACTTGCGTGATGAATAAATAGTCATTTCAAATTTGACATGTTCCAAAACGCTCCCCCTGCCAACTCTTATTCTTTTGCAGGCTTTCCCAACTCAATAAATGGAGACACTCTTCTTCCATTTGCCTATGCCAAAGCACTTCGATTTATCCTGGTTCTTCTCCTACCCCAGTTGCAATCCATTAGCAATAATGCAGCTCTCCCTTTGGGTATATTCAGAAGACCACTTCTCAGCATCTCTGTTACCATAACCCTGGGCCAAGCAGCCAGCATTTGAGCCTGGATTATTTGCAATACATGGTCTCCCTCTATCCACCATTGTACCCTTCCCATTAATTCTCCACAAAGCCAGGGTGAGCCTCTTAAAACATGCACTGGATCACCTTACTCCCCTGCTCAAACCCTCCAATGGCTCCCATCTCACCCAGAGAAAAAGGCAAAGTCTTTAAATTTTCCCCTAGGTGTGACCCTTACCTAGCAAATGGTACTATGGTTCTCTTTCTTTTATCAGTGTTTGTTTCACTCTGTTCTGCATGAATCCTTTTCCTGCAGCTAGCTCTCTTGAAAACATAGGCCACTGAACACAGAAAATAGTTAAGTGAGAGTAAGTGGTTGAATCAGAGTATTTCTATCTGCTAAAAACAAACAGAAAATAAAGCAAAAAAGAGAGTAGTGCCGATGATACCCCAGTAATAATGTTTATATGTATAACAAGTAACAATGTCAGTCTATAAGGCTAGGTGTTCCAGGGATGTACTTTATTTTTCTATAACTCAATTTATATCTAGAGCAGTTCTGTCCCATAGAACTTTCTGGATGATGAAAATATTCTGTATTGCCACTGTCAAATGCAGTAGCCATCTGCCATCTTAAACAGAACAGATCCAGAGCCCCTATTCTTCCCAGAGGTGGAAAAAACATAATCAACGTTGGGCAAACTCAGTCAAAGCCAGGGTTTCTCGGCCAGTTCAGCAGACCCCCATCCTCTCTTTATCCCGTCAGTTGAATCTAAGTTTGACAAGACTCCTGAAGGGTCTCTGAGTCTCAGTCTTCCAAATGTCATTTGCCAAGACGTCTGAGTTCTTATCTGGTCTCTGGTAACTGGTCTCTCAGGTGACTGTAGCTTCTGGTGTGCAGGTCAACCCATAAACATTGTTTGTGACCTTGTGGTGTGTGTGCAGGGATGTGTGTAATGGGTGAATATTCATTTTCTCTAATATTTGAGAATACTTAATTCTGTTACAGAAAAAAAGAAATGGGATAACACTCGTTAAATGTGTGAAATACAGAGAAGTAAGTTAGTAACTTGTGAGACATGTTAAACATAAAGTAAGTGAGGCTTATGAGTACTGAACACAGACGAAAAGGAAGGCAAGAACAAAGAGACACCTAATTTTCACGAAACACTCAATATACATGGGACACCAGAAGCACCTAATCTTCATAATATACTAAATACGCAGGAGGTATGAAGCACTCCACATTCATGAGGTCTTAAATTAGCCAGCCATTGGTGACACCCATTCTAGCCCCAAATGTCCTCTGCCAGATAAAATCCACAGCTGCTCATCAGGCTAACTGGTAAGCCACAACTCTGGCCAGGGCTACACACCCCTGTGCCTCTCCTATAAACAAGTATCTGTGTTGGTCCCAGGCATCTTCTGTATCTTAGGCCTCTTTGCTCAAACCTCATCTTTGGTCCTTGTAGCCACACCATCAGCAGGAAAGGCTGATGGGGCAGGGACAGGGGTCCTATGAGCATTGCATAAGCCAGGTTTCAGGCAGTGTGGTCCTTCCATCTTGCTCACACCCTTTCCTAAGTATTCTACCTGACCCCATCTCCGTCTCTTTGTTTTGTTGTGTGTTTTAAATTGATCTAATAAATGGTGTGATTTACACATCTTAATGTCGTCTCCGAGCCTTTCTGATCCAGCACCTCTGGGATAACTTGCTGGTATATTTAGAGGCTACCATGGCATCAAGGTAACTTCCTTCAGGACTTTCAAATACTCTCCTGTGTGACTTGGAGAGTGAGGAGTGCCTAAGGCTCTCTCTGCCTAGACAGACTGTACTTCGTCTACTGCTGCTGTCCTACTATGCTAGTGTGGGAGATCACAGCGAGATTTGCTACTTCAGCGCACCTCAGCTACGGAGTGAGACACAGCCATTGATTGCTCTCAGATCCTCAAATTTATCAGGAGACTCTACCTATCTGACTCCTTCTTTGGAACAGCCACCAGCGTCTAAATAGCTTGCTTTCTCCTCCTCTCTGTTTGAAAGGTCTGTGTCTCCTTTGGAAAAGGTTTTTTCCAAATTTGTGAATAATAGGATACATTTTATGCCTCTAGTCCTTAAGGATCCTGGTTTTGATTCTGATAATCCAGATTTTTGAAACTCAACAATGCTTTATCTCAAACTATTGTCTCTAGTTTCAAAAGTCCTTTTTGAAAGTCAACGTCTCTTTTCTGTCTCTTTGCATGTTTGTTATGGCAACCGTACTCTGAGGGTGCATGTGCACACAGGTACACACATACATCCCCCCAACCCCACACACACACATCCTCTGCTCTCTGAATTGGGGGAAGGATGGGGTAGCTTCGAATGCTGGGGAAAGAAGGAGCATAGGTTAGTATTTCAAAGTACTGTTCTTCCCCATTTGTGAAGGATCACAAATAGCCACAGCTGGAGCTTTGGTAAAGGAAGCCCAAGGGATGTCCGAACCCAGGATTGGTACAATTTCGCAGGCTGCTCCTCTCTGTGTCACAGTCCACTCTTCTGCTTGTCTTTTTGCAACAGCAAGATGCTCGCTGGCAGTTCCACAACAACATTGTGAGTAGAATTCAGTAGAGTTCAAAGGATGCTATGATATCTTGTTCTGAAAATAGCTATCTTGTCCTCTATCTAACTTTACTTTTAAAGTCTCATAACTTTGGTTCTTCAAGGGAATGGAGATAACATTTATGGATTACCTTACACATGCTGGGCATTGCTTTCCAAGACTTCCCTTTTTAAAATGTAAATTCCCTCTGGCAAGGAAAACCCCTTAAGCCCTCATTATCTAACCCCTGGAATCAACTTATTAGAACCATTTCCATCTGTCATAGCCAGCTGTGATCAAGGCCATGTGAGACTGGAGTTGGGATAGCCATCCTGGGGAGGGCATGGGGTAAAGAGCCCTGAGAAGGAAGAGGGGGCAATGAAAGGGGCGATGGGGGTGGATTTCCAAATCAAAGTTTGCCTGCCCCACAAAATTTGCCCCGTGGTAGCTCTGAAGTAATTGATGTGCTAATTAAAATCCCTGTGGATTCATTAAAGTAGTCCTGAGAAGAAAATCTCCGCTTTGCACAAAGGGTAGCTAGTAGTTCAGGTATAAATATGAAAGTAATGAAACTTTGCTTTTAAAAAAATTCTTTCCTTTTGGCTTTTTCTATCAGTCCAAATTATAGAGTTTTAACATCAATTTTAATGCTTAGAAATGCAAAATATTGATCATTAGATGAGAGAAGAAGTATAGGTCATATAAGCAGGCTGGCTTGTGGTTGACAATTTATGTGATATAGACAGGTCACAAATGATCAATCAGTATGCACAAATTAAAATGAGCCATTCATACAACGGGATACTACTCAGCAATAAAAAGGAAGGAATTACTGATATATGTAACCATGTGGATGAATCTCAAAAACTCTCAAAAACTGTTGAACAAAAGAAGCTAGACACAGAAGAACATATACTTTGTGATTCCATTTATACAATGTTTTTTAACAGGCAAAACTCATCTAAGGTGAAAGCAATCTGAATGGTGGTTACCTTGGTAGAGGCAAGAGGGGAGGAACGAGGCATGAGGGAGCTTTCTGGGGTGATAGAAATGTCTATCTTGATTTGGGTAGTGGTTACCTGGACACACACATTTACCAAAGTCCTAGAGTTACACAATTCAGATATGTGTATTTTACCATCTAAAACATATACCACAATGAAAACAAATTCAAAAAACATTCCTGGTGTTCTGCGGGGCTATCTTTCCTCAGAATTGGCCGACTGCATGCTGGCTGGCTGGCTGAGGTAACTGACAACGAAGGTAGATCTAGTGTAGAACCCAAAGGGCAAACTGTGCCAACATGCAAGTTGCTATACGTTGAAGTGCTACACATTTAGGGTTGCCCACAGGCCATGTTATTAATCACTTTACTATGTAATACCTGCTCTAAAATACAGATGATACAAGTAAATTCTATCGATAACTGTTTTGTATTTTTGATTCATCCAGAATGTTTTTTAATTGTTCAAGCTATAGAAAAATTGCCTCTATAAGAATACAGTAATATTTATACTCAAAATAAAGAGTGCAGACCAAATTAATCCCTCCTTCATTTAAACAAAGTCTTCAAATGGCTTACTCTTTCTGTCCTACTCCCCATAAATTCCTTTTGTTCTAGAAAAAGAGTAGATTAAAAAAGAGGGGCTTCCCTGGTGGCACAGTGGTTGAGAGTCCGCCTGCCGATGCAGGGGACACGGGTTCGTGCCCCGGACCGGGAGGATCCCACATGCCGTGGAGCGGCTGGGCCCGTGAGCCATGGACGCTGAGCCTGCGCGTCCGGAGCCTGTGCTCCGCAACGGGAGAGGCCACAGCAGTCAGAGGCCCGCGTACCGAAAAAAAAAAAAAAAAAAAAGAGTAGTTCAGCTCTGGCCCCGTAGTGTACTTACAAATACCTATGCATTTCTTTCTAATACACAATAGTAAATCAAAGTGTTATGGAGACTTTATTAGGCTTCCCTCCCTCACCTCTTTTATGCATACAGTGCTCTGTGGTATGAGGAGCTTGCCTCCTGGAATAAATGACGTCTCCTGGAAAACTGGCTGAAGCAGTATTTTTAAGGCTGCAGTAATTCTCAAAGACCTGTAAGATACTTTTTCATCCTAATATTCTATTCTTACTGAGAATAAGAATCATGATTATTTTCATTATTCATTCTCTCCTATTGTTTATTCCTTTCCTGAAGTCATAATTTTCTCCTTGAGACATCCCAGTTGGTTGCTACAGAAATGATTATTTTGCTACAAACATAGAATTATGACATACAGTAAAGAATAAGCAGCAGAAGCAAAAGAACTCTTGGAAAAACTTAGTCCTGTTAAAGCCAAAAATAGCTGAAAACTGTTAAAACCGTGAGAGAAGTTGCCCAGTTTTTCATGAGGCAATAATTTATGCTGACATTTTCTCAAATGATTATCAGATCCATGGATGAAGAATTTATGGTTTGAATACATTTATGGGCACTAACACTTGCATTAGTAAAAGTCTATCCAAAGTTTTGAACTTAAATGTTCAAAGCAATCAATGACTTGATACTAGCAATAATCATTTAATTTTTTCCTACCTGTCATACCCCCAAAATATACTTATAACTCTACTTCAAACTCAGCCATTTAAATTCCTGTGCAGTCGTAATGACTATTAATATGTATATATATGTATATATAATATATATGTATGTATATAATGTGTATATATACACATACATGTATATATGTATATAATGTGTATATACATATATGTATATATACAATTTAGTTATATGTTTTCTTTTGTTTTTATTATACATATTATTTCCCCCATTTTTACCTCATCTTAATATTTAGAATTTTTAAATTACATTTGAGAAACTACTTATCCTGGTTCCCTATAGTTGAATATTTATCTGGTATCAAATTTTTTTGCCATTAGGAATGAACCTGCTGTAAATATCTTGATACTAGGCCTTGAAAGAAATTCTCAGAATTAACTCAGAGAAGTTGGGTTTTAGGGTAAAAAGTATGAGAATATTAACGTCCCATACTGCCCTACATACACATCCACGTAGAACATTTGTTAAATGGTGGCCTTCATCATCCACACTTACTTTACGGCAGGTAATGTGTATGGGTTTTACAAGTCAGGGAAACCAGAACAAGAGGAAGTTCCAAAGAATTTGGGAGAAGAAAGCAAACCCTGCATACACTGAGGTCCAGGGAAGCTAAGCAACTTGACTCAGTCCTCACTTGTGAAAGGGGCATGTTTGGAAGCTGGTCTTCCTTTCCCCACTTAATTCTTTCCCCTGCACTGAGCGGTGCTTCTTAGGGAGCTCCCAGAGTCTTGGGAAGGCCCTGAGGAACTCAGTGTCTTCCTGACTCTGTTTAGTTTGTTGATTTTTGTGTCCTTTCTCTTCCAAAATGATTTCAGGCAGATTATATAGAGAGACATAAAATACAGTAGAATAATGCCAAAATAAAAAGATAATCAGGTCAAAGAGAAACTATGAGCAAGCAAAATATTATATATTCCCAAAATACATACTTTAAGATCATATGGAGTTGGAAAAGAAGTGACATGAATTTCACTCTGAGGAAAGAGGGAAATAAAAAACAGCACCTGATAAACCAGTTGCCCAAGAGAAGAATAGCACCCTGTCACTGAACTCGTGTCTTAGCATCTTGAACTCCAAGACATTGCTAAGTCATACTTTCATTTCAGCTATGCAGATTTTAAGCTTCCCAGCTGTGACCTGTGATGCCACTGAAATAGGCCAAATTTATGAAGCCTGGACCCCCAAGCGCCTCGAACTTGATGACTGAATTTTGACGACTGCCATCAGGTGGGTAGTGATACAGGCTTGAGGGGGAGAATTTAGGCATGAGTACCTGAGAGTCTAAAACTGTTCTGTCCCATTTGAATTTGATTTTAAATACTTCTTTTCTGATTATAGAAGTAATATATAATATAGTCTTATTGCAGAAAATGGAAAAACTACAAAGAAGAAAATAAATGTCACTATAAATCTACTGCATATAGATTTTTAAAACCTTTAGGTGTATTTCTTTCCATAGGTATGGTTTTATATGTATGTATACAAATATATACACATTTTTGTGTGTGCATGCATGTACGTGTGTATGTACATATATGTATATATAATACACACACATCTAGATACTCCAGACAGAGCAAATGGGAAAGAGGCATCCTGAAAAGATTCTCTGAAGTCCTGCACTGTAACTGTTGGGGGTTCAAAACAATCTCTGACCTTATCGTAGGGGGAAAGGAAATTAGGTTAAGGACTCCAAATCCCTTCACGTGGCAGTCCCTCCATTTTTCTAAGACTCATATCCCTCAGTAAAATGTGGCAGTTCTTGATATGGGTCCCACATATTTATTGTTGGGGTTAACCCATATATGTGTGTTTTTTTACACTGCAAACAAAAATATTTGTTCTATTATATATCCCCCTTACCATTTATAATATCTATAGACATTTGTGTCTGGACGTCTGACTAAATTCTCTTTTAACTACAAGAATTTTTTCCTGCAGAAGTTTTCTCAGAATGAAGTATTTCCTGAAAATAATGATAATGTTATCGTCTCCTTGTCAACTGGCAAGTTTTGAAAACTCATTATACTTAGTGATTATCTTTCTAAATATGAATGGTATGCCAACATTCTTTTTCTCATCATTAAACTTTGTGAATCATAACTTTCATGTCTATAATTACTATTTCCATTATCCCTTAATGAATACCTATATGTGACCCTTGATGGGATTAAAGAAAAAATAAGCCAACAAGAAAAATAAATAAAAATTATCTATTCCATTAATTCTTGCTTTCCTGGGCATATCCTTCTTTCCTTCCCCATCCTATGTATCAGTCTCATGTCTGCATTATAGGAGAACAGGACCAGCAGGCACGGAGAAAAACAAGTGTGAGCCCTGGAGGCAGCTAGATCTTCCTAAATTGTATCATGTGCTCCAATTTACAGGGACCCTAGTATGACATACAGAATTTACCCACAATTTTATTTGTTTTTAAATTTTTATTGGAGTATAGTTGCTTTACAATACGGTGTTTACACTGTACAGTAAAGTGAATCAGCTATATATATACATATATCCCCTCTTTTTTGTATTTCCTTCCCATTTAGATCACCACAGAGCACTGAGTAGAGTTCCCTGTGCTATACAGTAGGTTCTCATTAGTTACCTATTTTATACATAGTATCAATAGTGTATATAGATGGGCAGAGTCAAGATGGCGTAATAGGAGGACGTGGAATTCGCGTCTCCACAGAATTAGGGCACCTACCAGGCACCAGTGGGGGACCACGGACACCTAAGGGGACGGGAGGAACCCCCAGCGACTGGGTAGGACATGGGGTGTGGGGGGAGTGAAGGGGGAGGAGAAGTGGAGGTGGGACAGGACTGGCACCCCTGAAGGGCGGCTGAGGGAGGGGAAGGGATCCCACGCCCCAAGGGGGAAATTGGGGAACCACTGGGAGGGCAGAGGATCAAAAGGGAGTATGGCCAGGTTTCCCCTGCCCACTTGGGCACCCAGGAAACTGCTGAGATCCTGGGGCCTGATCCTCTGCCCACCGAGGCCCCCTCCAGCCATGTGGGTCCTGAGGGAATGGAAGGGCGGGAAGGGGGAGCAAAAGTAAAGGCCGGACCTCTAGGACCGGCACCCCGAGGGTGCTAGAGGAGGAGTTCCTACACCCAGCAGGACCCACCCACAGTTAGGGGTCCAGCGGGGACAGGGGAAACCCTGGGGGAGATGGGGGGAGGGGCACGAAGGAACAGAAGGGAATGCAGCCAGTGCCTCCCTGTCCACTTAGGCACCAGGGAGCCTGTTGGGCTCCCCGGCTTAATCCTCTGCCCTCGGAACCTCCTTCCTGCAGCGCAGAGCCCAAGCCCCGCCCCTACACCCCCACCAGGGCCTGACCTCTACACTCGGAGACCCCTCCAAGGTGCTGGGCCTAAACCCCGCCCACACACCCTCACTCAGGGCCCTACCTCCAAACTCCAGAACACCACACTCCAGAGGTTCTCCTTTCTGCGTGCTGCCTCTCTGCTTCCGTGCAGGTCCTAAGCAGAGGCCCCGCCTAAGCCCTGCTCCCAGGGCCTTTTCTGGCTATGTGGGTCCTGAGCCTAGGCCCCGCCCCACGCTCAAACGTCACACCCCCAACCGCCTAGGTCCTGCCCCACCCTAAACCCCGCCTGTGCCTAAGTTCCACCCCTGACTAAACTCTGCCTCCATAGCCAAGGCTTTTTTTTTTCTTTTTTCCTCTTTTAGATTGGGGTTGTGTTTTACCTTGTTGATTCATTGTTGTTGATTCTTTTATATTTTTATTTTTCCTAATAAATCTTTTATTATTCTAATTTTATTTTATTCTTTATACTTTGTTATTGTTCTCTCCTTTTGGCTTGTTCCCCCTCCCCCCTTTTATTTTTTTTTCTGTTGTGGTTTTATTTTACCTTGTTGCAGTTGTTTCAATTACAGTTTTATTTTTCCTAATATATGTTTTATCTTGCTAATGTTATTTTGTTTTTTATTCTTTGATATTGCACTGCTCCTTTTTTTCTTTCTTTCTTCTTTTCTTTTTCTAACCAGGCCACAAAGCTTGGGAGATCTTGGTTCCTAGGCCGGAGGTTGGGCCCAAGCTCCTGTGGTGAGAACTCTTGAGTCCAAACCGCTGGACTAACAGAGACCCTCAGGGAATATTAATTGGAGTGAGGCCTTCTGGAGGTCCTCATCTAAGCAACAAGACCTGGCTCTATCCAACTGCCTGCAAACTCCAGTGCTGGACGTCTCAGACTAAACAACCAGTAAGACAGGAATACAGCACCACCCACAAAAAAAAAAAAAAAAAAAAAATGAAACAACAAAAAAATATGTTACAGACAAAGGAGCAAGGTTAAAAACCCACAAGACCAAATAAATGAAAACGACATAGGCAACCTACCTGAAAAAGAATTCAGAGTAATGATAGTAAAGATGATCCAAAATCTCAGAAACAGACTGGAGAAAATACAAGAAACATTTAACAAGGATCTAGAAGAACTAAAGAGCAAACAAACAGTGATGAACAACACAATTACTGAAATTAAAAATACTCTAGAAGGAATCAATAGCAGAATAACTGAGGAAGAAGAACGGATAAGCGAGCTAGAAGATAAAATGGTGGAAATAACAGCCTGGGAGCAGCATAAAGAAAAAAGAATGAAAAGAATTGAGGACAGTCTCAGAGACCTCTGGGACAACATTAAATGGACCAACATTCGAATTATAGGGGTCCCAGAAGAAGAAGAGAAAAAGAAAGGGACTGAGAAAATATTTGAAGAGATTATAGTTGAAATTTTCCCCAACATGAGAAAGGAAATAGTCAAGTCCAGGAAGCACAGAGAATACCATACAGGATAAATCCAAAGAGAAACACGCTGAGACACATGTTAATCAAACTATCAAAAATTAAATACAAAGAAAAAATATTAAAAGCAGCAAGGGAAAAGGAACAAATAACATAAAAGAGAATCCCCATAAGGTTAACAGCTGATTTTTCAGCAGAAACTCTGGAAGCCAGAAGGGAGTGGCCAAACATACTTAAAGTGATGAAAGGGAAAAACCTACAACCAAGATTACTCTACTCAGCAAGGATCTCATTCAGGTTCAATGGAGAAATTAAAACGTTTACAGATAAGCAAAAGTTAATAGAATTCTGCACCAGCAAACCAGCTTTACAACAAATGCTAAAGGAACTTCTCTAGGCATGAAACACAAGAGAAGGAAAAGACCTACAAAAAAACCCCTAAAACAATTAAGAAAATGGTAATAGGAACATACATATTGATAATTACCTTAAATGTAAATGGATTAAATGCTCCAACCAAAAGACCTAGACTGGCTGAATGGGTACAGAAAGAAGACCCATCCATATGCTGTCTACAAGAGACCCACTTCAGACCTAGGGACACATACAGACTGAATGTGGGGGGCTGGAAAAGGATATTCCATGCAAATGGAAATCAAAAGAAAGCTGGAGTAGCAATTCTCATATCAGACAAAATAGAGTTTAAAATAAAGACTATTACAAGAGACAAAAGAAGGACACTACATAATAATCAAGGGTTCAATCCAAGAAGAAGATATAACAATTGTAAATATTTATGCACCCAACATAGGAGCACCTCGATACATAAGGCAAATGCTAGCAGCCATTAAAGGGGAAATCGACAGTAACACAATTATAGTAGGGGACTCTAACACCCCACTTTCACCAATGGACAGATCATCCAAAATGAAAATAAATAAGGAAACACAAGCTTTAAATAACACATTAAACAAGATGGACTTAATTGATATTTATAGGACATTCCATCCAAAAACAACAGAATACACTTTCTTCTCAAGTGCTCATGGAACATTCTCCAGGATAGACCACATCTTGGGTCACAAATCAAGCCTTGGTAAATTTAAGACAATTGAAGTCATATCAAGTATCTTTTCCGACTACAATGCTATGAGAATAGGTATCAATTACAGGAAAAAATCTGTGAAAAATAAAAACACATGGAGGCTAAACAATATGCTACTAAATAACCAAGAGATCACTGAAGAAATCAAAGAGGAAATCAAAAAATACCTACAGACAAGTGACAATGAAAACACGATGACCCAAAACCTATGGGATGCAGCAAAAGCAGTTCTAAGAGGTAAGTTTATACCAATGCAATCCTACCCCAAGAAACAAGAAAAATCTCAAATAAACAACGTAACCTTACACCTAAAGCAATTAGAGAAAGAAGAACAAAAAACCCCCAAAGTTAGCAGAAGAAAAGAAATCATAAAGATCAGATCAGAAATAAATGAAACAGAAATGAAGGAAACGATAGCAAAGATCAATAAAACTAAAAACTGGTTCTTTGAGAAGATAAACAAAATTGATAAACCAGGGCTTCCCTGGTGGCGCAGTGGTTGAGAGTCCGCCTGCCGATGCAGGGGACGTGGGTTCATGCTCTGGTCCGGGAAGATCCCACATGCCGCGGAGCGGCTGGGCCCGTGAGCCATGGCCGCTGAGCCTGTGCATCCAGAGCCTGTGCTCTGCAATGGGAGAGGCCACAACAGTGAGAGGCCCGTGTACAGAAAAAAAAAAATTGATAAACCATTAACCAGACTCATCAAGAAAAAAAAAAAAGAAGACTCAAATCAACAGAATTAGAAATGAAAAAGGAGAGGTAACAACTGACACTGCAGAAATACAAAGGATCATGAGAGATTACTACAAGTAACTATATGCCAATAAAATGGACAACCTGGAAGAAATGAACAAATTCTTAGAAAAGCACAACCTTCGGAGACTGAACCAGGAAGAAATGGAAAATATAAACAGACCAGTCACAAGCACTGAAATTGAAACTGTGATTAAAAATCTTCCAACAAACAAAAGCCCAGGACCAGATGGCTTCACAGGCTAATTCTATCAAACATTTAGAGATGAGCTAACACCTATCCTTCTCAAACTCTTCCAAAATATAGCAGAGGGAGGAACACTCCCAAACTCTTTCTGTGAGGCCACCATCACCCTGATACCAAAACCAGACAAAGATGTCACACACAGAAAAACTACAAGCTGGTATCACTGATGAATACAGATGCAAAAATCCTCAACAAAATACTAGCAAACAGAATCCAACAGCACATTGAAAGGAACATACACCATGATCAAGTGGGGTTGATCCCAAGAATGCAAGGATTCTTCAATATATAGAAATCAGTCAATGTGATACACCATATTAACAAATTGAAGGATAAAAATCATATGATCATCTCAATAGATGCAGAAAAAGCTTGTGACAAAATTTAACACCCATTTATGATAAAAACTCTCCAGAAAGTAGGCATAGAGGGAACCTACGTCAACATAATAAAGGCCATATATGACAAACCCACAGCCAACACCATTCTCAATGGTGTAGAACTGAAACCATTTCCGCTAAGATCAGGAACAAGACAAGGTTGCCCAGTCTCACCACTGTTATTCAACATAGTTTTGGAAGTCCTAGACATGGCAATCAGAGAAGAAAAAGAAATAAAAGGAATACAAATCGGAAAAGAAGAAGTAAAACTGTCACTGTTTGCAGATGACATGATACTGTACATAGAGAATCCTAAAGATGTCACCAAAAAACTACTAAAGCTAATCAATGAATTTGGTAAAGTTGCAGGATACAATATTTATGCACAGAAATTTCTTGTATTCCTATACACTAATGATGAAAAATCTGAAAGAGAAATTAAGGAAACACTCCCATTTACCATTGCAACAAAAGAATAAAATACCTAGGAATAAACTTACCTAAGGAGACAAAAGACCTGTATGCAGAAAACTATAAGACACTGATGAAAGAAATTAAAGATGATACAAATAGATGGAGAGATATACCATGTTCTTGGATTGGAAGAATCAAATTTGTGAAAATGACTCTACTACCCAAAGCAATCTACAGATTCAATGCAATTCCTATCAAATTACCAGTGGCATTTTTTACAGAACTGGAACAAAAATCTTAAAATTTGTATGGAGACACAAAAGACCCTGAATAGCCAACGCAGTCTTGAGGGAAAAAATGGAGCTGGAGGAATCAGACTTCCTGACTTCAGACTATACTACAAGCTACAGTAATCAAGACAATATGGTACTGGTGCAAAAACAGAAATATAGATCAATGGAAAAGGATAGAAAGCTCAGAGATAAACCCACGCACATATGGTCAACTTATCTTTGATAAAGGAGGCAAGAATATACAATGGAGAAAAGACAGCCTCTTCAATAAGTGGTGCTGGGAAAACTGGACAGCTACATGTAAAAGAATGAAATTAGAACACTTCCTAACACCATACACAAAAATAAACTCAAAATGGATTAAAGACCTAAGTGTAAGGCCAGACACTATAAAACTCTTAGAGGAAAACATAGGCAGAATACTCTATGACATAAATCACAGCAAGATCCTTTTTGACCCACCTTGTAGAGAAATGAAATTAAAAACAAAAATAAACAAATGGGACCTAATGAAACTTAAAATCTTTTGCACAGCAAAGGAAACCATAAACAAGATGAAAGGACAACCCTTAGAATGGGAGAAAATATTTGCAAATGAAGCAATTGACAAAGGATTAATCTCCAAAATATACAAGCAGCTCATGAAGCTCAATATCAAAAAAACAAACCACCCAATCCAAAAATGGGCAAAAGACCTAAATAGACATTTCTCCAAAGATACACAGATTGTCAACAAACACATGAAAAGATGCTCAACGTCACTAATCATTAGAGGAATGGAAATCAAAACTACAATGAGGTATCACCTCACACCAGTCATAATAGCCATCATCAAAAAATCTACAAACAATAAATGCTGGAGAGGGTGTGGAGAAAATGGAACCCTCTTGCACTGTTGGAGGGAATGTAAATGGATACAGCCACTATGGAGAGCAGTATGGAGGTTCCTTAACAAACTAAAAATAGAACTACCATATGACCCAGCAATCCCACTACTGGGCATATACCCTGAGAAAACCGTAATTCAAAAAGAGTCATGTACCATAATGTTCATTGCAGCACTATTTACAGTAGCCAGGACATGGAAGTAATCTAAGTGTCCATTGACAGATAAATGGATAAAGAATATGTGGCACATATATAAAATGGAATATTCCTCAGCCATAAAAAGAAATGAAATTGAGCTATTTGTAGTGAGGTGGATGGAGCTAAAGCCTGTCATACAAAGTAAGTCAGAAAGAGAAAAACAAATACCGTATGATAACACATATATATGGAATCAAAAAAAAAAAAAAGGTTCTGATGAACTAGGGACAGGACAGGAATAAAGATACAAACGTAGAGAATGGACTTGAGGGCACAGGGAGGGAGAAGGGTAAGCTGGGACGAAGCGCGAGAGTAACAATGACATATATACACTACCAAATGTAAAATAGATAGCTAGTGAGAAGCAGCTACATAGCACAGGAAGATCAGCTCGGTGCTTTGCGACCACCTAGAGGGGTGGGATACGGAGGGTGGCAGGGAGACAGAAGAGGGAGGGGATATGGGGAAATTAACACAACATTGTAAAGCAGAAATTAACACAACATTGTAAAGCAATTATACTCCAATAAAGATGTTAAAAAAAATAGTGTATATATGTCAATCCCAGTCTCCCAATTCATCCCACCCTCCATAGTTTGAAATAATACTTATTTTCCTTTAAATTACATAAGTGACATAATAGATACAAGAAACCGAGGACACTACAAAGCACAAATAAAAAAATTCAAGCTACTCAGAATGGTCATATCCCCAATTAACTTCTGTTTTACCTTGGCTTTCCACAGGAAGAGCCTTAGACAAGGGCTCATGTGCAGGTTGTTTCTTTTGGGAAGTGATCCCAGGGGAAAACAGTGGAGGACTGGAGATACGGAAATAGGGAAGGATGGAAAGGCAATTCAAAGGTATATTATCAAATTACTGACCGCTCTGGGCAAGTAGGACTCAATCACTGGGTACCATCTGAGGAGACAAGACATATAGAATGTGCTGTAGATTGTCCGCTCAAGAGATGGAAATGGTGGGTATCACTCAGTGGTGTGGTACAGCCTGTTTGGCTGAGCTTGGCCCAGTCTACGGTGCATGTCTCTTGCCAACTTTGTGTTCAGTGACATCAGGTTGGTTGCTCGAAACTGACCGCAGTGGGAGTATTTCCCAGAGGGAAATTGGTGAATGCCACAAATCAGGCCTCTTTTTGTCATAGAGCTGATGTTAAACACTTGCCAGCACACCACTTAAAATATTTATTCACTGACTCCCACCTTCCCTTGGTCAGGGGTCACCATACGGGGCATGAACTCTCTTGCTCTTCCAAATCTGCACAGACCTCAGAAGGTTGAGAGGGTTTCTGCAGATGAATCAGTAGGTTGAGAAAACACATGCTCACCTGGTTTCAACAGCAATGACTAAAGTGAAAAGGCTGAGTAAGGGGATGTGAGGCACAAGAAATATCCAATCCAAGCACTATAAATATTTAGATGGTTCTCTTCCCGTGTGTGTGGGCACCCCCATGTGCACGCACACATAAAAGCACAGCTTTCTACTCACCAAAATGGCATCATACCAGCCATACTTTGTCTCCTTCTCAGCTTTTACTTCACAATAGATGGTGAACATTTTCCATATCAACAAATATGCTTCAGTGGTTGCAAATGATCAGAGATACCATAAAGTATTTTACTAATCTTCCACTGTTGCACATCTAGGCTGTTTCCAATTTCATACCATTATAAATAGGGATATGATGTACATATTTATACATATATCTTTATACACATTCTGATAAATTCCTTGAAGTAGACTTACTGGGTCAGAGGGAATGCATATTTTTAAGAATTTTTATCATATTGCTTAGCCCATAATATGACTATCAACAAGGCCCATACCTTATGAGCTTTTGAAGTCTTTTCTAACTTTATTATTCTATAATTCTCTCATTCTAATGTGGAAGTATCAATGATTCTTGTAGGATTAGTATAAACCACAATAAATATATTGTTCATGACTCCACATCCAATAGACCTGAATCGTATATACTTTTGAAAACAAAACAAAGCCATTTTACTTTAAGAGTTATACCTCCATAAAGAAATAATACATTATCCATATTTATGATCCTTAGCAACAAACTTGGAGCAACTTAAAGACTGATTTTTTTTAAGACTTTAAAACTTAAGAAAGACATTCCTATAACTGCTATTAATCACCAGTCTTAAACATATTACCCTAGCCTGTCTTTAGACTGAAGAATGCTTTTGTCTACAAATCCACCCTACATAGCTATTTTATTTGGAAAAGAGCATAATGACAAATGATTCATTGTTCCTGGACCAAGTAGTATCATTCTGGAACAAAAGGAAAGAGAAAAATAGTAACAAACATTGTTGTGATATTTTTAAATTTGGATTGATGTGATTCTTCAACACTGTTCTAATCTATCATACTTTCTGTTTTATTCTATTTTTCTAGTTAGTTTTTTTTTTTTTTTTTTTGCGGTACACAGGCCTCTCACTGTTGTGGCTTCTCCCGTTGCGGAGCACAGGCTCCAGACGCGCAGGCTCAGCGGCCATGGCTCACGGGCCCAGCCGCTCCGCGGCATCTGGGATCTTCCCGGACCGGGGCACGAACCCGTGTCCCCTGCATCGGCAGGCGGACTCTCAACCACTGCGCCACCAGGGAAGCCCTGGTTTGATCTTTAATAACAAAAATGTTTGAAATCTTACGTACGAGCTCAGTTATTTCACAACTCAAGACGTTGTTACTGCATTTAATTCTATTGCTCTGTAAGAGTTTAGAAAATACAGAATCACTGTAACAATGCTGACACAGGGTTTTCTGAAAGGTTTCAAAGACAACATTCATCACAAATGTTTAATGAGCACCTTCTCTGGTCTAGCTGCAGTACTAGGTGCCAGTAAGCCAGACAGACACCTTCCCTGAACTCACAGAGCTGGTAGTTCAAAACCATACTCTAAAATGGAAATAGTGAAATTAAGAAGCAAATGCCCAACTTCTACATGATTTCTCCCACCTTCCACTGCCTTCTCAGATGCTAAACCACCTCTTTGGGGTCACTTCCTTTATGAACAATGGAGGGCCAGGTACTGGTCTAACTTTTAAGGAAAAGTTCATAAAAGTGATTTGCCAGATTGAATCACACCCCCAACGCATCCATTTTTATAGCAGAGATCAACAAAGAAGTAGCATGAATAACAAACATACCTATTTTAATTGATATCAACTGTATACTTAGTCTCTCTCCAGGTGGTTAATATCTCCCCCCTTTTCATACATAAACAGAGATCCTCTGAAAAGCTTAGTTATTGGCATAACAGGACTGTCCTCAGTGACCATGGACTTTAAGAGGTTAGTATTGGCTTCCAGGGCAAGATGGTCCTGGGTAAAACTGTGAGGGTAAGAGCCACTGATCATGGGTGCCCTCTCCTCAGTGACGCCAGAGGCCTCCTTCCCACCCTCTGCATCCACCCTTTTACACTTTTGCCATCCTTTCCTTATCAAAGTTTTTTTAGTAATTAATCTGATATTAATGCCCGGAGAGTAATAAAATGCAAATTTTAGCAGAAAACAAAGCTTTAAGTTAACGGGATAGCTCTAAATAAGTAATTGAAGGCATTGGTGAGCATACAGAATATATTTGGGCAAAACAAATGAAAATTCAGGGTAGGTGCAGGCATCAGGACACAGCAGGAAAAGCCCAAATTTTGGATGACAAAACACACCACCTGGGTTCAAATTCTGTCAGTTTCTTCAAGTGCCAAATGGGAATAATGGCATCTGTTTTGTAAGATTTTATCTTTTCATAGTGTGGATTATGTATGATAATGTCTGTAAAGCACATGGACCACTGTGAGTGCTTGATAAATATTGGCTATTGTTGTTATGCCTTTGAAGTTAGATGCTTTTGAAGTTGTGAATTCTGTATAAGGGCACGTCTTCAGTCCCTTTTCCTATCTGTAAAGTGGGATGCAACAGGGTTCTTGAGCTGAGTCTGAACTCCAGTAATCTGGAATTGATGGAAAAACATCGAAGGGAGTGTGGAAAGAACAGATCAAAAATTTTAAACTTCAGTTTGTTTTTCTAGAGAAAACAGTGGTTCTTATACTTAAGTTTGCATTAGAAGCACTGAGAAAACTTTTCCCCCTTTTCATGTTAATTTATTCAGCACATATTAACTGCAAACATACTGTGAGCCACATATATTCTTTCCTCCGGAAATTTGCTTTCAAATGGAATGTCTGGGGCCCATTCCTAAGAAATTCTGATTCAGAAGATCTTGGGCAGGTCCTAGGGGATCTGCATTTTTAAAAAGCACACTAGTCGTTCTGAGGCGGGACAGCTGTGGACAAACTGAGAAACATGGCTGGAGAAAGTGTACCTTGATTTACACTTTGAGAATACACTGTTTTGGGAAAGTGTCTTTAATGAGCCTTTCGGTAATTCAAAGGAAAAACAAATCTACTCAGAAGTGGAAAGATTTAAGACAATGAAATCTAAATAGATCAGCAAAGTAAAATAAAAGGCCGTCTTCATTGTGAGTGAGATGAAATCTTGGCAGATTGTTTCTTGTAGGATATGATTGTTTGTTCTTAATGTAGCTTTAGATTACTATGAATCTGGACATGATTTTGCTTCCTAAAGAGTTACCAAATAGTTTCACCGGGAGAGCTGGAGCAGAGGGAGGAGAGAAAGTCTAGATTGTTTTTTGCAGGTGGGAAGCCTGCAAAGGGTGGGAGTGGGACTGGGAATGGCAAAGTCCAACACCTTTAGTTCTGTGTATGACTCCCTTTGGTGTTACTTCAGACAAAATGTCCCAAACTTTGGAAAAGGTAACAGGTTGAATCCTGATGCACTGCCCTGTTGGCGATAGGAGTGAGATGTTCGTTGAAGGTCAGGGCTTCTTGGATGGTCAGCCATCCTGGAAGGTAGAAGATCCTCAACTGCAAGGTCCTCATTCATGCATTGGTTGGGGCCTGGGCTCTGGGGAGAAGAAAACTGAGTCTAGGGTGTTCTTGTGGGAAGGTACCAGCCATTGCAAGATGCTGGCTGCACGCCAGGGAAGAGGAGACAGAGCTAGCAGGTGACTCCCATTTGGAAGCGTGCCTATTGTGACAGCTTGAAGGTTCTTGCTTTTATTTTGATTTTTTACTTGTTTCTCTTTGTTATTTCCAATCCTTCAGTAAAGGTGAGCAAATTTAGCAGATTTTTCAACTCTCAAATGTTGAGTCAATACCATGTTCTAAGATACAACAGTGAACTTGGCATCCTACATCTGTGGGTCTTTCTAACTTTAACCTTGGGGTCTGAAGGGAATTAAGGAATGAGTTGGTGTCCAAATTTGACCAGGCTGTATGATGGGGTTTACACAAAACACCAGCGCTCTTTCTGAGCACCTGGCAGGATTTGCTTTGGACCTAGAAAGATCTGACTGTTTAATCCCTCTTGAGGCTACGACTGATGGTCTGTTCCCTTTCCCCCTATAGAAAATCCTTTTTAATGTGGACTTGCTCAGTACAGATTTTTACTAATGGTCTTGAAGAGCTTATGTGAGCAGTTTGAACTCTAAAACATTACACTAGAAATTCCACTCTTTCCGCTAAAAACATTGGCTTCTGCTAGAAGTATAAGTAGAAACTGCCTGATCAGTTTTGATGAAAATGAGAATTGCGTATAATTAGCAGTTATTTTTTTGGCATCCACATAGCAGTCTGTTTGCTCTCTTTAAGCAAGCTCAAATCACTCACCATCTTATTTTAATTTAAGAAAAAAATTTTCCATTACAGATGTAATACCTGCTTTTATTGAAAATTTACAAATAAAATCGAAGGAAAAAATGTATCAATGGTCTCACTTAGAAATATTTTGTGATTTATTTTCCTTTCCATGTATACATTTTTACATAATTGCAATTACATGGTATACACAAAATTGCATATGCTGGTTTCCTAAAAGTCTGTTTTAAAAATATTTGTTGGGGCTTCCCTGGTGGCGCAGTGGTTGAGAGTCTGCCTGCCGATGCAGGGGACACGGGTTCGTGCCCCGGTCCGGGAAGATCCCACATGCCGTGGAACGGCTAGGCCCGTGAGCCATGGCCGCTGAGCCTGCGCGTCCGGAGACTGTGCTCCACAACGGGAGAGGCCACAACAGTGAGAGGCCCGCGTACCGCAAAAAAAAAAAAAAAAAAAAAAAACCCAAAAAAACCCCATATATATATATATTTGTTAACTACCTAAGTGCTCGTCAACAGATGAACAGATAAAGAAGTGTGGTGTGTGTGTATGTGTGTGTATATATATATACATATACTCATATATATATATATACACTCATATATATATAATGGAACATTAGCCATAAAAAAGAATGAAATATTGCCATTTGCAGCAATATAGATGGACCTAGAGATTATCGACTAAGTCAGACAGAGAAGGACATGTATTATATGGTATCACTTATATGTGGAATCTAAAAAAATGATACAGATGAACTTATTTAAAAAACAGACTCATAGAAATAGAAAACAAATTTACGGTTACCAAAGGGGAAAGGGGAGGAAAGGGATAAATTAGGAGTTTGAGATTACCATGTACACACTACTACATATAAATAAACAACAAGGACCTACTGTATAGCACAGGGAACTATATTCAGTATCTTATAATAACCTATAATGGAAAAGAATCTGAAAAAGAATACATATATATTCTTATATACATATATAACTTTGATGTACACCTGAAACTAATACATTATTGTTAATCAATTATAATTCAATTTAAAAAACACCAAAAAAGTGGTCAATTATGTAAAAAAAAAAAAATCTGCTAACTATATGAAGCAGGAAAAAAATCACTTAGAAATTCACTGCCCAGATATACTTTGGGTGCATTTCCTTGCAATTCCTTTTCCATACTTTTTTTCCCACATGATTGCAATTATCTTGGATTAAAGATTTGTAAACTCAGGACCATTTGCAGATCCTGTAAGAAAGAGGGTATGAAGAGGTTCAGGGACACATCAGATCTGTTACTTGGTGGTTTAGTAGTCTTTCCCAATCAAACCTCTATGACTCAGCACTCATTCAGTATGACTTTTAAGAGTATAGAAAACGATCAGTCATGTTCAATGGCAGAAAAAAAAAGAGGCCATTATGTTGCACTATGTCATGCTGTTTTTGTGCAGGGAAAGCACCTTTAAAAAGTAATTCTTCTGGTTCAGTTTCTTAACAGAGTGACCAGTGTAGCCATTGTTAGCAATCAGTGGAAGAGAACACGATCCATTGCTGTTGTCAGTGGCCATGAAGCATGCAGAAGATTTCCTCTGAAATGCAAGTTGAAAGATATGGCTCAATGAGCCCATTTCCTGGCACTGGAAACTGGAAAGAGGCGCACAGGACAGGCTGTGTTGAAGGAAGCACAGGAGGGCCAAGCTTTGCCCCTGCGCTTGGACCCTTGCTGGAGCTCCTGATTTTAGGTCCTGACCTGAGTAGATGAGGGATCTTCTGACCTTTGAGCTACAACTTCCTCTTTTGGGAATTCTTAATTTTCATTGATATCTTGGTCATCTGAATATATCTTATAGAAATTCCTCAAGTAGGATACAGGAATGATTCATGTTCTGAGATGCCACATCCTTGAGAATGACACATACAGTTACATATATATGTGAAATTCTGGTGTCACGATCCTTTCCCTAAAGTCTGCAGACACATCTTCATTGTCTTCTAGAATTTGCTATTGTAGAGGCCAAGTCTGGGGTGAGCTGATTTGTACCCTTTTGTAGGTAACCTTTCATTCTCCTGGCTTGTTTGGATTGTTCTTTGTTTTTAATTTAATAATTTTTCTAGAATATGTATAATGGAAATACTAATTTTGTAAAGCCCCTGGATATACCTTCTGTCTATGCCACTCAGTTTATTATTATTTTTTCCTTTCTCCTGCAGCTCTTCCACCATAAAGGCTGGGCTTGAAGCCAGCTCCCCAGGGGTGGAGACATCAGGATTAAAGAAGGCTCTAGAGCACAGAAGGAGGAAGATGTTGTGGAGATGCTGTTGACAGAAACAACTGGGCCTTGACTAAACCGGAAGAACACACCAGGAGTCACTCCAGGGCCTGGAGGTGGAGGCTGACGCTCACACACAGCCTGGGACTGCTCTTCCACGAACACCTGCATGGCTCACCTCCTCACTTCCTTCAGGGCTCTGCTCACATGTCAGCTCCTCAGGGAGGCCGGCCTCCCCTGACCACTTTGTCCCCACTCGCACCCCATCCCTACATTCCTGTCCCCTTATCCTGCTTTGGTCTCCTCCATAGCGCTTAACCCACCTGACATAGAACAGGTTCACTTCCACGCTGTCTAGCAGGATTCTTTCTGCTTTGCTGGGCTTCATTAGACCCACTTCATCGTCACTCTGAATGGATGGAACACAAGAAAAACTTGAGATTTCCGTGTTCCCCCTATAGCACATTTTCATAGGGGCCACACACCTCCCAAGGTGCACTATTACTCCCATCTCTCTCTCTCACCTCCTGCTGAGTTGTTTTCTGAGTGTCAATCTCTAAATGGACATAAAACTGATCTATGTCTTGCTCGATGGAAGCTGCACAAGATCTTATTTATTTTTGTTCACTCCTGTATCCCTAGCTTCTAGAACAGTGCCTGGCATGCACATCGTAGGCATGCAATAAATAACTGTTGAGTAAATTCAGGAATGTATCTAATGGACAAGTTTGAGAGAAGAGAGTTAGTTCGAAAATGGGAGAGTTTAGCGGTAGAGACAGGGCCCTGACTGCCTCAAAAAGCAGCCGTCATATAATAGGACAGTTCCTTATTTTCTGCTTGGCCTAGACTTGTATTTGTGCAGTAAGGGGGTGGTGAAGGGATAAATGGTTTTCTACCTAGAGAGACAATCTCCTTTTCTAGAGGCAAGAACTGGGAAGACCTACCAGATTCTGGCAGTGGGTTAACTGTCCTTGTTTTCAGTATTGTGAATTTTTTTTCCTGGGTCTTCATATGAATTTTAGTAGGAAGGTAGGCAATGCTGTTTCAGGGTTTCTACCCAGATTTGCCATTTCAAACTGGACATGTCGTTATACTTTTAATTTACTTAATGAACACCTCACAGAGAATGAAAAGGTAAACTAGAGGCAGCTCAATTCATCCCCCAAAGGGCAGGCAAGAGACTGCAGGTCTACATCATGTCCGTACTATGGAATATTTTACAAGAATATTTTGTATTGCTCCCAAGCATAATACACACAAATACTTTTTACCAATTTATATTGGCCACACTTACTATTCTTACTTGGTGTGCATGAATGAGTTTTTACTGTCTTAGAGAAAAGGAGCCTAAATGATTAACTAAAACATTTGGTTCCAGATTGTACATCAGTTTTATCAAGTTATAAAATGCAAGGAGTGAAGATTAAAAGAAAAGTAGCATCCAAACCCACAGAAACAAATTAAATGTATTTAATTGATTCCTTGGCAGTTTATTGATGCCAAGACTCTTTTTCCATTGAAAAACTGTAAATTTTCCCTTTTATCTTCCATGAAGCATGTCAGAATAAACTGGTGACTGCATAATTAATATACAGGTATTGTGTGATATTTTGATAATGGGCTTCCCTTCTTCTAATCTTATTTTATATTTCAGACCACACATTCTCAGTTTGTTGATAATGCATTTGGTTGCAGCCTGAGATATTTCCAGGTCTAAAGCCAGGTTCACATTTTTGCTTTGAAGAGGCAGAAATTCCAAACAAATACAGATGGTCAGACCATAAACTTAATTAAAATTTCAACTTTACTGGATGCTACATTAAATATGGCCATAATGCCAAGAGAAATACATGAAAAATCCATTTGTATCCACATCCTACTGCTTCCACATTGGATAAAATACCAGAATGCTCAGTATGTGTTTGTGTATGTGTGTGTGAGAGCATGTGTGCCTTAATCTAGCTTTCTCTTTTGGCTTGGCTGTCACACTAGTCATGTTTTGACCAACAAAAGATGGGTTTTAATTAAAATCTGGGATTGGCCAGCTGTACATCTGTTAACTTTTCCTATATAATTCTCAAGCAGTAATTTAGATACGTTCTGAAGGACTGTGATTTCCTCTTTTTGTGCAAATCTGGAACATTTTAATCTTCCTAATTAGCCCAGAATATGTATTTATATTAAAATTATATAGAGATAATAACTCATTTCAGAAGGGTAATAAAGGTCATTCATAGGAAAGTGAAACTGAGCTTTCTTAGAGAACTTGAAGGGGAGGAAGGGACCCAGCCCTGTCACCTGAAGATGAGGACTCGTGTTCTGGAGAGGACAAGTGAGAATGAATAGTCCAGGGTGGCTTGATCACACTGAGCCTCATGCAGGCTGGGCAGGAGGGGCTGAAAGGACAGCTGGGTCCACATTTGACTGGTCTGATTGGCCCTCTGATGGGATACCATCCACAGTTTCCAACAGGTGTCTTAGGTCAAATTCCCCAGAGAGATGAACCTAAGGCCAAGGCTCATATGCAAGGACTTCATTGGTGAGTGTGATCCCAAAGAGGGGCGGAGACACAAAGCAGGGAGAAGGGTATACTTCAAATTGGCCACCACTGCGGTCAACTGCTTGCTCTATCCTATAAGTTTTTCTGAGGGGCCTAATAAAATGCATCTCAGGACCCTCTGTTATGGGCTGAATTGTGTCCCCCACCAAATTTATAAGCTAAAACCTTAACCCCCAGTATTTCAGAATGTGACTATTTGAAGATAGGGTCTTTAAAGAAGTGATTAAGTTAAAATGGGACTGTTAGGGTGGGCCCTAATCCAATCTGACTGATGTCCTTTTAAGAAAAGGAAAATGTGGAAACACAGAGTCACCAGGGATGTGTACACACAGAGGAAAGAGCATGTGAGGACACAGGGAGAAGGTCTCCATCTACAAGCCAAGGAGAGAGGGCTCAGAAGAAACCAATCCTGCCAACACTTGGATCTTGAACTTCTTTCTGGCCTCCAGAACTGTGCAACAATAAACTTCTGTTGTCCAAGCCACTCAGTCTGTGGTGTTTTATTATGGCAGCCCTAGCAAACACATACACCCTCTGACAAGGCAGAAGAAGGGGTCAAAGTTTTGCCTGGGAGTGCTCACTGCCAGCACTTCTGGGCTTCATATGCTCCTGTGTCAAGCAGTTTCCCCTGGAGTCTCACGCAGTGGTGTCAACAGGGATGTCCTAGGGCAGGAGGTGACAGGGGCACAGCTGGGTTTAAGGTGAGGCCCTGGGAGGTAGCCAACGGGAGAAGCAGATTGGAGCCTGTGCAGGACTGGGCTGCACTCCTGGGGTGAAAAGTGGGTAGGGAGGGATGGCTGGAAAAAGAGATAGGTAAGACTGAGAGAAACTGAAGTGGTGTCTGATACACAGGTTAATAATGATATTGATATTCATAATGATAATGAGTGATGATTATTGAGGCCATTCTATGTGCCAGACACTGGGATATGCACTTTACATAAACTATCTCATGTAACCCCAGCACCACTCTAGGATTTAAGTAACATTATTATCCCTACTTTACAGAGGAAGAAACTGAGGCACAGAGAGGTTCAGGAACTTGCCCAAGGTCATAACAGCTATGCCAGTCACTGAACTCAAGTTCAATTGAAACTGGCTCCAAAGCTTGCTTTCTCACTCATGTCACTCTGCTTTCTAAAAACAGTGTTTTTAGAAAGATAAATTTGAGTAGATGTTTTAACTTATTTTAATTTTATAGGCAAATTATTTAAGAACATATAAGGCATTCTATGCAAAAGATTACCATTAGGTCAGTCTAGCAGAGTAGTTAAGCAGTCAGACTACAGAGCCTACAGATGCCTAGGTTCAAACCCCAGTTACTCTGTTCACTGGCTGAGTAAGTTTGTGAAAGTTACTCAACCTCTCTGTGCCTTACTTCAGACCTCTAGATGATAAAAATTGTACCTATCTCCTGGAGTTATTCTGAAGATTGAGTTATTTAATATACATAAAGTATTCTTTGTACTAGGTATTTTTATCATCATAATGCTTAAAAATATCGACCAGGGGCTTCCCTGGTGGCGCAGTGGTTGAGAGTCCGCCTGCCGATGCAGGGGACACGGGTTTGTGCCCTGGTCCGGGAAGATCCCACATGCCGCGAAGCGCCTGGGCCCGTGAGCCATGGCCGCTGAACCTGTGCGTCCGGAGCCTGTGCTCCACAACTGGAGAGGCCACAGCAGTGAGAGGCCCGCATACCGCAAAAACAAACAAACAAACAAAAAAAACATTAAAAAAAAATCGACCAGATATGATTTCTTCCATGCCTTCTTATCCACACAAAATTATTGAACATTACATAGGCACCTCTAAATTTTTGTAACACTTCTGTTGCTGTATAAGCTAAGGGATGATTGTTTTAAAAGTAGTCAAATGTCAGCTGTTAAACATCATATTGCCGGCACCATAAATGAAGTCACCATTTGGCAAATAATTTCTTGGCAGGAGTGGTTCTCACCAACAGAGAAAATGAAAAAAAATTAAATAAAGTCCCCACTGTGATTAGTTAAGCATTTCAGACACATGGCTCAGCAATTTTTCCAACTGCAAAATTCTTTTCCTCCCATCTTAGAACTCAAAGGGTTGAGCTGTGAAGGAGGTGAACCCTTTGGTAAATTCTTTTTTTTTTTCCTGTAGCTGCCATTTCCCTGGAGGTGAGGCTGTTTACGACAGGCAGAAGATAACCATATTATTCAAACACAGGCACGGTTCTGGCTTAAAGGTCATAGTTTATTATCTGATTGCTTTAATTTAATGTGGGGACCCTGGCTGAATGGTTGCAATAGTCGTTCTTATCTCATTTCCTCCCTTTCAAGGGTAGATAGAGCAAGTTTCCTCATCTGTGAAATGAGGGCGTCGGACCAGATATCCTCCAAGGTCTTTTTTGGATCTGACATTCTGTGGCTTCAGATTCTCTTCTTCTTGGGTAATGTTCTTTGTTTTCCAGTGCATTGAACAGGCCCAAACATCTCTACATGCTTACTACAGTTTTGGCTGCTAGGAAAACAAAAGGCAAGGTCTTACATTTCAGTAAGGCTTTACAATTTATAACATGCCTTCACATATGCATCCTTTATAATATCTTCACAGAAACCCTCAAGGAATTTTCGATGACTAAAATGAGACCCAAGGAAGTTAAGTGATTTGTCCAAGGTCACACAGCTTGTAGGAGGCAGGGCCTTAAAACAAGTCTTTTGGTCAATGTAGTGGTATATCTGCAGTCTGCCACGGTGCCCTCCAACCCAAAAGGACATGAAGACGTCATAAAGACTCTTTCAGTTACTTCAGAGAATGGTCCAGAGTTGACTCTGTTGGTTCTGAGTAGGTCATGTGTACAATCCTGAACCAATCATTATGACCAGGAGAGGGTAAAGATTCTGATTTGGCCAAGCCTAGTCACAGTATCTTCCAGAAACTTAGAATGGAATCAGCTCCCCTGAACCACACAGCTGAAAATGGGAGATGGGAAATCAGGGGCAGTCATCAGATGAGGAGAGAATAGATGATGCACAGAAAAATAAGCAAATTCCCATTATATACAGAGAAACCATTTCCCCAAAAATACACTTCAAAAATAAGTTATTTTTAAATGTTTTACTTTCCATTTTTTTCTTAATTGAATTTAATGTTTGCAAAAGCAGTTTTCCCTTGAACTGAACTCAAATCAAATACTACATCTAGGGTGGTTGAGGAAATGTAGCAATAAAATCTTAATCATTTCAAGTTCTGGGATTTCTGGAAATACATATCCTTTTAGTGTGTTTGGGCTTTAGCTCAAATGACACAAGTTCATTCGTCTCTGGGACATGAAATAAGGATTTGGAGCCCAATCAGATCAAACCAACAAACATTTCTTGGACATCTTATGTTTGAGATGCCCGAGGTAAACAGGTGCTTGGGCAGCCATGCTTCCTGTTTTCTCCATTTGACTCTGCCATCTAGTTTTTTGTTTCTTGCCCCATGACCCCCAGGTTTTATACCTGTGAGACACTGTGCTTTCTGGGAGTGTATCATCTGAATCCCCTTTGGCTTAGAGAAGCTGTTTTTTAAAAAAATTGGTTTTGGATTATACTCTGTTGACCAAAACTTTCCCCTCAGTTGTCATGGCAACTTTCATGTTGCAAGAGCTAAATGTTAGCCTAGGGGGTTGACAAGCAGATGACTTCCAGACAGAGGGGCTGATTTAGGACTTTTGGGCTGGGACACAGGGCTTTAACTGTACTTGAAACTACTTTACTTAATTTGTAAATCATTTCAATTCGAATAAGTTCACCTCTGAAGTGACCCTGGAGTATTTGGTTATATCCCAAGATCCTACAAGGTACTACACAACATATGCATTTATATCCTTCAAGTTTCAACTAGTAGCTGACCAGTTAGCCCGTAGACATGAGGAAAGGAAAAGTTGCCTGTCATATTGCAATTGTTGTTAGCAAGTTGGGTGCTATTGCACTTTTGTCTGCTATCCCATCCTCAAGTTGTGTTGGCTTCCAAGAATACGAATTGATCCCATTGCTACCCCTCTGCCCCCAAGCCCGGTCCTTGTGTGTGATAGATTATAATTGGCAAATCACAATTTGCTCAGTGAAAGTAAAATGTTCCTGTTAAATTTAGGAACTTTTTTTCAAAGACTCTTTGCTTCATATTCTCACACAAATTTGCCTTTTAATTGTTATACTTCTTCAATGAGTTTGTACATTTATTTTTTAATGTTGTTATAGTTTGCATTGTTATTCAGAGAGTTATCTGTGGTTCCAGTTCTTGAAGTTAAACCTTACTGCTTTAAACTGTCATGTAAAGGAAGAATTTTTTTTAACATTTTATTGAGATTATATATAATTATTTAAATCTCATTCTTTTTAAGTATATAATTCAATGAGCTTTAGCAAATTTACAGAGTTGTACAACTGTAACCACAATCCAATTTTAGAACATTTCTAAAATCCCCAAAACATCCCAGTGCCCATATATAGTCATTCCCCTTCCCACTCCCAGCCCAGGCAACCAATAAGGAAGCATGTTTTATCCTTCTCTACTTGGCTTTACTAATAACTCCCGAAAGCTCCTTTTGGAAATTTTTGAATGGCCATTGTTCTAGAAAAAAAAGCCTTTATTATTTTTTTCTGATTATAAAATAAGACATGTTCATTGTGAAACAAATTCAGAATTTAAGTAAAAGTATTTAAAACTATGTGGTCAGTAACAAAAATAACCACTGTTAATAATTCGGTATGAAATATCCCAGGTTATTTTTAAAAATCATCAATAAATAGAGAATTATAGAAAATTTGGAAAATACTATAAAAATACAAATAAGGGGGGAAAAAATCACTCAATCTCACTAACCAGAGATAACCTCTGTGTACCAGTTAGCCTTTTCAGTGTAACAAATGGCCTCAAACATCTCACTAGCATACAACAACTAGCAATTACCTTTTGATCACAATTCTATGGGTCAGCTCCAGCAGCTGTTTCAGGTTACAGGACTTCAGGTTTGCTCCACAGTTGTCATTTTGTGGCTCAGGCTCAGTGGTTACCTGCAGAATGTCTGCTCAGAGGATGAGTGGGAACATGTGATGTTCCTAAGACCTGAGCTCAGACCTGGCACACTGCTACTTCTGTGCATGCTCCACTGGTGGCCAAAACAAGGTACGGGAAGTCCAACTTCAGTGGGTGGGGAAGTATATCCTCCCATGATGATACTAGGGAAGGGAGTCAATATTTGCTGGACAGTATTTCAGCACACTGATAATATTTTGATGTTTATATATTTTTTCCTCCCCTATGAAGGAAATTTTACATTTTTATACAAAAGTTTATTTCTTTTATAAAAATGGTTTCTTTCCAATAAGCACATGAAAAGATGTTCAATATCATTAATCATTAGGGAAATGCAAATCAAAACCACAATGAAATACCACTTCACAACCATCAGGATGACTACTATTAAAAAAAACAGGAAATGACAAGTGTTAGTGAGGATATGGAGAAATTGGAACCTTTGTGCATTGCCAGTAGGAAAGAAAAATGGTATAGCAGCTATGGAAAACACTATGGTGGTTCCTCAAAAAATTAAAAATAGAGTTGCCATATGATCCAGCAATTCCGTTTCTGGGTGTATACCCCAAAGAATTGAAAGCAGGGACTCAAGCAGATAGTCGTACACCCATGTTCACAGCAGCATAATTTGCAAGAGCCAAAAGGTGGAAGCAATCCAAATGTCTATAAATGGATAAACAAAAATGTGATATATCCATCCAATGGAATATTATTCAGCTATAAAAGGAAGGAAATTCTGACACACGCTATGGTGTGGCTGAAGCTTGAAGACATTATGGTAACTGAAATAAATTCATCCTAAAAGGACAAATACTGTGTGATTCCACTTATATAAGGTACCTAGAGTAGTCAAATTCATGGAGACAGAAAGTAGTATGGTGGTTTCCAGGGGCTGGAGGGATGGGGGAATGAGAAGTTGTTGCTTAATGGGCATAGAGTTTATTTTACAAGGCGAGGAAAGTTCTGAAGATGGATGATAGTGATGGTTGCGACAACACTGTGAATGTACTTAATGCCACAGAACTGTTCACTTAAAAATGGTCAAAATGGGGCTTCCCTGGTGGCACAGTGGTTGAGAATCTGCCTGCTAATGCAGGGGACACGGGTTCGAGCCCTGGTCTGGGAGGATCCCACATGCCGCGGAGCAACTAGACCCGTGAGCCACAACTACTGAGCCTGCGCGTCTGGAGCCTGTGCTCCGCAACAAGAGAGGCCGCGATAGTGAGAGGCCCGCGCATCGCGATGAAGAGTGGCCCCCGCTTGCCACAACTAGAGAAAGCCCTCGCACAGAAACGAAGACCCACCACAGCAAAAATAAATAAATTAATAAACTCCTACCCCCAACATCTTAAAAAAAAAAAGAAAAAAAAATTCTGTCTCCTTTAAAAAAAAAAAAAGGTCAAAATGGTAAATTTCATGTTATGTAAAGTTTACCATAAAAAATGGTTTCTTTCTGTACATACGGTTTTAATTGCCTTCTTACCATTTCCAAGTCATTTAACATTATTTTATAACATTATTTTTAATGATTACATCATTTCTCATAATATAGATATAACAATTTATTTACTTTCATATTATGGGCATTTTTTGCTATTGTAAATAATACTTTTGTTCCCATCTCTGATTCCTTTCTTTAGATAAATTTCCAGAAATGGAATGATGAGGTCAGTGGATATGATCATCTAAAAATGTAAATGTAAAAAATTTGCATCCTCACTTCTTCACTCACTCGCTAATATGTTACTGTTTTATAAAAATTATTTTTTGCCAGATGAAAAACATTATTCCATGAATGTTTTAATTTGCATTTCAATGATTACTAATAAAATTGAACATATTTTGATGTGGCCTTTCTTTTTTCTTCCTCTCTCCCTCCCTTCTCTTTCTCTCTCTCCCTCCCTTCTCTTTCTCTTCCTTTCTCTCTGTGTGTGAATTGGGACATTGGCATATTAAGGGCAGTGGAATGAAAACAGTCTACACTGGGTGTAGATGATTTTTAACAATATATTTATGTATTTATTTGTCTGCGCTGGGTCTTAGTTGCTGCATGCGGGATCTTTTTTTTTTTTTTTTTTTTGCGGTACACGGGCCTCTCACTGTTGTGGTCTCTCCCATTGTGGAGCACAGGCTCCGGACGTGCAGGCTCAGCGGCCATGGCTCACGGGCCCAGCTGCTCCATGGCATGTGGGATCTTCCCGGACCGAGGCACGAACCCGTGTCCCCTGCATCGGCAGGCGGACTCTCAACCACTGCGCCACCAGGGAAGCCCACCATCATCATTTTTAAAGTTGCTTCAAGTTTTGCATAAGTAGTTTCATTTTATATTTCTAATTCTTTAGATTATTACTATCTATAGGATGCAATTTATGTCAAATTATTGATTATAATAACTTTGATTTTACTGAAATAGAGGCAATGAATGTTAATATATTAAAATAAATATATAATAAAATAATGTATGTCTTCATTACAACATCACAGTGCATCAAACAAAACTCAAATGGGTACAATAGGAATTAAATTCAATTCTCTTTGATATTTTTTCAGCTTTCAGTTCTTTAAAACTCCCTGTATAAAAACTATAGCTTTGGGCTTCCCTGGTGGCGCAGTGGTTGAGAGTCCACCTGCCAATGCAGGGGACACGGGTTCGTGCCCCGGTCCGGGAAGATCCCACATGCCGCGGAGTGGCTGGGCCCATGAACCATGGCTGCTGAGCCTGCATGTCTGGAGCCTGTGCTCTGCAATGGGAGAGGCCACAACAGTGAGAGGCCTGCGTACCGCAAAAAAAAAAAAAAAAACAACCACCATAGCTTTATACTTATATTATAAACATTATAAAGGTGTATTTGTCAAGGTCTGAGAATAAAATATACGTTATGAAAACTGGTAGCTTGATTCACAAGTTTTAATGTTTAAAGAGTGGCATGTGGGCCTCCTTGTGTTCTTGGACCCCAGGCCCTGTAAATGTGAGGTGGGCTTGCACACACACTCGGATCTCCCCATGGGAACCAGCCCTCAGGTTTGACCACTTGGTTAAGGTGGTAACCACTGGATCTCTCCATTGGGAACATACATTTTCTCCTTGCATTTAGTTAGTAACCTGTGGGGTGAAACTCTGCACTGTGTTTTAGCATCCATTGATAATATTTGCCAAATCAGTTATTACTTTGGGGACTAAAAAAAGATGATTTTTCTAATTCTATTATTGCTTCTACATTTATTTGAAGGCATTCTTCTGTAACAAAGAACTTTCCTTTCTTCCTTTGTCCAAAGGATATCCTTTGCCCATTTTTTCTTATAATTAAAAAAATTGGGGGAAACATATCATTGTGATGGCCACACACATACACCATGGAATACTACTCAGCCATAAAAAAGCATGAAATTTTGCCATTTGCAGCAACATGGATGGACCTGGAGGGTATTATGCTAAGTAAAATAAGTCAGATAGAGAAAGACAAATAGTATATGATATCACTTATATGTGGAATCTAAAAAATACAACAAACTAATGAATATAACAAAAACGAAGCAGACTCACAAATGTAGAGAACAAACTAGTGGTTACTAGTGGCGGGAGGGGAAGGGCAATATAGGGGTGGGAGAGTGGGAGGTACAAACTATTGGGTGTAAGATAGGCTCAAGGATGTATTGTACAACACAGGGAATACAGCCAATGTTTTATAATAACTGTAAATGGAATGTAACCTTTAAAAATTGTATAAAAAATTAAAAAAAAAACAAACAATCTACCCATTAGTCAATTTCCTTGGAAGCATGCAAATTATCAGAGTATTTCCAGTGCAGAGAAAATCTTGATTCTAAATATAAAAACACTTGATGTTATTGAGTTGAAAACATGAAACTCAAAAAATCTTAGTTTACTTTTTAAATTTCAATGGAAATATTCTTTTAGTTATTTCCTTTTCCTTAAAATTTATATTTTCTCAATAAATGCATTTAAAAAATAAATCCTCAAGAGAGATATTTTGTAATAAGGTTTATTTTGATACAGGGTCAGAAAGAATCTTCTCTTTAGCAAAACCTGCCTGCTGGTTTGCCGATGGCAAAGCCAGTTAACATAGCAGTGGACTGCACAGCGGGCCTTAACTTTTCCTATCAACCCTCATCTTTCGAAGACGGTTATTAAGATTAGTCGGGGGCTTCCCTGGTGGCGCAGTGGTTGAGAGTCCGCCTGCCGATGCAGGGGACACGGGTTCGTGCCCCAGTCCGGGAAGATCCCACATGCCGCGGAGTGTCTGGGCCCGTGAGTCGTGGCCGCTGAGCCTGTGCGTCCGGAGCCTGTGCTCCGCAATGGGAGAGGCCACAACAGTGAGAGGCCCGCGTACCGCAAAAAAAAAAAAAAAAAAGATTTGTCGGTATGTGTGTGTTTGGGGTGTAGGTGTGTGTGCCTGCATACGTGTGCCTGAAGAGGCCTAATGGAAATGAGAAGTTTGCCCACTTTAAGCACGTGAGGAGCCAGCCCTTTGATTAGTGACTGGGTAAAGAGGCTGCTACCTAAAGGGCCTCTTGCTGTTTATGATACTGCCTCTTGGTCTCACCGTTGGCCTGGAGCCTTTGTCCACAAATTGCAACTCCATTCAGCACTGCTAAAGCTGTACCTCTAGTTGGCCTTTCCTGGGAAGTTTCTTCAAAGTACAGTGTGACTTACAGTTTGAAACGATAACCCTTTCAGGTGGCAAGCAGCACTCAGCATGCTCTTTGCAGAATGCCACAAGTAAACATTCCCATGGAAAAGTGATATTTTCTACCCTTTACATTTTGGATTTAATAAGGGGTTAGTGTCAAAGTCACACACAGAACAGAGGGAAGGATGTTACTGAATGCTCAGCATGGTATATACAAAAATTGTCTGCTGAATGCAGCCAATTCCTTTTCAGGGCTGATAAAAGCCAAAATGGGCCTGGAATGCTGATATGAAGGGGAAACCAATATAATCACATTTTGGCTTTGGGCCCGGCTCTCTTTAAACTATGTCTTCGTTTTAGAGTCATGGGGGACAAGGATCAGACATGGGGCCACTGACATCTCTTACTTCTACCTGTGTGGGCCTGTCACGACTGTGGGTGACCAGGAAGTCATGAAAAGAAAAGACTCCCTTTGAAATTCCATGATACTGTTAACAATGAAAGAATGGCTAGGATTTTAATGTCTTTGAAAGACTAAACAGAAGCTGAATCTTTGTGTTCAGCTCTGTAATTTAGTTAATACATCAAAACCAAATAGTTGCTATTAAAAAAACTAGATGGGATTAAGTAAAGCTTCTCTCTTTTTAATTTGTTTGGTTGGCTTGTCCCTGGGTACATCTAGGTGAATTCTTCTGTGTCTGATTTCCTAATTTCCATGTGCAATAAATTAGATTCTTCCCATTTCTGCAGGTACAAGCCGGCCTCACTTGTAGTAGATTGAACTTGAGGTCACAACCTGAGTTTATCCTGGTAACAGGCATATATGACCGGGTGCCTTTAAAATGCCAGGATTACAGAAAGACTCCAAGGGACCAACAGCTATTAGGGGACTTTTTCTGTTTTTTGAGTTCTTAAAATTTCAGATGTTAATGGAACTGTTTCTTAGAAACTGTTGCAATAAATAATTTTATTAATTATTTTACTAACTGAATTATAAAAATATACACATATATAATAAAATATTTGGCACAAGTTCATTTTTGGATGTCAACTCTTTTAGAATTGAGGATTCTAAAGAAAAAAGTTTAACAGGTACTGATTGTCTTGCATTGCACTGAAAGCCCTGCAGATAAAATTTTAAATTAGTAAACAATATATTGCAATAAGGCAATGTACAGCAAGTGCAGGTCCTTTTAACCCACATTTTAAAATATTCTTTTATTCAGTAATTCAGTTTCTGGGGATGTTTTAAGGACATAATCCAAAAAAAGGAAAAGCAGTATGCACTTAGATTTTCATAGCCAGGTTATTTATAGTGTAGGGAAAAAAAGGAAATAAATGTCTCATGAAAGGTAGATGCTTAAGTCAACTGTTAAAAACCTAATGAACTATTATGTACTTGTTAAAGTGACATTTATTATTTCTATTTATAGATTTATAAAATGCATGTGATTCAGTATTAACTGAAAAGCAGAAGTATGTGTACCATATGACTTTAACTGCATAAAGATATATATGCACAGGAACAAAGAATGGAATGCTATTAAAAATAAAAGTGTAGTAGTGATTGGATTGTAGATTTGTAAAATATTGACTTAGTTTTTTTTTTTGCGGTACGCGGGCCTCTCACTGCTGTGGCCTCTCCTGTTGCGGAGCACAGGCTCCAGACTCGCAGGCTCAGAGGCCATGGGTCACGGGCCCAGACGCTCCGCGGCATGTGGGATCTTCCGGGACCAGGGCACGAACCCGTGTCCCCTGCATCGGCAGGCGGACTCTACCACTGCGCCACCAGGGAAGCCCCTTGACTTACTTTTTAATCAGTGTTTTCTTTTTAGTAATAAGAGATATTAGAATATCTTTAAATTACTAAACCACAAAAGTTATATCAAATTCACAGAATCTTAAACTCTACTTCTTCAATATTCTGCATATATTTCTGCAAAACCAAAAAAAGAATATGTGCCATAAGGGAAGCAATCACATCACTAAGTACACTGCTTAGTTCAGGTTTTGTTTTTTCTTTTTTTTTTTTTTTTTTTTTGCGGTACGCGGGCCTCTCACTGCTGTGGCCTCTCCCGTTGTGGAGCACAGACTCCGGACGCGCAGGCTCAGCGGCCATGGCTCACAGGCCCAGCCGCTCCGCGGCATGTGGGATCCTCCCGGACCAGGGCACGAACCCGCGTCCCCTGCATCGGCAGGCGGACCCTCAACCACTGCGCCACCAGGGAAGCCCTGTTTTTTCTTTATTGTGGTAACAAAGCTTCCTTGATGGAGTAGTACTTTGATTTACACTCTGGCACAAATTCCTCACCTGGCTGCAGACAACACTCTGAGCAGCCCTGTTTGAGCCACACCTACCTTCCATTTCTCAAGCATGCCAACCTCCTTTCTGTCTTGAACTTACTGTTTCTCTGCCTGGAATGTTCTTGCCAGATTACCCTGCTCCAGAGCCCTTCTCCACAAAATCCTAGGACGTTGTCTTGAGTGCAGAGAGACTTGCTTTTGGGTTGCCAGGACCCATCCTGCCTGGCACCCATGTGCTATCCCAGCCTTTCCTCTCCTCTTCAGCTACTCAAAAACAGACCCCTTTTACAAAGCAGCAGTCATGAAACTTTTCAGGTTTCAGAGGGTACAGGACACCCAGCTTTTATCCTAGAATGAGGCAAAGCCTCAGAAAGTCCATGGAGTATGGAGGGGCCAGTGCAGAGCTTTTCAAACTTTCTGAATTCACAACCCTTTCATTTTATGTGTTTAGTTAACTATGTACATGCTAATAAATCAGTAATTAGTATCCATATACAGCCAGTATGCCAGCTATCCAGTAGGGATCTGAAAACAAAACATAATTAAACACTGAAAATAAAAGTCATGGGACTTGCCGTAAAATATTTCTCTCCATTTACTATGTTCATTGTCTAGGCCAAAGAATAAGAAATGGAGTGGATACTTGATCTATTGGTGCAATATGCTTTCTGGTGTGGTTCTTTGTTATATTTGGGGATAAATGTACTGCTACAGGGAGAAGATCATAGTATCATTTGAAGACAGAAGAAGAGAAAGAAATTGCTTCAGAAATAGCCTCATTGAATCTTAAAATCAGTACATGCATGAAATCACCTAAGCCTAATATCTCTTCCAAATTTCCCAAGGAACTGATGAAGGCTTCTGAAGACTGTTTGTCACAATAATGCATCTAGAAGGACTCTGATATTTGTCTCTTATAGACTGACTGGTTTGACAGAGAGGATTAAAATTCTTCAATATTCAAATTTCTTAAGCTAAAAAAAAATTTTATTTTGCCTAAAAATACTCCATTAAATAGATTTCTTTAAAAAAGTTTTTGTCTCCAAGATAGTCCAGCAGTTAAAAACTGGGACTCTGGACTCGAGTAACCTGGGTTCAACTTTCACTCAGTGACCTGGGCAGGTTACTTAACCTCTCTCAGCCTAAGTGTCATCAATAAAAAGAGAGTCAGGGGGCTTCCCTGGTGGTGCAGTGGTTGAGAGTCCGCCTGCCGATGCAGGGGACACGGGTTCTTGCCCTGGTCCGGGAAGATCCCACATGCCACGGAGCGTCTGGGCCCGTGAGCCATGGCCGCTGAGCCTGCGCGTCCGGAGCCTGTGCTCCGCAGTGGGAGAGGCCACAACAGTGAGAGGCCCGCGTACCACAATAAATAAATAAATAAATAAAAGAGAGTCAGAATAGCACACATCTTACAGATTGTTATGAAAACTAAATGAATAGCACACATCTTACAGATTGTTATGAAAACTAAATGAATTAATCAATTTAAGATACTTAGAAAAGCACGTGACACATAGTAAGTTCCTGAATGCTTGAAACTGTTATTTTAAACCTAGTGGATTAAAGCATTAGGTTAGGTATTGGTTGCAAAGCACTTGGCTGAATTGGATGAACATTCTTAAATTTGTTAAGATTAAATGTGCCATGTAAACAGGTCCAAAATTTAAACTTGCTTGGGGCTTCCCTGGTGGCGCAGTGGTTGAGAATCTGCCTGCTAACAGAGGGCACATGGGTTCGAGCCCTGGTCTGGGAGGATCCCACATGCCGCGGAGCAACTAGGCCCGTGAGCCACAACTACTGAGCCTGCGCGTCTAGAGCCTGTGCTTCGCAACAAGAGAGGCCGTGACAGTGAGAGGCCCGTGCACTGCGATGAAGAGTGGCCCCCGCTTGCTACAACTAGAGAAAGCCCTCGCACAGAAACGAAGACCCAACACAGCAAAAATAAATAAATTAATTAATAAACTCCTACCCCCAACATCTTAAAAAAAAATGTAAACTTGTTAATCTTGTTTGTAATAAGTTCTATTGATCAGGGTTCCTAGCAGTTGATAAAATAAACTCTAAAGCAGTGGTTCTCAAACTGGAACTTGCATCAGAATCATCTGGAGGGCTTGTTAAAATGCAGGTTGCTGGGCCTCACTCCAGAGTTTGTAATTCACTACAAATGAATTACATTTGTTTTCCTTTCTAACAAGCTCTCAGAGGTAGCTGGTGCTGCTGTTCCAGGGACTGCATTTTGAGAACCACTGCTCTAAGGGCTTGTGCAGCTCATGGTTATTACATGGAGGAAAAACCCTCCCTCCTCCTCTCTCTCTCTGTGAGGAACCCGGCCTTCCTGTGGTTTCCTGAGAATCACAGTGTTCTTTACAAACAACTTGATCCCCTTAATTTAATTAAAATCTCCCTTTATGACTTGACTTCATCTCTGCAAGTACTTCCCAGACAGTTCATCTCTAGATTAGGGATCTGGTATTTTGTTTGTTTTGGTTTTGTTTTTAAAAAGTTGGTTAGGAACATTAACCATAATTAAGACAGATCACTTTTTGCTTCCTGGTAGTGGTTATACCAGTTACCACAGTAAGACCTTGGGCAAGTTTCCTACTCTATCTTCCAGTCCCTCATCTGCCAAGAGGGCATCACCTCCCACTTCACAAGACCATTGGGAGAACTGAATGAAATAGTGAAAGCAATCCTCAGTGTAGCGTCTGGCCCAGGGCAATGGCCCAGTAAATGCCAGCTATTTGCATTCAAAAAAAAAAAAAAACAAAAAAAAACAGGAAGCTGAGACCTCAAAGTAAAGAGCAAAGAGTAATTGAAAAATAATAGGATAGGAAGATGGCGGAAGAGTAAGACGCGGAGATCACCTTCCTCCCCACAGATACACCAGAAATACATCTACGCGTGGAACAACTCCTACGGAGCACCTACTGAACGCTGGCAGAAGACCTCAGACCTCCCAAAAGGCAAGGAACCCCCCACGTACCTGGTTAGGGCAAAAGAAAAAACTAAACAGAGACAAAAGGATAGGGACGGGTCCTGCACCAGCGGGAGAGAGCTGTGAAGGAGGAAAAGTGTCCACACACTGGGAAGCCCCTTCGCGGGTGGAGACTTCGGGAGGCGGAGTGGGGGAGCTTGGGAGCCGCGGAGGAGAGCACAGCAACAGGGGTGCGGAGGGCAAAGCGGACAGATTCCAGCGCAGAGGATCGGGCCGACCGGAACTCACCAGCCGAGAGGCTTTTCTGCTCGCCCGCCAGGGCGGGCGGGACTGGGAGCTGAGGCTCCGGCTTTTGTCGGAGCGCCGGGAGAGGACTGAGGTTGGCGGCGTGAACACAGCCTGCAGGGCGTTAGTGCACCGCGGCTATCCGGGAGAGAGTCCGGGGAAAAGTCTGGACCTGCCGAAGAGGCAAGAGACTTTTACGTCCCTCTTTGTTTCCTGGTACACGAGGAGAGGGGATTAAGAACGCTGCTTGAGAGAGCTCCAGGGACGGGCGCGAGCCGCGGCTAAAAGTGCGGAGCCCAGAGACAGACATGAGACGCTAAGGCCGCTGCTGCCGCCACCAGGAGGCCTGTGTGCGAACACAGGTCACTAGCCACACGCCCTTCCGGGGAGCCTGTGCAGCCCGCCACTGCCAGGGTCCCGGGATCCAGGGACAACTCGCCCGGGAGATCGCACGGCGCGCCTCAGGCTGCAACGTCACGCCGGCCTCTGCCGCTGCAGGCCCGCCCCACACTCCGTGACCCTCCCTACCCCCCGGCCTGAGTGAGCCAGAGCCTCCGAATCAGCGGCTCCTTTAACCCCGTCCTGTCTGAGCAAAGAACAGACGCCCTCCGGCGACCTACACGCACAGGCGGGGCCAAATCCAAAGCTGAGCCCCTGGGAGCTGTGAGAACAAAGAAGAGAAAGGGAAATCTCTCCCAGCAGCCTCAGAAGCAGCGGATTAAAGCTCCACAATCAACTTGATATACCCTGCATCTGTGGAATACCTGAATAGTCAACGAATCATCCCAAATTAAGGAGCCCTGTGGATGAAAGGCTCTTGGTGCTGCAGCCAGGAGTCAGTGCTGTGCCTCTGAGGTGGGAGAGCCAACTTCAGGACACTGGTCCACAAGAGGCCTCCCAGCTGCACATAATATCAAACAGCAAAAATCTCCGAGAGATCTCCATCTCAACGCCAGCACCCAGCTTCACTCAACGACCAGCAAGCTACAGTGCTGGACATCCTATGCCAAACAACTAGCAAGACAGGAACACAACCCCACCCATTAGCAGAGAGGCTGCCCAAAATCATAATAAGTCTACAGACACCCCAAAACACACCACCAGACGTGGACCTGCCCACCACAAAGACAAGATCCAGCCTCATCCACCAGAACACAGGCACTAGTACCCTCCACCAGGAAGCCGACACAACCCACTGAACCAACCTTAGCCACTGGGGACAGACACAAAAAACAACAGGAACTACGAACCTTCAGCCTGCAAAAAAGGAGACCACAAACACAGTAAGATAAGCAAAATGAAAAGACAGAAAAACACACAGCAGATGAAGGAGCAAGATAAAAACCCACCAGACCTAACAAATGAAGAGGAAATAGGCAGTCTACCGGAAAAAGAATTCAGAATAATGATAGTAAGGTTGATCCGAAATCTTGGAGATAGAATGGACAATAGAATGGACAAAATGCAAGAATCAGTTAACAAGGACCTAGAAGAACTAAAGATGAAACAGGCAACGATGAACAACACAATAAATGAAATTAAAAGTACTCTAGATGGGATCAATAGCAGAATAACTGAGGCAGAAGAACGGATAAGTGACCTGGAAGATAAAATAGTGGAAATAACTACTGCAGAGCAGAATAAAGAAAAAAGAATGAAAAGAACTGAGGACAGTCTCAGAGACCTCTGGGACAACATTAAACGCACCAACATTCGAATTATAGGGGTTCCAGAAGAAGAAGAGAAAAAGAAAGGGACTGAGAAAATATTTGAAGAGATTATAGTTGAAAACTTCCCTAATATGGGAAAGGAAATAGTTAAGTCCAGGAAGCACAGAGAGTCCCATACAGGATAAATCCAAGGAGAAATACGCCAAGACACATATTAATCAAACTGTCAAAAATTAAATACAAAGAAAACATATTAAAAGCAGCAAGGGAAAAACAACAAATAACACACAAGGGAATCCCCATAAGGTTAACAGCTGATCTTTCAGCAGAAACTCTGCAAGCCAGAAGGGAGTGGCAGGACATATTGAAAGTGTTGAAGGAGAAAAACCTGCAACCAAGATTACTCTACCCAGCAAGGATCTCATTCAGATTTGATGGAGAAATTAAAACCTTTACAGACAAGCAAAAGCTGAGAGAGTTCAGCACCACCAAACCAGCTCTACAACAACTGCTAAAGGAACTTCTCTAGGCAAGAAACACAAAAGAAGGAAAAGACCTACAATAACAAACCCCAAACAATTAAGAAAATGGGAATGGGAACACACATATCGATAATTACCTTAAATGTAAATGGACTAAATGCTCCCACCAAAAGACACAGATTGGCTGAATGGATACAAAAACAAGACCCATATATTTGCTGTCTACAAGAGACCCACTTCAGACCTAGAGACACATACAGACGGAAAGTAAGGGGATGGAAAAAGGTATTTCATGCAAATGGAAACCAGAAGAAAGCTGGAGTAGCAATTCTCATATAAGTTATATATATATATATATATATATATATGTAGTTTGCTTGAGTGCAGTGTTTTTTGTTTTCTGTACTGAATTCATTAGCATGGGTCGGTATAAAATTTAGCATAGGTCAATATGTAATTTGTAAACTAATAAGGTCTTAAAAGTGAGGAATTAAGTCTTTTAAATTTAATTATTTATTGCAAAGAGCAGAATAGCATACATAAACAGGTGCCTAAGGAAAACTTGTATTCTAATATGGAACTCTCATGAACACCTTTTTTTTTTCTTCTAATGGTATGATAGTAGGCCATTTGATTATTTTTATGGCTTTAACTTTACAACAATGAAATATTCGTAAATTTTAAAAAGTATTTTTCTTTATTTGATGCGGGTGGGATACTGGAGAAATGAAAGGTCAAACATCTATTGAGGAATCCATACTTGTCTATATATTGTGTACTTTTATTTCAAGAACTGATTTAAAATTCCTAAAAGGATGCTATAATAAGTTATTATGCCATTTTACAGACTGAATTAAGTGAATTTCAGGGAGGTGTGAAACTTGCCTAAGGCTATCCAGCTACCAAGCGGTAGAAGTGAGAATTAAATCCAGGTATACCTATAAAAAAAAAAAAAAAAAAAAAAAAAAAAAGAAGGCGAGGGCAGCACCAGGGTATGGGGTTGTTAGTTTTATAGGGGTGAGTAATTTCGTACGCTGATGAGTGGGAGGAGTATTCCAGCTATTTTGGGGAAGGGGTGGGGATTTCTAGGAATTGAGCCACCGCCCACTTTTTGACCTTTATGGTCATCCTTGGAACTGTCGTGGCACCTGTGGGTGTGTCGCTTAGCTTGCTGATGTGTTACAATGAGTGTATACTGAGGCTCAAGGTCTAGTGGAAGTAGACTCGTCCGCCATCTTGGACCTATTTTGTTCTAATCAGTTTATGTTGTGTCCTCGGGCTATGTAATTCTTTTAAAGGTTGTGCCCTGCCCCCTTTCCTCCTGTTTCATATTGAATATATAATATTTACCAGAGTATGTTTTAATAATTAATACATGATATATTGTATAATTAATTTATATATCATATATATAATGATATCTATAGGTATTTGTTCTAATAAGTCATTAAAAATAAATGAATATTCTTTTTCTTTCATAATAAAAAAAAAAAGTGAAGTATAAAACCATATTAAACTCTAACTGTAACTGTCAGGCTAACTGTAAGTTATATTGTTAATAATATAATAAATACAATTTATTCAGTGTTTACTATGTATGCTTCAGGCACTGTTTTAAGCATTTTGCATGAACTAATCATTGAAATGTTGTAACAACCCTATAAGGTAGGTACTATTATTAACTCCATTTTCCAACAATGCTTTTAAATATAAAATTGATAGACAAAGCCAATTTAGCTTCAATTATATTTTGAATCTCAACTGTAAATATTATATTTTGAGCATAATATTTGTCAAAATTATTTATGATGAAATACATTATTAATTTTAACTGATCATTTTTTATAATCATTGCTATAAAATGGCATCAAGCCTCTACAGAAATGAAGTAGACTTTGAGACATTTTTCTGTGTTTGATTTTGTCATGGACACTTGTAAAAGAAAATAAATTGACAATTTAAAAAAAAAAAAAAAAGAAAAAAATAATAGGCAAGAAAATAATTCCATTTCTAAAGAAAAGGGATGGGAGTGAGGAGGATTTTAATTTATATCAGATTAAGGCAGCCATATCACCAGTTACTTCACTTCAGCACCTAATATATCACACGTGAGTTAAGGCCAATTTACTGGCGTATTTTGATTTGTTTCAACCTGAGGAACTAGAAAAATTTTGCTGGGATTTACCATCATGTTGTTGGAGGAGTTTTACTGTCTTTCTCTTCTATCACTGCTCATTATACATAACCTCTAGATACAGAAAACACTCTCATTTGTCTTCTGTCTTTTCATACTAATTTATTTCCTTGGAGCACACATTTTTCCAAACAACCTTTCAGAAAATCACAACTTAACATAATTTGGCAGGAGTTATCACACAGGATAACTCACACTTTTGCAAATGTTTAGGATTCTTTGGAAGACTTTTTTTTTTTTTTCTCTGTACTCGGGCCTCTCACTGTTGTGGCCTCTCCCGTTGCGGAGCACAGGCTCCGGACACGCAGGCCCAGAGGCCATGGCCCATGGGCCCAGCCACTCCGCGGCATGTGGGATCTTCCCGGACGGGGGCACGAACCCGTGTCCCCTGCATCGGCCAGCGGACTCTCAACCACTGTGCCACCAGGGAAGTCTTATTTTTGCCTGATATTATTAAGTTTATTGTTCTCATACATACACATTTATCTTTCTGGCAGCACCAGACATCATAAGTTTATGTCTACAAAAGTGGATCTTTGCAGTAGATATATTACAATTCTAAACAAGTCTCCAAAAACTTCCTTTTAGTATAAAACAAAAGAGGCTATTATTGCTGACATCAGTATTGTTGCAAAACAATTTCGAAATTTATTTTGTGCAGGAGGCCCCATAGAAAGAACGGAACTTAGAGAAAATCTTTTGTGGAGAAAGTTTTATATAAGAATCTCTCTTTTACAGGGAGGCAGCCCAAAGCATTCAATAACATGAAGGAAACAGTAACTTTGGAGTAAAATCTGAGCTCAACGGTTTTCCTCCTCCTTTTTAGCTTAATTATTCAAAATATGCATATAGTTCTCAAAATACAAACATCTACAATTGACTCACCAAACAGATAACTTGGTTCTGGCTCCTAACACTTTCATTACCAGAGTCCCACTCATGGGAGTTTTTCAGGAGAAGAGCCTAAAAAAGAAACAAGAGAAAATCTAATTGGAACCTTTAGAGCAATGGACCTCAAAATTTAGCCTGCAGAGCTTGTTAAAATGCAAATGTCCATCATGACTGAATGGATAAACACACACACACAGTGGAATATCATTCAGCCTTAAAAAAGAAGGTAATTTTGTCATATGCTACTACATGGATGAACCTTAATGAAATGATAAGTTAAATAAGTCAGTCACAAAAACACAAATATTGCATGATTCCACTTGTATGAGGTATCAAGAATAATCAAACTTGGGAATTCCCTGGTGGTCCAGTGGTTGGGACTCAGCGCTTTCACTGCTGGGGCTGGGGTTTGATCCCTGGTTGGGGAACTAAGATCCCACAAGCTGCACAGCATGGCCAAAAAAAAATTAAATAAATAAGTAGAGGGGAGAAAATTAAAAAAAAAAAAAAAAGAATAATCAAACTCAAAGAGAGAGAAAGTAGAATGGTGGTAGCCAAGGCCTGGGGGCAGGGAAAATGAGGAGTTGTTTCATGTGTATGAGTTTCAGTTTGGGAAGAGGAAAAAGGTCTGGAGATTGGCTACACAATACTGAATATACTTAACACTACTGGACTGTACATTTAAAATGATTAAGATGTTAAATTTTGTTATGTGCATTTATAACAATTAAAATTTTTTTAAATTAAAAGGAGAGAGAATGGGGAAGAGAAATTAGAGACAGCAAGTAGAGAAATTTTCAAGGAGTTTTTCTGTAATGGGAAGGCAAAAATGGGGAACAGCTGGAGGTAAAGGTGATTTCAAGTCTTATGTTCTTGTGTTGTGAACCTACGTTGTTCATATTTATGAAGAATTATGTTTGTTATAATAAAGGCCATGTACGACAAACCCACAGCAAACATCATTCTCAATGGTGAAAAACTGAAAGCATTTCCTCTAAGATCAGAAACAAGACAAGGATGTCCACTCTTGCCACTATTATTCAACATAGTTTTGGAAGTCCTAGCCACTGCAATCAGAGAAGAAAAAGAAATAAAAGGAATTCAAATTGGAAAAGAAGAAGTAAAACTGTCACTGTTTGCAGATGACATGATACTATACATAGAGAATCCTAAAGATGCCACCAGAAAACTACTAGAACTAATCAATGAATTTGGTAAAGTTGCAGGATACAAAGTTTATACACAGAAATCTCTTGCATTCCTATACATTAATGATGAAAAATTTGAAAGAGGAATTAAGGAAACACTCCCATTTACCATTGCAACAAAAAGAATAAAATACCTAGGAATAAACCTACCTAGGGAGATAAAAGACTTGTATGCAGAAAACTATAAACTGATGAAATAAATTAAAGATGATACAAACAGATGGAGAGATATACCATGTTCTTGGATTGGAAGAATCAATATTGTGAAAATGACTATACTACCCAAAGCAATCTACAGATTCAATGCAATCCCTATCAAATTACCAGTGGCATTTTCTACAGAACTAGAAAAAAAATCTTAAAATTTGTATGGAGACACAAAAGACCCCAAATAGCCAACGCAGTCTTGAGGGGAAAAAATGGAGCTGGAGAAATCAGACTCCCTGACTTCAGAATATATTACAAAGTTACAATAATCGAGACAATATGGTACTGGCACAAAAAAAGAAATATAGGTCAATGAAACAGGATAGAAAGCCCAGAGATAAACCCACACACCTATGGTCAACTAATCTACGACAAAGGAGGCAAGGATATACAATGGAGAAAAGACAGTCTCTTCAATAAGTGGTGCTGGGAAAATTGGAGAGCTACATGTAAAATAATGAAATTAGAACACTCCCTAACACCACACACAAAAATAAACTCAAAATGGATTAGAGACCTAAATGTAAGACCAGACACTATAAAACTCTTAGAGGAAAACATAGAAAGAACACTCTGTGACATAAATCACAGCAAGATCTTTTTTGATCCACCTCCTAGAGTAATGGAAATAAAAACAAAAATAAACAAATGGGACCTAACAAAACTTAAAAGCTTTTGCACAGCAAAGGAAACCATAAACAAGATGAAAAGACAACCCTCAGAATGGGAGAAAATATTTGCAAACGAATCAGTGGGCAAAGGATTAATCTCCAAAATATATAAACAGCTCATGCAGCTCAATATTAAAAAAGCAAACAACCCAATCCAAAAATGGGCAGAAGACCTAAATAGACATTTCTCCAAAGAAGACATACACATGGCCAGGAAGCACATAAAAGCTGCTCAACATCACTAATTATTAGAGAAATGCAAATCAAAACTACAATGAGGTATCACCTCACACCAGTTAGAATGGGCATCATCAGAAAATTTACAAACAACAAATGCTGGAGAGGGTGTGGAGAAAAGGGAACCCTCTTGCACTGTTGGGGGGAATGTAAATTGATACAGCCACTATGGAGGAACAGTATGGAGGTTCCTTAAAAAACTAAAAATAGAATTACCATATGACCCAGCAATCCCACTACTGGGCATATACCCAGAGAAAACCATAATTCAAAAAGACGCATGCACCCCAATGTTCATTGCAGCACTATTTACAATAGCCAGGTCATGGAAGCAACCTAAATGCCCACTGACAGACGAATGGATAAAGAAGACATGGTACATATATACAATGGAATATTACTCAGCCATAAAAAGGAATGAAATTGGGTCATTTGTTGAGATGTGGATGGATCTAGAGACTGTCATACAGAGTGAAGGAAGTCAGAAAGAGAAAAACAAATATCGTATATTAACGCATATATATGGAATCTAGAAAAATGGCACAGATGAACCGGTTTGCAGGGCAGAAACTGAGACTCAGATGTAGAGAACAAACTTATGGAAACCAAGGGGGGAAAGCGGCGGGGGATGGTGGTGGTGGGATGAATTGGGAGATTGGGATTGACGTATATACAGTAATATGTATAAAACAGATAACTAATAAGAACCTGCTGTATAAAAAAATAAAATTCAGAAATTAAAAAAAAAAAGTATGTTTGTCAATATAAGAAAGCTTACACAGCCTTCCTCTTTCAGTGGGAAACTTGCAAGAGAGTGGAGTGTGCTGATAAGCAGGCCTGAATTTTGGTATGTCTAGGTAAGAAACAGGTAGACGAGATTTTGCATTTACAATAAAGGAAATAATAGTTCTATCTACACCCAAGTTCATGGTGATTACTTAACATGTGAAAAGTGCTTGTCATAATTCGCGGCACTTAGCACTGAATAAATGTTAGGTATAGTTACCATTAGCTGTTTATTATTTCCTAAATTTTTATTTCTTCTAAATTTGTGAATTAGTATTTTAGAAAAACACAGTTTTCCACCTGTGTGTTCCCTTTGCTTCTCACACAAAACCCTTCACTTTTTTTTTTTTTTTGCGGTACGCGGGCCTCTCACTGTTGTGGCCTCTCCCGTTGCGGAGCACAGGCTCCGGACGCGCAGGCTCAGCGGCCATGGCTCACGGGCCCAGCCGCTCCACGGCATGGGGGATCTTCCCGGATCGGGGCACGAACCCGTGTCCCCTACATCGGCAGGCGGAGTCTCAACCACTGCACCACCAGGGAAGCCCAAAACCCTTCACTTTTGATCAGCAAATGTGTAGGGTTTTTTTTCCCCACAGCAAGCAATTCCCCACAACCTCAGCTGGGTGTCCCATAGCTCAAGCCTGACATGCCCAGAGATAGCCAGATCTCACAGGTTAAGTGCTCAGCCCTACAAGAGTGCCTCTCCGTCCCCACTCCAGACCCCAGTCACAAGCCCAGGTTCTCACTTGTGCTTCTGACTGACCGGATAGACTGAGGTTCCAAGGACCCCCTTGTTGAGTTCACTTAATTTGCTAAAGTGGCTCACAGAACTCAGAGAAATATCTTACTTTCTATTGGCTCCACTGGTTACCAGCCCCCATCCTCAGCGGTTTCCCAAAAGCCACTCATTAACATAACAAAAGACACCTTAACCACTCTCTTCAAGAAAGTCTAAGGATTTTAGGAGCTCTGTGCCAGATATAAGGGACCGAGACCAAATATATATTTCTTATTGTAAATCACAATATCATACTTAGGAAATTGTATTAGGACACTTTATTAGAATAACTTATATGGTTAAACAGATTTAGTTGTGGTTCCTTTGTCTATACCCCTTGTACTTCATTTGATTACTAGATTTTTTTTCTTATGGGGGGAGTTGTAAAAATGGGAATTTTTTTCCACTTAAGTTTGACTTGATTGATTTTTGCTACATATGAAGAAATGAAAAAGATGATCTTTGTAAAGCAATGGTTGCTTGTGAGGTAGAACAAATCTCCCTGTTCAGGGAGGAAAATGTATAAATTTTCCAGAAGCTTTACCTTGGACCATGAGAAAAAAAAAATTGGCTTGGCCTCTTTGAAAGACCCTAGTTAAAGGCACACTCAATTTTGTGAATTACCATTTCATGTGAACAAATCAAAGTCTGTATACTATTCTTAATTTGGTTTCTGAAAGGGATTTAGATAATTGGGGCAATTTACAAGAGTATGTTCTCTCTGGGGCCAAGCCTGCTTTTTCTTTGGGCTGCAGGTTCTCTGCCCCCTTGTGGCCTTTCGCAGGGCATTTTTTTCTACTGTGTTTCACATTTTCAGGCTGGTTTGAGAGTAGCAAGACCGCCTGGTTCCCTGAACACCAGATGCGATTGCTAATCACATTTGCCCAAACGGGGGACGAGGCCCCTCAGCCTACAAGACTTAATTTCCGAAATTTACTTTCATAGTGAAGCAAGAGAGAGGACTGCTTTCCAAATTGAAGGGAATTATGTTACAGGCATTTGATTGTGTGAGGAGGCCGAATCCCAGAACAGGAAGGAAATCTTCAGAAGTTTTTTAATTCGATTTGGACTCCAGAAGACATTCAGGACAGATGGGCAGGAGCTTAAACTCCATGTTATATCTTTCTGTCTCTCTTGTCACGGTCAGTGAAATTATTGTTTTAAAAACATCATTTACCAGAAATATATACTTATTGTAAAAATTTGGAAGATGCTGAAGAATAAAACAAAGAAAATAAAAATCACCTATAAGTCTATCACCCAAACACAGTCACTATTCACATTTTGGCTTAACCCCGCCTAGTATTTTTTGACAAAAGTTATGTATACACTTTTGCATTGTATATATAATAAGGTAAGCGTTTTCAGACAATATAGAGCTGGGTTTGGCAAAATATGGCCTGGCGGCCAAATCTAGTCCATAGCTTGTTTTTGTTTGGCCTACAGGTTAAGAATGGTTTTACATTTTTTAATTGTTGAAAAAAAATCAAAAGAATAACATTTTGTGACGTGAAAATTATATGCAATTCAAATTCAGTGTCCATAATAAAGTTTGATTGGAACACAGCTGCGTGTATTGTCTATGGCTGTTTTTACAGCACAATAGTAGAACTGAGTAGTTAAAGCAGAGACTATAACCCTGTAAAGTCTAAAATATTCACTATCCAGCCCTTTATAGAAAACATTTTCCAGTCCCTGACCCAGGGTAAGCATTTTCCAATACCCTTAAATATTTTTCAAAAAGAAGACAAAGTTAATTTTCATATAGTTTAGTGGGATGGGTGCTACTTTCTTCTTCTTCCTCATTCTCCTGCTCTTAAAAAAATATTTTTTCACAGTGGTCTTTTTAAAAATATTTATTATAAAAAATTTAAATATATACAGAAGTAGAGAGTACAATATGGTCATATGCCCACACCCCAGATTCAACAATTATCAAGATCTTGCCACATTTACTTTTCTTTTTCCTTTTATTCTTTGCTGAAATATTTTAAAGCAAATTATTGAGATCATGTAATTTCATCCCAGAAACTTGAGCAGTGGTTTTTAATTATAATAGTACCTGCTCATGATGAACACTACAGCAAATTAAAACAATACAGATACATGTAAATATATGAAGTAAAAAGTGGAAATCCCTTCTTACCTCTGTCCACTCCTTCCCTTGCCACTTTAGTGGGTATCCTTTTCTTATGTGTATAGAAATACACGTTTTATAACACAGATTAACCCCTTAAAAATAATTTTGGAATAAAGGAGCAGAAGAAGAAACCCAGATGAAAGCACATATGACAGTACTCCAAACTGGTACCTTGACCAGCTAAGAGTGAGGACTGGGATGCTCTTAAGTTACTGGTTGGGGTAGGATATGTTTTCTTCCTCAAATGCCACCCGTCACCAAGAAACCCACATCATAAACCACGACTGGGAAGGTGGGGGTGGGGTGGGGACATTATTTTTACTGCCCTTTGCCACCACTCCATCTAATTTTTCAAGTAACAGGTGAATGCACATAGTAAATTTTAGAGATCTTGTGTTAGGCCCCCAAAATGAGAGTTGCTGTATTTAATCCACCTTATTATTTTCTAACATTTTATTCTGAAAACAAAACTCAAATTTAGAGGAAACTTGCATGAATTGTATAACGAGCTACTATATACCCTCAACTTAGATTCATCAATTATCATTACCATGTTTTCTTTATCTGTCTCTATATGTTTACACTTATTGTTGTCATTATTATTGCTGAACAGTTTGAGAGTAGGTTGTAGATATCATGATTCTGTATTCCTACATTTTTCAGTGGGTAAGCACGCCTTTTATAGAAGCCTCATTTTAGAGGGTGTACTGAAGCTTCATGCAAAAGCCCTCAGGGTCTTTTCCACATAGAATTCACTTGCGTGAGTTGTTTGTGGCGTATCTAGTCATTTTTGAACTATAAATTGACAAATCATGCATTCTTTTTAGTTTTTTCATCTTTCTGAAAAAGAATATTTGCAGGAGAATTTTTGTATGTTAGGATTTGAGGTGAATTCTTCCCATCCTGTTCTTTCCTTTTCTGAAATGGACATACATTTTTTAAAATAATAGCTTTACTGAGATATTATTCACATAACATAAAATTCATCCCTTTAAAGTATACAATTATAATATGATAAATATAATTAACACTATTTGTTATATATGAAACTTGTTAAGAGTGTGGATTCTGAAATTTCTCATCACAAGGAAAAAATGTGTTTCTTTTATTTTGTATCTATATGAGATGATAAATGTTCACTAGACTTACTGTGGTCATGTTTTCATGACATATGTAAGTCAAGTCAGTATACTGTATACCTTAAACTTATAGAGTGTTATATGTCAACTATATCTCAATAGAACTGGAAGAAAAATAAAAAGATAAAGCATACAATTCAATGTTTTTCAGTCTATTCATATGGTTGTGAAATTATCACCACTACCTGATTATAGAACATTTTTATCACCCCAAAAGACCTAGTACCCATTAGCAATTTCCCCTTCACCTCTCTCTCTAGTCTCTGGCAATCACTAAATCTACTTTCTGTCTCTACAGATTTGCCAATTCTGGACATTTCATAGAAATGGAATCATACAACATGTGGCTTTTTATGTCTAGCTTCTTGCACTGAACATAATGTTTACAAGGTTCATCTATGTTGTAGCATATGTATCAATTCTTCATTCATTTTTATGGCCAAATAGTATTGCATCATATGGATATAGTACATTTTATCAATTTATCAGTTGATGGATGTGTAGCTTGTTTCCGTTTCTTGGATATTATGAATAATGCTGCTACAAATATTTGTGTACAAGTTTTTGTGTGAAAGTATACTTTAGTTCTCTTGAGTATATACGTAGGAGTGGAATGGCTCAAATGGTAACTCTATGTTTAATCTTTTTTTTCTTTTTGCGGTACGCGGGCCTCTCACTGCTGTGGCCTCTCCCGTCGCGGAGCACAGGCTCCGGATGCGCAGGCTCAGCGGCCATGGCTCACGGGCCCAGGCGCTCCGCGTCATGTGGGATCTTCCCTGACCGGGGCACGAACCCGTGTCCCCTGCATTGGCAGGCGGACTCTCAACCACTGTGCCACCAGGGAAGCCCAAACATCTTTAATTTTAATGAAGTCCAATTAATTTATTTTTCTTTTGTCACTTCTGCTTTAGGGATCATCTCTAAGAAACCATTGCCCAATCTAAGGTCACTAAGATTTATGCCTATGTTTTCTTCTCGAAAAGTTTTATAGTTTTAACTCATATTTAGGTCTATGATCCACATTTAGTTAATTTTTGTACATGGTGTACAATAGGGGCATATGATATTTTTAAGAATAGAAATTTAAAATATTTTAGAAATAAGTTTACACTCACAACGATCTAACACCTTTCAAACTCCTAAAATGTGTTGCTTCAAGATCTGTATGCCCATAGACTAGACATTTAAATTGATCATTATTAGATGGAATTAGAAAAAGAAATATGAAAACAAAGTGAGCTTCTCCCTTCAGGTGGCTGCTGTCTGTGACGTTCTGCATGGCAAAGCATTCCATATTCCCATTGTCCTAGCATTGCCTTAAAAAAATCTCACTTATTCACAAGAAAGCTAAAAACAGTCATAAAAGTCTAGATTAGGGCTTCCCTGGTGGTGCAGTGGTTGAGAGTCCGCCTGCTGATGCAGGGGGCACGGGTTCGTGCCCCGGTCCAGGAGGATCCCACATGCTGCGGAGCGGCTGTGCCCGTGAGCCATGGCCGCTGAGCCTGTGCGTCCGGAGCCTGTGCTCCGCAATGGGAGAAGCCACAACAGTGAGAGGCCCGCATACCGAAAAAAAAAAAAAAAGGTCTAGATTATACATTTTAAACGAACAGGCAATTCAAAAATAACAGAAGCTTGAAATGTCCAACTAAAACATTCAATAAATAGCCCATGAAACTCAAAATAACTTTTTATGCACATTTTATGAAGATGAATGGATTTTAAAGTTTCTAGCTCCCATTTTCATAGGTCATGAGAAATTTAAGGCTTTCTCCTAGATGTATTTTCCTAGCTCTTTAATCTTGTATCAAATCATAAGTCCTTAAATATAGGCACCTTGTCTTAATCACCTTTGTTTTTCCCCAGGTCCCAGCGGTGTGTGCTGGTCTGGACTGTGTGACGCACAACTCTTAAGGTGCCTGGAGTGAAGCAGTGTCTATCTGTCCAACTGCACATGGTGATCCTAACCTGCACAGTAAGTTGCAGGCAGCAAGTCTCAATATTTATTTGTTGAGTGGAAATGAATTCCCCTAAGTTTCCTCTAAAATCAGTGGCAAGTTCTTGGTGGACAGAATGCGTATCAGGCAGGCAGTAAAAAGTGGCCTGGTGATTGTGTGCGTCGAATGCTTCCGTTACATCTTTCAGCATATTTTAAGATGGACTCTAGTCTTTGTTCTACTAAAAACCGTAACTGAGTTAAGTGAGGGAGAGGTTGTGTGGGCAGGTCGCGTGCACCCTGCAGCGTGCCAGGAGGCTGGCTTCAGACATGCTGAATGTTTCCTAAGGAATATTTTCTATCTGGAGACTGTGGTATCTGATACCTGCAACCTAGTCATCTAACCTTGTGTCCCTTCCTGTTCATTACAGAATTGAACTTGGCTTCTGAGTGACCCAGCAGCTGTTACACTTCAGTGAGAGAGCCCTCCTCTCCCCATCACTTGCTCCTCCACCTCCTCCTGCTTACTCTGCCCAGTTACCACACAAGAAACCACTCCTGTCTCTCTCTTTTCCCAAAGAGACATTTCCTTTATTCGACTGCTTAAACAAATAAAACGAAGTTTCCCTTTTCCCTGAACCACCTGCTCAAAATACAAGCGGGAGACCAATTATAACCAAGGAGACAAATCCCTTTTGAACAGCTGATCCAGGGCATGGATTTGGAAGCTTATCTTCAGTCTGAATCACAGGGTCATGCCAGGGTCATCCCTAGAGCAAATCGTCCCCTTGGCTTCCACTGTGCTTACCCTGAAAAAGTGCAAACTGGGTCTCTTTTCCCATGGATTATGAAGCTATTTGGTGAAGGCTGCTCATTTGATGTACTAATCAGCATCTTGACATACACATGGGAAGAGTTTAAAAGTTTGCCTTTGCTTTACAAGGCTTCTACGGTAGTTTCTAATTATGTCCTTACAACTGCAGACGGAGGCCTGTGACTGAACCTGAAAAAAATAACTTCCAAAGAATAGGGCAGTGCTTCTCAAACTTTCATGTTTCATGCTTTTTGTATACAAAGCATGCAGGGATGTTTAAATGCAGATTTTGATTCAGTAGGACTGGGATGGGGCCTGAGATTCTGCATTTCTAACATGCTCCCAGGTAACACTGCTGCTGTGGTCCATGGGGCACACTTTGAATAGGCTACTCTATACACAGCTGGCCAGAAACCTTACTGGTTGAGGCATAATTAGTGAAATTTGGTATTCCTTAACTGCTACCCAATGACCTCCTCCGTGCAGGTTCCCCAGCTACCCAAACTCAGCTGGATATTTCCTCATTTTTGCCACTCTCTACTTAGTTCAAATCTCTATCATTGCAGTGGTGGTCATACTGAATTATATTTGTTTGCATGTCTGCCTCCTAGACTGTGAGCACACAGGGGTAAGGGACCCACTCTCATTCATCTTTGGATGGAAGGCATTTAGAATAGCATCAGGTAAACAGTAGGCACTCAACAGGTATTTACTGAATAAAAGAAAAATTGATAGACTAAATCATAAAATAAAATTTAAACCACCTATATATCCCAAATATCATAAAATAGATAAAAAGGCAAATGACAAACTGAGAAAAATATTTGCAGCCGGTGAAGATCTCCTATGAGTTGTTACGGGTTGAACTGTGTCCCCCAGAAAGATATGTTGAAGTCCTAACCTCCAGTACCTTAGAGTGTGGCCTTATTTGGAAACAGGGTCACTGCTGATGTAATTAGTTAAGATGAGGTCCTATTAGGATAGGGCAGTCTGTAAATCCAGTATGACTGGTGTCCTTATGGGTGAGGAGATATAGACAGACATACAGGGAGAAACTCCTGTGGAGATGGAAGAAGAGATTGAAGTGATACATCTACAAGCTGAGGAACACCTGGGCTGCCAGAACCTGGAAGAGGCAAGAGGGATCTTCTCCTGGAGGCTTTGGAAGGAGTATAGTCCTGCCAACACCTTGATCTTGGACTTTAGTCTCCAGACTGTGAGAGAATAAATTGCTGTTGCTTAAGCCACCTAGTTTGTAGTATTTTGTTATGACAGCCCTAGGAAACAAATACATAAGCAACAAGAAAAAGAACTAGTAGCAAAGGGGACAAAAAACCCTTTAGGCAGGGCACAAAAGAATAAATGCAGATTGCCATAAACAGGTAAAAAATGTTCAAGGGTTAATAATCAACACAATACAAATGGAAGCAACATTGAAATTCTATTTAAATTATTTTATCACTATTATTATACTTATTTATTTTACTAATTTATTTTTTTTATAAAAAACAGTATAGCATCATGAGGGTCCAGGAAAATGGTCCCTCTTGTGTGCTTGAGCCCCCACTGCCTATCGATATGCCTCCAAATATATCTTAAGTCCTTCCATGTCTTCTGCCACTGCCTCTTTCCAAGACACCATCACTGACCTTCTGGGCAACTGAATTAATCTCCTAAGTGGTCTTGTGACTTATGTTGCTTATAGAAGCCAGAGGGAATCTTTTAAAAAACATAAATCAGGCCATGTGAGTCTTCTGCTGAAAACCCTTCAATGATAGCTTTCTTGGCAATTAGGATGGCCCCTGCCAAGGCTCCCTCCCTCCCAGTCACTGCGCCCCAACCACGGCTTCTTCCAGCTCCTTCGTGGAGCTTTTGTCTCTGGGCCTGACATCTGGTTGGTCCCTCTGTCAGAATGCTTTTCCCTCCACTCCCGCCTTCAGGTCTCAGCAGCAGCGTCAACAGTGTTACTTCCTTGGCATGCATCCTCCAGCCCTGCCTAGGGTAGGTTTTCTCATGGTGCTCTCTTCTTTTCCCTCAAGATTTATTATAGGTAGGTGTTTGCTTAATTCTGCTCTCTGTCTAGATTGTAAATTCTGTAAAGGCGAGTACTATTCCTATTTCACTCCCTGCTGTAACCCAGACTCTGGTATGGAACTGAATACACAGCAGGCACTCAGTGTATACTTACTGACTGCATAAATGGAGATAAATTTGGCAAAATAGGCCAAAGGTCTTAGAAATGAGTATATCCTTTTAATTAGCAATCCCATTGACAGGAATATATTTCAAGAAAATAATTAGGAAGATGTGTTAAGACCAGTTACATTGCAACTTAAATACTAGCAACAAATAAATAATAGTGATAAAGTGGGAAAAATGTCTAAACATGGCCAGTTTAACAAATTATGGTTTGTACATTATAATAATATTATGCAGATACTCAAACTGATATTGCAGAGATATGAGTTGACATAATTTCTGTGGTCATCTATTTTTGTAAAAATAAAATGTATCAGAGATATATATATATACACACACACACACACACACACACACACACATATATGTTGTTTTGTTCTCTACTGATGAGAAGAACATTTGGAAAGATACCACACCAAAATGTTAATCGTGGTTCCCTTTTCAATTTGTTTTGACTTATTTTTTTAAATTCTTATATTTAAAACATTGTATAATAATATTTCTTATACAATTAAAATGAAAGTAATTAAAATTTTTTACTGAATGAGTGAGAATTACCTGGTTTGAATTTCAAACTTTTGTTTCTACAAAAATAATTTGTATAAGCAGAAACAGTTAGTATTCTAAGATACCATTTAGATACCGTTGGTTACTCCCACACAAGCTTGTGCTATGAAGGGAAAATGTCCTAACTGTCGTTAAGTCCCAGACTATCCACCATTTTTCATGGTTGAAAGGTTATTCTGTATCTTTTGTTGGCTGAACTCTTTCTTTTTGTTTAGGAGGTTTTTTTCCCCTGTCTTTGATTTTGAGTAAGAATTGAATGCAGAAATCTGCCATATCTCCCATCAAAGGAATTCTAACGCTTTGGTAGGGATCCAACAACAAATTCTACTGTGTAGACCAAATATCATGTAGAAAAAAATGGACTCTGGATCAAATTTATGAAAACACATGAATGAGTTTTATCATATGAAAAATTTCAGAGAGAAAATTATATGGAATCTTAGAACTTTATTTCCCAAACTATCTTTCCATCAGGAACTCAATGATCTCCTTAGCCTCCCTGGAGACTCTTGTTCTAAGGCATCAGAGGTGAGCTGTGTTACTTCTCTATCTTCCCCTCTGGCGTGGTCCTAGGTTAGGTGCAGATGAAGCCTCTTTCATATTCATGTAAAAGCACAATATTGGTTTGTTTCCAGTTTTATGTCACTCAAAATCTCCAGATTTGACTGTTTAACACTGTTTTTCACCAAAAACAACAAGTTAAAGGAACACATTACTTTGTGTGTTTACACGTGTGTGTATACATATATAAAATATACACAAATTTACATATTAATAATGAATTAATAACAATGTAAAATTGGGACATTTTTAATCAATGTCCCGAAGATAATGAAGCTGTAAAAAAATAACAACAAATAAAAGGTGTTTAGAAAACAAACTTAGACCTATTTTGTTCTAGGGTACACAAATCTCTTCCTCCTTTCTCGGAGTTTAGAAAGTTATTATTTTGGAGGGTGGAGGAAGGAAGTGGCAGGGGAGTAATTTAGAAGAAATAAGGCGGGGTATGGGAGTGAGTGCATAAGGAGAAAATTCTTATATATACTCCCAAGTTCAAACTAACCAACCAAATTAGTAAAATAATTACCCCTCCCCACTTTGGAATGGCCCCTCCTCTGTATCTTCAGATCACTTACTTCTATGGGTAGTTATACCTTGTTCCTGTAATAAAATCCACCTCCAGTATTTACTACCTATGTGGCTTCTAAGCCTCAATGGCCTCATTGAAGTTTTGGTGAGAGTTAAATGAGATAAGGCATAACTTGGTATGGTGGCTACTAGATGTTAACAACTGTTACTGTTTTGTGTTTCCATGTCTGTCTCCATCAGGGGTTGTGTCTATTCCTCTGCATCCTCCTGGGTACCTTAGAAAAGTGCTCAGAACACTGCAGATGCTCAATGAGTATTTGTACAATTGAAAAAGAAATGCATCAAGCTTTCTTTTCACTAACATGTTCGAATTCAGGTTAACTTGATAGAAGTTCAGCCACTTCTTAATTCTCACTCAACATATATATATATATATATATATATATATTTTTTTTTTGGCTGCGTGGTATGTGGGATCTTAGTTCCCCACCCAGGGATCCAACCCACACCCCCTGCATTGGAAGCACGGAGTCTTAACCACTGGACAGCCAGGGAAGTCCTCACTCAACATATTTTGGGATTTGGGTGAATGTAAAAAAACCTTAACACTCCCTATCTTTTTTGACGTGACTCCTTTCATCATTTTCTTTCCGTTTTAAAAAAGGAAGACATTTAAATTCTTGTGCATTTTGACTTCAACGCTTCACTATTTATACATCTTAGCTATTAGCCCTAGATTCCACTTATTTTGATAATACCAATTATGTCTCAGATTTTCCAGTTTAAGTACATAGTTTCTTTCTCTCTACTTTATTTTTATCTTCTTTTCTTTTTTTTTAACAAAGACCCAGCTGGCCCTAATATGCCTGGACAGATTCACAAGAAACAAGTAACTGGGATTACCCTTAGGAAAGGGATCGGATTGGGGGTAAGGAACAGGGAGGGAAGGAGACGTAATTTTCTCTGTATTTCACTTTAGGTCTGGTGAAGTTTGTATGTACTACGGTTCAAAAATAACAATAAAGAGACAGCTAGTTCATTTGGACTTCTTATCACCTACCTACTCATTTTTTCACAAGGAGTCTTCGTATCTAAATTCTTAAGTCAGTCAACAAATACACTGTAAAAATTTCTTTAAAAAATTTTCTTTAAAAAATTACTGGCTTCCTCTGACCTTTTTCTTGAAATACTAGTCTCTGTTAGTCTATGATCGCTTTCTTTGAGGGTGGCTTTCACCTTTAGTCAAATATATAACTTCTTCACGTCCATACACGACAGAGCACCATCTCAGTCCTTCAAACACATACACACAACATACCCAGTGACTCTGGAGAAGAAAACACTGCGTACAGCATTGGCCTCCTAAGGAATGGCCTTTTTTTTTTTTTTTTTTTTTTGCGGTACGCAGGCCTCTCACTGTTGTGGCCTCTCCCGTTGCGGAGCACAGGCTCCAGACACGCAGGCTCAGCAGCCATGGCTCACGGGCCCAGCCGCTCCGCGGCATGTGGAATCTTCCTGGACCGGGGCACGAACCCGTGTCCCCTGCATCGGCAGGCGGACTCTCAACCACTGCATCACCAGGGAAGCCCCGGGAATGGCCAATTTTTAAAAAGCCCTCGCCACTGCTAAATTGTTCCTGCATTTTGTCCATCTGGATAAAATGTTCTTTGAAGACCCTTCTATTCCTTCCTCATCAGTCCTTAACCAAGACTCTAATTTTAACCTGGAGAGGTGGTCTGGGTCCTGTCTATGATGTGCCCTTGCCCATGGCTGAATACAGACTAGTGTCTGGGAGAGGGAAGCCATTACCAAATTAGTGAATTAGAATTCAGATTTTGGGGGAAAGACAAATCTTTCTAAACTTAAATTTTTCTAAGATACTTGTGCAAATTCAAGCACATCCAAAGGGTAGCAATGACAGATACAAAGGCATTCAGTTTTTTTAAACACAAATAATCAAAGAGGATAATATAAACTGAAGTAATGTTTTTAAAAAATAATTTTGTTAATAAGTATTCCCTATCCAAAATCAACTACATAAGTTCTGGGTCTAGTGCAAAATGGAAATGTAGGGTCCCTTGCTCAAAATTGTTAAGAATTTGAAGACAGTGACAGCAGGGCACTAAACCAAGTGTGGGCCCTTCTGAGCCCAGGGCCCTCTGCCTTGCACAGGTTATGTGCCTATGAGGCAGGTCCATGAAGCAAGTCCTCTCCCTAGCACAGAATTGTCTCTGTCTAGCATGGAGGTTAAGAGTGTAGATTTTAGAGCCAGGAGATCTGGATTTAACTCCCTGCTTTGCTACTTACTAGCTGAGAGATTGTGGGCAAGTTATTTATTTCCTCTGGATTTTAATTTCCTCACCTGTGTAATGGGGAAAATAATATCACCAAACTCAAAGGATACTGTGAGCATTAAAGGAGTGAATACATTTAAAGTGCTCGTTTGAGCAACGCCTGGTATAGTATGTGCTCAATAAATGTTAGCTCTGATCACATACACACACACTCACATAAAATATGTGGGTAGCATTCACATCTTTGAATTTCAAGGTCACACCATTTTCCCTCTTCCTCTTTTATTTATTGAGACAATTTCTGTGTGCGATCACAGTTCTGTTAAAAGTTTTTCGGCTCCTTTTCAATTCCAAGAATTCAAAACACTGAGAAAAATCTTCATCATTTGTAACCTCAAAGAAAAGTCAAATGCGTTACTTTGCCTGCACTTTGCAGTTACAACACAGCATGTGCGAAAGGGCACAGAACCCAGATAGGCCTGTTTGCTATTTCTTGCTCCATTACCTGGTCTGTGTGGCTTCAGATAAAATCCTTCTCTAGGCTTTCTTCCCACTGCACAATTTATGCTATTAGTGCCGAGTACAGCCAAAAGTAAACATTTTACACCCTGTTCTAGTTTGATATATTTATTTAGTTATAGGTGCCACAGAAACAACAGCCAGATCAAAGCAGTCACTACATCTCCAAACATGGGACCAGTGGTACAAGAGGAGGTCTGGCCAACCTCCAAATAGAACGCAAGTTGAGAAGGGTTCTCCTGAAGGGAGAGTCCAGAAACTACTGCCGGTGGTGCTGAGAGAACAGAGCTTGGAAACAAACCTCAGCACCACTTAGCAGCTGACTGACCAAGTCCCTTCTCTGGGCCTTTTCTCATCACCTAAGATGTCAGGACACTATTCCCTACCCCCGAGGGTTGTTGTACGGACTGAGAAAACATATGGGGAAGTGTTTTTTGAGCATATTCATAGCTCCTCCTCTTGTGAAATTTCAAGAGAGTGGCTGAGGGCTGTGCATGTGTCTGGCTGGTGAACAGAAGTCAGTGCTTGTTATGGTACTTCTTCCTTCAATAGTTGCAGGGTCTAGAGACTTACATACAAAGAAAACCAGCTATTCCATGATGCAGGATATTTACATAAAGAAACAAAAGGTGGTACTCTGCAGTCAGACAGACCAGGATCTGGGTCCCAGCCTGGCCACTTACCAGGCTAACTGGGTGACTTAGTGTAAATAATCCCTCAGCCTCAGCTTTCCCCTGTAAAATGGGACTAAGAACAGTGCCTCAGATGGTCTCAATTAAGTGAGATCACGCAAGGCAGAGCATTTGGTGCTGTGCCGTTGCTGTTTAAAGATTACATTTTCAGGAGAAGAGACTAAATTATAGTAACAGGGGCAAGTTCCAGTCACAACTAACCCAGCAAGCATTTTGCCAGGAGTGATTTGCAACAGTCCCGTCACCTTGTGGAACACTCACTTTGGCTCAGAGAGTCAGAGGAAATTTTCCAACTTTATTCCTTCACAAAACAAATCAGTACCCACTGACCATTTCCAAGGGGGCTTCAAACACTTTCTTGAAAAAGAGCTTTAGTTAGCATGGTTTAAGGCAGCTTTATGCGAGTTTTATCTGTATGCTAACCTAAAAAAATCAACTTATGAATCTATGAAAACTGCATTCAAATTAGATCCATTTAAAAAATGATTGGGATCAGAAGTAGTTCCTAATTTTCTCGGACCGTTACAGCACTGGATTATGAAAGAACATTGTGATTGTCAAATAGAGGCCTTCTTCTAGCAGTTAATTCTAAAGGCAGCCAAGCTCAGTCTTTATGACCATGGTTTTCAGATATTTGAAGCTCTTCTCTTCTGTTAGTGGGCACTGTGGTGCTGTGCTTAGAGCCCCTTTCAGGGCTGGGGAGCTCATTCTCCTGATGCCAGGAGCACAGCTCACAGCTCATAGCACTGCCCTCTGTGGAAGGGAGTCTTGACCAGGTTGTGCCCTATTCAATGAGTAGGAGGAGGACTCAGCACCTTGCCTGGATCTGGGACAACCACAAAAGGCTCCAGAGCTCCCCAAGGGATCAATTGACATCTTCATTGAAACTCCATCTATGTTCAGTGTTTCTTTCTTGCTTCCTTCACTCCCTTCAGGTGCTGTTTCCAGGAGTACTCCCAGTAAACTTCCTGTATAGGAAACAGGACCCAAGACATTTCTCCAGGACTATCTTTTGAGAGCTTCAATAAACTTCCAGCAGTGGTCTTAGCTGGGGGGACTTTGCCCCCAGGGGACATTTGGCAAGGTCTGGAGACATTTTTGGTTATCTCTACAGAGCAGGGCTGCAGAGATCTAGTGAGAAGAGGTCAGGGATGCTGCTGAACATCCTACAGTGCACAAGACAGTCCTCCACAACAAAGAATTATCTGGCCCAAAATGTCAATGGTGTTGAGGTTGAGAAACCCTGGAGGAGAGGTATTTGGGGCATGGTTATTTCCAGGTAGGCGAATGATGGTGGAGAATAAGTTTTGTAATTCAGACCATCAAATAGTGCTTCAGGTGAGAAGAATATCCATTACCATGAGCCCTAGCTTCCCTTCCCCAACCCCAATTCTTCTTCCTCTGTGCCTACTGACTCTTGATACTGATTTCCTCTGAAAATACCCCCTGTGGTAGTCTTAGCATTGCTCCTATTGTCAATTATGTGTAGTAGATGACACTAGAAAACATGAAGCAGCGCTGCTCACTGACAGTGTTCTTAAATGAGGCTTCTTCCTCTGATATTCTTCTTCTGCTTTTCCCCTCCCACTTTCAAGGTCAACAGTAACCTTACTGGCCTATTGTTGTTCTTGAAGGAATCTTTCTTTAACTAAGAAATAGCTTATTTGCTACTTTACTTACTAGTGGGAGGTCTCACGCTCTTGAGCTAGAACTATTTCTTCTTCTTCACCCACATCAGGCTAGGCTGAGTTCGTGTTACAAATGTGCCACATTCATCAAATAGTTGACTTTGTAGACTGTGCCTTTAAAGCCAATTCGACTCCCGGAGGAATCAAAGCTTTCACCCAACTAGAGGCCAGGTAGCTGGTGATTTCTGCAAGCTTCTCCTCCCCTCTGGTAGGAATAAGGCACTTTGGGGGCTTAGTACATGGCTGCCTGAGGTGTTCTCATTCCTAAAGTTGTGCTCACTATGAGGGCTTCCCCAAGTTAAAGATGTGAGCGTGACCTCACTTTCATGTGTTATTATTGGAAAATAACTGGAATCCAAGCCAAATTCCAGCAAACATAGTCCATGGAGATGTTGGAGAAAAACCCAAAATAAGTCAAGTGTGTTATTAGAAATTTGTTCTATAATCCTAACGGGACACAGTTATTGTTAAATGGATATATTCTCTACCACTCCTATACCTGTTCTGGAAGAATCTTTGATGATAACCAGGAAACATCAAGTGAAAATAATTCTAATTTTTTTATGAATTGATCACTAGCTGAGACTTTGCCTACTCTAGAGTCTCCTTCAGACTTTGGAGGGAATTAGTACTGGCCAGTATTTGTAATTGGAAAATAAGAAACAGACATTACCTCCAGTTTTCTTGTCTTTTTTAAAATGTTTTTTTAAATTAATTTTTATTAAAAATATGGAACATTTCACAAATTTGTGTGTCATCCTCGCGCAGGGGCCATGCTAATCTTCTCTGCATCATTCCAATGTTATACAGTATATGTGCTGCTGAAGTGAGCACACTTCCAGTTTTCTTGATAAGGAAATTGATTCTCAGGGAGATACGTGATTTGTTTACATTGCCATAGCAACTAAGTGGCAGAGTCAGGACCCAAAGCAGGACTTCTGACACCAAGTCCAGTGCTCTTTGCTCTACACCATAATTGATCCTCCAGGAATTAATATTTCAGCTACTATATTCCCCATCACTGTACATTCTCAAATATTGCTCAACCCTCCCTCTCCGATATATAAAATGCCCCAGTCTAATCTTTACTTCAAATGTGGGACCTTCTCTTTTTGGCATTTATGCATACTGTATAGAATCAGTGATGACTTATCTTTAACCTCAATTAAAAGATAAAAAGTATTCATCATGAGGTGTCCCCCACTAACTCCAGAGAGTGACTGGGGTTCCAGACCAATGGTATGAGTCAGAATCAGTAGTTTTACAGGTATTATACTCATATAGATATCTATGATTATATATCATTTTTGCATTCATTCAAAAGTTACTGCACCAAAACTACAATCTGGCACTAGAGATACAGTGCTAAACAAGATGAAAAGTTTTCCTGCTTTCAGGGAGCTTGCATTCTACTGAAGAGAGGGTATATATTTTTTTTAACTGAAGTATAGTTGATTTACAATGTGTTGGTTTCAGGTGTACGCAAAGTGATTCAGTTATATGTACATAAATATCTATTTTTTTCAGATTCTTTTCCCTTATAAGTTACTATAAAATATTGAGTATAGTTCCCTGTGCTATACAGTAGGTCCTTGTTGATTATCTATTTTATATATAGTAGTCTGTGTATATTAATCCCAAACTCCTAATTTATCCCTCCCCCACTTTCCTCTTTGGTAACCATAAGTTTGTTTTCTTTGTCTGTGGGTCTATTTCTGTTTTGTATGTAAGTTCAGTTGTAGCATTTTTTTTTTGATTCCACATATAAGTGATATCATGTATTACTTCACTTAGTATGATAATCTCTAGGTTCATCCATATTGCTGCAAATGGCATTATTTCATTCTTTTTTATGAGAGAGGGTGTATTAAGAAGTAAATGCACAAGACAATTCCAGATTATGAAAATTGCTCTGAAGAAAAAAAAATGCTGTATGTGATAGTGAATGAAGGCCTCTCTGAGAAAGCAGATTTGAGCTATGACTTAAGTGACAAAGACATGTCTGTGAAGGAGTGGAAGAAGTATTTTTCAGGTAGAGGGAACAGCATGCAAAGGTCTTAGATGGGGATGAGTTGGCTTCTGGGTTCCTTTAGGAGCAAAAAGGGGATCCAGAGAATGAGCAAGAGAAGGACAGACCACGTGGGGCCAGATCTCGCTGGGCTTTGTGAGTCAGAGAAAAGAGGTTAGATTTTACTCTAAGAGTAATGGGAAACCACCCGGTGTTCTAAGCAGGGGAGTGACGTGATGTGATCTGGTTTACATTCTACAGATTCCTCTGCTGTTTTGTGGGAAATGGAGGGTGGGCAAGAATGAAAACCCACAATCTAGTTAGAGAAGGTTGGATTAGACAAGGGAAGTAGCAGTGAGGTGGAACAGCTTCGAGAGGTACTTTAAGCAAATGCAGTAGGATTTACTGATGCTTTGGATGTGGGGCAAGACGTGAGGGGAAGGGAACAACTGTGGTGATTCCTAGTTTTGGTTTGAGGAGTTGAGCAGAAGATAATGCATTTACTAAGGTGGGGGAAAAAATGGGGTGTGAAATGGGGTAAGTTCCAGCAGCGAAGGGTAAATAATGAGTTCTTTCATAGACACGTTAAGTACAAGATACTTATCAACCATTTAGTGGAGAAAGCAGGTCAGAGGAAAGAACAGGGGGAGAAGAAAATCTGATTGAGAAGGAATTGTCCCTGAGATAGAAGGAAACTAGTAGATTGTAGGGTCAAGCAAGCAAAGAGGGGAAAGTATTTTAAGCAGGAGAGACTGGTCAGCTGTGCCTAATGCTAAAGAAGAGGTCTAGTGAAGTGAGGGCAGAGAATGGAGGATTCTGAAACTCAGAAAATTTGAGTGACAAAGGAACAGGAACACAAGACCCTTAGGGTACGGATGCAAAGGGTTTGCACCTTGGTTTCAGTAACTGGATTAATTGCAAGCTGTTGAAATGGCCCCTAAAGGTGACTTGGAACATCCTCTGCCACTGCCATCTTCCTCCACTTCCTTCTCCCTCTCACTGCGATTACAGAGCCCTGAGTTTCCGTCATCCAATGGGTGTTTAACACTCTCCCAATCAATAGGATTTCCCCAAGTGAAAGGGAAAGGAAAGGTTGACAGGACTATGGCCTTGCTCTATGTGTCCATGGTCCCTTGAGCTGCCTCTTGTCTACATCGTACCCTCAGCACAGCGCGCATGAGCAGAGCTGCTGGACATGGCAGAAGGACAGAGTGTTGGCATGGAGTCATTTCACTTCTTTGAGCCCCAGTTTACGTTAAGTGAGGGTTTTGAACTGAAGGATATTTAAGGCTTCTTCAGGTTCCAATACTGTCTGGATCTCAGAGGTTCCATTTCATTTACCAGCAGTAAGAAGCAGCATGCCAAACAGTTGTTTGGAAAATTTAGTGAAAGCAACACATTTCCCCTTCTTGAATTTGCCTTAAACAGAGTGGGGAAATGTAGGCTGGTTGCGTTATTCCCGTCATGTGGAGGCTCAGGCTGAGAGTCTTAGTATTGCACGGTACGTGTATTTCTTGCTAACGATCCCTGAAGCTGATTTTGGTTTTAATTGTGTGAGCCTAGCAAAGCATAGACACTCGGGTAATAATGACTCTGTAAAATCAATATAGAGAAACCTTGGATTATATGAGACTGCTACCACTCAGTGAATCATACTATGTAATATTTCCTAAAAGATAATGGGTTTCAAAACCAAACATAAATCTTCAGTGACATGTTGGCTATTTGTCATGTCTTCTGGCAGTGGAATTACAGCAGCTTCAATAAAATCCACTTGGTGGTTGAGTTGCAGATTAATATCTGATACAATCATGGTTTTAGGACCACAAGAAGTAACGCACAGGGGGAGGACAGCAAGTTTGCAATTATTCTAGGGTTTTAGTAACCCTGATTCCAAACCTTGGCCCAGAAATTGCTCAAAAAATTGCAAAAAAGCAATAATAATGTGGGCCTTTGAATATTAAGGGCTGTAAAGTGATACTATGTTCTTGAAATAGTAAACATGACTTCCATATGTGGCCCAGTGTGCTCAACACTGCCAACTGTAATGCAAAGCAAATTGATCTGCATCTGTGTTGTTCACACCATTTAACTCCTGGTTTCCCATCTGAATCCTTGACACAATATAATCACCTCTGCATATTTCTTGACTTAGTGGAACTATTTTCCCCATGACAAGGAAAATGAAATTGATTTTCTGATTAAATGACTTCAGTTAGTGCTTCTGAGTTAACACTGCTTCTCTGTGACAGATGAGTCAGCAACATTTATTGAGCCCCCACTGGGCAAGAAGTATTTACAAGGTGCTACATGAATCTATAAGAACAGTAACTTTGCAGCCTTCCTGATCCATCTATGCTTGGAATTAAGCAGCTATTTCTGTCCAGATGCCAGGTTAACACCTAATTCTCTGAATGTTGTGGAGAAAGAGAAGGTTGTCTTGACAACAGTTTGGAAAAGAACTGATTTAACCTAAAACTGCTGTCTTAGCAATTGAATATGGATGCAAGTGTTCTTTGTAATTTAGATCAGTATCTAGGTAGATACCTCTTTAAAAAAATTAATTAAAAAATAGGTAATACTGTCACATGTTGCAAAAGCCAGAAAGGTACAAAAGGTATAAGTAAAGTGTCTCCCTTCCACCTCAGTTCCCTGGGTACCACTTCTAGCCCTAAAGGTCTCCACTGTCTCTAGTTTCCTATATGTCCTTCCAGAGATATTAAATGCATTAAAAGCAAAAGCACACGTATTGTGTGTTTTCTCTCTCTTTTTAAAACACACATGGTAGCACATTTATTGTTCTGATTGTGTTTTTCAAATAATGTTTCTTGGAGATTCTTGCATATCAGCACAAAGAAAAATGCAGCCCCTCATTCTTTTTTTTCTAACAGATATAACTGGCATACGACATTGTATTAATCCAAGGTACACAACATAATGATTTGATATATTTATATATTACGAAATGATCACCACGATAAGTTTAGTTAACATCCAATACCACATTCAGTTACATATTTTTTTCTTGTGATGAGAACTTTTAAGATCTACTCTGTTAGCAACTTTCAAATATACAATACGCTAATTGTTAACTATAGTCACCATGCTGTATATTACATCCCCTGCACTTATTTCTTATAACTGGTAGTTTGTACCTTTTGACTTCCTTCATCCATTTGGCCTCCCCCCTCTTACCCCCTCACCCCCATCTCTGGCAATCTGTTCTCTGTACCTATGACTTCGGGTTTTTTTTGTTTTTGTTTTTTTTTAGATTTCACATATGAAGTGAGACCATCCCATTCTTTTAAATGACTCCCAAGTATTCCATTGTGTGGATGCACTGTAATTTATTTAAACAGGGCCCTATCAATGGATTTGTTTCCTGTCTTTATTACTACAAACAATGTACAATGCATAACTTTGCATATGTGTCACCTTTCTTATGTGCTAGTATATTCAAATCACTGAGTCAAAAAGTAGGGTAAAATTTTAATTTTGATCAACATTGCCAAGTTGCCCACGGGGCTGTATTACTGTGCTTTTCCACCAACAATGTATGTGAACATCTGTTTCTCCACATCTACTCTAACATAGTGTGTTATTATATCAGCCTTTTTGATTTTTGCCAATCTGAGAGGGGAAAATTGTACCTCAGTGATTTTCGGGGGTAAGGGAGCTAGATCTAGATAAAACCCAGGTGTCCTTTCTGTCCAGGGCTCTTTGCTCCAGAGCCTCAGACAGGGTGCACAAACACATAGCAGGCATGCAACGTATGTCTACTGCATAAATGAAGAGATGGATGCATGGATAGATAAGGGACAACTTGGTATAGCTGAAATGGTCTGCCTTGTTTTAATTTACATTCCTCTTATTATAATTGTGCTTGAACCTTGTGTTTCATGTCTTCATGTTTCTTTTTCTTTCCTTTTTCATCCTGTGCAATTATATTTTTCCAACTTGTAGCTGTTTGTATATGTGAAAGTTACTAATAGCTGCACCCAGCTAACTTATTGAGTTCTCTTGCTGTTTATGACAGTTGTTTAGCTGATTCTCTTGGGTTTTCGAGGCACACATTCTATATCATCTGCAAATAATGATAATCTGATCTCCTTTCCAATGATCATACCTGTTATCTGTTTCTCTTGTCAAATTGTGTTGGCTAGTAGCTCCAAAACAATATTACATGACAACAGTGATAGTGGATATCTTTGTCTTGGTCCTGACATTGATGTAAATATTTTTACTTTCCCTGTTAAGCATAATGCTGGCTTCTGAGTTGACATGAAATATTCTGTCATGTTAAGGAAGTAGTCATCTATTCTATTTCTTTTTAATTAAGGGAGTTTATAAAGTAAGAGTGGATATGGATTTTTAAAAAATCAAACATATAATTACCATATGATAACAGCAAGTTCACTTCTGGGTATATACTCAAAAGAATTGAAAGCAAGAACTCAACCAGATACTTGTACACCCATATTCAGAGCAGCTTTACTCACAATAGCCAAAAGATGAAAGCAACCCAAATGCCCATCAAGAGATGAATGGATAAGCAAAATGTGGTATATACATATGATGGAATATTGTTCAGCATTAAAAAGGAAGGAAATGCTGACACATGCTGTACCATAGATGCATCCTGGAGACAGTATACTAAGTGAAATAAGCCAGTCACAAAAAGACAAAAACTGTACGATTCCATTTTCATGGGGTACCTAGAGTAGTCAGATACATAGAGACAGAAAGTAGAATGATGGATTTTTAAAAGTTTTATTTTGTTTATTGTGGTAAAATTAACATGACATAATATTTACCATCTTAACCATTTTTAAGTGTACGGTTTGGTGGTATTAAACACATCTGTAGTGTTGTGTAACCATCACTACCATCCATCTCCACAACTCTTTCATCTCATAAAACTGAAACTCTGTACCCATTAAATGATAACTCCCCACTCAGCACCCTGCTACCCTCCCCAGCCCCTGGAAACCACCATTCTACTTTTTGTCTCAATTTTGACTGTTCTAAGCGTCACATACAAGTGGAATCATACAGTATCTGTCTCTTTGTGACTGCCTAGCTTATTTCACTTAGCACAGTATCTTCAAGGTATATCCATGATGTAGCACATTTCCTTTTTAAGGCTGAATAATATTCCATTGTATGTAATTACCACGTTTTGCTTATCCATTCATTTTTAATGGACCTTGGGTTGTGTCTACCTTTTGGCTCTTTTGAAGAATGCTGCTATGAACACGAGCATACAAATATCTTTTCGAGACCCTGATTTCAATTCTTTTGAGTATACACTTGCAAGTAGAATTTCTGGATTGCATGGTAATTCTGTTTTTAATTTTTTGAGGAACTGCCATACTGTTTTCTATAGTGGCTGTACCATTTTATATTCCCACCAACAGTGCACAAGAGTTCCAATTATTCCACATCGTGGTCAACACTTGCTGTTTTCTATTTTTTTGATTGTAGACATCATAATGGGTGTGAGGTGGTATCTCATGGCAGTTTTGACTTGCATTCCCCAATGATAGTGATGTTAAACAGCTTTTCATGTGCTTATTGGTCATTTGTAATCTTCTTTGGAGAAATGTTTATTCAAGTCCTTTGCCCATTTTTACATCAAATTATTTGTTTTCTTGTTGTTGAGGTTTAAAAGTTCTCTGTATATTTTAGATATTAATCCTTTATTAGATATATGATTTGCTAATATTTTCTTCCATTCTATGGGCTGCCTTTTTTACTCTGTTGATAGTGTCTTCTGATGCACAAAATTTAAAAATTTTCATAAAGTCCAGTTAGTCTATTTTTTCTTTTGTTACTGTACCTTTGGTTCCTATCCAAGAAATCACTGTCAAGTCCAGTGTTGTGAAGCATTTTGTCCAACGTTCTCTTCTAAGAATTTTATAGTTTTAGGTCTTGCATTTAGATCTTTGATCCATTTTGAGTTAATTTTTGCATATGGTGCTAGGTAAGGGTCCAACTTCATTCTTTTGCATGTGGATGTTCAGTTTTCCCAGCACAATTTGTTGAAGAGACTGTAATTTCCCCATTGAATGGTCTTGGAACCCTTATTAAAAATCATTTGACCGGATATGGGAGGGTTTATTTCTGAGCTCTCTATTCTATTCCACTGATCTGTATGTCCGTCTTTATACCAGTACCTCACTGATTTGGTTACTGTAGCTTTGTAGAAAATTTTGAAGTCAGAAAGTGTGAGTGCTCCAGCTTTGTTCTTAAAAGTGCTGCTGGATTCTATTTGTTAATATTATATTGAGGATTAAAAAAACTTGAAGTCCACATATGATACTGTTCTGCCTTTCTCCCCTTCCTTCTTTCCTCCTTCTCTCTTTTCCTCCTTCATTTTCTCTTTCCCGTCTTTTCTTCCTTTCTTTTGTGCTAGGTCTTGCATGTTATTCTTATGAATTCTCCTTAATAGCTGCATTGTTTTTCTCTGACTCAGCTACATCAATATCACTAGAATATTCCAACTACATTTCTACTCAGTCACAAAGTTCTGAATGTTTTCCAAATTACCCCTAATCTATTCTGAATAAAGAATATATCCTAAGGGAATATAATGAGTTTTCAAATGATGCTGCTATTTGAGAGTCCAGATGACAGGGCTCTATATACTATTAATGCATTTAACAAACATTTGTTCATCACCTATGCATAGGGATTATTTTAGATTTGGGGAGTAAAAAATACGATTGAGATAAGACTTTTTTTTGGTGGAGAGAGAGGAGTAAATCACCAATCACTAGGCTGTAAGATAAGTGCTTTGAAAGAAGGTTGCCCAGCGTGCAGAGTGAGGGGCATCCAGGAGGACTCAGGGAAGTCCTCACTGCTGAATCCACCTCCTCAATTCTTGTTTCTTGTTATAGAGCATCTTTACCTAAACTCCAAATTGGCATGTAGTCTCACATTTGGCAGAATCTCCCTCTTCTACTTCCCCAGCGTTGTCCCAGGATCCAAAGAACCTCGTATGATAGTTTGTACCTTCTTTAGAGTCATAAACTACTTAGATAATCTGATGAAAGCTTCAGATTTGCTTAGAATATAGGTGGCCTGCCAAAAGTCACACAGACAATAAGTGGTGGAGCCATCTAAGAATTGATTCCTAGTGTCAAAAAACAAATGTGCCAAGTTCCCACTGCGTCCTGAAAACAGATCCTGGGAGACACTGAAGAATCTGAAGCAGATCCCTTCTGAGGAGGACTCAGAAATCTTTAGGAGGTAACAAAAGCCTTTACCTTACTTACGCAGTGCAAATCTGAGAATACAAATGCAGCACTTTCCTCTCCACACTGGAAGTTTTTTAAGGCTTCCTGTGTTCAGCCAGTCTTTATCTTTCTGTTAAAACTGCCAGCAAAAGTGTCAACCCATGCCAGCTGGGCCAATGTTAATTCATGTTATTTTCTTATGTTTATGCTCACCCTTGGTCTGCATTTATTCCAGGGAAGATTTGCAGTCACTTTAAAATGTCCCCTGGAGTTACATTCTGTGAGATCTTGAGCGCCAGCAAAACTCTCTGCTAAACTTAGTACAGACTCAGGCCGTCTTGAGTTATGCCATCTGCCTACCTTACAATGACAGTGAATGGTGCATGGTGCTGATTATTTTCAGTTACTGTAAATTTTTGCTCCTTAGACATCTGCTTCTTGGAATCTACATCTATAGAGAACTTAACCTGTATTTCATACTGAGCATTTTTCCCATTTGGGGAAATTCTGAGTTGAAAAAAAACAACTGATTCTATACACAATTCTGTAACAGTGTATTCTAAGTAAAATGCAATACCAGAATGCCATTCAAATTCTTTACCAGAGGATAAACTACAATAGCCACATGAGGACAGCATCACCCTGATACCAAAAACAGACAAAGATATCACAAAATAAAAAAATTACAAGCCAGTATCAGTGATGAGCATAGACGCAAAAATCCTCAACAAATACTAGCAAATCGAATCCAACAATATATTAAAAGGATCATATACCATTATCAAGTGGGATTATCCCAGGGATGCAAAGATTCTTCAATATATGCAAATCAATCAATGTGATATACCATATTAAAAAAAAATAAAAACCATATGACCATCTCAATAGTTGTAGAAAAAGCTTTTGATAAAATTCAACATTCATTTACGATAAAAGCTCTCCAGAAAGCGGGCACAGAGGGAACATACCTCAACATAATAAAGGCCATCTATGACAAACCCACAGGTAACATTGTACTCAACAGTGAAAAGTTGAAAGCATTTCCTCTAAGATCAGGAAACCACTCTCACCACTTGTATTCAACATAGTTTTGGAAGTCCTAGCCACAGTAATCAGAGAAGAAAAATAAATGAAAGAAATCCAAATTGGAAAGGAAAAGGTAAAATTGTCACTTTGCAGATGACATGATACTATACATAGAAAATCCTAAAGACACCACCAGAAAACTACTAGAGCTCATCAATGAATTTGGTAAAGTTGCAGGATACAAAATTAAGACACAGAAATCAGTTGTATTTCTATACAATAGCCAGAAGTTAACATGGCTTTTAGAGAATACTTAAGTTTGGTGTAATTATAAATGCATGAATACATAAGCCGATGATTCACGAACTTTCAAATTATACATCTGCATTTAATTTTATGTTGAACTGTTTTCAAACCCTCAGAAAAAGATATTAGCAAATGTTTCTGGCTCACTAAGTGTTGTATTTTTAAAAATTCTTAATCAAAGACAAAGACCCATCCAATATCTTCATATAAAATTTGATGAGTGGGAAATAAATGTCTTTTTAAATTGAGTTATAATTAACATACAATATTATATTAGTTTCAGGGGTACAACATAGTGGTTTGATAGTTTTATATGTTATGAAATGATCACAACAATAAGACCAGTTATCATCTGTCACCATACAAAGTTGTTACAATATTATTGACTATATTCCCTATATGTACATTCCATCTCCATGATTTATTTTATAGCTGGAAGTTTGTACCTTTTAATGCCTTTCACCTATTTTGTCTGTTCCCCCCCCCCATCCCCTGCCCTCTGGCAACCACCAGTTTGTTCTTTGTATCTATGAGTCTGTTTCTGATTTATTTTGTTTTGTTTTTTCGATTCCACATGCAAGTGAAATCATACGGTATTTGGTTTTCTCCGTCTGACTTATTTCTCTTAGAATAATACCATCCAGGTCCGTCCATGTTGCCCAAATGGCAAGGTTTCATTCTTTTTTAATGGCTGAGTAATATTCCATTGTGTGTGCATATGTGTGTGTGTGTGTGTGTGTGTGTGTGTGTGTGTGTGTATAAAATATCTTCTTCATTCATCTATGGATGGACACTTAGGTTGTTTCAATATCTTGGTTATTGTAAATAATGCTGCAATGAACATATAAATACATATATCTTTTCTCATTAGTGTTTTTTTCTTCAGATAAATGCCCAGAACTGGAATTGCTGAATTGTGTGGTAGTTCTATTATTAGGTTTTTAAGGAACCTCCATACTGTTTTCCATAGTAGCTGCACCAAATTATTGATACATTCCCACCAACAGTGTACAAAGGTTCCCTTTTCTCCAAATCCTTGTCAACACTTGTTAACACTTGTTATGTGTTTTCTTTTTGATAATAGCCATTCTGACAGGTGTGAGGTGGTATCTCATTGTTTTGATTTGTATTTGCCTGATGATTAGTGATGTTGAGCACCTTTTCATGTGCCTGTTGGCCATCTGTATCTTTTCTTTGGAAAAATATCTATTCTGGTCCTCTGCCTATTTTTTAAATCAGATTGGTTTTTTTGATTTTAAGTTGTATGAGTTTTTAAAAATATATTTTTAATATCAACTCCTTACTGGATATATCATTTGCAAATATCTTCTACTCAGTAGGCTGCCTTTTCCTTTAGTTGGTGGTTTCCTTCGTTGTGCAAAAGCTTTCAGGTTTGATGTATTCTCAATTGTTTATTCTTGCTTTTGTGGCCCTTGCCTGAGAATACCTATCCAAAAATATATATATATTGCTAAGACTGATATGGAGGAGGTTACTGCCTATGTTATCTGCTAGGAGCTTTATAGTTTCAGGTCTTTACATTTAAGTCTTTAATCCATTTTGAGTTTATTTTTGTATAAGGTGTAGGTGTAAGAAAGTGGTCCAGTTTCATTCTTTTGCATGTAGCTGTCCAGTGGGAAATAAATTTCTTGTAATAGAAATACTTCAGGCTGAGGGAGTTCAGAGAGAATCTTCTTGAATCACTGCTATTTTGTATTTCTTCTTAAGAAAGGCTACAAAACAAAGATTGATTAAGATGGAAATAAATGGGGCATAAATGTGACATTCCATTATGGTGTGAATGGAAGGGTAGATCACCCATGCCATCATCATTCTGCCATCTTAGCTGGCACTGCTTAGTATCCTGACCAGGCAGGATTCTTCCCTGGTTAGAAAGGATCCTGCTGGAGTCAGAAATTCAACCAAGCATACTGCCACTGGGTGGCACAATTGGAAGTCTGTAAAGCGATCAGGGCTTTAAAAGGGCACTCTTCCCTCTCTCCTAAGGACTGGGATTTATAAACACAAAAGCTGCTGCCCATTGTGATTGCTTTTTCTTAGGGACTGTTTATAAAAGTGAGAGAGTCTGTGGCCTTTCAAAGAGTATGGATTTCACATGGGAAGTCCGTGTCGTTATTCTATATGAAATTAACTGGAGTATTTTTTAGATTTGTCTTCTTTTTGATCTGGTAAACGTAAGTAGTGGAGCGAGAGGCAGATTTTGAACATGCTTACAAGTTTGCAGAGAAAGTGGCTATGGTTTTTATGCTCTGGCATGATTCTTTATACGTGGTTGTCTAGTACGGTAGATGCCAATTGCGTGTAGCTATTTAAATTCAAATTCGCTAAAATGGATTAAGTTAAAAATTAAGGGGAATTCCCTGGCAGTCCAGTGGTTAGGACTCTGCAATTTCACTGCCAAGGGCCCGGGTTTGATCACTAGTGGGGGAACTAAGAACCCACAAGCTGCACTGTGTGCCCCCCCCCAAAAAAAATTCAGGCCCTTAGTCACCCTAGCCACATTTCAATTACTCAATAGCCTCATGTGACTAGTGGCTACCATATTCTACAGCGCAGATAGAGAACGTTTCCATCATCACAAAAAGTTCTATTGGACAGAGCTGCTAATATCCTTTTCTCATTGCCCTCAAAAGAATAGAAAATAATGGATGTTTTCGGCTCTTGCAACCTAAAGCCCTTGGGGAGAGTTATTCACTAGCATTGAATGTGCAATTTGAACCAATACACATTTGCTTAACATTTACCCAATATTAAATAGATATATTTTGCAATCCTGCAACACTGTTACTAAAGTTTAGGAGCTAGAGTAGATTTATATATATATATATATATATATATGATAATACGTTTGCACAGTGCATATTATAAGAATCAGTTCAGAATCTATACTATTAAGATTTTTATAGTTAAATGTAAATACTCATTGATTCCTAATTTCTCCAGGTCCATTTTTATGTAATGTGTTATCTTTTTTTTTTAATGTTGCCTTTTTGATCCCTGTCATATTCCCTATCCATTTTGTTCTGTATACTGCTTTTTTTTTTTTAAACCTTAGGTGTTTCATTTCAGTCATGTAGAAAGGGCTGCTCCCCTTCCTCAACCTTTGACTCTCCATTACCTTGAAGGGGACTGCTCAGACTATGCTTCCCACCTTCCCCACCTAATGCTGGCTCTCAAGCTCTAGCTCCTGTTGAGGATACCATGTTTACATGCTGACTGCACAGGCTGTGAGAAGAGAATTTTCTTGCCTAATATTTGTGGCAATGTTCAGAAGTCTTGATTACATTTATACGCGTTTGGTGAAAAATGAAAATTTCAGGCAATTGTGTCCTTTTCTTGACAGAGTGTATGCCCATCTCCAGGTGACTGGTGCCTAGTGGATGATAGATAGATTGAATTCTGTAAACAGTTATTAAACATGTCTTTTGTGCCAGGCCCTATGCTTGGTACCTAGGGGTAAAAAGGTGTATTCAAGACATAGTCCCTGCTTTCAAGGGGTTCATATACATGTGGTGAAAAGACCCACATTAAAAAAACTTACTGAACATTTTATTTTGCCAAGAAGTTTTGGAACTGTGGATAGTCTGTGCCAAAATTGGCTGAGTGTTAGTGTGTGTAATTTAACGTGATGAAACAGGTTTCACAAAATGTATGAAAAACCAATCTCATTTTTTAATACTCATCTCATCTTTCTCTAGGGCAGTGTTATCAAACTCGACTGCACGCTGGAATCTCTTGAAGAGCTTTTAAAAATATACTGATAGGGCTTCCCTGGTGGCACAGTGTTGAGAGTCCGCCTGCCGATGCAGGGGACACGGGTTCGTGCCCTGGTCCAAGAAGATCCCACATGCCGCGGAGCGGCTGGGCCCGTGAGCCATGGCCGCTGAGACTGTGCGTCCGGAGCCTGTGCTCCGCAACGGGAGAGGCCACAACAGTGAGAGGCCCACGTACTGCAAAAAAAAAAAAATACTGATACTCAGGGCTGACTTCTTGAGCAGTGGTTCTTAGTGTGCTCCAGAGACAAACAGAATTAGCATAACCTGGGAACTTGTTAAAATGCAGAATCTCAGGCCCTGCCCCAGACCTACAGCATCAGAAACCTACAGCATCAGAGACTGGGTTTGGAGACCAGCAACCTATGTTTTAACAAGCCCTTCAGTGATTCAGATGTTCGTGAAATTTCAGAACCACTGCTCTAGAGATTCTGGTTTAATTGGTCTGAGGCATGGTCTAAGTTTTGGTCTTTTTAAAAGGCTCTTCAGGTGATTCTAAGGTGTGGACAGATTTGAGAACCACTGGAAGTTGGTCAAACTTCCCTTTTGATTTGGAACTGTTCAGGTTGGCCTGACATCAGAGTACCAGTTGCTTCAGCTGTCCTTCAATTGTGGTCCAACTGTGAGAAAGAGACTTTCATGCTTTTAAAGTGCCTGAGGGGAAGAATCCACTCACTGTAGATGAGGGTGTTGGGAGCAAAATTCAGAATCGATCAAAGCCCATTGGGAAATAATCCCCTAATAATCTGGGCTGGGCCTGAGATTCTGCATTTCCAACAAACTCCCAGGTGACGCTGCTGCTACTGGCTTGGAGGCTTTAAGTAGTTAAGTTAGAAATTAAGACTGAGGTCCAACTCCAGATCTATGGAATCAAGATCTACATTTTAATACGATCCCTATTGTCTAAGTGCACTCTGTACTCTAGAGGAAAAGAAACCATTCTAATTTCTAGAAGATACAGCCTTGAGATGAATTTCTGTTGTGCTGGTGTTTGTTCTGTATCCCCCTAGAAGAGGAGGATGCCTGAGGTAACATGACTGGGGTCCTGGAGTTACTGCCTAATGGGACAGAAACATTAAGAAACACTTTCTTAAAAAAAAAAAGAAAAGAAAAGAAAAAGAGTTAACTATGTTAACTATGTGAGGTGATGGATGTGTTAATTATCTTGATCTTGGTAATCATTCTACAATGTATACGTATACCTAATCATCACATTGTACACCTTAAATATATACAATTATATCTGTCAATTATTTGTCAGTAAAATTTTAAAAAAAAGTTTCTTTGGATTTGGTGTTTATTCTTAAAAAATTTTCATCTTGAGACAAAATCCCTTGGAGCTTTGCTAAACAGGAAAAGTGACTAAATGGACTTAGATCTTTGATCTGTTTTTTGAAATTGCTTCAGAAAATAATAACGTGATTGGGTTGGAAATTTTAAAAAGTAAATTCAAAGAATATTTGAACGAATTAGAAAATTTCTTTTATAATAAATGTGTTATATTATTTAAGCTAAAAATGTGGTAATTTAAGTTTAAAATTATTTAAGCTAAATGAAGTGTGACATTTCAATACCCCTATATACCACATTAAAATATTAATCCTCTAGCTTTGAAGCAGCAAACAAAAAAGCTGCTTATTTCATATTATATTAAGCATTTCATTAATAATTTGAGGGTTTTATGGAATTGATTTTTAGCTTCTGAGAAGAAATACTAATGTCAAGTTATTTTAGAAACAAAGACATCATATATGATTCTCTTTAGTGAAAATCACAAGTTGAAAATCTGCCTTAGTTTGCTTGATTCATACAGAGAAAGGCTAAAATTTACAGTGAACTTAAAGTTTTTTTATTATGTTTAATTAAAAAATCCAACTATATAGAATATAATTATCTAAACCATGGGATTTTCTTTTAACAATTTCATAAAATTTACAGTTGGAAGAGATCTTAGATGCTGAATCCAATCCTCTCATTTTATAGATGAAGACACTGAGAGTCAGAATGTTTTCATGCCTCTTCCAAAGCCTCAGACAGCTGGGATTTGGGTGGGGTGGGTTAAGGCTGAGAGAGGCAGGAAGGGCCTTGACTGTCCTGCTAAGGAGTTTGTAAAGCACGACCTTCACCTTCCACGGAAAGCTAAGCCCCTCTTTCCAGCACAGAAAGCAGCCTCTAAAGCACCACCTTTAAAGACCAATGTGGAAAATCACATTAGGAGAACAGAAAACCACATCTGTTTGACTTTGGACCCACAAGAATTACAGAAATCACCTCTTCTTTGCCCACCAATTATGGTGATTAAATTCCTATAAAAATCAAACTTGAAAGAAAGGGAAAGCTGTTATGCTATTTTACAAGATGATGGCAGAATACCGAGCTGCTCCCCCATCTTCCCTCACTGATCTTATTTTTTTAAATTCGGAGCAGAGATCTAATTTGCTAGTCTAGTCTTAGAATTATGTGCAGCTTGTCTAGTCCCACATGTTTGTACAATATCTGTTTAGTAAGCAGAACTATCATGAGCCTTATCTATTTGGGTAAGTGCTGTTGGCCCTTAGAAATATAATAGCTAACTGGCCCAATTCATAGGCATAATTTTTGAGGCCGGTTGAAAATTTGGGCCCTCACTTACAGGCTGGCACAGTTAACTAAAACCCAATAGAAAAACACAGTAATGTATGATTACAGTTTCATTTTACTACAAGAAAAAAGCAATAAAACATTCTTTAAAAATACTGTAACAATAATCAAGAGGGAGGAATTATTCAGCCTTTATCAAGTTAACCCTCCAGCATTTTTATGTAGAGAGACTGTTCTCTTTGGTTTCCTAGCTTTGCCATATGTAAAAATATACGAAGACCTAATAAATGCATACATGCCTTCTGATTAGGCAGTTTGACACAAATATTTGCATGGTTGTTTAAGATGAATAGGAACTGTATATTGTATTGGAACTTCCATGAGTCAGTAAAAAAAGTAGGATAAAAATATCCAGTTTTGCCTTTCTCGCTAAAACCTTATGGAAACAGTCCAAAATATACACATATACATACATATTTAACTTAATGCCATTGCAAATAAGAATTTGAGAAATGTGGACCTGATTAATGTTAACTGGATTTTAAAATATCTTATGCACAAATGTTCAAAAATAGTTTAAATAAATGCAAAGAAAAATACCATTTAGGCAGTAAAAGTGAAATAAAATAAATATAGTTTTAATATAAAAATCAGGCAATCTTGTTAATAAGAGAATAAATAGCTCAAAAGAACAGCTGCTTTTTTATGAGTCCAATATTAGCATTCAAAATGCTATAATCCTGCTCAAACACACAAATGAAACAGTGTTTTTATAGTACATAACCATAGCAAGAATAAACAGAGGGCTTCATCCTGTTTTCTTTACCTAAAAGTCTTCTATTAAAGATATGATCTCAGTGTCAACCTAAGTAAAGAGGTAAACTGAGGCAAGCTGGAACTACCAGAAAGTGAGTTTATTCGGGAATAGCAGAGGAATTGCCATTTGGAAAACACAAACTGTAGCAAGCTACCTTTGAAGGTTTGGGACTGGCTGTATTCATGGGTAAGGAGTGCAAAGAGGGGAAGTCCAGCCAGAGGCCAAGCAGTAAGTTCATTGACTTGAGGATGGGAGAGATTTTTGGCAGATGTTCACTGGTCAGGAGATTAGTCTAGGTCTTCTGTAAACCTGGTATTCTCAGGACATCAGTCTTCAGTAACTAAGTTTGTTCTTCTGGAGGGCGCATGCACGGGATTCTCTGTTTCCTATACTTGGGTTCCATTTTACACTGAGATCCTTTCCCACCAAGCACCAAACTCCTTGTCCCAATCACAGGACTGGAGGCCATGTGAAAATCCATCTAATGACCAGCATGTGGAAAATGCTCAACTTCACAAGAAAGCAAAGAAATCATCATTTAAACAAGCTATTGTCTTTTCTCCCTATTTAATTGCTCCTCTTCATCCACTTCCTCCCTCCTTCACCCCCTACCCCTAAGCAAATGCTAATACCCAATGCTGATGAGTTTGGAAGGATGGAAGGAAAAGCACTTTCCTACCCCGCTGGTGGAAGCGTCTCTTGGTTCTTTTCTGAAGTACAACCAGGCAAGTTTATGGAAAACTGAAAACTTGTTCATATCTCTTTCACCTAGGAAATCTCTAAGAAAACGAGAGGCATGTGTAAATATTAATAGTATTTATAAGTTAAAAAAGAAGAAACATAAATATCCAATAATTGGGGACAAGAAGATAAATTATAATATACCTGTATCATGGAATACTTTATAGTTATTAAAACTCATATTGTGGAAGATTCAGTTAAATGCAAACATTTTCATGATATACTATTCCACGGGAAAAAACAGGCTATAAGACAGTAAATACTGCATGACTTTGAGTTTGATAAAAAACATGTATACATTTGTAGAAATAAAAGGCTGGAAATACATTCACCACAGCACGTACAGTGATTATCTCTGGGCAATATACTTATATATGATTTCCTTCATTGAGATTTTTTTCATATTTCCTAAATTTGCAACATGCTTGTCAAATTACACAGGGCAAACTATAACTTTTTAAAAAGTTTTTCTTCTCCAGTCTCCTGTTCTAAGTTACAAAGCTATGAGTTGCCATCTGATCCTAAAACATAACTTAGGAATATTTAGCATCCCTCTTTCAGTGAAGTTCAAGTTCCCTTCTTTTACAATTCACCTTCATAGCCTCTCCTGCTTTTAATCATGTTGGAACACAGTTCTGAATCCACACCTTAGCTTTCTCATCTCCAATCTTTTTGGCTTCTCTTTTCCAGCCTTTTGTTCTTTCCTTCTTCTTCTGAGTGTCCTCAGACAACATCCCAGGAAAACCTGCTTCCCACTACTGAACAAAGTCTGGAAGACAGCATTGTGTTTCCTTCAATATCAGGGCAGATGTCAGAGTAAACAGCTTCCCTCTGGAATTTTCTCTGTTGCTCAGGGCAGCTGCCCCAGCAGTTCTGAGAAGGAGTACTTAACCCAAAGCTGTTGTCTTCCCTTTGGGCTTTCCTGTGTGACACAGGGACGAATGGAACCATAGGAATAAACTTGCTGACACTTCAAGGCCTCCTGAAGTGACTTCATTGAATTTTTGGTGATTCATCTGTTCATATCTCCCAGTAGCAACACTTTCCCATTCTTTTCTGGCCTCTTCAGTGTTAGCCCTCATGGTGAATATCACCTGTTTCTTGACTTACTTTAAAACTTCTTGACTTACTTTAAAACTTCCCTGGTGGCGCAGTGGTTGGGAGTCCGCCTGCCGATGCAGGGGACACGGGTTTGTGTCCCGGTCCGGGAGGATCCCACCTGCCGCGGAGCAGCTGGGCCCGTGAGCCATAGCCGCTGAGCCTGTGCGTCCGGAGCCTGTGCTCCACAACAGGAGAGGCCACAACAGTGAGAGGTCCGCGTACCTCAAAGAAAAAAAAAACTTCACTATTTTACTTTAATAGACTTTTTCATTGTGATCTTGTGGTTTATAATAAAAAATATATATTTGGTCCTCATCCTGTTTCTGGCACAGAGCTCCTAAAATTCTTGGAATTGCCTAAGTGATGACAGTGATAAAAAGTGTCTTTTGTTATGTTAATGAGGTGACTTTTGGAAAGTTCCTAGGTCACCTGAGGATGGGGCTGGTTGTCAGAGGAGCCAACATTGTGATTAGAAGTTTGGAACTTTCAGTCTCATCTCCTGACCTCTGAGGAGGAAAGAGGGGTATGAGACTAATCACCAATGGCCAGTGATTTAATCAATGCCTAAGTAATGAAGCCTCCATAAAAGCCCAAGTGGATAGGGTACAGAGAGGTTCTGGGTTGGTGAAAACTTGGGAGATTTGGGGGGGCTTACCCAATCAGAGAGAGCATGGAAGCTCAGCGCCCTTTCCCCATTCCTTGTTCTATGTATCTCTTCTATCTGGCTCTTCCTGAGTTACATCGTTTTATAATAAACTGGTAATCTAGTAAGTAAAATATTTCTTTGAATTCTGTGATCCACACTAGCAAGGTAATTGAACTCAAGGAGGGGGCAGTTAGAACCTCCAATCTATAGCCAGCGGGTCTGAAAAGCACGAGTAACAACCTGGATGGACATGCAATTGGCATCTGAAAGGTGAGAGCTCTCTTGTAGGACTGAGCCCTTAACCTGTGAGATCTGATGCTATCTCTCGGTAGACAGTGTCCGAATTGAGCTGAATGGTAGGACACGTAGCCGGTGTTGGAGAATTGCTTGGTGGTGTGGGAAAACACATTGGAATTGGGTGCAGAACCATTATTCATTCATTCATTCACTCATTCACTTATTGGTTCACTGATTGATGAAATAATATATTAACTTGTCAACTAATTCAAATGATACAAAAGTATATAAGGTTTTCTCAGAAGTCACAACTAATGTTATGTGGGAATCTATCTAGATATTTGTCTACACATCTAAAACATTGTGTATGTGTGCATGTGTACCTGCATATGTGTATAAATGAACATGACATACACAAAATTCTTTTTTTCAAAAACAAGATCATTCTGGGACTTCCCTGGTGGTCCAGTGGTTAGGACTTTACCAGTGAAGGGGGCGTGGATTTGACCCCTGGTGGGGGAGCTAAGATCCCACATGCCTCACAGCCAAGAAACCAAGACATAAGACAGAAGTAATATTGTAACAAAAATTCAATAAAGACTTTAAAAAAATGCTCCAGGGCTTCCCTGGTGGCACAGTGGTTGAGAGTCTGCCTGCCGATGCAAGGGACACAGGTTCGTGCCCCAGTCTGGGAAGATCCCACATGCCTTGGAGAGGCTGGGCCCATGAGCCATGGCTGCTGAGCCTGTGTGTCCGGAGCCTATGCTCCGCAATGGGAGAGGCCGCAACAGTGAGAGGCCCGCGTACTGCAAAAAAAAAAAAAAAAAAAATGCTCCGAAAAGAAAAAATCTTAAAAAAACCCAAAACCAAAAACAATATCATTCTTTTCTATAACTTACTTTTATTTAGTCATTCTGGTGCTCAGAGCAATTTAGGTTAATTGCAGTTTTTCATTATTACAACCATTGTTGCAGCGAATATCCCTGCATGATAACTTTGTGCCACCTGTTTGAGGAGGCTAGACTCCTTCCAGGAGCTCTAGCTGCAACCAGCTGAAGTGTAACTAATTGTAGCAGTTGCTGTTTATGTCTATAGACAGCAGAAACCCACCAACTATCAAACTGGATACTAGTTATAATATTTATCATTTACTAACTGCTCTCTATGTGCTTACTGTGTTATTCTTTTATATGTCCCCATTTTGCAGAGGAGGACACTGAGGCTGGGAAGGGATGTGAGCCAGCTCTTATAGCCATCTTCAGGTCCAGCCCCACCAGCTCCTGGGCCAACTGTCTCCTGACCATGGCAGGAATCATATCAGGACCTGCATCTTCATCCAGGTATAAGGCCTATCATTAGTCTTCCAGTTCCTGAAGTTAGCTGAGACTCTTCCTCAACCATCCAACTCGTTTAGATGGTTAATTTTATGTGTCAGCTTGGGTAGGCCACTGGATATTTGGTTAAACATTATTCTGCGTATTTCTTTGAGTATGTTTTTAGGTGAGATTAACATTTAAATCAGTGGAATTTGAGTAATTGCATGGGTAGGCTTCATCCAATCAGCTGAAGGCCTGAATAGAACAATAATGACAAAAAAATAGAACTCTTAAGCAAGAGAGAATTCTACAGCAGACTGCCTTTGTACTCAGACTGGAATATCGGCTCTCCTGGGTCTCCAGGCTACCAGCCCACCATGCAGATTTTGGACCTGCCAGCCTCCGTAACTGTGTGAGCCAATTCCATATAATAAATCTTTCTCTCTATATATATACACACACACATCCTATGGCTCTGTTTCTCTGGAGAAAGGTGATGAATGCATGCCTGTATCCCCAGCATTTGGCTCAGAATATGTGCTCAATAAATGTGAGTGGCATTAACAAGCCTGGGGCACCTGCCCATAGAGCCTTAGCCTCCAGGTATCCTCTTTTCTCCTCATCCCACCACACAGGCCCAGCTGGTTTGCCTGGCTTTCGGCTTGTGCTCCTGATTCACGCCTACTATCCCCTGCCAGAGTAGAGGCTTGTCCTTGACCCAGGCCTCTTAGCTGACATCCTCCTTAACCCTCTCTAGCTTCTCCAGCCTCCTTGGTGTTGCCCTGCCATCCGATTACTAAGCTACCTGACCGGATTCTGCCAACGCCAGGAGAGCCTTTCCAGCTCTGAGGCTGGCTCCTCTTGGATTCTGATTCTTCCTGTCAGGAAAAGCTCAAGCTTCCTCACACCCACTGGAGATCACATTTGGATTTTGGCCCAAAGCTCCACCTCCTTTGCTTGCCATTTCCAGAGCCAGCCATATCCCGGGTGATAGTTTCTGGCTCTACGTGGGCCTCTTTGGTCCTGGCTCCCTCCTTTTCCCTCTAATTTCTGCCACTGCAGTCTCAGCATGCCTGACATGAGACCGTCAGAAGGGTAGGGATATACATGTGCCTAACCAGCAAGAAGAAAGGCAATATGGATCACAACAGAGGCTCAAACAAAGGGCTGGGGGTATCCAGAGAAGGGAGAAAACACTTTCCACTGGAGGAGAGAGAAAGACTTCATGGAGGTGGCTGAATTGTGCTGGGCTTTGAAACTAAGCCAGATTTCAGCAGGAGGAGCTACACATTGGAGATTGGACACAGATGCCTCAACAATGCAGCATGAGCTCAAAAGCAGCAAAGGATGCAAAGAGGCTGGACAATGGGGAGTCCTGGGGGGATGGGGAAAGTATGGAAGGGAGAGTGGGGTGGGTAAGTCTAGGGAGAATGCGAGAGACTAATTTAATGCAAAAATTTACCCAGAATGAGAAAGGAGGTGTTTCTTTGTCCCTCCACCAGATTCACTTCTGCAAAATAATCACAGCAAGGTCACATGTCCCAGAGTTTATAACACAAGGACATGAAAGCAATGTTTTCACAGTTTTTGGATGGCTGTTTGGTGTAGGAGCTTTGGCCTGAGAGTCAGAAGGACCAGATTCTAGTCCTGGCTGAAACACTAAAGAACTGGAAGAGCTTTGGAGGAATCTCAGATCCCTCATCTGGGAAACAGATATGGGTGGAGTGAACTGGATAAGGTCTAACATTCTTTTCAAATATGAAACTTTAAGAGTTTGATATAAATTTTTTGCTCTCAGGAGTAATTTTAAGAGCAAAGTTACATGTTTACATATATATTTGTATAAGGTTTTTTAATTATAAAATTTCTAACATATACAAAAGTATGTTTACCCAGTTGTTAAGATCTTACGACATTTGCTTCATCTATTCCTCCCCACCCCTTTCTTCTTGGTTGAATTACTTTAAAACACCGACAACATGTCATTTTATACCTCCACATCTATATGCTTCTAAAATATTTGGACATTACAAAAAACTACAAAGTCATTATTACATTTAACAAAAAGAAAAGAACATCGTATCATCTAAAATTCAGACCATAATAAAATTTTCCCATTGTCTCAAAAATAAATGTTTACTGTTGCTTTATTTGAATCAGGATCCACATGAGACATTTGGTTGCTATGTCTCTTTAACCTCTTTTAAAGAACAGATATTTTTAAATGCAGACAAAAAGTGTTCCTGTGAAAAGACCCTGAATAGCCAAAGCAATCTTGAGAAAGAAAAACGGAGCTGGAGGAATCATGCTCCCTGACTTCAGACTATACTACAAAGCTTCAGTCATCAAAACAGTATAATACTGGCACACACAAAAAGACATATAGATCAATGGAACAGGATAGAAAACCCAGAAATAAACCCATGCACCTACAATCTATTAATCTACAACAAAGGAGGCAAGAATATACAATGGAGAAAAGACAGTCTCTTCAACAAGTGGTGCTGGGAAAACTGCACAGCTACATGTAAAAGAATGAAATAAACATTCTCTAACTCCATATACAAAAATAAACTCAAAATGGATTAAAGACCTAAATGTAACACCGGATAACACAAAACTCTTAGAGGAAAACATAGGTAGAACACTCTTTGACATAAATTGCTGCAATATCTTTTTGCGTCCGTCTCCTAGAGTAATGGAAATAAAAGCAAAAACAAACTAATGGTACTTAATTAAGCTTAAAAGCTTTTGCACAGCAAAGGAAACCATAAACAAAATGAAAAGACAACCTACAGAACTAGACAAAGTATTTGCAAACGATGCAAATGACAAGGGATTAATTTCCAAAATATACAAACAGCTGATACAGCTCAATATCAAAAACAAACAAACAACCAGTGGAAAAAAATGGGCAGAAGATCTAAATAGACATTTCTCCAAAGAAGACATACAGGTGGCCAATAAGCACATGAAAAAGTGCTCAACATCGCTAATTATTAGAGAAATGCAAATCAAAACTACAATGAGGTATCACCTCACACCAGTCAGAATGGCCATCATCAAAAAGTCTACAAATAATAAATGTTGGAGAGGGTGTGGAGAAAAGGGAACCCTCCTACACTGTTGGTGGGAGTGTAAGTTGGTGCAGCCACTATGGAGAACAGTATGGAGCTTCCTTAAAAAACAAAAAGTAGAGTTACCATATGATCCAGTAATCCCACTCCAGTTTTCCAGAGAAAACTATAATTTGAAAATATACATGCACCCCAGTGTTCACAGCAGCATTATTTACAACAGCCAAGACATGGAAACAACCTAAATGTCCATCGACAGATGAATGGATAAAGAAGATGTGGTATGTGTGTATATATACATATATATGTATATATATATATGTGTGTGTGTATATACACAATGGAACACTACTCAGCCATAAAAAAGAATGAAATAATGCCATTTGCAGCAACACATATGGACCTAGAGATTATCATACTTAGTGAAATAAGCCAAAGACAAATATCAAATGAAATCGTTTATATGTAGAATCTAAAACAATGATACAAATGAACTTATTTACAAAACAGAAATAGACCCACAGACATAGAAAACAAACTTATGGTTACCAAAGGGGAAAGTGGGGGAGGGATAAATTAGGAGTTTGGAATTAACATATCTATACTACAATATATATAAAATAGGTAAACAAGGACCTACTGCATACAACAGGGAACTATACTCAATATCTTTAATAACCTATAACGGAAAAGAATCTGAATCACTTTGCCGTATACCTGAAACTAACACAACATGGGAAATCAACTATACTTCAATTTAAAAAATAAAAATAAAAAAGTGTTCTTGTGAGACAAGTGAGAGTGGAGCTAAGCAGCATTTAAGGAGACACTGCAAATAGCACTGTGACCAGGCACCCCTCGGTTGGCTTCCCACCTGAGGAAGGCAGGTGCTGTTTCTCTCTCAAAGTTCCTTTTTCATGTGCTCGCAGGCCCTTAGGACCTATTTTCAAAGAAATATGCAGAGTTTTAGCTGTGGCCACGTCTAAACTGAGCATTTAAAACCTTGTGCAGTTCTTTGAAAATACCTCTTTGGTCCCTTGGTCACTCGTCTTTGGAACGTTGATAAGAAACAGACCTTTGGAGCTGTCTTCCTTTTAAATTAAAAAAATTTTTTTCATCCCATAGAATATACTTTATATTTTACTCCAGTAAATGAGTGTAGCCACTGATGTGCTTGGTCTCTTTAATTTTCCTCAGTTCCCCACTGACTTTGACTCAGTTCCATGTCAAGGCACATTCCTTTAGAAAACCAGGATGTCAGGAGCCCTGGAAGCTGGGTCTGGCTCTGCCAATGCCTGCTCAGTGTGATCCCAGGCAAGTTACATCACCTCCCTGGACTTCTGCTGCTTGTAATTAAAGACCCTGACTAAAACAACCAGAGCGTGGAGGAATTGACCAGAACCTTCTCCTCAGCAAAATCCTCGAGTATCAGGCTCTGTCTCTGCTGTCCTCATCCCTGCCTTTTCAGTGACAGTTTCCCTGCTCACGTGGCCCCTTCCACAGGCCCTTTGTGCTTCCCATGAGGCTGTGGGCTGTTACCTCCATCCTTCCACCTCTTTCAAAGCCAGTCCTCCTTGGAAGATCTCTGTTCTCTATATCTCTTTCTTCCTCTACTTCACATAGAGACGTCTTTAGAGTTGGAAAAGATCTAGTGAATTCAGACTCTGAGATGTCATTGGCCATTACCAACTTAATGTGCTCCTCCTTTGGGCCCACTTTCATTTTAGGGGATGAAAATATTTATAATTGAGAGAATAGCAGACTTTTAGTTACCAGTGCCCAGCTTGCTTATAAGGGTCTTCTGGTCGCCCTCATATCACAACCCAAAGACAGCCTCTTATTTTGCTCACGGAGGATGGGTTTGGGGGTGGCCAGCTAAAAACATCTTTGTGAGGGAATAAAACACCCAGCATCAGTATTTCATAGAGGAGAGGGTACAGAGAGGTAGAGAGCTGCAAGAAATGGTGGGCACGAGCTGGGGGCTTCTGTGACAAGACCTGTGCAGCCAGAGGGCAGCACGATGGCTTGGGGGACCACCTGGATCTGGAAGGTCTCTGAAGTGGGAAGGAGGAGAGAAGTGCCTAGAGGAGAAAGAGTATGCGTGTTGAGACTTGGGTTTGAATCCCAGTTCAGGCATTTACTGGCTCTTTGAAAATGGACAAGGCACTCGACCACTTCAAGCCTCAGTTTTCATCTGTAAAAATGAGGATGGTAATAATACCTATCTCATAAGATTATTTTGGAGGCTAAATGAGATACTTAATGTGAAAGTACCTGGTAAAAGTTAGGCCTGGGCCCGTCTCTAGAGATTCTGGGTGGCCAGGTACTGGTATTTTTTTTTTTTAAAGCTCTTTAGGAGATCTGAATGTCAGGATTTACAACAGCTCTGATAATGTATTACAGTTCCTTTACATAATTCAGAGTGCTACCCAGGGGTCAGGCGCGAGTGTTGGTAGGCCTTTGGTTCCTCATTTCCAAAAAGGAAATAGTGCAGGCCAGCGAACCTTATTACAGTCCTGAAATTACAGGGTTGAATGGCCATCCAGTCCAATCAGTCATCTGCTGGTTGTATCCCCTTTGTATTATTCTTGCCAAGTGGTAGTTTAGGCTAGTTTCTCCAACTTTAGCGGACGTCAGAATCTCCTGGAAGGGTTGTTAAAACCCAGACTGCTGGGTCTCAGCCCCAGGGTCTCTGAATCCATAGGTCTAGATGGGGCCTGAGAATTTTCATTTCTAACGGGTTCCCAGGTGATAGTGATGTTGCTAGTCTGGGGGCCACACTTTGAGAACTGCTGATCTAGACAATGCTTGAATACCTCCAGAGACAAAGAACTTCCTACCTCGTGAGCCTGTTCTTCTGTCTTCTGATAGCCTGTTACAGTGACACACAATTTGCTAGGAAGTTCTTTATGATATTAGTCTGAAATCTGTCTTCCTCCCATTTTACCCATAAGCTCTTCATTTTGCCTCTTTGACAGCAGAGTTAAAAATTATTCATTCCAGACTTAACAAAAAGCATTTGTATTAGCTTTGGTTTGTGATTCACTATTCTAAAGGTAAAAGAGAACCTGACTGTATTGGTACTCTGGAGATATGGTAAAAACCTTCAGTCATTCTATGGGGAAAAAATCTGGTCTTCTATTCCTGGGATAACAACTTCAATTGAGCAAACATATTTTGAGTGTCCAGTGTGTTTCAGGAGTAGGAGACACCCAAGTGAACAGCCACTTCAGAAATTCCTTTGGAGGACTGGAATAGCTACTCCCGGGTGATGGAGATGGATTTTTAGTGATGGACAAATCAGTGCTCCTTGATGGTTCTACCACAGTTTTGTGGACTTATGACCATTCTAGCAATTAAATGCATATTTTGGCACCCATACAACTTGCTCAAGAAATAAAATTTTAATAGACATATATCTGAAAGTTTCTAGCACTGGAGGGAGATTTTGAGATTTATTCTAGCATACCATACAATGAGTTTTATTGGGAACTGCAAAAATATATAATTTTAATAGGAACAGGTAAGCATAAAACCTTGACACCACTGAAAAAATACTGGCCATGCCAAAGCAACCCCCATAAAAGTTTGCAGAATGTTTCAGAAAAGAATTATTAGGGGCTGATTTCTTAGTGGAGCTTCAACCAGGGCCTCATTTTTAAGGAAACATCTATGTTTCCAAGGAAAGAGTAGGTATTTGCTGTCTCTGAAGTGACTCTATCCTGCTGATTCTCGTAGCTATGTGAGGAAAGATGACAGATGTTGTTTCATGCATATTTGGTGGAAAATCCTAATTAATAATTAGAGGTACAACAGCCTTGTTAAATCAGACATATTTTAGGAAAACACTTTAAGGTGAAATGACAGTGCTCTTTTGCATTCAAGGGATGGAAATTTTGTTTAGGCAACTAGGCATTTTTCTCTTGGAGATGACACTGTCCTCATTGCCCATCTTGACGCTTAGCCCAAGACAAGATGGCTGATTTCTTTTTCTAAAATTAATTAATTAATTAATTTTATTTTTTGGCTGTGTTGGGTCTTCGTTACTGCGTGTGGGCTTTCTCTAGTTGCGGCTAGCGGGGGCTACTCTTCATTGTGGTGCACAGGCTTCTCATTGCGGTGGCTTCTCGTTGCAGAGCATGGGTTCTAGGTGTGTGGGCTTCAGGAGTTGTGGCACACGGGCTCAGTAGTTGTGGCTCACGGGCTCTAGAGCACAGGCTCAGCAGTTGTGGCGCATGGGCTTAGTTGCTCTGCGGCATGTGGGATCTTCCTGGACCAGGGCTTGAACCCGTGTCCCCTGCATTGGCAGGTGGATTCTTAATCACTGTGCCAGCAGGGAAGTCCCTACAGTTGATTTCTTGCTGTTGATTATAGGGTGTTAATCTTTGTCCCTCTAGGTATAGAGCTCTGAAGCACCACTCCTTTGAGACCTTAACATCTCTGAGCTTCATTTTCATTGTCCTTCAAGTATGGGCAAGTAATAACTGCCCCAAAGATTGTTATGAGATGTAATGTGATGCTACATATGACACACTCAGCATGCTCAGCCTGGTGACCAACAAACACCTCTGTAATAGTTCATACACCCTGGGGTAAGGGTCAGTGAGCAGTGACATACTTACCCCAAGGGAAAGAAAACCAGATGGTCACTTTCTGAAAAGGATTACTGCCCCAGGTCTCCACCATCGCTTTACTGAGAGCCGATAGCAATTCTTCCCAAACTCCGTTCCCTGGATCATTGAGGTCCAATTAAATCTTAAGAAGTATGTTTTGGAAAAAAAGGGCTCTAGGGTAGATCCATTTGGCAGATGCTGCAAACAAGTGTATCAGCATATTAAGGTCTGTGAAGAGCCCAACAGTAATGAAACCTGTTCCACTTTGCTTAAGGAAGCATTTTCTAAACTTATTCCAGTGGTAGGAACCTATTTTCATGACAAGATTATTAACAACCTGTGTGACACTGGTATCCCTCTGGGCACGGTCTGGGAGCTGCTTATAGAAGGTAGGAGAGACGTTGTCCTTGGTGCTTTGTGTGGTCCCAGCCCATAGTAGGTGTGGAATATATTTGGTTTGTATGTATATGTCAATTTCCTGATGATTCTTGCCAAAACAGTGACTTCCTGGGGCCACAATTTGTTTGCGCTGTTACTATGAACAAGGAATACAGCACAAATCTTCCCCCCATAAGCCCCTGTTACTACAATGCTGCCAGGTTAAAGAAATTCATTGAACAGACTCTGACCTAGCCAAGGTCTCAATGTGACCAATCTTTCTGGAGAAGTCATGATGAGGGCTGTTTGCCCCAGTTGTCCAAAGCCGAGGTTAATCACTTTTGTTAAACACTCCCCTAGGTCAGACCTGAGTGGTGGCCAGATGCCAGAGAATCCTGAGGAAGAAGATGCTTCCAGTGGGGCTCTGCAAAGAATTTGTTCGCCAAAGTCAGGCAGGAGATACTGAATAAAGGGTTCTGTTCTCCGACAACAGATCTGATCATTGTGAGGTTCACACGGGATGTGTTTTTATTTTGTTTTCCCCTGCAGTTTCAATCCTCTTTCCTCTGAGAAAGGAATCTTTTGTGTTTGGCCTTGTCTGGAAGCTCTGGTAAACTTCCTGCCTTCGCTAGTGCTTGATTCACGTTCATGCGCTGACTTGCCGTGGCAAGGGCACACTCACAAGTTTTCCCTCCCTGGGCTCTGCACATCGCCCAGCTACACATCTTCAAACATGTTCCCTTCTGACGAGAAATGAGCAGTTGCCAGAGACGGGCTCTATGACACAGAGGGCTGGCTAATTGGCTGGCTGCCCTGAATGATAATCTGGAAGCGATCAGTGGAGGAAAAAGATAACACAGCTGTGATTTTCAAGGAGACAGGTCCCGGTTTTTCTACCTGCCAACCACGTTTCCTCTGAGGAGTTTTTCCGAGAGTGCTGTAAAAGAGACCTTTTAATCTTGTTTCAAAAGCCTGGAGACCGAACTCTTTCCAGATCTTGGGAAGAAAGCAGGCCAGGGAAACGTGTGTTGCCGAGGAGCCTGGGTTTATAAGGAAACATAGCAGAGGGAGGGCAGGCAGGCGGGATGCCACTGCAATTCCATGTCTTAGCTTTGCATGTGCACGAGAGGACTTGGTGCACTTGGCCTCCAAGTGCTTTCACCCACGAGTACTCCACGGTTTTGGGGTGGGGGTGAAAGGTGGTTCAGAGGTTGATGAACATAAATCTGTCAGTGGGTGATTTTCAGACATCTGCCTGGAGCAATTGCAGACAAACACAAGAGTTATTGGAGCCACAGATATGCCTGATGATGCCCGGGAAAACCTGAGCTGAGCAGATCACCTGGGAGACTGCTGGGCTGGGGAGTAAAGGCTGTCAGTAATAAACAGTTTATCATTTAACTTTGGATCTCAAATCTGAGAAAAAAAGAAAGAGGAAAAGCAATCAGGATCAGGGGCTCGCGAGTTAAATACTGTTTTTGTTAGGAGTCAATGAATGCTACAGAAACACACAGGCAGATCCTGGCAGTGTCTGCATACATGGGGCATCTCAAGTCACCCCTGCCACACCAGGCTGGCTTTAGCTTAGCAGCAAGTCCTGAGAAGTCCCCAGGATGTGGTTTCAGAGATTTACTCATCTAGGGTATTTCATCGTTCTTAGGAAGTAACTGGCAGAGTTACTTACTATTTTATAGCAGACGTTTTTGCTGCTTAGTACAGCACAGTTGATTGAACAGCTGTTGCTGTGGTTACATTTAAAAATACTTAAAAAAATTCTCGTTGATTCACAGTGTAGAATGCTTGTGGCAGAAGGCAGCTGGGCACCTGGGGCTTCTCCAAGCCTCAATGTCCTAATCTTTAAAATGGGGATAAAAATACTTGTCTTGCAAAGTTGTCAAAAGAGCTGGCCCACAGTAGGGCCAGCAATAAATTACGACTTTGCCTCTCATCTAGTGCCCACTTTTCATTCTGAAGATAAGTCATGATTTAAGAGGCTCGCCTACTTACGGAATTGATATCCATATAGGTATTTGGCAGGGACAAAAGACCCCATGTTTTATAAAATCCACTCCGTCTCCTCCCCGACAGTATTTATCTGCTCTTTGCTGCCTGTGTCTGTGCTTCGGTTTCCCCCCACCTCCCACTGCACGGTGCTAAATTGCCATCTCACAGGAAAAGGTTGAGAAATGCTGTGTACGGGATGCAGACTATCCTATGACAGTCTAATGTGGAGAAATCCCCTGCAGCATGAAACCAGAGTGGGCACAGCAGTGACAGCCTCTGAATCAAAGATAGATTTCTGGCTGTTTCCCATGTGTCACAGAGCAAACAGCTGTTTTCTCCCTTATTCCACTTGGGGCATCCCATAAACTTCAAACTTCAAAACACACTTTGGGTGGGCAAGGGGAAGAGGCGTCTTCTAACATCCTTGACTTCCTGCCTCTCTGAGCTCCTGCAGGACCAATAGCTGATGCTGGGCTATGTGCATCAAGAGGCAGAAGAACACAGGAGCTAAAAGCAATGGCTTTGTACTTATTCAGACAGACATGTTTGCAGCTCAGCTTCACAATCCAGAAAAATGTGGTATGGAGCATATTCATATACTTTTCTACCTCCTAGTTTCCTTATCATCCTCCTTCACTGCCATATTGCAAGCATTAAGTTAGGGGATACATGTAAATATTTTGCACAGTGCATTGCACATTAGTAACTCTTCGATACATGTTTATTAATAATAATGTACAGAGTGTTTTAGATCATTGTTCAGCATGTGTCACACTAATTTCTTTGTTTCAGTTTTAAGTACCCATGTGTCACACTAATTTCTTTGTTTCAGTTTTAAGTACCTTTAGGAGGATTGCATCTTACGTTGCTTGAGTCCCACATGGAGTCACCGCAACACTAATTGAACACACAATGTAGACAGTCATTTAATATTTGAAACACTGGTCTCTAACGACAAGGCAAAGTCAGCCATTAGCAGAGGAAGATCGGACCCAGAACCTACTTAAGACTCTTTGAGCCATGTTTTAAAGTTTCAAATACATTTCTGGAATTTGCCAGTAATACCATAACAGTGGTGTTTTCTAATAAATCCTTAATATTTCCAGCCAATTTTTCCAGGTAAATGAAGTTATCTAGTTTTAAAACCTGCCAGACATTCCTAGTATTTATCCCTAGGATTTTTTTTTTTTTTTTTAGGTTTGGAATGGTTCTGACATTGCAATTATCACAGTCTATGTTTCTTTTCTATGAATTCTCTGATGTTAAGCTCACTCCCTCAGTTCAGACGACCACAGAGGGATGTTCAATATGAAACGTGAAGGTTGTATTACTGATAGAGCCAATCTGCAATCTATTGGTTCCAAAAACAGGTGGCAATAATGATGCTGCAGCAAACAAGATGCAGATGTTCTAGCAACAGCCATTCCAGCAAAAAGTGTGTTGCAAAAGTAAGTGTTATTTGTAACAGTATGTGAAATTCTTTTCTAAGTTTCAAAGTAGGTATACTGCTCACCTTGAGGTATTAGTGGGTTAAATCGAAAATGGAGGCATTATTTATTTCAAAAAATGTATGATTAACAATACAAATATTTTCAACCCCACTGACTCTCCATAGGGCCTCATTCTCAGACTTGCCCCAGAGAAGAACTGGAACCCTTGGCTTGACCTAGGGGGCATGTTCAGGCTGAAAGAGAGGCAGGGCCAGTTTCTGGTCCAGGGATTGTGCCAAAAATGTCCTGTATTTAATTGCACAGAGTACTGGACCCTTAGAAGAGACACATGATACCATTCTAAATTTTAAGCTGCTATATTGGAGAGGGAGAGATTTCATAGTTCATGGAAATCTAATTGCTTATGTTTTTACAGATTGATAATGTAATATCCTGAAATGATTATGTGGGGTAGAAAAATGAAAAGTGCGAGACAAGTCCTCCCAATCAGAATTCTCTACTCAACTGATTTCGATTTGGGGCTAACATTCTTACCTGCAGCATTTCAATCAATTCAACTAAAGGAAGCAGCTTATCTGTATGTAAAATGTGCTAATTCATTTGGCAGACTGACACATGAGGTCATTCCTATCCTCTTTTCTAGTATCTTTGAGGTCAGGGGCTAGAACATACTTCAAGACCTGGGCCCTAACTTGGGAAGGACAAGGAGCTATAGTGTAAAAGCTCAGGGAGGGAAGGAAGACAAAGGCATCCCCTATTAGGTCTGCCATATTACCTGGTCCACAGAGAAGGCCTCTGGGTCAAAGGGCAACTGAAAAAGTAATATTGGGTTTTGCTCATTGGTGAGGCCAAGGGGACTTGTGTGTCTTACATATTAATCCCTGTATGCCTTATTTATTCTTTACTTGTACCACTCATTTACCTTTACCCATAAGTTGGAGTATTTTTTTTTACCAATGTCAGTAAATTACAGGGTAGCCTTGGGTAAAGAGTGAAGGTGTGTTTTCCTATGATTCTCAATATTCCTAGTGGAAGGTAGATAGCATTTTCTTTGTTACTCTCTGAAGAAAGGACAAAGAGGAGACTACAACTTTAGGCCTTCATGGAAATGCCACTTCCAGCTCTCAATCTGCATGTGGTCTCCTGTGTATCCATTTGGAGTTGACAGAGGTGGATATGGTCGAATCCTCTACCTGACTCTTTTCCACTGCCCAACCCTATTTAGAAACGCCCTACAATTTCCTCATCAAGCCCAGGATTAGCATCATAAAGGTAGAAGTGATCACTCTGTTGTTTGCTTCTTCGTTTATTATTTACATAGTCTGTTTCAAGCGTTATTCCATGTGTTTGGAGACAGTGTTAATTGATCAAAGTTTTTGGGTGGCAGGGATCTGGTAATGTAGCTACACTTTTTAATATTTATTCTAATGGAAATAATTCCCCTCTATAAGTCTTTACTACATTTTTTTTCTTTAATGTAATCTTTTTTTTTTTAAATTTAATTTACTTTTTTTATTTTTGGCTGTGCTGGGTCTTCGTTTCTCTGCGAGGGCTTTCTCTAGTTGCGGCAAGCGGGGGCCACTCTTCATCGCAGTGCGCGGGCCTCTCACTATCGCGGCCTCTCCTACTGCGGAGCACAGGCTCCAGATGCGCAGGCTCAGTAGTTGTGGCTCACGGGCCTAGCTGCTCCGTGGCATGTGGGATCCTCCCAGACCAGGGCTCAAACCCGTGTCCCCTGTATTGGCAGGCAGATTCTCAACCATTGCACCACCAGATAAGCCCCCTGGCAGGAGTTCTTTAGACCCAACCAAGTTGTCAATTACTTGCCGCGCAGTCTTAATTTGGATGTTTGGTGGTCGTCTGGGTGGATCTTTTCAAGTCCAAAGAGATAGAGCAATAGGAGAATGAGAAAGACTGAGAGGGAAAAGCCTCAGTGCGCTTATTCATGGCCAGAGAACTGGTCTCTGCCAGATCCTGCAGGCGACGTCAGCTGCCACTTAATGGGCTACTTGAATCTCCATGGCTCAGGATAAGTCCCAGCCACCCTTCAGAGGGGAGCCATAGCCCGATAGGCGGATCGAGATTATGGCCTTTGAGGCCCCGCATTGGGTGCCAGAAAAGATGTTGCAGGAAAGAGAGTGGGGTGCGAGAGGATGGTCACATCCCAAGTCATGTCTGAGTCCGTGGGATGGCCGCCAAGTGTAGGTTCTTGGCTTTGTGCAGGCAAGAATTCAAGAGCAAGACATAGTAAAGTGAAAAGTTTATTCAGGGAGATACACACTCTATAGACAGAGTGTGGGCCATCTTGGAAGGCAAGAGGCCTCTTTAATGTAATCTTGATGTTAACACCAACCCCATATATCCAGCACAGATTATAAAGAGTGTCAATGTCTGATGAGGAAATGATTCCCTTCTCAAAGAGAAGACAATTCCATAACAGGGAATCCAGAGGGCCCCAGGAAAGCTGGTGGTTGTATAGATAAAAACCAGTAGTTTGGAAAGAAACTTATACAGAAACATTGGCCACATAGGAGTCTAGCATCATGGACTTCCTTGTCAGGCTTCCCTTCCCCTCTGCTGAATTATAGCTCCAGATCCTGCCTGAGTCCTAATGGCTCATTTGCATAAAGGTCCTGTCTTGTGTAAATACCTAGTTCCAGAATTTAGGAAATGTGGTGACGACTGTCTACATTAAGGCTCCAGGTCAAGTGCAGTCCCACGTCCTCAGCTGAGATAATTACTGGCGAGTAAATAAATTATGCTTGCCTATACTTGCAAAGATAACATTTTAAATATCAGAACTCTCACTTCACACTAGAGTTAAGATTATTCAACACTTGCATTAGGTGTGAGTTACTAAAGCTGAAGACAATTCTTACATTAAGGAATAAATAAATAAAGTTTTATATATAGGAGGGCAAACATATGCAAAGTGAATTCATATTCTGAAAGTTCTATATAAAATAACATCTTTCAAGGTTAATAAAGACACAAGTACAAGTATATATAACTGATAAAAAATACAGAGAGGTGGAATGGGAAAGACGTGGAGAATACAGATTCTGGAGCAAAACTAGCTGGGTATGAATCCTGGCACTGCCACTTACCACCTGGGAGACCCCAGGCAAGTTACTTAACCTCTCTGGGCCTCACTTTCACCTCATCTGTAAAATGGAGCAATTACAGTACTTATCTCAAAGGACTGTTGAGAGGTTGAAACAAAGCACTTTGAACACCGGCTTACAGTTAGTGCTCTAAAAGTATTAACTTTTTAGTAAAAGCATTCTTTTTGTCTTCATTTCTTTCTTATCCCTTTCCTCCCCTTTTTCTTCTTCTTCTTTATCATCATCACCATCATCCACACTAAATAGTCAGGGCTGGCTACATAATTTGTAGGTGCAGTATACAATGAAATTTCAGGGTGTCTTGTCCAAAATCAAGAAAAAACTTTTTCCTTTCTTTTGTGGTCTCTCTCTCTCACCTCTCATGGTGTTTATTCGCTACCTAAAAACACACCTCCTTTCAAACACAAGGATTTTCCTGTGTTGAGTGCAGACCCTCACAAAGGCCTGGGGATCCTCCCTGTAACTTGGTGCACTCTAAGTGTGCCCCTAACTCTGACCCTCCTTGTGTTTGTGTCTAGCCTCCTGCCAGGGGTGAGGGCTGGCAGAGATCACTGTGCAGGGGTGGAGGAGTGAGATGGCATACAGCCTTTTCTGGGGAGGCAGGGAGGTGGTGGGAGGAGGGACTACACATAAGCAGAGGCTCCAATCCCTGGCGAATACTTCATTGCCCCATTGGACTTCACTTACAAAGATAAAATTATTAAGAATTTTCAAGACAGTGATCACAGAGCATTAAAGCCCCAAGTGTGGGCTCCCTTGTGAACATGGGACCCTGTGTCACATGTCCATGAAGCTGGCCCTGAAAATAGCTAAAGAGATGTGAAATTACTTATCAGTCAATTAAAACCCCATTTTGATTATCAAGTGATTGGTTTAAGATGTGCAAACTGGAATTTGTTCCCAGTTTTGGTGAGGCCAACACAAAAGGGGTAAATCATTTTATCCATTTGTGAAACTCATGGTGGAGGGAAAAAAGGTATATATATATATATATACACCAACTGATCTACCCCAGAGATCTAGTTACAAAGTAACTTTTATAAAGATCTTTGTGCTCTCCTAACCAAAAGCATTAGGTCAGCGTTTTCCAAAGTGTGTTACATGAGAAAAGAGTTCTGCAGGGAAAAATTCGGTTACTGGGTAACACAAAATCAATTGAATTTAAAAATCAAATCATATCAGCACCACTTAGTTAATAGGACTAAATGTTTTCTTCCTGATTATTTACCTTATGTTTAACTCTTTTCTAATTATTACTGTTAGACTTTGGAAGGAGCAGAGAAACACAGAAAAAGAGAGCCCATTTAGCAAACAGATATCAACTTTCAGAATGAATTTATCTTGTAATTAAACTTGGCCTTCAGTTCTTCAACCAATGATCTGTTCTCTCACCTTCCATGGTTATCCACTCCCAAGACCATACTCCTGACCCCCTCCTTCTGTCCTTTAGCTCACCTGCTTTAGTACTCACTAGCAGTTTATTGACCTTGTTGAGTTTTCCAAATCACTGACCATCACTTTCAATTACCTCCACTAGTGCCCTCATTTCCCTCCATATCCAGGTTAAATGCCATGTTTCAGCATTATGGACATTATTAATATCCTTAATTCTTGCATACTTATCCCCACCGAACATGGCTGGTAGAGCCTCAATCCTGGTTAAAACCATAAAAACCTACTCTGTGCCGGCACTTGGCTGGAGAAAAACTCACATCTGTGCTGACTGCTCTCACTTTAAACTCTTGGTCTCAAATCTCAAATGGACACTCAACAAAGCAGCAATCATATTCACTTTCACATATTCACTTTCCCACTCTCCAAAGTTACTATTTTATATGTTCTCCTCCTCACCCTCTCCCTATTCTTATCTTGTGACTCTGTCTCATTCTTCATTGGGAAAATAGAAACAGCCAGATAGGAATTCTCTTATTTTTTCCATCAGTTAATATATACATACTCTTTCCCTTCCCATCTTATATCATAATAAAGTGTCCTTGCTTCATCCTATCAAAGACTGATTTGCACTTTGTAGCTGTCCCCTTACTTTTCAGTTAATTAACTCTTGCAAATATCTCTTCTCCTGTATCACTGCATCATAAATGTCCCTACTCTGTCTAGGGGATACACAACTAGAGCAAAAAACGTGCTCTGATATCTCCTGTCTAAACAACAAAATAAAAAACAAACCCTCCTCGACTCCATTTCTCTGCTCCCCTTCCTAGCAAATCTTAAAGAGTTGCCTATAACTGCTGTCTCTATATCCTTGTCTCACATTCTCTGTGTAACGCATTCCAGTTGGGTTTCTGTCCCCATTTCTCCTACTGAGACTGCTCTTGTCAAGGGCACCATTACTTTCATGTTACCAAATCCAGTGGTCTTACATTATATGACAGCTCTTAATTTTTTAAATCCCTTAAAAAAAATCTTGACTTCTAAGATGCCACATACTCCTCGTCTTCCTCCTACCTTACTGGCTATTCCTTCTCTGTCTCCTTTGCTGGTTCCTCTTCCCTGCTAGATAGATGATCTTTAGGGGCTGGAGGTTTCTGGAGCACATTCTTGGGTCCTCTTTTAATACCAAGCAATATATTTTTTTTCCTGTGGGTGATCTCATCTAACTTTAAGGTCTTCAATATAACCTGCACACCAGTGACTACCAAATCTGTGTCAGTAGCTCTGACCTTTGCTTAGAATTTCAGATTTTCTATAGCCAACTGTCCACATGACATCATCACATGGATGTTGGATAAGGAGCTCAAACTTACCATGTCTATTGGAACAGAACTGTTGATATTTTTCTTACCCCCCAAATCTGTTTCTCTCCAAATCATCCCAAGTCAGCCCTGATATCCACTTAGCTACTGAAGCCAAAAATCTAGGAATTATCTTGATTTTCTCTTTTCTTTACTATTCCGTGTCAAATCTATCAGCAAAAACTGTCAACACTTCCTTCAGAATACATTCTTAACCTGCCCACTTTTTCCACTTCCAATACCACCACTCTACCACATGCCATCATCCTCTCTAGACTGAACAATTGCAATAACTTCCCAATTAATTTTTTTGCCTCCACTCTTAAACCATTATAATCCTTTCTCTACACAGAAGCCAGAGAAATGTCTTAAAAAAAAATCTAAACCAGAGCATGCTTAAAACATTCCAAAGGCTTCATATGACACTGGGAGTAAAACGCAAAATTCTTGTGTTGGTTATAAATTTTACCTGCTCTAGACCCTGTCAATGCCTCCATTTATCTCCTATATCTCTTCATGTGCACACTATGCATACCTCAGCCATGCTGCCCTTCTTTGTTTCTCAAACATGCCAAGGTCACCTTAGCCAAGGAACCCTTGTCCTAGTTGTTCCCACTGCCTGGAATTCTCATGACTCTTCTCATTCAGTGGCGGCTTCTTCTCATTCAGTGGCTTCTTCTCATTCAGTGGCTGCTTCTTCTCATTCAGATATTGGCTTAAATAGCACGCTTGTTATTTATATCACTGTGGAATCATGAATTCCTATCTTATTCAATGTGTTATAATCAATTACCAGCATTATTTATTTTCCTGCTCAAATTGTTCCAGACTTGGACATTTAAGGGTCCCTTCAAGTTGCTTCCTGTGTCCTTTTGAGATGTCTCTGTTATTCTTTGAGTACTTTATTATGTTCTGGCACAAAAAGATGTTTCAGGTTCATTTTATACTTTCTCTGGAATCAGCCATTTCTTCAAGGAACTTTGATTCCTTTTAGTGGAGAATGGTATTTAATAACCAAGATATGGGCTCTAGAAGTGCTCATTGTTATGGAGTATTATTATTTTTAAGACCTTCTCTGTAGACAGAACTAGCAAACATGTTATCTATTTATCTATCATCTACTTATCGATCTAATCATGAGTTCACACTGATACCCACAATTCCAGTATAACACTACATACTTTATTCTAGCCAATTCCCTTTCTATATTTGTAGTTCTCTTTTCCAACAGTGAGAAACCCATTATCTTTGATACATTTATTTGCTCAACCCCACTGTATGTAGCCAATCTCCTGGCACACAGGCTGTCTCCTTGGCCACACTAAGGTCCATGCAAGTTGAGACTCCATGCTCCCAGCCCTAGTGTTGTTCCAAATTAACCCCTTATAACTTTCCAGTAGGTATTCATTTATTCAGTCATTCTTTCATCTGCTCATCTAGCAAATGTTTACTGAGTATGTAGCCTATGTCAGGAACAACGCTGAATGCTGTGGATACACCAATGACCAACGTAGCCAGAATATCTGACCTCATGGTTATTACCCTAGACCATATGTCTCTGCTCTAGCCTTTTTTTTTTTTTTTTTCGCGGTACGCGGGCCTCTCACTGTTGTGGCCTCTCCCGTTGCGGAGCACAGGCTCCGGATGCGCAGACTCAGCGGCCATGGCTCATGGGCCTAGCCGCTCCGTGGCATGTGGGATCTTCCCGGACCGGGGCACGAACCCGTGTCCCCTGCATCGGCAGGCGGACTCTCAACCACTGCGCCACCAGGGAAGCCCCCATTTTTTTTTTTAAATAAATTTATTTATTTTTGGCTGTGTTGGGTCTTCGTTGCTGCGCACAGGCTTTCTATAGTTGTGGTGAGCGGGGGCTACTCTTCATTGTGGTGTGCAGGCTTCTCATTGCGGTGGCTTCTCTTGTTGCAGAGCACAGGCTCTAGGTGCACAGGCTTCAGTAGTTGTGGCTCGCGGGCTCTAGGGTGCAGGCTCAGTAGCTGTGGCACATGAGCTTAGTTGCTCCGCAGCATGTGGGATCTTCCCAGACCAGGGCTCAAACCCACGTCCCCTGAATTGTCAGGCGGATTCTTAACCACTGCACCACCAGGGAAGTCTTATATATTTGTTTTTATTAAACTTTAAAGTTTGTTGTACCTAAGTGTATCTACATACCTATGTTATGCATAATTCTTATTCTAGAATTAGGGCTCAGTCACTCTTCACATACCCTTTTGCAGTCTCCATGCAGTCCCAAGTTAAAGAATGTTCTAGGTAGATATATGTGGATAAACATGTAGATGCCTTATTTGGTAGTCTTTATCTGACTCTGATTCTGAAACACAGAGTAGGCATAACCACATAAGTAATGCTTATTTCTCTCTGGTATGTTATGTGTTAACTATACCCATTTTGGCTCCAGGAAATGTTTCAAATCTGTAAATCTGCATTTTGTCATGTATCTCAGAGTGACTTAATGACCTGATTCATTATATTATAATAAAACACAATGGGCTCTTCTAAAGGAAATGAAATTAAATATATGGCCCTAATACTCATCTGCAAGTCAGCAGTGTCCCTTGAACACAGTAGGTTTTTGATAACAACTGGTTACTTTAATTAAAAGTTATATATATATATATATATATATATATATGTAATGTACTGCTGTAGTACGTATTGATTAAGACACATTAAGAGTTATTTCTCCTTCGTCTCCTTTCCTACTTCTCTCACACTTTGGCATTTCTGTTCCCTTTGTAAACCAACCTTTTGAGAGCTTTTCATTTTTTCTTTCATTTTCTAATTTTCTGTGGCCACATATCCAGCTGAAGAGTCTTGGCAAAAACATGCTTCCAGTTTTTAACATCTGTAAATACAGGTTTTCAGAATTTCACTGGAATAATTTTTACACCTCCCCCTGAGAGAGAAAATGCTAACACAGATATTAGAAATTGTTTAAGAGGCCTGATTTGTGGAAGATGGCTTCTTAGAGACTCAATTTGGGGATAAATGAGTTACTTTGTATTCCATTTCCTTTTTTAAAAAAAAGACAAGTCTGGTTTTGTTCAGACCCCTTATTACATTTAGCTTCTGTTCTCATAATCCATCAAAATTACCAGCTGAAAGATCAAAAAATAAAAATAAGCGTTCCTGTTTTGAAGCATACTGTTTAAATAAATGCAACACTCCTCAAACATGTGGACCTATGTCCTATCTGCTTCTTGGATTTCCTGCAAAGTAGAGTCAGTTGTCTGCTATATCCAGTGAACTCTGAGGAGTAGATGAGAGCAAGCCACTTTTTTTTGGATGGCAACTTTCTGTAACTGTATTCAATCTAAGCCTGACGTCCTCATTGGTTTCAGCTTCCCTTTTTAGTAAAATTCAATTTATAAACTTTATTTTCATTACATGTCATGCCTATGGTTGTTGGCCACAAAAAAGGAACTAAGAAACACAAAACAATTGAGACAGATAAAAGGTTATAACTGTGTCTCCACTGTCATTTTTGGTGAGGTACAGACCTCACTTTCAAATAGTTTCAAATATCCTCGGCAAGAGAAAAGCCTTCAACCAAGGTAGGAGACTGCCTAACTGCTGTGTATTTTCAAGGTGTGGCTGGGTTTCCACCTGGCTTTTTTTCTTTTGAATTAAGATGCCCTTACTGCCAAAAGGCTCTTAAAATGCTCATTTGTAATGACGATAACAGTAAGATTTGCTGAGCACTATTGTCTGTACAGATTCTTCCAAGCTGAGACAGAGTCCTTCTAAACGTACCGTATATACTACCAGCAGAGACTCTGCTTTTGGAAGTGCTTCTCAAACTATCAAAATTAATCCCTTGGGAGAGAATGCTTAAAATGCAGATCTAGGCCACCACCAGAGATTTGATTTGCATGTTAGGATGGGGCTCAGGAATGTGCATTTCTCACAGGCTCCTGGTATAATTCTGTTGTGATGGACCATACTCTGAAGAACACTGTTTAGGGTACTGAGGGAACTCTTGGCTGTCACCATATCGTCGCATTTTTATGCGACGAATAACATTTCTGGAAAGCTATATATGCAAACACATTTTTGGTGAAGCCACCAGAATTCTATCTGTGACTGACCCTGTTCTTTCTGAGAGGCATTACTGATTTGACGTCTGTAAACAGCAACCAAATATAACCAGTGAAGCTCTCTGTTCAAAGGAATATCTTAGTGGTTTATTTTGTAAGGTCAGGAATACATTTCTTATGTGAATACATGATCATCCTCTAATGGATTAATATGGATTAGCATATGGAAGGTTTCTCACAGAAAGGGAGCAATCATTCTCATATCACAAAACAATGACAACTGCCGGAATCTATTAGCTGAAATCACTTATGTCCCCTTTTCCTGCGTTATTTTCTGTTCTTCATCTGTTCTTCTGTTATAGTTGTGCTGCTAACGGGGTCACAGGCTGGGGTGGGGGCTCTGTTTGTGGTTTGAGGTTGAGGTTTCTGGTTTCCAGAAGCCTCAGTCTACAGGGAGTTCACCCTCATACTGGCCTTCCAGCCACAAGATGGGGTGACACTGGGGAGAAGTGTCTTTGAATTGGGGCTGTTGATTCTCAAGCTGGCTCTGGGCCCGAGGCTCCTGTGCTCAGAAAAAAAACCCAGCTTCAAATTTTAAACATTCATAAAAATCAGAATGGTGATATTTTTGACCTGCTGCCAACTTGTTTAACCTCTTTCTTCCTTTTTTTTTTTTTCTTTTTTAAATCAAATTGCTGGAATATGGTGTGTGAGATTTTAGAGCCAACATTTTTTTTTTCTCCTGTTGGAAAAAAGTTCCCCAAGTGAGAAATTTTGTCAGGTTTTAGCCATGAAAGGGTGCAGCTCTTTCTTTGTCAATGATAAAACTGCAATTCTCCATGCATAATGTAACGATTTATGCCCTTGGCATCTTACAGTGTAACAGGGCCGAGGCGCATAAATTCTCCTCAGGTTAAAACAGGAGTAGACCTCACAACTTTGGCTGTGCCATCCCATGTGGCTCTAGTCGGAGAAGTAAAACCAAACCAAACACATTCAATAAGAGCAGATGCTTAAGTACTTTTTAAACCGATGGCTTTGTGGAGCTGTTTTCGCTTAAGGAGAGAATAATCTGAAACACCTTTTCCACCAGCTCATCCACTTGGGCAGCAGCTAAGCAGCTCCATGGGGCCTCTCCTGCTCTCGGTGCCTGCAAGGTTAGGTCCAGTGAAGGGCGAGCATGGCCCAAGCCGCCCTCACTTGGCCACAGGTTTCAGAGGACATCTGCAAATCATTGTGTAAAACCAAAAAGTACAAATTCACCACAGCCTGACTCTCTGGAGTTGAGTCTGATGTTTCCTGTTTTGAAGGTTTCCTTGGTATCTTACACATCCACTGTGAAACACCAGCTGCTTTAAGTGACTTGAATTTACAGACCCTTTGATCAATTATCTTACCCAGTTTCTGATTAATTGAGAGGAGGGTTGAGCCATCCCCTTATGTAAATATAAGACTTAATTTTAAAAAATCCAGTCTTTTAAGCAAGTGCTATAGACAGAGCCTTGCCTTTGTTTTTCTTATTTAATTTGCTTCAGCAGCAGGGTCTTTTCTCTCTAACGATATTAACCCCCCCCACCCCCACTCCAGTGTTTCACAGCTAAAGCAAATGGGAAATGTTGCCAATGGCAGATTGAAAGCAACAGTGTGCCTTATCTCAGATTCTCACTCTTTGCTAATTCATTGAATTTGTAGCATCCTTAGGATTTTTTCAAAATAGAGTAGGGAAAGCGAAGTAGCAAAAGAAAAGAAACAACCTCAGACTGAGCTAGGTCTCCCAGCTGAAGGGCAAGTTGAAAGCAACAGAACCTGTTTTCATTAGGCTGCTGTATTTTCCTTCTTGGTAGAAATTTTAAAGTGATGGTTAGGGCTTACGTTTGGTCATTGACATTCAGACTTGCAATAATTAGACTTGGTTTGTCTAGAAGCCAAAGCAGCTGAGCAAATACCCAACTGGGTTCATGGTATTGTGATATTTCTTTGTCATGTACTGATGAAGCTTAGCAAATATTTCTATACTAGTCCTGACATTTATCAAATGAAAATCCTCACTTAGCCACTACTTTAGTACTTCCAAGGATACAGTACTTACTATCGTGGGGCAGCCCTAGTTCACTACTAGTCAGTTTTGTTTGTAGAATGCTTCTCCACATTAATGAGGCCAAATTTGTCTCCCTAAAGCCTCATCCATTTGTTCAATTAATGAATTAACAGTTACTGAGTACTCTGTCTACACGTTGATGGCTATGAGATAGTCTTTGGTTTTGTGGAAGCTCTGGTCTAGTTCAATATTTCTCAACTTTTTTTTCATTATTATTCCCTTAAGAAACCTTTTTAAGACATTTTTCCCTTACTGCCATCCCCTCATGAAATTTTAATGTCATAGAAACACTGTATGTCTGATTATATACTATATGTATATTTGTGTTTTTACAAGTTTTTTCTTTTTTCTTTTTTTTTTGCTCTTCAAGAATGAATTTCTGCCCCTTGCGGGGAACAGCACCCCTACGAAGAATGCATAGTCTAGTAGCAACTGCAGATATATGAGCAAATAGCTAAATCCCGATATATCCACCAGAGCACCCGCTCCTCTACCTTATTCTCTGCCCTCTCTGGCACCCACACCTTGCACAGACTTCTAGAAAGACTGTACATTTCAAGTATTTGTTTAACCATTTCTAGTGGGCTCAATGACTGCTCCACACCCGTCACCCCCAAACAGATATGTCTACCAGGAACCAGTGAATGTAACCTTAGTTGGAAAAAAGGGTCTTTGCAGATGTAATTAAGTTAAGGATTTCAGGATGAGATCATCCTGGATTATTTGGATGGGCACTAAATCCAATGATAAGTGTCCTTAGTAGAGAATAGACTTGAGGGCACGGGGGGGGGGGGGAAGGGTAAGCTGGGACAAAGTGAGAGAGTAGCACTGACGTATATATACTACCAAGTGTAAAATAGATAGCTAGTGGGAAGCAGTCGCATGGCACAGGGAGATCAGCTCGGTGCTTTGTGACTACCTAGAGGGGTGGGATAGGGAGAGTGGGATAGGGAGACGCAAGAGGGAGGAGATATGGGGATATCTGTATATGTATAGCTGATTCACTTTGTTATACAGCAGAAACGAACACACCATTGTAAAGCAATTATACTCCAATAAAGATGGGGGAAAAAAAAAGAGAGAAAGGCAGAGGGAAATTTGGCACAGACGCAGAAAAGCAGGCCATGTGAGATGGAGACAGAGACTGGAGTGATATGGCTACAAACCAAGGAATGCCAACAGCCACCAGAAGCTGGGAGACATTCTTCCCTGGAGCCTCTGCAGTGGAGAAGGCCTGGCCAAAACCTTGATTTCAGACTTCTGGCCTTTAGAACTGTGAGAGGGTAAATTTCTGTTGTTTGTAGCCACCAAGATTATAGTAATTTGTTGTGACAGCCACAGGAAACAAATAAGCCATCTCTCCTCCTCCTAGAGGCATACACACAGTCTTGTTCATCTGTGTGGTCCTAGTGCATAGCCTGGTGACTGACACATTGCACGGTAGGAACAGTGAGTGGGAAGCAACTCTAAGCTTACTGCTTCCTCTGCCAGATGGGAGCATCTGAGGCCTAGAGCCAGGTACTCCTTCCATTCCTCCTGCTCTCCCCAGCAATCTTCTCCTGTGTAGGCTAAACAGTCCTTTCTTACATTTTCTTGTTTAGAAACATGCATTTTAAAAATGTTAAAAAACATAGATACACATAACTTTATATAAACTGGATTATATTATACAGGTTCTCCTGTAACCTGTTTTTTCTTCTCGTTAAATAACGTTATGGGCATCTCTCCATGTCAATAAATGTAGCTAAACATGTGTGGATTAATATAACTTATTTAACCAGTCTCCTACTGATGGATGCTAATATCTCTCTTAAAATGGAATAGCCATTTTGACATAGGTACTGTAAATCATGCCATATCAATAGAATGGAACCGTTATTGCTTTTGACTTGAATACTACACTTATTCTAATGTGGCAAATGGTTTCATGAGCTTTGTGACCTAGTTGCTACCTTTTTTTTTTTTTTTGATAGCATATTGCTATCTTCTTTTGACCCTGTGGTGAATTAAAATCCCTATATCTTTTAACCTGAATAGTTCTGAAGTGAAGGGCTCCTAAATTTGTGTTTGAGCAATTGATTACATATATTTAAAAACAATCCACGTGGGAGTTTTACATACACTTAGTCATAGTTTAGGCATGGTCTTGTTTCTGCTTTTAAACTGAACTCTATGTCATAAACATTTTTTTTCATACACTATTGACTTTTCTTTAAACTTTTAAGATTTTATATTCATTTCTGTTTATTATTGGGAAAAATGGATTTTCTCCCATCATTTCAGCCCACTGAGATAATTCTGGAGCTACACTTTGTGCTCCATTATACAAGTCATTCACACCTAATAAGCAGGTACAGGCACACCTCAGATATTTGGGATTCAGTTCCAGATCACCACAATAAAGCAAATATCACAATGAATTGAGTCACATGAATTTTTTGGTTTCCCAATGCATATAAAAGTTATGTTTACACTATACTGTTATCTATTAAGTGTGCAATAGCAGTATGTCTTATAAAACCATGTACATAACTTAATTTTAAAATATTTTATTGCTAAAAAATGCTAACCATCATGGGAGCCTTCAACAAATCATGATAGTAACATCAAAGATCACTGATCACAGATCACAATAATGAAGAAGTTTGAAATATTGCAAGAATTACCAAAATGTGATATAGAGATATAAAGTGAACAAATACTGTTGGAAAAATGGCACTGATAGGCCTCCTTGACACAGGGTTGCCACAAAACTTCACTTTGTAAAAATGCAATACTCTGAAGTACAATAAAATGAGGTATGCCCATATTTCAGTTTTTCCTCTGTGTTAGGGACTGCAGTGTCGAGTAGTACTAGGTGAAAGAGGGAACTCTGACTCTTACATCAAAAGGCTCCCCTCCTGGTTGATATTAAACTCCTAGTGGACATCCTGTCTTCCATTATTCTCCTCCCATACAATACCTCTATCAGATTGTACTGGCTTTTGTCTTGGCCCATTCAGGACAGGCCTTGCGCCTCTTTGTCCTGCTTTCCCTATAATACCTAGTACAGTGCCTGGTGTTCAACATAAGAGGTGCCAATTAACATTTGTTGTTTTAAATTGAAATGTCCCCAAGAATATAATGAATTCAATGTGGTGGATCCACATAGCCTCCTAGCAATCAGCATTTTCTTTTGCACTTGCTCATTAATCATCTATTCAATAATCCATTTCTGGAATTCACAAGGGATCGATGCCAAGCTCACTGGATTATATCCCCCTTTACCACTTTCTTGAAAGTCAGGACCTGGGAAAGCTTTGTGCAGGAAGTGGGGCTTCAAGTTGGTGTTGATGGACAGGTATGATATGAGTAAAGAGAAGGAGAGGCCTTTTGGAAACCAGAAATCTCTTTGTAGTAAATGTGGTTGGAAGACAGAGCTGTTCACAGACACAGAGAATAGTTTTATGTTAGTGAAATCTTGGTTAAGTGAGCACTATGATAACCCTGAAAAAGAGAATGTGGTGTTGGAAGCAGAGAATGGCCTATGCCCTCAGGCACATAGATGGAGAGGCAGGGAAGCCAGGCTGTTCTCTGCTTCCTATACCACATTCCCTTTCCAAGGCTGTTCTGGTGCTTGCTTAGCCAAGATTTCACTAATTCCATCATCTTTATAAATGTAAAACCTCAAATACATAAAAATATACTTATTGGGCTTCCCTGGTGGTGCAGTGGTTGAGAATCTGCCTGCCGATGCAGGGGACATGGTTCAAGCCCTGATCCGGGAGGATCCCACATGCCGCGGTGCTCCGCAACGGGAGAGGCCGCGATAGTGAGAGGCCCGTGCACCGCGATGAAGAGTGGCCCCCGCTTGCCACAACTAGAGAAAGCCCTCGCACAGAAACGAAGACCCAACACAGCAAAAATAAATAAACTCCTACCCCCAACATCTTCAAAAAAAAAAAAAAAAAAATATATATATATATATATACACACACACACACACACTTATTATCACCATACTTGTGTCCTATTTGATTTCTAGATATGGCTGTGGTGCCCAGCCACAGTGTGAAAGGACAGGAGGGGGTGAGTAGGAAGACCAAAGTGGTACAGAAGCCCCTTTTTGTCATGAGTTGGGAATGGTTAAGAAAGTAACTATTTGGGATATAAACCTCATTGATTCAGGCTAATTAGTGGTAATATAAGTAGAAGTGCAAAGTCTGAATTATTGAATACTTAGGAAAAGAAAGGCAAGTTGTAGGTGTTGAGTAACTCTAACAAATGCTTGCATCTGCAACGTTCCTCATAATACAGCATTGCAGGTGCTGAGTTTAAATGGCAAGATCACAAAATTTAAGATTTCTTGATTTTCAAACTTCTATAAAGTTGTAAGTGCCAAAAAAGAGCCGCTTATTACTGTTAATACCATCCCATGTATATCTGCAACCCCTCCCTCTGTCCTACCTCCTGCCAAGCTTGTGAGGCCTTAAAAGTCACAGGTTACAGAAAGAACAAAACAATATCTGGGTTTCAGTTGTCACTTTTGAGATCACACTGAGCTCTCTACGTAACTTGAATAACAGGGTTTGTTGTGATGGGGGTCAAGTGATGCTGGAAGGAGGTAGGCCTGGTCTCAACTCACCCTTTAGAGCAGGGCAGGCCCTTCGTAAAGGGAGGTGCTGGGGGGTACCCTGTTAATTGCAGAGGCTCAGCCCAGTAGGTGAAACAGGCACACACAGTGGTTCAAGGGGGCAGGTGATAGCAATAGCCTGTCTTGAATTGGGCAGATGCTCAGCATGGGGCCAATGGGGAGGTGAAGGAGTTGCTTATTGGGAGGGTGGGAACTGCTGATGTGCCGTGCAGATCCAGCAACTGACCAGGGGCTCATGGAGCAGTGGTACAGCTTGACCTTCAGTGGAAGACAGACCATCTCAGCATGCTGCCCCAAGCAGAAGCCCAGCCCTACAAACTGCAGAGATAGGGGTGGGTTAAGGTGGGGCCTTTGTTCAACTCAAGATTTAGATACAGACGGGGGGCTCTGTAGGAATGTGTATCACAGGGTGAGTTCCCCAGGAAGCAGATTCTGAGATTCAAATCAGCATACAGGAGGTATATTTGGGAATGCTTTTGGGATCAACATCGGTGGAAGGATGAGATGGAAATCAGAATTGAATACAGAGAAAGGTTAGCTGAGATGCTGTCCCAGCAAAGGCCTTGACTGACCTCATGGGTAAACTTGGGAGAACTCAGCATTGCCCTGGGCTGGACGGAGAGACCCGAGGGGGTCAGGCCCTTATACTCCCAAATTGATCAGTCACTAGGTGCCAGCTGCCACTGGAAGGAGGTGTGGCTTTGGGCCAGACACTTTTCTTCAACAGAAGCAATTCTCAGAAATGGCTAACAGCTGAGGGCCATCTTCTGGCTGTACTCCCAGCAGCTGGAGGAATAAGTCCTTCCTTCCTGAAAGAGGATCTGGGGAGCACATCAGAATATCCACCTCAGTAAGTTACAGCCTGGGGGACAAGAGTGTCCAGTAGCCATGAATGATAGAATGGGGATATTAGAACTTTGATCAACATGAGAGGGAAGACATAATATTATATTAAATCTCACTGGATTGAGCCTGATGGGAGGGGAGGCTAGAGTGAGGGAGGGGTTATGAAAGATGGGAGGAATTGTCCATTACTATTTGCATACTTCCTCTCTCTGAACCCAGTTGCTCTGGGCCCTGGGGTGGGATGTGGAGGAGGGGAGGGCGATGGTGGGAGTTCACACAGGTTAAGGGCTCGATGATCCCAGCTATGAGAAGCTGAGGAAGACAGAGATGGGGAAATAAAAGGACTCTGTGGATATCTATGGGACATTTCTCCGTTCATTCTAGCAAATCTTGTACGTCATGACCCTGGGGCTTATAATGCCATAAAAATGTTCAAATAGTCAAATCCAGTCACCACGTACAAACACGCAATTTTAATTTTAAGAAATATTTGTCAAGGCATTGATGCAATTCTGTTCCTTAGGCCTAAATTAATATTCTTTTATTGTGAGATTTCCATTGTGTTGTTCCAGCCATTTTGTGTTTCAAGACCAGAGCAGGAGATTTTTTTATTAATTAATTTATTTTTAGAGAGACTCATCCCTTTTCTGCACAGCTCAAAGTGGTCTTCGATTTAACACCACTTGGAAGGCAGGAAGGAGGGAAAAATTGTTTAGATTGAGTCCAAGAATAGAAAATTGTTATACCAAAAAAACTTTCCCCTTTAAAAAAATGAAGTGAGTAAGCAGTGGGGAACTCACATTAGAGCATGTTTCAATGTCAGTGTTTAATGTGTCACAACATTTGGCTCATCTTGGCAAATCATGAAATTTTTCTAATTCCTAAGGTATCATTAAACAGCTGTTGTTTTTTTTCTAAATAATATTAACTCTGCCCCCTCCCCAACCAGGATTGTCTAGGTTTCAATAGCCTAGATTTTCAGTGCAATGGTGTCAATTTCACTTTGGAATCCTTTCACAGATTATGGATGTCCACTTCTCATGCGGGGGTATGAACATGCAAGAAATGGTCAAGAGTTTGCTGTTCGTGAAAAGATTCAGCTGTAGTGGCATCTGGACAACACACTTTCAAAACGGGGTTATTTCATAATTGCATCGGCTCTGTCCAAGAAAAGAGAACACATTCAAATTCCCTGTAATTCAAACCATTTGTTACCGGAGCTCTCTGTCCTGAGCTAGAGAGGACTGGTATCCTTGAGAGATTGTTGTGTTCCAAACTGTCCACGTCCCCTTGGCTTGAAAATTTCATTTTGGACTTGGTGCTGTGACCAGGGAAGTTGTATGAAGAGATGCTTTCCAGGTGAGAACAATGAAATGCTGCCCTTGATTGGGCACGGACTATGTCTATGTGCTGAGATTTGTGTGTAATTCATCCAAACACTCCCATTGGTCAATCCAGAGGTTTGGTGCTCATAGGATCACCAGTTATTTGTGTGGCTTCTTACTCCACACGGGCAGAAGCCAGAGGTGGCAGGACGCAGAGTGACTTAGGGAGAAGAACATAGGGCTTGGGGGCCCAAAGAAAACTAGGTGTGCGTCTCATCGCTGGGCACATTCCTAGCCTTAAGCAAGCCATTTAACTTCTCTGAACATCAGCTTCCTTGTTTATAAGATGATCACACACACACACTCACACACACACTCACTCACTCACTCACTCACGCACTCACCTTACATGGTGGTGATGAGAATTAGAGATAATATATCTAAGATGCTCAGCATACTACCTGGCTCATAGTGGATACCCAATACTTGGAAGTTATTATAATTGTTAGCTATTACTAAATAAAGTCTATGAAAAGGCTCTTTCTGTATAATCTAAATCCCCATTATGCTCGTCTTATGCCCAATCTGGCAGTAAAAGAGGGCTTGCTGACAGCATCCATCTTTCCATTCACAAGACACATGAAATATATGGCCTTCTTCCTAATGGTTTCCCAAAGGTCTGCTAGGTTTCCTGGCAATGAGTCAGCAATTCAAGCTGGTCCAGGTACAGAACAAAATTGTGCCAATAGCCACATTCCATGCACAGAACACTCCCCAACTGGGCCATACACGCGGCGGCCGTGTGTGCCAGCCTCTCGGGCCTGGCTCACCAGGCAGCTGCATAAATTGCTTCGAACATGAGGTTATTTATGGCATAACCAACCCTGCCTTTGGCCTAGCTCTTGTTCTCATTTCTTAAATGATGGTATTAGTGCTGGGGTAAGACACGCAACGTAGGAAACTGAATTCCACAGACAAACGTTGCCAGGTGCAGACTTACCAACTCCGACTGCGCTGGACCTTGTCAGTTTATTGTTGGCTCCGCAATTCCACGCTCCAGGGTGGCAAGAACTGCCCTAAGTGAAGACAGTCCACAGCACATCAGTGACAGCTAGGCAGAGAGCAACAGTCTGATTTTTCTGTAATTCTGAATTTGTGAGTGCTCTCAGCAGGGTATTCTGACAGTGGTTATAACCTTAGAAGTAAAGTTAAAAGAAAATATATGTAAAAGAGTACCTAGGACTCTTTTATATATATTTCCAATTTTTGCCTCTTACCTCACCCTTTATCTGAAGAAACTTAAGATAGATGGAATGGTCTTTTATTCTTAGCTTTCCCTAATTTTCAAGCCAAATTAACAACATATTGGAACCACACTTAAAATGCAATGGGTTTTACAGATTTTTATGATCCAAATTCTCCCCATCCCTAGTCAATCTAGTGCCCTTTTGTGGTGGGAAAAGGTACAGATGGGTGTAAGCCTTGGCACTGATTTTAGGAGAGAGGGCCGATATGAGAGGTGTGAACTTTTATAATTTTGCTTTTGCTCCAAGTCCTTATGCCCTATGAACCAGCTGAGAAAGTAGGCCCATAATTGGCCCAGTGGGACTTAAATTTTTTTTAAAGCTGTGTCAGTGTGAATGGTCATCTGCTTCATCAGGGACTATAGCTCCAGAGATGGAGGGGCACCAGGAGATGATGGGATTGTGACCAAGTCCCTTTTTACTTTGACACCTGCATTTGTACCTTATTCAATCATTCATTCAATCAAAGAAATATCTGTTCAAATATTTATTCACATTCTACTATATGACACACACTGTGCCAAATGCTGGAGAAATAACTGAATTTTGTTTCCTGTGTGGTAGCTCTGGGGAAAGGGTGCTGTGATGCCCACCAAAAAATCGTCAATTCTTATTTTATTTGCAGGTGAATTACTTAATGAAATTATTGCTGTTGGTTCTAGTCAAGGCCTTTTAAATCATATACTGGGTGTTATATAGAAGCAATTAGAGAGGAAAGTTAACGACGTGAATTTCCCTTATGGATACCAGCATTCAACCACCAATGATGGGATGCAGGACAAAGAGCTGACTTTTGTCCCTCAGAATCACAAAGGTTAACCTAAGGAATATACTAAGGAAATATATCTATATCCATGTTCATATCCATATATAATACCTATATCTACATCTTTTTAAGGATAGTTCATTGTCTTCTTATCTGACACCCTCTAAAGGGTTACATTGCATGATATCTCTGAGATGGAGAAGAGTGGCCATTTGTTGAGGGTAAGCTATCTGAGTAGATATAGTGTTACTGCTTGATGCTTAGCACACTTTGCTTCTCCTCCCTGTTTAAAGTCCTTCCAATTTCCTTTGAGAAAGCTCCCTTCCTCCATTTCTACCACGTGGTGTGGGTGGAATTTTAACTCCCTTAAAACTTCATGCCTTAAGCTAATCACTCTGCTTCCTCTGGCTACAGTATTGCTTCAGGGAGAGACCATTAATCCAGTAATATACATTGAGATGAGAGAAAACCTTTGCTAGAATTTCTAGAAAAGAGAGATTCCTTTCTCTCTTCCATGGAATCCACTAGATTGAATGGTGTAGTACGTAAGAATGGAGACAGACATTCCTTTTGTCATCCCAAGGAAAGCCCTCAGCTTCAGGGGTGACACAGGGAGAAGAGGACACTGTGGAGAGCCTGAGGAAACTACAGAAGGAAGAGCAGAGAAATGGAGAGAAGCCTAATCCTTTGTGATACCTTTTTTTAAAATTTATTGTTATTTTTTGGCCACACCGCATTGTGGCATGTGGAATCTTAGTTCTCTGACCAGGGATTGAACCTGTGCCCCCTGCAGTAGAAGCTCAGTCTTAACCACTGAACCACCAGGGAAGTCTCCTGGGTTTTTCTGGGGTTTTTTTTCTTATTTTATAATTGAAGGATAGTTGACTTATAATATTATATTAATTTCAGGTGTACAACATAGTGATTCAATATATTTATAGATTATATTCCATTTAAAGTTATTACAAAATAATGGCTATGTTTCCCTGTATAATATATTCTTCTTGCTTATTTATTTTATACATAGTAGTTTGTATCTTTTAATCCTCTACTCCTATCTTGTTCCTCCTTCCTTCCCTCTCTCTACTGGTAACTACTAGTTTGTCCTCTGTATCTGTGAGTCTGTTTCTGTTTTGTCATATAGGTTCATTTGTTTTATTTTTTAGATTCCACCTGTAAGTGATAACATAGAGTATTTGTCTTACTTTGACTTATTTCATTAAGTAATACCCTCTAGGTCTATCTATGTTGTTGCAAATGGCAGAATTTAATTCTTTTTTATGGCTGAGTAATATTCTATTTTATATATGTATATATATAGAACACATCTTCTTTATCCATTCGTCTGTTGATAGACACTTAGGTTGCTTCTATATCTTGGTTATCGTAAATAGTGCTTGCTGCTCTTAACGCTGGGGTGCACGTATTTTTTCGAATTAGTGTTTTTGTTTCCTCTGGATATACACCCAGCAGTGGAATTGCTGGATCATATGGTGGTTCTTCTTTCAGTTTTTTGAGGGACCTCCATACTGTTTTCCACAGTGGCTGGATGGAATTATACAGTCCCACCAACAGTGTACTAGGGTTCCCTTTTCTCCACATCCTTGCCAACATTTGTTACTTGTGCTCTTTTTCATGATAGCCATTTTGACAGGTGTGAGGCGATATCTCACTGTGATTTTGATTTGCATTTCTCTGATAATTAGCAATATTAAGCTTTTTTCCATGTGCCTCTTGGCCATTGATACTGTTGGAGCTTCTAGATCAAGCCTTACCTGAAGTTAGCATAACCTCTGGACTTTCCAACCATGGGAGCCAATACATTCCCTTTTTTTGCTTGAGTCAGTTGGAACTGGACTTTGTGTCAGTCATGACACACAGACACACACATGACATAAAGAGTCCCAATAGGTACCATGGATTTTGAACTCTTCCTAAATTTCCATCAGACACCAAAGGTACTCATAAATTCAATCCAGACGTAGATTACATACATCTCTGCTCATACAAATTAAGAGCTAACTGGAACAAGTGGCCGGGGTGGCAGGGAGAGGTGGGAACATTTGAGATTGTTCAAAGCATTTGAGACTGGGGGGGAGCAGTAACATATGACTTTCTGGAATAGCTTCCACTCTCGTGAATATGTTCATAAAACATATCTCCTAGAATAACAATCCTAGGACTACACAGTTAATAATACTAGGTTTCCCACTGTGCTCTGTCCTCTTTCCCACTCATAGGAATTAGTTCGCATTTAGGACACACCACAACCTGTGGCTGCAGGTCCACACTACTGGGCTGCATGAAGGAGGGAGAAAGATGTCTGTAAAGGAGCCAGGAAGAAGACAGGTTGCCTGAGCCGAGAATGGAGCGTCTTTTATGTTCTTTGATAACTTTGAGATTACCCTTTCCTATTCCTTTCTCCTCATCTATTAATGAGCATGAACTACATCCTGGCCTTTAATCATTGATATCATTTCATATACACTTTTTCATTATCCTCATCTCTCTTTTGCTCCTACGAACATCTGTTTCCCAGACCCACTCTTTAGAATTGAGCATATACATGGCAGCTTTCCCCATCTCTGAGCCACGGAGCTAAATTTCCTATGCACCTTCAAGCATTAAATTGAAAATTAAGCTGCATGTACCATACTTTGTTATAATTACCGTTTAGAAAAAAATCCTTGTTAATTTGGTATCCAAGAAAGTTATGTGGTCCATATGCTATGTAAGAATTTATAGTCCAGAGCAATAAAGTTTGGTAATAAAGGGATAGTGATGAGTGAAAGGGACAAATGTAAATTAACATTCCCCAAATAAATCAAACAGTTTAGAAAACTGGGCCATTCATGGAAACCACATGCAACTAGTTATAATTGCCAGTTTCCAAGTGTCTGATTTTAGTTTCCTTAAAAAAATTTTTTAAAAACAAATAGACATGATTTGAAGCTTAACATTCTGGTATCATTTGACAGTCACAGTGCTGCTGAGCCTGCCACAGAAATCATTCTAATTATTCTTATAGAGTCTTTGGCATTGGCTTGGATAATGATAGGAATTAGTGAGTCTTACCTAGACAAGGTCCCTTCCTTTGAGGAATTTATCCTTTACAACTATCTGCACTGGCCTGAGCTGCACTGGGATCAGTCTCTCCTCATTGACCCAGAAGAGTCTCTTGGCTGATGATCATGACTGACATCATGTTTCACGGACTTCTCTGGGCCAGGCCCTGCACTGAGCTCTTCATATGCATTCTTTTCATTCTCACAGTCTTTAGAGGGAGTGTATTACCTAAGATTTTTTTCAGTTGTAAGTACGAAAAATGCCAACTAGAAATGACTTCTTAAGTGATAAAGAAATGAACTGTCTCTAGGAAAAAAAGGTCTAAAGGTAGGGCAGGCTGGTATAGTTGATAGATAAGGCTATAGAGGGGAAAAGAAGTGAACCATTAAAGACATTATTAAGCACATTAAGGAGTTTGAACTATAACCTGAGATCAGTGGTGAGTGATTAAGAATTTTTAGCAGAGGAAGGACTTGATCAGAATAAAATTTTAGCAAGATCTCTCTGACTACAGGGTGGAGAGGAGATTCCTGTAGTATTAAGGCTGGGTTTACAAGTCCAAATAAAGCGGAGGAGGAAGGCCACTACTTGGCTAATTCAAGTGCCCTACTTGTGCATTATCTGGGGCCTCCCTGTGACTGACTTTGTTGGTTCACTTATCAGCCATTCCCAATTCCTTTCTCCTTTGTCCACATCCCACTTCAGAGACTGAAAAATCCAGATACTTTACTAGCCATTCATCTAGAGGTGGTCATGTGACCCAGTTTGACTATGGGCTTCTGGAAGAGTTCAACTTCTTGCCTGGAGCTGTCTTTTGACCCTGAAGAGACACAACTAAGGATGAATGCCCACATGGAGAAGGAGAATGGAAGGGACCTAGGACCCTGACGACATCACAAATTCTTCCTAGCTACCTCGTTCAGCAAGCAATAAATGTGCCTATGGTTTAGGCCAGTGTTTGTGACTTCTTCTGTTACCCACAGCAAAAAGCACTCCTAGGAAAGTGATTTTCAATTCTCTATTTCATTTTGATTGTGCATACACTTTTTGAATCCTTCAAGCAAGAGATGGAAGTTTCTATAGTGTGCTTATTACACTAACAGGCTGGAAGACAGAGCTCTGTAAAACTTCTGCTCCCTTTGGAATAAAAATGTGTATGTGCAATGCAGTACCTGCTTGGTCAGCCTGGAGAAGGCTTGGTGAATTCCTGCAGCCGTGGCTCCATTTCTTGCTGCCCACGATTGGCATGGGATTGGAGTGAAGTCCATTTGGCCTGTGACTGGACCTGAGGGACCAAAAGCAATAGTAGAGAGGATCATGAAGATTTTTTTTAAAAAGTACCATGAAGTTTTAATAAGGCTTCATGTTTGGAGAAGAATATTACTTACCAACATGCTTTTCCTTTAAGCAATTTATGTTAATAGAAAAGTGTCCGAAAGAAAAATTAAACAGAGCAGTGGGGCACGTTATATTTTTCTCAGACAGACACGGCACTTTTATTAGAACCTTAATGAAATGTATACCCATAAAAGACGCGTCCCCGCCCCCATCCCCACAACTTAAACATGGCCGACGGTAGTCACACACACAGAATACCCGAGCCAGCTCCACTGATTAACGTGTCGTCTGAGGTCTGCCATCACCTGACAGGATAAGGCTAATCCGAATCGACTGCATGCCATGTTTTTATGACATGGAGCTATTGAAAAGTACAGGAATAATTAACTGGAAATGTAATAGAGGAAGCTCTCTCTGAGCTCAGGCTGTCACAGAGTATAACACCTGATATGGCTTCCCTGAGCACCAGACCCACTGCAATAACACTTTTCATGCTACTTTCTTAAGAAACTGGTGACTCAAGTCATCCATCAGTGCAATTCGTTCTGAAGAGAGCATGACAGCTGTGGCAGGTACAAAACAGAGGCGCCTTGTTCCACTGAGTGACACTAATTATGGGTAAGGGCTTTGTAAACATGCCTCTCTGTTCGAGGGAAGTGAACAACATATAGTAAAGCACCAGCATAACCAAAATGACGTCTATAAATAAATAGAAAATAACTGCACTTTTCTAATTGAAGGCAGATAGGTAAATATATCAGGGGGCACTTAGGCCTGCTTTGGATACAATGAGTCATTTTCTACTCCCTGGCAAAGTGAAAAAGGCAATTGGCTCTTGAAATTTCCCCAGATGTGGCATGCTGGAAAGAAGGCTTTCCACCTATACAGCTTCTATCTCAATGAAAAGTGTGTATATGTTATAACACACATAGGTGTATGCTTATATGGGTTTGTGTGCAAGGCTCTCTCAACTTAGAAATAAATTTTTTATGATACGACATCATTTTAGGCAATGGTTTGGCACTCTGGCATTTAACAGAGAAGTGATAAACATGATGATTATTTACTGAGGCTAGCCCACTAAGTATGAGCTGAACTTGAACACAAATAAACCTATGGGGCAATCAGTAGGTTTGCGGGCATTCGTTAACCTGAGAAGATACACTCATCTGCTGTAGGCTTGTATCCATAGTTAGACTTGCATTCAGCTGTGAGAGAAAACCCAAGATAACAGCTTGGACTGATAGAAATCCCTTTCCGTCTCATGTGAAAATACAGGCAGATGGTTCAGGGCAGCTATGATGCTCAGTGGGTCAGGGAGCCAGGCTCTCTCTACTGTGCTGTTTCACCTTGGATGGCCCACACCCCAGGGTCACAACAGTGAGTGCTGTGTTTCAGCAGCAGGATGGAGAAAACTTGACAAGGGCACACCTGCACTGTTTCTTGGTTAGATTCCTGGAAGCTGCCACATGACACCTCTCATTGGCCAGAGCTAAGTCATATGGGCATACCTAGCGGCAAAAGGGCTGATGATGCGTCTCCATCCCTGGAGGTAAAGAATGTTATGAACGTAAAGAAGTGAACATGGATACTGAGAGGACTACTGGTAAGCTCTGCATACTTGTTCCTATTGAGGAAGAAAGCTGTTTTGTAGCATGTAATAAGATAAAAGCTCCTGCTGCCCTGGACCATTCCCATTTTCCTCATTCTTCTTTCCCTAAATCCCTCACTAAAACCAGAGATACTTGGTGTAGGCCAAGAAGCAAATCCTAAATGGAAGAATTTTTCTTACTCCCCAGGGAGGGGTAGTAGGAAGGCTGCCCCGCTGGTTCCTTCTCCCAAATCTTACTTTGCCCATGCCCAAATTCCATAGCGCATCTTTTTCAGCATGAGTCTAGATTCTTGATCAAAAAGCAACTTCCTCTAGGAATAGCTTTCAATGTCTTTAAGATTTTTACAGTTTAATTTGAATGGGTTTCTGAGTTTTTTATCTTTCTTGAGTGCACAAGTCTTTACTAGAAGAAAATGACGTTGAGACTGCCCATCTAATATACTGGAGATGAAGGGAGGTATAATAAATTAGATATTTGTATGAATTTTTTAGGATTTTGCTGTTTGCAGCCTTTGGTTAAGAATTCTGTTAACCTGGATTTTTTTAAAGGAACATTTTTCTCCATGGGTCTTTTTTTCATCTAAGCAATTAAATAATAAAGAAGAAAATATTACCCCCAAACCTTCTTTTCCTTTTCTGCTGAGTTTTTCTCTCTCTGGTTTAGAGATGTATGACTTTGTGTGCATGAGTGTATATCAGTTAGGTAATGTACTTTGAGGGCATGGAGTGTATGCATTAGAATTATTCTGTGTATGACAAGAGCTAAGTAAATACGGTATTGTGCCAGGAGTTCACTGTGGAAGCAATTGCTTGGAAGAGCATTTAGTGCCACTCTATCCAAGTCAGAGCTTTCACTGAAGAATTCTCAGAAGTGGCTCTAGCTCATATAAAGAAGGAGAGATCCCTAAAGTAAAAGGAGAGGGCATTTTGGGGAGTGATGAGCTGAACAGGGTGGAGGAGCAGAACTGAAACTCACATCACCACATTCAGCGTGTGCTCACTGATAGCAGAGGAGAAGGCCATGTGGAGGAAACCCATGTTGGGTTCTACAGTAAAGGAGATGATAGCCTTTACTGAGCATCTATTGTATGGCATGCATTTCCCTAGGTGTCTTGCAAACAGACCTTCATTTAGTCTTCACAACAAGCCTGGGAAACAAGCACAATCATCTAGTTTTACAGATGAAGAAACTGAGACCAAAAGAAATTAAAGACAAAGTCAAAGCTGGGGCTTGAATACAGTCTGCTGATTTCGCAGGCTCTGTCTACTATACCACACTGGGTTTGACACAAGGGGGGCAGAAAAGAAGAGCTGGTCAAGTGGTTTAACCTGGGGCTCTTGCTCACACAGCCCTCACATCTCATATTCCCCAGTAGTCACACTTTAATCAAAGCTGGGCCAGCTGCTGTGTCTCCAGGACTTGACATGGCCTCTAGCAGCTGGGGAGGCCGATGATGATGCACGGCAAACAGCAGGATCCTTAGTGGTTCTTGGATATCATTGCTGGTCACCACTTCCTAGCAGATGGGACAAGGCCTGGGAGTTCTAGTGGTTAACCAAGGCCTGTTGTTTTCTTTTTAGGCATTGTCTTGGTTCCCAATTAGCCAGGAGATTTGTTTTGCTTTTAAGTCACGAAGATCCCAGCTGTCAAAGTCTTTCCTTACCAAACATCTGTAGCCATCCCGCCTTGGGCTATGAACTCATCTGATCTCCTACTCCAAGCTGCCTTGAATTTGACCTAGTCTTGGCCATGAGACCTTCAATGAAATGTTAAGCGGTAAGTGGTATTTGTGAGTCAGTCTTCCCTCTGAGTCAGAAATAGAACAATGTCTCAGCATGTTAGAGGGAGTATGGGGCCACCCTGTGATGAAACACAAAGGGCTCTTCCCCCTTCATTTTCCTGGGGTACAAAGTGATTTGTGATGTATATTGAGAGTCTGTTTTTGGTGAGAGTGAGGATAAAACCTCGGGGCAGCCAGATGAATTCATTTTCCCTTCTTTCTTCTCTCCCTCCCTCCTTCCTTTCTTTCCTTCCTTCACTCTTTGACTTTTTACTTGCTCCAAAATAGTAAAACTTAATCATTCAAGGAGAATTTATATTTCTCCTTAACATTTTGATTAAGGAACTTATTCCTAGTATTAATGCTATTGTTTAGTAAAATTGTGGTAGAATGGAAAAAATACTGGGTTAGAAGCAAACAAAACAAAACAAACTAAAAACCAAACCAAAAAGGTTTTTGAGTGATGGCTTGACAAATTGAGAACTGAGAGCTCTCAGGCAAGTCACAAACTCGATGAAGTTTCATTTTCCTAAAGGAAACAGAAAGACAACCAAATTTGCCTCACCTCCCCTACAGGAATGTTATCAGACACTAGTGAAATAATCTGTGTGCAAATGCTCTGTAAACTAATATGTGTCAAGAACATGGTTGGCAGTTTAGGTTCTGGTTTCAGACAGGTCTGGGAGCAATCCTTATGTGGTGTGACTTGGGAAAATGACTTTTTCTCAGTGGTTCTCAACTGGGGGCAATTTTGTGCTGCCCCAGGGATATTTAGCAATGTCTGGAGACATTTTTGGTTGTCACAACTGGGAGGTGGGGTGCTACAGCATCTAGTGTGTAGAGGCCAGGGTTGCCACTGGACATCCTACAGTGTACAGGATAGCCTCCCATAAAAAAGAATTATCTGGCTCCAATGTCAATAGTGCCCACATTAAAAAACCCTGCTTTATCTTTATAAACCTCAGTTTTTATTTCATCTCAAGGTAAGACAGAAATAATAGAGTACTTATTGCACAGAGTTGTCACGCAGGTTGAATAAAGTAACACAACTAAATCTGAGCGCCTAGCATATGTTAAGTGCTCATGGAAGCTCTTCTGTGCTCAATGTTCCTGTAGCTGCTCGCCCCAGAATCCTTTCTACTTGTTTGCAACCCTTAATTATTAATCCTTCCTAAACTTACATTAGTAAATATACGTATCGTTGTGGCTGCCTAGTATTCATTGCCCCTCTTCAAGAGCATACCAGTTTCCTTTCTGAGAATTTCTTTTCCCCAATTATGTGAGCTCTTGGTGGGAACATAAATCTAGACACTTCTAAGGATGTGACAGGGGCCATGTTCTTCCTCTCCCTGTCCCTGCATAGCTGGGGAGAGGTCATGTGACCTGATCTTGGCCAATCAACCAATCTCTTCCAGGAGGTTGACTCCGGAGCTTAAGAAGTAATGAAAACATGTAGCAGCATGCTGGCCTTGGGGTTCCTGCTGCTACAAGTATGTCTGCTTCCCCATTCCACAGAGCCCCTTGGTTCCTGTCTCTTCCAGTGACTGTTCTCCAGCCTCTGGTGGACACACTAGGGTTGCCATAGCCTTCCAAAACATTTCCAGAGCTGTTTCTGTCTGTGGCAATTGAAACTCTTGGCTGATCACTTATCCATCAATGACCCAATGAATAGAACCATAGGACTATATGTATTGTGTCTGTTGGTAGAGGAGATAAGGATAGGGGCGTGGGTTTGTAGCCTAGATGGTAGCAAAACAGGGAAGAGCTTCTAACTGTATTTTTCCCAGTAGCACTGCAGCAATATTCAGTTCTAAGTTCTAGAGCTCACATTCTTTATCGAAGTAAAAGCTGAATCTTCCTCCTCCAGCCAAGTCCTTATCAATAAACATAAATTAGCAAAGTGTATTAACTCTGTCCTGTGATGAATCCTTTACATTTGGCTAATAGATTTGGGCAACAATATGACTTAAGCTATTGATTGAAGCAAATTCTCAGAAGTACATGGTACACTTATTGTAAAATACACATTTGAATCTATCCTTTTTTTCCACTTTATCTTTTGTGTTTGCCAGACCCTATTTTAATATCTGTATAGAATAGAAACCTACATTTTGTGTCCATTTGGGAATAGTCTAGCCAAACAATGACACTGGCTAGTGATAAGCACAAGGAAGAACAATTAACACATTCATTAACTGTTGTTTTTAGGTTGTTTCTCTGGACTAGAAGTGTGACTTCTGGTGGAAAAAAAATCCAATGAGTTTCACTTTCTCTTTAGAAATAACAGCTTAATAGCAAATCATATTTGTTCAGTGGGTTTAAAATTTGTCAAGCACTTTTTTAAAAAGAAAGAAATGGAAAATTTTATTTGAGCCAATCTGAGGATTGAGCATTTTTAAGTTTACGAAAAATATTGTACATGTATATCTTTTCTCATTAGAAATTCAAGTGTGTGAGAAATTTAAGCAGCTTTTCTTTTCTAAGGGTAGAAAACACTATATATATATATATATATATATATATATATATATATATATATATATATATATTCTTTTTCCTTATAATTACAAGATTTTGAGTATGGTTCCCTGTGCTCAAATTTTTTAAAAAAATAAAATCATTAAGTCTCTGATGAAGCCAGTTAGAAGTTCAAGACCTCTGAAGCTCAGTCTTCTCACCTCTAAAGTGGGAAAAGTAATAGTAATTATTGCAGTTGGTTGTTTGAATAAATGAAACCATGTGTGTATAGAGTTTTAAATTTATTTGAAGGGTTTGGTTATAGACAAAGATTTTATAATTTCTGATACTGGGGGAGAAGTTATTTTGTCAGTTAAGACTTTTTGCTAAGGATAAACTCAACTAAGCACTAGAAACAATCACCACTGTATATCACTCTGGGTCAATCAAAAGAGGAAACACGTCATGAATAGCATCTTCAGAGCAGCCACATATTTCAGAGGGAAATCTAGGACTGGAGAGACCTTGGTCTTTTCCAATATTAGTGACATAATGAAGACAACTCTCTCCACTTCTCTCTTCCCTCTCTTCCCCTCCCCAACATGGCAACACAAAGCAGATGCTTTTGGTCTTGGGACATGAAGAAAGCAAATACACAATTTTCCACTGATCAGTTTGGGTGTAGTCAAAGGAAATTGGCTAGTGACCTAATTTGGGCTACTGACCCCAAAAAGAGTGTGACTGATGCTTGGGGATTGAGCCCTACAGCTGTGAAAGTATCCTACCCCTGCTGAATTCCTGTCCATTTTTCAAATTCAAATAAGGCTTAGAACTAAAGTTTAGGCAAGTTGAAATGGAAACGTAAAAATCTATCTAACTGCTTATTTCTCTAATATTTGCTCTCAGTCTTATCTGTGAATGGTTTAGTAATTATTATTTTTAGTTTATCTCATAATGAATTTGTGTTTCCTCAATTGGATGTTAAAATTTTCTGTTGGAAAACTGGATAGGCTTGAGCAGAAATATCCCTGAAATAAAAGAGAAAATGCCAGTCTTGAGATTACATGTCTGTTGCACTACTGCTCCCTGGTGGTGGCATACTCAAATTGCAGGAATACTAAGAAAACCCCCCAAAAAACCCAGTCCTTTGAGGATGAGATATGAAGAGACTGTTCACAAGTATAGTTTCTCTTTGACCAATTCCCCTACATCCACTGGTTTTCTGATTAGTGAAAAATGAAGAGGCTGAGTGGACACTTGTCCATGTATCTTCTAGCTAAGTCCTCTGGACTTTAGAATGCACTGATGGCATGCCTTGTCAAGAGGGAAAATTCCATCACTGATATCACCAGCAGAAGCACAAGTCTCCTGGGCCATCCACCATCATCCAGATTCCCTCCCAAGTCCTTCTATTGTTCATGCTCACACTCTCAGTCTGTCATCAGCAAACTCCCTTGAATCCTCAACTGCTTCTCTGAATCACCCTTGGCCCTCTTGCTCCACCTGCACCTACCTCCCTGATATTTGTCTCAAGTGGTGGCTGCTCTTTCTCTCACGCTCCATATACCTGGGGGCATTGACACAGGATAGTTGTTCTATTCTCATGGTAGGTAATACCTATTACCCACGAGAAAGTATTTGCTTTCCTTCATTTTGCAGAAACCCCCATTTTTTTTAAAGCTCATAACATATTACTATTCTACTCAACATTCTCTTATAGCCCTCGTCTACTAGCCTCCCAGTTAGTCTCTTTATTTATAAGATTGTTACCTGATTCACTGTCTTCTTCTTCATTCTACTCCAGTTAGTATTCTTGGTGACTTCAATATCCATGTGGGTGATCCATCCAATACCTGGACTCTCAGCTACTTAATTTCATCACCTCTGATTACCTTTTCCTTCACTCTACCTCACCACCAATTCCCTTGATCAAACCAGTAATTGTATCCCCTCTAAAATATCAATTTCGAACATCCTTCTCTTCAATACTTCCTATTCTTCTATCTCATTTATTCTACTATCTTTACTCCAATAATTTTTTGACCTTATCAACTATGTCTCATCTCTTGATGCTACAGCATTTTTCACTACCCATCACCCTCTTCACCTTTAAACATAACAGCACTGGGTCCTACACCCACATCCTATGCCTTCTTTTCTATGACAATGGAAGATATGTCCATGTTTCACTGTGCTCCAGATCCGAGTCTCTAACCTTTGCTCCTATTATCTCCTTTGTCTCATGTAGTATCAGTTGTTTTCTTCTCTACTTGATTCTCCCCATCAGCATACGAACACATTCTAGTACCTCCTTTCTATATCTACCTTCTTTCAATCCCCCATCCCTCCAGCTACTAATTCCTTTCTCTGCTCCCCTTCACAGCAGCATTTATTGACAGTTGTCTTTATTTGCAGTCTCTATTTCCTCACCTCCCATTCTCACTTCAACCTACTCCAACTAGGTTTCCAGTTCCTTCACTGTACTGAACTTGCACTGCACTGTACTTGCTCCAATCAAGGTGGTTAATGCCTGTTGCCAGTCCAATTGTACTCTCATTTTATCCCCCACAGCATTCATACAGCTGACCACTCTCTGTTTGAAATCTTTTTTTTTCCTCTTGGCTTACATGTGTTGTTTTCAAACATTTTTGTTCATATAGCCCCTAAAAAATTTTAGTAAAATTTTGTAGACCCTTGCACATTTTTAGAGTTGACATCTATATTTTCATCATAAGTTTAAATAGTTGCTAGAAAGAAAATGTCCAGTATGTTATAAATATTGACATTTTAAAATTAAACTGTTATATTGCTCTTATTAAATGTTCCCAGTGGAATCTAAACACAATATAAATTTGATGTTCACTAACAACCATTTAGAAAACACATAGACTTCTTTTAACAGTTAGATATTTTATCAATACATTGTTTCCATTTCCCCTCGAATTTACATTTTCAATTAACTTGCTGCACAAAAATTTTCCTAATGTAATATATTGATATTTTATCACTCAACCAATTTTGTAACTAAATTATGTATATAAATTGATAATAAAACTTTAAAAATTTCCTATTCCTATAAGGCTCTACAAATTAAAACATTTCTTTTAGATTCAACTATCATTATAATTATTTATACACTTGATCAAAATAACATAAATATTGTATATTACACATTCTGATGAAAAAGTATTAACCTATAAAGAAAATTTTATTATAAACAAATTCTTATGAGTTGGCTAGGGCTTATTTTTTTCCCAATTAGTTCATATTTACACAGATACAACTTATTGTTATAATGAGACAGAATTCAGCATCAATTCTCTCCATTTTTCCTTTTCGAAAGATTTAAGCTGAGAAAACCTGTTTATATAAATAAGTAGATAGAATATTGCTTTAGAACTGTATGCAATTCTTTGAACTCCTGAGTTATATGCCAAAAATCACAGAGTAATTTATTACAAATTTTTTTTTAATAATCTACCAGTTCTCAACTCAATTAGGTTCTCCTCCAACTTTGTGGAAAGCAAAATATTGGCTATCACCTGACTTGCACAAGGCTTTGTCAGCTAGATATTACAGTCATGAACTTCATCAAACCGACACCAGTATTGTTTCTTTTTTGTGCCCGGGACAGTTTTACACTGTTGGGTACTGCTCTGTAGTAAGATCTGGGAGAGAAGAAAGTGGGAGACAAGTGATTGTGAAAGGAAATGAGCTGGAGAAGCTCTTAGTTTCAGTAGGCACATTCTCAGGCAGGTAAGTTTCTGGAGAGAGTGAATACGAAGTCAAGGATCTGGAAATCACTTTCCTTAGCACTGTCTATGCTTGTATTACCCTTAAATCTTTGCATACTCTGAAGGCCTCTGGTTTTCCTCCTAAATCAATAGCCTTTCCTTCTCCGTCCCTTGGCTGGTTGTTCCTCCTTTGCTTACCTCTAGATGTTGAGGGCCCTGGGCATCATTCCTGGGCTCCCTTGGTTCCCTGTTTAGGCCATGTCTTCTCTAGGCGATCTTAGTCCCAGTGCTTCAAATACTGTCAATAAACTGAAGCTCCCAAACTTGTATCTCCCATCCTGATCCCTTCATGCCCTATCAGTTTTTCCTGGGAGCAATGCCTCAGTAAGTAACATGTCATGAATCCCCATCTCAAGCTCTGCTTCTATGGAACCTGACTAGGACAGTGGTCACCACCTTTTGTTCTACGAGAAGACATTTATGGGGTTTATAACCCTGGCAGCTAATTTTTTTCTGGTAATGCCAAGTCCATTAGTTATATTTACTTGCTCATAGTAAGAGCCTTATTTAGAAGTGAGAATTATCACGATGCCTTTGCATTAGTCTAATGATGATTGGAGGAGACACCTATCTTTAGAAGAAGAAAGAATGGAAAGGAGAAGTCATTACATTTTTCATTAAAGGAATAGGGGACAAAGCCCTAGAGTTTAAAAGTAAAGGCCTTTCTATCTTTTAATGGCATTTAAGTAGTGGCAGGATGTGCCCTAGTCTGAGCCTCGGCAGTCCTGCATTCAAGAGGCCACTGATACTCACAGCTAGGCTGTGAGGCCTGGGGAGAAATACTCAACGTCTCTCTGCCTCACCTTTGTCAACTGTAAAATGAGAAAAATAATACAGAGTTGAAAGAAGTAAATGAAATCTTGTATGTGAAAGAGCTTGGTAATTATAAAACACATCATAAAGGTGAGGTGTTTGAGGTATAAAAGTGACATTCTGGTTAGTTCAGGAATTAGAAGTGAAGGAATTAAGATACTGCACAAATGTGAGCTTCTTTAAATATATAGAAATAGGGGAAATGTGTTAGAGTCTTATGCATTGTTTTTTTTTGTTGTTGTTGTTTTTTCTGCGGTACGTGGGCCTCTCACTGTTGTGGCCTCTCCCGTTGTGGAGCACAGGCTACAGACGCCGCAGGCTCAGCAGCCATGGCTCACGGGCCCAGCCACTCCACGGCATGTGGGATCTTTCCGGACTGGGGCACGAACCCATGTCCCCTGCATCGGCAGGCGGACTCTCAACCAATGCGCCACCAGGGAAGCCCTGCATTGTGTTTTAAAGAATTATTTTTGTGGAAAATATATTTCTCATACTTAAATAAAAGCAGAGTAAGGTAGAAGTACTTTGTAAATGATAAAATATATATACACACTATAGCTCCAGTGACTTCTGAGAACTATTTAGGGAGTTAAATTAACAGTATTTCATAGGATTTATTAGTCATAAAAAGCCCCCCAGAGCTGCCTACATAAGGCTTTAATTATTCAAAGATTGCACTTTGGCACCTCAAACATTGCCAAACCCAGAAATCAGAAAAAAGAACACCTTTCTTGGTGGCAAGGAGAGACATTTTGCATAGGAAGCAGTCATGAAATTGGGAACCCCAAAGTTAGAGGCACCCACAACTTGAAGGTAACTTAGACGTCTGGGAATGAATTATTTTCTAGAGAAGAGGAAGGAAGCACTTGAAAGGGATTGGGATAAAGCCAAGAAGTAAAAAATAAATGACAGGAGACAGAAAAGATGAGCAAAGGAAAGCAGGAGCAGAAAGGTTAAGAAAGTGGCAGACAGTGATAAATGAGGAAACCAGAAGAGGCAGAGGGAGCTGGCAGAAGCAAAACATTCAAGCAGAACCAAGGAATGCTCAGAGACCAGGAGGGAAGCTGGTACAGGTCCCTCCATCTCTGTGGACCGCACCCTCCTCAGCGCCGCCTGCAGGCAGCACGGTGCCAGTAATATGACCTCTGTGCCCACCCTCTCCAGGTGACAGACATGGAAATAGCCTTGTTTTCCTATTTTCATTAATGAAAATAAAAGGTTTACTATTATTACTTGTCCTCTGGGACTTGGAACACCCTTTCCAGACACCATCTTCAACATTCAGGACAAAGGCTGCTATTTGAAGTACCTTTTCTGGTCCTCTAGAGTTGTAAGTCCCCTTTTTCTGCTTCTGCACTTCTCTCCTTACTCTGGTCCTAAGACAGTACTCAAGTGTTCCTCCAGTATTTGCTGATGAGCTCTCTGAGGGCAGGCCATCTTTACAAACTCAGTGCATAAGACTTGGTCTGGTATACACCGTTTCTAATTAAAATCTGCTTACGCAGGTAGGAAGACTCTTCCTCTTGAGACTGTACAATTTTAATGGCTCAATACTTAGATGGTTAAGATACCAGATATTCCAAGGACCCACATTTCCATCTATTTCTGAGTGTGCCACACTCTGTTCTGGGCAGTGGTGAGCATTTAAAGTCAATAATAAAGATGATAACAACGGGTAATATCAGGTCATGCTTGCTCTTTGCCAGGAGCTGTGCTAAGCGCCTTACATATACAGTTAGTTAATCCTCACAGCAAATTCTGCCCTCAAGAAAGACAGATAAACGATTTAATGAGACAGGCAGATATATACACTACTAATAAACAACAAATAAATTATAAAACAACACAGCAGGTAATATAAAAGTATGGGAACTAGGGACTGGAGGGTAACTTTCCTGCATCTAGTAAGGAACAGCTAAGTAATAATGGAGGTATCCTTGTAATTTTAAAGTTATTTCTTTCTTGGGACTTCCTCAGTGGTGTGGCTAAGACTCCACACTCCCAATGCAGGCGGCCCGGGTTTGATCCCTGGTCAGGGAACTAGATCCCACATGCTGCAACTAAGAGTTTGCATGCCTCAACTAAAGATCCCACATGCCGCAATGAAGATCCCACGTGGCGCGACTAAGACCCGGCATAGCCAAATAAATAAATATTAAAAAAATAATAAAGTTATTTCTTTCTCAAGGATACAAATGGTCCAAATAGACCAGAAAAAGTCCCTCCCTGAGTATTACCCTTGCAAAAAACAAAATAAAGCTCAGCAATATATTTTATCCCATTGAAAAGCAAAAGTTCCACATTACAATCTTATTATTTGGGAAGGATATATGAATTGCTTAAAGGTGCAAATATTATTTATGGTGCTTATATTTAACTAGGATGCTAGTAAGTATTATTGCTCTTATCTCTCCTGTTTATTATAGATTGGTATTAAGGCATGACTATAAAGCTCTTTGAATAAATAATTTTAACTGCCTAGTAATATGAGTGTTCACGTTGATTAAGTGGATATTTTGCACATGGCTAAGAGAATTCTCTTGAGCTTTTTCTTTGGAAAGACAGCCTCATAAAGTGCCCTTTGTGGAATAACTGACTTTCCCATTATCAAACCGAGTACCATGCAACTATTTTAAAAATTATATTTAAGCATTTAATTTTGATCTTAAAATAGAGAGATGCCTAGCAGAAAGTGGGCTGCAAATTAGCTAGAATGTGTAAGGTTGCATCATGCTGTACGCAGTGTGGTGAGGTGGGAGGGTACTTATGTGGGGTAAAGATACACCAACTCTAAGTCCTGCTGAATTGTTGGTCATAGGAGTCACTGTTCTCTGGGCTCCAGCTTCTCTACTTGTTAAATGCAGGATTGGGACTCTACTAGTCTTTTATCTGCTACTAAGTTCTATCCTAGGACTTCATTCCTATTTTCTCTCATGGAGTCAATCCAGACTCATGATGTCCCTTCTGAATATGACATCATGATAGTAGGGGTATGTCCCTCCTATGACATTCAGGATAGTAGGAAAAAAGACATGACTTCAGAGATTTCAATAGGAAAGTTACTCTTTGTTATCTTGGAACTTAGAAGCATGTTAGAAAGTGATGTTTTTTAAAAATGATGCCCATTATATCAAAAATGCACAGAAGTGACCAAGTGTTAAAAAGTGATTTGCTCTGGGTGGTTAAGACAATGGGTCATTTAAAATTTCTTCTAAATAGTTTTATATATTTTCCAAGTTTTCTGTAATGAATGTATATCACATGCATATACATATTAATATATTCAGAAAAAATAAAAGCACTTAAAAAAAGTGTCCCCAATGTTTATAAAGTGTCATCAGTGAACCAAACTCTACCAAACAGTTGTTTTTTACTCTATGTATAACTTAAATTTTATAAACACTAAAATAATTGGCAGGGACAGATCAGTACCTCAGGTAAAAAGGGTGAATTCGAGGTTACCAAAGTTACCACTGGTTACTTGTCCAAGATCACACAGCTAGTAAGAGGCATGAGTGGGGCTTGAATTCAGGTAGCTGGCCTCCAGGGCTCATCCTCTCCCCCCATGCCTTTTCCAGCTTCTCCAGACTGCAGCTGTATGTGGATTAGAAAAACCCTAGGGCAGGCTCCTCAAACGTTGGTTGCTTATCCAATTTGGTTCAGAGTGCCAATCATCTGCTGTTGCAGACCTTGAGGGCTGGGACTGTGACTGGTTATAAACACAAGCAAATGGCCTTTCTTTGTGGATTGCTTTCTTTTTTGAATAGCACCTTGGGATTCTTTCCAGAGAAGTACCTTTATGTTCTTAACACAGCCAAACACTTGATTTTCTGTTAATGAGCTTAATGCAGAACTGGAACTAAAGGTGAGCTGGCTGGATGAGTGCAAAAATTAAGTATGTTAGACACATGTTTTGAGTGGGTTATTTCCAGACTGAGCTTAGTTCAGTGATGTGCTAAGTCTCTCTTCAGCTGCATGTCAGAGCCTGAGCCAAGCATATGCACTGTCTTCATGGATAACTCAGGCTGCAGCTCCACAACAGAACAGGCAGAGGCAAATTAGTTCTGTGGCCGTAACCTGGCATGTATTTGCATAACTAGATTGGCAAGATCTTCTTAGGAAAGGCTGGCTGCCCACTTGTCCCAGAATATCATGAATTGGTGGTTCATATAACCTCAATTCCCAAAACGGACAGTCATAGAATTATAGCTTCAGAATGAGAATGAACTTCAGGATTATCCATCCCAGCCCCCACCCTATGCAGAAATGCCTAAATAACCGTTGACAGGTGGTCACCTAGTCTCAATTAGAACATATCCAATGACAGAGACCTCACAATTCTATAAGGGGACTTGTTCCATTTTGGGGGCAGTTCTATTAGAAAGTTCTTCCTCTCTAACATCTCTTAATTCACTCTCTTCTGCCCTGGGAAGCTAAAGAGCTGTGCTGTCCAATATGGTAGCCATGTTGAAGTGTGGCTCAGGCTAATTGAAATGTGCTGTAAATGTATAATACACATCAGATTTCAAAAACTCAATATGAAAAAGTTTTACGCTGATCATGTGTCGAAATGACACTGTTTTTAGTATATTGGGTTAAATGCAATATATTATTAAAATTAATTTCACCTGTTTCTTTTTACTTTAAAATGTGGCGACTAGAAAATTTTAAATTACGTATGTGACTAGCATTATATTTCTCCTGGATAGTACTGCTATAGAGTATTCTAAGTCTGCAGCCTCTTACAAAAGGCAGCCTTCAGGGCTTCCCTGGTGGCGCAGTGGTTGGGAGTCCGCCTGCCGATGCAGGGGACGCGGGTTCGTGCCCCGGTCTGGGAAGATCCCACGTGCCGCGGAGCGGCTGGGCCCGTGAGCCATGGCCGCTGAGCCTGCGAGTCCGGAGCCTGTGCTCCGCAACGGGAGAGGCCACAGCAGTGAGAGGCCCGCATACAGCAAACAAAACAAAACAAAACAAAAGGCAGCCTTCAGATTTTGGAAGACTGCTATTGTGTTCCCTCTAATTTTTAAAAAGAGGATATGTCATAGGTTCCTCCAGTGCTCTTTAACATAATTTCTAGACCTTTCACCATTTATATTGATACATTCCAGTTTTTCAGTCTCTACATTCAGCTGAATACTGTAAACTGAAGACTATAAGTAGGATGTAGCAAGCCCTGTGGGGCTATTATCTCCACTGTATTGATATTACACTTCTGTTAAAGCACATAGCTTGCTGTAGTTTTTATGTGGCCCAATTATACTATCCAAGGATTCTTAACTCCTAGTCTGTGACCCCTGCTGGTCACCGACAAACTCCAGCTGAAATTGTAAACCAAATTTTATGACTATGGACATTTGTCTATGAGATAGTCTTTAGCTTTTGTCAACTGAAAACAAGAAAACGAAACCCAAAAACTGCACAACCTAAAAGTTGCAAGTTATGTTTTATCCAGGGAACTTACTGAAGACTATAGCCTAGGAAACAGCCTCTCAGATAGCTCTGAGGAACTGCTCCAAAGAGGTAAGGAGGAGTCAGGATATAGAGGAGTTTCTCCTGAAAACAGACAGACATGTAGTTGAACATCAAAAGATTACTGCTAATCCAAAAAAACAGACATCTAAAGTTAATGATTTTAGTACTTTTCTACGTATGGAAAGATGCAAGAGTCTGGGCTCATTAAATTATTCCTTTGATGTGCATCTTAACTGTCTAGGGCCAGTATCCTGTTTTTCTCCATTCTGAATTCCCCTCACGGTGCACCATCTGGGGGGCAGCTGAAGTGGTTGATGGCCTGATGGTGGGCAACATACCTTGTTTACTGAAATGGCAAGCAACATTTTTTTGTCCACATTTTCATAGATTTTCAAAGAGATCTGAGACCTACTAGATGGTATTAGGGCTATAGTTACTTTAAGTCCTGGGATGTCTTCTCACAAAACTATTTTTAATCTCAATCTGCCATACTACCATACTTTTGCATTTTATATTTTTAATGGATGATTTTACATTTATCCCTATTAAGTTTATTCTTATTCATGTCAGCCTGTTCTTTTAGTTTGTTGAGACCTTTTGCCTCTCTTGGTTCATCTGACATTTAATGAATTAGGCTTACCTCCCAGCTCTGTCACACCTGCAGTTTTGATAAGCATGTCTTTGTGTCTTCATCCATCATTAATTGAAATTTTGGACTGGATAAACCATAGATAGCACTTGGGAGTCTGTCATTGTGACTCCCCTTCGGGTAGGCAGTGGTTCATCAAGCAGATGACATTCCTTGGGTAAAGTTGTTCAATCAGCTACAAATCTACTCAGTTGTACTGTCATTCATGTCATTCTTGCCCACAGGATGTCAAATTCTTTCTTGAAATTAAGATATATTTTTTTCCATGATATTCCCCTGATCTCCATGACCTGTAAGCCTGTCAAAAAGGGAAATGTGACTGGTTTGGTGAAAGACTGATTTTGGAAACCTATACTGTCTCCCAGCAATCACTTCTCACGAGCTTTTAAATAGTCTGTTCCAGAATTTTGCTAGAGGGTTGACATCAAACCCACAGGGCTGTAGTTTTTGGAATCTACATCCCCCATTCTCTAACATCTTTCTGAAAATTGGAACAATTGTCTTAACAAAGGCTTGGTTGAAAATTAAATTTACATTGGGGCTTCCCGGTGGCGCAGTGGTTGAGAGTCCACCTGCCAATGCGGGGGACACGGGTTCGTGCCCCGGTCCGGGAAGATTCCACATGCTGCGGAGCAGCTAGGCCCATGTGCCGTGGCCACTGAGCCTGCGCGTCTGGAGCCTGTGCTCCGCAACGGGAGAGGCCACAACAGTGAGAGGCCCGCGTACCTCAAAGAAAAAAAAAAAAAAATTTTACATTGGATTGAACATGAGAAATAACAGGCTTCTAAGTAAGCTGAGCCACAGTAATAAAAGGTGATAATGAATAATGATGCATGAAGTTAAACGACAAAGTTACGTGCTGCCAGGGGTCTGGATAAAGACACAATCTACCCCTCTGATATGTTCTATCCACCAATTTAAGCCATCTGCTCCCCCAAAGCAATGTAATTTGTTTATTACATTTTGTTTTCTGTTGACTCTTAACGTTCTTTAAGGTTCTGGAAGCTATTGTCTTTGAGATATCCACAGTTTATTTTGTTTTAAACTCTAGAACAGCCAAACGCTTTCCCACTAAGAATCATAAACATTTTCTCTTTTGTTAGAAAAAGCAGATGTCAGGATGCTTCCTCTGCTCAAGCCTTAGGGGTTATCAATAAGGACAAGGCTTGGCTCTCAGAGATCCCGGGGCAATGGTTCCCAAACTGCAATCACCTGGAAGTTTTAAAATCCTGGTGTCCAGATCACATCCCCAGAAATCTGGATTGCTGGCTTGGGTGTGGATGTGTGTCAGGATTTTTTAAAGCTCTACAGGAGATTCTAATGTGTAGCCAATGTCAAGACACTGAGCTTTGCAAATAGTTCTGAAAGTGGAGTCCAGACCAGCAGCATCAGCATCACCTGGAACTCGTTAAAATGCAAATTTTCACTCCACTCCCCCAACCCAGCTACCTCCAATCTACTCTAATGCTCCAATCTACTCAATTAGAAACTGTGGAGGAGCAGCGCAGGAATCTGTGTTTTAACAAGCCCTCCAAGTGAGTCTGATGCATACTAAGGTTTGAAAACCATTACTCTAGGCTCTCCTTTCTCCTGGAAAAAAGATTCCCCTGTGAAGTGCCACTGACCCTGAGAACGTCTGGTCTGAGGCCAATTAAAGCTCTCTAAAGCCTCAGAAGCTGGCAGGTAAGCTACGCAGGAAGCTTTGAGTGCTCTATTCCCTCTCAGCCAGCGGGCTGGCCCGCAGAACGAACCATGAACGCTATCGAGCCAGGATGGCTGGTGCATGGTCTACTTGTGATGGTGCGAGGCTGCTACAAAGGAACCAAGGAAGAATACCACCCTGGAGGTTAAAACGCAAATTTCGGTCACTTCTGGCACTTTGAGGAAACAGAAGGTAAACATCAGCAGGCAGTTGGAAATTAGTGGAAGATCTTTGGTATCACACCTTGGGGTGGGGGGTGGAAACATGGAGTGTTTGGAAGAAACTTTGGCCCGAAGCTGCACTGTCTGCAGCTGCAGAGCCACTTGTCTTAGCAGGGGCTGGCATTGGAGGAACTGTACCCGTTTTTTGGATCTTCTTTCTGGCAGTGTGACCCTGACTCCCATAATTTCTTAGAATCTCAGTTACCTCCGATAAAACCAGGGAACGATGAAACCTACCTCATGGGGTTGTTCTGAGGATTGAGATAATATTTGTGAAAATGCCCAGCACTAGTAAGTGGTGGTTATTCAATAAGCCTCCTGTGCACCCGCCAGGAAATCAGTTTTGTCTTTAGCTAGAGTTTTAGAATGAGGCCTTAGCAAAACTATGGAGCAGAACATTTGTCTGTAGAGCCTTTTCTGATCCCGGTTCTAGAAACTTCCTTTTTCTCCCATGGCCTCCTTCTTTCTCCTCGACCTAGAATCTCGGCCTCTCTTTACCCTTTTGAAATTCATTTCATTTATCAATCAGATGGAAGAGAGGAATGTGCTAATCGAGATTAGGGTGTACATGGCTTAGAACTCCTTCACGTCTTAGAGTTTTCAGAGTGAGATGCAATTTAACAGTATCTGAACATCCTTTAGCCCTCAAGAGGAAAGGGAAGGGAACCCACACATATTGAGTGCCTTCCTCAGAACAGGCAGTTTGCTCTCCTTTTTGTGCTCATTTAATCCTCAGAAGAGGTGCTCCTATTACCCCATTTTAAAGGTGAGGAAATCAATGGTGGAATTTAAGAAACACCATCAGATGGTTGGGAAGTGGAATATTTTTCCCAGAGCCCCTCAAAACATCCCATTGGTTTCAGATTTTGATTTCCCATAGGGTTAGTATAGATTCTTGGCAGAAACAAACAGAACAAAAAGTTTGTTTTCAAATCCATGCTGTATCTCTGCCTCGTTGAGGGCCATACAAAACTACCTCTACTTGTGGTTGAAGAAAACCATATATACCACAGCAGAATGAGCTATATGGGTTTGCTGACTGGTCAATTCCTAATAAAAATTTGACTTTTTCTTAATCCACCTATAACCTATTATTAGATAATAATTACTCCTAAGTACAAAACAGAACTGTATTGAGGTGGATATTTTCTCCCAGGGAGGAAGTTGGTAGTGGTTAAATTTTGCTTACCTCTTATTAGTCACAGGCAAAAAGTCCACCGAGGACCCCAGGAAAAATAAGATGGAATCCAGGTGATAAGGTCTTAACCTCTTCTTGCGCGCTTGGTCTAGTTTCACTTGCTCACAGGGTGCCGCATGCAGAGGCCCTGCATCAACGGCCCTTCACACCACAGCTCCCGGCGTGAAAACGCCGGGCCTTACCCCTCAGCTCCGTGACCGGGTGCAGAAGCGCCGAGCACAACACTGCAGTTCAAGATGGCGGCGGCTGGGAGACGCTGCTCCCAGCCTGTCAGTCTCGCGAGAACTTCACCCCCCTCCCCCGGAAGGAGAACCCTAAGAAGCAGCCCCACCCACAGCCTGCTGGGGAGGGGAGGGTATGTGTTCTAGAGTGTGAGCTCGCATCTCTCCATTCTCTGATCAAAGAATAAAACTTTGCTTTGCTTCGGAACTGAACTAGGTCTCGTTCTACAGGTAAGAGCTACACCAGGCAGGAGGACCCTTATGGAGTCTGACTTGAAAGTGTCAGTAACATTATTACATTATTTGCATGAACATTAATAGTCTACTGTTCATCGCATAATGTTCTGGAAGACAGTTCTCAAAATGACAACTCGTTATTCTATCATCTCCTGCTCTTCAAAGCCTTTCCTGCCCTGCCCTCACCTGAAGAATCTCTCAGCCCCTGTTGGTGCGCTCACAGCACTCATGTGTAATAGCACCTAAAACGCTGATTAGCTTACTTGTCTGTCTCCCCACAACCTATCCCCATTAAGCAATATACTTGTCAAAGAAAGGGGTCAGTGTTTTATTCAGCTTTGTTCTTTCCTCCTGAGTTACCAAGAAGAGAGAAAACTAAATTTTATGAATCTGTGGAAATTGCCTGGCTGTCTGAAAGAGGGAAGGAATGTGAAGAGGTGTGGGGAGCAAGGCTGGGTAATTAGGCCTTGAAAATGAAGCAGAAGGATTTATGCTTAAGGTCGATGCAGCAGGGAGCCGTGTAGAGCGTCGTGGAGTGAGTGGTGTGGAGGTGAAGGCAGAACGAGGCGCAGACTGTACAGAATGAATCCAAGCTCCAACCTGTGAGCCTGCCACTGGATACAGACATGGGATACACTCAGAGCTATGTTAGGTGCGTGCATATTAATGGTGAGAAAGAGGGGACCCAGAGAAATGAGGACGAGGTGAGAATCAGAGGGAGAAGAATATCACTCCAAAGCTTCTACATCAGATAATTAGCCGAAGAATGGAAAAGGTAGTTGGAAAAGGGTAGCAATTTGGGGAGTACAGAAGCTGGGGAAGGAAGTTAGGATACATTTCATTAGTTGGATTTCTCTTTCTTTGAAGTGTTAAGTGGGCATACAGATAACTTAAAATTTAAATTCTGCTTTTTCCTAAAAGTATAACTTAAGGGTGAAATAACCTCATCACTCTTTACATTTTAAGGTGTCCTTATTTTAGATATTATCAATGTAGGCTTTAATTCTCTCTGGAAAATGAATACTTTCCTGGGTCCCATGGGAGTTGTTCCTTGTGGCATTTGCACAGACGACCATCTGAGCTGAGTGCTTGTTACATGGGATGAAATATTGTTTAGGGTTAGCAGGGAGACATTACAGGCCACCCACTGGACACCCTGAGAATGAAAAATAGGCCAAAGGTCTCGTGTCTTTAACTGGAAAAGTACAATTGCAAGATTAACAACAGCAATCCCAGTGTGCCTTACTGCTAGTGGAAACAAGCGTACGATATCATAACAGAGGAAGAAAAGGCAGCAAATTTGCTTTCAAAGCCCAACATGTGACAGCTTTACAATCGTCTTTTGAATGGTGTCTGTATTGGTTTCCTATTGCTGCTGTAACAGATTACCACGAAATTTAGTGGCTTAAAATTATGCTGCCTATCCAAGTATTGCAGCATTATGCTTCCAATAAGGGTTCCCACCCTTACCCTACAGATAACCAAGAATGAACAAGCATTAGAATCTTCACATTTGAATGCAGATCATTTCATTTTAAAAAGAACCTGAACTGTTAAAGTAGTTACCTCTCCTAACCTAAAAAACAAGAGAGATTATTCATTTAATATCTTGGAAACGTTCTGTTTACTAGCTGCTGTCTGACAAGGAGATAAGTTTAGTAATCATTAGAGAGACACAGCATACTTGGTGCAAACAGAAAAGCAGGACATCAAAACAAGGCCACTTCAGAAGTATTTTCCAGTTTTTTTTCCTACTGAAGTAAATCAAAAGAGTTAATCTGAGTTCCTGTGAAACCCTTTGCCAGTGAATGCTGTGACTGACTGAAACTCAAATTTGTAAATTTCCTTGTTGTTAAAACTAAAATAATTACGTAGGAAAAATTCGAATTGTACCTCTCTTTATCTTAATCTAGAGATCTTTAATATTCCAGATTTACTGAAAAATACCAAACCAGAGTTTATGTAATTAAGATTTCTCTCTTAAAAAAACAACAAAAGTATTAACATTAGTTTTCTTTCAGAAGAGTCTTTCACTGATTATATGCACCTGTATTTTTTTAAATAAACGTATATAATAGTTTAAAAGAAACAATGATAAAATAGCACTACAGCAAACACATGCACTTAGTTGACTTTTAAACTACATAAATATATATTAAATAGTTGAAAGATAACGAGTATTTATGTCCTCTGAAAGCAATTCTTACTTGGAAGCAGAGTTGTCTTTTTAAGACAGATTAAAAAAAAACAATCAAGAATCTTGCTCATGGATAATCACCTTTGCTAGTTAACCCAGTAACCACAGACATGATTCCTGTGCAGCTTTTGTTAAACTAAATTGTTCTCCTTTGAAGTCAGTGGCAGAAGCCTTGTGCATGAGAATGAAAAAAGAGAGTAGATGGATTTTTATAATCATTTTTAAAATAAAAATATGAATATTACAAAAAACAAAATAATAGATACAGAATGTTAGCATTGCATAGATATAATACAGTCTAGTGAGTTTCCAGCTAATTCTTCAAAGCCCCTGGGTGCACCCCAGCTGGTAGGAATCTCCTGCCCTTACATCCACCAGAAGAGCTCCATTCAAAATGATTTATATATTTACATACATATATTCATATATCTGTGTATCTGCTTACTCTGATCACTCCCCTTGCATCTAACATAATATTGTTGTCCACTATTTGGGGGCCACCTTTTTCTACTTTCCTGATTTAAACATTAATATTATTGTTTTATACAGTCAGTGTTTGTTTAGATTCACGCACTTATTTGCATTTTCTTTGCTTATCTTCCTTTCTGGCATCTCAGACCTTCCTTCCATGATCATTATCCTTTCTGAAGTTTACCCTTCAAATTTCCTTAACTGAGGGTCTTCCGGATATACTGCATCACCGATGCAGTGATATACTACATCACTTTTAGGAATGTCTTTATTTCACCCTTGTATTTTTGCTGTATGTAAAATTCTAGGTTGATTGTTTCTCTAAACATTTTGTAGATTTTATTCCACTATAGTCCGCTCTTTGTTGTGGCTGTTGAAAAGTCTGATGCTAGTTTAACTATTCTTTTATGGATAACCTGTCTTTTTCCCTCTAGGTGCTTTCAATACTGTCTTTAAGTCTTCTTTAAGTCTTTGGTGTCTTGCAGCTTTACTGTACTGGGTCTTCATATGAGTTTCTTATTATTTATCCTCCTTGGGATTTGTGCTTTCTAAATCTGAACATTCATGTCTTTCATCTGTTCTCAAAAATTCTATGCCATTATTACTGGCATTTTCTTTGAAATCATCATGAACTTCAATTAGACCTTTATCAAGTGTCTTATTCTATCCTTCATTTCTCATAAATATTCTTTCACAGTTACCATTTCTTTGTCTCCCCCTCTCTCTTCTGTGTTTTGGTTAATTTCCTGAGTGTTATCCTCCATTTTGCCAACTTGTTTTTCAACTGACTAACCTATGAAGTTATCCATTGTGCTTTTAAATTACATTTTTAGTTTTTAAAATATTTGGTTCTGTTTCAAATCTGCCTAGTATTTTAAAGTATCACTACCTTCTTGAGTTTTTAATTCTGTATTTATTTCATTAACATTTTATACCTGGTTATTTTATGTTCTGTATCATCCATTCCAATATTCAAAATTCTTGGTGGTCTAATTCAGCTGTTACTGTTTCTGCTGACTCTCACTCATGGGACCTGTTTCCCCATGTACTTCATAATTTTGGATTTTGAGTGCCTCTTCAGCTTTATCTGTAGGAATCCTGCAAGACCTGAGTTGAGGGTGAGTCTCTCAGAGGGAATCTGTGTTTATCTCTGCCAGGCCCTGCACGTCACTACTCATCTGGGTCCACACTGGGTTAACTTCTTTTTTTTTTTTTTTGCGGTACGCGGGCCTCTCACTACTGTGCCCTCTCCCGTTGCGGAGCACTGGCTCCGGACGCGCAGGCTCAGCGGCCATGGCTCACGGGCCCAGCCGCTCCACGGCATGTGGGATCTTCCCGGACCGGGGCACAAACCCGTGTCCCCTGAATCGGCAGGTGGACTCTCAACCACTGCGCCACCAGGGAAGCCCCTGGGTTAACTTCTTGACCTGAGGTTTCCTGGACTGCCCAGGTAGTATCAATTTAACCCCAAATTTCCAACAGGCTTGTGGTTATAAATTTTCAGGGAAGATGTAATATTCCAACCCAGAGCCTAGGCTGAGACAGAAGACTTCCTTGTTGTTTCCCTTCACATGGTTTAATTTGGAAGGTGCATCCTTTCATTATTCTGGCTTTACATGAGGGCTCAGTTCCAATTCCCCATCTTGCTTTGGCCCCGGTGTGGCCATTAAAATCTAAGCCTCTTGGTTATAAAGATTGGCAGGATAGGCTCAGATTCAGCTAACACCTGTTTTGCAGCTCTCTTCAGTTCAACTATTTGTTTACCCTTCCTTACTTAATAGCTCAACTATTAAAAAGATGTTTATGATATTTCATCCAGCATTGCTAGGTACCCAGTTCTAAATATTTCTCCAAACAGGAGTTTCTCATTATTTTTTCTGATGAAGGAACTAAGGCCCAGAAAAGTTCATTGACTTTAAAAAGGCACAACCAAGTGGAAACTAAAACTGAGCCTCTGAACTCCTTGTTCATGTCTTCATGGATCACACAAAATAATAGTGCTTCCACTCTTAGAGCTGGCGTTTGTTGTGTCACTCCTAGTAACTCTTGAGATAACTCTGAAATCAGAAGTCAATTTCCCCCAAATTGTGATAACTTGCTAAAATAAGGTGAGATTAAATCACTGTCACAAGGTCATTCGATGTATTACAGCTGTGAGATAAGAAGCCTGTGTTGCTGACTTCCAAGGCTGTAGTGACATGAGTAGAAAATTTAGTTGTAATGATTTCTTAAAGCAGGTCTTGGCATCTGAATCTGGATTTGAAACCACTGATCATGGAGAGGAACAATCCATAGTTATGAAACAGACACATTTTTAGGATTCATAGAGGTGTATCTTATCAGCATCCGGACTTTCTCACATGCAAAAGCTCCAAGTTAAGCATCTTTACTGCATATTAGGAAAATATGCATAATTTGAAATATATGTGTATTAATTATTCATTCTAAAAAAAGGAAACACTATTAAAAGGAATCTGAGTAATACTGTACAATACTGCAACTAGCAAATCTTAGAATAGGGAAAGCAAATATGTTTTTGAGGTTTCAATATAAAGAAAGAAAAGACATTTGGAATTTCAGTGATCCTGTCTCAAATGACTGCATGTTAACAAACCACCACCACCACCACCACCAAAAAAAGAAAAAAATATATATATATATACACACACACACACCCCAATATAAAATGACCTAGAAAAAAAAAATGACCTAGGGCTATCTGCTGTGGTTTTGTTTTGCTTCATTCCAAATTCCTAAATCTCCATTTGTCATCCGAATTTCACATTTTTTTTTCAATTTTATCAACTTTATTCAATTTTCATCTTGTTCTCAGACGGTGTTCACCTTACTTATTAGCATTTTTTCAAATGTAAGAAAACCGAAGTTGTGGGTTTGAAACTTCCTGTAGAGGGCGCTATTGATATTGTCAACTATACTAAACTTTAAAAAAAATACATGGTTCATAAACTATAGTCTCTGCTTAGAAGTCATTAAGTTGATATTTGGGAGAGTTGCATGAAACCAAAACTCTAAGCAGACTAATAACTCTTAAGCTGTTTAAAACTTGTGAAACCAGCGTTCCTCTGCTGCAGGCTTTTTAACGCTGGAGTCTGAACGTTCTCTCCCCTCCCCCTTTATTATTTAATGGACAATTCCTCTTCTGGTCTGTATTAACAATGGTGCTTGGAACTCGGCATCGATAACACACTGTATGCCCTGTTGTGCTCCATGTTGAATGATTTGTGTGTCTTTGAGAAAGTCCAGCTTCTCTTCTTAATCTGGTATCCTGGAGGCTCTGTAATTTACTCCCACGGTTCCCTGCCATAACGTATTTCACGTCAAGTGGAAGGTTCTCTTTTTTTTTTTTAACTCTTAATAGAGATATTTTGAAACAAAGACAGAGGGCAAAGAGGATCTTCTTAGGATATTAAATGAGAACATAACCATAGCTTATTTTTCTTTTGTATTATGAGGCAATTGATGATTGCCTGGGGCTTTGTGGATGAATCAGACTTTTAATAAGTTTCAGTGAGAACAGTGTTCACGAAGATAATTAATTGCTCTGCTGTGTGAAAGCTCATGTAGATAGTGTTTTATTCTACTGTGTAGACTGTTCATAAAAAAGCACACTATTCTTTACTACACGAATGCTTATCGGTCTACCTTCTCAGAAAATATTACTTTTTTTTTTTTAAAAAAAAATCATTAATAACCTTATTAAACCAGAAATGAAATACATTACTGATCATTCTCCAAAAGTGGCACTGAAAAGAAATCTTTTCTTTCGGAGGATCTGATGTCTTGCATCTATTGTTTACAAAACTCTTCTGAATGCTGACAGACACCTCTCTTCTTATTACTTTTAACCTTGGAATTTTGGCAAAGTGCTTCTTTTTCCTCTACATTACTTGAGTGATTTCAAACCAGAAAAATTCTTTGTCCAATCTTTACCCTGTCTCTGTGGCAGCATTGTAAGGGACTGTAAGAAAATGACTTCTAAAGCATCACTTGTTAATACAGAGGGTTTTTCTCCTGATGGCTACAATTTACATGCCAGGGGCCCTATAAGCCCTCCAGCATTTTCTCGATGCTATGAAGGGAAAGAAAAAAAAAAAAATCAAAGTTTCTTAGAGTCTGGAATGCTTTCCCTGGCAATTCACAACAGAGTTCAAGTCAAGTTTATGATTTGGACTCAAACTTAAACTTTCTTTATGCATTTTTAACTCTTTGAAAGAGAGGCTGAAGATAATATAGTACGCATTACATGTCTCGTGCTATATTTATTATTGATTGAATTTTTTAGTCTTTGCTAATAACTTTGTTTTTTAGACTTTTTTTAAATAGAGAAAACAATCCACTTAGAGTCTCATCCGTCACATTAATGTGTTTGCTGTTAATTTTTTTCAGTTAAAAATTATTTATAGGATAAAACTATATTTGTATCATCACTTGGTTTTCTGTTCTAATTTGGTGTTCTGTTCAAATTTAGTATTATAATTTTATCAAAACTTTTTTTATATGTGTCACTGTGGTCTTCAGACTTCTTATAGATTTCCATAAGTGCAATTTACTTGTGGCCTCAGGAATTACGCATTGTTCTCACGTGTAAGAAGAGAGTAATCACACCTCTCTCAAAGGGCAATGTGAGGATTAAATGACCTCATCTGAATAGCCTAGCACAGTGCCTGGCACATAAGCACTCAGTAATGTTTCTCCTTTTTCTCCCTCTTCTTTCCCTGATCTTAATTGGCTTTCATTTGTCACCACTAATATGCCATTACATGTTGCAGAATGAATCTTTTGGAACATAATTACATGAGAAAATAAAACTGATTTAAAATATTTTCATGCTTTCCAATAGAATCATAACATGAAATAAATAAAATCAGATCAACTGGCCTAGAGAAAACTCTGTGCCACGAGGAGTTTTGCTGTGCTGTAAGGTCTACTCCAATTCCAGTGGGCAGTTAGTGGCCTGCAGTGCCCCCTTTGGTGACAGCTGCCTATCAGACACTCTTAATTCACCAAGTATTTCTGTGGCTTCAGGAGTGATTGGATGTGGTTCTTCTCATTAAATATCAGAACAACAAATGACTCTCCCATCTCTTTCTCCTTTTTTTCCCTTATGTTTTTCTACTCTAGGGTTGTTAGCTCTTCACCTTTCCTGTTCTAAGGAGAAATTTTATTTTCTGTGTTTTGGGGTGTGTTTCTCAGTAACCTTTGCATTCCTAGCCAGGGTCCATCCAGAAAGCATCCTTCCTCTCCTAAAGTGGCTGTTTTGGGAATATCCAAAGAACCCTCTTATTCTCCCCATTCTCCATCAGAGGGGCTGCACTCAGCTTCAGAACATTCTGGCTTCTGGGACTCCATGGCATGGTTGCCTCTTCTTTGATTCTCGAGTGGAGGGTTTATTCTACACACCATGCTCTTGCTTTTGGCAGCCCAGTATTATATGTGACTATTTTGTGGGTTATACAATATTTCTCTTGTAGGGTTTCACCCTTGGGTCTTTTTAAATTCACTCTTGCCCTTTACCAATCATAGATCAATTTTTCCATTGTGCATCTAACCCTTCATAGAATCTTAGAATTTCAGTGCAGAGCAAGCTTACAGTTTATCTAGTCACATCCTCATTTTCATAGGTGCAGGAAAGGAGGCTGGGAGTGCTGAAGGGATTTTCTAGGTACAGGTGACACCTTAGTCCCGTAACTCAGACTTTGTCTGTCTCATGATGCTGTTTCAGCTTTAGTGAGTTCACGCTTAATGCTGTTTTTTTGTTTACTCATTTGTTCTTTTTAAGTATAGCAATCTTCCTCAACCCACAAAATAGTGATGCCTTTTAGCCAGGAAACATCAAATATTTCTGTTGGATCTGACTCTCTTCTCAGAAACCTTGTTTCCTCAGACTCTGCATTTCATAAAGAAAGCAACAAACTTAAAGTTTTAGATTTTCAAACATCTCTCCTCCTATCCCTTCTCTCTGCTACATTTCCACCCATCTCCCCACTTGTTTCAACTTTTCTTGGTTACTTTGATATTCTGATGATTGATTATGGATTCTGGTCTCATTACTATTTCTGTTAGATCTTAATTACCCTTTCTCTGCTTTCTCCTAGTCTTGTAAATGTGATGTAAAGTAACCTCAACTTCTGGCTTCCAGTCCAGTATGTAGAGCTTGGAAGTCATCAATCCCATCCTCACAACTGAAAATTAACAACCATCTAACAGAAAATGGTTTGTTCAAAATAATAATAGCAACAATATAGTGGGTAATTATAGTTTATGGATAAGAGAAAGGAAGGCAAATTTATAAGGAGGAATTGGGAATTCTCTGTTATAATGTGCCTGGGCTACTCGTGAAGTGGTATAGTGTTAACATGGACTTGAATTAAGATGTAAACAAATGTATATTGCAAATTCTAGGGAAACCACTAAAATTTTGTTTTAAAAGTATAATTGATACGTTAAAGAAGAAAGAGAAAATGGAATCATATAAAATGCTCAATTAAAAGCAGAGAAAGAAGAAAAAAAGTGGCAGACCAAAAAAGGAACAAAGAACAAGCAACAAATATAAAGCAGTTGCAAATATGGTAGATATAATTCCAGCTACATCAATAATCACTTTAAATGTGAATAGTCTAAACACACCAATTAAAAGAGAGCGACTGTGAGAGTAGATAAAAGAGACAAGCCCTAACTCTATGTTGTCTGCGAGAAATGCACTTTAAATATAAAGACATATATAGATTAAAAGTAAAGGGATGGGGAAAGATATATCATGCTAACACTAGCCAAAAAAAAGAGCTGGAGTAGCTATATTAATTTCAGATTAATTACTCCTTAACATAAGTAATGTAGTCTTGTGGAGAGTAAGATATTATTTAGAAGGCTTTGCTTTCTTCTCATAAATTCCATATGAAGAGAGAGTCCCCCATCTTTCAACATTGGGCACAGACTTCACCTGCACTTGACTGTGCCCCCTGTAATTCAGTGATATGCCGTGTCTGTTGAGTGTTCAGGTCTGATTTGGTTTCACCATGGATCAAGCATTATTGCTCAAAATTGTCAGGAAAAGAAGCCTGTTTGGATATTCCTCTTCTAACCCTTGCATTTTTATTTGTTTACATAGAGGAAGTACAAAAGAATTATCATACATTCCTGTTTTGTTTTAGCACATTTGTTGGTTTTACACCTTTTTTTAATTGGAGTGACTTTTATGTATTTGGAAATGTTCACCAAAGTTATCTTCCTTCCTACTTTGAAAGGATAGAGCTTCTCTCTCTTCTCTGAAAGAGTGAAAGGACAGAAATTACTTCCCTGGGGGCATTTAAGAGGAAACTATTTGGAGGTGAAATTCAGCATGTACCTGGGAACATTGTCTAAATTTTCCTTGGCAAAGGGCCTATATCAGGCTCTTCTCATGGAAGATAAACACAAACCCTTTTAAATGATGTCTGCTGATCTCATCATAATCTCAGATTCCAAGATTCAACTAGCTTGGGGTACTCACCTACTCTCCAGGGGAACAAGCCCACTCCAAAGCAGGATACAGCCATTTCCATTAGCGGTCAAGGGCAGTTTCTCTCCACACTGGCTTTGCAGTATGAACTTCCCTTTTATATAGTCTTCATTGAAGTGACATGATTTAGAGTGGGTGAAGAGGAACATTTGTCAGGAACAAAGTAAAGGAAGAAGGAGAGGCCCTGCCTTCTTACTGACCTTCCTGGTGTTTCTGTTTTCAATTTTCTTCATGCTACAGCCTTGGTACATGTCAGGACAAGGTTGGTGTTAACCAAGGTTCCCCGGACTCTTTTCTTTTTCCACTGGCTCAGTTGGGTAGCAAATATCTGACTTGCACTCCAGGTTGCAACAGGTTGGTCTACATTGTGTACTACATGCAGTGGGATGTGCTCCAATTACAAAGAACATCCTAAACAGCCCTTAATTTCAATAAAGACATAAAACCCTTTTTCCTTACTGGGGCCAAGAGTGTCAGACCAAAGGAGGTATTCTATGAAATGGTCTGTAACATAGGGCAAGGAGTTCCTTTTCCATTTTTTCTTTTTTCCTGTAACAACTCTAGGCAAATTCCTCAGAAATCAGATTGGCAAAGGCAAACAAGGGGTGGGCTGGAACTCTGGAATTTGGGCTTGCTGAATGCATGCCATTCCCTTGCCACGCAGCACAAATTGATGCCAACTGCAGAAAATAAAGATCCAAGTCAGAAGAGCAATGCAGGCACAAGGTAATCATCAGCTCAATTAAACTGGTCATTCCACAAATAACCTGGAAATAGCAGGATTGCCAAACAATCTCCAGCCCCTGAAACATTTGCAAATGAGCATGACAACTGAGATTTTTCTTTCTTTGTAGCCATACACTGTCACATTTTAATGATGGATTATAGACATGGGCTTTTGGCAACAGACTGTAGCAAACATGATTCTACACTTATTTTCTTCTAATCAGAAGATACAAAGGCTTATACATATATATGGCACTGTGCCCCAGAAAGAGTTAGATAAAGCTCTAGAAAGAGAAATGTGGGATGATGGGAATGTACATACACTTTCCCTTCTTTTTGAATGCAGGGCAGATATGCTTTTATTGTCATAAGATACCTTATCTTTTGTTTTATTTTACATGGTATTTTTGCACCTGTTGGGGATGTTTATAATAAAATATAAAACTAACTGGTATAGCATATGTATCTAATTCTATAATATATACTAATCTATATCAGTGTCATTTAAAAATGGCAAATTAAACATATTTTTCATAAACTAGTAATATAATCTCTCAATGTCATAAATATGAAAGTAACATGTTATTTCAATAGTCATGATGTCAGGAAGATATTATTTAGGAACTTAATGAGATCAGAGACTTACTGCACAGAAAAAATATATATTTTTCTATATGTTTGCTGTGTCTGTTCTACTTAGTTCAATCATTTTAATTGCAATTTCTTTTTATTTTTAAAACAGGACCATAACTCTTGGATGCTATTATTTCTTTTTATTTTTGGCAAGTTGAAGAATAGCAGGTAAGGCTGTAAGAATGAAGCCACAACTTCTGTATTCTTCTGTTTTGTCCCTGTCTTGATCTATCTTTGTCTCCTTTTCCCTTCTCCTCCTCTCTATGTTCTGGATTTACCTTTATTCATTTCACTGGGCTGTGAGTACAAAAAGAGGAAAAAATCTGGGTCTCTTTTTATGAAGACAGATTACCTTATGATACATTTTAAATGCCACGAGGATATACATTTTCTCGAAGTGTTTTCTTGTTCAGGACGGTACCTTGGACTGGAGGGATAAATAATATATGGAAAATGATTTCCCAAAAAGAACTTATTCTTAAACAGCAATGTAATAAATCAAAAATACAGAGAAAAAATGTGGATTGGAAAAAAGTCCATAGCTTTGGTTTAGGTCCCATATGTGTGGATGTGTGACATCCATCAGTGGGATAAACAGTGCCTGGTGGCTGATTTACAGAGTGGGATTCCTCTCCAAAAAGGCAGCCATTTACCCCTTGACAATGCAATGAGTGATGGCTGCTGTATTCCAGAAGGATCTATTCGGGAAGCAAAATTTAGGATAGGGTAGGACCAACACAAAGAGATGGGGAGACGTAAGGACCCCATCTGCCTGGATCTCTTGGGTTGGAGCCAGCCTCTTGAGGATACAGTGGCTCCCTCTCCTTCCACTTTGTGGGATATTGAGGATTTACACTAAGGAAACCCATACCTGCCATAGCTGCCCCTTGGTCAGTTTATTTGGATTAGTGAATCAGGATAGAAATGGTTCCTCTTTTTTTTTTTTTTTTTTTTGCGGTACGCGGGCCTCTCACTGTTGTGGCCTCTCCCGTTGCGGAGCACAGGCTCCGGACACGCAGGCTCAGCGGCCATGGCTCACGGGCCCAGCCGCTCCGCGGCACGTGGGATCTTCCCAGACCGGGGCACGAACCCGTGTCCCCTGCATCGGCAGGCGAACTCTCAACCACTGCACCACCAGGGAAGCCCTCCTCTTTTTTTTTTAAAACTGATTCATCAGCCTAACATAAGACCTTGGTCTTCATGTTTAGCAATTAGAATTAGCATGGATGAGTTCAGTAATGGTAAGTCGGCAATGCTGAGGCTTGATTTGTGCCCTCACAATCCTACCTTTGCCACAAAGCCTCCCATTATTCTGGAAATATTCCATGGGTGCTATTCCTTTACCACACAAGAACCTACTCACAAAAAGAAAACACTAAAATCTGCGTTTAATTCAAGTGCACAATGAAGGAGAAAATGGTAGAACCAGTCAAAGCAGTTAGACTCTGGTATTTAAGCCTTGGGCTTTAACCTCAGGTTTCACGAGTTCAAATCCCAGTTCCAGGGGGAGAGGAAGTGAGGAATTACTGTCTAGTATGTACAGAGTTTCCATTTGGGATGATGAAAAAATTCTGGAAATAGATAAACAGTGGTGATAATTACACAACAGTGTGGATGTAAGTTAATGCCACCAAATTGTATACTTAAAAAGGTAAGTAATTTTATGTTCTTTCTATTTACCACAAATAAATGCTGGTGAGGATGTGGAGAAAAGGGAACCCTCCTACATTGTTAGTAGGAATGTAAATGGTGCAGCCACTGTGGAAAACAGTATGGAGACTTCCCAAAAAACTGAACACAGAACTACCATATGATCCAGCAATTCCACTCCTAGGTATTTATCCAGAAAAACAAAAAAACAAAAAAACCCCACTAATTCGAAAAGATACATGACCCCAACATTCATAGCAGCAAATTATTTATAATTGTCAAGATATGGAAGCAATCTAAGTGTCTATCAACAGACAAGGATAAAGAAAGGATAGAAAGGATAAAGAAGATGTGATATATATATACACAAACACACACACACACATATATGTACACACACAATGGAATACTACTCAACCATAAAAAAGAATGAAATTTTGCCATTTGCAATGACATGGATAGACTTGGAGGGTAGTATGCTAAGTGAAATATGTCAGACAGAGAAAGACAAACACTGTAGGCTATCACTTATATGTGGAATCAAAAAAATAAAACAAACTAGTGAATATAACAAAACAGAAACAGGCTCACAGATACAGAGAACAAACTGGTGGTTACCAGTGGGGAGAGGGGAGCAGGAAGGGGCAAGACAAGGGTAGGGGATTAAAACGTACAAACTACTAGATATAAAATAAATAAGTTACAAGGATATATAGTATAACACAGGGAATATAGCCAATATTTTATAATAACTATAAATGGAACATAACCTTCAAAAATTGTGAATCCGCGTTTTGTACACCTGAAACTTATATAATATTATACATCGACTATATCTCAATTTAAAAAATGCAGAAAAAAATCCCAGTTTCACCTCTTGTCAGCCATTTAGGCAAGTTGCTGTACCTCTCTATAATTCAGTTTCCTCTAGAATGGAAGAGGATAATAGTGATATTAGCTTCACAGGGTTATTCTAATTGAATGAGATGTGTGGGACAGACTTACACTGATTCCTAACAATCAGAGTTAGCTGTTGTTTGATGATTTATGAGTGTGAATTCTGTCATTAAAATCTCTTGCATCTGTAGTAGGATTCTTTGTGGAAACCATCAGTTTTAGTTCTGCTTATAAGGCAGACCTACATCTGTTTGAGATCTCATGTAAGACTTTCATTACTCTTAAAAGATGCCCCTATTGATAAGAGTGTGGGGGTGGGGGGCCCTCTTGCTGCTTGTAAGCCAGACAGTAATTGGTGCTACCATTCTGAAAGGCTATCAAGCAATATGGCAATATGGAACAACATTCAAAACATGCATAGCCGGTGAACCTGCAACACCATTTCTATGAAAAGTAGTCACATATGTGTGTTCAAGTAACAGGTATCCATTGTAGCACTGATTATAATAGCAACAAACTGGAAACTATATGAATATCTATTCATAGTCAATTGATTAAACCCCAAAATGGAATCCTATATAACCATGAAAAAGGATGATGCCATATTATAATATTCCTATAGATAAATGTCACAATAAATTGTAAAATTTAACACCAATTTATGGGAAAAGGCAGTTTGAGAACAGAGTATGTAGTCTGACCACATTCACGGAATTTATGCTTACATGTATGATACAATTTCTGAAAGGACAGTCATCAAACTTTTATAGTGGTTATCTCCAGATGGATTATAGGGAGACATTTACTTTCTGTTTTAAACACTTCTGTATTACTTGAGGTTTTTACAAGCATGTATTACTTTCATAATGTGCAGAAATAATAAAAATATTTCCATTAAAAAAATGAAAGAGAGACCATAAGGGACCTCTTTGGCTATGGAGAGAAAGAACAAGCCCTCAAGGTGTTATTCTAATTTAAACCTTTTATTTTTATGTAGCATCCCCCAGATCTGAGTCCATAAAAGGAAATGGATGAACAACTACTGCAGTGACAGCAATAAATAGGGTCCCAGCAATCTTAATTATCTTTGCATCTGTCTTCCTCTGGCAAATTCAGTCAGTGTTTTGAGTATCCTTCCAGTCTCAACACCAGTGACCTCCACCTTCTTTGCCTTTGCTGATTTGTCTCCGTAGTGGAGCTAAGGTCAAAGCCTCATTCAGCAGCCCACTCTCATAATAAATGCTCAGGGCAGCCATTGGCTCTCTTGCCCACAGTCCCCCCAGCACATATGGGACTTGGATATGCCTGGATCACCAATAATGGCCAGGATCTTGCTATGCAGGGCCCTCTGTTCTTCATCAAACAGGTCTATTGCTCCCCCACAAACACAGGATTCAGCCTATGAAAGGATATGACTCCCACACAATGATCACTGAGAGGCACAGTGGCTTTCAACCTCTGTGTATATATGTGTGGGTGGGTTGCTCAACAAAACAAAATAATGTTATGCAGGAGAGTGAAAGGAGAGACAAAGCATCTGGAAATAAAGGCCATTGCAGCAGGATGTGATGGAAAATGGGGATTCTGGAATCAGACTAGGTTAGAAACCCAGCTGCCTCACTTATTAGCTGTGTGGCCTTGGCCAAATTACTTAGCCTCTCTGAGTTTTAATACGCCCATCAATAAAATAGGAGTAATAACATCTTTCATCCAGAGTTGTCAGGATTCACTGAGATAAAATATATCATGGGCTTGAACCACAGTTAGTGCTCACAAATAATACTGTTCTTTCCTTCCCCTCAGACTTTGGCATAGCATTAAATAGCCACAGCAGTCTTGAAAATAGATGATTTTTCTAAAGAGCACAATGTTCCAGTGTACTGTTCGTACATGTTCTCTTTAAGTGTCAAGTAAGGGCAGTGTTGTGAAAGCTATAGACAGAATATTTTAAAACCAGGGTGGGGGAGTGGGGAGAAATGGGGAAGCTTTATATTTTCTAACTCCTTTAGTGGGCAATTTTCATGATTCAGATGAGGTTGAGAATAACTTTCCAGGTTTTAAATATTCTGTATCATGTAAGAATGAGGAGGAATCACAGATCAATTAGGTTTAAAAGCTACTGAAATTTTCGAGAATCATTTAAATAAAGTACTTGTAAATGCTCCTAAAGAGATGAGAGTAACCTTCCACGTCAGCAGTACATGAGTTAAACATGTGGGTAACGATGATATAAAAAGAGGTGGTATGTGAAATATCAGTTCATATGAGGTGACACTCAATATTAATTTATGTGATATCAATACTGTTTTAGTCTAAATGAACCTTCCCTATATATAAAACACTCCTAATTATTGTAAAACCGTTACTTTCCGCTTACCATTGATCTTTAAGGAAATTACTAAAATTTTTGGAGTGTGCTGACACAGCACTATTATTCCAGGTCATTATTCAGAGCAGGTGTCAATCTCTTTTACTTAATACTAAGGCAGGGGAAAAAAAAACAAGAGTAGTTTTTCATTTAATCAAGTCTCTCTTTTAAAAAATAAAAGAGGAACACATTAAGATAAGTGTAACTTTTATAGGGATGTTAACACTCTAATACCCTTTGGGATAGGTGAAGCTTTTGATTTTCAGACCAGTTCAAGAGAAAACATGAAATTTTATAATGTGGGGAATACGATAATTCCTTAAAGGAATAGGTCAAGCCATCAGCAACTGATGGCCTTCCAGACGAGGTCTCCCAAGCTTGAGCCAAGTGACCAGGTTGTCCCTTGTTAAACAACATTTCAGAGTTGACACGCACCCCGACCTCCAATGCAAGAGTATAGCATTTTAGAGCTCTACCTGTTAGGATTTTAAGAAGTGACTGCAGTAAATCTAAACCACACAAGAGTTAATAATTACACAACTGCTGGTGTAAAAAGGCATTTGTATGTCAAGACTGGAAGGGAAAATTGTGATGGTTTCAATTAGAACATCAGCCTGTGTAAAACTGCTCTGTTGCCCACAAACTCAGGGCAGATTTGTTAATCTAACTGTGCTTCAAATACAAGTGGCTTATATGAAGGCTCTTAATTTGAGGACAAATGGGATTGATTCCTTTATTCTAATCCACAGAACTGCAATATTACAGCTTACATGCAATTTTATGTAATGAACATTTGCTGAACATATTCTAAACGACATGCCTGGTGCTAAGCAGTTGACATGGATTATTTTATGAAATTCTCTCCAAAACCTTATTAAGGCATAACAGTATCTAACATTTCTTCCAGTAATTATTATGTGCCAGGCATTGTTTTATGCACTTTACATATATTAACTTATTGAATCCTTGCAATATCCTGGGAGGTAGATGCTAACATTAGCTCCGTTTTACAGACGAAGAATCTGAAGTTCAGAGAGGTTAAAAACTGGCCAGGGTCACACACTTAGTAAGTGACAAAGCTGAGGCTGTTAGACCTCCTGCTCTGCTTGCTGTTACTCTGAGTATGGTGAGCGTGGATCTGGGGGCATGGCGGATCTCATCAATCATGTGGCTGTACTTAGGGCTGGCTGCATAATTCCTGGACCCAGAGCTAACTGAAAATGCAGAGCACCTTGTTCAAAAGTCTGCGGAAAAGTGCCATTAAAGATATTAAGTAGAAAGGTTTTCCTCTCTCTCATAGTCAATCTCTCAACTTGTCACAGTGTTTTAAATTTACTATTTATTTTTTTGGCTGCGTCTGGTCTTAGCTGCGGCACTCATGATCTTAGTTGCGGTATGTGGGATTTTCCCTTGCGTTGCCAGGCTTCTCTCTAGTTGTGGCGTGTGGGTTTTCTCTTCTCTACTTGCGCTCCTGGGCTCCAGAGTGCGTAGGCTCTGTAGTTTGCAGCCCGTGGGCTATCTAGTTGAGGCATACGAGCTCAGCAGTTGTGGTGCGTGGGCTTACGCCACATGTGGGAATCTTAGGTTCCCTGACCAGGGATAGAACCCACGTCCCCTGCATTGGAAGACAGATTCTTTACCACTGGACCACCAGGGAAGTCCCTAAATTTACTATTTAATGTTGTTCAAAGTAACAAAAAATTAAAATATTAAATTATTAGCATTTTACCATTCATCTTTATATTGTGCATGCCAGTTTTGAATGTAAATACGTTAACTTCTATATGGAATCACTGAATTCACACAATTTGTATTTCACGGCTCCTATGTGCATACGTATTTTGTTCTTACCTGCACAGTGCAAATGCTGCGCAAAGTGAATTCAGCTGTATTTCACACGTGCCCACGTTCCACCAACATTCTGCCTTCTGTTTACTTCTAAGGAAAGACTGAAAGGAAAAGCAGTAAGGGCAGCTCTATCCTTCCTTTTCCACCTATGTGATCATGTTCAGTTTAAGTGGTTAGTTGCCCAACACAGGGACTAACAAGAGTAAGATAGGATTCCTAAGTCTTTTGGGTGTCTTAGAGCGCCTCTGCTTTTTTTCTGAGTTCCAAGAAGGTTCTGGTTTGCAAGGTAAGCATGGTCTCTCAGGGCTCTCAGCGTCCGCCTCACCCCCATCCCACTCACCTAATGCTTCCCTTTTAGCTGTTTCGCGTCTCACAGACTCCCATGCATCACCGGTCCAATAGAATTTTGTGCGTCAGGAAGCGCCTGGAGCGCTGCATGCAAATTAGGTGGGAGGGAACAGTGAACGCGCTTACTGCGCAAAGCGCCTGTGCTCCCGCGCGCGCGCGCGCGCACGCGCGCATGCTTTGTGTTCCATAGGACATGGCGCTGGTACTGGCTCGAGTGGTCTGGGGCTTTCTCCTCCCTCCGCCTTGGCCCAGCTGGGCACTCTGCTCACTGCTCTAAGACTTGAGCTCCTCATTGCAAATGAGAATGGGTCCAGCCACCTCATAGGATTATTGTGAGGAGTAACTGAAAGAACACACATAAAGGTCTTCGTACAAGCCTTGGCACAGAGTAAATGCTTGGTAAGTGTTAGCCAGCCGTGCTGTGGTTGTTGCTGTCTTTGGATGAGTTTTGCAGTTCCATTTATTTGAAAATAGTTATCTCTTCAAATAAGACAATGAAGAAACCAGGGTAAGATTTATCTTAGAAGAGATGGAAACTTCCCAGTGGTCCCATAGCAATGGGTTTAATCACAAACCCAGCAACAGTCTTCCTATTACCACTGTTAACTCGGTTAAGGAAAGTTTTGAGTTGGGCTTCCCTGGTGGCGCAGTGGTTGAGAGTCCGCCTGCTGATGCAGGGGACACGGGTTCGTGCTCTGGTCCGGGAAGATCCCACATGCCGCGGAGCGGCTAGGCCTGTGAGCCATGGCCGCTGAGCCTTCGCGTCCGGAACCTGTGCTCAGCAACAGGAGAGAAAAGTCTTGAGTGAAAAATAAATGGGAAAGGTCCCTCTAAGTCGTGTATGTATAGAAGGGACAAGGGAAAGACTTCTCTAGGGGTATATGTGTCTTTATGGGAAGCAGCTAGAGGATTGATCTTAAGCATATGAACCTGGGGTCATTTTTTTTCTTTTTTTTTTCTTTTCTTTTCAATTTTTTTTCTTAGTGTTGCAGGCAGCAGACTCTTCCTGTTCCCTCCCCGGCGTCCCAGGTCACTGCCCGTCTATGAATTCACTAGATCACAGTCACTCGAAGTGGGGTCCCCAGACACTTGCCTCAGAACCACAAATGCAGAATCCTGGGCCCAATTCCAGATCCTTGAACAGAAATCCCTGGGGAAGTCAGGGAGTTAACAGGTTACCTAAGTGCTTCTTATGCCACTAAGTTTGAGAACCTCTGCAGGAGCCTAGGAGCTGGGAAGGAGACCCCTTTTCTTTTTTCCCTCCCCAGTACTGGGCAGGCCTGTCAACCTTTGTTGAATGTTGGAGAAATGACTGAATCCAAAGCATGAGGCAAAAGGATTTCTCCCCATCTGAGGACCCTTGGGATGGTTCTCCTCAGGCCTCATATTCAGTGGGTAAGCACTGGTAAGGCTGTAAACTTGTTAAAATATTAAAATTCTTCCATAGGGTTAGTATATACCCACTGCTCTGACCTCTTGGCTACCCCACTGGCCCAGCTGCCCAGGCCTCTTCCTTGGACTGCCCCATGATCCAGCAACTAAAGGGTTAACCTCTGGTCTAACAGGGGTCTCACCTATTCTCGTTTGTCAGTGTAGGTACAAGCCAGCTCTTCATAGGTCCAATGAATGTGGTACCTTATGGGCAGGCTTGTGCCCTGCCTGTGCCCCTACCCCGTGGAGGTAGGTAGGGTGGGGGTGGAGAGGACCCTGGATGGTGGTACCCCAGCTAGTTTACCTTGACTCTAGTGTAAGGGTCTCTGTCTCCACATATCCCCCAGGCCATAATGGGTGGAATCCCAGTGGGTGAGGTGGCATTCTTGGAGGTGGTGCTGGCACCCCAGCAGGCAAATGCCCCAGGTTATGGCTGCCACCAGCTGAGGTACCCCTGCTTCTGGAAACTGCAGTCTCCATGGGACTTTGGCTGTGACAGATCCTGAAAGAGATGGGGTGAGCACGAGGCATGCAAAAATTCAAGTCCACAAATACGAGGGCTCTGTTGGCATGGTTTGACAGGCGAGAGCCTGCTTGGTACAGATGATGCATGCAGGGATTAGTGTGGGGCTAGGAGAAGTATAGGGAAACAGGTTGTCTTTTCATCTATTTGGTCAAGTTTGCTAAAATCACTGAATATCCTCCTGTCATGGCATTAGCCACATTATTTTCATTGATAAAAATGAGGGCAAGTGCTTATGTAGTATTTGTCCTGTGCCAAGCACAATTCTTAACTCCTTTGAATTAGTATAATTATCACCACCAGTCCCATTACAAAGATGAGGAAACTAAGGCCGAGAGGTTATTTAAAACTGAAGTAGCAGAGCCATGATTTGAACTCTGCTAGCCTGACATTGGAGTCCACACTTATAAACACCACCTCTCTTCTTCAGTTTACATTCAAAAAAATTGTGTGTGTGTGTGTGGGACTTAGTTGGTAACAGAGATCTGGAATATATAGAAAACTGTAATACAATGGCTTAGAAACATTGTGAATGAAATTGCTGTCAGTTCTGCAGAAGCTGACAGATGAGTCAGCACCATGAACAATATTGCTGATGTGGAGAGATTATCTGCTCATTGAGACTCCAAGTAACCTAATGATTATCAAGTTATTGAGGAGGTCACTGGAAAAGTTCCATGTGTGTTCCTTTGTCAACCATGGCTCGGACAGGGGCATTGTTTACCTGGTGACAGCATGTCAAACAAATGATCAGCAGCAGTTTTTAAAGACCAACAACTGATTTGGATAGTATTAGAAACTGGTGAACTACTTGCATTAAAACTCATATATATGTGCTTCTGTTTAGAGAATACTGGGAATTAAATGTTTTAAATTTTATATGGTGATTAATTACTTACAGGTTTTTAAATATTTTGATTATCACCTCAGTTTTGCTTATTCAATTCTCCATTCTATTCCTTTGGTCCCCACCTATTAGCTGGGAAAAAAGATAAGCTCTCAGACTTAGCACTGCTACATCAAGCTGCATTCCTTTTCTGCCTCAAGCTTGCTCCTGGTCTGGCTTACACTTTTTCTTTGAGGGAGAAGGAGGTAGATTCCTGCTTTACTGGAAAAGGATGTCCTGATAATTGAGTGGGAATGTGGGCAAGGAGGCTGTTGCTTCCTTCCGTCAACCCAAGTAATTGAGCTGTCATATTTAACGTTTTATTGGTTAAGATTCAAGTTAGGGCTGGAGCCCTTCTTCTGCAATTCCTTCAGGGGCACATGTGGAAGACAGCAAATAGCAAACTCAGTGATGAGTTCTGAATAAGGCTGTGAGAAATGAACAGTCGGCAGTCCCTGTGGTATCAAGAAACACTAAAGGGAAGAGAGTTGTTTAAACACTTAGGAAGGAAACACAAAGCTCTTCCATTTAGTATGTCAAAACCAGCTCAGAAGTATGTGACAATCCAGGCAAAGCATTACAATTTCTAGCCAGTCCAGTCATGATTCTTTGGCAAACTGCACAGTCATGGTTGTGATGCATTGGGATAAGAGGTACTATATAAATGTCAGATGTTACATAAATGTCAGGAATGATTATTGTTTGTTAATGGGATCTAAACTGTTCCTAAGCAAAGCCCCGACATCCTTAGCAAAGGTTCTAACCCGTGAGAAGGTAAAGCTCAGCCCTGGTTCTAGAAAAGAGCCCAGTTGGGATTTGAGGTTTGAAAACAGGGGTTGGGGTGGTGCTGGTGCCACCACTTGATCAAGTGGCTTCAGGCCAGCCTCTTAACCTGGGGTTTGCCTTAGCTCACCTGTAAAATGGGGATAATTATAACACCTGCCCTATTTCTGCTCCTTGTGCTGGGCTGTTGTGAGAATCAAGGGAGTTAGTTCCACGTGGGTGCAATTGCTTTGTAAAGTGTGAGCTGCCGCGAGGATGACAGTGGTCGTCTGGGATATGCTGAAATTTAGCCTGTGCCTTCCCTTTGAGTCCGACTCACAGAGAGAACATCTGAATGGAAGTTAAGCTGAGGATGGTGATGGTGACTTGGCTGATGATGAAAGCGCCTGACTCCTCCTCTCAAGGAATTGTCGGGAAGATACTGCAGACCAGGGGCCCGGATCCTGCATTCTGGCTCTGCCACTTGCCAGCCTGTGAGCTTGGGCGAGTTACAGACGAGGCTCTGGAAGTGATCGCCAAGGGCCCTTCCGGCTCTGACGCTGAGTCTAAATCAGTCTCATCACTTGGCTCTAGCTGTGATTCACCTTCCCCCCCACCCCCCAGGAGCAACTCTCGTTCCAGCTTCTCACACGCGAGAAGCAGGGGTCTTGGAAAGGGTGGGGGCAGTGTATTCCAAGTGAGTGTGCACAATAAAGAAGTTATTCCTTTGGAAGTGAGGTGGAGAGGGGCGGGTGCGGGGCGGGCGGTGAAAAGGGGTGTCGAATGAGTGCTCTGAGAAGCCAGGATGCAGGGAACATTGTAATGAGGTCACGACTGTCGCAGGCAAAAAGGAGCTGGACATCTGCTGGTGGGGGAAGGGGGAGCGTCCTGCATTTCTGTTTGGAGAAAGTCTCTTCCGGCATTCTTCAGCACCCCCTCCCCACCTCTCCCCATCCCCACACCTTTCAAACGCTACCAGGCCCTCGTCACGGGACAGCCCGTGTCCCTGCCTGAAACCATGAGGATTGTTTCCAAGCTGACTCACACCACTAATGTCAGGGAGCCGTGTCACACGGCGCTGGGCTCTGCAAGCTGTTGCTTGCGCGGTCGCCACTGCCGCCGCCGCTACCCCGCGGGTGCACCAGGGTCCGCTCTTGGGGCGGGGGCGGGGCGGGGCCGGGGCGCGGCCCGCCCCCTCGGCGCGCCGGCCCCGCCCCTCCCTCCCTCCCCCACGGACCGCAATGATTTAGAAGTTCAGGAATCCCACGTGACGTCACCGGGGGGGTGATGTAATGCACTCTAAATAGAATGTATTGTAATCTTTGCTCAGTCCAACGTGGTCCCTTCACCCGGGCTCCGCTCTTGCCTTCTCCACACTTGTTTGGTAAGTTCCTAAAAATACGGCTCGGCCACATCTGGGGCTTTTGCATTTAGACACTTTTGTTGCACTTGCCGCGGGAGCCATCTCGGGAGCGTACTTGTTTGCAGGGGTTGGTTCTCGGCAGCAGCCGCGAGGTTACTTGGTCCAGTGGGCAGGTCGCAGGGCAAGGAGTAGGGAAGATGCGATGCATTTTTTTTGGAGGGTGATCTGTGTTTGTAAACACTTTGGCGGACCAGAGGGAAGTCCGGCCTCAAATGCTGGTGGACTGTGGAATCGGCTGTGTCCTGAGGCTATCCCAGAGACCCCACGCCGTGTCCGTCCCGGAGCGCGTCTTGGTGGCCGCCGCGCCGTGCGACTGGAGGGATGCTAACGTGGAACGAGCGCCGTGTCCGCCCCGGCGTGCGTGCGTGTGTGGGAGCGCGCGTGCGTTTCCCTGACACGGGGAACAGTTATGAATCGGGGGTGTGTGTTTGCCTCCAGAGACCTGGCAAGGTGCGGAACCCTCCAGAAGTGCGGTCAAGCGGCGGCAGCGGCGGCGGCAGCGGAGACGGCGAGCCAGGAACCTCCCCCCGCGTCCCCAACTTCCCGGTGATGCGGCGGAACCCCCGGAGAAAGTTTGCAAACTTCCAGCGGGCGCGGCGAGGACGCCGGGTCACCTAGGGGGCGGACGGGCCGGCGGGCGCACGGGGGGCTAGCTCCCTCCCGGGTGCCAAGCCTGCTGCTGCCACCTCTTCCGCAGAGCTGCCCACCGCAGGTGGTGGGCGCGCGCGCCGGGGGAGGGGACATCGTCCTTGGAGGGCACTTGGCTTTCACTCCAGGCGCGGAAGGCTCGAGCGTGGCGAGGCTCTCCTCGCCTTCACTCCTCCAGCCGCCTCTTGCCTCTGTCCGGTTCTCGCTGGCATCATTACCTCTTCCCCGCCGCTGCCCCAAATGACAGCTCCCGCTTTTGCCGCGGCGGCGCGGTGGCAGTTCTCAGGACCCGGCGGCAGAGTCTTCCTCTCCAGCAGATTCTCCACGGAATCGCTTAAAACTTTTCAAGACGTTCTTAGAGGGGCAAGACGCACAAAGGAACCAAGGAGATGTTTTCTTCCGGCGGCTGCATCCCGCTTTTCCTTTGCTATAGATTTATTTCGAGGAGGTAGTGGGGAGGTATCTGGTAGATAAAGCCTCTGATCTAGCCCACCCCAACTTTCCCTGAACGAGTGCAGCCTCCACATGAGGCTTGTTCAAGGCCAGGAACTGAAGTGGGCTGCTTGTAGATTTCGTTGTCAGAGTCCGCTGAGTGTTTGATTTTTATTTTTCCCTCCCTCTCTGACATGTGTCAAGGAATAAAGGCTGAATACAGGTCCATTACGTCATTCTGCAGGCCAGTAAGTGTTTGATTAACAGCTTCAGATACTCAAGGGTTGGGGGCTTAGAAGTGCTGACAAAGCAACAATGCTTTCCGCCCCCAGCCCCCAACGTACTAGTACAATCGCCAGTTCCCTGGGCATCTTTATTGCCCTCTCCTCCCGGACCCCTCCTTCTCCACCCCTTCTCCCGCCCACACTGTTATCACTCTGGCCCTGCCTCCGCCTTTTACTGCTTTCTCTGGGGAGATCACAGTCCCCGGAGTGAGGGTAAGAGCTTCTGGTGGCTGAGGGGAGCGCGGTGCCTGCTCAGCGCACACACAATCTGCCCTTTTCTATTATTTAAGAAAGGCACCAGCGAGCTCGCTTCTCCAGGGCAAAAATGCTCAACTCTGATAGAAAAGGCATCTCAGGAAATGTTTAGAGACATTATGATAATACAGTGTCCCTGTGGTGACTTAGGAAAACAACACACTCGCTGCAAGCAAAGTACTTAATTTTACATAGCGCCTTCCTCAGACCGGTTATCCGAAGAGGGATGATTGAGGATGCTGACTCAACCAAATTTAGCCAAAGGCTCAAGACTAAACGTTTCATTTCCAAAGTGAGGGAATGTGAGTCGTCGAACCCAAAGTACCATACAATAAATTGGTGCGTGTGTTTTAACCTTAAGTTTCTATATTTAAAGAGGAAGTTAAATACTAAGTCATTGAATTGAGTCAGAATCCACGTATCTGGCAGTTGAAATAAAAATACTGTGTGTGACATGTTTAAGGGGATAAAAGTAAAAAGAACTCGGGGATGGGGGCGCTGCAGTGTGCAGCAGAAATCAAACAAGAGATTTCCTAACAGGCTTTTTGATGGGGGGTGGGGGGGTGCAGAAGATTTGAGTGCTCTCTGATTTGGAGTTGGTGAAAGCTAAATAAAGGAAAATTTATATTCTGAGTATGTGGGAATTTCTTGAAGAACACATGTTTTGTTATAATCAGATCTACTTTCTTCAGCATGAAAGCCATGCTGTAGAGTAGGCATTTGTGAAACTCCTGTCTGGGGTCTAATTGACATCCTTCCCCAAGTTTGTGGCAGTATTTATTATTTATTCACATCTAGAGATGAAATAGTATAACCTCCACACAATACGTGTGCATCTAAAATGTTAAACTCCTTGTTTGTGATGCATACATAGACCTAAAGGGGAAAATGGCCCGGGTCACCAGCACTGGAGAGTGTGATTAATGATCAGTGATTTAGTGATCAGTGATTAGTGGTTTTATTCAAACTGTTACCTCTGACCAGAAGCACACATCAGAGGATTAACAGGCTCTTTAGATAAATGCTCATTAGTGGAAGGGGAAAAGCAAAGATAATAGGCATGCACCCAGGGACAACTTTCGAAGAAAATCATTCCCCGTCTTCAGAATAATAAGCTCTATTAACAGAAAGCCCTTTTAATTTAAAACTTGCTTTTATCTTGTAAATCAAAGTTAGATGTAAAAGTTTGTAGTGCCATTATAACCTAAATTTTCCCATATCCACTAGATGTGGATTATCTCAGTAGCGATATTTTTTTTATTTAAATAAACAATTGAACCTTTAGAGCAGCTGAACTCTGACAAGTCCTTAAGTCCCAGGGTTTGAAGGTGTCCCCCCTTCTGGAATGGAGAGTGCAGCTTGCTAACTAGATGGCGCAGTGTTATTTGGTGTTCTGTGCTGTGTCGTGCAGGAGTCTGAAGGAGCAAGTAGCTGCTTGCGAGGTGTTCTTCAATACTTACAACAAAGTTGATTCTGTGTAAGGTTGGAGGCTAGACAGTTCTACAAGTTTTTAGTCACATTTTCCATGTCAGTTAAATCTGGGGAGTTCAAGGCTCCTGGAAAAATTAGTCTCATTACTAAAAGAAATTTAGAGCCCGAAGGAGAGGAGGTACGGGAGTCCAGGAGGTACCCCTGGGCTGCAGAAGTGATTGTAAAATACCAGACCTGTTCTTTTTTTTTTTTTTTTTTTCTTACTGAGAGCTAGTTTCACAGTCTTGAGGTCTGAACTATTGAGGCAATACTCAAAGCTTTATTTTCTTCCTAATCTTGCTGGGGAAAAAGAAGATACTAGAAAGAAAGGAAGAAAAAATTTGATTTGGTGTCTGCAGGAAGCAACACGTTGCTGATTTTATTCTACAGATAATGGTAAGGTGATGTTTATTACACTTATTAAGCAGAAAGGGAACTTTGTAGTTGGTTCCAGGAGAACGATCTTGTAGTTTCATAGGTGAGATTCACAAATGGAATTCTTACTTTACACTGACTTTTAATGTTGCTTTTGTAGTTTTCTGGGACTTGATAGCATTTTGTTGGAAGGTTTTGTGTGTGTGTGTGTGTGTGTGTGTGTGTGTGTGTGTGTGAATAAGACCATTATTTCCTGGGTAAAATAATGTTCATGAGCATGGGAAGTGCAGTGGGGAAGCTACAAAGCATGTGAAATAATATGCCAGGTAAGAATTCTCTTTTCCACAAGCTTTCCTGAGATTTTTATTTTTCAACTTTACTCAGACTAAACTTGTTTACTCAGTTGATATCTTCCAGCCAACTGGTTTTGACTGTAAATTGCTGATATCCATAAATTGCTTGTCAATCAGAAGTCAGTTGTGACCTTATATAGTTTATATATGAGCAGAGAGCTAATTAGAACATTCCCACAAAAAAGTGGAAACAGTGCCTTTATTTTTATATCTTTGTGATGTCGCAGCTTTTGTTCGAATAAGGGGTTAAGTGCATAGTAGTTTGTTAGATTTTCCCTGTATAGCTTTTCAATGACAGTAAGTTGAAGATTTTTGTTACGATTATTTGTTGCTATTATTTCCCACACCTGTGGATTCAAAACCAATCAGTTGTAGACTTTCCGTGGCTGTGTTCATACTAACGTCAGGTTCCTGCTCTCCTGATTTCTTGCTATAATTTGCTGTTTAGCAATGATGCACCACCATCCTATAGTGTTTCCTTAGCATTTCTTTGCTTCTGATTAAGCTGAAAATTATTTTGTGGGGGTGTGTGTGTGTGTGATGTTCACTGGATCACCAAGATGTGAATTTTGTGTCACATTTTGTAGTTGGTTTTCTTCTGGTTATGTTGTTAGATTAAAATTGGGGATTTGAGTGGACTTATTATTTTAGTCATCTTTTTTTCTTCTTCTTCTTCACTTCAAAGCAGTGCTGTTAGCCACAAAATTAATGTGATCATGGCTGGTGTTTCCCATCTATATGCTTCTTTTGCTTCTTCCAAATTGGATTTCTACAGCAATTTAAGATCTTTTTTTAGAGGCAGCTTTCTTGGATGAAGATGGAACAGTGATCTCAGTCAATTCATTATCTTGTCCAGTTTGACTACCAGCTGTATTATGGGAATCAACCAATGCTTTTATAAATTAGTGTTTAAAAATTTAAATCTAGGACTATTTCTCTGAATCCTATTTAAGAAAATTACACAGTTGAGATAAGGTAATAAACTGGGGTGGGGGGGGACCAGCTCCAAATATTTAAATGTGAGAAAGAAGCACTTTTAGATATGCTAAACAGACTTAAAGAACCTTTTTGTGTTGCTATTTGTAAACTAAATAAGCTATCTACTTTATGGCATTGCTTTAAATAGAAACTCTGACACTTTAAAAATGACATCATGTTTAATGTTTTCACTAAAAAGTTCTTACATTTTGTAATTAGGGAAAAAAATGGGCAATTAGTGTTTTTTGAGGATCCATTAGTATTTCATTGTTGGGAATCACAAATCATGGATTTAATGTAAGAAAAGAGAAGAGAGAGAGAAGGCTTTTACAAGTGTCCAGGTAATACTGGTAGTACTGTTGCAGAAACAAAAGTAAAATTTTTTCAAGCTCTTACTGAGACTCTGGTACCTTCAAAATAAAACGCTAAAAGTTTAGGGTAAATTCCTGAATGTATAAGATGTTACAGTGACATTTCCATATTTCATTCCTCCAAGCTCACTCTGTTGCCCATTTATCTTTTCCGAGAAATAGATCAGAATCAACTTAACACTTTAAAAGTACATATTTTAGCTGCTTCCTTCTACTTCCTCAAGGTTCATATTTGTAATCTGTACCCTAAGATTAACAAGGATTGAAAACTACCAGGTTGGCATTTGGCTTGAACTAAACTTAGTAAGAGTTCCTCTTGGCTTAGGGGTTCTGATGTGAAGTAGGCTTGTGTGATAGCATTAAGCAGAGCTGGAACTGGAGGGAGTCTTCTTATTGATAGAGCAAGCTCGTCACTTTGCAGAGGAAAATCTCGGGCCTGGTGGCTCTCCTGGCTCATCTAAGGCTGAGAGCTGGAGAGTGCCAAACGGAGCCTAGAAGCTGGGTCCCTGCCTCCAGGTTGGGTGGTCTTTCCGTGTGTCAGGCCGTAAATGCCCTTGTCCTGAAGGAAGCATAACCATGGCTTTGGATGCTTTGCTCTTTTCAAGCCTTTTGATCACTAACCTTTCAATGACAAATTTTTATCAGATCTTTTGAATGAATGCCCTGACCATAGAAACTATAGTTTCTTTTTTCTTTTTTTTATAAATTTATTTTTATTTACTTATTTTTGGCTGCATTGGGTCTTTGTTGCTGCGCGCGGGCTTTGTCTAGCTGCGGCGAGCAGGGGCTACTCTTCGTTGCGGTGCGTGGGCCTCTCATTGCCGTGGCTTCTCTTGTTGCAGAGGACGGGCTTTAGGCGTGAGGGCTTCAGTAGTTCTGGCACGTGAGCTCTAGAGCGCAGGCCCAGTAGCTGTGGCGCACGGGCTTAGCTGCTCTGCGGCATGTCGGATCTTCCTGGACCAGGGCTTGAACCCGTGTCGCCTGCATTGGCAGGCGGATTCTTAACCACTGCGCCACCAGGGAAGCCCAACCTATAGTTTCTATTCTGGTTATTTTTATATATCTGCAATGTTGATTTTTCTAATATTGGCCTCCTTAGTTGAAGGCCGCTCTTCTTCTTTACCAATACGATTAGACATGCCCTGTAAAACTACACCATTCAGATTTCATTTGAGACTAAAGGCCAGGCAAAACAAAAAATGGTCTATAGGACTGTCTCAGAATAAGGCAGTAACTTCCTTTACTTCCTGTCTTTTCTTTTTCATCTCTGAGGAAGGGATCCAAAAAATTCTTAAAGTTAAAATAAATAATCTTTCTTTTTGTTGAATAGAGTAACAAGTGCTGTTTTCACGCTGGCAGATGCGCGTTTGCCTAGGATCCGTCTGTAATATATTATCTTTCCAGGCTGGTGTATATGAGAGTGTTTAGAGGTGAATAAGGAATGAGTTGAGTCTGGAAGTATGCTGTTCGAGGTTTGAATGGCAAAACTTGACTAATCATAACTAATAGAATTCATGCATGCAACATAGGGGGCTCCAGAGCACCAAACATTTGATTTAAGATGATGTTTAGGTTTTGTTGTATTTAGGATGGAGCACAAGAATATCTCAGCAGAAATCTTGAATGCATCTACTGTGTGTGTTGTTTGGCCTGACCCACAGTTTTCCTTTCCAGCTCTTTGCATGAACACTTTAATATCAGAATTTAGGTCTCTTTTATTCTTTGATTACACTGAGGAGCCCCTGTGTTGCATGATTTCTCAAATATAACACATTTCAGCCAGTTTTATGCAGTTCTCTCTCTGCTGGCTTCCCAAGGGGGGAAAACCACACGAAACAAAAAACATCTTTGTTTTTGTTTGAATTAGCTGATTATTAGAAGAAATACATTTTATCTCCGTTTGCCAGATCTGGTGGGACCATTTTACTTTGTCAAAACAAGATTTTCTTCTTTAAGTCAACTATAATGCTGTTCGGCTTCTGAATGACCAGGTACTAATCCATGCACCAGAGGTAGAAGGCTTTGAGGATAAAGACCACTTCTAGCAGGGTACCTAGGTATGACGAGGTGTGCCATTATGAAGAGCTGATTTGCCTCACTGCAATGACAGCATTGTCCACAAAAACATTGCCTTCTGGAAGGAAAGAAATATTATAGGCTCAGACTTCTAAATTTTGAGCAGGGGCTGATGCTGTGCTGAAGATGACCCTCAGAATGTTGAGGGTCTCCATGGTGATTTATTAAACTGCAGCAGGATAAAATATTCACAGGCTAGAACTTGACCATCTACATCTTAAAAACCTTAATAGTCCTCTTCACTTATTCTCTGTATTTTCCTTATGCTAATGTTTTTCTAGATTTATTTTTTTATTTTAATTTTTTATTTTAATTTTTAAATTTTTTTTATTTTTGCGGTACGCGGGCCTCTCTCTGTTGTGGCCTCTCCCGTTGCGGAGCACAGCCTCCGGACGCACAGGCTCAGAGGCCATGGCTCACGGGCCCAGCCGCTCCGCGGCATGTGGGATCTTCCCGGACCGGGGCACGAACCCGTGTCTCCTGTATTGGCAGGCAGACTCTCAACCACTGCGCCACCAGGGAAGCCCTAGATTTATTTTTTAACATCCATTCTAGTTACTGTGCTTTCATGAGTAACCCTGCAATAACAAATCGCAAGTGTGTGCACAGCAGAGAGGGGATATTTTTCCATAAGCAAAATAGATTTCAGTATCAAACCTTAGAAGAAACAATTAGCAAGACAAAAGAAAGAAAGGTTTGAAATCCGATTGGTGGCATGCCAGGCTCTGCCATTCCTAGCTCTGCAACAGTGTGGTTTAAGGCAACAGGAAAAGCCTGAGAGGCCAGAAGAGGGTATCCCCAAAGTGCTGCCTCGAACTCATTATGCTTCCCTGCCTCAGTTTCTTCATTTGTGATAAAGGAGTGTTGGTCTTGACCATCACTCTCCAACAGTGGGAGCCACAAATGCAAGCCACATATGTAATTTTAAATGTTCCAGTAGCCACATTAAAAATAGTTTAAAAAATCAAACAGGTGATGTTAATTTTAATAATTTTATTTAACCTAATATATCTGAAATATTATCATTTCAACATATAATCAATATAAAAATGTTGATGAGATACTTTATGATTTGGAGCGGGGGGGGTACTAAGTCTTTGAAGTCTGGTGTGTGTTTATAATTACCCCACATTTCAATTCGGACTAGTCAAGTTTCAAGTGTTCATAGCCACATGTACCAGTGACTATGGTGTCAGGCAATGTAAATCTATAGGCTGTATCAATGCTTCTAATCCAGGCAGCCCAACAGAACCACCTGTGGAGTTTATAAAAAAAAATACTAATACCTTCCCTGTCCTGTCCATTTTGACTTACTTGGTTTGGGGTGGGGGCCTGGGCCTCTATATTTTTTAAAAGCTCCAGAAATGCTTCTGAAGTTTAGCCAGGGCTGAGAATTGCAATTCTAACTGATCACTAAGGAATCTTCTACTCTAATATTCCATGATTCTATTTAAGGAAAGGGATTGCAGTAAAGCATTCAGAGTTCAAAGGGCAACAAGCGGTTATTATTAGTGTGCTGCACTCTACAAAACATGTTTAAGAAAATGTAATTAATACAAATTAAAGTGTGCAGATTAAATATTTTAGAAGATAATTCTTGGTACCACAGATGAGCTCGGTTTTGTGTACGTTTCAGATATGGATTGTTTGCTTCCTGAGAAATCTTAATTTAGGATTTGGTTTGCACGCAGACTCTTCGAAACCCTCCGTTTTGGAAGAGGTCAAGATCACCACATTTCAGTTATTTTGCTAGCTTACTTCTTTGCCCCAGATACTACTTGCCTTTAGCTGGTTTTGGAGGGATGCTTTTACTCGATTTGAGACATCTGGATCCCCTTGTGTTTCTTCCCTCTAAGCTTTTAAAAAGCTTCGTGTCAGACCAAACTTGCTGTCTGCTCATGTCAAGATGTTAGTTGTAACCCCCCCAGACTTAAAGTGTTCCTTCTATTTGTCATCCTTTAAATACTAGAGAATCAATATTTCTCAGTACACACCAGAATGTTTTCCTTTAATAATCTTTTGAACAATATACCAGCTTGCGCATTCAGTAAATGATGCGAATAACCCCAAAATAAAAAATAATAATTTCCAAACTCCTCACCCATCTTTTTTTGAAGTCAACAAACAGCATTGTTTGTGGAGGAGAGGAGAGACCTCAGGGACGGTCCCTTGTGACTTCATGCTGCCGAGAGCCTCTGCATTCCCACATTCGTGAGTCATTTCACCCTGAACCTCTCTCCTTATCCCCTGCATAGCAGTCTGGTTCCAAGTACATGTCTCTCTAACCATGAGCTTTTTAAACGTGACTTTAAACCTTTTTTAGCTACAAAGCTACACGTTTCTCTACATTTTGTGGTGGTAATATTTGTGTTTTCTGTAATACCATTCATCGGGAGAATTTTAAGCTCCGTTCATTAACACACAGCTTTTTTTTTTATAAGTATTTTTTAAAAATTTTATTTAATTAATTAATTAATTTATTTTTGGCTGTGTTGGGTCTTTGTTTCTGTGCAAGGGCTTTCTCTAGTTGCGGCAGGTGGGGGCCACTCTTAATCGCGGTGCGCGGGCCTCACGCTATCGTGTCCTCTCTTGTTGCGGAGCACAGGCTCCAGACGCACAGGCTCAGTAGTTGTGGCTCATGGGCCTGGTGGCTCCGCGGGCATGTGGGATCTTTCACGGATCAGGGCTTGAACCATGTCCCCTGCATTGGCAGGCAGATTCTCAACCACTGAGCCACCAGGGAAGACCAACACACAGTTTTTTGTTTGTTTGTTTGTTTGTTTTCTGTACGCGGGCCACTCACTGTTGTGGCCTCTCCCGTTGCGGAGCGCAGGCTCAGCGGCCATGGCTCACGGGCCCAGCCGCTCCACGGCATGTGGGATCTTCCCGGACCGGGGCATGAACCCGTGTCCCCTGCATCGGCAGGCGGGCTCTCAACCACTGCGCCACCGGGGAAGCCCCACACAGCTTTAATTCCCATTTTATAGATGGAGAAGCTGAGAGACTGATACTGTGTTCGTTAATTAGAAGGTGATCAGTGTGAGCTAAAAGCTCGTGTTTATTAGTGCCTAAATATAAGCACTGCTCTGGATGGCTTCCAGATGGGGAGTTCCCAATTGTGTATATTATTGCATTTGTCTTTGAATTTATAAATAATGTTCTTTCTGATACTTTTCCATGCACTATTTTTGCATCAATGATTTCTCTGCTAACTCTTACTTCCCAGCTTCAGGCTACATGTACAGACCTGGACTGATTAACAAATACATATGGGTATATCAACCTCTTAACATGGGATCTGCTCTAAAAGTTGCTGGAGACATCTGTTACAAACCTGTGTTTTTGGTGGTATCTAGGGAAACTTTCTTCAGGCTAGTTTGTGATTGACTGTTAGAGGACTTTGTGGAGAGACTATGAGATTAAAGATGTAAACTGTTAAACTCTTTTGGGTATTGAAAGGAAAGGGTTTTAGGTATTCATTTATTGAGCAAAATAGACTTTAGCCCTAGCTCTTGAATTGTCTTTAATAAAACATTTTAACTCTTGTTTTACCAGTGTCCTGTCTTCATACTTGACCTGGAGCCATGTGCTTTGGAGTATTCGGTTTTTGTTTTCTCCTAATAATGACTAGGGTTGGACTTAGTCATTTGCAGTCTCTGTCTACACCTCTGTATTTTCAGTGGATGAGATACAAGGTGGGATTAATAGTGTGATCTGTGACCAGTGCCAGGGAGGGGCCACTTTGGGTCCCTTTCTAAGCATTATACTAACGTTAAAGTAATTTTAATGACCACACATATATGTGGTTACGGTGGTTAAACTTGTATATAAACAAAAACCTTAGCCGGTGAAGACCAGGATGTTATTGGCATATATACTTGTAAATGTGATTATCATCTTTTTTAGGATGCCCATGGATAAATTGTTCCTCCTTTTGAGCAATTGATTTAGATACATATATTGGTGATTAAAAGATATTGCTAGATTAAAAAAATTGAAGCCATCTTTTAAGACACTCTTCTTTTCTAATAAGGCCTGCCTAAGCTCACATTGTTTACAATTTCATCTTCCAGCTTTGTGAAGCCAGATGACTAACAACCACCATTCTAGTGCTGTGTTGGTGGATGTCGTCAAAGATGATGGTGCACAGTGTTTTGGCACCACGAAGCAGCGTGTAATTTGAAATTGTACTTTTTGCTAAATACCCATGCTAATCTTCAAACCATTCAAAACATTAAAAAACAAAACAAAACAGTGATCTCTTCCCATTGGATGGAGGTAGTTCTGGCAGAGAAGCACAAGTATTTTTTTCATGTGCCTCAGAAGCACTCAGAAAAATCAGGGAAGGAAAAAAATTACACATAATTGCTTGATATGCCCTTTTGGGAGGGACATTCTTAAGACAGGCAGGTTAACCCTTTAACTCAAGATTCATTTTTACCCTTTCCAGGAAATATGCTTTTTTTTTTTTTTTTTTAATTCCTGAAGCAAAAAAACTGTAGTATCTTTAAAAGGAAGGCTGTAAATGGATGCTTAATCTTTACTTAACATTTAGCAGATATTTTAGGAGGTATATTTAGGAACTCTTATATTCCTTTACATAGTTCTTGTTATTTAAGAACTATGATTTTATTTAAGAACTATGTATTTAAGAACTATGTATTTTATTATTGAAAAATAGAGGATTCTGGAGATTGGTTGCACGACAGTGTGAATATACTGAACACTACTGAACTGTGTACTTGAAAATTGTTAACACAGTAAATTTTGCTATGTGTATTTTACCATGATTTAAACAAAAAGGAGGGATAAGGTTTGCTTGTACCCATTCCCAGGATAGAGAAATACAAGGCATAGACCACTTGTTCTAAGTTAGGTATAGCAGCTTTAGTGTCTTAATGGGAGGAACAGAAATCTAAAGAGGACTTCTGTACTTCAGGCCAATGCAGAGAGGTGACAGATGTGCGATGTGATTCTGACATATTGGAAAATCCAGGGAGGACAATAATTAGATACGCGGCTCAGATTGTCTCTTTTCTGGAGACTGGCTCGGATCTGGATGCATCCTATATATAGAAAACTGTATCATTTAGTTTGAAAATCACACACCATTTGGCATTATTTAAATACCTCTCTTTGTATTGACTTGATTGCCTTTCTCAGTGCAAGGATATGTTCAACTAGAGCAGTGAAAAAACAGAGCCTTTGGTTTCTGTAAGGGAATAGAAACCCACACCTCTCCTCCCCTTCCCCCCTGTCCTTCCTTCCTGCCTTTATCAGCTATTTACCGAGCATCTATTACGTGCCAGGTACTAGGGATACATGATCGAAACCCAACGCAGTCCCTCTCCTCCCAGATCTTAACCGGTAGGAGAGACACCAAATAGGTCCTTGCAACAGAATGTTGTGGGAGGGTGAGGGGATGCAGGTCTGGAGGCAGAAAGCCCAGTGAGGGTGCTAGTGTGGTTGTCCAGACAAGAGGTGATAGTGGCTTGAGCTGGGATGGTGCCAGATTCAAAAGCCATTTAAGAAATAGGATCAATATGACTGGAGAATTGATTAACTATTCGATAAGGGAAGGGAGAGGGGTTTATTCATTCTAAGGGAAGAGGGAGCCAGGCAGGAGAAGCCTGACCCAGTAATGAAGTCTGGACTGTCCTTTGTGGTGGTAGAGGAGGGGAGGGTTTCTGGCCCGGTGCCCCATGGGCTTGTGTCAGAGTCCTTGGAAGAGAACAAAAAATAACTGTGAACAAAAACTCAAAGAGCCACTATAACTAAAAGCTGTAGTGCAGGTGTTGGGTTGCAAGGCAGTGCAGCTTTGGCGTTTTGTGTCAGAGAGAGGGGCCTCACCCCTCAAGACAGCCACAGCTCTGGCACTCAGGGGGGGTCCAGTGCATGGCCAGGTATATTAGTTTGCTAGGCCTGCTGTAGCAAAGTACCATAAACTGGGTGGCTTAAACGATAGAAATTTATTCTCTCACAGTTCTGGAGGCTACAAGTCCAAAATCAAGATGTCAGCAGGATTGGTTCCTTCGGAGGGCTGTGTGGGAAAATTGTTCCAAGTCTCTCTCTCCGGCTTGTAGATGGCTGTCTTCGTGTCCAAATTTCCCCTTTTTATAAAGATGCCTATCGTATTGGAGTAGGGCCCACCCTGAAGACCTCACTTTACTTTGACTACCTCTGTAAAGACTTTATCTCCTATTAAAGTCACATTCTAGGGTACTGGAGATTTGGGGGACACAATTCAGCCCATAACAGTAAGTATGCCCATCAAGAAGGTAGCACCCTGGGCAAGTAGTACTGGGACCCTAAGGGAGCTGGCAGGTTGGGAGTTGTGGGAATCATAACCAGACATTTTTTTAGCACATGTTTAAAATAGACTTCTGATGGACCCCCAGAAAAACTTAGAACAAGCCTTCAGAGATGGGGGTCTATACATTACCAGGAATGGACAAAGTCAACAAAACAAGTCCATACTTTAAAATAGATGTATATATATTACACTGATGAATGAATTTGCTGATGTGGCCATTGTCCTTGGTTTGGCCTTGAATTTGTCTTCAGAGTTTGTGAAAGAGCAATGCCAAAAGGGCAGCACCAACTTTTAACCTTGAGAACAAAGAATGAAATACAACTGTAGTTTGTCACCCTGCCAGGCTTAACAACCGTTGTTTTTTTTTTTTTTTTTTTTTTTTTGCGTTACGTGGGCCTCTCACTGTTGTGGCCTCTCCCGCTGCGGAGCACAGGCTCCGGACGCGCAGGCCCAGCGGCCATGGCTCACGGGCCCAGCCGCTCCGCGGCACGCGGGATCCTCCCGGACCGGGGCACGAACCCGTGTCCCCCGCATCGGCAGGCGGACCCCCAACCACTGCGCCACCAGGGAAGCCCAACAACCGTTGTTTTGATGTGTTAATATTTACAGACAAGGACAAAAGCCACCAGTTCCCATAAGCAACAGACACATCAAGTTGAACATAGGTGTTTCAATGCAGGAAGAGAAGTAATTCTGCTTTTCTAATTGTTGATGGACAATTTATGCCTATGCGCTACCTCTGTTCTACACAATGAAAGCACAGAAGACAAAATTTCGTGTTTTAAAAATATATCATCCTAAAAAGACAAATAACCAATTTAAAAATGGGCAAAGGATCTGAATAGACAGTTCTACAAAGAAGATATACAAGTGGCCAGTAAGCACATGAAAAGATGTTCAACATCACTACCTATCAGGGAAATGCAAACCAAAACCACAGTGAGGGCTTCCCTGGTGGCGCAGTGGTTGAGAGTCCGCCTGCTGATTCAGGGGACGCGGGTTCGTGCCCCGGTCCGGGAAGATCCCACATGCCGCGGAGTGGCTGGGCCTGTGAGCCATGGCCGCTGAGCCTGCGCATCCAGAGGCTGTGCTCCGCAACAGGAGAGGCCACACAGTGACAGGCCCGCGTACCGCAAAAAAAAACCCACAAAAACACAGTGAGATTACCACTTCACACCCACTAGGATGACTATAATGAAAATGACAGACAATAGCAAGTGTTGATGAAGATGTGGAGAACCGGGAGCCCTCATACGTTGCTGGTGGGAGTGTCAGGTGGTGCAGTCACTTTGAAAAACAGTCTGGCAATTCCTCAAAAAATTAAACATAAACCTTATGATCTACCAATTCCACTCCTTGGTACACACCCAAGAGAAATGAAAACATATGTCCACACAAAAACTTGTACATAAATGTTCAGAGCAGGGTTATTCATAATAGGCAAAACATGGAAATAACCCAAAGTCCATCAACTGATGAGTAGATAAACAAAATGTGGTATATCTATATATTGGAAAATTATTTAGTCATAAAAAGAAATGAAATAATGCTATGTACTACAACATGCATGAATCTTGAAAACATTGTGCTGAGAAACAAAACCCAGACACAAAGGACTCTATATTGTATGACTCATTTATATGAAAGGTCCAGAATAGCCAAATCTATGGAGACAGAAGGTAGATTAGTGGTTGCCTAGGGCTGAGGGTGGGGCTGGGGACTCGGGGGTGACTACTGAGGGAAGTGGGTTTTCTTCTTTTTTATACATTTATTTATTTTGTTTATTTATTTTTGGCTGTGTTGGGTCTTCGTTGCTGCGGGTGGGCTTTCTCCAGTTGCAGCGAATGGGGGCTACTCTTCGTTGAGGTGCATGGGCTTCTCATTGTGGTGGCTTCTCGTTGTGGAACACGGGCTCTAGGCACGTGGGCTTCAGTAGTTGTGGTGCGTGGGCTCAGTGGTTGTGGCTCGCGGGCTCAGTAGTTATGGCTCACAGGCTCTAGAGTGCAGGCTCAGTAGTTGTGGTGCATGGGCTTAGTTGCTCTGTGGCATGTGGGATCTTCCTGGACCAGGGCTCGAACCCATGTCCCCTGCATTGGCAGGTGGATTCTTAACCACTGTGCCACCAGGGAAGCCCTGTTTTCTTCTTGAGTTGATGAAAATGTTCTAAAATTGATTGTGGTGATGGTTGCACAAACCTGTGAATGAATATTCTAAGGCCATTGAATTGTAAACTTTAAGTGGGTGAATTGTATGATATGTGAATTATATATCTCTATAAGCTGTTAAAAAGAGATAACACATCATGGGGAAAAATACAGGATGCTAAAGTTAGTTAGACTATATGCCAACTACGGTATTTTGATCCAACAATTTCTCTACATATTTGGGATATATAAAGATGAGCTGTGGAGAAAGGTAGGTAAGAGCATTACAGACCTTGGTAATAGGAACAGTCAACTACTAAAAATCTTACAGCGTATGCCATGTGTCTCCAGCCCATGCCTCTCTCCCGGGCCATGAATCCTGACTTCTAGCTTCACCTTGACCATTTTTTCCTAGATGGGCTGCTGCTGTTCCTTAATTTTCAAATTGTTCAGACATGATCTAATCCTCATACCATTTCTCCTTCTGACATAGCCATTTCAGTGGGGGCCAAAATCATCCCCTGAGCCCCCAGCTTGAACCTTCATGACAGTTGCTGACTTTGCCTTTTCCCTTGGCCATCATGAACATGTCACTGCCCATTCTTCTAGGTCCCACATGAACCGTGTCCTGTGATCCTTACCCTTCTACCCTGTCTTTCTTCTCCACCAGTTCCTTCTCTGAACTAGAATTAAGGGGAACAGAATGATTTATTGAGTCTTTACTGAACCTACTTTTTCGATCTACCATGTCATCCTTCCTAACAAACCTACCTAGGAGCTGGAGTTATCCTTTTTATAGATGAGGAAAGCGAGGCCCAGAGGTTGACTGACAAACCAGATAATGTGACAAAACTAGTAAATGGAGGCGTTGGAGTTTGGAACCATTTTGTTTGGTCCCTGAGCTCAGACTCTTTCCATTCTGGCTACTAAATGAATTTTTCTACTTTATGGCTCTGAACTTCTCATTTCCCTGCTCAAGAGCCTTTATAAGCATTTGTTTTAAGACCTCTAGGCTAACGCCAGCCACCATCCCGGTGGGTATATGCCATATTCAAGCCAGACCCATAATTAACTCTTATTTGTGTTGAGTGCCTCTCTGCCATGTTCAGACTCTCATCTTCCCTGGAACACCTGTTCTTGTCCCCTAACCCCTCACTTGTGGAAACACTCATCTCCAGATCTCTCAAACCAAAAACTGAATGCAAAATTAATTAATTCCTTTGTGCTTTCTTAATATTTTTCTTGGGACTAAAAAAAGTCATATTGTGGTTATTTTGGGGTTTGTCATAAATTCCTTCTCCTGGATCATCAGCTCCATCACAGCAGGAATTGCCTTTTGCTCAGTTTTGATTTCCCTCTCAGAACCTAACATATAGTCCCTTACACAGAGTCGCTGGTTAATTAACCCTGAGTGAATTGATTATCGGGATACTCAAACATTGTTCTTTGTCATGAATTTCCTGTTACCAGCATGACACGTTTGATGTCTGGTGAGTGTTCCTGGGAGGACCAGCCTAGGGCGATTCTTTAAGTGTATTGATGGACGTTCCCATAGCTTAAAAACTATTGTAATAGCATTTTAGAACTCCAAAAATGGGGCGAGATGAGTAAATCACATTGGTTTTCACAACCCTAGGGAATAACTGATTTTTTCATTTGTCCAGAGATGAACGTAATTTTTAAACAGTTTCAATCAGAACATAGACACATTTAAAAATTCTGCTTCCTTCACTTAAAATTATACCACAGACATTTTTTTCATGTTGCTACATAGTTTTCAAAACTATGATTATGCGTCATATTCCATTGAGTTGCTATACCATAATTTCCTAACCATCCCCTATTGTTTGACATTTAAGTTTGCTGTGGAATTTTTTTTTTTATGATTATAAAAAACACATGACCAATCTTTTGGCAAGAGGAATATGTACTCTGAAGAAGACCTTCATCTCCTTCCCCTTATGCTGGTTGAAAAATCTTCCTTTAGAGTTGAGCCTAGACAAGATTATGACTGAGTCAAAGTTTGTCTTGGGCACCCTCACATTCTTTTTATTCCTTTTATTTCTGCCCCCCTTTCTCTCAGCACATTCTGTTCCACCACAGTGCCTGTCACAGAACCTCAGGGCTATCTTCCTCCCCCAGACCCTGACCTGTCTACCATAAACCCTACCCTTCTTCTCCCTCCTCCTGACCAGTCTTCTCTCTCCTTCTCTTGTTTCTCCAGAACCTCGATCTTAGTAAGATATTAGACATAATCAGTTTCCTAGGAGTTTGTAATTTTATGTGATCTGGAGATGGCCATGTGGTAGCCCAAAAAAGTACATCATTAACTGTGTACGTTTGCCCTCTTTTGCTAGAACTCTCCCAGGTTCTATGGGTATGGCAGGGCATCAACAGACAACATCTCTATACAACTAGAGAGGCATCATACAGCAGTTAAGTGCCAAAAAGAAAGATGAAGCCAGGTAAATGGATACAGTGTGCTCTTTCATCTTTCCAGATGGAGTAGTCAGGGGATGCGTTTCTGAGAAGGTGACTTATAAGTAGAGAGCTTTTGAAGTGAGGGAGCAGTTCCTGCGGAGATCTGGAGAAAGAGCTTTTGGGCAAAGGGAGCTGCTCATACTAAGGCCCTAGTGTGAAAGCAGGGATGGAGACAGTAAGGAGGTGGGTGGCCAGATCATGTAGGGGTTGCAGACCATGCTATGAACATTGGATATTAATCTCAGCAATAAAGGAAGCCATTGGAGAGTTTTGAGAAGAGAATTCATCACTTCTAAAGACCTCCATTGTTATGGTTGAAGAACAGACTGTATAGGGGGTAGGGGGGCAATGGGGAGACCTGTTAGGAGGAAGAGACCATGGCGGCTTGGAGTAGATGATTTTGAGAAGGAATTTGGCTAATGGCTAATTTTGAAGGTAAAGGCTGAAATGATTTGCTGACAGATTGGGTGTGGGGATAAGCAAGAAGTCAGGGAGGGTGCTAAGGTTTTTGACCTGAGGCACTGGGAGGATAGAGTTGCCATCAACAGATGGGATGTGGAAGGTTTGGTGGGAAAGACAAAGAACTTGATTTGGGGCATGTTATGTGTGAGGAGGCTTCCAGTAGACAGTGGGATGCTGCCACTCAGGGAAGGGTTTGGGGCTGCAAAGGCAAGAGCACAGTCTTTGGCATCATCTAGGCCAGCCTCATCTCACAGCACACAGCCCCAATCACAGTGGAATTTCAGGTGCTTGAAAGCACCAAGCCTTTGTCAGCTGCAGGGTCTTTGCATATGCTGTGCCCTCTGCCTAGACCATTACAGCCTGGATAACTGCTACTTTCCCCTGGTTCCCTACTCTAAATTCGGTCCCCCTATTAAATTCTCAAGCTACCCTGAACTTTTCCTTCATTCATTTACTGTTTTCAAATGTATATTCCTTTAAGTGATTTTTAATTTTTAAAACTTTAAAATCCATATGTCCCAGTAGAATCTAAATTCTGAAACGTCAGGGGTCATGCATGATTGGTTCATCACCATTTTCCCAACATCTAGTGCTGGCACATTGCAGATACTTCTTCAATATTTGCTAAATGAGTGTATGACTGTTATTAATTTATTACCTTATATGTGATACGTTGCAGTTCCTCCGTTTTGTAATCATATAGTATAGTTCCAAGGGTAATCGTACCTAATGATTTTCTTATCTTCTTAAAACGTAGACTAATTTATTATTTCATGGCTCCATGTGTTTCTTGTGAACAAACACTTTTTTATTAGGTAACAGTGAGTAGAGGCTGGACTGTGGTTGAAGACTGAATGGATCACTTGACTGTGAAACTTTGAAAAGAAAAGGAATTTAAGGCTTATATAAACCTCCCAATCAAAATCCCCCCACCTCCTGTTTCCTTATCAGCAGTTTTGTTGCATTTCTATGGAATCCTCTATCTGGCATCGCCTGAGATTATTTTATCATGACCTTTGACAAGACCTATTACTTCCTACTCACCATGTTTATTGGGGGACAGAGGCCAGGCATGGCGGGGGAGGGGTGGGAGCGTTGTGGGGGAGTGATGGGGGTCTGGGTCGGCTGATGACCTCCTTTGGTGGCTCTTGGAAAGGTCCGTTGTCTCCAGCCTCATCCTGGAAGATTATAGGAAATGATATAATCATTTGTGAGGGAAGAGGTCTGATTTACCGAGAAAGGGTTGTTTGCTTTGAGTCTCTGTTTTTGGTGGTGTTGACCTGTATGAAAAACAGGATTAAATTAGAGATTTTTCTCTTTACTGTCTTTAAAGCTAGAGTGAGCTTTCAGAGGAGGCTGTGTTGTTTGGGAAACACAGATCCTGGTTCCATGAATTGATACTGGTGTGTGACACAGTTATATGTAGAAACTGATTGGTAGATTGATTGATTGATATACGTCAGTTGGAGAACTTCATGAAAAAAGTCACCGTCTTTATAGAGAACATTGTTGTGGGAGAGACCCACTCAACAAATATATGTTGAGTGCTAGACATTGGGGAAAAGTGGTGAACAAGGTAGAGAAGGTCCTTGCTTTCGTGGAAGTCATGAAATCTACTGAGTGTCAGTCTCCTTATCTGTAAGATAGAGATCATAATCATACCTACTTCATAAACTTTTCAAGAGTAGCAAATGCCCCTGAATGTGAAAACACCAGCTGTATTTAAAAATGCTATATACGTTATGAGTGGCTATTATGATTGATGTACCAAATATAGTTATTATTCCCTTTGAGAATAAATCCTGATTATTTCTAGTTCTGAATATCCTATATCCCCATGCGACCTGATTTTATCCTTATAATTTGGGGAGCTAAGCTTCCTTTCATTACAATCCTAATGGTAAGAAAAGAAAATGCCAAGTATATAGTTTGGGTTGTAAACAGTTGTATTAGTTAGCTATTGCTGTGTATCAAATTAGCCCCCCCCCCACCAACATATATTTATTAAGTCAGAGTTTCTGTGGGTCAGGAATCTGGCTGTGGCTTAGCTGGGTCCTCTGGCTCAGGGTCTCACAAGGCTGTAATCAAGATGTTGGCCAGGTCTGCAGCCATCCTGAGCATCAACTAAGGGAGGATATACTTCTAAACTCACAGGGCTGTTGCAGGCCTCAAGTTCCACGTGCAAGCTTTTTTGTATGGCTGTTGGCAGGGTAAGAGTAAGCAAGGTTCTAAGAGGGAGAAAGCGAGAGATGGAAGTCACAGTCCTTTTGGTAATTTAACTGCAGAGACACAATATCCCATTAAATTTGCCATATTCTTTTTTTTTTAATGTTTATTTATTTATTTATTTTTGGCTGTGCCATGCAGCTTGCGGGATCTTAGTTCCCCGAGCAGGGATTGAACCCAGGCCCCTGGCAGTGAAAGCACTGAGTCCTAACCATTGGACCTCCAGGGAATTCCCACATGTGCCATATTCTGTTTGTTAGAAACAAGTCAGTAGGCCCAGCCGGTATTCAGGGGAGGAGATTACACACATGTATATCGTAAGATTGGGATAATTAGGAGACATCTCAAAGACTGTCCGATATAGCAGTACTTGTAAATAATACTATGAGTTGATGCTGTAGTTATGGCATTAATAATGTTACACTTTTTGAAATGAAAGAAATAAGGGAAATAAGCACCATGACTTCCTTAAGACACAATAATTAGGACAGACAAGGGAGGTTGATGTTGGAAACTTCTAGATTTTGAATTGTGACCAATAAAGAATCCTGGTTCATTCTTTTGTTTCTGCCTTTGGCTCATGCTTGGACATTTATAACCTCTGTATTTTTCAGGAAAGCATTTGAAAGGTACCTTCTAAATATTGGAGGTAAACAAAGGTCAGTCTTTTCTAAGCAAGAATACCAAATTAAAAATATGTTAAGTTTAATTTGCCATTTCACAGGATTGTTAAGTCACGTGTTCACTTGATTACTTTTTTGAAAAAATTAACTTTATTGAAGTACAGTTGACTTACAATGTTGTGTTAATTTCTGCTATACAGCAAAGTGATTCAGTTACACATATATACATTCTTTTTCATATTTTTTTCCATTATGGTTTATCACAGGATATTGAATATTGCTCCCTGTGCTGTACAGTAGGACCTTGCTGTTTATCCATGCTATAAAAATAGTTTGTATCTGCTAGTCCCAGACTCCCAATCCATCCCTCCCCGACTCTCCCTCCCACCTGGCAACCACAAGTCTGTTCTCTATGTCTGTGAGTCTTTCTGTTTTGTAGTTAAGTTCATTTGTGTCATACTTTAGAGTCCACATATAAGTGATATCATATAATGTTTGTCTTTCTCAGTCTGACTTACTTCACTTAGTATGATAGTCTCTAGGTCCATCCATGTACCTGCAAATGGCACTATTTCATTCTTTTTTATGGCTGAATAGTAGTCCATTGTATATATATACCACATCTTCTTTATCCATTCATCTGTTGATGGACATTTAGGTTGTTTCCGTTGTTCACTTGATTACTTTTAACCCCGACCTGAAAACAAGCTGGTCTAATCATTTGGAGGTCATAGGAAAGAATATTCTCTTAAGATACAGAGGAGACCTAGTGCTATGGGAGTGAGTTTGCCAGGGTTGAGAAAAAGCAAAAAAGACCAGTATGTCCAGAGTGTAGTGGGCAAGGGATTAAATGCTACAAGATGACGCTGGAGGTGAGGTGTATTAAGCCAGGTTAGGAGTTTAGATTTCAATCTAAATGCAGTGGAGAGCCATTGCAGGTTTTGGGGTGACTGCAAGCAGCAATAATTTTTTCTGTGTATGTGATTCTAATTGCATTTGTTATTGCATTGAGCTGTTTTTCAAAGAAAGATTCTGAAATCTATTAACTAAAGCCATGCTTGGGCAAAGATAAAACAAGCACTGAAACTTTATAATAGGATGTTTGAATTAGGCAATTCATTTAACACAGAGGTGAAGTGTTGTGTATTTCGACCAGCCAATGGCAAAAGCAATGTGGTAGATGCATTTGGAATGAGGTCCTCGTATCATAGGGATTCCTAGTATTACATTAGTTTCACGTGACAGGACTTACAAGAAATTCATTCAGAAAAACATCCAGTGTAGGAGTCTTTTTGGCATGTTCTGTGCATATTTTCTCAAACAAGCCGCAATCATTTTTCGGTTGTGTCATTTATGGCTGGTGCCTGTATGTAGTCCTGGAGCTCTTTTCTAAGCCGGCAGGCACTGAGGCAGCTTGGCAGTGTCATGTGGGCTTGTAAAATTAGAGCACACCATTTAAAATAGTGGTCTTGGTAAATTCTCTTTCCTCCAAATTCCCTCTGAAGCTGACCTTGTGAGAAAAATACCCCGAAGAGGAACAATAGGGCATCTCTTTTTCCTGCAAGGGTAACTAGGAAAGGAAAGTTCCAAAGTTTTAACACTGGAAATCGGCCAATCCTAATGCTAAAGTCTACTTGCTGGTGTGTTCCTTTCTGAGTCAAGATGAATTTTAGCTGGCTTGAACAAAAATGTGAAAAAATGTCAGCTAAATCTGAAGTTCAAGGATTCTCTTGGCTTTTTTTTTTCTTTAATTTTAGAGATAAATGTACTGTTTTCTGATTTAAGAAAAAAACTCATAGAAAATACAGAAACATGTAAAGAAGAAAATTCTAACCAAAGATAATCACTGTTGGTGATTTTGATGTATATCCTTCATATAATCTATGTCTATCCATATCGTGTAGCTATAATTCATAGAGTGTTTGCAGTTTTGTGTTTGGATTTGTTTTCTGTTTAACGTTATTTTGTGATCATTTCCACAAGTTCATGATGTATGTTTTGAAAATATGATCTTAATGACTGTATAATCTTCTATTTGTCATAATTTACTTAAGTCATTCTGCTTATTATTAGATGCTTAGTCCATTTTGAATTTTTCTTTGGTAATGCATACGTTTTGATGACCCTTCTTTCACATAACTCTTCATCTACATCTCTCATTTTTCCAAAGGAATTAATCCAACAAATGGATTTTGATACATTTTATTAAATCGCTTTCAAACAGCCTGTACCAGTTGCCTCATCATCATCAAGGCTATGCCGAGTGCCTGTCAAACTTGACCTCTAACCAGGATTTAGGTAGTCACTAAAAGAGAGATATTTGCCAATTTGTTAGGTCAAAATTGTTTTAATTTGCTTTTATTTGATTAAAAGGGATGTTGAACGTTATATCCATTTATTTACTGGCAGTTTGTCAATTGTCTGTTCATGTCTGTCTATGCCATTTGGCCGTTTTAGAAAGTTTATTTTTTCTTTTTTTTTGATGGGGATGATTTTTAACGTCTTTATTGAATTTGTTACAATATTGCTTCTGTTTTATGTTTTGGTTTTTGGGCTGCGAGGCACGTGGGATCTTAGCTCCCCGACCAGGGATCGAACCCTCACCCCCTGCGTTGGAAGGCAAAGTCCTAATGACTGGACCGCCGGGAAAGTCCCCATTTTTCTTTTAGAGTATTAATGTTTCGCTTATTGAAATTTACATTTTTTAATATGGCAAGGGTATGCACTCTTAAAAATTTAGAGGCATAAATATAGCCATAGACTTCTACCATATAAAAAGGTTTAAATTTATTTTTTGTGGTTCTTAGTTCCTGATATAGTGGTTTATATCTGAGCTTGTAAATACATAAACACAGTTTACTTTTAGAATAATGTCACTTCTTGTTATTGGTTCAGTTACATGAATCTTCCTTATATTTTTCTGCCTGTTTCCCTTTCCTTCTCCTGTAATAAAATTTTTTTCAAGATCCAGACTTCTACTTATCTCACTTGATTCAACTACACTTTTAGGTGGCAGCTTGCGAAGGAAACCAAATCTGAAAAGAATCACATGGGAGAACTGAAGGGGGTCAGTAGCTCTAGAGAGAGGAATAGTCAACGAAAGAAAAAAGATAGCTACTTGTTTATGTCATGTAAAGAATGAACTTCCTGATGCCAGCTCAGAGTGAGCAGGCTTAGTTAGGAGGCCGTGGGGCTCAGGAATTTCAGGTATCCGACAGCCCGCTCGCTGCTTTTTCTGCCTGTGGCCAGAGGCAACTGGTTCATCCCGGCTCCATCTCCGCTCCTCGTTTTATAATGGAGATAATAATACCTCAAAGGTATGCTCTAATTAATTCTTCTTAGAGCCTCTGAAAATATAATTACTAATTATTACAACTATTAGATCATTAATTCTTCATTCCTTTTATGGAATTTCAATCAAATGCCCCAAATTCAACACCCAGATTCAGTTGTTTGTGGAGACTTTGTTGCCTAGTATTAATAGTTTCTTGGCTTCCTTATGTTTATTTTACCCCATGCTAAGTGAATTCTTTAAAATGTAGAAATTTGAAAGTCTGTTGAAAATATTTAGAAATTTTGAAGTTCCAAGAAGAGGGAATGCCAAAAAAATTATAAAGTTAAAAAAAATTTTTAATTATAAAGTTTTATATCGCCACAGATCATTGTAACTCACTAATAAAAATAGCTAAATATTTGAGACTGTTGGTTTTTAAACCACGTTAACTTCTTTTTCCTTCAAGGTGAACCATAAAATCTGGTCATTGGTAAATAATTATACCTAAGACTATTATAGTTTACCCAGATATTCAATAGGAGAGTCATGTGGGCGTAAATAATTTAACAAATGGGACACGTTCTGACCAGTGGCCCTGACTTTTACTGTGTGGTTTTAAGTTCGAAAATGTGTGTTGACTGATTAAGAATCTTTTTGTTAAATTCAGAAAATTAATATGGCTCTGAGTTGAAAAGAGTGAAAAGGGTTTATGCATAGCATTGGTGATTTTTCTTCAATGGCGTTGTTTGATTTAGTGTGTGAGCGTCTTATTTTTCTAATTAGGTCATGTGCACCCTAAGAGTAGAGACCATGTGTTGTAATTCCTCTAAAAGCAGAGGGATTGAATGAATGCTGGAATTATCACTTGGGCCACCTGGCTTTTTTCACCCTGACTCAACCTATAACCAGCTGTGAGTTTTTGGACACTTAGGTAACTGCATGCTGCCTCAGTTTCCCAGTCTCTAAATCGGAAAATGATACCTTCTCTAATTTACAAGGCTGTTGTGAAGTTCAAGTGAAAGGAACTCTATGGTTAAGAGCTTTGTGTGGGCTAGTAAAAATTCAGCGTCATTTTGTAAGGTTGGTTTTTTTTCCAGATGTATGATTGTCAGTGGAGATGTGTGTTTTGACCTCTTCCCCTCCATTTTTGCCTGGGAGATTTTGCATGCTGATAAGAGCTAAGAGTTGATTTAGCATAGTTATTATCAGATGTTTCCTGCTCTCGTGGCCTCTAGCTTCTTCTGGTCTGGCCTTCATATGAACAAGGGCCATACAACCAGCCTCTTAAATTTAAGTGTCAGTGGCATCGTCTTCATCAGCAGAAACATCTCAAACATTTATTTTCTTTGCGGAAGGCAAGTTTTAGTGGGGGAGTCAGTTTATTTCTGAAACGATCTCATTTACCTGAATGAGGAGCGCATATTTATTTTCAGGGTAAGTGGCGAGGGTATGTAATTCTCGTGTGACAGATGAACTAGACACTCTGCTGTAAATTACATTTGGCTGGAAGAAGATGCACTGGTATGAAACCACATTTCTGCCTTGCTTACTTTCTCTTCTTGGGTTGGGACTGAGAGCTGGAAGATTGGTGAGTCTTTGATTTACCTAGAAAACGAAAACTATTCTTTAGAGAAAGCAGAAAGGGGTGAGTAATCCCATCTATACTTATTTATATAAAAAAGAGGATTTGCGGATGTGACCTGGGTCCAGCCTTTCTCTTGCCAGGAGACTAAAAGTGTCACAGAACATGTCTGAGTGGCTTGTGGCATTACAGTTTATTTTCAAAGGCCTTTTGATAACACAATTAAGCCTTTCCCTTTGTTTTATTTTAAAGTTGCCCTTACTGGCTACATTAGTGTGTCGCAAAGTGGGAATTTTTTTGTTGTTTCTGTGAGCCTTCAGTCTCATAAAAATTAAATGTGTGCATTCCTGTAACCTGATATGCCCTCTCCAGTGAAAATCAATGCTTCGTGCCCTTGCTTCTCAAGCTGCAGAGGTCTTATTTTGTAGCCTGTGTCCGTTGTGTGTGCATTTGCGCATATGGCCTTTCATCACCCATGTTTTCTGATGTTTCTGAAGCATATCTGAGACCTCAGCCCCACTACAAACAATCTATCGGCTTGTGTTTAGCTTCCCTGTGTGTTTGCTAGAGAACAGCAGAGGGTGGTTTTTTGTTTTGTTTTTGTTCTTTCTGTGGCCTGGGGAGTAGGCACAGAACAGCACCAGTTTATTACTCATCTGTGTATTATTCCCTTGGTTGTGGGTAGCAGGAACATCTGAAGAAGATGGATGTCTGGAGGGGTAGCAAAATTGAAAACCGTTCAGTTCCCCTTCAGACTTGAATTATATTATCTTAAATATGCCAAGTACAAAGAGTCTGATAGCCAATTATTTGCTAATAATTATAGCCAATTATTTGCCTGTGCTTAGATGCAATTATCATTTTTCCCTACCCAGTGGAGTTTCCATTGCAGGTTTCTTCTAGGAAATAATCAAATGTTGAATTTTAGGATTAGGTTCCGAAGTAGAAGAAAGACTCCGGGATTCTCTCAGATTCTCCTTGAACTAATCATTGCCTCTGATAAATGGGACCAGCCTAGCCTTTTGCAGCATTTGACTGTGAGATTTAAGGATATGTTACCAAGCTGATGGAATCTGGGAGAACAGGCTGCATTTATTCTGCTATATGAAAGTCCCCGAGTGTAATTTCATACTATGCTGGTGAGGTAACGCAAAGGTTATGTTAGAGCAAATGATGAACTGTCCCTAATTGTCCTTCCCCCACTTTTAGAAGGACAGCAAGCATCAGAAGTTCTTTGGTTTGGTGCAATTCGGTCACGATTTTGTCTGATGTCACTGATTCAGTGACAGCATCCCTCAGAGGTCTCAGCTCTTACTCACAAGATGCCACTTGCATGATCAGTTGAAAGGATTCTTAGGGGCACGGCTAAAGACTTCTTATTACTGTTTGTGATTAATCAATTAATTAATGCCTACTATATGCTAGGCACTGTGTTAAATACTTTACTTACATTGTTTTATTTAGTTGGTATTATTATCTCTATTCTGTTGAGGAAACTGAAGTTCAGAGAGACTGAAAATTTTACCCAAGATCATGTAGCTAATAAGTGGCAAAGCCAGCATTCACTCTCTGTCGTGGGTGCTTCCTTTCCTCATACTGTATACAGTGTTGGGAGCACAAGGAAAGGTCTGTAAAGCTTGCCAAGAGAGACCACCATTCCATCTTCTTCAGATAAAGCTATCTGTATGACGAAAATACCACTGAAGTCTTGAATCCATAGGTCTTCCTTCCACCACCTTCCACCAATACAAAATGCTTTCTAGTTCTGTCACCAAATATTTTACTGAGTCCCTACAGAATCCTAATTTTAAGTGGTCATTGATTTCAAGAAGTACAGTAAAAGCACAGCTTACTTCATGTAACAACGTGAAACTTAAGGTGCAGTTGGTACTATAATCTAACTAAATGGAATTGCAAGTGCTGTTATCAGTAGTCATAATATTAATAGCTGTGTTTAAAGATACAATCCTGTTAACTCTAAGCAGTGTAATATCATCCCACTTCTTAAATGCAGTCACTCGATGATTAACATGCGCAGTATACTTTGTATGATTGTTTTTGGAATTATAGTCCTAAATCTGTTCTGGAACAGAAAAGAGAATATAGACATTTGTGAGATTAGAATCTGGTAACTTTCAGGCTCAGAGTGCATTTACAAACACTGGCATTCATCCCTGTGTGATATTTCCCAGTTATCCAAAAAGGCTTTTATTCAGGAGCCATTTGTGGTTGGGATGCATGGTGATGCATCATTTATACAGTGCCTTAAGTGTTTACTGGGTAGAGTGTGCAGGAGACAAAGCACAAGAATCCTGCCTAAAGCCCTTACTATCTAGAGACACATTTACTGTTATATAATAGAATTTCATCCAGGAGTAGATATTGCTTAACTCCTTCATTTCCTGAGAGCTGAAGTTCAGGGTTTCCTTTAACGTTTCGATAGCCCCCAACATGTTGATTTGTGTTTTCACCTCCAAAAGACAGTCACACTAAAGAGTATGTTTTGCACTCTAAAAGTGGGCAGGAGGTGGGATGGGAAAGAGGGTGTGGACTCAACCAGCAAGTTATTGTTTAAGGGAGTGTTGGGACAGGGCAGCTGAGGGTAGACTAGAGATCACTGATTCCCAGCTTTACACCATAAAGGCCCTCTTTGTGTTTTCTTACTTTTATATTTGGAAGATTTTTTTCTACTCGGTAAGTATTAATTAATTCGTTTTCTTTAAAACTGAAGGCGTTCATCATGGTAAATCAGAAACGGTGATAATCATGAGCTGACTGATGGTACCACGCCGAATCAAAAAGTTTCCAGCCAGAAGTAAAGCTGGCATTGTACTTGGCTTGTGAGAGCTTTTTTTGTGAATCATTAAATCTTTAAATATATGTTAAGCTTTTGGAAATACTGAAAAGTGAATTGAACTCTGTTATTACTTTCACAGACTGCTTAGGAATCCAGAGACCCCCAAGTGGGGAGCAATTGGATTTAGCAATTGCCATAAATTCCCTTCTACTTCTAACGCTCTGTGATTTGTGAACACCATTAAAACTAATAAAACTGACGTGTTGCCAGTGTGCTCCCAACAGCAAGTTTTGAAATCCAGGTCTGACATTTTGTGGGGTGAGGGAAGAAGCAAATTTAGATACCCCCAAAATTTGGAGAGCAGGGTAAGTATGTGGGAATAGCTGTGCTTTGGGTGTGTCCCACAGTTTTCCTTGGTAAGCAACCAAAGAGAGCAGTGTCTCCTTTGTCATCCTTGACCACAGACAGTTCTACTTGTGATAAAAACAAACAAACAAAACCAGACCCTTTATATGATGCTTTGTCTCCACATCACGTGTGGACCCTACGCACACAACCCTTTATTTAGCCCAGGCCCCACACTGCAGGCAGAATGATCTGGAACACCAAAGCCAACTCTATCAAACCCCTGTTGGGTCTCAACTGCCCATGGGAATAAAAATCTAACCTCTTTGGCTTCGTGTATAAAGTCATTGACAATATGACCTTAATCTATACCTGATTCATCTCCACACATACATTAGGAACCTGCTACACTGAATTTTTCATCATACTTGCAACTACCTGACCTTTCATTAACCATTGCCTTTACACATGCTATTCTGCTAACTGTAATATTTTTTCTGCTCAGTCTTCGTTGAATAAGTTCCTATAATAATCTGGCTAAGATAACAGCACTTATTATGTACCAGGCACTCATTGGAGCTTTACAGTGAGGTGGTTGCCATTATCAGTATCATTTTGCAGAGGAGGAACCTGGCCCAAAGTCACACAGCCAATAAGTGGTGGAGCCAGGATTTGAACCTGTACAGCCCATCATTTCTGGACCTATACTCTCAACCCCCATGCCATACTACCCCTCCTCTAAGATGCACATACAAAGTTGAAGGTGTTCCTAAATCCCTCAAATGGAGTAACCTCTTTCATTCTTAGGATTCGCAGAGTGCTTTCTAGAGCAGTCTAGTAATAGAATTTAGCAAGTGGCATTATTATTTTGGTCTTTCTGTGCCTTTGTGATTTGTGGGTAATTTGAGTATCATTCTGTTTTGTGGGCCCAGGGCCTGGCAACTTGCCTGCCACCAGGTAAACACTTAGTAGATTTATTTCTTCAATGAGAGAATGAATGAGTGAATGAACAAACACGGAAGCACTTGTCTGTACTCAGATGGGTCAGATCCTCTTTCCTTCTATGACATATTTCTGGGATATCAGTTGAAAAACACTTCCTTCCAGTAGACTTTACCTGTCTCAGGGGTGTAGAACATTCCAGCAGGAAAACTTAGAGCTTTCAGCTGTCATCTTCACGTGACAGTAAATCATTTCCAAATCCTGCAAAGATGCCCATGAATTCTGCTGAGTAGCCATGTAGCACTAGAGTCTGACAACATTGATTTATTTAAGTATAGGTTTGGTGCTCTGTGAGAGCTCACCATCTGCTTAAGTTGTGTTTACTTTAAGTACCAGTCAGCGTTTTCCTGACGAGTTATAGAAAAATGGTAGTTCGACTTAATTTTTAAGCGAAGTCTGTTTAAGAATAATTTGTTAATTACTAGTTGGTTGATCTCATTTCCTTAAATTAAGGGCTTCAGTTAATATCACATGCTTATTGCCAGCTTGCTAGAAGCCGCTGCAGTGGTGCCCGTAGTTGCATGATATACTGTAGCCCTATTCTTCTGTGCCAGCCTCTGCCCTGGCTTTTAAATTCATCTTTAGCTAATTTTACAAGCCTGGAGAGTAACCTGATGGTTTACTAACTTTAGGATTGCAGGTTGGAAGCTTAATTTAATAGCCACTTATAAAACCGTTTATGCGGAAATTGGTATAATAAGGCCTTCAATACGATGGGTGCACAGAGCCATTTCATCAAGGCTGATAATTCAAAATACAGGAGAATTGGAATACACACGATTTGGGCTGAAGGTGTTTCATCAACCGCACACAAGACAGCATCCAAACCTTGCTGTGGGGTGGTTTGGAGTCCAGTGATTTTTTTTGGCAAGAAAGGAAATATTTGGCAGCCTGTCATTGTGGAGGTCTAAGGAGGCTGGCCTGGGCCATTATAAAGAACACAGTGAGGTTGGGTGAATCTGGATGTGTAATCGTTTTGTAAATGTTTTGGTTTCAATAAAATCCCAAACATATTTTATCAATGCATTTTCCCTCGTAATTTTCAGACCTTTGTGTATTTCAAGGGAAATTTCGTCCATATGTTTTTGATTCATTTATACTTAACTCATCAAAATGTTGTATTCTACGAGTTTATTTGATGTTCAAGAAGACTTTAGAGCTTGATTTAAATACCTTCTAGTGTTCTTTCCTTTCCTTTTTAAAAATAGAAAGCCATCTACTCTTGGCAAAACCTAAACGCACACACACCGAAAGTTTGCATTTGGTTGAAAGCTCTAAGCCCATAAAGCTGTTAAGCTGGGCCAAATGCATTCTTCAACTCCTGGTAAAGTGTGAGCTCTGTTCCTCAAAAGTATAGAGAGATCTTTACCTTTTGATAATCTCTGGTGGCTGTGCACATTGAAAGAAACTCTAAAAAATTAAAATGCCTGCCACCTGCTAGATCTTTGATCTTGGGAAAGGCACTTTACCTCCCTTCACTTCAGTTTTCCCATCTGTAAAGTCAGGCCATCTTTGTCTTGTCTACCTCCCAGAATTACTGAGAGGATTAAAAGAGCTCATATGAAAATACTTTGGAAAACACAAATAGCTCCACAAATAGAATCACATCTCTTTTCTTGATGTTATTATCCTTTGAATAAAATAATAGATACTCAGCCTTTAGTCAATGTTGATCATGTGCCACGTGCTATGTTAGACATCTTACAAATTACTATCTTGTTTAATCCTCATATTATTTGGTAAAGAGTAGATACTTTAAATTTCTACATTTTGGAATGTAAAACTACTCTATGTTATTTACCCAAGGTCTTCTAGTTTGTGGGAGAGCTAGAATGTAAATCTAGCCCTTTATGAGTTTTAACCATTAGGTTGTATAGTATATGGTTGAAGTCATATTAATCCCTGTCATGTTGACTCAATATCACAGTTTATCTTGAGTTATAACTAAGTCTGTCCATGTGGTTAAGATCACTTACATTTTCTATTACATTCTCTTATTGAATAGAGTGAATGCATATATAATATTAGGCTGTTTGATTATGTACATATTAAAAGATCATTCATTACATCGATAGCAGAGAAGCTAATTTTAATTGAATACCTACTTTGGACCAGACACTACAGAGCTCATTATCTGCTCATTGCCTTCAATCCTCACAACAGCTCTATGAGGTAGAGACTGTTATTGTCAAGCGCCGTGAAGATCTGGGATTCTACCCTACTTGCAAGCTAGCAAATTAGCCTGTCAGTTTCATGGATGCTGGAAAAAGTTATGAAACTCCTGGGTCAGAAATAAAGTTATTATTGACAGCCAGCAAGCAGCATCACTTTCATCTTTGCACCAGTTTCCCTTGGCCCCCAGGTCCTACCAGGGTGGTGTGCACTGGCCTATGTAGGTTTATGTTATGGCTGAGGAGCTAACCCCAAGCTTAGAGATCCATTGCTTTTAATACTGTGGTAAGAAACCTTGCCTGACCTTTGCTCCAGAAACAGACATTATCTTTATTATACTGGACGGTAAGCAAACCTGCCCCGTGCTCCAGATGGACACACTACATCTATCTTACTGTTCGCTATACAAACATGTTGGAAAAGTACCAGCCATGAGTGCCTCTGCTTGTAAGACAAACATAATGGCAAGAGACTTAATGGAGAGTTGTCTCCCAACAATTATCTCCATTTTACAGACAAGGAATCTGGGCTTAGAGAGGTTTAGTCATTCATTCATACCAGAAGTATTTATTGAGCACCTGTATGTATTAAGGTCACACTGCCAAACAGTAGAGGAGGGGGCAGCCAACATAGGCTCTAAGCTATTAACTTGTTCCCTGACCCACTTACCCCTCACCTCCTCAGTCATTATCCATCGTGCCTCCCTACCTAATGACCAATGATATAAAACAGTAATTAACTTAAGATGATAATGACCCTTTGGGACACATGCTTCTCCTGCCATCAGGTTCTCCCTCTGCAGCTTGACCCAGCCCTAGATACCTAGATGCAGCAGGGTTGCCTAAGACGGGGGCATGGTATTGGCAGCGCCTGAGAGAAGTCAGATGTCATAGTTAACAGCACATGGAAGACAGCGGTGCTGGGTGATTAGAAAGTTAAATGTGAATAATTTTGTTATGGAAAATTTAGTTTTGGAACTTGGAATAATTTGGTCTCTGTACAAAATTCAGAAGGTTCTGGGCTTCCCTGGTGGCGCAGTGTTTGAGAGTCCGCCTGCCAATGCAGGGGACACGGGTTCGTGCCCCGGTCCGGGAAGATCCCACATGCCGCGGAGCGGCTGGGCCCGTGAGCCATGGCCGCTGAGCCTGCGCGTCCGGAGCCTGCGCTCCGCAACGGGAGAGGCCACAACAGTGAGAGGCCCGCATACCGCAAAAAAAAAAAAAAAAAAAAAGAAGGTTCTTTTTCCCCTGTTGCTCCCTCCCCCGGTTAATCAGGGTTATTTTATATTTGTATAACAATGCCATGAAATGAAGTCCAGGTTTTGGTAGTGCCCATGCTAGCTTGTGGGATTCCTCTTGTCATGTGCCTGAATCAATCTATGGGGAAATATTAAGTGATTATGAAGTTGGAATCTGGGGAGAAGAAAAAAGTCTTGGCAGTGATCTGACCAGAAGCATCCTTTGCAAACAAAGATATCTCCTCCACCCCATGGGAAGGTGTCCCAGGCTGTAATTTCTCTCCTCTGTCAGCACAGGCTCCCCTGAGAGAGCTAGTTTGTCAGTTTTCCTAGAAAAAGAATAACAGTGGACACGGATTAATGAAGAGGGCTGGTATCTAGCTTTGCACTGTGGTGAAGAAACAAAGCAAAACTGAACTGGTCAACCTTTGCCCCTTTTAACCAAGAGACTTCAGGGGAGACATTCTTCCCCTGGCATCTCTCCATCAGAGGGGAAACTGTACCTTAAGAAAAATGAGAGAAAGAAGCCTACCTTGACGCACATTTAGGCCCGTCACTGTGTTCATGGATTAGCGTAACACAGTGAGAAACCCTCTCCTGCTGGCCTACTTCTCAGCACCTGAAGCTATTGGCCCTGTTTCCTGAGCTTGTTTCACTCCCTTTGATGCCAGAGAAAATCTAATTAGTGAAGAATTTGAAGGAAGGAATTTTGGAGAGAACTCTGCCACCCCAAAATCTCAGCAGAATGGGGCCATGACTCTTCCTTGTGAGGCCCTCACTGTCAAGGGTTGCTTCCTAATCTTAAAAGTTAAGAAAGCAAGTTTATACACAAACTCTGTGATGGAGCCAGGCCTCCTTCAGAGCAGATGATTCTAGAGCCACTTATCTTGCAAATGGATTCTCTCTTCGGACAGCCTCTGTATATCTGTAGACTAGGCTTGCAGAAAGAGAACATTACTTTGTGCACCTCAGCAGCAAAGTCAAGTGGAAGAAGAAAATAATCTTTGGAACCAAGTTTTACTTAAGAATGAAAGTGGGCCTCAGGAGCTAATATTCTCTGAATATACTTGATGGGGTGAGGAGGAAATGTTTGCTGCTTTGCTCCGAATATCTGAGGTCTGTTCATGGCAGTTGCAAAACAACCTCAACAAACAAAACCAGACAAAAACCCAACAATGTGTGATGTGTTACTTTCCTAATTACTTGGTTCTGCGCCTTCCCCACCCTTCCCCCCAGGAAGCCCTTAGAGCAGCCAGAGTGCCTTTCCTTGAGGGAACCATGCAAGATGCCCCTGAACACATGTGGCTCCAAAGGAGCCTTCAGTGCAGACCCTCTCCCCCTCCCGCTTCGTTCCTTTTGATGGTTCCACCCCCAGTTTCCTTGTTGTTGTTTTTGGTTGATCTGTTTGTTTTGGGTCCCCTGCCCCACCCCCCAGCTCCAGGAAGCTGTACACACACTGGAGCATTTGGGGCTGACTTGGCAGGATAATGTGACTGCTGGCAGCTTCCAAAATATGACACCAGTGAAAATATGAACCAAATGTTCCTTGTATGCTAGGGTGTGAAGTCTTCATCACGCCTCTCTCTGAGAGCAGAGAGCACGAAAGAACTAGACAGCCTTGGGTCTTGGTCCTGGCTCTGTCTCTTAATTGCAGGGTGATATCTCTGCACACAGTTCTTTATTATAAAATAGCAATCGTCTTACCCACTTCATAAAGGTGTCATTGGGTTCAAACAGAGTCATTTACTGAGTGCCTACTACGTGCCAGAGAGTGTGCTGAGGTAGTTCCTCTGCTGAAGCATGAGCTCCTCAAAGGCAAGGTCATTTCATACTCCCACTGGGCTGGGCAAGTTGAGTCTGACAGGCTGGGCTTGAGTCTTGTCTCTGTCCCTTGTTAGCTCTGTGACTTTGGGCAAGTTACTAACCTCTCACCTGGAAAGTGGCAATCATGACAGCACCTGCGTCAGAGAGCTCTTGTGAGAACTAAGTAGGCTATCACACGTAGCCCAGGGCTTGGAAGGTGCTCCGTGAATGTCAACAATCGTTACTTATAAGCCCAGTGCTGGGCACATAGGCACGTATCTGTCTTTTGAAATATAGTAAATAGTAAGTGCTCAACAAATGCTAGTTCCTTTTTCCATAATCCCTCTTCAACAAGTCTTCCCTTTCATATCTGACAGGTTACCGTGGTGTGTTTCACTGGGGCCAATCCCAAGAAAGGAAGATAAGGTTTTTCCAGAGGGATTTTAACTCTGAAGGTTCTCTTCATACGTGTTTGTTCTTTCAGTCACTACAAACCTACAAAGGGATAAATGTGGACCAACCAACTCCACGTCTTAGGGTGTTTGTCCCTTCATGTAGTCATTTGCTTCAGTTGAGCGCAAGCTCAGTGATCCTTAGCCACGTCACTGGGACGTGGACCCCACACATACACCTGCTGGGGGAAGGGAGTGGGTGGTTGTGCGTGTCTGTTGCAGAGGTGGAGGTGGTCAGTGGCTTCACAGCTGAGAGAGCTAGATAGAGAAGTCGATGACTCAAGGGTCTTTTCGTTTCCCCAGCATTTCCAAAGGGTGGCTTCTGATTACATAACTGTCCCAGATTCTTTGCCAACCTCAGGTACACCTCAGGCCTTCTCTTCTTCCCATTGGCTTCTTCTTTTGACTTGGAGCAATGTTTATGAAGATCAGAATCTACTAAAGAAAGAGACAAGAAGCAGGAAGAAACCACTTCAGTGACTGAAGGTTTTTGGGCGGGTAGGGGATGTGTATGTGTGGTTTCATTTATATTTGCTTCCAATTTTTTTTTCTAGATCTTAATTTACTGTTGGACATGTCAGAGTTCATTTGGCTCTGACAAGCTCCCTGACCCCAAGGACCTTCATTCTCTAAACTCCACTTCCCTCTGGACTCAGGAACCCTCAGTGTTAGTGATATGGAGCTGGTGGGTTTAGCTGTGGGATTTTGCCACCATCTTCGTGTGCCCCCTGGGGGACTCTTCAGATATTGAAGTGGGCCTTTAGCCTGCTTAATTCTTTGGATGGCTTGACTGTGGGCACTGGCTGTGACTTCCAGAATATGCAAGCCCTGAATCCTTTAGGGCCTGAGGGGTTGCCAGATCTGGAGTGGGGTTTGTTGGGGCGGGGGCAGGATTGGTAAACTAGTAGGGCTTATCACTGCATTTACACTCAAATCTTGAAAACAAAAACCAAACAAAACCCAACTACCAACATGTGAAGTGTTACTTTCATAATTATTTGGTTCTATTTTCAGGATTTGAATGCAAACCCAGTTACATGGGCCCTGTGAGCAGGCAGCATTCGGGATGGTCTAGTCTAACCTTTCCATTTTACAGACGTGGGAAACTGAGGCCCGGGACGGTGGGGGGCTCAAATGACTTGCTTCTGGTCACAGTGCTAGGAGCAGAGCCACGGCTGGGACTCAGGCCTTGTGATTCCTTCTTCAGGGTTCCTTCTGTTCTCCGCTCACACACCTATCCTTGACTGAGGTAGAAGCGAACCTCTGGCTTCTTAACCAATTCTTAAGCATTTGGCAAACACTCTTACCTTTTTAAAAATGGAGTTTTCCTGCTCTTCCTCTTGGCTAAGTTTCTGCTCCTTCTCTCACTTGTCATATGTGCACATGGAAGCAAAGTAAGTCACATGCAAAAAAACTCAAGTTGAAAAACCATCCTTTCCCCTGGCCACTCACCAGAGGTCATTTTTTGCACCTGGTTCTGTTTTTCTTTTTTCTGGAAGTGACTGCCAAACTCTAAATAATACACTTACATCTATGTTTCTTTCTTTATCATATTTTTACAGCATCTTTTGTTTGAAAATGGGGATTTAGCTCCGTTGCCCTGCTTCTTCTCTACCCGCTGCCTTCTCTCAGTGTTCCATTACTACTTCTACTCCTCTTGGTCAACTGTACCTTTAAATTGTAACTTGCACCTTCACTTTGTGTTCTGTCACCTTTCAGCCAGTTTCCTACAATAGAGCTCTGAGCCCTTTGAGGACTCATTCCTTACCCCACTCCCTTCCACACTCCACCTTTTGTCAGCTCCAAGTTACTTTTCACCTTGTTCAGGTGATTTTCCATTCCATTCTGTCTTGCAACAACAGTCATGGCTTCTGTGCTTTGGTTAACTCTAAAGTTGAAAACCAACAGATAGCATTTACATATTGAGACTATGCAATTTCTGTTTGTTGCTTGGCCAAATAATGTATTACGATTTTCTCTAGGGAACTTAATGTCATAACTTGAGGGCCTGTCAAAGAGGAATTTTCCTGACATCAAGGTCATGATTGGCTTTTTTTTAATGTTTCATTGGTTGTTGAAAATCATTTGACCAAGGTTGATAACAGTCAGTTTCTCCTGAGAAGGTCCCTGTCAGGCTTTCCTCCAATTTTTTCCCTACTTCTTTCTTCTAGCTCCATCCTACACTTCATGTCACAGTGAAATGGAGTCAAATACTGTTGAGTTTTCTTAGACTTAGAAACTGAGAATTTGAAGATGTGCTCTATGAGGTGTGCTCAGTCAATGATGAGATTGATTCTTTGGCCTTCTTTTGGACAACTAGAATGAAATCATACGTGCCCTATAATCATAAGAGAAGTTATTTTGGAGAATCAATTGATATTGCTGATGAGTTTAATTTTCTTTGTCTATTTATTTATTTTTGGCCTTTGCTTCCCAAAGGAGGATGTCAGTATAATAAATGCTGTTTGTTTGATGGGTCCTGTTGTGATTGATAATAATGATTCTGATGCTTTCTGTTGGACCAAGATCATAGAAAGCCCAAGGGTATTTATAATATGCCTAAACTGCGTTTTAAATCAATTAGTGGGTATCTGAGGGCTTTATATAATACATCACTAGAAACAGCTACTTAAGGAAGAGCCTGGAAAATCTCAAAAATTATCCCAGTTTGAAAGTGTGATACCTGCTGTTCTAAATTACCATTCTGATACTTGATTTGTATATTATGTGGAATATTGAAATAGATAATTTACCAAGCATGCAATTTCTTATGCTGAAGAAAATATGCAATTAGGAAACAGCCAACATAGATTTAGAAAAAAGTATTTGCAGCAACTCAAATGGCTGATGTTAAACCATAATTTTCCCCAGATAATGGATTGCCACAGGAGCTGAATCTGCTTGGCCAGATGCTTCACCTCATCCTGGCTTTGTATCCCTTTCTCTCTATGGATCTTAAATGGGAGAAGACAATGTGGGGTAGCAGGAGATGAAAACTGGCTCTCTAGATTTGTCTCAAGTCTTGGCAAAATGTTGAAGATGGGTTATAAATATGTTCTCTGCAGTTCTTAAGTCCTTTTTTTCCCACTCTAAATGGTTCTTTTTAAAATGATTTTTAATTTTTTATTGAAGTGTGGTTGATTTATAATGCATTAGTTTCAGGTGTACAGCAAAGAGATTCAGTTTTTTATATATATATATATATATATATATATATATATATATATATTCTTTTTTCAGATTCTTTTCCACTGTAGGTTATTGCAAGATATTGAATATAGTTCCCTGTGCTATACAGTAAGTCCTACATATAGTAGTGTGTATCTGTTAATCCCAAACTCCTAATTTATCCCTCCCCCACTTTTCCCTTTGGTAATCATAAGTGTGTTTTCTATGTCTGTGAGTCTGTTTCTGTTTTGTAAGTAAGTTCATTTGTTCATTTTTTTAGATTCCACGTATAAGTGATAGCATATATTTGTCTTTCTCTGTCTGACTTACTTCGCTTAGAATGATAATCTCTAGGTCCATCCATGTTGCTGCATATGGCATTATTTCATTCTTTTTTACGGCTGAGTAATATTCAATTGTATATATACACCACATCTCCTTTATCCATTCATCTGTCAATGGGTGTATAGGTTGCTTCCTTGTAAGTCCTTTTGAAACAGTAATTTTCTTTTTGATGTGATGGGGTGTTAGAAGTTGCTGATGATGAAATAGTGATTTGGGCAAAAAAAAAATCTTCTAATATGCTTCACAAGTACCCTAGCACTAGTTATAATCTAGAAAACTGTAGGGGTCTGTGGTATGTGTGTGTGGAGTGGGTGTGGGAGAGCAGAAATAAGAGTATGATTGGGAGGGTCCCTGACAGGGAATCCCTATCCCAAGGGAAATATCATTATTGGAAAGTAGCTAATCTATATTGTTGCTGACATCTAACATTCCTCAGACCTAAAGTTAACACCATCTGTATTTGGCTTTCTGTAAGCCTTTCTGTGGTTTGGGCATAACAAGCAGGGCCCAGGCTGTTCTGGTCTTTTACAGTTGATCTAGATTCCAGCCACTTTCCTGGGATGCCATTCTGTCCTTTTGCTGTCTGTATATATATGTGTGTGTGTGTGTGTGTGTGTGTGTGTGTGTTTGTGTGTGTGTGTGTGTGTGTGTGTGTGTGTATTCTCCCCTCCCGCCCCCTGGAAAATTAGTCTTAGGTGAAGCTGGTTGTGAGGCTATAGCTTACAAAGGAGTGTATCTGAATCTACCTAGAGGTGGCATGATGTCTATGTGTATGTGTGTGTGCTGTGGATATACAGTGAGGTGGGACAAGGAAGATCAAGGTTGTGTGTGCACAGAAGTATGGCATTCCTACAGGAGCATCCCTATTCGGGTACCACTTTCCAGAGAGTGTTGCTAACCTGGTCTTTCTGTCCTGGGTCCTGGGAACTTGAATGTAAATATGGGTTGGGTTTATATACAGTACAGTTGGCTTACTTTTAAAAACGCTGATGGGTTTTGTGAAGATCTCTGAGCTCACATTCTTGACTAACTTCCATAGGGTTTCCCAAACAGATCATGTATTTTAAAGTGTATACATATAGAGCAGACATACATTTATAGCAATTGCAAGTTGTGTGTAGGTGTCACTGCTGCATGTCCTGGCATTAGCTGCCAGCTCCTCTTGGCAAGGAAATAGGTCCCGACTCCTCCCCTCTGCTTTTCCTGCCTCATCTGTCAGTCCATCTCTGAGCCACTCCAGCCCATCTTGGACTGGTGATTTCTTTCTATCATGGATGTTAACATCACTCCACAACCTCAGCTCTTTGCCTGCAGTTACTCAAAGTTATGTTTCCCCATTTCCATGTCCTCATCATCTCTAGCCTCATCGGATAAAATGATCCTTCTTTATGACAGATATTTTATAATAAACTGTTATAATCTTGCAGTGAATCTTTTTTTTTTTTTTTTTTTGCGGTACGCAGGCCTCTCACTGTTGTGGCCTCTCCCGTTGCGGAGCACAGGCTCCGGACATGCAGGCTCAGCGGCCATGGCTCACGGGCCCAGCCACTCCGCGGCATGTGGGATCTTCCCGGACCGGGGCACGAACCCGTGTCCCCTGCATCAGCAGGCAGACTCTCAACCACTGCGCCACCAGGGAAGCCCTTGCAGTGAATCTTATAGTTAAAAAGCCTACCCAGACACATGATTACCAAAAATGCCCTAAATATAATATAATAGAGAAATAAAAGAAAGGTAATTTTAATAAAATAATATGTATTCATATCAATCAAGATCCTGACAGGAAAGAACACAATTAAACAAGAGCTTTTTTTAAACTGAAAAGACTTGAATGAATGTGAGGTTCGGGGTTAAGGGAACCAACTGAAGAGAGTAAGGGACCCAGAGACCAGGGACAGCTGGAAGCTCTTACCACCCCTAGGCCTACAGGAGCCCCACTAGAGCTGGAGCTGTAAGGTGGGAGGCAGCCATACCCTCACCCTTAGGGTTAGGAAGGAGGGAGGTGGGGAGTGAATGCCCCAGTCTCTTCCACCTCTCACCCTGGGATCTCCTGCCGCTGCCTCTCATTGGCTGAATGAGAGAAGCCAGAGGGTCAGGGAGCGGGGGGATGCAGTCCCCAGGGCTCAGCCTCCTGATGCAGAAAGGACAGAGAAAGGCAGAGGATGGATCAAGGTGGGGTGGGGCAAATGGAGAAATCAGCACAGTATTTCAGTAGGCATCTGCCAGGTGCCATGCCACTGGAGGGCTTAACGAAGGGTCAAGTCCTCGCACCTTGTTGTAGGATTTCCCCAGGAATACGGGAATGCAACTACTGTATTGCCTTGTGTTGGCAACTCTGATGTTCTCAAATGGCAAACAACTTTCATTAAAGTTCCGAATTAAACCAAATACAATTTTCTCTTTCCAGGTTGCCTTTCTAAAAAAACCCTTCAGCATATATTAAAATCAAGTAAAAATACATTTTGTTTATACATAGAAAATTGAGTGAGTTTCTCAGATAATTTTAAGTATATTTTTCTTCTACATGAATGGCATTTGTGCTCTGGGGGAGGGGGGGGTACAGGGTAAGTATCTGTTCAGCAGGAGTGTCGTGTCTATTACAGGATGATTGGTATCCCTGACCCCTACCCACTAAATAAATGTGCATAGCACCCTTCCAGTCACAGTAAAAACCAAAATGAAGCACCCAACAATTTTCAGAATGACCTCAGGCTAGGGCCTGTCCTGCTACCAGCCACTGCTCTAGCTATTCCTGGTGCCATTTACTATGTCATCACCCACGAAATTGCTAGAAGTACAAGTTTCCTCCAGTGCAGTTGGCGTAAAACAAAAGAAAATCTCTGTAAATTAAAATGCTGCCTTCCTCACCTTGCAGGGATGAGGGAGGTTTTGTAGAGCTTTTTGCTGGGAGAGGATGCAGTCCAGGCTAGTTGCTATCTGAAAGAGACTCCCTTCCAGCTTTTATTCCTGTGAAGGTTCCCTCATCACTTTTCTCCTAAGCTGTGTATTTGTAGCTAAAGTGGCCCAGCCACTGCTTTCTCGGACATCAGATCAGCCTGAATGTGGGCTCCTGAGGCACCTGTGATGACAGGTGCCAGCATCTGAGTCCCCGCCTCTCTGCCATCTATCAGCAGTTCTCAGTCTTCTCCCAGGACTTCTGTCTTCCAGTTTCCCTCCTCATCTGTGTTGGCTGTGCTGCCTCCCACTGCCACCTCACAACATCTGTGCATACCACACCACCACCTGAGCTTAGTAAGCCGGGCCAGTTTATGTCATGGTCTGTCTGATTGGTCTGCCTGTGGCTCCACCCTCCCCTTATTACTATGACGCTTGCTTCTTCTCTGTGTCTGTGTCTCAGGTCCCCAGATCCCACTGGAGTGAACATTATTCCTGTGGTATGCTATTAAGCACCTAAAATTCCTTTCTAAAGGACTGAGATTCCAGTATGCCAGTGTTGTTCTGCAATGTAAAAGAGCTGGTTCGCTATCTCTGCGGTATCTTCATCGCATGGAAGATTTGGCTAATTGTAATGGAATGTGTTTTAACATAGGGCTGGTCAGCCATGGAGGGTTGTGTGTACTGGTACCCACCTCCACATCCCTTTCTGTAGTGGATGCTGAAGGGATGACCTTATAGTGGCTTCCGCATACTACCTCACTTGTCCTCAAATGGGGCTGCCTTATAATTGTGCAGTGTCATCTGATCACCCCCCTAATGTATTGGCTTGGCCAGAAAGTTCATTCGGGTTCTTCTGTAACATATGGAAAAAACCTGAACGACCTTTTTGGCCAACCCAATACATTAACACAGTACTTCTTTCACCTTCAGTTCTCTTAATCAGATGATGAACAGAAACTTTAAACATAGCCTTTGGCAGAAGAAGTGGGGGGAGGTAAAGCTGCACATGAAGCCTGTTCAAGTCACCAGTTACATGTGTTGAGGCATTAAAATTGTTCACTTATTAGTAGGCATATGTCAATCCCCAGACATATTTTGCAATGCATACGATGTGGAACACTCTAGGCTGAACTCCAAGGAGCTACAGAGATGGACAAGATTGAGGGTGCTTACTGTCTGGGGGGTATCAGGCAAGCAGACAGACCAGTTCATTATGATTTGGGAGTAAATCAAGGGGGCGAAGGGAGTAGAAATTTTTTTATGGAGACATTTGAACCAAGTACAAGAAGGTAGTACAAATTTTAATAAACAAAGAAGGGAGAAAGGGTGCAGCTGACTTAGCATGAGAAAAATGCTATTTGTAAATTAATTGCTAAAATTCTGTGGTTGGCCTGGGTAGTGGCAAGAGATTCAAGATGGTAGATATGTAGTATTTATGCAGCTCTGAACCTGGCAGGGGATAAAAGTTGGAGATGGACGGCAAAGCGCCTTGATCAACCGACTAAGGAGCATAGATTGCACTTGGGGGCTTTGACGCTTCAGATGGGCATTGAGGAGGGGCCAATCACAGTAAAACCAGGATTCTAGGAATATCGCTCTGGGACAGTGTGAAGGAGGGATTAGAGAGTTAAGAAAGCAGGAAAGAGATGGTTAATGGGCTACTGAATAGCTCTGACCAAGATGATGTGGGCAAAAGGTCTGCACGTGCTCGTGGCAGATACAGGTGGAGAACTGCACTCATTTTACGTCTCGGTAATGTTGGAGGAATGACTGATACCTTTATTTCTCTTCTTACTATGTGAGAAGTGGTACTGACCTGGTCAGCTTTTAACCTCTCAGTCTCACTGAGGCCAGACCACAGAGGGGACGATCACATTTTTTTTCCTGTGCTTTCACTGGTGCTGGGAAGATAATGTGATATAATCTGTTAGTGTGAAATCATAAATGGAACTCAGATTATTCTTAGGCAGGCTGCTGACTTAATGTTTCTAAGCAATAGCTAGAGTTTACATCCTCCTCTTGAGAGGAAAAAAAAAGTTCCCTCTGAAGCGTGTACTAAAGAGAAAGGCTGAGAGGATTGATTTTTTTCCCCCAAAGAATCCATAAATATTTACATAAGTGCAAGTTACAAATCTGTGGCTTGGAGATTATTGAATTTCACTGCTTTTACACTCACAGCATATAAATTTCCAGCAGGCATTTGCTGGTTGTGAATGTTCGGTCTTTGGAGAATTGTCTCCTAGTTTGTTTCCTTTGCTCTTGGAAAACAAATCTCTCATGTGCTGTTTTTAATGCTCTCACTTATGGGTATGGATTGGGTCCTGGCAGCCATGTGACAATGGTCCTTAGCTGAGGGAGCTTCACTGTGATGGACTGCCTGCTGATGGAGGCACTGCACCCCGAGGCAAGATGCGGCTTTTAAAGACCCTTTTGGTAACACAATCATTCTCCCCAGAAGAGAGCCCTAGATAGTGGTGTAGTTCCAAAGTCTCTGTGGACTTCTTAAGTAAATGAAAAAACCTCTAAAGATCGTGTCTCTTTAGCAGAGAGACACGTCAGCAGGTCTTTCCTAAATATGGATGTTGCATCTGCCATTTTGCACGTGGGCAGACCTCAGCTATTTTATTCTTGGCCTCTCTTTATAGAACTGGGCCAGGGGCGCACTCTCTTCTCGTTTGGCTGGTCAGAACAATTGCTGTCCAGTAAAGCTTTTCACTAGGACTCTGAATTTTATGATTGCTCGATTTTGGACTAGCCTCCTAATCTCAGGGATCTAAATCTGTATATGCTGAGTAGTACATTTCTTCAGTATGCAAGGGACAAAGTCCTCCCCTGTGTCTTGCCTGTGACTGGCGGTTAATACACATTTGTGGAAATGGAGAGTAGTTGACCTGAAAGTAGTTCCCATCTGTCTTCTTTCAAAATAATTTTAACGTTTGTTTTTAAATTTGAGAAGGTGCTACACAAAAAGTAAACAAAATGAATTTGAAATTCCTGCCAGTGGACCGTGCCAGAAAAACTTAAGTTTGTAGAAGATGGGCTTTCAGACAGAGAAACAGAGGGGCCATTTCTGTCTTGTGTTGGGACTCAGCTGGGTACACCTTGGTCACTTGCAAAAGTGAGATTGGTGGTAGGTGGGCTTAGAACTGGGTTTACCCCCGGCCTCAGAACAGAATCTCAGGCCAGCCTGCCTGAGCAAAGGTTTAGCCTAGTGTCCGTGGCTGTAACTGGTGTGGTCCTGATGAGAGATTTGTGATGGGAACCCAACCTGGGGGCGGGTGAGGTTTCTCACCAGGCAGACAGACTGAGACCATAGAATGAATGGTGATTTTCCATCAGATTCTGTACCATTGGACAGGACTCCAGGTCTGGAAGGGGGACTTGGAAAGCCTGGCAGGACGCTTGCCTCTATTACCTGACTGGAACAGGGAGCCAATATGGAACCCTTGAGAAGAAACCTAGAGTTGGGAGCCTTGCTCTCTGGGCATGTAGAAGCCCAGGTTTTTTAACTGGCGTAGAAGATTAGGACACACTAGCCATGAGGCAAATGATTCATGCCTCAGATTCAGGCAATAGCTCCTTTAAGAACCCCTACATGAGGTCAGGCTTAGCTTTGGGTCTTGGGGGAGGGCCTGAGACTGTGTCTTATTTATTGTATATCTTCTTGTGTCAAGCGAGATGCCTGACAGCGTAGTACTCATTAAGTAATGGATTGCAATGTGAGTGGCATGGGTGGTGTTTCAAGAATGTAATAAAGCAATGAAAGCCTGTGTAAGGTTGCATTTAACTTTACAGCAACATTTAAAGAAAGCCTTTTACTAATACTGAGGTTATACAATCCCCAAAATAGGCAGGCAAGAAAGGGCTGTGTCAAGAGAGGGATCACGAACTTACTCTGGAAGCTGTGTATTCTGGTGAAAAAAGAAAAAACAAAACAGAACAAAACTTGGGCTGTGGTTTCAGGCAGATCTGGGTTTGAATCTCAACTTTGCTAAATACTAATTATGTGATCATGGGTAATAACTTCACCTCTCTGAGCCCAACTTAGTCACCAGTAAAATATGGATATTTTTGCATTCCTGAAAGGGGTGTTGCAGGAATAAAATGTTTTAACATAAGTTAAATACTTAGGAGGTGCCTGAGACCTAGTGGCCCATGGGAATGCAATTCCCACAGAGAGTCCTGAAAGAACCGACTGTGAAGGAGAGAGGCAAGAGGATTTTAATGCCTTGCTGTGGGATTTGATGACCCCAACGGGCCTCGTCCTTACACTCCCTGAGAGATGCGATTCTTGCTGATGTAATGGGCTGAGTCGACATCGTGCAGATCTGATGACAGGACACCTACACCCTGTCACCCTCCCTGCCAAGATGGACCGTACTCATTGGCGCTGACCCCTCCCCATGAACTGGGCTTTACTCACATCCTCCTGGAAAATTCAGCCTGGTACGTTCTTAGTGAGGGACCGCCTCTCAATTACCTCTGCAAACCCCAGCCCTCTCATCCTTCATGCAGCCATCCAGGTTTCCTGTTTTATCAGGCAGAATTTGAGTTTGCATCTTGACTGTCCTTTCTTCTGATTTGGAGGAGTGGGAGAGAACAGAAAATAAGAATCAAGAAGAGAGGCTTTTTTTTTTCCTTCTGCCTGGACCCTCAGAAAAGTGAGACTAGCTGTTAGATCTGAGTCATGTAGCTCTGATGTTTTTTATTAGGTCACCCATAAAGGCAAGGCCCATGGGGCAGTTTTAGGTTCTGGAGTCATGTCATCATGGGATGCATTAAATCCCCTCTTCTACACTTCTGCCCCCACCCCATCCCCCTCTTTTTCTTCCAGGTAAAGCAGAGGGCAGGCAGGATACACATTTATGGACCTACTCGTTCTACTGAAAACATGACCAGGCTCTGTGCACGTGGAAAGGTGGGCTGACACGGTAGAAAGTGTGTAGTCCAACTTGGGTTTGTGCCGCCCTTGCCTTTGACTGGCAGTGACCTTGCTCTTGTCAAGTACGGTTGTCACTGTCTAATATTTACTGAGTGTTTACTACGTTCCTAGCACTGAACAGGTGCTTCATATATGTTACCTTGTTTAACCCTCACTACAAATCTTATAAAGTATGTGTCATTATCCTCATTTTATACATGAATAAATGAGGCTTAGAGAAGTAGATGAGTAGAATGGAACTTTGAAACTAATGATTTTCCTCCAGCTGCAGTTCCTGCCACTGCTGATGTGTCTTCTGTTGCTCATGCTCTTGCCAAACCTCACTATCTGCCCCTTACAACTGCCCCACTGCATTCATGTGATGAAGACATTTGATGTCTCTATAAAATAACTTGTCCGGCCTACTTCACAGAATTGCTTTGAGGAAAAAGAGTTTTGCAAAGGACTAAATCTTTTACAACTGTAAGGAAACTCACTAATATGCAGTTTTATATAAAGGAAATGAAAGTTGGCAGGAATAGCAGAGATAAATAAAAATTGGTAAAAGAGAGAAGGTAAAAAGGAAAACGTGCTTACCATATCTAATTGCTTCACATGTGTTATTTTATTTAAACTTCATAACAAGTCAATGAGGTCCCTACTAGTACAATTATTTACCCTAATTTACAGGTGAGCAAACTGAGGCACAAAGAGGTTAAGTACATTGCACAAGATCATATACCTGGTAAGCAGCAGACCTGGTCAGCAAGAGTCTGACTCAGGAGCCTGGAGTTTTAACTCTGATGATTTGCTGTTCTGCCATCCAATGGCTTTCACAGGAGTAAGGGCAAGGGGCTAGGAAACCCATGAAAGGGTCTCCTAACTAATTTTTTAGATATGGTGTCTGTCATGGAGGTGGTGACAGCTAAGGTGACTTCTAAAGGACTCTTGGGAATTGGCAGTAAGTAAGACAGGAGGGTTAAGGAAGAACAGCATCACGCAGAACCTTATTAAGGAGTCTATACTTTACCCTAGAGGACAATGAAGGGTTGTGTATGCAGGGGAGGACCATGCTTAGCTTTGAGTTTTAGAAATATCACCCAGACAGCCACATTGACCATACGGCAGGGCTGGGGGAAGGGTGGTATGATGGGTGAGAATGAAAGCCATGGAGTGCAACAGACTCAACTGTTAATACCTGTCTGAGTCTTGATTTTCTCATTTTGAAAACAAAGAGTAATGACAACACTTACTTAGGAAGGTTACCCTGAGGATGAAATGAGAGCTGCTTTGCACAGTAAGTGCTTCATAAAGGCCAGCTGTTCATACTGTGAGTTGTTACAAGAAAGCAGTTAAGGGTGAAGATGGTTTTATCTGGGATGGTGGCAGTGGGAATGGAAAGTGGACAGGTTTAAGAGATGTAGAATTGAGAGCATTTGACCATTAATCAGATGTGGGTGGTAAGAGAGGAGAGAAAGAGAGAGCTGTGAGAGGAGAGGAGTGGTAGAAAAAGGAGAAGAAAGCACAGAAAGGGAAGGAGAGGAGGAAGGGCTATCAAAGAAATGTAGAGCCTATAAAAATACCCAGTGTTAGCAAAGACATAATCATGGGAGGAGATAGACGGAGGAAATACACCAAAGAGAAAGAACACTTGTGGTTTGATGAGGGAAAAATCTACGTATTCATTCAACCATTGTTTATGGAGCACCTATTATATTAGACATCAGTCAACAACGCAAGATGCTCTGGTTACTGCATATTTTGGTTGTATATTTGTTTTAGCGTTTGTGCTCATTAAATGTTCGTACTCTGAGTTTAGGGTAGAAAATGAGTGATACTTATTTTCCTGCATAAATGCCTTTTGGTAGTCACAATTTTCCATGAACTCATCATGATTAGAGTCTAGAAATTAGTGTGTGTTTTTTGAGTAGTGAAGTATGTGTATTTCATGTGGACTGATGGCTGACATATGAGGCCATACTAGGATTTTCTGTGACAGCTCCATTTCCGTGCCATTGTAACACTTTCCCCACAGACGATTTGTTAAATGGCTCTTCTTTTTTTTTTTTTAAGCATTTAAAAATTTTTAATTGAAATATAGTTAATTTACAATGTTGTGTTCGTTTCAGGTATACAGCAAATGATTCAGTTTTACATATATATATTCTTTTTCAGATTCTTTTCAATTATAGGTTATTATAAGATATTGAATATAGTTCCCTGTGCTATACAGTAGGTCCTTGTTGTTTATCTATTTTATATTTAGTAGAGTGTATATGTTAATCCCCCACTCCTAATTTATCCTCCCCTGCCCCTCTATCCTCCTTGGTAACCTTAAGTTTGTTTTCTATGTCTGTGAGTCTATTTCTATTTTGTAAATAAGTTCAGTGTGATTGAATGTGTAGACCTTTTCATTTAAATAAATTAAAAAGCAGAAATCTCTTGCGTCAGAATGTGTCCTGATTTTGTTTCGGAAGATATTGGCCTTGTAGCCTTAGAGAGCTTAACTTGTAAATACATTGCCATTTTTCAAACTGAAAAACCGGGGTAAAATGTAGTGAACCCACTTGTAGACTTTAAAGTGTATGTGAAACAAGCTTTATTGAGATATAATTCACATACTATAAAATTTCCCCTTTAAAGTATACAGTTTAGTGTTTTCAAAAATATATTCACAGAATTGTATAACCATCACACTATCTAATTTTAGAACATTTTCATCACTCCCAAAAGAAAACCTGTATCCACTGGCAGTCACTGCACATTTTTCCTTCCCCCCCAGTCTCTGGCAATCATGAATCTACTTTCTGTCAGCATGGATTTGCCTATTCAGGGTATTTCATGTAAATGGAATCATACAACATGTGGCCTTTTGTGTCTGGGTTCTTTCACGTGGTATAATGTTTTTAAGGTTCATCCATGTTGTAGCATGTATCAGTACTTTCTTCCTTTTGATGACCCAATACTATTTAAACATGAGGATAGACTGCGTTTTGTTTATCCAGTCATTAGCTGTTGGAAATTTGGATAGTTTCCACTATTTGGCTATTACAAATAATGCTGCTATGCACATTCAAGTACAAGTGTACAAGTTTTTGTGTGGACATATGTTTTCATTTCTCTTAGGTGTAGACCCAGGAGTGGAATTGCTAGATCATATGGGAACTCTATGTTAAACATTTTGAAGAACTACCAAACTGTTTTCCAAAGTAGCTGCCTCATTTTACAGTCCCATCGGCAATATATGAGGGAATGTGATTTCTCCACCTTATCAATACTTATTATGTGTCTTTTTGATTTTAGCTGTACTAGTGGGTATGTCGTGTTTTGATTTGCATTTCCCTAGTGACAAATAATGTTGAACATTTTTTCATGTGTTTCTGGGCCATTTGGATATCTTCTTTAGAGAAATGTGTATTCAAATCATTTGTCCTCTTTCTAATTGGTCTATTTGTCTTTTTATTGTTGAGTTGTAAGAGTTTTTTATGTATTCTGGATACTAGATCCTTATTGAGGATATGACTTGAAAATGTTTTCTCCCACTGTATGGGTTGTCTTCATTTTCTTGATCGTGTCCATTGAAGCATGAAACTTTTACATTTTGATGAAGTCCAATTTACTCATTTTCTCTTTTGTTGCTTGTACTTTTTTGGTGTCATATTTAAAAATCTATTGTCAAATCCAAGGTCATGAAGATTTATGCCCATGTTTTCTTCTGAGTTTTATAGTTTGGTTCTTACATTTAGTTTTATAATCCATTTTGAGATAATTTTTGTATATGGTGTGAAGTAGGGTTCCAGCCTTATTCTTTTGCACCTGAATATCCAGTTGTCCCTGTACCATTTGCTGAAAAGACTGTTTTTTCTCCATTGAATGGTTTTGGTATCCTTCTTGAAAATCAACTGACCATAAATGTAAGGGTTTATTTCTAGACTCTTAACTCTATTCCGTTGATCTGTGTGTCTTGATTACTACTGCTTTGTAGTAAGTTTTGAAATTAGGATGTGTGAATCCTTCAACTTTTTCTTTTTCCAGATTGTTTTGGCTGTTCTGGGTCTCTTGCATTTCCATATGGATTTTAGGGTCAGCTTGTCAATATCTGCAAAAAAGGCATCTGGGATCATGACTGGGACTGCATTGAATCTGAAGATGAACTTGCCATTTAACAAAATTAATGCTTGCAATTCACAAACTTGAAATGTCTTTCCATATATTTAGTTATCCTTTAATTTCTTTCAATGATACTTTTATGTTTTCAGTATACTAGTCTTGTACCTCTTTTGTTAAATTTATTGCTAAGTATTTTATTATTTTGATGCTATTGTAAGTGAAATTGTTTTCTTAATTTTATTTTCTGATCATACTGTATAGAAATACAAATGAGTTTTGTATATTGACTTGTATCCAGCAACCTTGTTTAGCATGTTTATTAGTTCTAATAGTTTTTTTTTTAATTGATAGGTTCCTTAGTATTTTCTACATACAAGATTATGTCATCTGTGATTAGAGATTATTTTATTTATTTCTTTCTAATCCGGATGACTTTTATTTTGCTTTCTTGCCTAAACGTCCTGGCTAGACCTCTAGTGAAATAGAAGTGATAAGATGTGATATCCTTCTCTTGTTCCTTATCCTAGGGGTAAAGCATTCAGTCTTTCACCATCACATATGATATCAGCTATGGGGTGTTTTGGGTAAATTTCCTTTATCAGGTTTAGGAAGCTCACCTCTTTTCCTAGGTTTTTGAATGTTTTATCATGGAAGGGTGTTGAATTTTGTCAAATGCCTTTTCTGTGTCTACGGAGATAATGGTGGTTTTTTTTTTTTTTTTTTCCATTTATTCTATTAACTTAGTGTGTTATTGTGATTGATTTTCAGAAGATAAACCGACCTTGCATTCCTTGGATAAATTCCACTTGGTCATGGTGTATAATCCCTTTTATATGTTGTTAGATTTGGTTGGCTTGTATTTTGTTGAGGATTTTTGCATCTATATAAGAAATACTGGTGCATATTATTTTTTCCTTCTTGTGATGTCCTTGTCTGGTTTTGGTATCAGGGTAATGATAGCTTCATAGGATAAGTTGGAGAATGTCCCCTTTTCTTTATTTTTTGGAAGATTTTGGGAAGGGTTGGTGTTAGTTCTTTAAACATTTGTGGAATTCACCACTTAATCCATTCAGGCCTGAGCTTTTCTTTGTGGGAATTTTTCTTTTTAATTGCTCATTTAGTCTCTTCATTTGTTATAGGTTTAATCAGATTTTCTACTGATATTTTCTCTTGAGTCATTTTTGATAGTTTGCGTCTTTCTAGGGATTTGCCCATTTCATCTAGATTATCAAACTTGTTTACATACAGTTTTTCATAACACATGCACTTTTGTTTCAAGTTATTACAAAAAAAGTTATTCTTTTTGAAAATAAAGTCTTCTGCAAGACATAGCTATGTAGCCTTAGAGTACAGGCCTGTGATTATAACTATCACAGAGTGCTTACTGTGCGCTGGATATTTTGCTAACTACCTTACATGTGTAGTTTCATGTGCTACAGTAACAGTTTGAGGTAGGTACTATGTTATCTGGAAACAGAGGCTCACAGTGGTTATGCAGTTGGTATGTGGTGGGACTAGTAACTGCACCCAGATAACCTAGACACTTAACAGTAGAATCCTTTGGGAATAGGTACTGAGTCCCATCCTGTCCAAGTCTTGGGAGAGGAGGAATTCCAAAGTCACCTCTTTATACAGAATGTCAGGGGGTCCTGAGGACAGGATGTTGAGTGCAGAGATGTCAGGACTCGTGCAGCTTCAGGAGAGTTCCAGGAACCATGAGACTGTAGTACGTACTGCAGAGGTAGAGAGTAGGACAGGAGGATGTTTTGAATTTACCCAGATTATTCTCTAGAGGATGCCTTAAGCTTAGGTCGAGCGGGGGTATGCTAGGGGCTTGGAGTGGGGATACAGCACAGAAGGTTTGGCAGCTTGATCCAGGGCAGAGGGTGCTAGAAAGGTGCTCGATGTAGTTTCTCCAGCTTCCAAGGTAAGAGGACAACTTGTACTCCATCTTTGGAAACACCCCATAGGGCCTGGAGCTTTCTAGAGCAGTACTTGTGTATTTGTATCATAAATGTATTTTCAGGACTCACTGGCACGTAGATTGATCCCCCCCCGGCAGGGGCAGAAACACTGGCAAATTGGTTTTTCTGCTCTGTTCTAAGAATATCCTAGTATTCAGGGTCAGAGGGCCCAAATTCAAGTCCTAGCTTTGCTTTTTACTTGTGGTGTGACCTCAGTCATATTACTTTCCCTGTCTAAATCTCAGATTCACCATCTGCAAAATGAGAAAAAAAATGCATCCCTCTCATTAATCATTCTAAGTTCCAAATTAAATTAATGTATGGAAAATGGCTTTGTAAACTGTTAAACCCTACAAAGGTTAACGAATGGCTCTTTTTTTCCACATATGGAAAAAGCCACTGAATGAATGATCTCTTGCTTGAGTGTCCATTTATGTCAGCCCGCTGAGGTCATACGGTGTGGCTTTGAAGTGGAGAAAGTGTGACTGTCAGGTTTTAAAAAGAAAGCAGAGAGACTATTTCTCTTGCCTCTCTGCAAGGTAGCAAGCACAGCTGTAAAGGCAATGATTTCACAGAACCCGCAGCACCTTCCCGGGGCAGAAACAGTCAAAATAAGGACAACCGAGAAACCAGACTTGGGAAAGTTGGAGAAATGAAATAAAAACAGACCTGGAGGGCATAAACATCATCTTCAATTATAAAAAGCGTTATTAAAATAAATAGGCTCTTATGTTTCTTTTGTGGTCTTTCTAGAAATTTCCATATAGTTATTACCTGATCACTTTTATCCTAAGTATATGACGGAAAAACAAAAGCTCTGAAGTTTTTAGCTTGGTACTTCGTGAAAATTGAGAGTGATAATATTTCTCCAGATAATGTCATATCTATTATTGGTTATAGTTACTAGGGTTCACTGATGATTTGGGGAAAGGATCAATCAGGCTTGAAAGAAAAAAGTGGTTAGGGTGGAGGAAAGACAGCAGGCATTGGGGTTGGCAGATGTTTGTTTCCTGGCTCCCCTTTTTTCTAGCTGGGTTCCTTGGGGAAGTTATTTACCTCAGAAATTCTCATCTGTAAATTAGAAGAAAATACCTTTTCAGTAAGGTTGTGGTGAAGACTAAATAAACAGCAATAAATCTTTGTTTGTAGCCTTCCCTGCCTTCCTTTTGATTTAGCTTTTCATATCGTAAGACCAACATCACTTAATCAGAAAACATTTCCAAACAAGTTTTTCTCCCTCATTCCAAATATGCCCTGAATGGTCTGACTTTTCTTTGTCCAGGATTCTGAGAGCTACCCTAACAGGATGGTTGGATGACATGTATCTGGTCCGTTGACTCCTCCAGAGAAATCTGAAATCGTCTGAGTCCCTAGGTCAAGGCCTTGTAAATCTGGGCTGTGATCTAGGAGAATTAGTGGTCACGGTGGTTCTAGGCATATGAACATGATTAAATATTCCTTGGACATAGACCACTGTATCTGTCAGTGTCCCCACAGCAATAGATGGCACTCTCCCAGGGATAATGAAAGGAAGTGTAGTGAAGGGACTACTTCAGAACTGTGGGCAGGCTAACAGGAGACCTGGAAGGGCGAGGGGGCCAAGGGAAGAACCCACTGGGGAGGGCTTGGCTGTGGGAAAGGGGCTGCCTACCATATGTGGAGACACAATCACTGCCACCTGAACCCCAGCAGAGAGGTAGTGCCAGGAGTGGACCCTTGACCTCTCTCCCTTTCCTCCCTCCAGTTAAGGAGATTTGGGGGCAGTTGGTAAAGGGTAGCCTACTAAGACATGGGATGGGGGTGCAGACAATGGATCTGGAGGGGCAGAGGAAAACCACCCAGAAGAGCTGCCTTCTCTGTGAGGGAGGGTCCTTAGGACTGTCTCTGGCATTATGCAGACTGACTCCAGTCCTGGAACCACAGGGCAAGGGCAGCAACACACAAGTACAACCTTTTATTCCCCCCTTTTATTTCTTTCTGTCCTTTCACACATCTGGAAAGGAAAAGATTTAATACTACTCAGGTTTGGTTCTGAGAAGTCCTGTCTACTGCTTGCTTGCTTGCATTCCTGGCCACAACTCTGGCAATATGTACTTCAGATATAGCGCCTGTTTGCAAGATCTCTTTGAGGATTTATGAAAATGGGTTACTGCTCCTGGTGATGCTTGCAATTCTTTAGTTTCCTTCTGTAGACAGATGAGGAATTGCTCTTTTGGCGTGATATGAAGTGTATAGAAGTCACCCTAGATCACATCAACAGCCTACCCATTAGCCAGAATTTTCCAACATAGCTAATTTCTTGGGGCTACTGTCTTGAAGCTACTGCAAATGTTCCCTAGGATCAATGGCAGAGAAAAGCCGTTATCAGCCTAATGCCCATGTCAAGTTGGCCAGGGCTGCATCCTAGGAAAGAGGTTGGATTAGTGAAAGAACATCTCACGGGCGACAGCAGAAGCAACTTGGAGATATTTGGTCCCTCCGAGAAAAGTAGGGAGTGCCAGGCAGTTTTGATTGGCCTGAGGATACTTGAAATTCTGCCACATTAAAAAAAGATTATACTTCTGGATGGCCCCTAGGTTCGGATGAGCCCAGTGACTGCAAGTTACAGGACGATGGGGTTTAGTTCCCTATGAGGAGGAAGTTCTTAAACAATGAGAGCACATGAAGATGGGCAGGTGGCCTTACAAAATCATGACATGCTTCTGCAAGGAGCAGTTTAATTCAAAGGTCAGAACTCCAGAAGCTGTGGCAGAGAGTAGGTCTGGGCACAGAGCCTGGGAACAGAGTGAGGCGGTGCTCAGTGCCCTGGACGGAAGTCATGAGTTTCTGAGTGACGCAGCTTACCTGCAGAATAGACATGGAGTCCCGAATTGCTGTGGCAGACAAGCCACAGGCATGCCGTGCTGAGCTCATTTCTGGGATGGAGTTTATCTGTCTCAGGCTGCTTCAAAGGCCTGAGCCGAGACCTAGCTGCTGATGCTGCCCAACATCTTAAAGATGGTGTCTAGTCTCTCACGGGGACAAGGTCACCATCACTGCAGGTCCTGCAGCTGCATCTGGTTGATGAGTTCTTTGGGATGTTGAACAGACTCAAGCATCACGCGTAGTTGGACAAGATAACCTTGACCTTCCAATTGGATGAGGACGAGAGTAAGCTCTGATTGGGTGTGGGGCTAGAGACAAGGAGAATGGGATCTTATCTGTCTTAGACAAGGGCAGATATGCCCAACCAAGGATCATGGTCAATGTGTTGGGAAGGCACTAGAAGGGGGAATAGAAGGTGCTAAGAATAATAGTTTAATTCCATTTTCCTGAGTCCTGACTCGTATGGGTAGATTGTCACTCCTGCTTCTGTGCTCTCAGAGTCTTCCTTGAAACTTGATCTAACTTTTCACATAGACATGTAGTTATCAGCTGCTGTCTGCTTCCCTTGAACACCACATAACAATAGTTAACATTTATTGAGAGCTTACCATGTGCTAAATGAATTACAGGCAGCTTTTCATTCAGGCTTCGCAACAAGCCAATGAGGTAGTAGCAGTAGTTGTTTTTATTATTATTCCTATTTTGTAGATGAGGATACTCCTATTTTGAGCAGAGGGATAGGGAGAGGATGAAACTCATTTCTGTGTTATTCTGAATCTTGACCGCTATGTTATCTCTTGGGGACTTTGTTTTTTTTCCTCTAGATCTCCCCAGTACCTAGGGTTCCAGGCAAGTTAGGCTTCCAGTAAAAATTGTTTTTGATAAATAAGTGGACAACCCGACTCCCCTCTGTGCTTGCCACACTGTGTGATTACATACTCTAACAAATATGCATGCAGATTTACTGAATTCTGTTCTATGCTGGTGGAAGAACGTAAAGACAGAATGATGCAGAGAAAATGCTCCTTGGAGAAATTAGCTCAGGCAATTAAGTTTTCTGGGTAGTCCTCAAATTATAGCTTGTGTTTAATACATGGAATCAAATAAAAAATTAGGACCTTGATTTTTTTCCTTGTCGTATAAACATAACAAGTTTATATATGAATAAAAATTAATGTCTCTGCCAATGAATGATACAAAAATGCCATACTATTCTTGCTTGTTATTTTTGTCACCATAAAATAAACCATATTTACATGATTATGTAACCATATGCTTTTCAGAAGTTTTAGATTTAGATTTCATAATAGTAATAAGAACTGGCAGTTACATAGCATTTACCATGTGCTGGGCACTGTTCCAAATTGTTTACATATGTTAACTCCTTTAATCCTCATATACTCTAAATATCCATGTGAGGTAAGTGCCATTATTATAAAATATGAGGAAACTGAGGCACAGAGAGGTTAAGTGACTTGTCTAAGGTCACACAGGGAATTAAGGAAAGAAAAAAGATTTGAACCCAGGTGCTCTTAAAGACTACAGAGTACTATGGAGCTGTGATTTATTGAGTAGTCACTGTATGCCTCATTCAGTCTTTACCACAACGCTGTGTGGAAAAGAATTGTTTTGTCCATTTAACAAATAAAGAAACTAAAATTTAGGGAGGCTTAGAAATTTGCTGAAGATGGAACAGATAGCTGCAAAGGTCAAGGCAGGTTCACAGACCCTTACAGCGTCCTTGCCATCATCACACGCTTTTGGATGTATTCCTTTTATCTTACACTGAGTCTTTGATTTATTTTGTACACAATCAATGTTCATTGTAGAAAGAAAAAGAATATATACATATACAAAAAATGGATCATCTCATTGCCTAGCTGCAACCACTGTAAACCTGTTAATGTTTTGGTATATATCCCTCAAAATTTCCTGTGTATATAAAATCACAACTTAAGATAAAAGCATGATTTGTCAGTTACCAAAGTTTCTTGACTAACTTTCAATGGATAAACTGTCTTTACATTTAAAATAATTCCTCAGCTCTGTAAAAACCAAAGCAAAACGAATCTAGTCTATTGAGAAATAAAAATGGTATTTGATGCACTTTCTCCACCCAAATGAAAATGTTCTTCTTTAAAAAAATATTTTTTATTGAGGTAACATTTGTTTATAACACCACATAAATTTCATGTGTATGGCATTATATTTTTACTTTTATATACGCTATAGCGTGCTCACCATTAAATTTTTGGTTTCCATCTGTCACCGCAGAGTTGACCCTCTACCCATTTTGCCCTCCCCCTGCCCCTTCCCCTCTGGTAACCACTACTCCATTCTCAGTATCTATGTGTTTGTTTTTGCTTGGTTTGGTTTGTTCATTTATTTATTTATTTTTAATATTCCACATACAAGTGAAATCATATGGTATTTGTCTTTCTGCACCTGACTTATTCCGCTTAGCATTAAAACCCTCAAGGTCCATCCATGTTATCGCAAATGGCAAGATTTCCTCTTTTTTACGACTGAGTAATATTCCACTGTGTGTGTTTATGTATGGATGTATGTATCTACATGTATATATATATATCTATGTTTGCATATGTATATATCAGTGTGTATGTGTATGTATGCATCTATATATCTATATCTATCGATCAGTCTATCTATATATATCTCACATCTTTATCCATATATCCATTGACACTTAGCTTGTTTCCATATGTTAGCTATTGTAAGTAATGCTGCAATGAGTATGGGCGTGCATATATATTTTTGAATTAGTGTTTTCATATGCTTTGGGTAAGTACCCAGAAGTGGAGCTTTTGGTAGTTCTATTCTTAATTTTTTGTTTTCCATGGTGGCTGCACCAATTTACATTCCCACCAACAGTGTCTAAGGGTTCCCTTTTCTCCACATACTTGCCAACACTTGTATTTCTTGCCTTTTCGATAATAGTCATTCTAACAGGTATGAGGTGGTATCTCATTGTGGTTTTGATTTGCATTTCCTTAATAATTAGTGGTGCTAAACATCTTTTCATGTGCCTGTTGGCCATTTGTATGTCTTCTTTGGAAAAATATCTATTCAACACTGACAGTTTTTTAATTGGGTTGTTTTTTTGTTGTTGAGTTGTATGATGTTGTAATATGTTTTGAATATTAACCCCTTATCAGATATATGATTTTCAAATATCTTCTCCCATTCAGTAGGTTGTCTTTTCATTTTATTGATAGTGTCCTTTGCTATGCAGATGCTTTTTAGTTTGATGTAGCCCCATTTGTTTATTTTTGCTTCAAAAATATTCTTTTAACTACTAAATCCAAAATATGGTATTTAACAGTCAAAGCAAAAAAAAAAAAATAGTACTTGATATTGTCCTAAATTTAGTTATATGAGATTGAAAAGGCTTCAGTGTCTTGTTTGAAAGGCAAATCAGTGTCTCTTCTGATAGAAAAAAAGTATTATTACTATATCTAATAAGTATTGTATATTCACTATACACCAGAAATTGTTCTCTCTCTATTCTGTATATAGAGGTTCTCTCTCTATTCTGTATATAGGTTCTCTCCATATATAATAAAAATATTATATATTTATATTATGTATATAAATAAATCTTCAAAATAAGCCTAGGAAATAGTTTTATCTCCATTTATAGTTGAGAAAACATGCCCAGAGAAGTTGAGTTACCTCCCAAGGTCACACAGCCATGGTTTGAAACCAGGCAGTGTGACTTTAAGCTAGAGCTAAAGTGGTGACTGAGAGAATTAATCCCAAGGTCAGTGTTTAGACTCTCATACTGTCGGCCTGTGTTAGTTATGTCACAGGGATTGTTTCTTACTTTGGGGGAAGTCTAAATACTTATTTATGCATGAGATAAGCTGTGTTGTTTAATTCATGAGAAGGTGAGCATCTGCCTTGTGTTCCAGCCTCTGTCCTAATCCTGGCATGTCTTTAACCCTCACAACAACTCCAAAGTAAAGTTATTATGATCCTCGTGTTTTATATGAGGACTGAGGAACAGAAAAGTTAACTGTTCCAAGTCCCTTTCTCTCCAGCCTGGAATTCTTTAGTGCTTTTCTTTACTCAGAATAAATCCTCCTCTTGGATGATTTGAGGCCAGCCTGCTTCTCAGTGACCCTTGACCCCTTTCTCTCTTGCCCACCACACTGCAGTCTCACCAGTCCCCTTTTAGTCCCTCAGACACCCCAGCTCTTTGCTTCTGGGGTCCTCTGTGCCTGGAACACCCTCTCTTGTTCATTTGCATAGTTGAGCTCATTTGCATATTTCAAACAGCTCATTTGCCTAGTTCAGGCCTTAGCCAACCTCTCCCTTAAATACGTTCCCTTGTCCACCTTTTTCTCTATCACATTGCCCTATTTATATCTTGCAATGGACTTTCCAAAATGTGCAGTTGTTTTTCTTGGTCACTTATTTGATTTACTTGATTTGTGTGCTGGTGGTTTTTGCTTACTTTCTTTTTTGTTCTCCGTGAGAACAGGGACCTCATCTGTGTCCTGCTCTCACCTAACGAGGTCCTCCAGAGACATTTGCTGGAAGACTGACAAGTCTTCTGGAGGCAGATAGGGGACATGAGGGAAGAGAGTGACTCTTCAGCCACCTTAAAACCTGAACCCAGCACTGGGCTTGGGTGAGTGAAGATCTGTGCTGGAAGCAGCCAGCCCTGGGACAGGAATCTGGGGTCATCCGATGAGTGAAGACAGAGGCCACTGTCCACCGTCTGGAAAGGCCTTGTGCCCGGCTTATTTGTCCAGATGTTCTTGGGAGTGTCTCATTGTCACCTTTGGGTCCATGACCCTGGCCTGTGGCAGGGGAGCCTCACTCGTACTTTGAAGATTTCTGATGAGTGCTGTGGGGTGTGCCTTGAAGTGGCTTGTGTGCACTGTTGAATTTGGCTCCCGACAGCCTCATTTTTTAAGGGACTATCTGAAGCCTGGTTTTGTTGTTTGTTTTGCTTTCCTTTTCTTACCTTAGCTCACTGAATCGCCTGGTTCAGGGGACATGTAGACACCAGGTTGACTCACTGTCCGGCCCTGACACTGAGCAATTTCTCTCATTCTGAGAAGTCTGCAGGACGTTGGGCGGCTGGGGGATGAGGCTCCGTGGAGAGAAGCTCTCTCTTATGCTACTCCTTTTTGAACTTTCTTTGAGTGATAGTAGCGGGAGAAGTCTTGCAGCGATGGTTTGGATGTGAGTGCTGGTCTGTGTAGGAAAACTTGAGAATCAATGAGCTTGGACTTCAGGGTGCATATTGGCGAATCCTGACCTCAGTTTCCTCGGGCGTTGACGGGTAACTATTGGTTTCCAGTGAGAGAGGGGAGCCTTAATCTCACCATGTGTGGGATGTGCCCCGTGGGGCTGTGTTTTGTAGGCAGTGAAGTTAAGGCTTGCCCAGAAAAATAACATGTTTTCCTTGCCTGGTGCTTGAGCTGTTTGCCCAGTGGCTGGCTGATTAGCGGTTTGGGAAGAAAGGAGACATTGGTTAACTTGGGTGTCCGGAGGATTTTTGTGTGTGTGTGTTTGTGTAAGTGGTTGTTTCTGTTTCTTTGGAAATAGTAGAGGACAGATGAAGAAATAACGATGATATTACTAATTTCAACTTGTGTTCAATTCCTTGAAGCATCTTACAAACATTAGCTTGATGTCATTATTTAAATAATCCCATCACGTCAAGAGTGCCAGAAATCCTTTAATGTGGGGATTACAAAGGTGGATAGGAAAACTGAAGGTTTTGGAAATGACTGAGAATTTTGCCATTCTGACTCATATTTGAATGGCTTTATCCGGCTGTGTTCCCTACAGAGGCACTTAGTGGAGAAGATAAATCAAAGCTGTATCTAATCAAGGCTTTCTTTCAGCCTTGACGGAAAATGCTTTTTTGAGATTAAAAATGGCTGACACATAGGATGTGGTGGTACATGGAAGAGACAGTTTCACTAAATAAAATTTTCACTACTCCCAAGCATTAAAAAAAACCCTCAAAATTTGCCAGGCTTTCCCTACGTACAGACCTTTCTGCATTGGGAGGGTGATCTGCTTTGAGGCACAGAGGTCTTCGGCTAATCATCTTGGACAACCCAGTGTCCTGGGTTAGGGAATGTTGCTGTTGCTGAGATGTGAGCTCCCCATTTGCCCAAGTGGTCTTATCGACCAGATCTTTGATTTGTGCTGCGACTTGCTTTTTCACTGCTAAACTCTTACTGCCTTATTCAAAGTATTTTTATTAAATACCACATGTGACATTTGGGGAGTGAAAAGGAGCGGGAAGAAAAGAAAAAAGTAGGGAAGAGTAGGAACAAGAATAAGCAGTAAGATGATAAAGGATAATATAACTTGCTAAAGAAAATTTAATAACAAAAGGAAGATTCAGTTTCTTTTTTGGTAGCCCAAGTGGAGAGTGGATGTAAACAAATGTCATAATCTGTATTAGTCTTATTTCTTTTTTTCAGACTTTATTTTATCACATATATACACATATATATGTATATATTGATATATACATAAAATCAGTATTTTAAATATGATCAAAATTTCTGTGTCTGTTTTACATCAACTGCATTTTTTTAACCTTTTGACCCCCCCTTTACCTGTTAGTCTTATATTAGTCTTATTAATCTGTATTAGTCTTATTTCTAATGACTCCAGGTGAGCCTAGAAGTACCCACTGATAAGAAGGCACTGAGTTTCTCAGTTTATCCCGGGTGCCTCCCAAACTCCACTTTTTTCCTACCATCAGTGAGACTGGAGTCTGGATGGTAAGGACAGCGTGGCCAAGCTGTCGGGGTGGACTTGCCTAGCAAAGAGCTTTCCCTTCATTTCTGTGGTTGGAAGCAGTGTTCCAGGAAGGTAAACAAATTCATGTGCCTTTCCAGCTCTGGCTCCTCCAAGCCCAGGGCGAGGTGTCTGATGCTCCCTGGCTTGCTCAGCCAGCAATAGCCAAATTTATCCCAGGGTCAAGTGACCCATTACCCAAGCTTATATGTCAGCTGGTATGTCACAGAGCTAAGGTTTGAACACAGACCAGACTCCAAAGCATTTCTTGACATTGCATCTCAATTAGAAGACAAAGAAAATAATTCTACTTGGGAGCCTACGAGTAAAAAGCTGGTAAATAAGGTTTGGCTTGGTAATTGCTAGATTATCAGAGAAGCGTAGGAGATCAGGATCTCTTTAAAGATCATCCTCTCCAACATCTTTCAGAATCTTTAATCTTTCTGCACAGGCTGTCAAATGTAGACATAACTCTTTGCACTATCCAGTACTTCAGCAATTCTATGTGCTTACTACGAGGTGACTGATAGAAACAGTAACCAACATTTCACAGCACTTTACAGTTTATGTAGTTCTTTTTAAAGCACATTTGTTCACCCAATACCCCCAGAGGCAGATGATGCCAGTATTGTCTGTAGTCTCTTTTTATAGTGAGAAAAGTAATGTTCAAAGAAGTTAAGTAATTTGCCCAAGATCACACACTAGTAAGCAAGGGAGCTGAGATTCAATTATTGATTTTCTAACATAAAATCTGGTCCCCTGGCCACAGCGTTAAGCTTGTTGCAAATAATGTAGTCTTATTTATCAGAATTAAAAGTAAAATAAAGCCTAAATTAAAACAAACATAAAAACCTTACTTCTAGTACAATTAAAAGATCGCTTCAAGGTGTGTGTGTGTTTGTTCCTTGAATTGATAGCTGATCGTGAGAAATGTTTAGCTGTGAAAGGAGATTATGTGGTATTTGACGTAGTTAATAAAACAGGCTTGCTTTCTCATGGCCCCTGATCTCTCATAGCACTTTGCTAAAACTACTTTATGGCCTTTAAAATTCTACCTTCCACCATAGACATCTGTACATGCCTCACCTCCCTACTGGATGGTCACTGCTCAAAGGGCAGGGGCTATTTTTATGAGCCTTCCTGTTCCTAGCATGGAGCTTAATGCTTGGTAGGTACCCGGTGACTGTGTGAGGAAGGAATGAATGAATGAGACCAGTGTCCTCGGTTTCTGATCCTGTCCCAGTGCATGCCGAGGTTGAATCACTTTGGAACAAGTTCTGGGCGACAGGTAATCAATCACTGTCCACAGGTCACTCTCCCTGAAGCTGCCCCTGAACAGTGCGCTATGAAGATCCTAGAACTGGCTCGTTGAACAGCTGTAATTCACCCATGTGGGCTTGGGGGCTCTTTGCTTCCCCTTTACCCAGCCTTTCAATGGAAATGTCTGACCGGCCTCCTTCCAAATCCCCTCTGGGTGCTTCGTGCCCCTGCCTGCTTTCACTTTTCCTCTCGGAAGAGTCCAGGTTCAGGGTGTTTCCTAGGGCCTGACCTCCACCTCCTGAGTAGAGAGACCACAGTCAAGCTGAGGGAAAGGTCCTAGGTTTGGGGGAGCAGGGGCATTCAAAAAAGTCCCTTTCCCTTTCCATGCTGATTGGGAGTGTTGACTGAAAAATGGAGCTGTTGTCTGGGGGCCGAGCCCTGGGGAGAGAAGGAGCTGGCTCCTCGTTTGTTTGTTAATAGCTAGGACCTTCTGATGAATTGGAGTCTGGTACAGTGTAACCTCTCGTGGGTGGTGGTTCAAGGAAAGGGCCTTTTCTTTCTGTGTCCTTTTCTCCAGTATGTTTCAGTGGGTTTATAGGCTTTAGTGAGTGGCTCTTTTGTTTAATAGGAAGTTGAGAAAGACATGAAGGACTTTTCTAGTCTGTGGAAACGACTTAGTGATTCTCAGAAATACATCTGATTTCTGCACTTTTAAAATACAGGCTTAATGATCCTTAACTGTGGTGAACTTGGGCTGCGAGGCAGACCCGGGTTTTCCTCTTATACCTCCTTGGAGCTCAGTAGCCTCCTCTGGGTTATGTTTAGGACTAGGTATCGGTTTTGAGGCTTGAGCTAGTTTATGGAGATGAAATAATCTCTGTAATGTGTGTCACACATACACACTGCAACCTATCAATTAGAAAACTTAGGCCGAAAGAGAAAAAAAATTAAATGTGTATATGTGTGTGTGTGTGTGTGTGTGTGTGTGTGTGTATGCTTATTAGTAAGTTTTTGCCCTATTAATAAGTTTTGAAGTTGGTTAGGGTTAGGGGGCCAGTGTTCCCCTAATAAGTATCCTATAAGCTGATGATTGATGGTACCAGTAACATAAAAACAATTTGAAATCTTGTGACATTCTCTGCTTAAATTTTAAAAGGAAAAGAAAACCAAAATCAGACAAAGCATGGTCCTTTTGGTGACGCTGTCCTCAGCAATAATATAAAATTAACAAGGCAGTTATCAGGAGTGAAAGGGCATCTGAACAAGAGCCGTTTCCACCTTGGGCCAAGGCTTTCTTTCGCTACCATTGCGTCAACACCGCTTAGAACGTTGTGGTAAGTGAACTGGAGAGTGGGGCTGTAGGTAGCCAAACGAGGTAATTCACTTAAAAAAGTCTACTCTAGTTTACTCATCTGTCTCCGCTATGGATTGAAAGCGTATGCTTATGCTTAGTTAAATTTTGGCAACAGTCCCCAGCCCTCCTTCACATTGAAAGGGAATGATAATTTCACATACTTTTTTGAATATTCATAAAGTTTTTATTGGCATTGAATGTAGCCTCATCCTAGGCTTAACTTTGCCTGCGTTTTCCAGAGCTGTGTGCAAAGTATAAAGAGGTGGGTATGTGTTTAGTCTCTTATTTTCATTTCCTCTGCTGTATGCTGACTTTGTTTTCATTGTCTCACTCTTACTATTTTCTTACTCTTATCTGCTTTTTACCTCTAAACCAGTGGGCAGTGGGACTAATACTATGATTATTCTTGCAAAATCTGCACTATTAGCTGTTGGGTCGGGAAACTTTGGTGTTGCACAGGGCTGCCCATTCTGCACGTCATGGAATATTTCGTACCCCTGACCCCACCTATTAAATGACAGTGGTGACTCCCAGAAACAGTGGCAACTAAAAACTGGTTTCACATATTTCCAAATCCTCTTGCTGGGCCATGCAAGGAAATTGTGCCTTCTCTAGGAAAGCCGATGAAAATGTGCCTTTTGCTAATATTTAAGATATATATACTTTTTTTTTTTTGATTTTTTTTTTTGGGCTGCGTTGGGGCTTTGTTGCTGCGCGCGGGCTTTCTCTAGTTGTGGCGAGAGGGGGCTACTCTTCATTGGGGTGCATGGGCTTCTCATTGTGGTGGCTTCTCTTGCTGCGAAGCGTGGGCTCTAGGTGTGCGGGCTTCAGTAGTTGTGGCGCGTGGGCTCTAGAGCGCAGGCTCAGTAGTTGTGGCTCGCAGGCTCTAGAGCACAGGCTCAGTAGTTGTGGTGCATGGGCTTAGTTGCTCCGTGGCATGTGGGATCTTCCCGGACCAGGGCTCAAACCTGTGTCCCCTGCATTGGCAGGCGGATTCTTAACCACTGTGCCACCAGGGGAGTCCCTGCTAGTATTTACAGAGGGAACTTTATTAGAATGATGACAGAATCTTCAGATGACTTAAGATTTTTACCTTAACGTGGCCTTTAAGTGACCTGCTAGTACTGTCAAATGTTCACATGCTTGACATTTGACGCATAGTGCGGTAGGAATCTGAATCAAGTCTTTGAATGTATTTTTACCCTTGTATTCAACTAACACGGTGAGATGGGGCAAGTTCTGAACACAACTGCTGGCTGCTTTAGATAGGACTTGAGAATGCCTAGCTTTCTTCTGGAGTAAAAGATAAAAAACACTCAGTTTGATACCATCATTCTCAAATGTCTTTTACTAGTAAGTCAGTGATGGTAATCATAAGATTTAAAACTAAGATGAAATAGCCTCTTACCAGGCCTTGCAGAGAGCAGAGAGGTCTGGCATGATCACCACTGTGTTTCATACACAGTGTCACATTTTGTAGCTCTGATTCATGCACAAGAAGGAAACTTCTCAGATGTTTTGTTAAAGATTACTTCAGCCCATACCTCACATGGACCAAACATATATTGTTGCTGGAGAGGCAAGGATACTTGTATAGAATAAAGATACCAAGAAAACAGTTCTAGCCAATAAAAATCATTTGAATGTATAAAAAGCAAGCCAAGACTAGAAAGTTGTAATTTTTCAGAATATTCAAAGATATTCTTTTTACATGAAAACAGTTTAAAAACCAAATGCACTCAAAATGTCTTAAAAAGTATCCAGAGGCAAAGTGGTCCCATTTGGGAGCGGGTTACAATTTTAAAGTCAAATTTTACTATAGTAGAGCAAAAAAGGGAAAGAAAGAACTTTTTCTTTCTTCTGCTAAGTTATTCAATTTCTAAAGGCAAGCTGCTTTTGACCAGAATGAAGAATATACCTGGTTTTGCATTTAATTTCTTTGCTATCATAGTCTTTCCTCTCAGGGTTTCACAGGGCAATTATTTTAAATTGCAGTGGAAGACTTTCTGGAAAGGTACAGATGACAAGGTCAACTGAACCCCTGGTCACCTCTTATTCCAATTTTTTTTTTTCTTTTCTCATCAGTTTGTTCGTATTGGGAGTAGGTAAAAGGAAGAGTTTGCTTTTCAGCCTGTCTTCTGAGGTTGGGTTCAGTCTCATTAGAAACAAGCCAAGTAATTTTGTTACATTCAATATTTCCTTCAAAACCTGAGAATCTCTAAGCTAGTGTTTTGTTAACCACATGCATGTCAAATAAACTTTTCATTGAAATGAGGTGTGTCCTGCCAAAAATGTATTGTGCAAGGTGGAAACAGGAAGAGGAACACAGACTTAGACATACGGCCTTGGGCACAGACACATACCCTGCAGAGACTAATACGCTGCACCTCTAAGGTCCAGCACTGTTGCTTAACAAGTATGTTCTGAACTTCTGAACCCATAGGTAGGAAAGCTGTGAGACAGTATTGTGTGAAACATAAGTAGAAATTAGCCAGTAACTTTGAAAAGAGGGCTCATATCCAAAGAAACATATGGAAAACTTAACACAAAAACAAAAAAAAAAAAAGAGAGAGAGAAGACAGAGGAATCTAACATATGAAAACCCAATCCCACTGGAATGTTTTTTCATACACAGTATAAACGCCACATAAATAAAACCACAAACCTCTGCTAAAGTACACGAGAGGACGTGAGCCCCCAGCACTCTCTCCTGTGAGGGCCGGGAAGTAAGGCCCTGTGAGTTTCCAGAGACAAAAGCTCTTTGGAAATCCTTCCTCCTGGGAACCATGGGCCTGGTTCGAAGGGACATTTGCACAGTCCCTTAAGCGTGATGCAGCCTGTGAAACAACCCTAAAGAGGTCTGTGATTCAGGCTGTGGGACTCTGAAGTTTGGGGATACCAGTGAATGGTGGCCATCTTTTAAGGACAATGATATTCTGGTTTGAACGGGATGGCAGTGTTTAGCTGCAAGTGGTCTGGGTAAAGCTGAGGACTCCCAGGGAAGAGTTCTGGCTGTAAACTGCCCAGCAAGACACCCCCATTCTCGCCAAGTTCTGTTGAAATTTTCGCTGAGAAGGTAGAGTCCCACCCTTGGTCTTGTTCCCTGTATAAATCTCTAGTTTGAAAACTTTGCAGCATTCAAGGCGTTTCAAGCTTGAGGGCTGAAATGTCACTTTAAAAGCGGGGTTAAAAAGGTCACACAGCTGCAAATAATAATAGCCCAATGAAATTCAGATTCTAGCTGCAGCCCACTTCAAGAATAACACTGAAACAGGAAACAAGCCTACTAGATCTTTTTACCAGTAAAGCTAGTAAGAGCACATCTGATAAAATGAGTGTGTGTATGTGTGTGTGCGTGTGTGAGAGAGAGAGACAGACAGACAGACAAAGAGAGACAAAGACATACATAACAAGACAAAGACACAGAGAAACAGACATATAAAAAGAGAGACATAGAGTTTTCAAGAGAGAAGATACACACAGAAAAACAAAGACACAGAGAGACACAGATGCAGAGATGGATACTAAGACCCACTCACAAAATAATTGATTTTCTTGGACTGAGATTCAAGGGTGTTTATTTTTCTGTTTGAAGTTACGATATTAAAATAATTCTAAAGAATTTTAAAATAATTTAAAAATTATTTTTTAAATAATACCTCTGTAAATGGTCCTATTTACCATGTTTTACTAAAATGGCTCTGTATCACACATGAGCAAATAAAATAGTGAAAGGTACCATATCCTTCGGATTAAATATATAATTCCTTTCCAGTAGCTAGCCATGTGGGAGAATGACCCTGCACCCTGGCTTTTAAAGTAGAATCAGGCATCTTAGAATAAAATACTTTAATGTGTGCTTTTGCTGAATTTGTGTTGGGCTATTGCTGAGTGTGGCTCTTTGCGTTTCTGACCAAGACATTGAGAGAAATATTTGGTGTTTTTTTTTTTTTTCTTCAGAGACATGAAGTACAAATTGGCTATACCCTTAACTAATTTAGATAATAAACAATCTTTGCTTCCAGAAACAAAGTAAGACTGATCTGGAATCTCACACAGTGTGATGAACTCAAGATGTTTGTCGGCTAACCTTGGCATTTTAGGAAGGACCTGTTTCCTCTTCTAGAACCCTTTCTGCAGTCTAGTAAGCTCAACAGGGTAGCGAAGATCTGCTTCACAGGAGTCCTGCCAAGAAGACTCATTCCACGCTCATTGTAGGGCAGTAAAGGCTGACAGAGGTTGTTAACATCGCTATTAAAATGCAAGCCCCCTTTCAGATCTCTAATGCATTCATGTCCAGATTAACAATACCAGAGCTGATGAGGATATCAATATTATTATTAGTGCTCATTTATATATACAGTTGTGGCTTTGAAGTTCCCAGAACTTTTGGTGTTGATAAAAGTGCATGCCAGATTTTCAGATTAAAACAACATTTTTAGTGTCTTACTATTCCAAATCCCATATCACTGTATGAATGTGTTTGCTCTTGTGGGGGAAATTTGGGCCATTACACTGAGATCGGAGTTTGCTGTTAACTAAGAATCGGTAATGACTTACTATGATTTAGATGGGGAAGCATCACTGTTGGCTGATTCTAGCAAAGCAGATGATGTAGGTTTTTTTCCCTTTGGGATCAGTTGTTGCTCTTAAGTTGAAAATACGTATTTACAGTATTTTGTGTAGACTATCCAAGTTTTTTGTAGCATTTGTTTTTTGCAGTGTTTGCCCTTCATGAAGTAGTAATTCCAAGTATATACCTAAATGCCTGGCAAAGCATTTGAATGGATTGCATCAGCCATTGTGGAAGATTTCCCATTTTAGACCAGGAGGAATTTGTAGGGTCAAACGCTAAACAATGAAAGAGATTCTTGCTCATTGAGAGGCCAGCTGAATCCAGTGGCAGTTTAGTTTGAATTGTAAATCAAACCTGTCATCTCCTTGTCGACTACGAAAAAGCTCTACTCGCTTAATACACCATTAGGGTTTGTTATTAGGGTTTTGTATTGTTTTCCAAAACTCCGAAGGGAGATTAGACTCTTGAGGCATTTGTTCTAAGTGAACATTGAAGCTAAACTTTGGAAAAGGAGGAACAAAAAATGATACTATTTGTAAAGAAACTCTGAAATGATTAGACAGCTCCCTCCACAATTATTACTGTATTTAACCAAAGATATGGGGCACTGGGTGTTACTCAGAGGGCCCTCTCGGGGTGCCATAAACAGTCCACACATGGTTAATAGACTGGACTCCAGTGGTTTCAGCATCTGTGACAATATTAACAGACTGAATTCATAATGAATTCATACCTTTACATGTGAAATTTAATGAAAACTAGACTGTTGTTTTCACCAAAAGCAACTTTGACTTTTTTTCCATTAAACCTGGTGAGATTTCTTCTCTGGTCATAACTGGGAACAGGTGGAATTATTGGCCTGCACAAACTCTTGCCTTGCTGAAAACTTGGCTGTGGGCCGAAAAGTTTGAGGACCACTGCCTTAGGAGTAGGAAAAAAGCAAGCTGTTTGAGATGGTTTATTGTGGTGATTCAGGATTCATTATCCATCCCACAAATATTTATTGAACGCCTACTATGGCAGCTCTGTGCAGTGCAGCTTGGGGTATGGCGGTTGCCAAGCAAAACCTGGTTCATTAAAACATCCCAGCTAGTAAAACAACTGAATGGGAAATGAGAAGATGAGGCCTGACCTCTGAGGACCAAATGCAGAACAGCCTGGCTAAAATCATGTCTGAGTAATTTGCCCCCCATGTGATGGATGATAAAAGAATATACACAGGGCTTTAGTAGAAGACTGCTTGAGAGAATAATTATTACAATGTGTGCTAGAAAAGAACCATAATAATAGACCATAAAAAGAGATCATGGCTCTTGACTAATACATCAGACCAGATCATACTGGTTGATAAAAGTAATGAAGCCTGCGTGGTAGAGTGGTACTATTTAGTAAAACTATCCCCAACACCCACACAGGAGGAATGAGCAAGGGTGTGCTGTTTATAGAGGGCTAAATGTGGGAACGCAGAGCATCAAAATAAAGCAGTTGAGGTTCACACATATATATACACCCACTCAGACCTTATTCATCACTTAAAACGTATTTTATTTTAGCAGCTGCCATTTTACCTCAGGACACTTATTCCAATAGTATGTTGCCAAAGCATTTGGTCCATGGGATTCATAGCATGCGATAAATTGATACAGATTCATATATGTTTTAATAATAAAATAATACAATGACTGGTAACTCAGTTGAACATAATGAACTCTAAACTGTTTGAAGGCAGACTCAGTAGTTGTCTAATTGATCCTATTCCTCTAAGTGTGGCGTCCAGACTATGAAGGCTCAATAAGACAGAGTAAATCTATATGACTGAAATTTTTTTTGTGACTGAACGTTGTTCAGTCTCCTATCACTAGCATCATATAATTCCATGATATTTGCTGCAGTTCGTATGCAAATTATAACCAATAATTAAGATAAGGTAGCTCATGTTGACGTTAAGCAGAATTGATAAACTATTACCATTAAGGGCCTGAATTTATGGGAAAAGTCAGCATTTTGGTGGACTCAGGTTTGGGATAGACTTGTGACTATGGTAGAAGAATACTTCCTCCTCATACTGATGTGGCAAGGCTTGGTCAGTCTCTTTCTTCACTTTGGCTTATTAATGAATCCCCTTTAAACTGCAGCAGTAGCACTTCCAATCTTGACCACTTCTATCGGTTGGACATTAATTTAATTATTATCACGAATTACTTCTTTCAGATGTAGACCATACATGTATTTATATGGAACTTTCTTGGAACATTCCCATTTTACCATCATGTAATCTTAATATCGGTTAATAATATGACTAATATTGGCATTCTTTGGTTACTTTAGCAACCAGAATTGTTAAATGATGTCCAAGAAAGACTTACTTTATAGCAACTTCTCCATTATACATGAGGAATAGTTAATATTAGAGTGAGGTTCCAGTAACACTTGTCCACAAAACCTCCCCCCACCTCCAAACACACACACTTAAATACCTTTAAGACCTTTCTCCATAATTTGGAAATGGCTCCCTAACTGATTGGTGTGATACAGGAATGAAGGAGTTGAAGATTGATATTCATACCCCCATTTAAAGGAGGGGAAATTGAGGCATGAAGCAGTTTAGTGACCTGGTAATGGTCAGGCAGATCATGGACCCAGAGACAGAAAAGTTCCAGGGAAGTGTTTTAAAAAGTTTACTAGAAAAACAAGGCATATTTAATATTAATGAATAACCCAGTTACTATGCTGTTTGTTCTATCTTGGATCAAAATCATTTTCTCAGCTTTAAAGTCACTCTTTATTTGGAGGCTTAGAAGTAAGTCATCAGAATTCACAGCGGGGAGGAGGGATGCTCTATGATAAGTGATGGCAAAATCACATGAATAATGAGATGTGAGAAGTCATTTTAGTTGCTCATGACTTTCCTCAGACAAGGGCAAGTGGAAAACTTCGGAAGATACTTGTATTTTTTTCCTTCTTCTTCTAAATATAATAGAGTAAAAAAGTTTAACCAATATGCCTGATACAGGAAAACTGTAAAATTATTCGACATTACTGCCTTGATAGGTGACTAGTCATTCCAAATGGAGAGTGAAAAGGGCATTACTTAGTGAAAATTGAGGAATAGTGATGTGAAGAGAGTTTACATTTTAAAATTTGTTTTTAATATCTGCCTAGGAGTGTTATCTAAGGCAAGTGTTTTCATTTTGTGTTTCAGAAAAGTGAAAGTATGCCTCTATTTCCCAAAGAATATATGTGGATATATTAGTGTTTGGGGGAAGGCTGTAATGACGTACAAATTAGAATTGGTTTTTTTTTTTTTTTGCAAGATGATAAAGTTTTCTTGGATGAAGGGTAGCTATTCCATGAGTGAAGCAGAGTTTCCTCTTTCAAGGGTGAAGGTGACTTAAGACTCCTTTGGAATAACCTACAAGGAGAATTTTAAGGAAGCACAGAAGTTCCTTTCTTCAGAGACAAAACAGTAGGTTTTAGTTCTATAATGAAGCCGTGTCCCACCAGCAGCACATGGAGCTTATTTAAACTCAGTTTCAAAACTGGCAAAAAGAAAAGTATGATTTAGAAAACTATTTAAATTGTGGAACTTCAATTGTATAGTATTCCTTATGATATTTTTTTAAAAATTTATGTTACTGTATAGATTAGTAACCACACAATCATAAATATTGTACTTTTATCTGTTTGGGGGAAGATTTGCAAAGATATTTGATTACGCTCAATTTTTGCCTAATGAACTTACCTTAGAACCTAACCCCTGCATAAGAAAAGACCATACTATAGTTTAACATATGCCTGAGATCACAACATAAGGTTTCTCCCTGCAAAACTACCTTATTCCAGACAACTTATCTAGATCAGAGGGGCAGTCGCCTTAATCTGATTTTAATTTCAAATTAGCCTGTAAAACCAAATTAATGAAATATTTAAGGTAATGCTTTTTGCATTTGCTGATTTCTCGTCACTTCTGCGCAACTTGGATAGCTTTTGCTGAGGCATCATCGAATGCCTGAGATGAAAGAGAATTTAAGACCGTGGCTCACTGCCAGGGTCATTTGCTAAGCCGGCTGTAGGGCTACCTTGCGTCCCTTGTTCATACTGTATCTCAGTGGGGTGATCATGGGAGAATCATTTGACCTGATGCTCAGGGTTGGTCCTCACACTGATGATTGCCCAGTAACTACCCTTCTCTTGCTCTTTGCCTTGCACAGGTGGGGTTTTACCTGATAATAACACCCACCAGGCAGAATTTCTGCTGCAATAGACATTGTTTTTGGTTGCATTTTGTTGGCATTTTTTCTTCAAAGTGCAGTAAATATGCACTCAAGAAAACACAGTGGGAACTTGGACTGCAGAGAGCCTAATAAACTTGAGCAAGGCAGGACCTGTTGTTCATGTTTATGTTTTTCTCATCTAATTTGGGAATTGGCATAGGAGGGGCCTCCGAGCCATTGCCTTTCTCAGGTAGAAGCAGGAGATATTCATGAATTTCTGTTTTCCTTCCTCTCTCCCCCTGACCCTTCAGATTTATGAGGAATCCAAGATGAATTTGGAGCAGGAGAGGCCGTTTGTCTGCAGTGCCCCAGGCTGCTCCCAGGTGAGTGTAGGGGGGTCCTCCACTCTGGCCTGCAGGGGATGCAGTACCTTCCCCACAGTGAGGCAACTCTCACTTGGCAGTCATGCCTGTTGTTGGCTTTTCTTCTTCACCAAGATATTCTCAAAGTCCCCCTCACCATCATCATCACCATCATCATCACCATCATCATCATCATCACCATCATCATCATCATCACCATCATCATCATCATCATCACCATCATCATCACCATCATCATCACCATCATCATCACCATCATCATCACCATCATCATCATCATCACCATCACCATCACCATCATCATCATTTTCCACTTTGACTAGTTTGAACTACTTCCCTCACAGCCTCTGAAATACATCAGTGTTGGCCATTTCCATCCATAACTTCCCCCTGGAAGCGAGCCAGCCGCATCCTGCCCACCAGATGTTCAGGATTGTTATTTCAGACAGGGGGAAAGAGGGTGCTCTTTTTGACAATAGCCACTTGAATTCTGGGCCTTTGGATTACTGGTAAAATAGCTCACCATCAGAGACTGAATTTGATTTTGTTTTGTTTTCCCGTTTGAGTAAAATAAACCCCCTATGACTCATCTAGAACCCATAGTTTTTCCATTTATCTAAACTTTGAGAGAGGAAGTTGGCCTGCTATGCTGGGTTAACCCTCTTTTAGCCTCTGATGGTTGCCATCAAGTGGGTTAGACGTGAGGCTTACATGAGGTACTGTGTGTGGAGTGTTTAGTAAAGGACCTGCACGTTGTGTTCAATTGACGCCCACTGTTGCTATGGTGACCGCTGCTACCATTGTACTAGAACCCATCTCTGAAAGAAACTGGAAACATCCATCATCTAAAATCAGAATTTGACATTTTTCCTTTGGAACAGGATGGTGACTTTTTCTACACTTGACCCTTTGGATATCTCCAAGTTCCAGTCATTGGAAAATGACCACACATGGTGCTCTCATGCCAAGATCTTCATTTTATGGGCTAAAGGACAAGCTTAGAACTCAGAGCACAGGCATGTGGGTAGTTATGCTCTCTTTCTCTGAAGTGCCCAGTAGTTTCAGGTGGGATCAAGCCCCACTCTCTTGCCTGTTTATGTTGTGGGGTTGGCAGCACAGCGTAGAGCAATGTCTGGGAGTCAGTGAGAGGTGATGTCCATTAAGGACCCTTTTCATTGTATCTCCCCAGAGAGTTTGAGGAGGGTTCTGGAAGCTTCCTCGAGGGACTATGTCATGGAAACATGAAATGTTATTGCCTCGCGATGCCGCTGTTGACATCAGCCACCAGCTGAGAAACCAGCCTCCTTTGCTTGTGTTCTGGCAGATTCTCCAGGGGCTTTTATATGAATGTTGGTTTTTACCTAATAAATAAGGAAAGCAGTAGAGAATATTATTTTGAATTTCAACTATATTTTGGCAAGCTGGTTGTGGAGGTCCTTTTGAAATAGGAAACACTGGGAAGACACAGATAGGTTGAAGTACTGGGAAAAGTTCTGCTAGACCAGGACTCTCCATTGTGAATGCAGAAAATTGCCTTATCTAAGTTAAAACTGGTTTCCACTTAGTTTCCTTAAGGGGGAGTCTCAATAGCCAGAAAGAATCCAATAACTTGAGCAGTTTGCTTTGCTTTGGCTGTAAAAATGTGACATTAAGTTTTATTCAATTTGAGTCACTCAGCACATTTTTGAGGGGCCTGCTCTGTGCATAAAACACATGTATCCCTGCCTTCACGGAACTTCTAGCCTAGGCATTACATGTGGAACCACATGAGCAATTCATCAGTTAATTAATGAATTGCAGTTTTCCATGAAGGAAGAGCACAGGCCACCCTGAAGACCATCCTAGGGGGATTTACTTTACTTGGGGAGGATAATGGGGGTGTCTCTGTGGAAGGGGCATTTAAGGGAAAGGGATCCTCAAGACACTTAGCAAAGGCCAGAGAGGGTTCATGGCAAGTTAGGGTTCCAGGAGAGTCCAGGATTGTGAATGATGGTAGAGGAGAGCCTTTAAGAAAGGGGTATTTAGCCGCATCCAGCATTTGGATAAGTCAGAGAGAAAAGAAGTGCACAGAGGACATTGGACTGTGTGGCAGAATTTCCCAAGCTTGGCACTACCAATATTTGGGGCTGAATAATTCTTTGTTGTGTATGTGTGTGGGGCTTCCCTGTGCATTATAGGAGGCTTAGCAGCATCCCTGACCTCTATGTGTTAGATCCCAGTAGCGCTCCCCAGTGGCGAAAACCAGAAATGTTTCCAGGCATTACTAAATGTCCCCTTGGGGGCCAAATTGCCCCCGGTTGAGAGTGACTGCCCAGTGACTTGCATTTTGGCTTTAGCCTTGTTTCTTTTTGGATCCTTTCCCTCTTGGGAATCACCTACTTCTAAGTGATGCTCCCCCATTCTATATTTTAGGTATTGCTCTAAGCCATCTTTTCTCCTTTTTGGAATCAGGCAGGGTATAAATAAATAAATGCTACAGACGTGTGGTCACTGGTGTCAGACGCTGCTAGAGCTGGCACAGCGAGAGGCCTGAGCAGGGGCTGTTGGGTTTGGCAGTTGGCTGTTTGCCGGCGACCTATGAGAGACGAGTCGGGGTGGGGGCCAGATTGAGTGAGTGGGTAGTGAGGAAGTGGAGGTAGCCAGCATAGAGGAGCCTTTCAAGAGTGCTAGGGAGTGACGGGAAGCAGAGTGATATAATGGTAGCCTGAGAAGGAAGCAGCTTGAGAAAAGGTTTTTTTTTTTAACATCTTTATTGGAGTAAAATTGCTTCACAGTGGTATGTTAGTTTCTGCTTTATAACAAAGTGAATCAGCTATACGTATACATATATCAAGTCAAGGCTCGCCAGGCTGGATTTAGTCAAGGGCAAGGAGGAGTGAGCATGCTGGCTTGAAGGACCACAGCTGGAGTGCCCTTCCCCAGACTACAGGGGTGTAGAGGATCCTGTGGAGGGGTGGGGGCGATGCTCATTCCTCAGAGACAGGAGGGAATGGAAATAGGACCTATGAAGTTAATGTAAATTCTGAGATGGAGGTGATAATAAATGTTGAAGGGGTGCATTTCAAATGACCTTGAACTTCAGTGAAGGAGCAGGTCATTTCCTTGAGAAGGCTGGGTGAACTGAGGAAAGGTTTGGAGAAACATGAGACTTGAGAATTTACATAGTTTCTTGGTTTTAAGGTAAAATTCCAAGCCTCTTCCTTCAACCCCCACTAAATTTAAATGTAAAGATATATCTAAAACTTGATGTCTCTATTTAATGTGGAAGTGTTTCTTTTTCTTGATAAGCTATTATAAAAATATGAGCATCTTTCAATTGAAGAGGTATTAGAATTGAGAAAGTATGGTGGTTGGCCAGTGATTCCAGGGGTCTCCTGGTGGGGTGTTAGGGAATCAGTCCATCATGGCATTTACTTGAGCGATGTTCCATAGCCTGGGACCTGCATGGAGAAGAAAGGATGGCTGGGAATTGGAAAGGGGAGTAAATATGAATTATGTGTGCTTGCGCTGTGTTGGAGGTGATGGATGGATTCCCCTCCCACCCCCTTTTTCCCTCATTGGAAAGAACCTTTGCTCTATTAGGAATGGCCTATAATACCTGGGAGGTTGTGTGTGTGTGTGTGTGTGTGTGTGTGTGTGTGTGTGTGTGTGTGTGTGTTACGGCTCCTTATAAGTTAGCTTTGTCCCAAAAGTGAGGAGAAACAAGCTTCTCTTGCTCTTTCTGATCTCACAAAGTCCAATGTTAACTTCACTGTTCCTTTGCCCTCTGCATTTACCTCATTTTAAGTTCCAGTGGCCTCTCTCAGCTCTGTATCTATTGCAGACTGTACCTTTTGGTTATTTACAATTTGCTATTTTCCTACCAAATAAAAAAAAAAAATCACAGATATCCTGTATTGTCTCATTTGGAAGGTAATTATAATTAATATGAGATATCATGGAGATTATTAGTAGTATATAATAAGTGTTCTTGTTTATATTCTATTTTAGGTTATTATTTTATGGAGCCAAAAATGGCTAACAAAATGACTGCAAATGAAGGCTATTCCCATGTTGTTTTTTGGTATATATTACAGAAAAGAATTATAATAAGGCTTTTGACAGAAAAACTACGAAATTTAACCTCTGTGTCTAAGCCACATATGGTAGTGTCACTTATTTGATGCAGTCATTCTACTATAGTGTTATAGAGGACCAGATGATCCTGCAGGAAAAACCCACATGTCATGAAGACTTCTGTGTATTCAGAAATCTGGCATGATCACCATGTGTTGCACCTTCTGTACTCTCCAATTTATGTTATACAAATGACAAAGAAATAAGTGATATTTATTTGAAGAACTACTTTTAGAATATTCCAAAGGATTTAGCCCAGTGAATCCCCTCATTCCCGTGAATACAAATTATGCTGTTTGCAGAAAAGATTTCTACCTTAATATACAATGGTAATTGAAATTTATAATGGCTAGCCTGAGGAGCTGGGACGCTCTGAGAGATTTTCTAGATTGTCAAAGATTCGGAAATATTCAGCAGACTTTATTGTCTTTTGTTGAATTTTCATTTGACTTTGATAAAGCAGATACTCTGTTAAGTTCAGTTATTAAAACATACCAGTCTGAGTCAGGATAGGCTGGGATCTGCTGCAATAACAAATTAGTTCAAAGCTTCAGTGACTTGACACAACAAAGGCTTATTTCAGTTGCCCAAGCGTACATTTCAGTTATAGATTGGCAGGATATTTTTCATAATCCTTCAGAATTCAGAGATGCTCTTCGTAATTCTTCAGAGATTTAGGATGATTGAGGGGCCACTATTTTTTGTACTGTGAATCTCTTTGCTAAAAGGGAGAGGGTCTTGCCCCAAGAAATAGATGCTCACATCTGGATGACATGTCACTTCCATTCATGACTCAATGGGTAGAACTACTCACACGGCCCCACCCAACCACAAGAGGGCCAGGAAATCCAATTCCACCATATGACCAGAAGCCAGACAGCTGAAAATATTTGGGCACAGCATTTTTGACAACCATAATATCATTCCCTGAAAATTAAAAATAAAGTGTTGGTTTACTACACTGCATGGAGTATAGAACACTCAAAATAATTTGCTGTTACTATAAATCATATGTATAATTATAATTAATGAGATAATCAGTGTGCAAGGTCTTCATAAACAGAAACATACTATGCAAATGTCATGGGGTACATCTGTAGATATATATGGCAAATAATTAAGCGTGACGTGTAGTTCTTTTCCAAAGTTTGACATGAATGCATATGTGGTTGCGTAAAATAATTTGTCATTTTACTTACCATGCTTTCACACTTTTTCAGAACTAATTTTTTGTTTTCCTTGTCACGTTTGCAGTGCTGAATGAATCTTTTTCTCTATGATGGTGAAATATATATTACAAAACTGAATGGCTCCTCTCCCCTCTCCCTTTTTTTCTATTTGTTTGACAGCGCTTCCCAACAGAGGACCATCTGATGATTCATAGGCACAAGCATGAAATGACTTTGAAGTTTCCCTCAATAAAAACAGACAATATGTTATCAGGTAAGGAACCATCAGGCAAAGACGCTTTGGGTGATCAGATCAGCCTCATGTGAGATACTTGTTCTACAGAATAGGATGATTTCCACTGGCAAATTCTACACCTTGAAAATTTATATTTCTAAAGTATAGCTGAGGCTTAAAATAATGGTAAGCAGGAATGTAATCCGCTAATGTAGTGTTCACTCAAATAATTGGAGAGCTCTGACTTCTTGTTTTCTGGAATGTGAAATATTTATTACTATGAAACTTGGCTCCATGTAAGGATTTTTTAACATCACATACCTGTAATTACTCAAGCAACAGATGTTAATTGAGCATCTGTAATGCACACTGCACTGTTCTGAGTGCTGTGGAGGTGCGAAGATTGATATGATTACTGTTTTCGAGGACATCACAGTGTGTGTGTGAAAACTTAGCTAAAATAGAGGACTGTCCATCATATATATCAAATGAGCATTGTAAGGAAAAATGCTATGTGGCTTTAGCAGAAGGAGCTCTCTTTCTGGACTGAGCTGGTCAGTGAAGGTTTCCTTAAGAAATAGTACCTGCTTCATAATTGGGAAATTAAATAAGATAATGTGTGGAAATACAAGTGCTCAGCAAATGTGATCATAAATAAATAATAATGATAATCCATCAATTAATTTCCATTCTGTCCCGTCTTGAGAGGTAGTGTGGTAAATTAGAAAGAGTGCAAGGAGTAAGGAAACTTGAACTCTAGCCTGGCCAGATGACCTTGAGCAAGTTGGTAAACACTTCTGGGCTTCAGTTTCTTTTTCTATTAAATGGGAATGATTTTATCTGCCCAGTCTATTTCACAGGCTTATTGTGATCCAATGAAAGCATGTAAGTGCAAGAGTTTCATAAACCCTAGCAGGGCAATTGAAGCATTTCCTGTTGGCTTTCTCAGGCTAGAAATATTTCACTCAAGCCACTGTCTCCCTGGCATCGTGAAAGAAATAATACGCCCATGAACATGTTTTAAATGATATCAGAAGAGAAACTGACTGCACAGGCAAAACTGGCTCGTATAATTGAGCATTTCTATGGCAGTTAAATTTTACAAGTATTTTTTTTTTTGCTGTACGCGGGCCTCTCACTGTTGTGGCCTCTCCCGTTGCGGAGCACAGGCTCCGGAAGCGCAGGCTCAGCGGCCATGGCTCACGGGACCAGCCGCTCCGCGGCACGTGGGATCTTCCTGGACCGGGGTCCGAACCCGCATCCCCTGCATCGGCAGGCGGACTCTCAACCACTGTGACACCAGGGAAGCCCTACAAGTATTTTATTATCGCTCTTATTAGTAAATACCCTAAGAGTTTTTTCAGACAGGTTATTATTACAACCCACATTTTACAGATAGAGATGAAGGGGCGTGGGAGAGGGAGCAACTTTCCCAAACTCACCAACAGGGCAAAAAAATAGGGCCCTTGATCCTGCAGTCCTAACCCTCTGACTTGCACCAGCTACTGCTTTGTCAGGCTTCATCAGTTTATATGTATGATCAAATACTCCCGGTGACGGGACTGTCCACAGGTCTTCACTGTCTGGCCCGTGACTTGTTAGTGGTGCAGATGGGCTGTGATTTGCAAGACTCTCGTGTTCAAAGGCAGCTTCTTCCCTTCCCTCCTCTACCACCTCTCTCTCAGCCTGTTTGTTTTTATTGAACTAGATGGCTCTTCAGAAATAACTTTGTCTTTCCTTAAGTCTAGAAACAGAGATGCAGAAACTCAAATTTCTAAGAATTACGAAAGCCTAGAAGGGTTAGGAAGGGTGTTCTGTTCTTTTGTTTTTATCATTTATTACGTTCTATAGAGTCACACGTGGTGTAACCTTATAGTTTAACGATGAACATGTATAGGAAAGTAGCAAGGCTCTAGACTGTGGAATTCCCAATATTTCAAGTAATAAGTTCACCCTTTATTTCTCCCAAACAGGATCCCTAAAATAGGCTGCTTGGGGGTAGGGAAGTGGGAGGTGAGTGTGAAGGAGTGGTGATTATGTAGCGATATGATCACTATAGAGGTAAGTACCAGCATAGTATCTCTCAGGTAGACTGCTGGGATGGCCCTACAGGGAGCCCCATCCAAAGGTCTGAAAAAAAGTAGCTAAAGATGTGGGAACGTTTCTATAGATTTCCTATAGGTTTTTGATGAAACTCTTGAAGCTTTTCAGTAGTTCTTACCAGATTCTTATTAATTTGTTATGTCAAACTCAGAATAAGAAAATGAAGGGAGAAATAAATGAGGAAGAACAGCATGAATGATATAAGGGCATATTTTATTTTGCTTTCTCAGGTTTTATGTTGAAGCTGGTATGAGGCCATTTCATACTCCCAATGAAATTAAGTGCTAAATTTTTTTAAACCATTTTTTAATTGAAGGATAGTTGATTTACAGTGTTGTGCTAACTTCTGCTGTGCAGCAGAGGGACCCAGTTATACACAGATATACATTCTTTTAAAAAAATATTCTTTTCCATTATGGTTTATCCCAGGAGATTGGATATAGTTCCCTGTGCTAAATTTTTAAACTTGCTACCCACTCTGCATGTTTGTAGTCTCGTAGAAATTTCTTGCTGGAACAGAATACAGAGCTATCCAGTCCAGCTCCAGAGGCTGAGGTGTCAACTACATGTCATATGCCAATGTTGTCCACACTGAATTGTAATATGCTATTTGCTGAGTATTTGTGCTTTGCATTTTTTTTCCAGGAAAGTCTTTAAAATATATTTATCTCAAACATCATTTCAGTTTTAGCATATTAGATTGTGATTGTCAATATGACTGAAGTTTTATCTGTCTGTATCTTAATTTACTCAGATTTGAACTTATTAAAAGCTTCAGAATCTGCTTTTATTAAAAATATGTTCATTAGAATTTTATTTCTTAATGTACCTTAAACCTATTTTGTGGCCTCTCATGAAGATGAATAATTTTGTACAGCTCAAAATATAGTAACAATAAAAATAAAAATAGTATAAATCAAATCTTAAATCAGAAAGCCTCATCAGGGCAAAAATGTTCAAGGCTATTTTTTTTTTTCAAGCAATATTTGGGCTATTTTTTTAAAGCAATATTCAATTACCTAAAATTTCATTTCAGATGAATTGGAGTTTAACATATATTAAGGAGATAAAGTATAGTAGGTATGTTTATTACTAATTTCAGGGTGTCTAGCTAACCTAAATTTTGGAAAATCACTTCATCCTTCTTTAATTGCAAATATTATAGTTAGGGAAGTTATTAAGATATCACACATATACATTTGAAGGGTAAATGTCCAAAGAGTTGTAAGATCTGAAATAATTTTATAGCTTTGCCATAAAGTCCATTTTATTTAAGCCAGGTAGAATTTATTACTCAAAATGACTGTAAATAATCTTTTTTTTTTTTTTTTGTAAATAATCTTTGACATGCCACAAAGCAGGATAATAAAAGCGATGGTCATGGTGTTTTATTAACATTAGTCTGCTCTTACTGATAGACAGTAAACATAAAACCTCTCCTTCTAAAGGGACAGTACATGTCCCTAGTAAGGACATGAATAGGGGTGGTGGTGTTGGATTCTGAGGGCAAAGACTTCCATTCTGTCCCACCTTGGTCCTTCCATCCTTATTTGGGCTCTGTGGTACATTTCCAGTGTCCTGATGTGACGAGGGGCATGAACCTTTCCCTTCAACTATTCTCCGTCTGATAGAAGATAATTTCATGGTGAGGGAAGTTGTGATAGCAAAGGTTTTTAGGTGCCAGTTTTGAAATGAGAATCCATTGAAGACAGTATACGTCCACATACAGGTTGCAAAATTACCAGCTACCACATGACACCAGATCTGTTTGGCTTGCAAATTATGATCAAATTTCAGTATTAGAGACAAAGAGGATGGTGTTTGGGTCTATTTTAATGGTATTATGTCTAGGTATCCAGAAATTCCTAAATCTTGCCCTATCAAACATCCCCACCCCCACTTCTTTACAGGGTTCCCAGGGTCTGTACAGGAAAAAAAAAACAAAACAGAATAGGAATCAAAGTACAACTTTGTAGTTGAACAAATAATAAGCAAATAATATACTAAATGAGAACTCTGTGTGTGTATGTTGTGTGTTGGGGGAATACGGTAGAAATATTGACGTAGAAGATGACTGATTTTGCTTCATGAAAGGGAAGATGAAGTTCAAGAGTACTGCAAGCCTTTCCCAAAAGATAAAACCTGATCCACACTCAGGTGGGAAACCTGAGAAAGAGACAGGGGACCATGCCTTTAAATGCCTAGTCAGTTCCCTCACCAGACATCACAGCCCGATTAATGCTGCAGGCAACTGGGCTGTGCTTGGAGAGAAGTTAGGACAGGCACCAGCTGAGGTGTGGGAAGAGGGTCTGAAGTTGCCCCTTCATCACCATTCATTTAGTCAACAAACCTTTAATGAGGGCCTGCAAGGATCCTATTGTGCTGGGTGCTGGGGATGTGGCATTGAACCAGACAGATGAGTTCCCTCTTCTATGGAACTGATTATATGCTGTTGGGGGTAGGGAGAAAGATAATAGACAAAAAAACCAAAAACCAAACAAAACCAAAAATCCCCAGATAAATAAACAAGAAAATATCAGTTAGGGAGAAGTGCTCCGATGAAGATAAAACATGATAATGTGACATCAGCGGCCAGCAGGCTCCCCAAGGGAGGTCAGGACAGGCCTCTTCTAGATGAGTGGCATTTCAGCCAAGACCTGATGTTCAGCACTCCAGGCTCAGGGGCTCTTTCTCCCTGACCTCTGAATATGGTGGGGCTGGAAGTGGTGAAACCCCAAGACCAGATGCAGTGCAGCTGACTGTATCTTGCGCTGACACGTGGAAGAGAGGCGAGAGAGACTGGCTTCCTCATCCCATCTTCCTTATCACCGTCTGATGCAGAGCATCTAATATAAATGACAGTATAGTCCTTCAGAACCCAACTGAGACCTGGATTAGGTCTAGAAGTAGGGCCTATCTCTAGTTCCAGACTCTAAACCTAATACTTACTGTGGAGAAAGCAAAATGTTTTCAATGAAGTAGAACTTTTGTCTCCAAGAGATTGTTTGTGATCAACCAGACAATCTCAGAACCCGAATCCATTGCTCATGGCTCTTTGCTATAAACCCTACTTAATAATCTAAGAGCATTTTAAGGGAGGAGCCAGAGGAAAGGTGACATATCTCACTCCAGATTCTTTTTGGAATGAACTGGGATATAAAAAGTAAATATATATTAAAAAAAAAAGTAAATAAATCTCTGTCTCTGTCTCTGTCTCTCTGTCTCTCTTGCGCGCGCGCACACACACACACACACACACACATGCTAAGTATGTTCCATACTTAGCTTCTTTCTCTTCCATTGATGGTAAAGTTACATAGTGACTTCTCATTATGGAAATTAATCAGATCTTTATGGAACAGAGCGTGGTGGAGATGGCTTGCATCAGAGGGCAGCATGATAATAGAAATAGCTACCATTTATTGCCTTATCTTATGCCTGTAATATTCCCCCTGCTTTATATACATTGTCATTTAATCCTGGCCACTTTTTTTTCATATGAGTAAACAAGATCAAGAGGATAAGCAATTTGTCCAGAGTCCCTATCTGTCTATAATTTTCTCACTGTACACATAGATTTGGTGAGGTACACATATTATTTTTAGTATGTTTCAGCCTTAGATTTATGTTTGGATATAAATCTATGAACTGATTTTTCTTATATTATTGACTTATCCCTTCAATACTCATCAAATGGAGAGACTGGTCAAACATTTTTAGAAGGAGATTGTAGCAACACATACGAACCTTCAAGTTGCGAACTTTCAAAGATGCAAACGTTGTTAGCGTGTCAGTCACATAAGTTAGTTCACGTTGTCATGTGAGTGCATGTGGTTGTGCTTTTGTGTAGTTTACTGTACTGTGTTTGTTTGTTTTTTATGTATTATTTGTATGAAAAGTATTATAAACCTATTACGGTATAGTACGATATATCCGACTGTGTTAGTTGGGTACCTAGGCTAATTCTGTTGGACTTACACGAACGCACTTTTGACACAGAACTCTTTTGTATGTAGGGACTTACTGCATTGGCATTTGGACATGTCAGCTTCTCATTCATGTTTCTAGTTGGTCAAGCAAAATAGAATTTTGAAAATTCACCTGAATATGTCAAAGGCATTGATCTACAGTCTTCCTTTATATATGAAAAACTGGCTTCCAGTTTGTTTAATCTGGAAACCAATCCCTTTTGACAAAGAGTATAGTAGAACTCAGGCAATGAGTGACTAAGTGGAAACATTAAGCTTTAGCTTCCACTATTCAGGGCAAATTTTGATCCCTTTGTTCACATGGCCAGCAGAGACATGGTTTCACAGTGTTAATAACCCTTTTTACCAGCTCAGCTCCTCTAAAATGAAATAAAATTGTGGCTTAATTGCTGTTGGAACACTTAGGGGTAAGCCATGGCTAATAGTGAGTATGTAGGTGTGGAAAGTATACTTGAATTATTTAAGTCTATATCTATGTCTTCTGGAGCCATGTGTTGTAAGAGATGCCTTTATCAGAGCATTTTCTAGTTGACTCACAGCCTCTCTAAGGGTATCTAGTCTACCAGCTCTCTAGCTTGAAATAAATGGATTCCAGCATGTGATTCAAGAGTGTGAGCGCATGTCTCACTGACCTGGATCACCCCAGTCCAGGTCAATTTTTAAGCATTCCACAACTATTGTTTAAAAACCAGAGTTACCTTTGTTTGTCCCATGGTAGCACTGCCTCTTGGGACAGATGTAGGGAAATAGTTATGTCAGTGTTACTGAAAGGACCCTAGTGCTCCTATTGTATATTCACACTCAATAAAAGGCACATTTATCGCAAAGAAGCCTGTCTAGAATTCCTCGGAATTCTGTCAGTTGTTACTGATTATTACTCTTATAAAGGATTATGCATTTTAAAATTCATTTAATGTAAACTCAATTAGGACTTTATTAAAATTCAGATAAGGTATAAGAATATTTTAAAGAAAGCATTTGCTGAAAAATTCATGGGGTAAATATGACTATAAAAAGAATATTAAAAGTCTCGAAGAGAAATGCCTTTTTTGAGAACCCCAACTCTTACTAAAATAGATAGGCTAATTCCAATACTTTTCTCTACTGATTTGAACAGCATTCTTGAGGAATTCCATTAAGCTACATTTTGTTGGCTGAAATTGAGTCATGTAAATAATAAAAATGCATTGCCTTTTAAAAAATACCCTATAGTTAGAATGGTCACTAATTCAAACTGATCTTTCTTAAAACTGGTCTGAATTAGTGAGGCTTTTATAGTATCAATTTAATACAAAATGATGTAGAATTACTTTATAGAGTCCTTTAGTGATACCGTAGCTGAGACTGTCAGACCAATAGGAAAAAAAATTTGCTTAGGGGACTCATATTTTTCTCCTCTGGTATATGATGGGAAGTCTGCTTTTCCTTTTTTTTTTTTTTTTTTTTAATTGATGGCTTGTCACCTTGCCTTTATTTTTTTCCCATTGAGGAAAATGAAATATAGACAAACATATAACTCAAACACAGCTCTGAAACCGAATAAGGTAGCAACCTATTATTAAATGTAGAACAGACTAAACACTTTTTAAAAGAAGAATCGGGTTTCTGCTTTAGCTGTGTGCTTGTCATTTAGGCTTTGGAATAATCATACTTGCTGGGACTGAAGCACTTGATGGTAGACAGACTATGGACTGATTGGAAAACTTAGTGAGATGCTTTTTTTCCTAGTAGTCCTGACCATATACTTGTGGTCCTTCCCAGATGTAATGTGATACAGGATTTCCTATCATAGAAGTGATGGGTGAATTCCTAACTCATAATGCCAAGTTTGTGGCACTCTTCCGGGCAGATATGCAAGTAGAGCCTCTGCATGGCAAATGTCCTCTACCTAGCTATTTACAGAGGCAGTGATTTTATGAAAAGATGCTCCTGTTTTCAAGAAACAGACTCATCATTCCAGGAAGGGAACCAGATGTTGAAATATGACCAACTTTTCAATCTTTCATGTCCGATTGGTAAAGAAATCCCCAACGACGCTTAAGAGGAGTACAGGAGGGTAAGATTTCTCACTTGCACTGGCCCTGGGTGTCTAGGTCTCCTGAGAACCTGGTGTGCTCTTTGTAGACTGTGAGAAGGCAGCATGCAGGCATTTCTGCAGCACCAGTGCAGATTTACAAAGGTAACAACAAAATACTTTCAACTCGGATAAAGTTCAAACTCAAAAGCTATTAACTTTTTGTTTAGTTTGAGATTTGGGGTTATCTTCTCTCATTCAGATGGACCTCACTGGAGTGGAAGCACTAAAAGAAAGGGGAGCATAAGTCCTTAAACAGTCATCTCAGCTCTGAGTTCCCACTGGAACCAGTTCCTGTAAGACCTTGGAGTGTGGCCTGTCACTGCGGAACACACCTTAGATATTATCCCCTAGTAGAGCATCGGTCACTGTTATTCAGGACATAGAAATTGCTGCTGCTGTAGCTAACTGGTGCACGCTCTTGGTTCTAAATAAGGTGTAGATTACAAGAATTTTAACTTATGACCATGGATATTACCCACTTACTTCTGGTCTAATTTCAGCTGGAGTAGTTATTTGACAAGGCATTCATGTGGCTGAGAAACTCTGCCTCTTTTATTTAAGCAGCTGAAGATTTTGAAGATTTGCACATTGCCTGGCTTACTTGGAACTGGTACCATGTGGGATCAAAGATGACTAGAGACCCTGTATTAATTCTAATAAATGTTAAAACAAAAGTTAAGCTCCATTTTCTGGTTCCTGTTGTAACTGGAAAGAATAGCTCATTCACAAGAAGAAAATGAATTAAATATTAGGAACAGTGTGCCTTATCTATTCCAAATGTGGATACAGATTACAGTTTTGCTTTTCCCTCACTCTTATCATACGGCAAAGAAAGTCACGTTTGGTAACAACTCTGGGGCCTTCCTCTGAGTCTTTGTCTCTGGGGATAGGAGGGAACCAGCTGTCTTTACTGCCCATAGCTCCCCTTGTTCCATAGCTTTGTTTCCCTATTGCTGCAGAGAGGCTCAGCATGATGGACGGTGCCATTACTGTCCTGTGCCATGCTCCTTCGGCCTCCCTTTGCTGATGTATGTAGGTGCATGCCGGTATCTGGGAATAATTTTGCGTTGGAGGAGACAGAAAACATCTCTCAACTTTGCTTGGGGCTTGGGCCCCCAAATGCCAACCTGAATTCAATTTCATGGAGCATCTCATGAACATGTCTCAGAGTTCAGGAGTCTCATGGAGCCTCTAGGATTGCTAGTCTCTCTACCTGGAATCATGGTCCTCAACCTGTAAATTTCCAACAAAGGAGCATAGAGGAATAAAAGGAAAATTAAAACCTGGCAAACTAAATTCCCATTGATGACAAGTGGTCTACTATTTCAGTTCTGTCATGTGATACTTTCTCAGGTTTTTTAGTCACAAAAATGTTCCTCTCAGATAGTGAAGAGTCTGTAGGCTTGTAATGCAGTTCTATTGTGTGAGGGATATAAATGATTCCAAGATATTTCAGAAGAACCAAGGATTGTTAGGAATGTCAATTACTTATACAATTAAGCAACTCCATTACTAAATGGGGCCAAAGGCGACTTTCAGTTTCCTCATAAGTAAAATGGAGGAAATAATTTTTACCTAATGTGGTTGATGTGAAAATTAATGAGATGATGCATACAAAGCACTTAGCACTATGCCTGGCATGGACTAAGCATCCAGTAAACGTATACACACGCGCACACACACGCACATACACCCTTAACACACACACACACATACCACCCTTAACACACACACACATACACCACACCACCCTTAACACACACACACACACACACACACACACACACACCCCTTAACACACACACACACATACACCCTTAACACACACCCACACCCCCACACACCACCCTTAACACACACACACACGCACATACACCCTTAACACACACACACACCACCCTTAACACACACACACACCACCCTTAACACACACACACACACGCCACCCTTAACACACACACACCCTTAACACACACACACACACACACACACACACACACACACCCTTAAAACACACACATACACACACACACCACACCACACCCTTATATTTCCACTCTCACGTTTCGTCTATTTACACCTTCTGTTCATAAATCTCCTTTATCTATATATCTAGCCCTTGCCTCTGGCCTAATTTCCAGTGTCTGACCAGTTGTTACTGATGTTCCTGTTCAACTGTCCTTTATGTGGTCATATTTTCTTTGATCTACTAACAGTGACTTTTGCGGTATGCGGGCCTCTCACTGTTGTGGCCTCTCCCGTTGCGGAGCACAGGCTCCGGACGCACAGGCCCAGTGGCCATGGCTCACGGGCCCAGCCGCTCTGCAGCATGTGGGATCTTCCCAGACCAGGGCATGAACCTGTGTCCCCTGCATCGGCAGGCGGACTCTCAACCACTGCGCCACCAGTGAAGCCCCCTAAAAGTGACTTCTGAAGCGAACCTAGTTGTGGTGGTGATTTTAGGATTCACAGAATCATGTAACTTTAGAACTTTATTTGAAAGATGATGAACTTGAAGTCCAGAGAATGTAAGTAATTTCCCCAAAACCACATGATTTTCTAATCTGGATTTCTGGGTTGTCAGTGTTGTCTTTTACACATGCACCAAAGACCTTTGGACCTGGCAGGAGAGTCTAGGCAAAGCATGGGATTTAGATTGAGAAGGGATTATGTCCGAAAGTAAGAGAGGGCTTAATAGTGATAAGATGGTTACAAATTGTGTGACCCTGTGCAAGGTACTTAACTTATTTCTCCTGTCCTAAAATAATATGCACCCTGCTTACCACATAGGCTCTTGTGAGATCTATTAATAGATTCTAGACGATGTGGGTAAAAATGTAAACTGCAAAATGCTACATAAATACTAATTTTATATTTTATAAGCCACAACACATAACTGCTATAGGTATATATTGGATACTTAGGCATATATGTGTATCTTAATAAATTAATTAATTTTCTAATAAAACTATTTTCAGTGAAACCCAATCCTTTGCATGTCTTTTATCTATAATGTCCAATTTATGATCGTCTGTTGTAGGCTCTCTGTGTACTGCAAAGAGAGCTCAGAAGCTTGGAGATTGGGCTAAGAATGGGAAAGAATGCAGATGGGTGTTTTGTTGATTGGAATCCAGATCAGCCATTCGGTTACTTCTCAGGCAGTAAAGCTCTGTGCCCATAGGGTATTGGGAGACATTGCCTTGGAAGGGCTGATTAAGTGGAGATATCAAGCCATTTCAGCTTCATGGGTGTTAAGATATTCTTTGAATCTCAGTAGATAATTTACTGGGATTAATTACTCTAATAAATAAATAGGATTCTAATTTCTTGCCATATAGGAATTTCTAAAGAGAGTGCAGAAATTGCAAATTTGTATCAACTTGAGGGCATTCTTCATTTGACTGGTGGTGATGGCTTAGAGGACTGTGCAGGAAGAGATTTGAGACTGAGTGTAGGTCAAGCTGGACAAGGGCCATAATCAATCTAGCAGTGTCTGCCACAGGCTCAGGTGGGAATAATGCATGTATATATATAATGGAAATAGCACCAAGCCCTTGGTTATAATCCTAGTGTTGCCACATCTACCTGGGAGACCTTGGACAAGACCCTTAATCACTCAGGCCTTCCATTTTCTTCGTTTGTAAAATAATTGGTGTGGCCAGACTTCCCCACTGGGAAGTGGTCCTCTCTGGTTCTTTTATCTTCTGTTTCTGTGAAAAAGGCAGTTTACACAGTTTTATTCATGTCCACTCGAGTGCACCTTTACAAGGAAGATGACTGTCCTTAATAATTACAAAGGTGAGATTCTACTCTGCTTACCTTATAGGATCTTGTGAGATCTAGATTCTAGAGAATGTGTGCGAAAATATTTTATAAACTGCAAATGCTGCATAAATATTAAGCCACAAATAGTGGTTTCAGATCCTCCAGTTTTTAAGTAGTACGCTCTCCAGACCATCAAGAATATGAAAGAAATTCTATTCCTTTTAGAGAGTCTTCTCAAAACATTCTTTTGGCTACAGCAAAAGGAAAATAAAATTAATAATTATATTTTTAAGGGATGGAAGCTGAATGTGTTTGACTTGGAACCTTTCATCATCCTTCTGTGACTCCGAAAATGAGAGAAAGAATTGCTAAATTTTTATTCTCCATTAAGAAAAAGGAATTGAATGCTTGTTTCTCTCTTTTTGTTTGATATAAACATTTATAATTTTTTTTGTCCTCCCAGCCCCCTAAAATCAGGCTTAACATGGACTCTGTAGATATTTTTGGCCTTATTTTAGCTAAATCATGTTTTCCAGTTAAAAGAGAGTTATTCCACACCTTGCAATGTGTATTCAAACGATATGAACTCCAGAAAGTCAACTGTGGGATCTCCTCGCCTGAAGTTGTCCAGAGGGAGGCTTGGGAAGCCCTCCCATGTCACAGCCTTCTACACATCATATTGCTCCTCTGGGCTTTATGGTTTTATTTTCTTCCATATTCTCATTTTATTTAAAGGGCTGGAAGATTATGGGTGGCCACTCGGCATCGTCATTAAGGCGAGGGGAGGGGATTAGTGAATTTATTAGCTCATACTTGCCACTGACTTTTGAGGAAAAGGTCCCATTTATGATCCCTCGGTCTCTGTTTTCAGATCAGACTCCAACCCCAACGAGATTCCTGAAGAACTGCGAGGAGGTGGGGCTCTTCAATGAGCTGGACTGCTCCCTTGAGCATGAGTTCAGGAAGGCTCAAGAGGAAGAGAGCAGCAAGCGGGTAGGTTTGCTTGGACGGACACCTGGACAGGTGTCTCCTCTAGCACCTGCTAGAAACATCTGCATGGGAACTAGGTGGCACCGCAGACTGTGCTGATAATGCTCTAAAACAGCATTTATCCGTTTGCAAGTGTTTGATGGTTTTTGTTTTTGAAAATGGATGAATCCCTGGTTGTAGAATCCAAGGCTAGAAAAATCATGGGAAAAGCAGATTATCTGAAATATGAAATTGAAGCCAAAATAAAGTTACCTGATTCTTGACCTGAGTCAGAAAAACTCACAGAATTGTTCTATTCAAAAGTTGTTGTTAAAAAAAAAAAAAAAAAAAGTTGTTGTTTTACTGTGCTAAATAAGAGCAAGCTTTACCTGCGTGGTGAGTGCAAAGGACAAGGGTCAAGGGGTCAACGGGTAAGATGACAAGCGAAGGATTGTAGAGAGGATTTCACCTGATTTTGGCCCAGGTTGTAACTGTCTGATTTGCATAATCTTCCCGGTATCTCTCCACCACGTTCGTAATTCCTTCCTGGTCATATTATTGAACATCTGTTGTTGTGGGAACAAATAGGTTCACTATAAGTGTGGATTATTTGTCCTTACAAATGTAGAAAAGTCACTTTACGAATCCCTCCAGAATATAGTCAGTTTTTATTGTAATGTCATGTAAAGTGATTTAAAAATCACTTTACCAGATTAAGGAAAAGAAATAGAGTCACAACTAAATATGATAATGAAGCTTTTTGGTGTTTTTAAACTTTTTTGATAGACCATTATTGAATGCCCACAATGTACTAAACAACAAATTAGATACATCCCATGAACAGAGACTTAGACTGTGAAAGCTGGTTGAAAGGAAGCGCCGGCTACATCGTAATGGATTCTGAACTTCCAGCTGTTCCATCTGGAGAAGAAATTTTAAAAGGTTCTGATATTTCTCTAAGTGTTTCAAAACCTTTGAATCCTCCTCTATGTGAAATTATAATAATCCCCCTCCACCAGATTTTTCATGTCACATTCTCACATCAAAATAGCCATTCAGTCTGTACTGCTTTAGGAAAAATCCTGAAAATAGGTTACAAGAGGGGTTTAAAATCTCAGTCAACTCATTTGATTTATAATTAGTCATTCATACTTGACACGCCCCTACACCCGCCCAGTGAAGCGCCTTTTTTCTTTTTCAAAGCAAACACTTATTTAACACTTATTTGCCAGACACTGTTCTGAGCACTTGATATTTTTAACTAAATAAAAAAGTAGGCATGCATTCTATATTTCATTGCAATAGAAATAGATTTTTAAAAAAACATAAAAATAGCAAGGGACCGAGGAACCAAAAAGTCTAGTAAATTTCCTCTGGTTGAGTAATAAATTTAGCTTTGCTGATGGACATGGCATATGTAGATGACTGAGGGATTAAGTTCATTCATTCCTTGAGATAGTCAAGGTTGGCTTCTTCCAAACTGTAAGAAAGGTGTGTACTTGGTCTGTATCGTCTTCATTTCTGATAGAAGGGTTTTAATCGAAGTGTATACCCTTAATTTTCCCAAAGACATTTTCCAAGATTTAACAGCTTTAGGAAGCCCATGGTCGGGGGGCGGATTTAGATCTTCTCCTTTGCATAGTACTCATGATCGCCTATATGAAGCCCCATGGGAGGAAATTCTTGCAGATCTGAATTCCAGGAAATAGTTTGCTTCCCCTGAGGAACTGAAATATTTTCTCCTCGTGGACATGAGAATCCTGTAACCAGTTCTGTTTCTCTTTTTGCTTTGACTGCTTGTTAACGTGAAGCCAAGTTGACTGCTTAACTTTGAGAACTTTTTAGAACACTGTAATGAGCATTTTACTCCCCCCACGGACTAGATTTTCAGTTCCAGTTTATATTTCCTCTGGTCCCGATTTTTAATTTAAGAAAACATTTTCATGCTATACATTTTTTGTGTGTGTGAGTTGCTTTTGATCCTTTGTGGGTTGAGTACAAATAATTAAATGCTAAAAATTAAAATAATTAGGCAAGCAAAGTTGAGGAGGACTATTGTCACTGTAGAAATAGTCTTTTTCTCTTTCACATGTTGCTCTTAGCAACACTAGTCATGTGATGACTTTGAGATGGGTATGTGGGTGGGGGACCCTGCAGCGAGCTTCCCCCCATGGTTTTGGGGTGGGCCCCTCAGGAGACCAGTGTCCCACACCCCAACTTCACTTTCACACACTAGAAGTTGGACAGCGTTCAGACTGTTGAGGTATCCTCTTCCATTGCCTTGTTCAAACTAGAGGGCCATATCCAGCCTCGGTGACCATGACTACACATTCTTGAGGCCTAATTCAGGATGACTCATCCAGTGGCCAGATGGGCTGTGTTGGTGGCTTCTGCCCTAGCATTTCCTTGGAAGCCACAGGATGGGGAAATGAGGAGTAGGAGATGCTCTCCAATCTGCCAACATACTTTTTTTTTTTGCGGTACACGGGCCTCTCACTGTTGTGGCCTCTCCCATTGCGGAGCACAGGCTCCGGATGCGCAGGCTCAGCGGCCATGGCTCACGGGCCCAGCCGCTCCGCGGCATGTGGGATCTTCCCGGATCGGGGCGCGAACCCGTGTCCCCTGCATCGGCAGGTGGACTCTCAACCACTGCACCACCAGGGAAGCCCCTGCCAACATACTTTTACACATCCCTTTGACCACATTACTCCAGCTCCGAACATCCCTGGCACACTGCTACCCCCAGCTCCTACTTCATTTGTTTGTTCCCTGCTTGAAATGTAGGAATACAAGTTCTTTTTTCAACGCATACCTTGTCATCATTAAGTTTTGTCTTCTTCCTCCCTTTCACTCCACATTCAGATAACTATTCCTTTTTAATTTGAAGCTCCAACTCTCTTCTAATTTATTTTTCTCTGAGACTTTTAACAGAAGACTTGCATTAGTTCCCTCAGCAAGTTTTAGTAAAGTGGGAGATGGATTCATTTATCGGGAGAATTTGGTTAAAAAAGGTTTTTGCTTGAACTTTCTAAGTACTTTATACAGAAATGTTAGAAAGACTGGACTGGTCCTTCCCTCCACCTTTAAAATTCTAGCTGAAGTTTGGTCTAGAAAATTCTATCAAAGAGCAAATAGAGAATTGATCCTTGTTTAGCCCGTGTGGCTGTCTGTTGGGGAAAATTCTGTTCTACAGACTATATTTAATCCTGACACCCTTTTTCCAAAGCATCCCAATGTGTGTATAGAATGAGGACAGGCAAGAGGCAGGTAATGACCAATAGAAAAAGCCCCAATGTCTGTATCCATAGCGTATATTATATAACAGATGACACATTCCATAATTGCCTCAGTCTTCCACCGTAGTATAAACCCATAGCTTCAAAACTCTCTAATGAGAGATATTTTTTTTCCCTTGGAAAAGCATCCTTCACTAGCAGTATCACAAATCTCAACTTGCCTACGGCTTAGAAGTCAGGCTGGTCCTGAAACAGATGAGAAACTTTTGTTCATCGTTTATTCACGCAATAAATATTTTTGAGGGCCCACATTGTGCCAGGCACTGTCCAAGGCATTGGTGAATATACCATGGACTAAAGCTGATTTTGAAACAAAAAAACAAAAAAAAAATCCCACCCTTCAGGTAGCTTACTTCTCATGGGCAAGACAAACAGTAAGCAAGTAAAAACAATAAAATGTATAATATGTCCATAGGTGATAAGTACTATAGAGAAAAATATGTAGCAGGGAAGAGGCACAGGGAGTGCTGGGGGTGGTCTGGGTGGGCATCACTGGTAAGCGGACATGCAGCCAAGACCTAAAGGAGAAGGCTGAACCAGGTGTGTACTGGGGAGAAGAGTGGGGAGAGCAGCGGGTGCAAAGCCCTGAGGCTGGAGGGCGCTCTGTGGGCTGGAGGCACTGCAAAGAGCAAGGTACGTAGTGATGCAAAGAGTGGGCTGAGGGGGCCCGTCCAGGAAGGCTGTGTAGGCTTCAACTTTTATTCTGAGTGAGATGGAGAACTGTAGGACAGTTGTAAGCAGAGGTGTGATAGGATCTGACTTATATAGTAGAAAGTTTACTTGGCTGCCTAGTTGGAAGTAAACTGTTGGAAGGGAGTGGCAAAGTGAGACCAGGTAGGATGGTATTCAAAGAATCTAGATTAAAAATGATGGCAGATTAGTCCAAGGTACACATGGAGGGGGTGGTTAGATTCTGGATCTAATTTGAAGATAGAGCCAACAGGAATTGCTGATGGATTACATCTGGGGAGTAAGAGGTGAACTTCAGGATGAACCCAGGTTTTTGACCTCAGCAACTGAAAGGATGGAGCTGTCTGTGGGAGGAACAGGTTTGAGGGGAAAATTGAGGAGATTTTTGCAGACTTGTTTAAGTGGAAACATCTAATGGGCAAATGAATGTATAGGTATGTAATACAGGACCTGTCTGAAGATGTAAACTGGGGGGTCATCGGCATGTAGGTGGTGTTTAAATACATGAGACTCAATGAAATGACCTGGGCCAGGAGTGAATGGAAATGAGGTAGAGAAGAGGTCTGAGCAGGGAATGTGACAGAGTCCTCCATCCTCCAAGACAGAGCCTTCAAGTCTCCTCGGTGGGCAGAGATGACACAGAAGACCATGAGGCATGAAGAGTCAAGTCAAGTATGGGAACCCTAGCAGTAATACTGAATGGACTCCAGTAACTGGCAATCGACATGCCGATTTTGTGTTCCACGTTAGAGGAAGAAACAAAAACAAAAGATATTTTTTAAGAAGGGTGAATTGACCTTTCACATTTGATTTCTTTTTTTAAAAAAGAGATCCAACAGTACATATCTAGGAGGTGGCAGATAGCTTCATCATATGATAGCAGTTGTGTGGGAGTGTGTGTGTCTGTATGTATAAGAAAGGAAGGGGAGTTGAAAGGACTAGAAATGAACTCCTTTGTCTTGCTGAGAGAAATATAACATTACAGCCTAACGTGGTGAAGGACCCTGAAGATGAAAAGCGCGGTGTATAAGTGTTAAGTGTTGTTATTCTCCCCTAGGACCTAAATCTGACTCATTATGCTGATGCAGCAATAGCAAATTAGGGCATTTCCATGCTCTAGAATTCCTACCCAAATGATGAAAAGTGCAGTGTATTCCCAGAGGGTGTTGACTGTTTAACACATGGGAACAGGGGACAAGCTACAATCTTAAGATCTTGGATCCCAGCTCAACAGGAGTCATGGAACAGGGCATGGCCAGGTCAGCCTCAGCTCAGAAGAATCGGCTGCTCAATCTGATTAAATTCTGTACCTGGAAATCATGTCACCGGACACTACCAGTTACTTGAGGAGAGAGGGCGCAGAAAGGGAGGCGCTTTGCCTTCATTACAGTCTTGCTCTATCAGCTACTATCAGGCATGGCTGCTCTCTGGGGAAGATGTGAGTGGCATTGTGTGAGTGGCTGCTGGGTGGAAAATAAAAGATACCAAGTTGAGCGAACTTGCAACAGCTGATGTTTCCGGTTATGTTAACATGTTGCTTCTATGATATTTGTGTAATACGATCCCCCACCCCAGAAGTCTGGAGAAAAAGAAACATTCTGAAACCTAAACTTGGTTTTATTGAGGTTTTGCAAATGTCACCATGTTTGCTAAATCCTAGTAGATGAGATTGTTTTTTATCTTTTTGGCTTTTTTTTTTTTCAATCAGCATGACTGAAAGGAAACACCCATTGGCAACGTCATTGAGAGATGACAACCTATTTCTTCCCCTACCCCAATAACTGGAAAATCTAACCCTTATATCATAAGAATTCTCTTGTCCTCCCCCTCCATTTCAGCACACTACAAATGTAAAGCGCTTTCAGCTCTCTCCTTATAGGTTTAAATTGTGCTCTCAGCCTAGATGGAATTTGATGCTGGAAGAGAAGCTGGCTTGGTCTTTGCATCCCACTCAGTGGAATGACTAAACCAGTGGATAAACTGGAAGCTATTTCATGAGTTTTAGTTCCCTGGGATTTAGGATTAATGAGTACAATCTTAACAGAGATTATTAAGAGTTGGTATCCACTTCCACATATGTCAGTGAATCATGATGTGATCTCAGGCTCAATTTTAAAATGGAATGGGAGAGAAAAAACAACTCATAGAGTTGGTTTCTTTTATTTGTTTTTTGGTGGAAAGTCAGGGTATCCTCAAAGTTGCAAAATGCATCGTCTGTTGCCCTGCAAAGAGTGAGCACATAAAATCAAGTATCTTTGACGTGGATGATGAGGGAGGGAAGGCCCACGGCTCTGAGGAAAACTGACCCAGATGGGTACTGGGTGTTTGCTCATATCCTCCCTTGGACAGTTTGTATATTTGGCTAATTTGGACCTTAATGGATGAGTCTTCACAATCTAACTTTCACATTAAAGAGAAAATGTCTCTTGAGGCTGAGGGTTTACTTTCTAATGCTAAATCATCTGGCAGTTCATGACCCTGCCCTCAGCCAGTGTTAGGAGCCAAATTAAAAGGGGGTGGTCACTGGTAATGGCAGATGAATGGCAGATGAATGGCCTGTGAGTGGCAGGTTTTATTGTTGTTCAGTGTTTTTTTTGGTGTAGGTTTTATTTATATTTGCTGTCACATGACATTTGTTCTGACAAGACTGAGGTCTCTGCCTGAGGTCTTTTTGAGAACCGATTATAAGGTTTTCAGAGGCTGAAGTTTGAATTAGAAAGTTTTGCATTCATCCCATGCAGTGATGGGTGTTCTCCTGTGAGATACTGATGTTTCCATTTGAAGCTGTGGAGTAGAAGAGATTTGGAGGACCGGATCCTAAGATACAACATGAAGATTGCTAGAGGAAGCTTGGCATTGATTTTGGGAACGTCTATTTGTGTTGGAAATACTGCAGAATAAAATAGTATTTTCTTGCACCAGTATTTCCTATTCAGTTGTGACTGGGTATGGTAATAATCAAAGTATTTCTATAGTCAGGAAGCATATCTGACATGTGGGACATTTTGAACATGTTATTAATGATAATTTGATTTTGGTCCCACTAGTTAACAGGGAATAATTATAGGTGGTTATGGCAGTACTACATTCCCCATTTTAAATACAGAACAATAAACTATCGAGAGAGACAAAAAGAGTTGATAGGCGTCCACTAAGGGGGACCAGTGACAGGGGGTGCATATCCTGGCTTTTATCCTACCTCTCTGACTGTGCTCCCTCTGCCTCCTTGTCTTTTGCTGTATCCACTTTCGGGTGGTTTCTGTTTACACCTTCTCTTCAGAAAACTTGTACATTCTCATAACCTAGCAATCAACTCCACCCAACAATTCCTTTATCTGTCCTCACCGTGAATATTCATCTCTACTCTCCAGCTGTTACCAGCATTCCCACTTGAAGATGCCGCTGCTGTTTGTAACGTACTGTGCCCAGAACTGTGCTCAAGGCTTTCCTGCAGAAACTCATTGCCATGTCTAAACCCCCCCACCTGCCTCTGAGTCTGTCAGAGACATAGTTCATCCACCTCAGGAGGCAGCTTTGCCTTCCCTCCCTCCTTTGCACCCCATCAGCTTCCTTAGGCCAGAATCCTCATCTCTTCTCTTTATTTTCCATTTCTATCACCTCAAGTCTAGCCCATCATCACTTCCTACTGAGTTACCTACCGCTGCACATTCCAAGGAAATGTTTTGACCTCTAACCCAACTTTAAAGAAATACCTAGAATTACGTATTATCGCAAAATTGAATGTATTTTTTAATAAGTGAAAACAAACCGAAATATTTAGATGTAAAAAAAAAATTGTTCTTGAAAGTGTTTGCCTCTCGCTTGTGGTTAAGTTGAAAGTTCCTCCAAGTACTGTCATTGTTAAAAGGTAGAGGGGTTGGTGTGGGATGTCATCAGTATAAAAGGGAGTGCTTTGGGAGCTGTTAAACTGCAATCTTGATTCTAGGAGATTCTATGCATGGAATGCATCTAAAAGGACCAAAGCAGGGATGGGGGTGGGATGGGGAGGGGCACTTAAAAACTGAGTCACGGGTTTCCCTGGTGGCGCAGTGGTTGAGAGTCTGCCTGCCTATGCAGGGGACATGGGTTCGTGCCCTGGTCTGGGAGGATCCCACGTGCCGCGGAGCGGCTGGGCCCGTGAGCCATGGCCGCTGGGCCTGCGTGCCTGGAGCCGGTGCTCCGCAACGCGAGAGGCCACAACAGTGAGAGGCCTGCGTACTGCAAAACAAACAAACAAACAAATAAAAACAACAACAAAAAAAACTGAGTCACTCTGCTATACAGCAGAGATTGGCACAGCATTGTAAATCAACTAGATTTCAATAAAAAAAAAATTTAAAAAGACTAAGAAAAGGAACTAAAAATGGCCCAAAACACAATGGAGCCCTGAAGCTCTTCAGGCACCATCATCAACCCAGACTCGGGTTGTGAAGATCGCTTGTTTGGCCTGCCTTCCCATCAGGCGGGCTTACTGTAGCTGAAAATTAGTCCAATTGGATTATTTGGCTGGGAGGCTCCTCACTAAAATAATTACGAAGCTCAGCTTTAAGAGCCGAAAAAAGGGCAGCTTTTCCCAGCTGGAGACTTTCTCATCAGGGTGCTTTCTCTGTTTGGGGGTTGGGTTGGGATCTCAGCTGGTTAAAATCACTCCTTACCTGTCCTGAGGCAGGCAAGCCAGGCTGGGATTTCAAGGTATTAACCCAAATGGAATCACAATGGCGAATGGACGCTCTCCTCTGAAGGAATCCATTTCCAGCTGTGAGTAATTCAGGACTTGCAACCCACCAGACTCCCGCGGCAGTGGGTGTGTACCTGGGGCCAGGAGGCTTTTGCATCTGCCTAGGGAGCATGTCCTGTCCTCCGCGAGGCCCTGCATTCATGCTCCCGAAAGCAAGCAGGAAAACAGATCGGTTTTCTGGGCTGGATTAAAACAAAATGACTAAAAGATGAAGCTTCCGTTCTGGGCAAAAAAAACAACGCTCACATTTAGAAAATTGGACCACATGTTAGCCGCACTGAGCATCTGCAGCTAAGAATCACTTACCTGGGCCCCTCACAGAGATGTGAGGAAAAAAATGACACCAGGAAAAGAGGAAAGGAAAAGAATATAATAATTACAAGAGTCTCTGCTTCCATCATCTCATAAATCCAGGTGAACATTAAGTATGGTTAAGAGCAGGTATGGGAGTGATTTACTCTGGGAACCCTGCTTTAGCATTTGTGTGCTGTTAAGTTATTTCCATATTGATAAGGCTGAGGCCAGGAACTGGGATTCCACACATTCCTCCTGTCCGTGTTGCCAGCATGTTGGCTGTCGACTCAAACCTGGGGTGCAGTGTCTGATTTTAGTACCAGAACCCTGGAGGAACAGTTTCCTTGTCCTTAACCCAACTTCCACCAAAATCCAAAAGCCTAGGAAAGCTGATAAAACGGTGGATTTCCCCCCCTGTACCACATTCCTACACTTCGGGGAACTGGCCCTTCTGCTGACCCACAGAGGCTGGTTGGATTGGAGAGGAGGTCAGGCCTTCCCTGGGGTGGCCAGGCACAATCACCTGCTGGCTCCTCCCTCTTGGGCTGGGATGCTTCTCATATGCTAGGAATATTGGCTGCAGACTTCTCCAGAACGTAGCTGGGCTTCCCTTTGTTCCTTGCTTTCTGGGATATGAAAGGCTATTTTTAGCCTCTTCGAACCTGTGGCTCTTCCGTGTGATGGGGCCGGTTTCTCCTTTGGCTCTAGAGGGAAATGGAATGCCAGAAGGGCTTTACGCTCAGCATCTCCTCTAAGCGCATATTTTCTAATAAAACTCACTAGCGTTGGCAGAATCAGACTGTTGTGTATGGAGATGATATTTGGACTTTTTGACCTGAAGGCGAATGTGAGCTGTTTTACTGGACAGCTTTGGAGCTAGAAGGACGGATTGCCCCACCTGCAAGCTCTCCCTTCATTGTCCTGCATGCTGGGGGCTTCCCCAGTCTTCTCCGTGAAGTGGGGCAAACCCCGCATTTTGGGTTCAGCGTGGCTGCAGCCCAGGCATCCCTGGGATCTGAGTTACAGGCAGAGCACACCATCTGTTATATGAAAACTTTGAAAGTTGATCACAGTGCTGACCGATCCTGCCTGAGTCGGGTGCCGGGCGCCGCCTTTCTCTGTGGCTTTATGTTTGGGTGGGGGCTTGTTTGGGCTCTGCAAACAGTCATGTCCCCAAAGAAGAAAAGCAGTCGTGTTTTGTGTGCCTGTCGGGTTGATTGACTACAGATGGTGCAGTGCCAAGCATTCTGAATCACAGCCGCTCTCAAAGAAGTCGTCCCCTTTCTGGCTTCTCCCGGTATGGTTTGTTATGCACAGAGCTTAGGAACTTTCCCAGAGGATTTACAAACGTGAGGCTATTGCTGGATTCACTGGCACAGTTGGTCCAGGCATTCCTGTTGGTCCAGGCATTTCCACGGCAATGTAGAGCACATGTGAGCGCCACCCTTCCAGCCCCATTTGGTTGGTCCCCAAGTGACCAGAAGGGAACAAGATGGTCCAGAATCCTGGCAGCCCCTTTTGTGGTGTGGTGTGCCAAAGTGCGACATACACTGTCATACCTCTGTGCTGCTCGTCCACCTGAAAACTGCCTCCCGACACCTCCTGCGCTAATCGCAACAGCTCCAGTGTGGATTGTGAAGTAAGGCGGAGTGTTGTCTGAATTCAGGACGAGAGCAAGAAAACCAGACTCCATCCCTCATTCTCTAAAAGTCATGCAGCATGACTTCATTTTCTCACCGGTAAACCGGGCCTTTTAACTACCTTGGAGTTAAAAACATACATAGTTCAAATATATTGAGATCTGGAGCATAGAAAATAAAGCCGATTCCTAGGTACATGGTGTTAGATTCACATATTACTGCAACATCTCACCTCGTACATTCTTTCAGGTGACTGAAAGAAGTGTCCTAAAAGGGGTCCTGGGAACAGAATTCCAAGTCCACTTTCACAGAGACAGTAAGGCAGTGGTGACATCGCTGCCTGAAAGAACGTCTCTCCCCTTCATAGCAGGAGGAGGGGAAGAGCTCCTTATTCCAGATTTCTGCTAGATGTCTTTCTTTAGTATCATAATAATGCACATATACACAAGTACATGTCTTGGGCAAAGTGGGCCATCAGGCTTTGTGAATAATTCCTCGCTTTTCTGACCATTACCTAGTATTGTCTACCATGTGCAATTCAACACCAGTTTTAATGACATTTGATGTCCAAGTACAGCTGCCTGCTGCCCTCTGTGAAGGTGGCACGCCTGATTTGCCCATCAGCTGGGTGTGAACTTAGGAGTGATTTCCCATTAGTGGTGATGGATTTGCATGGATCCAAACACACACACCCGCCCATGGACCCCCTTTTGTGGCCAGAAGCACATATTGCCAGACAGCTGGCCAGGGCCAGGGGTGCAGTCTGTGATCACAGGAGGGAGGAGCTGCTTTGACCTCATTAGTGCCGTTCTTCTAATTGAGGGTCTAACACTCACAGACTACAGCTACCCATGCCGCACTCCTAATACAATGGACTGGTATATTTTACAGAAAACAATCTGTTAACAATACTGATGGAGTAGTCCAAGCACTATTTTCTCTTCTGAGATTTTTAAATTTGCCCTTCCTAATGTCTTCTGCCTTTTAACAAAATCTCACACTACCTCAGCAAACTTGCCTAAATCGTGAAACAGTGGTTTGTTGCTGTGAAAGAACTCTGAGATTGCACATTTCTGTTTCAGTCAAACTGAAAGTGTAGAGAAAAGCTTGAGAAGCTCCTGTAGAATGGGGGACATCCTATATGTCTCTGATCTTAGCGTTCGGGTGGGTGTTAGAAGGTAGAATGTGAATGAGGCTTTGTGTGTATGTTAGGAATGGCTTGAAAGTAAGTTCGCCACTAAAATACTTTCCTTGGATGCTTTGTGGGATTTATTCAGCTCATCCTCCTGGACTCACTGGCTTTTAATCAAAGAGTAAATAATCACTCCAACAGAGCCATGCCCTGTACACATGAAATGTTTGACTCGGTACAGTTTTCAAACATCCGTTTACGGCTTACTGTGCTCATAACTCTTTCACCCAGTTCCTCCTCCTTCATTTGGAAGTCCTAGCCCCGACTTCCTCATCCCCTGCCCGGGGTGTTTGTGAAGCCCCTTTAATCTGTGCCGCTGAGACCATCTGACATATTAGCCAGCCGGAGAATGAGGTCCCGACCAAGATGACTAATATTTGCATTCGTCTTTCCGTTCTGTAGAAAAGAAGAAAGAGACCAATTCTGATTCTTAAAGTGGTCCTCATTTTCCACACCCCGCTGGCAGAGGTAACCTGTCCTTGTGCCAAATGCCTTTCCCAACAGCTGTTTGGTGATTCTGTGTCACCGGGCTCACTGTAAAATCAGGCATATCCTTTTAATTACCTGTTCATATTTCAGCCATGCCGAACTCCATGGCACAGAGAGAGGGGAGAAACCTTCATTGTAATGGATTTTTAGTAAGACTATCTCGGAGATAAGAGTCCTAAATCTTGGCAGGCTCTTTAGAGCACACACTTTGTGATTGCACACAAATTCTTGGCTCCCTAGAGCTGTGTTGTAAGTGAAGTGCACTGCACGGGGCTGGGTAATAAGATACTGCAGATACATTTGAGAGCAAGGTACACTTTTGCTTTATTTATGAAGATAGACATGCTGGTTGAGGGCTTAATCACAGCTGATAAATCATTTTAAGAAAGCCTATTAGAACCATATGCTGATTTTTTTGCATTAATATAGTGTGTCTGTTTCCAGTCTAATAAGACAGGGTTTTCTCTCATGCTCTCTGTGTTTCTCCAGTGTGGACTATTTATCTGTTTAAGTGGTATCACTCGTGTGGGAGCATTTATCTCTTTAAGAGGTACCATTAATAAAATAAGGTGAAAGGAAAGGGGGAAGGAAACATGAGTGAAAGGGCCCATTGCACAATGCCTGTGTGTGTGTGTGTGTTTGTGCGTGTGCGTGTGCATGTGTGTTTATGGTGTTACAAAGGAAAGAGTCAAAAAGCTGAGAACAGGAAACATCTCAATTAGAGTTTCGGAAAACCGTGGATTGGTCTTCACTCGGCATAAGGTAGTCATTTCAGCCCAGGTGGTTATAGTACTATAGTAAAAGATTATCTGAATATGGGTGGGGGGGTGGAGTGTGCACTGACATTTTGGTTACCTCACTTCTCCCCAAGCTAGCAGAGGTCTGCCCCAGGAACAGGTCCCAAGGCTCTTTAATGAGAGCCATATTGGGGCTCCAACTCGGAGCCAAGTTCTGTTTTTCGCTAATTGCAGGGGTGCCTTGCAGATCTTTTCTATTATTTCCTGATTATACCCCTGCTCTTTTTATTATCTTGCCAAAATTCAAACAGTAATAATTGCATGATTTATTGTTTATTTATAACCCCTTCTACTGTGTCAATCACTGTATTAAATAGATTTTTAAAACAGCAGTGGCTTTTACCAAATGACTAGATTTCTTTTACCTTCCACAGAGAAGCCATGCATGGTGAATCTCACTTGGTATTCCTCAGAGTGCTTCCATGGCCCTCCCTCTCCAGAATCCTGTCTTTCTGACTGTATAAATAAGGGCTGGTTTTGGTGCACAGAGAGAGCTTGTGTGCCAGGAAGATGTTTTAGGAAAGGATATTAATTTATCCTTTAGGAGTATATCCAGGTTTGGGTTATATGACTCCTAAGTTTCTTTCCAACTCACAGTTTCCACGATTCTCTGAAAACTGCGTTTAGAGATAAGGATACGTGAAAAGCCCATTTTATACAAATTTAAACATAGTGGGGAAACCTGACACCAAATTACTAGAAATTGAGATTATGAACTAGTAATCATAAAATTCACTACCATTCACTTAGGGGTCCCTACTATTTGTCAGGCATGGTGCTAGAAGTTTTGTTTACATTATTCCCTGATTGTTGCAACAATCTTATGAGATAATTGTTTTTACCTTCATTTAACGTAATAAGAAGTTAAAGCTTAGGAGTTTAAATAATTTGCTGAAAGCCACAAAGCTCGGAAGTTACAGATCCAGTATTTGTACATAGGACTGTCTGCTGGAAAATGCCTGTGCTTCCCACTACTTCAGCCTCTTCCTATCTTTATTTCCTTATGGTACCTGTATATTTTAATATACCTGCTAATTTACTTTAAAAAAATGTTCAGTGGAAGCTTTGCAAAACATCAAGCTCTGCTTGATCTCCACAAACACGTGAAAAACTCTTGACCATACCCACTCTATCCTGGTCTTTAAAAATTCTTCTGTAGGCCTCCAGTCTCAGCCCCAAATTCTTCCGTGTTCTGTAGCTGCGGCTGCAGCAGCACAGCTGGCCCTGAAACCTCAGGAAAAAGGCAGCTTCTCTTCATAATGCATTTTTCAATGTCACTGAGGGCATGCAGTCCACCACCACCTCCCTACTCACCAAAATACATTAATTCCCGGTCCAAACCGGACCTGGGACCATCTCTAGTGTTGTGTAACATCCTCCTATGAGATATTTCCTTCCTTGCTTGCTCCCAGTGACCACTGCTTTCGTGGAGTAAGATGAACATTTGCCGAGTGGAGCTGTATTTGGAGCCTACATTAAATTCTAATAGAGTAATACCTGGTTGAATGCCCCCGAGGAGAGCACACTTAGGAGAATGCTGCTATGGTATCTTAGGACATTGCCTTGAACTGGGGGGGACGGTGGTTGCTACACCATTATTTCTGGGTGTCATAGGAATTTGGCCAGTAGGCTAGAGTAATTTCTAATACGTAGGCTGTGGTCAGCGTTATATATTTAAACGTTTGATTTTAAAGGAAAGCTTTGTCGTGCACCTTCCCTCCACCCCCAACTTCCACCCCTGGAAGTGTTTCTATTATGTCCTCCCAATTCAAGCCAACAAACTTTATTGACGGCTTAAGATGTCCCAGGTGCTGTGCTAGGGGGACCAGGTGCCAAGGCTGTGTTCTGTAGGGAAGCTGCTAGTCTGAGGGTACAGGGGGAAGCTTGGCTTTCTTGATGGGTCCTAAGCTCCTCTGGAATCACAGGTACGATAGAAATGGCAATGACTGTAGCTACTCAGTTTAGCTGCATATTCCTCATGACCTGACCCTGACTTAATTTACCAGTTTTCTCTTTTGTGTTGTTTTCTCTCTTGTATCTTTTCTGTTCCAGGAAAATGGAATAAGTCTCCCTTCCCTAAACCTATCTGTGTCTTCCCCACCTCACTGTGCTCTTGCCCACAACAGTTATCTCTACCTGGAAGGTGTTCCCCTCCCCTTATCTTTGACCAAATCTAACCCATTCATAAAAGCCTATGTCAGATGCCACCCCCATGAAGCCTTCTCTGATTCCCCCTCACCTGATGTAACCTGGGCCTCCCCGAATTCCCACATTACTTTTCAAGCACTTCTTGTGGCACTTCTACCTGCCTATGTCATGTTCTCCTATTCGCTGCATTCTCCTCTCTCCCCTCGACTGTAAGCCGTGTTGTTGCAAGGCACTGCCTAGCCCCTTCTGTCACTCCCGGCACCATTGCCTCACACATGGAAGTAGCTCCATGAAGAATTATTGGAATGGGTGAATGAATGAACATAAACGCATGAATGAATGTCCTTAAACAGCAAGATTACTTTACCTGGTTTATCCGAGGCAAGGAGAACTGAAGGGCCTTGTACGGCACTTTGAGAGGTCTCTTAAAGCATTTCAGTATCCATTTTCTTTTCAAGAAATTTGCTAATCCATGAAGGAGCTAGGATGACTGAGGATGAAAAATACCCAACAACATAGTTATTGGTTAATAGTATACCGTGTAGAGAATCTTGAATTGAAAGCAAGAAGGCTTGGAATGAGGAATTCATCTTTTCATTCAGCAGTGTTTTATATGTGTCAGTCATTGGGATGCAATAAGATATCACTTAAAATGCCAGCACTTATAATAAAGTGTGACAAGTGTTTCGTACCATAATAGTAAAATAGGGCTAAACTAAGGATTTCCTAATGCAGTAGTGTGTGTGTGTGTGTGTGTGTGTGAGATGTGGGGAGAGTGGTTAAGTTAGGTTAAGTAACGTAACATTATGAGCCTTGGTCTTCTCATCTGTAAAATGGTGATAATAATTATTTATCTCATAAAGTGTTGCTGATGGCAAACAAAGTCCCCTATGTAAAGCACTGTAACGTATATGCAGTGGTGCTCAATAATTCTTGTTTTCTTCCCCTTCACTATATGTATACCCAAGGCTGCTGAGACCTTAGTGCCAAATCTGCGGTGGGAAACTAAGCAAATACTCTATGCCCATAATTTTTCCTGGATTTTAGGTGGTAGTTGTGACTCAGAAGTCCCTTTCATCATTGCAATGGGCCAAGAGACTAAAACCTTCCAAAGCCTTTAGTCAAAACTCGGAGGTGGGTTTGGTGTCTATGATCCGTACCCAGCAGGAGACAGTCTTCTGTTGTTACAGGTGATTCTTATATAAATCCAGAGTCTTAGGGCTTCCCCAGCATTTTCTTTCACAACCCAGGTAGTGAGTATACCCACTATTTATTTTTAGGAAGGTTTGGCAGATGTTGGCTAGGCTGATTTCCAGGTCAGAAAAAATGTTCAAGGATGCTTTCTTCCGAGCAATGTTGTAGAAGTTCCCATGGGGCAGATGGAAATGAAACCGTAACATCTTTAGAACACACTCACCTATTCCTCAGTTACTTATCCGCAAAATTGCTGATCCTGTGGATACCATCTCATTTTGTCTTTTTTGGCGTTTGAATAGCTTCCCAGAACGATGTGCTTCTTCCAGTGTCTGGGTGTTGAGGACCACCAGAGCTTTGGTTACTACAGAACATTGTTGGTAAAGAAAAATAAAAATAAACCCTCTTTGGGGCAGGTTGAGTTCATGGTTTAGGCAAGTTTGGCCTGATTGGAGAAAACAGTCTGCATGGCCGAGTGGACTGGCCATGCTGGCCATTTCAGGGCCAGCTATACACAAAAGAGATGCTGCTTGCCTGCCACTCCTGGTCCTTCTGGGGTGGGTAGGAGAGAACATGGGTATTGGCCTGGGTCCACACCAGCTTGGAGCAAAGGCCCTGAATCATACAGTTCACTCCTTCTTGCTTTCTTTTTTGTCACAAATATTACAGATGCAGAGGCCCTCAATTCTCTACTTGTGGTATCTGATTTATCCATACCTTATTACACCCCTTACCAAGAATGGGAAAACTGGGAAATATTAAATCCATGATGGGGGCAGAATGTTGACTCTTCCACCTTGTATCAAAGGAGGGCAACCCATGAGGGAGTTAGAGCTGAGACATGACAAATACCCTGGCCATTTGCAGTGAGAAATGCCAAAATGGGCTTCTCCAGTTTCCAAGAACTAGTTTGGGACCATCACAACCACAATTACTATTATCCCTTCCTAAGTAAGAGCTGAAAGACCAACTTTCTGCCCCAGTAAAAGCCTGTCCTCCTGTCTTTCCTTTTGCTACCAGAACCAAATAGCCAAAGGTCAGTGCCACACAAGTACTTCTATTTCAGGGTTTACCAAAATGTCTTCCCTGGAAAACCACTCCTGAGAAATATGCTGCATCAGAATCCCAGCATCACCAGCATCACCTGGGAACTTGCTAAAAAGACAGATTCTGGGACCCCACTCCAGACCGATTTGGTAAGTCTGGGTGTGGCAAGTCCCAAAGTAATGCTGATGCTGCTGGTCTGGAGACTACTTTGAAAATCACTGTTCTAAGGAAATGCTGCTCTAAGGATTCCTTTGTCAAGAGGTTCACTGTTCGTTTAATCTTACTCTTCTCTTGGGGATTCACAATGTACGTTGGCATTTTAAAGGCTTGAAGAGGTCCTGCGTGAAAGAGATCTTGCTCAACCCACCATTTTTTTTTTTTAACATCTTTATTGGGGTATAATTGCTTTACAATGGTGTGTTAGTTTCTGCTTTATAACAAAGTGAATCCGTTATACATATACATATGTTCCCATATGTCTTCCCTCTTGCGTCTCCCTCCCTCCCACCCTCCCTATCCCACCCCTCCAGGCTGTCACAAAGCACCGAGCCAATATCCCTGTGCCATGCGGCTGCTTCCCACTAGCTATCTACCTTACTACGTTTGTTAGTGTGTATATGTCCATGACTCTCTCTCGCCCTGTCACAGCTCACCCTTCCCCCTCCCCATATCCTCAAGTCCGTTCTCCAGTAGGTCTGCCTCTTTATTCCTGTCTTACCCCTAGGTTCTTCATGACATTTTTTTCCCTTAAATTCCATATATATGTGTTAGCATACGGTATTTGTCTTTTTCTTTCTGACTTACTTCACTGTGTATGACAGACTCTAGGTCTATCCACCTCATTACAAATAGCTCAATTTCGTTTCTTTTTATGACTGAGTAATATTCCATTGTATATATGTGCCACATCTTCTTTATCCATTCAACGGATGATGGACACTTAGGTTGTTTCCATCTCCGGGCTCTTGTAAATAGAGCTGCAATGAACATTTTGGTACATGACTCTTTTTGAATTTTGGTTTTCTCAGGGTATATGCCCAGGAGTGGGATTGCTGGGTCATATGGTAGCTCTATTTGTAGTTTTTTAAGGAACCTCCATACTGTTCTCCATAGTGGCTGAACCAATTCACATTCCCACCAGCAGTGCAAGAGTGTTCCCTTTTCTCCACACCCTCTCCAGCATTTATTGTTTCTAGATTTTTTGATGATGGCCATTCTGACTGGTGTGAGATGATATCTCATTGTAGTTTTGATTTGCATTTCTCTAATGATTAATGATGTTGAGCATTCTTTCATGTGTTTGTTGGCAGTCTGTATATCTTCTTTTGAGAAATGTCTATTTAGGTCTTCTGCCCATTTTTTGGATTGGGTTGTTTTTTTTTTTTTTGTTATTGAGCTGCATGAGCTGCTTGTACATTTTGGAGATTAATCCTTTGTCAGTTGCTTCATTTGCAAATATTTTCTCCCATTCTGAGGGTTGTCTTTTGGTCTTGTTTATGGTTTCCTTTGCTGTGCAAAAGCTTTGAAGTTTCATTAGGTCCCATTTGTTTATTTTTGTTTTTATTTCCATTACTCTAGGAGGAACCCACCATTTTTGTAACTTATTATTTGACCACAGAACCCTTCTCTTTCTGTGGAATAGCCCTTAACATTTCATGGAGCCATAATCCTTTGCAACCAGCTTTGCATGACTGCAATGGAAAGAGCTTGAGATATCTTGACTTATTGGTTTTGTGGCCTTACCAAGTCACCTAACATTTCTGAGCCTTCATTTCTGTCTGCCTTGTAAAGTTATGGTGGGGTTTAGGCATAATTATATGTAAAGGGCGTAGCAAGTTGCCTTGCTTGCATGTAGAATATACTTAATAAATGGAAAGTGTGTTTTGTCTAGTTTATGTCAGAGCTATGTTGACATTTGTTCCACCCCTACTCTCTTTGAATGTCCTGTCACTTCAGGACATTTTGAATGTGTCCAAAGATTTCTTGAAACTTGGGTCCATAGTTTCTGTCTTCAAGTGAGTAGCTCTTCTTGATATGGGCTCTAATTGAGTCAGCACCAACTGTTCTGTAATTGTCGAGGAGAATATTTTCATGATGAAGAAAAATAGCCAGCAGGAGAGTTTTTGAGGATGCTTTGACATCAAGAGTACATAGCCTTTTTTTTTTTTGTGGTACGCAGGCCTCTCACTGTTGTGGCCTCTCCTGTTGCGGAGCACAGGCTCCGGACGCGCAGGCTCAGTGGCCATGGCTCACGGGTGCAGCCGCTCCGCGGCATGTGGGATCTTCCCGGACCGGGGCACGAACCCGTGTCCCCTGCATCGGCAGGTGGACTCTCAACCACTGCGCCACCAGGGAAGCCCAAGAGTACATAGCATTTTGATTCTAAATTATGTGAAAGTAGTGTATAAGCTTTAATGTGCTATAAAAATGAGTGATTGTGCTTATAATTATTATTACCTTAGCAAAAGTTTTAGGTTAAAAAAAAAAGACTTGCCATTGCAGAATTGGTGTGTTTCTCTGAAAAGGAAGAATATGATATTTCTTCCCCTTCTTTGGCCATCCTCTGACCATCATCAGTCTCAGAATCTCTTTGGGCGGACCTCTACAACTGTATGGGTTATATATGGGCCTGTCACTTCAAGGCTGGAACTCAGAGAGGCAATGAGAGGGTAGAACATTGAGTGACTTTTCAATAAGTCCTCACAACCCAAGGACACGCCCCAGTACTTCTGACGCAACAAAGTTGGAGACAGGGGAATATGATTTATGAGGAAAGGCAACAGATTTTTAGTTCTTCTATGGGAGCAACTGGAAAGCTCTGGTCTGGAGCATGCAACTGGTTTCCATAACTTAATTGTGTGACCAGCTGGCCCCCTGGAAGGAGATGGGCTCCAATGTTCCCAGAATACGGGGAAGAGGTTGATGGACTGTGAGGCTCAGCAAAGCCTGAGGCCCAGGGAGTAGATGCTGAGGCCAGGAAGGGAGCCTTCTCAGCATGGCTCCCTGCAGGGAGGCCTGTTGGCAGGCAGAAGAGGGTGTATCAGGAAAGTAGGAAAGGAGTGAGGCAAGGGGAAAAAAAAAATCACGGATGTCCCAAGTTTCCACAATTTTATCAAAAAATTTTCCATGACTCATCTTGTGACTTTCCCCCAAATTTAATGTGATAAAACCACTGCCCCAAGTATAATTAAACTGCAATTACCCAAGACCAAGGGGGTGGTGCATTTTAATCAACCTCTTCCTTCCCTCCACCACCCAATCCAAGGTGGGAAAAATAAAGAACACAAATTGTCTCTCTTCCTTCTTCCATCCTGATTCCCTTGCTCTATGGCCTTCTCAAAGGGGGAGCAAAACAGAAGGCATTCCAGAATAATTTCCTCCCACTCAAAAGTAGTGAAATAAAGTGAAAGCCATATAGAGGGTGCTGGAGGACTATGGCTTTTGCTTGTTTGTTAACTCAGCCCAATTTCAGGATATCTTCGGCTCCAACGCACTTTGCATTACATTTCCATATGGTAATCTGCCTTGAAGGAGGGGGTGTTTGGGACACTTGATCATAGCACTAGCTACTTTTTGCTTAGCACCTACTATCTGCCAGGTGTCTTACAAACATTGTCTCTTATCCCGATAAGAAGTCCATAAGGCAGGTTTTATTACTTAAAATTTTACGGATGAGAAAGGAAGCTCAGAAATTCAGTTACTTGTTCTTAGTCACCCAGTGGTAGAGCAGGGATTTAAAAAGTCCCAAGACAGTCCAATTCCAAAAGTCCCGTCTGATCCTGGGAAGGAGCAGTGATGAACGGAACAGGAACAAAAGCAATTCAGAGCTGCTGTTCTTGCTTTTGAATGCCTCCAGACTGTTTGTCACAGGCTCCAATCCACCCGACCCTTGTTTTTCTCACTATGACCGGATAAGAAGGGTCATGCTTGACCTGGAAGGTGTTGAAAGGCCTGCCGCTGAGTGCAGCTCATCGAAGGGGACCATGTTCGCCATTGCTGTGATCTGGGAAGGTGCTGTGGTCCAGCTGGACCCCTCTCCAGCTGCTCTGAGGTGGCTTGGGCTGCTGTCCAGAGTGCACTAAGCCATAGCCAATGTCAAGGACTCCTAACGTCCAAGCAGGAAACTGTGACTGAAAAGCTGAAAAAACATATGATCCCATAAAAAGCTGCCTCTGGGGAAAGAAGCCATTAGTCAGCCTTATTTATTTATTTTTTCTTCTTGCTGCAAAGTTCAATACAGACGAAGGGACTGTGATTATCATATAAAAGGCTATGCAAAATTGCCCTCCCTGTACAATGCTGGAGAAAACCTCATCCTGGCCCTTCCTTTATCCTGGCCCTTTGCCACAGTTAGCTTTGTTTATGTTCTTCAGATTCCTAATGCTTTGACCACAATTGTGATGGCCCACGTCGGAGCACAAGTGTGTCTCAAAATAAACAAGCAGAGTTGGAACTCTCCAGAGCCCCCTCTCATCTCCACTTCAGGCTTTTATCCTGCCTGATGACGGAGGCTGGAGGAATGGGGTGTCGGGGGCCTTATTAAGACAAGATCTTGTGCAGGAAAAATGTGCTTAATGAGCTTAGGAAATACCTTGTGGTCATGAAAGAGTAATAAAATATCCGCTTTCTTGGGCGAGATCAGGAAACCTTGACTGTCCACTCTGAGGTTTTGCCAGTTTTACTTGGGAATGTGCTTTTGGAAGGGCAAATGGTTTTTTTTTTTTTTTTTTTTTAATGGGTGGCAGGAAAAAGACACAATATAATCTTTTGAGGAAAGCCCCATGGTCAACCCATGGATGCAAGTGAACCTCACTTCTTGTCCTTTAGCAATCTTTTGGTACTAGAGATGTCAAGTTGTTTTTTTTTTTTTTTTTTTCCTTACATCCGTATTAGTTTCCTAGGGCTTCTGTAACAAAGTACCATAAACTAGGTGGCTTAGAACAACAGAAATATATTGTCTCACAGTTCTGAAGACTGAAAGTCCAAGATCAAGATGTCAACAGCGTTGATTCCGTCTGAGAGCTGTGAAGGAGACTTGGTTCCATGCCCTTCTCCTAGGTTCTGGTGGTTTGTTCCAATCTTGGGGTGTTCCTTGGCCTGTAGATGCATCACCCTGATGTCCACCTTCCCAGCTAATGTCTTGACTGTAATCTCATGAGAAACTCTGAGCCAGAACTATTCAGCTAAACTGCTACTGAATTCCTGACCTAGAGAAACTGTGAGATTCTAAATGTTTATTGTTTTCAGAAACTGAGTTTGGGGTAATTTGTTATGTAGCAATAGAGATCTCATATGGCACTCCTGCTACCCCAACCTTGGAAAAGCAAATCCGTATCTATTATACTTTATGAACAGTATTATCCTGACAACATCAAGGGGGAAAGAGTCCCAGACCAACAGTGACACAGGCCTTAGGGGTAGGAAATTTTTCTGGTTTTATTTGTTTGCTTTTTTTTTTTTTTTTTAACATCTTTATTGGGGTATAATTGCTTTACAGTGGTGTGTTAGTTTCTGCTTTATAACAAAGTGAATCAGTTATACATATACATATGTTCCCATATCTCTTCCCTCTTCCGTCTCCCTGCTTTTGTTTTTTAAAGAAATGGAGGAAGTGAACTTCCAAAGCAATTGAAAATAGATATATTTTATCAACTACGAGCAATTTTGGCCAAATTGGCAATTTTGTTCACTTGAGCAGCAGGATAGTATAATGGGAAGAGTACAGAGTTTTGAGCCAAGCTGTCTGTGCTCAGATACCAGCTTTTACCAGCTGTGTGATCCTGGGGAAATTGCTTTACCTCTCAGCCTTAGTTTTCTCGTCTGTAAAATGGAATAATAATAATAGTACCCACCTTATACAAAACAGTTAATAAAGGCAATAACTTAGGACTGTGTTTGGCACACAGTAAGATTAAGTTCCTACTTTTGAGAATACAGGGGTGGGAATATAACATGAAGTGTCCCATAGTTGAATTACGACACATGTTGAAAGATGCAGCCTCTCAGGAAATGGGAACTCAGAACTTGTATGACAAAGGGAAGACTGCGCTTTCATAACCTACCTTCCTGAACCTTTAGACATACATGAACATAATAAACTTCAGGAGGAAAGGTAACTGTTCCTAGCTACAGAAGGGACACTAAGAGCGGATGACTTGTTCAGGGCCATATGACTCATGGAAACTATGATTGCCACATCACTTCCAGCAGTGCTGCTGTCCTCTTTCCTTTCATTTACACCTGCATTTTACATGGAGAAGGTGACCTAAGTCATATTGTCAAGAAGTCATCTCAGAAAGTGCCACAAGGATTTCCTGAAGTACACGGTGTTTTCAACTCTATTTGATAAATACATAAAGGCTAAAAGGCTAAAGGACATGTTAACAGGATTTTGAGCTCTGCATTTGACGTGACATTTTCTAAGAAGCCTTCAATGGACTTAGTCCTGTATTAGGCAGAGATGGCCTCCTCTTCTGTTCTAAAGGAGCTTGAAATCCCTGTGCCTGTTTTTACTTCCTGGTACAATAACCAAACATGAGCATATTGTGGGGTGCCCATCCTGAGCCAAAGCCCTGAGAGGTTGGACCTTGATCTCCTCCTCCCCTTCCTCCCCTCCCTCTCCTCTTTCTCCCCCCTTGTTTCCCTATCCACCCTCTTTCTCCTAAATGATGCTACATAGGCTGAGTCAATATCTCTTTTTAAAATAAAAAACAAGTGTCAACATTGATGAATCACAGTGACAGGTCAAATTTGAGACTCCAACATTTGCTTTTGTCACAGGGTTTTTCAGTTACATTCTGGGGACCCAGATCCTGTCACTCGACCCTGGAAAAGCAAATCTGTATTATCCTGACAACTTCTGGTGAAAAGAATCCCAGACCAGCAGTGCCTCGGGCCTCGGGAATAGGAATTTCTAGAAGAAGAAGAAAAAAAAAAGAGGCATTTTTTTTTTTCTAACATCTTTATTGGAGTATAATTGCTTTACAATGTTGTGGTAGTTTCTGCTGTATAACAAAGTGAATCAGCTTTGATCCAGTTGCCCTTCGTATTGTTGTCTCCCTGTCCAATTTGCTAGAAAATTTCCCACTGGCTCTTGGCTTACTCTCAAATTGGAGTGCAGTCTTTCAGAGATTACTCTGTATGCTAAGAGACAAGGAACTCTTTATTACACAGAATGGGGAGGCCCTGGCTTCTAGGAAGGGCAGATGGAGGCTCTGGACACTGTGCCTTAGGCCCGCCCCTCCCTCCAGGGCACTCTCGGGCTCCTCCCTCTCCCAGTGGAGGGGCAAGGACCATGGGGACCCCTTTACTTAGGCTGGAGGGAGAATGCGATTTAAACTCAGTAACAATTAAGGCAACCCCTCCCCTGACTGGGGGGCCCCCTCACACAGCTACCCCTGCAGCAAGATAACACTTCTAGACGGGAATTCCAGTGGGAGGTGGGGATCCTCCTTCTTTACCCACTTTTCTCAAAATATGAGAATTTTCAAACAAGGGAAGAAGTCTCAGATAATATTTTCTTCTCTTCATGTCCGCTTCATCTTTCATTTATCTTGCTTCCCTTCACTTACACTCGCTGAAAAGACCTAGATTTGCAGACACCATCTTCAACGTTATCACAACAAACATTTATGTAGTGCTTCCATATTAATTCATTTAGACCTCACAACGACGCTATGAGGCAGGTACTACTGTGTTCCCCATTTTAGAGATCTGAAAACTGAGGCACAGAGAGATGAAGTGACTTTCCCAGGGTCACAAAGCCCAGAGTTGACCCCAACGGGTCAGACTGCAGAACCTGAATTCTCAAACCTCTGGTGACCCACATCACTTCCCTCTTGTGATTTATTTCTCTTTAGAAATTCATTCTTCCCTAAAATTTGTTTTTGACAGGTGGGCTTATGTGCTGCAGCTCCCATTTCAGTTTCCTCCTAGTCCTGGGTGAATTATGCAGTGAAATAAGGTGAAGCCCTTGCCAACAGCCTGATCCCCCCGATGTATACCTTCTCCTATTTAAGGCCCAACCCAGTCATGCAGGAGCAGTCCTGCTAAGAATGCTAGGTGAAGCCTGATTTGATCGCAGATTCACAATTTCTGCAGGAATACAGCCCTTCCTCAGTATCTGCAGGGGACTCGTTCCAGAACCCCCGAGGATACCCGAATCTAAGGATGCTCAAGTCCCTTGTATAGATTATATTTGCATATAACCTAAGCACATCCTCCATATTCTTTAAATCATCTTGAGATTACTTATAACAATATGATGTAAATGTGGTATAAATTATTGTAAGTACAGTGTAAATGATATGTAAATAGTTGGCAGTATGTGGCAAATCCAAGGTCCAAGGTTTTGCTTTTTGGAACTTTTTGGTATCTGCCCCCCCGTCTCAGTTTCTATCTACAGTTGATTGAATACACGGATGTGAACCTCAGATATGGAAGTGGAGGCTTTGTCTCCTGCTGGCTGCAAATAGCAAAGTCTTCCAGAGTTAAGCTATTTTCTTTAGGAAGAGTGGACGGAGGGAGGGAGGGAGGGAGGGAGAGAGGAAAGAAGGATGGAAAGAAGGAAGAATAGAAGGAAAGAAGAGAAGAAGAGACAAGAGAGAGGAAGGGAAAAAGGAAAGAAGGGAGGGAGGGAGAGAGAGAGAAGAGAAAGAGGAAGGAAACAGGGAGGGAACTAATGGAAAGGAGGGAAGATAGCAGAAAAGAATATTCACTGGCATGGTGACCATGAATTTCTCAGGGAAGATGTTCTTTCAGGCCTCCTAAACCTGACCGTTTCTGCAGCAGGCTTCTTTTTCCCCTTGATTGGGTCATGCTAACTTTCGTCGCGCTGAGACTTTACGTTTGGAAGCCCGGTTATGTTCTTCAGGTTTCCTCTCTAAAAAGAAGGAATGGGAAAAAAATGTAGCAATTTAATTAAAACACATCAGATCAAATCAAGGTTTGGAGCCCAGAGCTGTAAAGGGGTCCCTCAGAGACCCTGAGACTTTCTTGGGGCTGCCAAAGTGTTTAGCGTCAGAAGTCACTCCTCACGGAGTGTCTGATTTCCCCATCGGGTAACACGCAGCCTGCCTGAGACACCAGCAGGACAGTGCTCGAAAAGCACCTGGACCTGGAGGGCACACGAGGGGGCCTCTTTCTAGCTTCCTCTATTGCAAAGACAGAATCATTTCGAGAGAACAGTGGGGAACACACGCCTTTCGAGTTTGCAGAGGTTCTACGCCATGGCGTCTGTCTTTCTCCATCCTCTCTTGGGGTCCGTTTCTCCTTTTTGCTTCTTCTCTTCTCCATCGCAAGGTGCATCTCCCTGGAATGTTGTCTTTGCTCCCTGCCTGCCAGGTAGTGAATTCCCTTCCAGCCCTGAAACTCAGTGATTCTCCCAGTGATGGGTACTCTGTCTCTGCTGTTTCCAGGCTCTGATCCAGCTCAGATCTCGAGTCCCTTGCAGTACGATTTGACACCTTCAGGAGGTAGCAGGGGGCTGGCCTGACCAGACTAGGGTTTGTGGAATCGCTTACTGAATAAGGCTCAGTTCCAGCATTCCAGTCCGGAGACAGTCATCAGTCTTAAATTATTCACATTATTTATAGCTTCAGTACCATTTCAAATAATATGTACCACTGGTTACTGAATATTCATCAGATGCTGAGTACGTACTAATCGCTTGTGAGTGTTCCTTGTTGCCCATTCAGTAGTATTTATGCACACAATCTTATTTAGTTTCACTTAATCCTCATACAACCCTAAAAAGTAGCTATTTAATGCCCATTTTACAGATGAGGAGACGGTTAAGCCCAGGGCGGTTAAGTAACTTGCTTAAGATCACTCTACCAGTACGTGGAGGTATCTGAAGTCTAACTAACCCTGGCTTGTCTTCATCTGTAATCATACCTCCAACAGAACTAGCTACCAAGTATTACACACATCCTATAACTGTGCTGGAAGTTTAAGGTGTGTAGTTTGATTTAGTCCTCATAATCACCTTGCAAGATGGGAGGGTTGACTCCATTTTTCAGGTAAGGAAACTGAGGGTTAGAGAGGTTGAAAATGACCACTCTGGTATATCCGCTGAAGTCCAATAATTGTTTAGAACAGCTCTGAACTTCACCGCCAAAACACAAAAGAAGTTTCTATAACATGCATTTAAAGGCTTTTTGTTTTTCAACATAGCAGAGCAGCTGCATTTATTTTGAGCACATGGTTGTTTAAAATTACCCCCTGAGACAGCACACCTGATGTGGATGCCTGGGAATGGACTTGGAGAAGGTGCAGACCCGACTGCTGGGATTACTGGAGAGAGTGGAAACAGTCTATTTTGATGAATACAGGGGGAGCTAACCGAGGCATAAATGGGGGGCTACATTTTGACGTTCCTCTGAGTGAAAAAGAGGGGAAGATTCTCAAGAAGAACATGAACTCCCAACAAGACTTCAAGATTTGTTTTCAAATCTTGCAAATTTACAGCTGAGTGTTTGGAGGACCAAAATAAGGTCAGTAGTCTGTCGTGAGAAAGGAGAATTGAATCTCAGTTTCAAGCCCTCCGCATCATACTTGATATATGCACATCCTTCTTTTTCTCATTCAATCTTGGTTTTATATTAAGCAGTTTTGGGTGCAGTTTGGGTTTCGAACCACGCACCTATTGGTCATTCCCTACCTTGAAGTACCTTTCACTAATAAATCTCTGTAAATGGATATGACCAAGTTCAAGTGAAATATTTTAAAATGTCACTTACAAAAATACTGGGGGGAAAATCTGTATGTTGCCTCCATGGTTTCTTAACTCATTTCAACTAGGCACATGGACCCAGTCCTGCAATGAAGTCTCCTACATTGCCATTTCCTGAAAGTATTTGTAGTGGAGCTAACATGATTTGCTCAGCTGTAAATCCTCTATTCTGGGCACTATGTAAGTATTCAGAGGGACATTTTGGTTCAAATGCCAATGTTTTGCTTTAAAGAACAGTGAGCAAAAATAGACTTTGGTTTTTAAAATTTAAAGCCAAGGTAAAGTTAGACGTGATGATGGGCTGGAAGAAGAAAGGTATATCTTGTTTTATTGAGAACTTAACCATGTGCCAGTTATTGTTTTAAGTGCATTTGTGTTTCTTCTCATTAAAAAAAAAAAAAAGACCAAAAACAAACAGCAGAGAACACCTATAAGACAGGTACTATTGTCATTCCCATTTTACAGATAAGAAAACTGAGAAAGAGAAAGATTACGCAGCATGCTCAAATTCATATAACTGGCTAATGATAGAACTGGGATTTGAACCCAGGTGACCCTAACTCCAGACTAGATACTGTCTTTATGTTATACTGCTCTATGAAGGAAATAAGACCCCTGTATCATTCTGGGGCACCACTCACTGAAGAAAATTTTAGTTTGTAGAAATCCGTAGAAAAAGCCAGTCCTGAGGACCAGCTTCCTACAGCCCCAGCTGACAGATGGCTGTGCTTGCACCAACACTCTAAGAGACTTTGTGCCTCCTATGAATAGGCTGAAAACTCATAGAATAATCTGGCTGCGTTTTGGCTCCTCTAGAAATGTGTCAGAGAATTGGAAAGAGCACTGAGTCTGGAGTCTGAAAGTTTGTGTTCCAGTTCTAGCTCCATCCATCAGTGGCCACTGGAACCCCGGATAAATCACTTACACTGTTAAGTATCAGTAAAATAGGCAACAGTAACACTTCTGTCTACTTAAACAAACTTTAAAAACTCTTCTATGATCTACAGAGATTGAGAGAAAAGAGTAAAGTCCAACATCATCATAATTTTGAGACCTTATAAACTTTAGATTAAAGGGATCTAGATGCCATGTCTTTCCCGGACCACTGAGGAGTGAAATTAAAATGATTTTAGACTTACTGGAACTAAGGAGAAAACTTGGCTTTGGATTTTAATTTCCTTTTAAGTAAAATCCTAGTATTCAAAGCTAGGTGATTTTGCCATAGGCAGTGGCATTGGAAGTGTTCTTACCTGCCTGAAAATGCTTGCAGCTACTTCAAATATGATTCTATAATAATATTTTAACAGCGGTCAAGATATATTTACAGCCTTCCTTTGCAGAACAGCAGCTTAGAACACTGGGGGAAGAATATATCTTCTGTTTATGTCTATCAAGATGTTCTATTTCTTTTTTTTTTTTTCTTTTTTTTTTTTTGCGGTACGCGGGCCTCTCACTGTTGTGGCCTCTCCCGTTGCGGAGCACAGGCTCCGGATGCGCAGGCTCAGCAGCCATGGCTCACGGGCCCAGCCGCTCCGCGGCATGTGGGATCCTCCCGGACCGGGGCACGAACCCGTGTCCCCTGCATCGGCAGGCGGACTCTCAACCACTGCGCCACCAGGGAAGCCCAAGATGTTCTATTTCTTTTGGTGTCATTTTTATAAATTGAGCTTGTCTAGAAACTTGTCCTTTTAAGTAAAATTCCGAATTTATTGGCATCAAGTTTAGAAAATATCCTCTCTCTTTTTGTTTTCCACGGCATATATAGCAGTAGGCCTTTTTCATTCCTGATGTATGCCTCCTTTCTTTTTTTTTTCTCGATTAGTCTTGGTGGGGGTCGATCAGTTTTATCAGTGTTTTCAAAGAATCAAGCTTTGACTTTGTCCGTCTTCTTGATTGTATGTGTGTTTCTTATTTCCTTGATTTCTACTTTTATTTTTCATAATTTTCTTCTACTTTCTTTGGGTACCCTTCTTTTTGTAACTTCTTGAGATGGAAACTTAGATCAATTGAGATTGCAACCATTCTTCCTTTCTAACATACACAGTTAAAGCTATATACATTTACTTCTTTTTTAAAAAAATGGATTTATTTATTTATTTTATTTTTGGCTGCGTTGGGTCTTCGTTGCTGCATGTGCGGGCTTTCTCTAGTTGTGGTGAGTGGGGGCTACTCTTTGTTGCAGCGCGCGGGCTTCTCATTGTGGTGACTTCTCTTGTTGCAGAGCACAGGCTCTAGGCACACGGGCTTCACTAGTTGTGGCTCGTGGGCTTAGTTGCTCCACTGCATGTGGGATCTTCCCAGACCAGGGCTCGAACCCACTTTCCCTGCTTTGGCAGGCAGATTCTTAACCACTGCGCCACCAGGGAAGTCCCTATACATTTACTTCTAAACACAGCTTTAACTATATTCCACAAGTTTTGGTATATTAAATTTTTGTTATCATTCAATGAAAAATATTTTCTAATTTTCACTGTGATTTCACCTTTAACCCATGAGTTATTTGGAAGCATATTGTTTCAATTCCAAACATTTGGGAATTTTCTAGTCATCCTTCTGTTGCTGATTCTAGCTCAATTTCATTGTGCATAGAGAACATATTCAGTATGATTTGAATTCTTTGAAACTTGCTGAGACTTGATTGTGTGCAACACTGGCAAGTTGCTTAACCTCTCCGTGCCTCAATTTCCTTGTCTGTAAAATGGAGATAATAATAGTGTCTTCGTCAAAGAAGTCCTGTGAGCATTAAGTTTGGTAATGTATTAAAAAACAGTACCTGCCACATAGTCAGTACTCGGCACCATCAGTAAATGTTAGCTATTATTAATTATTAATTAATTTTGTTACTGGTTACTGTGTTGGATCTAATATAAGCATCCATTGCCTGTCGCTAGCCCACCTTGCCTGTCTGCTCTCATTTGCTGTTAAACTGTAAGACATGTGTCTTAAATATCACATAAGTCTCATGGCATTCCCAAGAAATAGGCACTATTAATATCTGTGTCCTACCAACATGGGGATTAAGGTACAAACTAGGTTAAGAAACTTGAATGGAAGACTCTGTTTCTCAAGATATTAGCAACAGCCTGTCCTCAGTTCACATTTATATTCCTAGCTCATATTTCGTTCCATACAGATAAAGTAAGTAATAATTTTGGAATCAAGTGGTTTTGTGGTTGACATTTTTGTTGGGTGCTCCCTGTGGATATCTACATCTTTCAGGCCAATCTGTTCCCCCATCGGTAGGTTAGCCTCACCTCAGCCACTCAGTTTCAGTCTGAAAAAAGGCAGAGTCCTGGAGAGCTGAAAATATGCCCAGGTTCCCAGCCCTTAACACCCTCCAAAGACAAAATCCATCGTCGTCACCTTGTGGGAACTCAACAAATAGTGGCTGATAGACCGTCATGGTATCAGTTCTGAAAATAAGCACAGACATTTTTGGTTACCAGCCCACCGTCACCCAAGTCGTAAAGAGAGTGAAATCAACATTCTTTTCCATTCATTGGGCATAAATTGTTATGGCTGTTTCCAAGGATGCATGGTACACGTGTAACGTGGGGGTCTTTCAGGAAAATTTGACATCAAGCCTAGAGTCTTGAGAGACCAGTTTGTATTTTCAAAGAACATTGAAGACTTTACCATATTTCATAAATGGCATTTCCAAAACCATATTGGCACTAGTTTCTCAACCTATTTTACAACATGCAACACCTGGTCTCTTGCTTAGTGTGATTTCAAAGGGGCTGGTATGATTCTTCTGAGTATCCTAAATCTCCCTGGATGTCCTGTAATTGCACAATTTTATTCCCTTATTCCTTTAACATGTCACCTCCTACTTTGTTTATTGGTTCTAGTATACAATCCCTTGGGAAAGATAACATTAAATTTCATGAATTGTTCATACTGTGGATGAGTGAGTTTATTAGATTGGCTCCGAAGAGCTTGTTTAGGTTCAGATTTAGGAGGGGGAAGGGAGAGAAAGGAGGATATAGGTAAAATGGGCATCTGGGTTTGGGAGTGCTAGGTGAAAGAGCCCTGTCTTCTGAGGCTCTGCGTGTGATAGCCAAGGAAGCTTCATGTTTTGCCTGAGGCTGCCTCTGCCCACATCCTCCAACCGCACGCACATCCACGTGCCATTTAATTAGATAATTGTTGTAAACCTTTAGCAGTAACACTGTTACTGTTATGTCAAAATGTTCTATTTTTATATTAAAAATTGCTCTTTTTCTGGTTCTTGGGTGCACAATTTGTCTTCATCCCTGGTCTTAGAGAGCTTTTGGGGTTGTATCTAGTCTTGATGACAAAGAAGAGTTGAGAACAGGGAAGTGAGGGGATTTGAAGAATGTCAGTTAGAACTGTCACTGTGGGAGACACCTAGGGCTCATTCAGCTCTATTTTCTTTAAAATAAATTTATTTTATTTATTTTGTGGGGCCGCTTTGGGTCTTTGTTGCTACACATGGGCTTTCTCTAGTTGCGGTGAGTGGGAGCTACTCTTTGTTGTGGCGTGCGTGCTTCTCATTGTGGTGGCTTCTCGTTGCAGAGCACGGGCTCTAGGCATGTGGACTTCAGTAGTTGTGGTGCGCGGACTCAGTGGTTGTGGCTCGTGGGCTCTAGAGTGCAGGCTCAGTAGTTGTGGCGCACATGCTCCGTGGCATGTGGGATCTTCCCGGAGCAGGGCTCAAACCTGTGTCCCCTGCATTGGCAGGCGGATTCTTAACCACTGCGCCACCAGGGAAGTCCTCATTCAGCTCTATTGCCTCTTTCTGCCATGATACTCGGGAACACGTGGCAGAACTTCTTTTCATGGACCTGCCCTGCACCCACCTGGCAGATGAACTGATGCTCTTCATTCTGCTGGTAAAGCAAAGCTGCTGATGCCCTTGACACCTTGAATGCTCATAACTGCCAGTTCTTTAGTGGTTACCAGTTGGCAGTTGTATTTATTTCTACACTGTCAATGCTGGTTATACCTATTGTTGTAATTCCATAACTTAATTAAATAATGTGTACATGAATGAAATATGAACATGAAAGGCAAGACCTAATTTGAATGCTGGCAAAGACTTACTAGGAGAATCTCTTAGAAATGCTATCAAAATAAGTATGGGCAAGAATTATCAAAGACTGGTAAGGTATTAATATTTGTGGAAATACAGACAAGTTCTGCCCTCAGATTGCTTTTTCTGTGATCTTTAAGTTCTTGCTCTGCTGTTAAAGATCTAAAACTAGAAGCCATTGACTATACATTTAGGGTGTGGTTTATGCCAGAAAGAACATGCAGAGCTCAGTCAGCAGACCCACACTCAGAAAAGGCATTGGTCCTCCATCAGAAGATCTGCAGTGCACTTACTTTTATTTTTATATATATATATATATATATATATATATATATATATTTTTTTTTTTTTTTTTTTTTTTTTTTTTTTTGCGATACGCGGGCCTCTCACTGTTGTGGCCTCTCCCGTTGCGGAGCGCAGGCTCCGGATGCACAGGCTCCGTGGCCATGGCTCACGGACCCAGCCGCTCTGTGGCATGTGGGATCTTCCCGGACCGGGGCACGAACCCGTGTCTCCTGCATTGGTAGGCAGACTCTCAACCACTGCGCCACCAGGGAAGCCCTACTTTTATATATTTTAAGTTAACAAGATGCTTAAAGTATATACCTATGATGTTTATGCTCCTCCCTTTATTCAGCTTTTTAGTTAATCAACTAACTACTTTGTCTCAATGGCTTCTACTGTAGTTAGAAAGGTGTCTGTTCTTCTTTATGTGGAACTCAAAGGGCTTACTTTGTATCTAGACTCTGTCTAATTAACCAATATTATCTCACTCAATCCTCACAACAACCAAAGGAGTAGGCTTCATTACTATCTTCATTTTATAGGCAAATAGAGACAGAGAAAGGGAAAGTATGTTGCCCAAAGTAACACAGTAGATGGTAGATCCAGATTCTAAAGATTGACCCAGTGCTCATAACCATTGTGCTATTTATTTTTAAATATCTTAAGTCGTTTTCTGGCTTATTATGTGTATGGCTTCTTTTGGGGGACAGCGATGCTGGGGAGCAAAATTGACTGCCTGCCAATATTCCTTTATTTCCAGAAGGTGATAAAACACTAGTCGTTTCAGACACCGTGCTGAGGACAATCCTGTTAAATCTTGTGAAAGAGACAGTGTGGAATATGCCGGACTTTGCACCTCAGACCAATAATCATTAATGTAGATAAACACAGACGTGAGTGTACATGTGTGTGTGTGAGCACGAGCGCACATGTGTCCTCATTCCCTGTGGCTCACTGATGAGGAACTGGTATTTTAGTGCCCTTTTGTGCCACTGTGCTTTTAACTGCTGTTAAGATAAGGAGTAATGTCCCTCCAGCTGTACATAATAATGTTGTAATTCCATCAAGGGGCTTTGATAACTTCATAAACCCTGACAGAAAAGCTTGAGTGGATTTTCATGTCACCATAACACCAAGATGGAATTACAGCCTTAATTTACTGGGTGTACATTTTGGGGGGTACATTATTTAATGTTAAATCCTGTTAAAAACAGATCAGCTGATGCCGTCTGGCTCTATTTTGTAGTGGCATCCCAGCCTCCCCACAATTTTTGATCTTCGATTATTATTTTCTTCATTGTCCTAATTACCCTGCTCATCACCATGGTGAATATCTTGTATCCATCATACCTTCCTTTTTTTAGTTTACAGAGTGCTTTCTCTTCCCATTCATGATCCTGGTAGCCTCATAAGAACCTCAATACTTGCTTTTTTCTCTCCCCTGGAACATCTGAAATTTAGTTATTTGTGTTATATGGAACATATGTACGTTGGTCATTTTTTAAGAATAAAAGCAATGTGAGCCCTCTGAAAATTTTCAGACAGGGCAGGAAGGCGTAAGATGAAAAGTAAAGTTTCCTGTCCTTCTGCCTTCCCATAGTGCCTCTCCCCACAGGTGATCCCTGTTAATAGTTTCTTTATATCATTCCAAAAAAATTGTTCATATACCATAATTTATAGCATCCCAGAAAAAATAGTATACATTTCTTTGCCTGTCTATTCATTTATCTGTCCATCTCTCCTTTTCTGTTTATCCAAATGAGAAATGATCTGCCCCATGTCATTTTAAAATACTTAATTATATATCCTAGGCATCTTTCCATGTCATTATAAGTAGTTTTCCATCATTTTTGTAGCCACCACATAACAGTGTCAGTCATTTAAAAGTCTGTTTTCCAGATATTATTTTAGGTTTTAAAATGCGTGAGTCAAGGCTACCTCAGGTTGAAGAGGTAGGCTTACAGTAGCCAGATCTTGTCAGGACATATCTCAATCCAATCCACCAGAGAAAAAAGGAAATTTCTTTCTTATTTTGTAAATGATTTCCTATATTCTGTGTTTAATATAAAAATAGAACCTCCTGAAAATGTCATGCAATGCCACATTTCTGCGTGACTGGGAGCAGTTGAGACAGGGAGGCGTTCTGGACCAGGTGCCTGGAGACCAGCCATGTAACCTTGAGCCTTTCTGGGCCTCTGTTTCGTTTTTTGGGGGTGTGGGAGGGTACATTTATCTAGACCTCAGTTTCTCCATCTGCAAAAGAGGGCAATTCAATAGATCTAATAGAGGCTGAATGAAGGTTAGAAGCATGGGCTCATTTTGAATTCCAGCTCCAGCGCTGATTCACCATGTTGGGCAAGTTACTTAACCCCTCTGAGCTCAGTTTTCTCACCTGTAAAATGGGATTAATCATATCTGCCTCATATGAATGCTGTGGTCATTAAAAGAGATGCTTATTTTTGCCTTGATAAATGGCTTAATGAGTATTCTAAGGCTGCTTCACAGTTTATAGTTGATGAAGTAGCTTTCCTTAGACGAAGCTGAATTTTTCAGCTTTCAGGAAAGCTATTGTCTTTCCATAACTTAGCATTTATTATTGTCCCTTAGATCACAAACTTCTAATGTAATGAAATTGATTTTGAAATGTGACTTACAAGAGTTGGTCTCATTGCCTTATAGTTACATTATTGTTTGTTATTTTCTCTATCATAGCCAGGCACATGGTGGTTGCTTTGTAATCCTGGTTGATCCAGAGATTTGTGAACTTTGGATGTTGTACTGGGACGCTAGCTATAGAGGCTTTTCATGAATTCCTGACTTTGGGAGAAAAGTCTGCGCTCTCAGATGTGTGTTCCAGCCCACTTTCCGAAACTCTAATCCCTTCTCTTTTTAACAGAGAAGAACAACAGTCTAATTTGGATTTCCTAGTGTGCATGACTTTTTAATTTAACTTTTGCTCTGATAGACTTCCTGCGAGCTGATGTGTAATCCATAAAACACAGAATTAGCAGGCTGACACACTGGCCTAGTGCTTTGCGTTATGTTAAAAAAAAGAAGGCAGCAATATATTTTCTTAGGAAAACAAGTTTCTCTGGAGGACAGGTCTCCTAAGATAAACAGTGAGTTCTGGAGAGACATACAGGATAAGGCCTAGGCTCACCTCTGCACAGCGCTGACCCTGCAGAGCTGTCATTTGGAAAGTACACTGTTGTCTCCTAAAGATATTGCTGCGCATCCCAAGCTGGGAGCAGAGAAGGGAGTGTGGGGCAGGGTGGAGAGAGATCCATTAACCCGGTTGGTGTACAGAGGCAGCCAGAGACAATATAAATCTGGGAACTGCTCTGCGCGGTGAACGCCCCTGCAGAAGTTAGAGTAACAGACAAATTAGCATAATGTAATTGGCTGGTGGGGTCAGCCCCTGTCTGTGAGCACAAGCCGTTGGGAAGGTCGGGAGAGGCAGATAAAGGATTGTGGGGGGCAGCATTTTGTCTGTCACTGTGAAGGCGTTTGCATCTCACCACTGCATAGATCAGTATTACAGCCCTGGAGACAACCGCCTCCAAGTTAGTAAAGTTTCCATTTTTGAAAAATTCTTTCCTTGAAAACAAAATCTCAAAAATCCACTTCACTTCCCCTGGCCCCCAAACCCAAAGCAAACAAAATAAAACAATATAAGTAAAAAAGAATAGAAGAAGGTTTCCTTTTTTCTCTACTCAGCTACTTAACTCTCTCCACCGACTTTTGGAAGCTCCTTCTGGAACTTTGAAAACTGCGCGTTATCTTTTGACTAGTGAGTCTCTGGGTGATTAATTTGTCTAAATGACTTCACTCATTGCCTACTTGTTGTGCAAGCGCTTCCTAATCCTTTCTGTGGGCAAGCATAGATATATGTCTTTTTTTCTGGCCTAAGAGCTACACTTGCCTGTACAGAAAAGGACGCAGAGACACTCCCCTGCTGGGACAGAGGTGTTTTCCCTGCGCCATTTTGTTGCTCACGTTATTTTCAGAAACTTAGGAGAAGACCATCTACTGCGGCTGCCGTATATTTTTTAAAGTTTCGTTTGCTTTCTTTACCTCCCTTAAATTTTCTTTCAAACTTCAGGAGCTGAGTTGAGCTAATCAACATTGTTAACTAACTTCTCTGGTCAAGTTGATTGTCATCATTGTCTGGGACAATCCCCACTCTCGCTGTATCTGTATTCTCCACTCTGTCTTCAGGTCCCATTCCCCTTTCCTTCCATAGTCACCCACTGCAGTGTACTCATTATATTCTTAAGTCTCCACGTATCCTTATAAAAATACACTTGTGTGTATCTGTGTGTGTGGAGTGGCAATGTGCTATCAATCATCTGCTGTTACTTTTTGCATGCAACACTCTTTTAAAGATTCACCCTTGTTGCATACTTCTTCATTGCTTCTAACTGCTATATAGCATTTTATGGTATGAATCCACCCATCCTATTTATCTATTACCACAAACAATTTTAGAACATTTTCATCACCCCAGAAAGAAACCTCATACCTATTAGGCATCACTTCCTATCCTCCATCCCTCCAGTCCTAGGCAACCATAATCTACTTTCTGTCGCTATGGATTTGTCTATCCTGGACATTTCATATAAATGGAGTCATATAATACGTGGGCTTTTGTGACTGACTTCTTTTATTTACCATAATGTTTTCAAGGTTCATCTATTTTGTATCATGTATCAGTACTTTTCATGGGCAAATACTTGTCCATTGTATGGATAAACTTTTTTTTGTTTATCCATTCATCAGTTGATGGACATTTGTGTTGTTTCCACTTTTCAGCTATTATGAATAATGCTGGTATGAACATTTGGGCACACATTTTTTTGTGGACATAAGTTTTTTGTATGGCTTGGGAATATACCTAGCAGCGGAATTGCTGGGTCCTATGGTAGCTCTATGTTTAACTTTTTGCTGAACTGCCAGACTGTTTTCCAAAGTGGCTGTACCATTTTACAATCCTAACAGTTTGAGGATTCCAATTAGGGTTCTTCCTTGCAGGGACAGACTGCCCTGGCCTGACAGGTGGTCAAGACCTTATTGAGGTGAATGGGAGGATGTGCATGGAGCTTGTATGTTATATGTAGGCTGCAGTCTCTTTATCTCCAATAGGAGATATTTATCTATCTATCTCTAGAGAGAGAGAGGAGAGAAGAGAGAGAGAGAGAGATAGGACTAGGAAATCTGAAGCTTATAGAGCAGATCAGCAGCCTCGAAATTTGGGTAAGAGTCGATGAGTCCAAAATCTATAGGCTGGAAACTCAGGCAGAGTTTCTATACTGCAGTCTTGAGGCAGAATTGCTTCTTTTTTGGGAAACCTCAGTCTTTGTTTTTAAGGCCTTCAACTGATTGCATGAGGCCCACCCGCATTATGGAGGGTAATCTGCTTTACTCAAAGTCTATTGATACTAACGTTAATCACATTTTAAAAGTACATTCACAGCAACATCTAGACTGGTGTTTGACCAAACAACTGATGACCAAAGCCTAGCATAGTTGACACATAAAGTTTACCATCACACCTCTGGACTCTTGAACCACTCACTTGGCCTGTACTCATATGTAGGCTAATGACCTCTGGCATTGTCTTCTTCTGACATTTAACTTCATAAGTATATAAGGTTTGTCTTGCCAACTTCTTGAAGACAGGCATCATATCTTATACTTCCAGTGGGTTCCCCAAAATGCCTAGTGGGGTAATCCACATGTCATGCTTAATAAACTATTGTCCAAATGTGAGTGCACAAAAGAAGTGGCTTTTTAAAAATAACATCAGTGTAAATCTTTGGGGTGAAGAATTGATCTTTGGTATTTTGCATCCCATTCTCTTTACCCCCCAGTTACAAACCAAAAGACTTGAACAAATTCTCCAGACAATTTTTGATTTGAATTTTAGTAGCATCAGTTTTTTGGCCAGGCAAGCATTTCATTTCCCTTCTCTGGTATCAACTTGAGTTTAAACTCTGAAACTGACCTATAAATTTGATGCTCTTCTGGTCATTTTCACACCTGAAACACCTGGCTATCGGTGGGACATTCTGTGTCTTGAAAGTTCCTTTTGATTCTTGCAGCCCCATCTTTCCTAGCCCTTTTTAGCTTCCTATTCCATACCCTAGACAATTATATGAATGATGCCCCAATATATTTTGGGGTGTTTGATTCCAACTTTGATGAAATGCAGTGGACCGAGTGAGCTCTGTGGTTTTCCCAGTCACTGGCGAAATGTTCCTATGATGTATTAAACTGTCTCAAGCTTACACAATAGAATGACTGTTGTCAGTGACAGATGACATTCATGGTACCACCCTAAAAGCAAAGAATAATTACAGTCAGATAATTGAGCACCAGGGCATTGGTGGGGTCAAATGGAGTTAAAGAGAGCTAAGCATACAGAAACGTCCAACTCGAGGTCTTACATGTGTTGGGAACGTTCCAAAATTCAGAGCATAGAAATCCCCACCCATGATGCTAGCTAGCTCAGTAAAGTTTCCAGAACATCTGAATCTTTATTGCCCTTTGAAAAACATAGCAGATTCTTCTTTTACCCACATGGCCAACTGTCCTGAGGGCTAATTAACCAAAATCATATTTTTTCCTAATTACTTCTTTGTTAAATACTACCACACATTATTTTCTTTATGAGTTTTCCCTAAGCCAGAGACATCCAAACTTTCTCAGGTCCAGGCACTCTTAGTGCTTCAGTAATTTTTTCATGGCACGCCTTGGCCAAAAGAAATACCATATCATTCTGCTTATTAAGTAGTTAGGTCCAGACATCTTCATAAGTATACAAACATCTCAGTAGCTATTTGAAATAAATAATACATAGATATTGAAAGAAAAAAGAAAACATTTATTTCATTCTTAAATAATTATAATTACTTAATGGAGTATTTGTACCTGCTGGACTTCCCACAAGTTCTCAAACCTTAGAGTCAGATTGGACACCACCACCCTTGTTTTCTGTTCCACATTTATTTTTGCGTGATATTTACTTTTTATCATGGTGATCAACCAAAATCCAGCTTTGCAAAGATGTGATATAATCAAAGGAATGTAGCATGATCTAATGTTGAAACACTGATGGCCTCAAGTTTGCACAGTGTCCAGCAGATTGCCATGTTTCCCTCAAACTCTACAAGATCCTGCTGCAACCCTGTGAGTTCAGTGTGGCACCCTGGGGCATCTCGGTGCACAGTTTGGGAAACGCAACTCTAGGCATTAAATGTGAATTATTAGATCAGACATTAAATCTGGGAAATCTAGGAGGAATGGGACTTTCTGACTTGTCCTTAAGACTAAAATTTCTCTTCAGGCAGTCATATTCTGAGATTTATACCTATACACCTAGCTGTTCTTCATTTTCATAGGAAACTATATGTTTATGTTCAGGGTAGCATTTCTCCCCCTCTTCCTTTTCATTCTCTATGTTTTGAAATACATACAACTTGCCATTTCCCACTCTTTTTTTTTTTTTTTTTTTTTTTGCGGTATGTGGGCCTCTCACTGCTGTGGTCTCTCCCGCTGCGGAGCACAGGCTCCGGACGCGCAGGCTCAGCGGCCATGGCTCACGGGCCTAGCCGCTCCCCGGCACGTGGGATCCTCCCGGACCGGGGCACGAACCCGTGTCCCCTGCATCGGCAGGCGGACCCTCAACCACTGCGCCACCAGGGAAGCCCTGCTATTTCCCACTCTTATTCCTTGTCAACAATCGTATGAGCCAGAACAGCCTGGTGAGCAATGCTGTTTACTTTATTGGTTGCCTGTTATTTTTGCACTGTCAACTTTCCGTTTTATTTTGGTTAGTAATTATTATTAAGCATCCTAAGGATGAGAAACCTAGTACAGAAACTACATATGGGGAAAGAGAAAATGCTGTTTTCTCACAGAGGTTACACACTGTGATGCTTGTAATTTCTGATGCTTTGCTTCAAGCCCTTAGCTGTTTGTGAGCCAGCAGATGTCACATGAACTAAGACCCCAGAGAGCATCAGCCACTTGCTTGGTTTCACGAGCCTGTGCTCTAGTGCCTGCAGTGAATTTTAATGCCGTGGCCTTTGGCTGCTTTTCTGAAGAAGTCTCATGACATCACTAAGCTTCAGGCTCAATGCTATTTTAGCCTTACTTTATGTCTCTTTTTATTCTAATAAAGATTCTGCCCCTGCTGCTTCTGCTGTTGTTGCTGCTGCCCTTGTTTCTCCCCCTCCTCCCTCTTCCGCCTTTTCTACCACCACCTCCTCCTTCCCCTCATTTTTCTTACGAAGGTGTCCACCATTTCTCTTGCAATATCTGAGCCCCAGGGGGCTAAACACCAAGCCCATTGGATGAGTGGCTACAGCAGCTGGAGGTCCATGGTGTCTCCCAGGTCCCCAGATCCAGGACATCTTTCCAACGGACAGGGAGACTGGGAATAGGAACGCTGCCCAGTTGTGGAGGTGGCGTAAGTCAAAGTTGGAATGAAAATGGCCATCCTTGGTCATTTGTTTCACGGTACAACCAAATAAATGACTCCCTCAGTTGCTGACCCTGCTCTCCTCCGTCCCTTCTGCATTTTCTAACTCCTCTCCCCCAGCATCGTCCCCCCTTCCATCTCTCTCATCCATCCTTTACTGCCTCAACGTCTCCACTCAAATTTTGCATTCCACCTTTGACTCCAGCCTGTAAAATGTTCTCGCCGCTGTCCCCAGTCAGGTGGAGGCTGCCATAACTCCTGTGTGATATCAATAACCCACGCTGGCAAAGCCAATGAGGTAATTTTCCCTGAAGCTCTAAATATAATTTAACAAGTTAAACACTGTAGCATTGTGGTAGATGCGCTATTAAGGGACTGTAAATTGCTTACATAGCATCAATAAACACAGTGCCCTAAAGCGAGGGGCTGTTAAGACTCTATAATCTAAAGCAGCACTAGGAGTATCACCCCAAGGCTTTAACGTCACGTCAGATAAAAACAAAGTGGCTGAAGTCTTTAGTTGATGCCAAATGTACTCAAGAACACAACAAGCTTCAGGGGGTAATTACTTTCTGAGTGCCTGATGTGGATTCGCTGAGCAACACATCTGTTATCATACTTGCCAATGATTAATTTGATTCTTCCATTTCCACAGAAAATGGGGGAAGTTGATGGTTACAAGTGCCAAGCCAATTGGTATATGGCCCCCAGAGAATAATGTATCATTTTCTTGGGATAAGAACAAAAGTTTTAGTATAATCTACTCTCACACTTTGGATTATACCCCATAGAATTATGTGTATAGAAAAAGATTTGGGGTAATTAAATTATCTTTGGCGTTGTTGAAAGGGTGCAGAGTTGTAAAAGTTAATGTCCTCTTTTGGAAGTGAAATAATTCGTGTTTCAGGTTTTGTAATCCTTAAAGCTTCTCTCCCCTTCTTTCCCCTTCCCCTGATGTGCACCCAACCCTAGTCAAATCCTTGCACAAAACATACTCCTTCTGCTGTTCCTTCCCAGGTTCATAACCTCAGCCAACTGGTGACTAACCCTTTCTGTGTTTTAACTATTATCCAGAGTATTTGGTCTAAAGTATTCGCATTTGAGTTCTGGAAAGCTCTTAGCATTTTACAAATGTTACCTCATTAATCACCACAACCATCAGACTGACAGTGTTTGCCTTATATTAAAAGCTGCGGAAAAAAGAAAGCTCACAGTGGCCTGGGGACCTGACCAAGGTTGCTTGGTGAGTCAGGGTGGGGAGAGGGAGAGGACTTGCCATCTCAGGCACCATTCCATCCCCCAGACCTTGCACCTTCTCACCGAGGAACACCCCTAAAACCCTCTGGGGTAGGGCCTTCAGGTCTGCAGGATCTCCGGGTCACCTTTGTGATTTCTGAATATTTTGTTCTTTGTTTCTAACAAGCTAGCTGAGGTACAGTTAAGCCTGAACAAAAGCTCCTGAATAAGATTAAAAAGTTTCCTTTGTTTCGTTACAATCAGGACCATCTTAAGATGATGGGGACTTTTCACCTTGTTCCTCTAGGCTCTAGTATAAGATACCAATCCCTGGAGGACAAGCAATAACTGTGAAAGAAGGATGCATCACTGGGGTTCAGAAGAACAGGCAAGATGCCCTCTGCTTATTTACTACCAGCAATAGCAACTCACCTTTCAACTGGGTGGTCCTGAGATTGCCCCTCTGCCTTTTCAGCCCCATCCTTTGGGCTGCATGTTGTGTTGCTTTGGGACTTTTCTCATCGGGGTGCATCCGAATTCTGGCTAACTGGGTTCACAGCAGAAAGATGGTTGAAGGAGGGGGATGACAGCATTATTTGACCTGGACCTAGCAGTCCACTTGGAATGGCATTGGTTCTGGGGCTGCGTTGAAATTCATTCTCTGTTGTGAAGGTAGGCAAGATCTGGGAGATATTGATACTTTTTACACATAGATGACTAAAACTGCTTCCAGCTGGTCCAGGCATCTCTGCTGGGAAATAGGCCACACTCCAGGAGATGTTTCAATTGATACCAGTATGCCAGGCTCACTACTACGCATCTATCACTAAGCATGGGGGCGGGGGGTGATTCAATTTTCTCTCCTGGCTTTCTTCATGCAAAGAAGATACACTCAAAGTACGCTACTTTTGATGATAAATTATAAAAATCCTAAGATCAAAAAATTTTCTAAACAAGAACAACTTCATCTGAATTCTGAGATGCTTTAGTTAATTTCCAAATTCTGTGGCACTGCAGGATTCCCCCTCTTCTCACCCATTCCTAATTCATTTCTTAAAACACAATCTAGATATATCATGGGAGATGCACCATTACTTTCCCTTCTTTCAAGTAATGCATTTTTGTGTAAACATGTTGTTTATGACAGAATCTTTTTTTTTAAATTTATTTATTTATTTTTGGCTGCATTGGGCTGCATTGGCTGCTGCGCGCGAGCTTTCTGTAGTTGCAGTGAGCGGGGGCTACTCTTCGTTGCAGTGCGCGGACTTCTCCTTGCAGTGGCTTGCTGCAGAGCACGGGCTCTAGGCCCGCGGGCTTCAGTAGTTGTGGTGCTCAGGCTCAGTAGTTGTGGCTCACGGGCTCTAGAGCGCAGGCTCAGTAGTTGCGGTGCAGGGGCTTAAGTTGCTCCACTGCATGTGGGATCTTCCTGGACCAGGGATCGAACCCATGTCCCCTGCATTGGCAGGCAGATTCTCAACCACTGCGCCACCAGGGAAGCCCCTATGACAGAATCTTTTATGGATGCTTTGTGTTGCCTTTGCTCAAGAAAATACATTTTAAGAGAATTCTCCCCAGCGTGGCATGTAATGTTTCATTAGCCAACATAACCTTGTTTATTTGCTTTTTAAAATTTTATTTGGGAAAGGAAATCAATTTGCACCCCTGACACGCTGCCAGGTTCCTGTTTATAAGCACACAATAGGCAGCTTGGAGGGGGCAAAAATAGATAGTTTATGATTTCAGCATTAAGTATGACACAATCTGTATATGAAACCATAGAGGCAACAGTGTTTTCCTGTCCCCGCAGTCACGCTCTGCAGTTTAAGCTTTTTTGTCAGCGCATTATCCAAGTATGCACGAAATAAGTGGTCCTAATTGTGCCGGGCACTTTAAGTGTGAGGAAGAATTGTCAGAACAAAAAGAGCTCTTAGCTGGGGTTTTTGTTGTTGTTGTTGTTTTAGAAAACACTTTAAGCAACTGGCTGGGACTCAGCCCTGTAACTGTGCTGTGCTCTGGGGTAAGCGTCCCTGCAACATAATTCAGAGTGTCCTCAGGCCCTCTGCTGTCAGAGATTCCGATGGGCTGGGGGGAGATGGGCAGGACCTGAAGGCCAGTGTGCCCAGCATCGAAGAGAATCCCTTCCCCCTCACTCTAGGCCCCTAAGGGTGATGTGAGGAGATGGTCATCCTCTGGACTTGACCCTCACTCCTGCCTTCTTTGAGTGTTCATCTGCCTTTCTCTTGCCCAAGATGAAATCATTACATTATTGGTCCAACATATTCAGGTCCAAAGGTGACCCTGAGATAAAGTTACTCTCTCCACTTCACAGAAGTTAAACTCTCTACAATCATCCATTATAGCAGAAAGAACACTGAATTAGGAAGCAACAGATCTAGAGTCTAGTCCTATTTCTGCCTTCATTTAGATGTGGGCCACTGGTGCGGTTGCTTCTCCTTCTCTGGCCTCCATTTTCTTCTCTCTAAAATCAAGGAGTTGGATTACAGGGTCTCTGTGGTATCTTTCATCTTGCAAGGTCTGAGAGCAGCTACGTATCAGCATCATAGAAATCTTCTCCTGGAACTCGGAGTTTCTTCTTTCTTGTCTTCGCAGCCTGCATGCAAGCTGGATCTCCTGTGTTGGGTTTTTCCATCTGTGGTCCTGTTTCTATTCCTGATGAGGTGGAGATAACTTCATCCCTCCTTTTCACTGCCCCAGTTTCCACTGTTTCAGTAATTATTTTAACTTCCGTGAATCTGCTTTTTCTTTGTTCCTTTTCATGGTCCTAAATTGCCACTGAAACCTACGCTTAAATCCTGCATAGTTCCGCTGGCCAACAGAGTTAGTGTCTCCTGGCTTAGAGACCCTGTGCCTGGGGCAGGACAGGGTCCCTTTCCATCCCACCTTGCCATTTGCAGTCAGTCTGTAGCCGCAGCCTCTTATTGAATCCCTGAAGTTCTTTTCCAGTTTCTTAAAGTGATTATTTCGCTGAGCTTGTAACAAGCTCTAGGTATGCTCTGGATGTGAATTTAGAATGTTCACATGGATGAGTCAAGGAGGGAAGCCAACTTGGGGTGGGGGAAGCTTGACTACAAGGGGAATCTTCCATTATTCATCTCTGCTAGTGATTAGAGGGCACTATTGGATAGATATAATTGGATCATATCCCAGAAATCAAGATAAAAGACCATAAATAAGCATTTCACCCTCCTCCTTCCAACACTGGCTAAGCAACCCCCTACCCACACTCCACAGCCTCCGCTTGAATTTTGTTCAGTCTGTGCTAAGGCTCAGTGAACTAGAGTTATCTTAGAAAGAGTAAGCACCACTCTGTGTGTGTGGTGTGTGTGTGCACAGAAAGCTTCCCCAAAGCTTGCACGTGCTAGAAAGATAGGTTTTCTGAATTCCCTCTCGGCAAAGATAAAAACTCAGTGTCAATTAGGTCTTTTCCTTCAGCTGCCATTGGAACAGCACTAAAGACCTTTCAAAAGAGTTCTTGACGGTTCTAATCCCAGTAAATGAAAGGGAAGAGAGAAAAGGGAAAGCGGTACCATTTAACCTTGTCAACACTTCTTCAGATATTGGAGCCTAAACCGCTATCAAATGTGGAGATGTGAAAAGATGTTTGAATGAATGGAGCAACACCCAGGACGTGGCTTGGGGGAATGGTCGCTTCTTCTGCCAGCAGATGATTAGATTTGATGCCTAAACACTGTCATCGTTCCATTAAAAAGGGGATGGAGAATTAGTTAGCTACCCAGAGAAACCCAGTATTATGTATAAATGCAGAACTTACTTGCAGGCTAAGCTGCTTAACCAGGGTGAAGATAATACAAGCAGTTCAAATACTTTGTCCTTCATCTTTTGCCCTGAATGAATATGCCTTTTACTAATGATTATAAACCTTTAAAATGGCTTTTCATGGTGAGATTCTGTTTCAGTTTCTAAATGCATCTGTAGGGGTTTGAAACTATCTCATAAAGTGACTAGTAAACAATATAGGTATGAAAAGACATATGAAAAGTATTTTTTTAATACATAGGCCTACAATTGGTTTCTTTAAAAGTAACCAGACAACAGATACATATATGTGTATGTATACACACACACACACACACACACACACACACACACACACACACGTATCATCGGCTTAAGGACATGAGCATCAATGCAGAGGAAAAGATGTAGGCCTTTTGTCCAAGGACTCATTTACTAAAAGCTTCTACAATTTGAGTGTGTTTCTTTGCTTTTTCTTTCTTATTTTCTGCATGGCATGGGCTGAGAATCGAATCTGACTTCCCACATGGCAGGTAAGAATTCTGCCACTGAACCACCCATGTATCTGGGTGTGTTTCTTACGTGGGTCCCTAACTCCCCTGAGATCTCATCTTTGTTTTAGGTTTATAAATATTGTTTCTTAGCCATCAACTAATCAGTAAATTTGTTCCACCTTAAAGTTGTCAGTGGAGAAGCGTCGCAATGGGATGAAAATGAACTCAAGATGGCAAATTACAGAATGTTCAAGTTGCCGAACACCAGGACCCTATAGATTTGGTGTCTGACCCCGAGAGTGAAAGGCTGCCGTGGGAGATCACCTAAATACAAATATCTCATTGGCCTTAGTGCTTACTTAGCAAGCCAACCCGTAAGTCCTGACTCTCTAGGGTAGAAAATGCAGCTTCTAAATGGATGCACTTTCCTCCCATCCAGTAGCTGACAGAAAGGAGAGCTGAGCTCAGCACAGTACTGGCGTTATGGTACCTAGACACCAGGTGCCAAATTCTTCCCTCTGTGATTCCCATGTGTGAAAGCGTGCTTATGCCGAGCCCAGTTGTTTCACCAGGAGGAAGGTAGACAAGTCGGAAGCTGTGGCCTAAAAGTAAGACCTTGTTTTCGGGGTGTGTAATTGGGTTCAGAGGAGCCTTACCTGTCCTGGCTCATCTTTGTGGGGTGGAGCTGGCACACGTGGGATGGGTGCATCTTAGCTCTGCCTTCTGTTGTTTTTATCAACCCAATCATGGTTTGTTAGGCACATGGGTAAATACAGAGCTAGTTCAGTTAGCGAAGTCCTGCCCTTAGATGGTTCAAATGAAAGGAAAGGAAATAAAGGTACAGATAACATTTTTTTTTTTTTTAAGTTATAGTAGGTGGGGTGGAGTGAAAAATGTCACTGGGTCCCAAACTGGGGTTTCTTATCTTTTATCATAATGTATATATAAATATACATTATAAATAATATATATAGACTGTATATATACACACACTGTTCTGTGTGTGTGTGTGTGTGTGTGCTTTCAGAGGAACTACCTGAAGAGATATAGTAAAAGATTAATTTTTTCTGCATGTTAGGATGATAGGTAATTTTGTTCCCACTTATTTTTTTCTTGTATAAATTTTCTCCATGAACAAGTATATTACAGATACATAGCTTGTAAAGTAAAATAATGCAAGTTTAATTGGAACATAGTTGTACTGCATATTTTCTGATTGTCCATGCAGGCCCATTTCCCCCTTTTCCGCTCCGCTGTCTGCCCTGCAAGGCTGACCCGTTGACACCACATGAATGAGCACCTTTAACCTGTCTTTTCCCACTGGATCTGGGCCAATGACCACAGGGGCACCACAACAGGTTCCAGAGAGGGAAGAAGGGGAGCCTGAGGGTCTGTTCTTACAGCTCCTTCAGTTAGTCACCTGCTTTGACTAAGGGTCACAGTTCTGGCCAGGTGCCCTCTCCACACAGCTCTCTCCTTCCCTGGTCCCGCTAACCTCTTCTCTCCCCTGAGTCCTGGTAACCTCTCCTTTCTCTCACTCCTGGAAGCCTAGGGATGCTAACAGCTCCCTGCTGAAACTGGGCCCAGGGTACTGCACTATGGCTTGTGCTTCCCTGCACTCTGCCCACAACTTTGCAGCTAGCTCCTCTGCTAATCACTCCTCAAATTACCCATTTTGAGCATGCAGTCTGTTTCCTACTGGGACCCAAAGTGATACAGTAGTCAGACACTCTGAAATTGTGCATTTACCTGTAGTAATTCTGCTAGATTAACTAAAGCATCAGTTTTCTTGTGTGACTAGAATTTTATCAACATTATGAAAGAGTAGGTCTGATGGTATGATGGAGTGAAATGAGATTTTAGAAATCAAGGAATGTGAAACCTTCAAAAGACAAATTGTATAGAAAAATGAATTCATGACTCTTAAGGAAGTGTTTTAAAAACATGAGATCCAAGGGAGGAAAGTCCTAAAAGAGATCCTTGGTCATCAAAAAAAAAAAAAAAGAAAAAAAAAAAAAAAAGCCATTGGATTTTTTTCTTTGTTTAACATCTTTATTGGAGTATAATTGCTTTATGATAGTGTGTTAGTTTCTGCTTTATAACAAAGTGAATCAGCTGTACATATACATATATCCCCATATCTCTTCCCTCTTGCATTTCCCTCCCTCCCACCCTTCCTATCCCACCCCTCTACGTGGTCACAAAGCAGCGAGCTGATCTCCCTGTGCTATGCAGCTGCTTCCCACTAGCTATCGGTTTTACATTTGGTAGTGTATATATGTCCATGCCACTCTCTCACTTTGTTCCAGCTTACCATTCTCCCTCCCCATGTCCTGAAGTCCATTCTCTACATCAACGTCTTTATTCCTGTCCTGCCCCTAGGTTCTTCAGAACCAATTCTTTTTTTTTTTTTTTTAAGATTCCATATGTATGTGTTAGCATATGATATTTGTTTTCCTCTTTCTGACTTACTTCACTCTGTATGACAGACTCTGGGTCCATCCACCTCACTTCAAATTACTCAATTTCGTTTCTTTTTTATGGCTGAGTAATATTCCATTGTATATATGTGCCATATCTTCTTTATCCATTCATCTGTCGATGGACACTTAGGTTGCGTCCATGTCCTGGCTGTTGTAAATAGAGCTGCAAGGAATATTGTGGTACATGACTCTTTTTGAATTATGGTTTTCTCAGGTATATGCCCAGTAGTGGGATTGCTGGGTCGTATGGTAGTTCTATTTTTAGTTTTTTAAGGAACCTCCATACTGTTCTCCATAGTGTATCAATTTACATTCTCACCAACAGTGCAAGAGGGTTCCCTTTTCTCCACACCCTCTCCAGCAATTATTGTTTGTAGATTTTTTGATGATGGACATTCTGACTGGTGTGAGGTGATACCTCATTGTAGTTTTGATTTGCATTTCTCTAATGATTAGTGATGTTGAGCATCCTTTCATGTGTTTGTTGGCAATCTGTATATCTTCTTTGGAGAAATATCTCTTTAGGTCTTCTGCCCATTTTTGGATTGGGTTGTTTGTTTTTTTGGTATTGAGCTGCATGAGCTGCTTGTATATTTTGGAGATTAATCCTTTGTCAGTTGCTTCATTTGCAAATATTTTCTCCCATTCTGAGGGTTGTCTTTTCATCTTGTTTATAGTTTCCTTTGCTGTGCAAAAGCTTTTAAGTTTCATTAGGTCCCATTTGTTTATTTTTGTTTTTAATTTCATTTCTCTACAAGGTGGGTCAAAAAGGATCCTGCTGTGATTTACATCATAGAGTGTTCTGCCTATGTTTTCCTCTAAGAGTTTTATAATGTCTGGCCTTACATTTAGGTCTTTAATCCATGTTGAGTTTATTTTTGTGTATGGTGTTAGGGAGTGTTCTAATTTCATTCTTTCACATGTAGCTGTCCAGTTTTCCCAGCACCACTTATTGAAGAGGCTGTCTTTTCTCCATTGTATATTCTTGCCTCCTTTCTCAAAAATAAGGTGACCATATGTGCGTGGGTTTATCTCTGGGCTTTCTAACCTGTTCCATTGATCTATATTTCTGTTTGTGTGCCAGTACCATAGTGTCTTGATTACCGTAGCTTTGTAGTATAGTCTGAAGTCCGGGAGCCTGATTCCTCCAACTCTGTTTTTCTTTCTCATGATTGCTTTGGCTATTCGGGGTCTTTTGTGCTTCCATACAAATTGTGAAATTTTTGTTCTAGTTCTGTGAAAAATGCCATTGGTAGTTTGATAGGGATTGCATTGAATCTGTAGATTGCTTTGGGTAGTATAGTCATTTTCACAATGTTGATTCTTCCAATCCAAGAACATGGTACATCTCTCCATCTATTTGTATCATCTTTAATTTCTTTCATCAGTGTCTTATAGTTTTCTGCATACAGGTCTTTTGTCGCCTTAGGTAGGTTTATTCCTAGGTATTTTATTCTTTTTGTTGCAGTGGTAAATGGGAGTGTTTCCTTAATTTCACATTCAGATTTTTCATCGTTAGTGTATAGGAATGCAAGAGATTCTGTGCATTAATTTTGTATCCTGCTACTTTACCAATTCATTGATTAGCTCTACTAGTTTTCTGGTAGCATCTTTAGGATTCTCTATGTATAGTATCATGTCATCTGCAAACAGTGACAGCTTTACTTCTTCTTTTCTGATTTGGATTACTTTTATTTCTTTTTCTTCTCTGATTGCTGTGGCTAAAACTTCCAAAACGATGTTGAATAATAATGGTGAGAGTGGGCAACCTTGCCTTGTTCCTGATCTTAGTGGAAATGGTTTCAGTTTTTCACCATTGAGGATGATGTTGGCTGTGGGTTTGTCATATATGGCCTTTATTATGTTGAGGTAAGTTCCCTCTATGCCTACTTACTGGAGGGTTTTTATCATAAATGGGTGTTGAATTTTGTCAAAAGCTTTCTCTGCATCTATTGAGATGATCATATGGTTTTTATTCTTCAGTTTGTTAATATGGTGTATCACATTGATTGATTTGCATATATTGAAGAATCCTTGCATTCCTGGGATAAACCCCACTTGATCATGGTGTATGATCCTTTTAACGTGCTGTTTGTTAGTATTTTGTTGAGGATTTTTGCATCTATGTTCATCAGTGATATTGGCCTGTAGTTTTCTTTCTTTGTGACATCTTTGTCTAGTTTTGGCATCAGGGTGATGGTGGCCTCATAGAATGAGTTTGGGAGTGTTCTTCCTTCTGCCCTGTTTTGGAAGGGTTTGAGAAGGATAGGTGTTAGCTCTTCTCTAAATGTTTGATAGAATTTGCCTGTGAAGCCATCTGGTCCTGGCCTTTTGTTTGTTGGAAGATATTTAATCACAGTTTCAATTTCAGAGATTGTGATTGGTCTGTTTATATTTTCTATTTCTTCCCGGTTCAGTCTCAGAAGGTTGTGCTCTTCTACGAATTGGTCCATTTCTTCCAGGTTGTCCATTTTATTGGCATATAGTTGCTTGCAGTAATCTCTCATGATCCTTTGTATTTCAGCAGTGTCAGTTGTTACTTCTCCTTTTTCATTTCTAATTCTGTTGATTTGAGTCTTCTCCCTTTTTTTCTTGATGAGTCTGGCTAATGGTTTATCATTTTCTTTTATCTTCTCAAAGAACCAGGTTTTAGTTTTATTGATCTTTGCTATTGTTTCCTTCCTTTTTCATTTATTTCTGATCTGATCTTTATGATTTCTTTCCTTTTGCTAACTTTGGGGTCTTTTTTGTTCTTCTTTCTCTAATTACTTTAGGTGTAAGGTTAGGTTGTTTATTTGAGATGTTTCTTGTTTCTTAAGGTAGGATTGTATTGCTATAAACTTCCCTCTTAGAACTGTTTTTGCTGCATCCGATAGATTTGGGTCGTCGTGTTTTCATTGTCATTTGTTTCTAAGTATTTTTTGATTTCCTTTTTGATTTCTTCAGTGATCTCTTTAAGTAGTGTATTGTTTAGCCTCCATGTGTTTGTATTTTTTACAGAGTTTTCCTGTAATTGATATCTAGTCTTCTAGCACTGTGGTCAGAAAAGATACTTGATACTATTTCAATTTTCTTAAATTTACCAAGGCTTGATTTGTGACCCAAGATATGATCTATCCTGGAGAATGTTCCATGAGCACTTGAGAAGAAAGTGTATTCTGTTGTTTTTGTATGGAATGTCCTATAAATATCAATTAAGTCCATCTTGTTTAATGCTCAGTTATTTAAAACTTGTGTTTCCTTATTTATTTTCATTTTGGATGATCTGTCCATTGGTGAAAGTGGGGTGTTACAGTCCCCTACTATGATTGTGTTACCATTGATTTCCCGTTTTATGGCTGTTAGCATTTGCCTTCTGTATTGAGGTGCCCCTTGTTGGGTGAATAAATATTTACCATTGTTATATCTTCTTCTTGGATTGATCCCTTGATCATTATGTAGTGTCCTTCTTTGTCTCTTGTAATAGTCTTTGTTTTAAAGTCTATTTTGTCTGATATGAGAATTGCTACTCCAGCTTTCTTTTGATTTCCATTTGCATGGAATATCTTTTTCCATCCCATCACTTTCAGTCTGTATGTGTCCCTATGTCTGAAGTGGGTCTCTTGTGGACAGCATATATACAGTCTTGTTTTTGTATCCATTCAGCCAGTCTTTGTCTTTTTGTTGGAGCATTTAATCCATTTCCATTTAAGGTAATTATCGATATGTATGCTCCTATTACCATTTTCTTAATTTTGGGGGGTTTATTATTGTAGGTCTTTTCCTTCTCTTGTGTCTCCTGCCTAGAGAAGTTCCTTTAGCATTTGTTGTAAAGCTGGTTTGGTGGTGCTGAACTCTCTCAGCTTTTGCTTATCTGTAAAGGTTTTAATTTCTCTGTCGAATCTGAATGAGATTCTTGCTGGGTAGAGTAATCTTGGTTATAGGTTTTTCCCTTTCATCACTTTAAATATGTCCTGCCACTCCCTTCTGGATTGCAGAGTTTCTGCTGAAAGATCAGCTGTTAACCTTATGGGGGTTCCCTTGTATGTTATTTGTTGTTTTTCCCTTTCTGCTTTTAATATTTTTTCTTTGTATTTAATTTTTGATAGTTTGATTAATATGTGTCTTGGCGTGTTTCTCCTTGGACTTATCCTGTATGGGACTCTCTGCGCTTCCTGGACTTGATTAATTTTTCCTTTCCCACATTAGGGAAGTTTTCAACTATAATCTCTTCAAATATTTTCTCAGTCCCTTTCTTTTTCTCTTCTTCTTCTGGGACCCCTATTATTCGAATATTGGTGCATTTAATGTTTCCCAGAGGTCTCTGAGACGGTCCTCAATTCTTTTCATTCTTTTTTCTGTATTCTTCTCTGCAGTAGTTATTTCCACTATTTTATCTTCCAGGTCACTTATCCGTTCTTCTGCCTCAGTTATTCTGCTATTGATTCCTTCTAGAGAATTTTTACTTATTGTGTTGTTCATCATTGTTTGTTTGCTTTTTAGTTCTTCTAGGTCTCTGTTAAATTTTTCTTGTATTTTCTCCATTCTATTTCCAAGATTTTGGATCATCTTTAGTATCATTACTCTGAATTCTTTTTCAGGTAGACTGCTTATTTCCTTTTCATTTGTTTGGTCTGGTGGGTTTTTACCTTGCTCCTTCATCTGCTATGTGTTTCTCTGTCTTCTCATTTTGCTTAACTTACTGAGTTTGAGGTCTCTTTTCACAGGCTGCAGGTTCGTAGTTCCCGTTGGATTTGCTGTCTGCCCCCAGTGGCTAAGGTTGGTTCAGTGGGTTGTGTAGGCTTCCTGGTAGAGGGGACTAGTGCCTATGTTCTGGTGGATGAGGCTGGATCTTGTCTTTCTGGTGGGCAGGTCCTCATCTGGTGGTGTGATTTGGGGTGTCTGTGAACTTATTATGATTTTAGGCAGCCTCTCTTCTAATGCGTGGGGTTGTGTTCCTGTCTTGCTAGTTGTTTGGCATAGGGTTTCCAGCACTGTAGCTTTCTCGTCATTGAGTGGAGCTGGGTCTTGGCGTTGAGATGGAGATCTCTGGGAGATTTTTGCTGTTTGATATTACGTGGAGCTGGAAGGTGTCTGGTGGAGCAATGTCTTGAACTCGGCTCTCCCACCTCAGAGGCACAGGCCTGATGCCCGGCCGGAGCACCAAGACCCTGTCATCCACATGGCTCAGAATAAAAGGGAGAAAAAAAGAAAGAAAGAAAGAAAGAAGGAAAAATAAAATAATTAAAATAAAAAAATAATTATTAAAAAAAATAATTTAAAAAGAAAGAAAGAAGAGAGCAACCAAACCAAAAAACAAATCCACCAATGATAACAAGCGCTAAAAACTATACTAAAAAGAAAAAACCCCAAAACAAGTGGGCAGACAGAACCCTAGGACAAATGGTAAAAGCAAAGTTATACAGACAAAATCACACACAGAAGCATGCACATACACACTGACAAAAAGAGAAAAAGGGAAAAAAAAAATATCGTTGCTCCCAAAGTCTGCCACCTCAATTTGGGATGATTCGTTGTCTATTCAGGTATTCCACAGATGCAGGGTATATCAAGTTGATTGTGGAGATTTAATCTGCTGCACCTGAGGCTGCTGGGAGAGATTTCCCTTTCTCTTCTTTGTTCGCACAGCTCCTGAGGTTCAGCTTTGGATTTGGCTCCACCTCTGTGTCTAGGTCGCCTGAGGGTGTCTGTTCCTTGCTCAGACAGAACGGGGTTAAAGGAGCCGCTGATTTGGGGTCTCTGGCTCACTCAGGCCGGGGGGGAGAGAGGGGCACGGAGTGCGGGGCGAGCCTGCGCGGCAGAGGCCGGCATGACGTTGCACCAGCCTGAGGCGCACCGTGCGTTCTCCCGGGGAAGTTGTCCCTGGATCACAGGACCCCGGCAGTGGTGGGCTGCACAGGCTGCCGGGAGGGGAAGTGTGGAGAATGTCCTGTCCTTGCACACAGGCTTCTTGGTGGCGGCAGCAGCAGCCTTAGCGTCTCATGCCCGTCTGTGGGGTCCGCGCTGATAGCCGCGGCTCGCACCCGTCTCTGGAGCTCCTTTAAGCAGCGCGCGCTGATAGCCGCGGCTCGCGCCCGGCTCTGGAGCTCCTTTAAGCAGCGCGCGCTGATAGCCGCGGCTCGCGCCCGGCTCTGGAGCTCCCTCGCGCCCGTCTCTGGAGCTCCTTTAAGCAGCGCTCTCAATCCCCTCTCCTCGCGCACCAGGAAACAAAGAGGCAAGAAAAAGCCTCTTGCCTCTTTGGCAGCTCCGGACTTTTTCCCGGACTCCCTCCCGGCTAGCCGTGGCGCACTAACCCCCTGCAGGGTGTGTTCACGCCGCCAACCCCAGTCCTCTCCCTGGGATCCGACCTCCGAAGCCCGAGCCTCAGCTCCCAGCCCTGCCCGCCCCGGCGGGTGAGCAGACAAGCCTCTCGGACTGGTGAGTGCTGGTCGGCCCTGATCCTCTGTGCGGGAATCTCTCTGCTTTGACCTCCGCACCCCTGTTGCTGTGCTCTCCTCCGTGGCTCCGAAGCTTTCCCCTCCGCCACCCGCCGTCTCCGCCCGCGAAGGGGCCTCCTAGTGTGTGGGAACCTTTCTTCCTTCACAGCTCCCTCCCACTGGTGCAGGTCCCGTCTCTATCCTTTTGTCTCTGTTTTTCCTTTTTTTCTTTTGCCCTACCCAGGTATGTGGGGAGTTTCTTGCCTTTTGGGAGGTCTGAGGTCTTCTGCCAGCGTTCAGTAGGTGTTCTGTCGCAGCTGTTCCACATGTAGATGTATTTCTGATGTATTTGTGGGGAGGAAGGTGATCTCCGCGTCTTACTCTTCCGCCATCGTGAAGCGCCTCCAGCCATTCGATTTTTTGTGTATTTTTCTTTTCTTGAATTCTTGTTTTAAGAGTAAGGATCAGAAGTGGTCTGGTGCTTTTGCAGTGAAATGAGTGAGGGAGGGATGGATGTTATGAATGGGAACAGATGGATGAAGTAGGGAAATGTGGACTCACGGAGGCAGTTGTGATGGCAAACAGAGTGGCCAGGCCTCAGACATAGGCCTCACTGGGAGGTAATGTTTGAGCAAACTTTTGGAAAAAGTGAGGGAGGTAGCCATGAGGAGAATGCGAAGAAGCCTTCCAGCCTGTGGGAGCAGTGGCACCAAAGCTCCCACGTGTTAGCGGAACCTCAGGGAGGTCAGTGCGAGTCTGGAGCAGAGTGAATAAGATGAGAGGGTGGTAGGAAATGAGGTCACAGTGATGGGTGATATCTCGTAGGTTGGGGGATGTACCTTGCAGGCACTGTAAGCATGGAAACCATCTCATTGACCCCCATTGCACTTCTCTGGACACCTAAGGATCCAGAGAACCCAGGTTTCCAACATTTTTTAAAATGGGCTCTTAATATTCAGACAGGATTTCCAGAAGCTTCTTTGGGGATTGTCATCTCCCGTTGTGGCCAGTTACCCTGCGCTACATAAGTGCTGTTTGGTTCGCTGTGGTCAAGAGAAAAATGTTCTCTCTTTATATCAGGATTTCATCGAATCAGACAGACTGAATTGCTCACCAGTCACCTGTGTTGCATTATGCATTTGGGTTTTGCTCTAAGATTTAAACAGCAGTAGCTATGATTCAGTTTCCTTGGAAGCAATGGCAGTTCAAAGCTTATCCAACGGCCAGTTTCCAGGATAGAAATGTGCTGCTTAATTAATATCGATCATTAGAACAACCTCATAGGAACTTAGGTTAGTGAAGTACTAAACAATTTACAAAGCAAGGCCACTCATGGAGAGCCCCCTGACGGGTTCCACCAGCAGCACAATGAAGTGCGAGCCTCTTCCTTCGCTGTTGTTTCAGAGGAGGAAGTCTACCTAGTTGCACATTTTCCTTCCCACTGAGGATCACATTTCTATTTTACGTTCAGAGAGCATAATGCTGCCAAGTATTCAGGAATGCAGATGCCCAACCAGTGCTCCAGGCAGGGGAGTTTTGAAGCAAATTCATTTTAGTGGGCCAGCCCTACCTTCCAGCTCTTTTGGCCAGGAGAGAAGAGCTGAGGAATGGGGGCCTGGGAAAGGCAAGGGAGGGTCTCTCCTCAGACCTGTGCTGTATCATTAGCAGCTTTCAAGAGGGCGCTCCCTTTATACTTCTGGGCATTAAGCAAGTACTTCATTTTCTTTGAAATGGTGAAGAAATAGACCTCAGCATCCCTGTGGTAGTTTTACGTGCGCTCTTATTTTTAGTACTTTTACATTTCCTGGTAAGGAAGGGAGAGAAATTTGTTTGGTGATTCTAGAATGGGCCACTTGCCTGCTGCACAGCCGTACCAGGTGCTCAGTGTGACTTCTCAGCATTTCCCTGTGTGCTCAGTGCTGCTTTCATGGTATTGAAGCCCCTTTTCTTCCTTACGCCACACAGAAGCGCCAGCATGGCAATGCCGTTGGTGCCATCTCCTTACCTTTGCTGCACCTGCCTCGAGACCCCAATGTTTTGCTTGTTTCTAATCACTTCACTTTGGCTTTTTTGGGTCTGTTTTCTAGTTGCTAAGGAAGGCCCGTCTTGCCTCGCTTCAACCAGGGCTTGAGTTGACCAGACACCTGGTGGTTTGAGGAGACTGCTGAGCTGTGTTCTGGCCTCTGTGTGTTGATAGGACGTATGAGGACTCAAACCCACAAATGTTCCCTCTTTATATCTTTGGCTTAAGATGACCGTGTGCCCAACTTAGACAAGAGGAAATTGTAGACTGATGGCTCTTATTTCCGTATCATTACCTCGGAAATCATAATTCATGTATCCATTCAATCATTGGTCATCTAGTTCTGTGCCAGGCATGGAGCTTAGGCACTAGCGATAGAAGAGAAAACGAGGCAGGCACTGTCCCTGCCTTCCTGAAATTTATAATATGGTGAACTGGAAATAGTAAGTTACTGTGTGATCGGGATAAGAGGTGATAAAGCTCTGGAACTTGTGGGAAAGCAAAGAAAACAGCTATGGGAATCGTTATGGAGGTAGAATCAACAGACTTAAGAAGTTAAGAAGGATCATGTGCTTAATGGCGGATCGGATGCAAACCCAGACCTGTTGACTAGCCCTTTGCCCTCCAGACTGTGGTCTCATCAGCTCTAGATGATGCGTCTTTCCCTCTTTCTAGTGTGTGTGTGAGAAGGTATTTTTCTGACTCATTTGTTTTTCGTCCCCTTCTTTCCCTGGATTTCCATCTTCCCTCTAAACTGTAGGTCCTCTAAGAGAGTGCCCACTTTTCCTTTTTTGTCTTTCCACAGTATTAGTTACACTTACTGTGTATTCACTCAGCAAACATCTATGTGACAGGTGACAGGCATTGTATTAGGCCCTGAGGACAATGATACGAAATCACACCCTGTCCCTGTAACCAAAGTGTTCACAGCTAGAAGGGGAAAACTGACCCGAAGTATGTAAGTAAATGTACCCGTGTGTTACAGGAGCTTTGAAAGAAGTATGTATGGGATAAGATGGAGGACAGAGGAGTGGTTAATTAATTATAATATGGTGACGTGGAAATAATGATGACAGTTACACATTGTGATGTGCTATAAAGGCAAGGATTGGGGTGCTGAGGTAGAAGATAACAGGGGGATGGATATCTCTAGCTAGGGAGGTAGTGTTAGCATTGGTAGTCATCATGATAATAATAATTATAATAATGGCTGCTAACACTTATCGGACATTTAATGTGTCCAACATTGCACTCAGCTCTGTATTTACATTACTTAAATTAATCTTTATAAAAATCTTACAAGGTAGGGTTGTTCCTATGTGACAAATGAGAAAAATAAAGAGATGCTATAAACTTGCCCAAGATCACACATCATTCATTTCTTCACCGAATAATTGAATTTACTGCACATCTACGAAGTGCGTGACACTGGCTGTTGTGAGATGAACATGGACTATTCCCTCCTCCAAGTTTCCTGGAGGAAGCATTTGTGAAAATAAGTCAGGCTTTCTAATGGAGTTGTGGACAAAGCACTGTGGGAGAGCAGAGCAGGGAACTAACGGGGCCAGAAGGAGTGGGGGAAGGCTTCACAGAGGAGGGAGCGTCAGAGCTGGATTTGATGAATGAATTGACTGCAGAGAGGAAGTGCCATGTGCAAAGGTGAAAAAAAGACATGAAATGGTGTGGGATAGTCAAGAAGCATTGAGGTCTGTGTGTGTGAGTGGTAGGGGAGGGGCTGGGGAGGATGGGTTGCCAGGAGGTGGTGTGGGAAAGATTGATGGGGACCAGTTTGTAAAAGGCTGAAGTCGATGGGAAGGTACACATAGGAGGTCATGGATGTCCAGCAGAAGTGTTTAAGTAGGCTGGTGCTGTGAAGGAATGCACAGCTTTCTGGAAGAAGATTCTTGAGAAATGAGGAACCTTACCAGTTAGCAGTACAATGTACAGTGTCATTTTCAGTGGAGTTAAATGAATTTCTAACTTCCAGGATATCTGTATATACAACAGCCCCAGAAATTTGCTCCACTGTAATTCTAATAACCTGAATGAAATCCTAGTGCCGTTTCATTTGTTCTATCCCATAAGATGATATTTAGCAGAAGCAACCAAGACGGTAACGTGGGAGATAAGAGCAGAGACACGGACAGTCCAAGGCACTGAGAATCTGAACAGGAAGGAGCAGGATCTTTGAGAGACACCCCAAAACTCTTTCTCACAGTCAAGGGTGGCACCTGAGAAGACATTTATTGTCTTGAGCATTTTACTACAGTACTAAATGAATAGCTATAAAATGCTTACAGGGATGCTTCAGGGCTCTGCTGCCTCAAACCCAGTATTAGAAAGGATAACAGAGGTCTGGGATTGGAGGAGAGCATGGACCAGTCAGACGGATCTTGCTGTTCTGTATCCTGCAGACTGATGTCTAGAGCCCCAGTCAGGGAGACTGCCGGCTTCCTGGAAATGTGTGAGTGGGCCAAGGCCACTGAGGGTTACGTCAGTGTGCGAGCTGCCTTTCTACCCATTGCAAGAGAAGTTGCCTTAGAAGTTGAACTTGATCCAGACGTCAGAGAAATGGTCTCTTTCTCAGGCTTTCCCTGAGCTCTTGGAACTCTTAAGGAAGGTGAACTAACATCAAAGAGTGAGCTAGTGATGGTTGCTTGTTTGTTTTGGTAATTTGATAAAAGTATTGATCAACACTTTTTGAACTACAGCCTTCCCTCCCTAATCCTAATCTGCACTATTCATTGTAAATCAGTTTAGAAATGCCTATGCAGCCAACATGACCTCGAGACAAGGGTCGCTAATCAGTCACTTTGAAATAAATTAATGGTGTATTCCCAGGCTTTGCTAGGTGTGAAGACAGTGGTGATGACATTGATCCAAATTAATGGTATGATAGATAGACTGTAGTTCTCAGGATCACATACCAGCATCAGTTAATAACTTCTTTTCATGTCCATAGAAAGGATATCAGGTATACTTCATTTTTTGCCGTGTCACTTTCCGCTAGAAAATATTTTTACAGAGAGACTATAGAGGCAGTGTGGCTTAGTAGGTAACAGCCTGGATTCTGAAGCCAAACTGCCTAGTTCCGAGCTTCTCCACTTATTGGTTGTGTGACTTTGAGGACACTTAACCTCTCTGTGCCTCAGTTTCCTCATCTGTAAAATGGGGATAATAATCATACCAAACTCCTAGGCTGATGATAAGGATTAAATGAGTTTTCTGACATATGGTCATGCTGTGTAAGTGTTAGCCATTATTTATAATATTTCCATTAATATCAGTCATAGGGAGTAGCCACCCAGAATGAACCATTACTCTCTGAGCTTCCCATTCTAAACTTTACTAAAAGGAAAGAAGTACACATTTGCTGTCAGGCACTATGATGGAACATTTGTTATCTCACGTGAAACTCTACAATCCGGCCCATTAGATGATTATCTCCATTTTAAAGATGAGGAAGGTATGGCTCAGAGAACTTAAATAACATGCCCCAGATGATACAGAGCTGAAGTGAACTTGAGCCCAATTGCAGTTCTCATGTTTTCCTTCTGTACTTTTGTTCCTTTTAGAATTCTCCAGGGATAAGTAGCAAACTCTGAAAAAGCAGAATTAAAAGTGCATGTCAACGCTGGCATTTTCACAGTACCCTGTGCTCTCTTCTCCCTTCCTCTCCTGCAGAGGTTGCCTGAGATGGTGTCTTATCTTATGTGGTCCATCTTGCACTGTGTGACTATGCCAAGGAGAGAGAGGCAGCCTGCGTGTCCCCTGGTCTCCCCCAGCCCCCTGCCTTGCCTCCTCTAATACCTCACTGGTTCCTCTGTCATGGAGCAGCCCACCCTCTCAGTAAGATTCAAAACACTCCTACTGTTCCAGCTCCCGAGAGCACCAGAAAGGAGTCAACACCCTCCAGAATCCCTCCTACACCTCCAGAGAGCCTAGTGCCTTCCAGAAGATTAGAACCTTTGTTATCCTGTGAAAGTCTCAGACATCTTTTGGATGCAGTTCCTCGATGTTTACATCTGGGAAGTTCTGAAAGTCTTCATAACTGCCCGGGCATCATTAAGATGCAGACAATTCTGAGATTGCACAACTCAGCTTGTAAACACATGTCGGGATGACCCTGGCTCTTTATAGAGAAACTTACAAAGTTTCTACACCTTGGCAGTTGGAAAGAATATAGATTTGAAGATAACATTTTGGTACTTCATGGGAGTCAACATCATTTTGCCTCTATGCTCCAACCTTCACTTTCTCTGGTGGTCCACCTCCCTTCATCCTTCATTACCACACCCTAAAATTATAGTTGTTTGTAAGAGCATGGACGTACATTCATATACATCAGGTTGCTTTTTGCATATCGTATTCCAAGCCCATGCGTGCAGGACAATTACCACTCTACCTCCAGCTCACTGACTATGCATTCAAGACTCATTATTACCCTGGTTCTCATCCCATTCACGCCCTTTATGTCTCAGAACAACAGTGAATGGAGAGCAAGGTATATTGCAGGGCATGAAGGGAATAAGAAGGCCAAGGACATGGGGATAAATTTGAACTAAGGAGGGGAAAATTTAGGTGAAGGTGGTTTGTCTGAGGAGCTTATCATCTTTGATGTTTGAGGAATTTTACTTTTTGTTAGCTGTTTCTTGAATCATGATCCTTGGGTCTGGTGGAAAACTGTAATTTTTGGAAGGCTTATTTCTGCAAAAGCTTATGGTTATGGAGAAAAAGCAATGTTTGTAGGCCCGTGAATCAGAGTCTAAGGAGTCTGTTTGGATATTTAGTGTCTCATAAAATGTAACGTAGAAAAGACTTGTGGAGCATCAGAGCTGGAAAAGATCATGGAGACCACGTGGTCCTCACCCCTCCTTCTAGTGATGAGGCTGTGAAGCCAAGGGAAGCTGAATGATTTATGCAGGTTACATGGCTACAAGGAGGGTTAGAGAGACTGAGGTAGAAGAGACCTCCTGACTCCTAAACCAGTATATTTTCAACATTATCACACGTTACTAATCATTTGGAAGCATTTGAACCAAAGTATGAACCGTGTGTTATGAGAGAATCTTAGCAAGAAGAGACCTTGGAGGTCATCTAGTGCCATCTCCCTCCTGATGCAAGAATCCTCTTGGTGACATTAACAGATGGCACTACTCCCTACTGATGCTAGGAAGCTTAGTGCTTTATAAGGCAACTTGTTTTATCTTTGCCTATCCCTACATATTGGTAAATTTACCCCAACAAAAGGTCGAATTTCTATTTTTAAAGCCTCTGTCCAGGAGGAGTGAGTGTGGCCAAAGGGGAATGGAATGGTATTAGTGATGGTGTAGAGTTTTACTCCTAATGTAAGGATAACAATGCCTATCTTGTAGGGTCAGTGTGAGGATCAGAGGTGCAGTTTATAAAGTATCTACCATAATAGCTGCTTCAATAGGTACTCAAATTTTAGTTATTGTTGGCTTTTGTCATCATGATCCCATTTTTTGAAATTATGCCCTCTGGAGCGACATAGACTATGTCTAATCCCGCAAATATTTGGAAGGCAGTTAGCATGACCTCTAAGCCTTCTTTTCTTCAGACTAAATATTCCCTGATTCTTCTACCATTCTTCCTGTGATGCATTTTGGATGCCTCCATTGCTTTCATTCCCTCCTATTTGTCAATTTTCCCCTTAAACTGTGGTGGCCAAGTGTGGTCAGTCCGATGTGCTTGACAGTAGAATAATTACATCCCTTGATCTGGACATCGCACTTCTCCTACAACAACCTAGATTTATGTTAGCATTTTTGGAGGCCAGATCACACAGTTGGCTCAAGTAAAACCTTGTTCTACTATCCAGAATGTTAGCGACGTCTCCCAACATTGTGTCAACCACAGATTTGACAAGCATGATTTTTACATCTTCATCCAAGCGGTTGATAAAAATGTTGAACAAGAAAAGGCCAAAGGCTGAGCCTCCCGGAACACCTCTGATCCTTCCCTGCATATTGACATCCAACCGCTGTTTGGTGACGTTGTTGCACTGTGTGACTATGCCGTCACCAGCTCCAGGTCTACTCACCTATGCTAACAAAAATGACTCAGCAAGATATAGTCATTCTTTGTGTTTTTGAAATTGGATATTTATTTAAAGATAAAATACCATTCTTTTATCAAGGAAGACAGGTTTTGAACCCATAATTGGGAAAATGTGAACTCAGAAGTAATTTCATGTTTGAGTTACTATGTAATGCTGAAAGAAAAAAAAAAAAACAACTTCTCTTAATGTGAAATGATAATGCTCGCTTAAATTTGTTTATTTTTCCAAAATGTTTTGAAATTATTCTCTGGGTCTGGGGGAAGGAGGCTGGAGAATTTGCAGATTTCATGCGTTGGGGAGAAAGGAGATTTTTGAAATATTAGGATATAACTTTCAAGAGCTTTTTCCATCTCTGGTGGAGATCACAGAGACAAAGAGATCTCTTAAAAATGTTGGTGGGGGAGGGTGTGAAGTATATCCTAGATAGTCTTTTTTGATTCTTTTTAATGGTTCTCAGAGAAGATTCTTAAACTTTTTGAGGGGAGAGTTATTTCTTTCTCTCATTTAATGTGCTTTATGCTGAAGAAATCAAACCAGTGTCTTTGCACCAGGTTTCAAAATTTTTGAACAAGTTTTTCTTGGTCTCCATGGTGGAGGTTAAGAACGATTATGGACATACCATTTGAGCCAAAGTGCTCAAAGACTTGAAGCTCGTTTCTTGGTATCTTCCTTGAAGGGCTCGTTTAATGTTTTCTCAAAGGCTTTACTTTCTAATCTACGTTCCACGTTTGTGGCTTTCTTCTTAATTCTGATCCTGTCTATGTCTCTACCCCATAATCAAACAAGTATGTTAACATCTAACATATCTTAACATCTTTTATTGTGATCATGCTTTGAGATTTCAAGATAAATAGACAAAAGAGTTAGCATTCTCAAAAATCGCCCAGGTAATAAAAGATAAGATTTCATTATACTGACTATTCTAGGAATGTCATTTTATAATTTACTCATTCTCTCACTATTTACTGCAAGCCTATTGTGCCAGGCACTGATCTGGGCCACGGAGACTCAATGGGAAGTAAAGTTGGACTTAGTCTCTTCTCTCATTGTGCTTATATTCTAGAGGGAGAAACAGATATTGATCAAATAATCGAAGACAATTGTAAACTTGTGAAAAGTGCTGTGAAGGAGGGGGAGGTGGTGCCCTTCATTGGAGAGGTCAGGGAAGGCTTTCTCTCATGATGCTTAGTTTGTGATTTGAAGGTGGAGTCTGGGGAAGAGTACAGGTGGCAGAAAACAGCATATTCAGCTCTGTGCTGAAATGGAGCATCTTCAGTATGAGAGCAGGAAAATTCATGCAGGTGGAGTGAATCGCAGAGAGCCAGAGTGAAGGTGGTATGAGATGAGCAGGGGAGGTAGGAAGGGTGTCATACGGGCCTTGGAGGTCACACTGAGAGTGCTGTCGGGGTCTTCTGAACCATGAGAAGCCACCTAAGAAGCATGGAGAGGGTGGGCCATGTAGCTGGATTTGCGTGCGATGAGATCAGTTTTGCCTTTTGAAAGGGTGACTGTGGCTGTATTATGGGAAAGAGGAGGAAGGGAAATCAAGTGAATGACCAGGGACCAGTTAGGAGAGCACTTGTTTAATCCAGGAAAGAAGATGGTGGTTGGGTGGAAGTTGGTGGAAAAAGAGACGGAAAGAGAAGGATGCTTACATTGAATTTATGGTACTTGGGGACTACATGTGGGGGTGATAGAAAAGAGGTGCCAAAGGAGGGTTCAGACATTTTATATTATTGTTTGTGAACTTAAAGAGAATATTATTTTAAAAATTGTATAGCTCTATTGATAACGTTCACTAGCACAGCACAACAGGAATAATAAAAAGAGAGTCAGAAATCCTTCTGTGCCTCAGATGTATTATTGACAAAGGATGAAAAATTTCAAACATCTTTAAGGATCTAAACACTGGAAAAATAATACTTACAATGTTTACTTCATCACAACCTCACTAAGACCTAGAGAAAGAAGTTGGTGAAGGTTCACTTTCGAAAGAAATAACGATTATCTTTATTTTCGCTATTACTTTTAGTTTGATTCTCTACGCCTCTAGATCCTATAAAAAGGACTCAAGCGTATCCCTGCGCTGCCACCCCAATACAAATCACCATTTCCTTTCATCTCACTTTAAGCAACCACAATATTTTCCCACATCAGAAAAACCTTCCAGTATATAAGGGGAGCCTTTGGATCATGTGTGTGTGTCTAAGCCTGTTCATGCCTTTAGGATCTCAAGACAACAGTCGGCTTACAGTCTAAGCCAGGTGCCCAGTTGCCATCTGGGCTCCTGACAAGCTGTGTGGTCAGGGTATAGAAATCAGAAACCTGGGAAAGGTGCAGTGTGATGAACACAAGCACCCCCGATACCATATATGTTATCACCGTCATTTAACACACAGTGCAGGAAATCCTGTTCTTTCCAGAAGAACTTCAAAGAACCACTATTAGTAGTGCTGGGTAACTTTTTTTTTTTTTTTCTTTGCCAAAGCGCAGACAGATAGATATTTTTCCTCTAGTAAATTGCTAGTGACACTCCCATTTCTTTCCTGTCATCCTCAACCCATTGTCCAACTGACCTCTCAGATTTCCCTATCCTTCAAGGCTGAAGGGCTGTACCTGGCTGTTTCCAGAGGCCCACTGAGTTATGTTGCTTTGCCCTGAACTTTCTTTTTCTCTTCTAGGTTCTGAGTTTCTCACATTTCAGCCCCACCATGTTGATCAGCCCTCTTCTGCCTCAGTGTGAATCCTCTCTTGTTGTCCCATTGACATTCTTTTCTAGGAAGAGCTGTCTTTTAAGCCAGCTTTATCATGCATATTTTACCTTAGTTTTGAATATTAAACAAAGAAACCTTCGTTCAAGTCATCAGAAATAAATACATGATATTAGGTCCCTCAAGTGACTCAGTTGTGTCATTATTTTCTTCACTACTTTCATGCAGTGTTTGTTTACTAACTGCCTACTGTGCTCTGAGCACCATGGATAAAATAATGAACACAAACATTCTATATTCTTGAGGAAAAGACCATGAACAAGTAAACAGACGAGAAATCATTGTCAGTATTGCATTCTTCCACCAAATTGTTAGAGATTGATTTTATGGAAATACAGCAGAGTTGTAACTCTCACTCCTGTCATTGGATCCCAGACACCCTGTTGTCTTTTCCAGTCGTTTATCCTCAGTCCCCAGGTTGTTGAGCTTGGGTCATGAGTACCCAGATTATGATTTGGAAAAGTAGTTTCCTGGAAAAAAAGAAGAGGTGGTTAGTCTTATAGGACTGAAAAAGAAAAAATAACAAGTGTGCTTGTCATTCAAAGCAGGGTGCTGAATGGCTCTTCGCTAAATCATAGTGTTATGCACTTACCACAGAAATCATTTTCAAATGCAATATATATCACACCAAGTCAGAGCAGATATGCACTAAACATCCCTGATGTAAACCTCCCATTGGGATGGCGGCAGGGTGATTAGCGAACTTCCAGGTATTTTCTTATGTGCTTTCCTCTTAAGGTGGATAGTTATTTTTCATCTCATCGTAGCTGTAAGTTGTAACAAAGATAAATGGACCCGTGGCTTGCCAGAAGCCATAACTCTGTATTTAGTTGACATGACCAGATTCCCCATTTTGGCCTTTGAGAGCTTGAGAGTAGACTGAAGCATTCACCTCTTCTGACCCTTTTCCCTCTGTCTTCTGTCTTCTCTGGGCAGAATATCTCGATGCATAACACCGTTGGTGGGGCCATGGTGGGGCCTGGAGCTCACCAGCTTGGCAGCACCCGGATGCCCAACCATGACACCAGCGTTGTGATTCAGCAAGCCATGCCGTCACCCCAGTCCAGCTCTGTCATCACACAGGCACCTTCCACCAACCGCCAGATCGGGTAAGGAGACCTCTTCGCTGTCTCTGGGTCCTGGCTGGAGCTCAGGGAATGTTCTAGACTTTCTCCTAGTTTCTAGTCCTCAGGTTGGATAAGACAGAAGTTGGTTTTCCTGGCTGGTGTGATATTGCCTAGAGCTCAGAGTGATGTTTTTGATGGGAGAAGGGAAGAGGGAGTCTCTGTTTGGTGGAAGCTCTTTGACCCTGACTTTGGGGAGAAAAGCAAGTCATTCTGTGTCATTGTTTCTTCAAACAAGATTCTTGAACTTCAAGATGACCATGGGGAAACCCCATGGATGTTGCGAGCAGAGCATGGTTCTCAGGACAAATGCTTGAGGATGGCGGAGGGAAGTGTCACCTGCCCAGCCTCCTCCCTAACAGAGTATGTCCCTCCATTCCTAAGGTCTAAGCCCATCACCTGTGTCTTTGGTGTATTTCCATGGTCCTCCTTCCCTCTGATCATTTCTTCTGTGCTTCTCTTCCTTTTTAATACCTTCTCATTAGCTCTCCTCTCTCTCTGCATTGGTCCATATTCATTCCTGGAGTAGACAAATCAAAGAAAGCAGGCCCTATCCCTCTCATTTATGTAAAAAAGAACAACACTGAGGCATTGAGAAAAATAGGTAGAATGCTCCCAGACACTGTGTATTATGGGATGGAAAGAGAGCTCACTTCTGAGTATCAGGTGATAGGTCTCGGCCCTTGTTACTCAGAGTGTGGTCTGAGGACCGGCAGCGTGTGTATTACCCAGGCGCTTCTTAGAAATGCAGGATCTCTAGCCCAGCTTCCTTCTCTCCAGAATGAGGATGGTGTCTCTTCTTTCCACCCTCACAAGAGTAAAGTGAAAAGGAAATAAAAGATTTAAGAGTGCTTGGGATCTTAGAAAGAAAAGGTAGTAACTTAAGCCAAAGAGCTATGATAAATTTATGTTGCTGGATGCTGAGAACTGCTTGCTCTCTGTTCCCAGAATTCTCTGTTTAAAATAGGAAAGGGAGCTTGCTGTGTTTGGTATACGCCATCAGAATTAGTTTGAATATTCCATTGAATAATAGATGCAGTGATTTTAAGAAAAATATTAGAAGCTGTCCCACTATTTGTCAGTCTGTCTTTTCCCTTTCTTGTTTTAAATGCTTGTAAGAATTCCACACCAACAGGGAGCACTAGGGACAATGGCTTATCCCTCCTTAGAACGCTCTAGAAAGGGTAGCTTGTCTCTCACATTTCTCAACTCATCAGGATGGGTTGTGACGTATGAAGATGAATCTTAACAAGTGGAAGTTGTGGGTGATGACTATGCTGTGAGTTTGCCATGGGTACCTTTGGTTTCCCATTCAAGAAACAGAAAGTTAATCTGGCCATTTGAATGCGTGGCTTTGTTGGAAGAAGCCAATGCTAAATTCGCAAGTGTCTCTGCTAAAGATTTCTTTTCTTCTCAGATGACTGTGGGAGCGAATGTTGCACCACCTAAAGCAAAAACCTATAATATACTAAGAGGGTGGGGTCGTTAAAGACAGCATTTCAATCTCAAGGGACTCCTTCACTCCAGGGGCTTGGCTTTGGGCAAACGATTCACAGTTAGGCAAGCTAATTGTAATTATTTTATTTTCCTTTCAAGGGGAGAAAAACATAAAATGTGCTAGAGTTTACTAGCAGTTTTACAGCATTCCTTCTCCCCTGGAGTTCTGCTTCCTGCCCCACGACTGCCCTCTTGCAGGACCTTAGTATCTGGCCATTGTTAGTACAATGCTGGTGTTTGTGAAACAATCATTTAAGGGTTAGCACTAAATTCTAAGATGGGTATTGACTCTGTCAGTAATGTACCCAGCTGGCCCAGGGCTGTGCAGTTGGATGACATTCCTAGGCTGTGTCACTGCCCTGACAGGTGCGGGTGTTTCTCTGTTACATGTGACCTCCCGACCCACTCTGTCTTCTCGTTTATTCCCAATCCTGGGGTGTTATGTGTCTCTCCTGGTGTGTTCTAGGAGATAATTGTCACTTTTAGGACTCTATCTTGTTGCCGAGCTTGAAGGAAGCTGTTTCTTTGCTTCACATCCTTCCCTGTTGTGCTTACCATGTTGATTCCAACCCCTACTTCCTGTCATTTCCATTTTCTCCACGTGACCCATCTAAAACCTTGCCCGGATGATCATGGGGGCTCAGCAAGTAACAACCCAACCCATCTCACCAGTGGATTCAGAATGAAACTCTAGGTGGTAACATTTGGGGATGGTTGACTCTTTTAGTTCTCTCAGCAAAGAGGAAATGAGTACTTATTTTAAAACATGAGTTCCCTCTGGAGACTGTGTCTTTAAATGAGCATTTGAAATTGCAGATAGTTTTCTTTTTTTTTCTCTGAGGCTGCACAGAACCATATTGTAGTAATATTCTGATTTTTATCACAACCTCAAATATTTAAGTGTCAAAATCTGGCCAAGCCACCTGCAAATGTTTGCCATGGCTACTGGCCAACAAAAACAGCAAACAGCAATGAAAGTCTTCATTCAGGCTCAGCACTTAAGCTGCATCCAGCCAGAGAGGCTGGGACCCACCTGTGCCCACGCACAGGGCTCTTTTGCTGCGGCCAGTGGGTGTGTTCACGACTAGAACTTTGCGGGAGAGGGAGGGGGCTGCCTGTCTCCTGTTCCCCCCTTTTCTTCCCTTCGACCAGTGCTCGGCTTCTGTTGCCAATCCCACTTTTGTTCTCCTTTCTGCCACTACCCCGCTTCATGTTGTATTTAAACGGTTTGAATGGATTGGGAGTGATATTGACATGAAGGACGGGGAAATGAGAGTAGTGCCTGTTCTCAGGGAAGATTTGGGGGACAAAGTTTATGCATCCTTGTGTGCGCATTTGATTTTCATACTTTTGGAGCAGGCATTGAGCCAAAGTAGAACAAAATGAGTGTGTATGCAAAAATCTGAAGAAATAAGGTTATAAAAGTAGGTAGACAAACCACATGGGCAACTTTCAGTGCATCCCATGTCCCCCCCCACCCACACCATGCCAATGCCCAGTTCTGTCCAAGTAGCACTTTTATCCCAATAGAAACTGGAGGTAAGTATAAATATCCCAAATTGCACTCGTGTGGTTAGGCAGCCTAGAAAATCACACAGCGCTAGAGAGTGTAGGAGGCATCCCCAAACTAGTGACTACTTGTGCTTAGTCAAACGGGCAGACGCTCTGTCGGAAAGAGTGTCTTTGGCTGATTGATGGTAGCATTTTAGGGGATAAGTTTTCCAGGTGAAAAAAAAAAAAAGAGTGAGCCATGGGCTGTGGGAGAGACAGAAAACAAGCATGTGTTAAATATAGATGAAATCGATTCAGGCTTGGACCAAATATGTGGCAGATTCCAAGCAGTATCTCTACTCCAGTCATTTTTATTAGATATCATGTAACAGGCTCATTAATTCAGGACCAAGTCTGCAAAACCCGGGAAAATGGTGGATGAGTAGGTAACAGTAATGCAAATGCTCTCTGTCTCTTCTTCTGTCTTTTTCTCTCTTTATCTCTCTCTCTCTCCTCATATGAGACATTTTTGTAGGAGTCAGTAATCAGTTACGTAGGTGGCTATAATCTTAATACATCCCAGCTTTCCTAAAGAAGCCGATTTCTCTTTATGGAGTCAATGTTATTAGATAATTCATGCTCAGTAATTCTTCAGGAGAACTGTGAAGATAATATAGAGTGTAGAGGTCTACAAAAATGGATATCAGTACAGAGTTCTGACGGGTTATGGGAGGCACTGCCAAAATATTCCACAAAATTTCTTCCTGTTTTCAAAATGTTCCATAGATTTAGTTCTCTGTATGGAATTGGGCAAATACATAAGCTCTTTAGATTACTGGTGACAATTATTTGACAGTCATTGTTCACAATGGAGGTGTGATACATCTAACATCAGAATATACAAGTGTTCCTACCAAGGCTGATATTTGCACAAAAGGTATCTGGTCCATTGTGGAATATTCTAGTTAAGATATCAGGAAACTAGAAAATATGTTCAACAGCGTGTGTATATGAAACCTCTCCCTGATTATATGCCCGTTTTAGTCCTGGCAAATATATGTTTGTGTGATGTGCAGCTCTATTAGCTGTTTGGTCATAAGCTCTATTTGCATGAAGCTGTCCTTAGGCAATGTAGACCTAAAACTTAGCCAGAAATTTGTATAAAATATCGTAGAAGCAAATCTTGTTTTATGTAAAAATAAAAAGGAACTGATACTCATCATAAATTGTATTTCTCACAGCTTTTACGTGATTCTTTAATAATAATACTAATAAAAAGAAGAGCTTATCCCATCTCGGAACTTGTTGGCATAAAAAGCAATACCACCTCGCCTATCGGGGAGAGTCATGTGGCTTTGTTGTATGAGTTGTCGTTGCTGCTTGAGGTGTCCATCGAGATGGGAATGTTAATTGATTCAAAGATTTTTGTGTTATTGTTGCTCTGAAAAAAAAAAAAAGGAGAGTGGTCAATAAATGATGCCATCACAGAAAGGCGCCAATTAAAGAAGCCTTAGATAACAAAGCAGGTTACAGTTTAAGAATGTGCTTGCTCTGTAAGTGCATGGGTGTATAAATCCATTATTAAGAGTTTTCTTAAACTCCACAAACCAACGGAACATGATTAAGAGTGTCACTGCCCACAACCGGACAGTGCTAGCGGCGTCCAGGCCAGCCTCTTCCTGCTAGAGGCAGCAGCCGGCAGGCCCCGACTTATCACTGGCCGCCCCTGCCCCCTACCCTTCTCCAGGACAGCCTGAAGCCTCCTTTGAGTAATTCAGAACAGAAGCCATCATTTCCTGCTTTGCGTTTTGCTGAGTATCACGGCCGTGAACATTGCTTTATTGTTAGAAAGTTGCTGGATCTTTCACAGCGCCGAGAACATTTACGAGGGCCCTTCAAGGGGATGCTTTCTGGGAGGGTTGACGGACTTAACCATATGGCTCCCGTTAAACCCCATACAGAGCCTTGAGAAATTACCTCTGACAAGGGGGCCAGCAGCCTTCCACTCACAGAGTTTTATGTGTGGAATGAAACATTAAGTACTGATACTTGAGGAAATATAAGGTTTCTTAACATTCAAAAGTTGTAATACCACATGGTATTGTGGCCAGATGAAGGGGGCAGAGCCAGAACACCAGAGCACATGGCTGCATATTCCAAGAAGCAGAAAAACACCCCTGCTCTCCTCTCTGAATCTGGTTCTTGCCTGTGATCCCTCAGGCCAGTCTTGTATGTCTTGGTGTCTCAGCTTCTCACCCAGAACACAGCAAGTCTGGTATCTTAGCTCAGACTGCTATAGAAAAATACCATAGACCCGGTGGCTTAAACAATAGGCATTTATTTCTCGCAGTTCTGGAGGCTGGAAAGTTCAAGGTCAAGGTGCTGGCAGATTTGGTTCTTGGTGAGGGCTCTTCCTGCCTCGCAGATGGCCGGCATCTCACTGTGTGATCACCTGACCTCTTCTTCGTGCATGAAGAGAGAGAGAGAGAGACAGACAGACAGACAGATTGACAGAGAGAGAGGAGAAAGAGACAGAGAGATGGTGTCTCTTCCTCTTCTTAGGACATTAATCCCATTATGGGGGCTCATGACCTGTTTAAACCTAATTACCCGCAAAGGCCCCACCTCCTACTACCATCACACGGGGGTTAAGTCTTCAACATATGAATTTGGAGGAAGACACGTTCAGTCCATAACAGCTAGTCTTCTTGGGAAAGAAAATTGAAAGTCACTCTTCAGTGGCTTGAGCTATTTGTTAGAAAAGCCCGGGATTAGCAGGCTGATACTAAAGAGAAGAAAGGAAGCTAACGTTTATCCAACATCTACTATGTGCCAGGCACTGATCTAACTTTGCATGTTGTTTTCTATCACATTCCAAGAGCCCAGAGGGGTAGACGTTAGTTGCTCTGGGTTTTTTTTGTTTTTTTTTTTTTTTTGCTCTAGGAAGAGAAATAACTTGTCCAAAGTCATTCAGCCAGTGAGATGAGCAGATTTTTGAACGTGGCTCTATTGGACTTCAAAGCACATGTTTTCCCTGTGCTCCTGCCCATAGCAATCCCAGTGCTGTGGAAGACACATGAGCATGTCTGACCATTTGGGAGAGTCATCTAACCACAAGGGTTGGCTAATGCTTAGTCTCTGGTTACAGTGTAAAGAGCTTCTGTGCTTTCACACACCTGCAGGGCGGTCAAGGGCAGAGGTGGACACACTGAGTTGCCAGCAGCTGCTTCAGTCCTTCAGTAGAAATATACAGGAGTTCCCTGGCCCTCAAGGAAGGGGGATTGGGGGCTGTTTGAGCACGTGGATACAAAAAGGCCCTGTACCTGGGAGATCTGGCCAAATACCCTTATTTGTAAGAAAACCAAAGTCAGCACTGAGAGTGCTGCCCTTTCTCCAGCCATTTGGTTGCTGTACAGTTGGCTTTGTGGTTTGCAGGAAGACCCTATCCCCCGCCCAGATGAAGTGTGACTTCCAGCCTATTCTGATTCCTGTGTGGATAGGTGACTTTGCCTGTGACATCCTCTTGGGGGAGGATTTCATTTCTGAATCTTACAAACAGAAGCCCTGCTCACAAAGTTCCAGAACCTTCCATATAAGTGTCTCTGTGTGTTTTGACCTTCTCTTCCCCCCTGCCATTTCTAGACTAGATAGGCACAGGTTAGGGTCTGCTTCTAGAGCAAGTAGCCTAGGATCATTCAGTCTGTGTCTGTTGTAAATTTGGACACTTGTTCTTTTGTGCAGCATGTTGAAAAGATATGCCTGGAAAAGACGAGCTTGCTCAGAGCCAAACCATGTCAGGTCAGAGGGGAGTCTTGGAAAAGCATTGGCCTTGGGTTCAGAAGTCATGGGTTTAGGCTCTGCCACTCAGAAAGGTTTATAACCTTGGCCAAGTGCACAACAGCCCTCGGCCTCAGTTCCTTCATCTATACGTGACAAGTTTAACCAGCTGATTACAAGTCACTCTCAGCAACACAATCCTCATTCAGTGCTTCTTTTCTGTCTCAAATATATTTTCTCTTTCGGTTTGTTTTCCTCCAGGAGCTGAGTTTGGTAGGGGGTCTAGATGATCTGAGTTCCAGAATGAGTTCATGTGCCCACATGGGTAAGAACAGGATAGGACTTGGGAATGCTTGGGAAGAGGAGACCAGTACGGTCAAGAGAAGGGTCCTAACATATGAAGCCAGAGAGACCTGACTTCCAGGCTCAAATCCTAGGTGAATCACAACAAATTTATAATTCTATCACATGGGAATGAACACACCCGTTTTACAGCTGAGTAAAGTGAGGTTCAGAGATTACATGACTTGCCCCAGGTCATACTGATGATGGCAAGAGGCAGAACTGGAAGCCAGGCCACCTACACCTCACTGTCCCAAGGGTCCAGATGAACTTGACTTCTCCAAGTTTTGACTTCCTCACATGTAAAATGAGGACGCATCACTAGAAAATTCTCAAAGTCTCATCCAGCACTAAAAAGCTGATGATTTTCATAACAGATTTAATTTTGAAAACTACTTGGAAGGTCAGTTGTTTGGGGGCTCAGTGCTATACGCAAGACTATGTAGTTTCCTCCCTTGCACTAATCTTATCAACAAACTGTTCTTTTATTCTCATTTTGCTAAAAGTGGCTTATTGCTGAAGATCTGACTAGAAAAACACCTAAACAACAGAACAGTCTTTTAGTGAAAGACATAAAACAAGTGTAATGCAAGAAATTGGGACAATTACCTTGCCAGACACAGCTCTATGGGAAGATGCAGTCCACTGTCTTCTTTTTCAGACTTAACTGTTTTTGGGGTTACTTTATAGATGGCCTGAAACATAAGGCTTTAGCTTATATCAATATTTAGTGTTTTCCTAGGGGTAAGCCTTGGATAAGATGCCAAATAACTAAACACTGGGAGTTGAGGATATATATTTCTCATAATATAAAATGCAATGATTAACTGCACCTTTCTGTACTTGTCAGAGTTCCTACATGGGGATTGGCTCAGTATTTTCTGTTTTCAGGGCCAGAATCATGAAAGCCTAGCTGGCTCACCACTGTAGGTTTACATGAGTCCCAGTGTTGTGTTTAAAAGAGTCCCAGAGCTAAGTGTAATTATTCCTTGAAGAACACCAAAAGGTTTAGTAACATGGGAAAATGACTGGTATGTGCAACGCTCTCCAAGGTGAGCATGTTATGAGAAATGAACCTGATAAAGCAGAGTTGGTCCTTTGCAACTGGGAGGACACTTTGCTTTTTTGAAGACTGAGCATGTGCGTGTAACATGGCAGTGTCCCAGGGAGCATTTCTGATTATTTGTAACTTTCACATTCTTACAGACTAAATGTCTCATAAAGTATAAATAACTCTTGTCTGAAACTGATTGACAAGTAGTTTCTGAGTTAAAAGAGAAGGACTGCAGATAACCTGTGGTGCCCATTGCAATACTATGTATTCACATAATTGGACATTTTAGGATTTAAAAGATAAAGGATTCAAAAAGTTCTCTCATATGTATTTTTCAGTAATATTAGTCCAAGTGGATTTTCTTTACCATTATTTTTTATATCCTTTCTATGGAGGATTTAGTTAAAGATGATACAAACTATGTGGACCTTTTACCTTTGGCTGGATGAGAATATCACATAAATATCCAGTTTGGTCTTGGATTTTGGATACAAAGGGAATCCTTCTGTTAAGTTTCAGTTACATGCAAATGGAATCCTATTTCAGTGAGGCAGTGCAATGCCATTGCTAGAGATTTGAGAGCCTGGCTGGTGGTTCTGACTCCACCACTCACAACCCCTTGACCTCTCTGGGCCCTACTTTTCCATCTTATAAAATGAAAGAATGAAACTAGATTGTCTAACAAGTGCCCTTTTCTAGCTCTTAGGAACATGTTTGTTTCCTTATCATGACTACCACTCGACCACAGCACTGTTTGGCTGGTAGGGATTATGGAAGAAAACATTTCATAAAACAGATACGCCACATTTCGCAGACAATCTAGTAATCTATTTACCGAGTATGTTGTGCTTTTGGTAAATAGCAACTATAAAATTTCTATAGAGTAATAAACATTCTTAATGGTACCAGACACATTTAAAAGAACTTGGAGTTTTATAGTTTCCCCTGCTTTGGCAAAGTGCATTTTGGCTGGTGAATAGACCGGTAAAGTCTGTAAAATGATAGGACCCTGGTGAGTGTGGGGTACAGACATGCTGGAATGTGCTTGGGTTGCTTTTTACAGAGTTGCAGGTCTTTGCAGAGAACAGATGGCCCCAGACATCTTTGAAATGCTAGAAATGACTTCCTGAGTATACTCGTCATATATTGGTTCCGATCTGGTAATTCATAAGCCAAATACACAGCACTTTACAGCTGACCTCCGATCTATTATTTTCAGTCCATAAAACCAATAAACATCGGTACACAAACAATCATAATGACGACTGCCACAACAAACACCCATCCCCGGGTCACCAAGCCACTGAACACTTGTCAAATGCACGGTGGCATTCTCAGCGTCTGTAGGGGCTGGAGGCCAAGCGTTTGGCAGGTTCTTAGGGATCACTGCTTAGTGTGACATTTCTTCTCACTCTTCCCAGAGTTTTGCTCAAATTGAATACTTGAAGAGATAAGCAGTAAAGTGCTAGATTGAAGAGAACTGGAGACTGCTTCCACTTCAGTATTATTTGGGTAGTATGAGTGACGCCATTTGATGAGCCTGCAAACTCAGTGAAACCAAAGTCTACCCCTGAAGCTTTCTATAACCCTATATTGAGTCAGGGTGTATTTTTAATGACAAAATTAGACAAAAATGCAACTTTATAGTTACATGTTTCAAATCACAGCCTCTCTAAAACATAGAAAGAATGAATTTAAAAATAATCTGAACTAAATTGTATATTGTTAAAGGAGACTGGGGAATTTTTTTTTTTTTTTTTGCGGTACGCGGGCCTCTCACTGCTGTGGCCTCTCCCGTTGCGGAGCACAGGCTCCGGACGCGCAGGCTCAGCGGCCATGGCTCACGGGCCCAGCCGCTCCGTGGCATGTGGGATCCTCCAGGACCGGGGCACGAACCCATGTCCCCTGCATCGGCAGGCGGGCTCTCAACCACTTGCGCCACCAGGGAAGCCCGAGACTGGGGAATTTTAATCTCCAGTTGCATCCAAATGAAAATTGTGTGTGTGTGCCTGGTGTGTATGTGTACACACATTTCCTAATACTTTTCTTTACTGGAACATGATTTAGGCCATTTGACATGTATATAACCTTATTCAAAACTCTTGAAGAAAATTTCCAGGGGTATTCCACAAAGCATGATTTTTCATAATGCCCTGAATGTTCTTTATAACCCCCCTCTTACATGACAATAAACTACGCCAGCACCTTGGAGCCACTTTTAAAGAATAGTCACAGAGACTAACAAGCATAATAAGATTAAAAAGGAAAAAAACTCATGTAGCTTCGCGTTAGGCCCTTAACCTAGTTTTCAGAAAACTGAAACAATTCCTCATTATCTAGAAAATGACCATTTGGCTGATGAATTATATTTTCAGGAGTAGCCACTTTTTATTTCTCTGACACCTTGACATCACTGGCGTGTGGGGTGAGATACTTAAGTGCTAATGCGGAGGTCTCTGGAGGGTGGTGACAGCTAGATCCTAGAGTCGGGGAGAGAGAACGCCACCTCAGGGGGTGACTCCCTCCTTGTGAGGAACAGGGTGAATATCTCATAGAAAACTGGCTGTGGCACTAACCATGGGCTTGGGGCTTCACCAAAGAAGGATTTGATCTACTGGGAGATTCTGATTCATAACTGAAGTGAAATGGGGGTGGCAGGGCACTCCTCTAGAACCCTGACTTTCTCTTCCTCCTCTCTCCCTCTTTCCTCCCTCTTTTCTTCCCGTCTCCCCTAGAAAGAAAGGAGGAATCCCTCAAATTATTCATATCTGCCATTTGGCCATGGCTCTGGCTAAAAGTCTGGAATTGGAGAAAGCTTAAAACTTTTAACTAAAAGGAAAATAAGAGATTTTCCTTTTAGATTGTGTGTGTGTGTGTGTGTGTGTGTGTGTGTGTGGTGTCAATTACTCGAAATGTCCCAATCCCCCCTCATTGTGTGGATAGCTGCTATTTATTTAATTTAGCTCTGTAGTCAAGCACTTAGCAGGAAACCAGAGGAGTGACTTTGTCCAGATCTCTTTTGGCAAATGCATATATGTGTGTGTGTGTGTGTGTGTGTGTGTGTGTGTGTGTGTGTGTGTGTGAGAGAGAGAGAGAGAGAGAGAGAGAGAGAGAGAGAGGTTGATTTTTATAAAAAGAGTGTGTGAAACTTTGGCTGCCCCACCAAAGCCACAGACAACCAACCTTATATTGGGTCCACTGTGTTCCATAATTATTATTGCCATTAGGAATAATTATTACTTGCCTCATTGAGTTGGCAGTTTGGAACCTGCCTGAGACTGAGGGCTTCTCACAGGAGCCGAAGCACACAAAGGCTGAGTATTCACCCACAAGTGCTTCAACATGTTTGGACGACATCCTTTGCTTGGTTCACTTCATTGTATTTCAGACACATCGAGCTTCAAATTGAATGAAAAGTTTATCAGATACAAAACCAGCGTGAATGAGCGCCTGCGCCTAGACAGCTTTTTTGATTGGGTGCCAGAATTCTTGGCTTTTCTCAAGTCTGGAGATGAGCAGTCTTTTCATGCCACTCTCTTCCTTTAATTAAAAATAGAAAAATAAGTAATAAGATGGGTCTTCAGTTAGAGGCTGGGCTTGAAATGGTACAAGAGGGAAAAGCAGAAGAATGACAGGAACACCCAATGGCAAGGCAGCACGTTCATTTAGGAGGCAGAAGAGTTACAACCTTAACTTGATTTTTTCCTGATTTGTTTTGCCTCCTTGCCCACGGACTCTCCGGATTCCAGATTCTGTACTGTTTCCTCGTCCTTTTGCCTTATCATTTTGAAATAGCTGTGCCATGGGTATCCCCTCCGCCCTCCTTAGGGACCTCAGATAGAATGTGATCAGGTATTTTGAACCATGGAGCCCTCACAACAGAAGCTGTTCTCGGCGGAAAGGTTCACTGAGTCATTAAAGAAAAAAGAGCATGACAAGATGTTCTTCCAGACGTTGTTTTTCCTATAAGACTTTGTGGGTTTCTTGCCAAAGTCTATACCAGTCACAGGCTGGCGAGCATTTAAAGAGAAGAGCCCACACCCTTCTGCGTGGGGGTCTGTCCCCTCCCCTTAACCTATTCCTTCCAGAGTGGAAGTTTGTAGCAATAGCTGCTGAATCAGACCCCTCAAGAGCCTCCTCAAAACCGCTGAATCAGAAGAAGGAAAAAAAACCCAACAGTTTCCATTCGATGTGTCAGACCCAACACAATTGAGTGAATGTTGACTTTGTCTTCAGACACCCAAACGGTCTGTCCTCCATCCCCAAACCAACTGCGATTCCTAGACAGGCTCAGGGAAGACCAGGGCAGCCTTGCTGGGCACTAGGCCAGGCACCGTGTCTTCAAAATAAATATTCCTCAATCGGTCGGGAATGGAGGCAACTGGGTACCCACCTTCTCCCAGATGTGGTGCCTGTATGGGGTGAGTGACAAGAACCTCTCCCCTGTCCTAGGCATTGAAAAGAGATTTCTTTTGTTATTACACTCCATTAAGTGGGTTCCTTGGGTGAATACTTCTGTACAAATGAGAAACAAGTGAAAGTTTCACTGTAGTGATTTCCAGGGATTTGTGGTCCTCGATAATATATGTATGAAAACTGTTTAGTGGGGAAAATATTACAGAGGAGCATTCCTGTCTGAGTTTTCATAAAAGATGACAAAATCGTGCTGTAGAGAAAAAGATATCCAGCACTTTCTCAGTAGCAGTAAAGCTTGTCTTCAGGTTAGATTTCCTGCGAGTGTAGAATTGCCACTTTTTCATTTGTTCTAGGAATTTAGGGGTAGAGAAAGGCCAGGGAAATTGGCCTCCACCTGCATGGAGTTTAATAAAGATGGACCCTTAACTTTTTCATTTTCAATGGTAACCTTCACAAGGAACCGCTTTTTTACAAAGCCCTGTGGAGTATATTATTTATAGCAGTCCTAATATACCTCATTGTTACTTTTTTATTCAAAGATCCTGTTGTACCACGTCCTTTTTAGTGTTACGATAGAAAGTGCTTGTTTTCAGGGTATTTCTTTCTATAGAAAGCATTTGATCCTTCATGTTTTCATAATGAATTTCTCTGGAGTTTTACAAAATCTAATTGTTGTTACATTGGTTTCTATACTGATGGGTCTGATGTTTCTTCTACTAAATGTTGTCTCTCCGTTAATTGACTTAGCTTTGAGTCCTTTTCTACAGTCAAGCAATGAAAAGAGCTTGCAGATTTTGTTAATTGTTCCGAATGAGGTGTGTGGTGAGTTTTGGGGAGCTTCCAAACAGAACTGTGTACTGTCAGAGACAAAAGTCACATTAGATGGCAGACCCCAAGGGAGAAGAGGTGACATCACAGTCTGCCATATGACAACACCAGGGAAATAGTTGTTTTCTCAGCTGCACAGAGATTTCTCCCCTTTTTCTTTTTTTTTAAAGGGAATTCCTTTATTTTTATTTTTTATTTGTTTATTTATTAATTTACGGCTGTGTTGCGTCTTCGTTTCTGTGCGAGGGCTTTCTCTAGTTGCGGTGAGCAGGGGCCACTCTTCATCGCGGTGCGTGGGCCTCTCACTATCGTGGCCTCTCTTGTTGCGGAGCACAGGATCCAGACGCGCAGGTTCAGTAGTTGTGGCTCACGGGCCTAGCTGCTCCGCGGCATGTGGGATCTTCCCAGGGCAGGGCTCGAACCCGTGTCCCCTGCATTGGCAGGCAGATTCTCAACCACTGTGCCACCAGGGAAGCCCCCCCCCCTTTTTTTTAAATGACTGCCTGGTATAAAAGATGAGCAGGTAGATCCCAGCACATTATCATGTGATGTCTACGTGCCATGTTATAAAGATGAATTATTAGAATACTAGAATCCACTCAACCATTCAGGAGCTGCCAAAGGCGAGGGTTGTGGCGATTGGCCAGGTGGGCAGGGCACCCCATCTCCCAGGTACCCCCTCACCCAGAGCAGTTCCACATTTATTCACTTAGTTGAGTTTCTACATAAACATTTCTCTGATAAAGAGTTCTATAGCAAGAAAACAGTTTGAAAACTACAGGCTTAGGAGATTCTTCTCTGTATATGTACTAGGAGAGAAAAGGTGAATTCTTGGATGTGCTGATGCAGGAATCATCTTGAAGACCACTTCCCCAGAGAAGTAGTGATACCTTCGCCATTGTGGAGGTAAATGAGATTGGAGAAACAAGCTGTGGTTTCTGAAGTGAGGGCGTGGTGAGGGGAATAAGCCATGAAAGAACTTTTAGCAACTGAATGGGAGGAAGAAAATTGTCAAAAGGAAAACATAAAGACTTCATGGAAGTCTATCCATTTGAATCTCTCAGCAAAAGGTAGAACGACCACAGAGGAAATTGTACTGTTTCAGTTCACTCTTTTAGGCAGATGCAGTAACACTTGGGATCACAGGGTCTGAGACGCTGAGACCCAGGAGGGCCAGAGAGGCAGCACCAATGGACCGAGGACCCCAGATGCCCTTGCGTCACCCGTCCACCTTCAGTCTGCAGATCTCCTCTCTTTGCCTAATTCAGTTTAGCTCTCTAGGACTTTACTAGTATTTTTTCTCTCTGCAATTTCACCCGTCCCACAGTCCAGCCTGAACTCTGTGCCTCAGCATACCTAGAGCAGTATAAAGGCAACTTCCTTGGAAGCCTGCGCCCCAGTGCTCAGCCCCTAGGATAATCCCTTACTTCTTCCTCCTTCGCAGGCCCAGCATGGCCTGTCTCATAGGCAAGCCTCAGTTATTTTCACCTTTAACTATGGTACATGTGTTGTTGTGAGTCGAATTGCATCCCCCCAAAAGATCTGTTGAAGTCCTAACCCCGGCTGCATCAGAATGTGACCTTATTTGCAGATAGGATCTTTGCAGATACAATCAAGTTAAGATGCGGTCATACTGGCTTCTGGGGGGCCCTAAACCTGATGATTGGTGTCCTTATGAGAAGGCCACGTGGAGACACCAGGAGGATGCCATGGGGTGGCACAGGCAGAGACTGCAGGGATGCAGCCGCAAGCCAAGGAAAGCTAAGATATGTCAGCAACTGCAGCAGCCGGGAGAGAGCCGGGGAACAGATCCTCCCTCAGAGCCTCCAGAAGGAGCCAACCCTGTGACACCTTGACTTCCGACGTCTAACCTCCAGAACTGCGAGAGAGTCAATTTCTGTTGTTTTTAAGCCACCCAGTCTGTGGTAATTTGTTATGACAGCCCTAGGAAACTAATACATGTGTCTTCATGTAATTATGGACCTGTTTGTTTTGCCAACAGAATTGTGGTTAAAAAAAAAAAAAATCTCTTACTCCATTCTCCTTTTATTCAACTGTAACAGATGTATGGATAAAAACATTAAGTGAAAAAAGCTAACTAGGAATAAAAATAAAACTACTCTCTGGAGTAGTGGTATCTTGGAGTCGGGACCTGTTCGGTGGGACACCCCCAAATCTCCATTTGTACAGAAAGGGAATAAAGATGACTGCTCTCCATCAAACAGATCCCCCATTAATATATTCTAATGAAAGATATTATTAGAGATGCATTTTACCTGGGCTTCAAACCTGTACTGCCATAAAATCCACTTTGAGGGGAACAGGGGAGAGTTTTCTTTAGCCGTGCATTCTCTGCTCAGTGGTATCTGCCGGATTCTGAAGTATACACTTTTTGTTAATTAAGCTGTCTACTCTGTAGTTTGCAACGGAGGGAAGATCAACAATGCACGTAGCTATAGGGGCTTTTACACTCAGCCTTCCAGAAGTTTGTAGCAGCTAATGACATTCCCTGAACATTGAAGGCAAGGTCACCCATGACTGGTCTGAGGAAGGACAGTCCAGGGTGATGGGTTTTTTGGTTTTGTTTTCCTGTGTGTAGTGTGTGTGTGTGTGTGTGTGTGTATGTGTGTGTGTTTCTTTAGACAGTGAGCTTAATCACCAGGAGATTTCTTTTAGGTGGTACCTAATTCCTTTCAGCCCTTCAGCCCGCGGGCTGGTGCTCATTTTCATGACTGATCAGGGTTTTAGCTGCTGTTCTCCTAATACACGTTTTTGAAAAAGGAAGTAGCTTATGTGGCGGCACTGTTCTTTTGATCTGTTAACTTTTCTTAATTCTTTTTGAAGCATCCTTCTGCCTCCATCTCTGGCTCTGAGTGATTTAAAGGAAAAATCCTGGAGTTTATATGCTCCAAGAAACCTAATGCTCTGAGAAATCCAATAAAGCCCACCGCCAGAATTGTGTCGGGAGGCGAGCGGGTACGAGATGACCACCCAGAGCGAGCGCCCGGATGGGAGGGCGTTAAAACCAAGTAGACAGATATCTGTGTGAGTCCACCACTGAGCAGGGTTTGCCAGCTATAGATCCCTGTGAAGGTGGGACTAGACTGACACTGACTCAGCATTAGCAAATTTCTTATTTGCAATCGGGGAAGTATATTCACTCCTCAGTGTAAAGAAACAAGGGCTCTTCTTGCCCTTCGCATCCCCCCCCCCCCACCCTTACTTAGCAGCTTTGTTTGAATTTTCACACCTTAGGAACTTTGCATTTTTTTAGATCTAGAGTGATTCTGGGTTTTCTTTCTCTTAATGGGCTCATCAAATCACTATGTCACCTCGATTCCTTCATATTTTTAATAAACCTGAAAACGGAAGCAATTCCGCTGGCCAAGCCACTGAGGTGCTGTGTTGTGACACATCCTCAAGCTCATGCTGTTTGTGATCTTCATCCTTATTGGTCAGAACTCTGGTTGGGTGTTTTCCAAACGTGGGTTCCTCTCCCGGTCCTGGTGAAAGCCCCGTAGATGAGCGTGGTGGCCATTATGGCAAGCGGAGAGGGGAGGAAGCAGAGAGTTCCCCGGAGCTGCTCAGAACTCTGGGAGGGATCCAAGATGTTCTGATAATTTTCGTCAAATAATAACTGTGAAGAAACTTCCTGCAGTTCAGACCAGTAAAAGCAATGGGATAATTGTTCCTGTCAGCCCTCTGACAACTCCTGCGTCTCCCCAGCTGAGACATAACAATGGAACTCTTCGTGTGGCTTATTCTATCCTTTTGTGCTTTATAACTTCCATCAGAAGTAGAGAATGATTAGGGGCAAGAGCAGGGTCAGGATAATTTGATCACTTTCACCAGCAAGCATTTTTCTCTGGCATGATAAAGACAAGCAGGAAGGCATCATGAATCTCAGACTTTGAAATGATTAAAAAAGTCCAACCTAAATACAAAATAAGTTTTCATTTACTAAGTCTTCTAAAAACTGATTTGTAAGCAAACCAGTAATAATCCCATTCTGGCTGGTGGCAACAAGTGGGAAAGAATGGGACAGCCCAGCATGGCCTCAGGGCATGTTTTGTCCATCCCACAAAACTACCTTCTGGTCTGGCATCACTCTTCTCGCCTGGCAACTGCCTGGCTTAGAAGGGCTGCAGTCTGGAGTGTCCTGGCAGCACCCCACAGGGCATTTCTGATGGCAGAAAACCAGACCCAAGGTGGAGAGAGTGGTCCAGCCCTGGCTTCTGGCAGTGAGCCTCTTGCTATGTGACCAATCATACATAAGATCAGCTCAAATGTTATTGTAAAAGGTGGGTTATTAAATCCATAGGATTCTAAAGAGTTCAGTTATTTATCTACACTTGACTTTATTCCAAAAAAAGGACTTACAGAGACTTACAGAAAGCACAGTACAACAGTATTAAAAACAAACACAAAATCTGTGGAAGAAAGGAAAGCAGTGTGAGAAGAAGATTCTAAATGAGATGGAAAGACACTGAAATAGTTTGCTGCTAATGACTCTTGTCATGACTGCTATCATCTTTTAAGTAAAATCAGTGTCTGAGTCTGCCAGCACGGAGCACTTCTGTAGGAGAGCACTTCTATAGGAGTCATCAACTTTTAGGAGAGAAATGAAGCTTGTTTTTGGCTCTGCAGTGGATTTTTTTAGGTATACGTTCAACTTCATCTAATCATTGGTACTGTGTATCATCAGCATACTGTTTTGGAACATGTGTTTATGAGCACTGAAAGAGTAGGCCAAAGGTAGCAGGATTCTTTGGGAATTAAAAAAAAATAAGTTTTGTAAAACTAAGCAGGCCATTGTGGAGGTGGACTGAGGGGGGGGCGGGAGGGAGGGCAGACTCATTAGCATCCTGATATAAAGTTCTAAGCAGCGAATAAGAGGCTTAAATACATAAAGAGCGAGGCTAAATTTGGGCCAATTTCCTGTGAAATCTCTTGTGTAATATTTTCAATTTGTGCTTGTTTAATGTGGTTTATTTTCCTAAGGTTCACGGTATAGGTTTTAAATTCAGCCTTGACTACACACATGTGTCGAGAGGTTATAAAATGAGAACCAGCTCCGACCAGTCTCCAACTGGATGCCCTTAGGTGGAAAACATTACCTCCTTTTCAATACCTAAAATTTCTTCATGGGCACTGACTTAATCTTTTTCCTATCCAGTTCCTGACTACTTTTCCATCACCTGGTTTCACCAGCACCTGTCCAGTGACATTGGTTAGTGCACCTAAGGATGCTACAAGGCCTCTTCACTCCAGATCAGGACTCCAAGGCTATTTTGGGCAGGCCTGACCCCTCTGTGAAATCTCAAATTCTTGACACAGAGGGATAATTCCACCCTTTCCAATTAAAAATAGAGAAAACACCTCAGGCCCTCCAGAGGGCTCTGATTTGCAGTACCAAGTTCTAATTTTGGCCTCTGACGTCCTGGATCACGTCTGCTCTAGGATGGGGCCATTTCCTATAGATAGCAGTAGTGTTTCGGTGACTTGAATACAGTATGCAGGACCTGTATTGTAAGTCAGACCTTAATTAAACTAGATAGGACCTCTCTGTTGTTTGTGGCACTTACTATATCAGACCTTGTCTTATAGTTACCTGGTGTTTGTCTCTCCCTCTAGGCTTTAAGTCCTTAAAACAAAGATTGTGGTGTATCTCCTACAACACCCAACATGCTACATAATATAGAAGACTATATACTACTGAAAGTGTGCTTATACATGTGGGTATAAAGTTGTCGAAAAGAGACATCATGTACATGCCAAGTTTCTTAATTTAAACAGTAAGAGATCTATAGGAGAGATAATAAGTTGCCCGAGTGTTTTTATCTTCTTCATTACATTACCATTCAACAAAATATTCATCATTCATTCATTCAGCTAACTTTTACCAGGGACCTTTTTTTTTTTTTTCCTGAAGGTACACAAGGCTTCTAAGTCTAGGTTGTAAAACCAAATAATACTGTTTACAGTTCTAGTTTCATTTCCAGCTGTACCTGTGGTACAGGGTGCAGTGATGTTGAAATCGGGCATCTTCTCTTTGCCTCCACTGTATTTTCTTACCTATTCTTTTGACTTCTGTTTTCTCTTGGCATGAGTCTTTCTCAAGACTGTGGATCTGGGCTACAAATGGTCGAGTTATTCTCCAAGCCACTGTTTTCCCTGGAAGGGACAACCTAATTCTTAGCTGCTGCTGGCTTTCTTACTGGGGATGTAGTCTCTCTCTTCTCACCTGCCCGCCCAGCTTTCTAAATAACTCAAGTGTGGTGTCAGGAAACTAGCAGCCTAGAAATGTGAGCCTCACTTTATGGGCACTTTCCTCCTGACATTCTATTACGAGAATTTTCAAATATAAGAAGCTTCAAGAATTATTTATTTACCACCTAGATTCTACAATAACCATTGCACTATACTTGCTGTATCATATATTTGTAGATTTATCTGTCTCTCTATCCATCCATAAATCCTTCTTCTTTTTTTGATGCCTTTCAAAGTAAGTTGCAGACTCAGTCATTTTACCCCTAACCACTTCAGCATCCGTATCACTAAATAGAATTCCTTTTTTAGTTATGGTTCTTTTTCTGTCGTTGAAGTTTATAAAGAGTAAACTGCACAGATCCTAAGTATGTTAACGGCCACATTTAATGTAGGATATCATTTTCTTTTCAGTTTTTCTCATTATCAGTAACTAATCATGAAGATAAAAAAAAAGATTCTGTAATATCCAAGGTTAGCATATTTAGGTGGTGAGTATTCCCATAAGTTTTTCTTACCTGGCAATATCTGTTCTAGTGTGAAAGGGGCAGGAAGAGAAAAGGAGTGTGTGAGGCTTACATGTTAAAGGCCTCGCTTTGTAGACAGACGAACAGCTCCTTCTGCCACCTCTGTATTCACTAACTTTTTCTTCGGTCCCTTGTTGCTGCAACAGTAGGAGAGGTTGTATATGTGGTGGTAAGGGACACAAGTTTTGGCATCATAGAGCCTAAATTCAAACTCAAGTCACACTGACCTTGGACAAGTTATATTTAATCATTGCTCAGTGCTTCTGTTCCCTCTTCTGTTAAAATGAGGATAATATTACCATCTGAGGTTGTGATAATTCAATAAGATAATGGATGAAAGTTATCTGGTACGTAGTACATGCTCAATGATATTAATTCGTATCATTATTACCACCTAAATACCAGCTCACTGTGTGGTTAGAGGTAAGTGCATAGGTGTGTAGTTAATTCAGAAAGACTTTAATTTGGTAATCTTCAGTTTTCAGATTACCAAAGTGAATCTTTTGTGTGCTCAAGGAATTTTTGAGGAAATACTGAAAATGTATTTTCCTCACTGTTTTAACGGAAATGAACACTATTTAGTGTCAACTGAGTTGTCTACTTTTGTGTCAGACAGCATAACCATTGGCTTTTCCTCACAGTGTCTCCATCTTGTGTCCCCGGGGTAATGCCTTACCTAGGAAGGGAAGGGCAAGAGACAAAGGATATCATGTTTCCTCCACACAGTTCCCAGGACTTTCTTTGCAGCCTGAAGTCACAAGGTGGTTTCTTTTGTGCTCAACCACAATACCATTCCTTCAAGCAGCCAGGCTTAAAACCCAGTAGCTCCCTTGGCTTCTCCGCTCCACTGCCCCCCATCTTAGATCAGCTGCACATTCATCTGAATTTGCTCCGTACTTCCCTGCCAAGCCTCACGTGTTGTGGTGGCTTGTATGGTAACACTCAGAAAGTATCTGTTGATTCGCTTAGGTCATGTGGCTATTTCTCAGAAACCTACATGGGGAAAGTTCAGCTCTTCCTAGGAACTAAACCACAGTTACTTACTGCTTCTGCCTGCCTTCAGAGGTGATAAGGGGAGACCAGTTTAGGAAGAGTTAGAAGCTGTGAAAGCTGTTCTAGAAGGTAGACACCGTCCAAGGAAGACTGGCCACAAAGTGGCATCAAAAGACCCACAATGGGACAATCTGAGGCTAAAGCCTTCTTACTGAGTCAGAAAAGGACAGATGTTGGGCATCACTGACCGTGGGGAGTGGAGGAAAGTGGCAATTCTGACATGTGGCTGATACAACGTTAGCAATTTCCCAACTCTTCGTGTGTGGAACCTGTGTGCTCTGGGTGTGCCAGACACTTGCTAGCACAAGTGAAGATGCCCTGAGGGAGTATGCAGGGATTTCCAACCTTGCTGAGTTTAGAGAGTCATAAATGGGATGGAGCTGTAGTGTGGTCAGTGTGGGTTCTGAAACTAGAGTTGAGGCAATTCGGATCCTTCAGCCCCATTAAGTTAGTCTTATCGGATCAGGCCATCACGGAGCAGATAGACAGGTAAGTCTCGGAGACCTCTGAACCCAATTAAAGTTATACCACAAAGAAATCAAACTCATGTGGTTTGCATTTCAGAAAGCTACATTTGGTGGGCTGTTCCTGTTTTAATTCGGTAACCTAATGCAGACCATGTGAACATTTGAAACGCTTTTAACAGTTAAACCAGCTCAAATAACACAAAACCAGAGCAGCAATAAAGAATGAATTAAAGCTGATTGCAACTGTGGCCAACATAATTTTTTTTTTCCCTTGCAAAGAACCTGGGGGGAATAGAATGCAGGACCAGTGGGGGAAGAGACTGGTATCTCCATTTTCAACTTTGAGTAAAGCAGCAGGCACTTTGACTTCTTTTATTTCTTAAGCAAATGTTTGAAACAGATCAACTTAGAAGGTATATTTAAATCTTGAAGGAGTTTGCGATGAGGGAGCAAAGGGGATTGACATCCTTTAGAACTGATAGCTTGGTAGTTAGTAGCCCCGCATTCCCTCTGCTAAGTCGGGCAGTGGGCAAGGGCATGGTGGTAAGCCTACAGAGGTCAAGAGTTCAATCCTGCATGGGTCACTTAGCCTCATGCTGGAGGAGGTGGGGAGGCGAAACTTGTTTGAGTGCCGTAGCCGGTACTTCCAAGTGTCTACAAAGGGTCGCCCAGGAAAGAGAAGCTGAGATAACGATAGTGATCAGTCAGTGTGTTCCATGTACCGGGCACGATTCTAGGTGCATTCAAGGCCACCTACCTAACGTGGCTACTGAATTCATCTGTGCCTCAGTTTTCTTATCTGTAAAATGGAGATACAATTATTATTCTTATTTTACAGATGAGGAGAGAGGCACAGAGAAGTTCAGTTACTTTCCTAAGGTTGCATAGATAATAAATGGCAGGAGTAGGATTCAAACACTGGTAGTCTGGTATGCATAGCTTCAGCACCACCACAATATACCCCTCTAGCAAGTTAAGGAACTCGAAGACAAATCCAGTTGCGAATAATGTGAACAAATGACATAAGCCTCATCCTAAGTTATTAGCCTCTCGCCCAAAGAGGATTGACTGCACCGATAACCACACCCAGACATCACAGTGTGCTGTGCGCGCTTCACAGTAATTTCTCCGTTCATGTTGGTTGAACTGAATTTTATACACACCTGGAGGACACCTCCCAAAAAATGGTTGGCGTGCTCCATCCATGAATGGAGAAATTTCTATGAATAAAATCTAAAAGAGATGGTGAGTGTCCACTGAATTTATTTCCATGTAATTCCAGGCACTTGATGGGAGAGCCATGGGGTGTGAGGATGGCAGCTTGGGCCCAGCCCTGCGACCTGTGCTGTAGGTGATAACTAACTAACCGCCTGCCCCATTCCCCAGAGTGTGCTGACTTTGTCAGAGATCCAAGGGAGTAAGGACCCATTAATGTCAGATCCATTAGCGACAGAAAGCCTGCCAAGTGGGAAAGAGTGAAACTACAGGAAGAAATTTTATTTGCAAACTCCTGAGAGGTTATCACCAGCAGTAGGGAGCCAAGGAATCACTGGTGGGCAAAGGGGCTCCACTGAACCCCTGAATTTGAGTTCCTTCCGGAGCAGTGGGAAGCCAGCCATCAATCTCTTACGCAGGCAATGCTCAGTTCATCTGCCTGACTTTCACAAGCACTCCTCCCCAGAGGATGAGAAATCTACCTCCTTTCTCCTTATAAAATGAAAACTGGTGTCTACATTGCCGGCTAGACCCCCTGAACAAAACAGAATTATGAAGTATAAATAAAAAGGTAAAGCTTACCACTGGTTTCTTTTTCTTAACCTCGTAGATAAAGTCAAATGGTTAATTATAGTATCTTAGACTAGGTAACTGTTTTCACCGCCCCTGCTCTATTATTAGTGGGGAGGAGTGGATTCAGATACTTGATGAATATGATGTCTGTTTGACTTGAAGGTAAAGGAAATCTAGTTTACCTCCTTCTACAACTCTGGTTTCAAGGATTACAGCCCACTTAACTCTCATTAAGGCCTGGATAAACATAGGCTGCCTATCTCTTAAACATTCCTCAGGTTATTGGTCTAGTTACAATTAGCTTTCTGGAGAAGTTTTCAACTCCTCCCGATTTCCCCAGGCCGACCCTGCCATCTTCCTGTGGCGCACCTGTGTGACTTTTAGCATGTCACTTACCCAGCTGGACTGGGCATGTCATGTGCCTGGAGCTCTGTAGATGATGATTAAATAATCAGTGAAGAGTACATGGTGATTGGTGTAGGCAGAATAGGATCTTGATTAACATTAGGGATAAAAATCTGTTTTCTCTCTAAGGAAGATTTTTCATATCAAACTCTATTTCAGCACCTGCTTCCAGAGAACCCAACCTGTGACAGGCTCCTTCATACCTATGTGGCCCAGATAACCAAATCCCTTGACTTCCAAACAGTTTTAAATTAATTCTTCCTCCTCATTCAGTCTTCTCTGCTAGAATTTAAACTTTCTGGTCAGCAGCCCCTGCAAGCCACTCTAGCTATAGGAGGACACAACATTCTCTGAAACTTCATATGGTTCAGGAACACGAGCTGTCAAAAGATCTTCTTACATCCCACTTGGGTCCTTGAACATCCTTAAGTTATTCTAACTCTAGTCTTTCAGTAAATACTTCTTGAGCATCCCCACCTTCCAACCCCCACTATCCAATGTCTGTGTTCTCCTCTATGAAAAAATATAGTTTACATATTATGCATATATATTTTTCATATATATTTTATATATACAGATGACCCTTGAACAGTGCAGGGGGTAGGGATACCAACCCCCCTTCCCCCCGCACAGTAAAAAACCTGTGTATAACTTTTTTTTTTTTTTGGCGGGACGCGGGCCTCTCACTGCTGTGGCCTCTCCCGTTGTGGAGCACAGGCTCTGGACGCGCAGACTCAGTGGCCATGGCTCACGGGCACAGCCGCTCCGCGGCATGTGGGACCTTCCCAGACCGGGGCACGAACCCGTGTCCCCTGCATCGGCAGGCGGACTCTCAACCACTGCCCCACCAGGGAAGCCCTGCAAGTTTTTTTGAATGGTGGCAAATCTCAAGAAAATTTTCCAGTATACTTATTGAAAAATATCTGCATATAAGTGGACCTGTGCAGTTCAAACCTGTGTTGTCCAAGGGTCAATTGTATAAATAAATAATAAAATAAATAATATGTACTTTATATATTTTAATATATATTTTTTATATTTGTATCATATTATGTGCCAGATACTGTGCTGGGCTCTGTGAAAATAATGGAGAGAAAAATAAACAGACATGATCATGGAACACATGGTCTATTGAGGGTGATGGACATTGATTAAAGCTTTATACAAATACCTATAAATTGTAACCCTTTAAAGTACAAATGCATGTTGGTATGAAAATATCTAGTAGAAGAGCTTGACTTCGTTAGGAAGGTCAGGGAAGATTTTTCTGAGAAATTTTGAAAGACTTTCAATTCTTAAAGTCTCAAACTTTAAGAATAGTGATGGCGATATATATATACACAACATATATATATATGTTGTATTTATACACACATATATACGTGTGTGTGTGTGTGTGTGTATATATATATATATATATATATATATATATATACAGCCAATCAATTATCTAATTTGAAATAGTTTTAATAGTTCAACATTTCTTTCTGCTTCTACCTCAAGTCCCACGGTATGCCCACTTTCTTTGGTGGGTTCTATGTATGTCTTCCATTTTATACAGCAAGCACCCAGCTGTGCAAAAAAGGATAAATCACTTTTAACTTTAGCCAAAGGCTGGACAAAAAGAGCCCTCCTCTTTCTACTTCTCAACCCTTCCCACCAACATGGTCTTAGTTTCAAAGCTGGTGACGAAGATTGAATGTGCAAAAGGGTCTGGCTTATGGCTCTTTCTTTTGGCAGCAGCAACCTTGGGAATAATTGAGAGATCACATTTCAGACCCATTTTGCACACCATCAAAGCAAAGGGGATAGGACTGATGCTTTTGAAATTGGAGGGGCCAGGCCAGTTTTCATGTTACTCCAGTTGAAGTTCTCTGGCGTCACAAGTTCAGCAGATGGATATCATACACCTACCTCTGGTGTGGTGTTCTGGGTTCCTTGGGAAATCTGATCCTTGGCCTCACTTTCATCATGCCTACCACAGCGCTTTAGGCCAAGGCCTCCTAAATCACGTCATTCAACCCCCCTCCACCCAGTGGACCTAAATGTTGGGGATTTCCCTGACCTCTCCCAAAGGGACCACCTTTCTGACTGGAAGATTCTTCTCAGAGACGATATGGTGCAATTTTTATGAGACTGTGGGGTATGTGGCAGCTACATAGCTATGATGAGTGAATATTCCCCCAAATCAAATATGATGAGTGAGAACTCCCCAGAATTGCTTTTACTAAATATCTGGGCAGCCAGGCCAGTGGGGGACCAAGATAAAGGTGGTCACTTCAAGGTTAGAGATGCTTTAAATCAAACTGAAATTTTACTCTTCCCAAGGGGCAAAAAGGAGCCAACTATGCTGAATATCTCAGAACTGAATTTCTTGCATTGCATATATTAGAAGAAAAGTATGATCTAGACTACAACTTATTTCCATAGCAGCACTCTCGGATCCAAAAGAAGTGAGCCACAGATGCTTAGAAGCATCTCAGTTGCCCACTTTGAACAGTTCATATTAAACTATTGAAAGGAGGATGCACTAGAATTTTCTTTTCCTATTTTTCTATCCAAATAAAACACGTTTTTTTTTTTTTTGCCATATGTGAAGCCTTTTGAATGGGTTAAGAGCATAAACTTGTAGCTAGATAGACCTGGGTTCAAGTCCTGGTCCGACCAGTTAACAGCTCTGTGACCTTGGACATGCTTATCTTCTCCCCACCTTGGTTACATCATCCACAAAGTGTGGATATTAGCAATCAACTCACATAGCTGTCATCAGAAATAAATGTATGCATCAGATAATGCATACATAGAGTATTTAGCATTGTGTTCATTTTAAGGACACAAAAGTGTTCGCTGTTATTATTGTTGCGATTGTTATTAGCATGTGATAGTGATTTTCAATAGTGAGAAGGATCCCAGTTTGCTTAATGACTTGTGAGCCTTGGAGCTAGGACAGTGCCATATGATGCTGTTCCCAGCATACCCGGTGCTTAAATTTGCACTGGGACCAAGCCCATAATTTAGTATGAAACATAAAATGTGTGATGTTCCAGCCTGCGCTCAAGAATGTGGTTAATGGATAGTTAAACTTTCTTGAGGCAAACTCAGAAATTACTGGATCCCTTATCTCCTTGGCAGGATAAGCAGTGCAGCTCTTTTCCTTTCCCAGCTACAAAATGCCTGTTGACAGACAATCTGGAACCCAAGGGTTGGATAAGTATGGGTTGCATGAGGCCTTCCGTTTTGATCCTCTGTTATTGCTTTCTGATGAAGTGTAGACGTTTGGCCACCAGGAGCAGAGAGCAATACAGAAGAGCATATACCTCTCTGTAAGTGGAAAGCTCATCTCTTGGTCCTGCTTACTGTACCACAAGCGTTTTCAGGTGTCCACTGGGGCTGCTGAATGATACGTCCTTTCCAGTGTACTCTCCACCAATAAAATGTGATAACAGTACCCTTGGGAATGTTTAGAGAGACGTGATTCCAGATCAGGAAAGTTCAACAGTGGACCTGGAGAGTCTGGCCTAGATGCAAGTCAGATTTCATGCAAATAATTCTTGGCTGGATCCAACTTAGGTTTGGATGTTTCTTTTAATTTGCTGTTGGACCAGATTAAAGGGAGTAAATAACCTGTCCTCATTCCCAACCTAGGACCACATCAACCCCTACTTCAACTCTAGACCCTCCTCGTTCTCCTGACTTTGGGACCCTGACGAGCCACAGCTTAGCTGAGTCTTGCTGGTTCTACTTGGCAAGGATTCCCAGCCTATGTGGAGGAAGGGTGGTCTCCAAGGCATGGGAGAGCAAAATGGGGAGTAAAGAACAGGGTGCCTCATTGGACTGCCTTCCATCAGGGGGAAAAGAGATAATACTTGTTCACTACATTTGAGTTCTAGGAAGGTGGGAAGATGGACCTAGAATTATACTTCTTTGGCAAACTGATGTTGATTTCCCTCTGAAGGAAAAGGCAGGAAAGGGAGCTAAAACTAAGATTTATTTATTCATGAACTTGGCATTTCAATGAGTTATCTCATGTAAGAGAAGGTGTGTGAAAATGGTGGGTAATCATTCGGAGGGCTAGAAGGATTTTTTTGTGTGTGGTGGAATGTTTTAAAGCTACCCTCGAGCATCATCAGACACTTGGTCTGTGAATTATTTCTCTGATCATTAGACTCAAGAATTGTAACAACTTCTCATGATGCATTTGGCCATTCCTTGTGTCCCAGGTTAATTAGTACTGGCAAGTCCATTAAGCCAGTGTAATATCACTCACCCCTCACCCAGAACTAGTGATTGAGCATCTTGAGGGCCACACGCCTTCTTTACCTCACTCCATCCATCATTACTTTATCTGAATCCTGCTCCCTCTGTGAAATTGGCCTTTTGCTCAATTTACATTCCATGCAGTGACCTGATAGTGTGAAAACCTCAGCGTAGGTACAACCGGGGAGTTTTCCCTACAGAGTTTAAAGGGGATCTTGACTTAAAATAGGGTGGGATTATTTTTATGCTCTATGGTATACTTTAGTGGAAAGAAGTTTCATTTGTTTTTGATAAGTGAGGGGAAACTCACTTTTTTTGAGTATCTGAAGTGACTTAGAAAAGGCAAAATAAGACTGATAGCTTTTGACGGTGTGTTCTCATACACAGCCCCAACCTTTCTCCTGTTTTGCTGACAGATTTTGAAGAGAATTTTCTGTAAGATAAAGATGGTTGTTTTTTGTACATTAAATTACAAGAGATTAGAAACATTCCCTTTTCTTCAAATTGTGTTGGCAGTTTGATCTGTAGGAGGTGATCGAAGCTTCAGCTTTCAACTAATTACTATAGCTTAAGTTTCTGTCTGAAAGTTTCATTTTAAGTTCATTTGAAGTATATACAGGAAAGATGAGAGAGAGAGGGAAGGATTGTAACAAATATGGTGTATTAGCTCAGATTGTATTTGGAATTTTCTTCCTCAAATAATATTAATTATAAAAGATGTGAAAATAAGCCCGTAACTATGTTTTCTTGGGGGTTTTTTCTTTCCTACTTATTAAAACTGAATCCATGAGAATGTCTGGAAATATAAAAATAATTTTAGAAGACGATATTTGCAAGCATTTTGGTCTGTTATTAACATGAGACTGTACTTGGGGGGGGATGTGTGAGAAGGTCTTTCACAGATACTTCATCTAGCCAAAGTTGATACCTCATTTCACAGCACAGCCTCTGTCAGTGATGAGTCCCTAAGTGTATAATGACAGATGTCCCCAGCTCTGTACTATTGCCAATTAGTAAAATTATAAAATCGATTTCTATCTTACAAATAGGGAACTTTGGTTCTTAAAGTTCCAGGGCAAGCCCAGTTTTTGTCGATTGTTTTAGCTAAGACTTCATTCTTTGATCATCGTATTGTCCTTGTAAGCCGTCTAACAGGTCAGGAATATTTAGTCAATGCCTGGATGTGAGAATTGTTCCGTGATGATCTTTAAGATACCTATTGTCCATCCTTTTGTGATGTGCCTGCCTCGATAGAAATGCCGTCTGTGATTTGATTTCTGCTTGTCGTGAAGTTCAAGGGGGATGAATGGAGTTATTAAAAGGAGCCATCCATGTTGAGAGGGTGGGGAGCGAGGTGTGTCTGGTAGGAGTTGGTGTGTGGGGGTGGAGGCTTAGGGAGGGCTGTAGGTACGTAGCACACTGTAGTGACTCCTGCCTCTTTCCAATCCTCTCTCCCCACTTCCAGTTCCATACCCCGGCCTTTATATCCCTGGATCCCTAGACCTGCCTTGTATCCTCCCTTCCTTAACACCCACCTCTCCCTGAGTTCCCTAATGTGCCTTGGTGGTTTGGAAAGAAAATGCTGTTTGCATCCAGGAGTTGCTGAACAGGGGTAGAGGAGCAGTGCAGACACTCTCTGTCCATTTCCTCGGCGTGCCCAGCCAAGCACGAGGCACAAGGCTTAACATTAATCAGAGCAGCTGCGTGAAGGTCAGACAGCGGGCCTTATGAGTAATTTCATATACGTCCAGTTTTTTAGCGTGGTTTTCCCGAGAATCCCTTTTGTGATAAAACTCACTGTAGCAGGCAAATGCCTGTGGTGGTTTAATTTAATGACATGAGAAGCAAGGATGGTAGGAAGGAGATGGAGAAGCGAAGGAGTTAGCTAGTACACAATTTATGTGAGAGAAACAGTTTGCAGGCTAGACGGTCGTCCGAAGATTTTGTTTGCTTTAAGATTTGGTGTGAGGCCAAGGCAAATTTTTCAGATTATTCCTATTCTACTACAAATACTGGGTAAAATGTGAAAGAATTGTGCCACTGGTACCGTCCCTGTTGTAGAAAAGCCAAAGGTGTGAGGGACAGGAACGGGAGTTATCCAAAAAATACTTGCAGTACATATTCTAGGGTGTTTAAGTATGTGTTCTCCTCTAGAGGAGTTGTGGGACTCAGAAACCACACAGGTAAATAAACAGCTCAACCCAAGTTAACACAGTTCAGCTAAGAGTTATAACAGCCTCTTTGCCTCCCCTATCCCACCCCACCCTGCTAGAGCTTCGGTAAAGGGTCATTTCAACCAACATGAGTTTCACGTTCTTTCCTTTTTCTGAGTCTACCTTCTGGTTGGGTATATACAACCAAAATGAGAGAAGCAAACGAGCAAAGGAAAGGAACATGTAACATCCCCAAGAATGGGTGATCTCCCTTCAAATAATCGCCATGTTGGTCTTCATCTTGGGGGATCCTTAGACCTTCTTTTATCCCTATTGTTGGGAGGGAGGGGAGGTGATGCCTGGTTCTACGTAATAAACTTCAGTAGACACTGTCTATTTTAGTGTATGGAGGGTGGGGTAAAAATAGGAATTGTTCTAGAGACATAGAGGATAACGACGATAGAAAAACACAAAAGTAGGAACTATGTGAAACAAATATAGGAGGAGTGGGGAAATGAAAAGGGTATTAGGCAAACTGGACAAGCAGGGATGCAGTCTTTGAAGGTGGGAAAGTAGTGGGGACCATTAAAGACACAGGTGCTAGAACTAGACCCCTGGGTTTGAAACCTGAGAACTCCATTTGCTAAATGTGTGACTGGGAGAAATGTACCTCAATCCCTCTGAGCCTCAGTTTTCTCATCTGTGAAATGGAAATAATAATAGAGACCATTTGAAAGGGTATTTGTAATGTATAGAGGAGGCAGCCCACGAGCACTGGGCCCATGGAAAGTGCTCATCATGTGTTTGCTTCAATTATGGATGGGGTCTTAATAGCTTTAAGTGACAGAATAGGAAAGAGAGCTCTACACTTGGAACTTCTAGTTGCATTGGGAATATTTCTGTACATGAAATGGCTGAAAAGTTAAGCAAGACAGATCAAAGCCACTCAGAAATCTTGGAGATTGTTAATTCAATTCTTCGGTCTGGAAAAAATAGATATCTCTTAAAATTCTGTTTGCTGTAGAGGCCATTGAAGCATTACTGTAAAGATCTAGGACAAAAAAGGTATGTTTGGGCAGAAAGTTTTTGCTAGAGGCTTTTTTAAGCACCATAAAATTGGGACGCAGTATTGAGAGCTTCTTATGGTCACCAAAAGGTAAAAGCCATAAAGTGAATGTGTAATATTCATGTGTAATCAGTTTGTGAATAGATTATTCTATAGCATATTTTCATCCAGTCAGGACAGATCTTTTCTCTTTATACAACTAATCTGACCTGTGTCAGAATTCACAAATTTGGACTATTTTAAAATAAGAACCTGTTTCCAAATGTCCTTCAATGGAGGAACCGTTAACCAAACACTGGTACACCCATACCATGGAATATTACTCAGCAATAAAAAGTAACGAACTATTGACACATGCAATAACTTAGGTGGATCTCAGGGGAATTACAGTTAATGGAAAAAGCTAACCTCAAAAAATTACATACTATATGTTTCCATTAATGTAACATTCTTGATATGACAGAATTATAGAGATGGAGAGCCGACTAGTAGTTGCCAAGAGTTAGGGTTGGTGGAGGGGCTGGAAGTAGCTGTAAAGAGGTATTGTGAGTAATCCTTCTGGTGATGGAATAGTCTGTATCTTGACTGTGGTGGTGACCACACAAATCTACATATATGTTAAATTTTAGAGAACTAAACACATACACACAATGAGTGCCTATAAAACTGGTGAAATAAACTCTGTGGATTTTATCAGTGTCAGTTTCTTGATTTGATGTTGCATTATAACTATGAAAGATGTTACCTTTGGAGGAAACTGAGTGAAGAGTACGAAGGACCTCCCTGTGCAATTTTATGCAACCTTTTGTGAATCTATAATTATTCCTCCCCCCCCAGATTGAAAAATCAAAGATATGTTTAATTTCTAATTTGATTTTAAGTTAGTTGATTTCCACAATCCTACCCTGACAAGACAAGGTTCTCCCCTTTCAGGCACCCATGATAATCACTGAAAAGATCGACCGACTGACTGCTTTTTGAATGTGAGCATCTTAGGGTCAACAACTGCATACTACCCCGAAATGCATAAATTCACTGGATTCCATGGCTACCAGATGAAGATTCAATGACAAACCTTTCTGTGCGATTAGGTGAACTCTAAAAAGCATGAAGAATGACTTGTCCACAGCCTTTAAGAACTTAGCCAGTACGACCCCAAATGTTTTGTTTTGATCACAGCCTATCTGTTGAGGTCTTCTGATCACATTGAAAGAGGAATTGGGCAGTCACTGATCTGAATCCTTGTTCCATGTAGTACCAGCTCCCTTATCACTATCCCTGTAACCTTTCTATCTCAACCAGATGGCAAAACAGGGAGGAGAGGCTGCAGTAGACTGTTCAGAACTGGGGCGCCCCAACCAGGTGGAAGTTGTCTCAAAGAAGGTCTTTGTTGCCTGTGGCCACCACTGAACAGTGACTACAATCTGAATGTGTGTGACATCCTGCTGTGGGAGTTTGTATTTAGCTTGTAGATCTTCCAAGGAGTGTGATGTTTTTGAGGAATAATAACTGATTTGTCTGGGCCCTTTTCTGCCCATATTTTGAATTTAGATTTTTTTTTTCCCATCCCAGTTTAAACCTGGTAAGCTTACTGAACATGCTGCTTTCTGCCCCTATGTTTTAGTTAGTTGGTTAGTCAGTGAGTTAGCTGGTAAGTTACAGCCAGTTGTGCTTTCAGTTTAGAAAACAGAGTGTGGAAGATTTTGCTGTAGATTTAGGGGGTCTTCAGGTAATTTGTAAATGTGCATTGTTGATGTAAGAAGGAATGTGTCCTCAGGAGATCTGTGGCCAGAGCTGGATTGCTTCACAAATTTAAGGGTAGTGCTGACACAGGAATATGTATAGCATACAGTATTTAGAGAGATGGTATGCATAAAAGAGTGGTAGTCCTCTGCATTTGTGTGACGCTTAAAAAGTTTTCAAACCAGATCACATGCATCTTTTTGTAATCTCACTCCAGGTAGAGCAGGAATGTGGGACAATTTCCAACTACATTTTTTTTTTTAAACAAATAAAGAACCAAAGGAGACTAGAAGGGCCATGACTTATTCAAGGTCCCTACTATAGGAAGCGGGGAATCAAAGACGAGTTATAAAATTTTTTTTTTTTTTTTTGCGGTACGCGGGCCTCTCACTGTTGTGGCCTCTCCCGTTGCGGAGCACAGGCTCCGCCGGACGCGCAGGCTCAGCGGCCATGGCTCACGGGCCTAGCCGCTCCGCGGCATGTGGGATCTTCCCAGACCGGGGCACGAACCTGTGTCCCCTGCTTCGGCAGGCGGACTCTTAACCACTGCGCCACCAGGGAAGCCCGAGTTATAAAATTTTTATTTTGGTGCTCTTTTCCCTGGAACCCACTGCCTCTACACACACCCTTGATACCAAAGAAATATGACAAATTCTATTTCTCCTTTACATTGGCTTTAGATATTGGAAAGAATCTATGTTTATGGTGAGATCTGGGTTTATTTTCTGCCATCAGATGCTCACATGGGTGAGAGATTGACCTTGAGAAATGTCAGTGAAAGGATCATTTTAATGGCCATTGATCTTTTGAATATATGGTTAACAGAGTTTATAAACCCTTTTTTCCCTTATAGAACTAGATAATGTAAGACAAGACTGCCTACTAAGTAGTGCCTGATGTTGACTTACTATTCAGAAGAATTAAAACTTTTTTCGTTTGAATGTTCATTCTATTTTAGTGGTTTGATTAACCTTCTCTTTAGTGGTTTGATTAACCTTCTTATTGGTCAGATAATCTGTCTGATGAAGGAAGTATTGCTCTTTCTAGGGCAAGAATCCAACATAATTTCTCACTAAATGATAAAATAATAAATATTAAATAAGTAATAAAATAGTCATGAGCACAGCCCTCTCTGTAATTCTTCTCAGTATACATCATCTTAGTTGTCTCCTGTTTTTGCCTTAGTTTTTTTCATCTGTTACAATACCATAGATTAAAATAATCTTATCATTGGGATCAAAATGGTTTCAGTTGAAGTAGAAAGGTTCTTAATGACAAACACTACTCTTAAATAATTTTAACTAATTTATTCTTTTGCTTTATTTCAAAAAAAATTATGTAAGTTGATTTATTGCTTGCATTATACCCCAGAGCCCTGGAAGAATTAATATTTTCTCTTCCAATCATTATGTGACAGCAGCTTGAGGACAAATAGAACCCAGGAGCTGATGTTTACGTAAAGACTTAGGACACAGAACAATTTATGCCTTTTCTTATTTGAAAAAGTTGAGTCACACAGGAAGGTCTTAGAGGACATCAGGAAACAGAATAGCCTAATAATTTTGATAATTAGGATTCTTCTGACACTGGGATGGCTTATATAGAGCGAATCAGGTCCATAGACAACTGTATGTCTCACACAACCAAAAATATCCTTGCTTGGTCCTAACAAGAAGAAGAAAGTATTCGTGTTTGGTGTTAAGTGGTGGTAAGTGAAAACTTCTAATTTATAAACCCAGGAAAATTCTACTTTAGGTGAGAAGAATATCAGTAGGTTCAGAGATAAGTAATCCACGATTGCTTTGTACTTTAGTATTTTCCCAAATTCTTCTAGATATTGCGAGAAAACCCATCTCTTTCTTCTCTCTCTGATGTCATCATCAAGCACTTATCTTGCATCTGTTTGGTCAAAGACCTAACACTTTAAGGCGTGTGTGGGAAAGAGTATGGGAAGGGTCTTCTTTTCTATGTTTAGCCTTCATGCTTGGAATCCCCTTCTTCCAAAAATATCTTCTTGGGGAAACCCAAACAATGTGCTAAAATTAATACCCCAAAAGGAAATGAACTGGAGTTGACCTTTGCAACTTCCCACTGCTTGTTTCCTGCTATTCTAGTGACTTTCTCAAAAATGGCACTTATCCATCCCTGGTCTGGTTATCAGAGTTGAAGCTGATTTCCTGACCATGAGATGCAGGAGTGAGGGGCACAGGACTTTGAGCAAAATGGTAGGTTTGGCAAGTCAAGATTAGAGATGACAGACACAGAAGAATGCATTTGTTATGATTCTGTTTCCACGAAATGCTAGAATAGGCAAAATGCCCTGTAGGAACAGAGAGCATGTTAGTGGTGGCCCAGGAGGGGACCGGCAGCAAAAGGACATGAGAGAAATTTTTGGGTGACAAAACTGTCTTATGTCTTGATTATGTTGGTGGTGACACAGGTGTAGACACTTGCCAATACTCAATGACTTTCCACATGAAATGGATAAATTTTATCATACATAATTTATATCTCAATAAAGTTGATTAAAAAAATTGTGATTAGAATACAATTTGAAAATCATTACTGCCATCTCCTTGCTTGTCCTTTAATCTTGTCTTCAGGACAGAGGAAATGACAATATTTGGGGACAATATTTTGATAGCAAGCACCACTGTTTATGTTTTATAAGATTAAAATGTCCATGTAATACCACTGAAAGATAATTTATCTCATGAAGCAGGATTGTTCTGCTTAATTTGAGACATTGACATTCTGTTCTTCAAATTATCCTATGCCTGCGGGTAGAAATATTCGTTTGACTTAAAAATATTTACATATTAATTTCATTGCTTCCCTGCTAAGAGTGTGAATAATCACCCAACGAGTTACTCCCATGTCTTCTTGATTCAAATCACACACCTTTTTTACCAAAAAAATTTATTTATTTATTTATTTTTGGCCGTGTTGGGTCTTCATTTCTGTGCAAGGGCTTTCTCTAGTTGCGGAGAGCAGGGGCCACTCTTCATCGCGGTGCGCAGGCCTCTCACTGTCGCGGCCTCTCCCGTTGCGGAGCACAGGCTCCAGATGCGCAGGCTCAGTAGTTGTGGCTCACAGGCCTAGTTGCTCCGCGGCATGTGGGACCTTCCCGGGCCAGGAATCGAACCCATGTCCCCTGCATTGGCAGGCGGATTCTCAACCACCATGCCACCAGGGAAGCCCTGAAATCTCACACCTTTGTATGGCTTTCCTGGCAGATACCTTTGGTGTCCCTGCCCAGCTTTGGTATGAGAACAGCCACTCACCCTGGAAAAGAATCCTCAGCAAGCAGAAATGGCTCATATTCACTTGCCCTCTGCTTCCTGATTACAAAAATGTTCCTAATCAGAACTGGCTCCTGTTAAGCCTCTGCAATCTTTGTTAGATGCAGCATGGCATTTCCTTGTCTGTACATACTCTTTTCTTTTTTCTTTTTAATTGTCTCAGGAATACCATCTTACGTTATACATATAAGGTCGTCAGAAATAAATAAGAGATTTATCTGCTGACAAATATAATGATCCCTTTGAAAAACTAGATTGTGGTTGCTATAGTTAGGCTTTGGAGGCAAATAGAAAAGTTGTGATTTTCCGATTATTTTGCAGGACTCATTTCAAAGAGATTCTAGGTGAATGGCAACCCTTTAACTAGTATTTAAAATGTGAACTTTGAAAAGATATACGTACCCCCATATTCATTGCAGCACTATTTACAAGAGCCAAGACATGGAACCAACCTAATTGTCCATCAACAGATGAATGGGTAAAGAAGATGTGGCGTGTGTGTGTGTGCATGTATATATATATATACACGTATATATATATACACACATATACACACATATACATACCCAGTTGAGTTCTGAACAACATGGGTTTGAACTGCATGGGTCCACTCATACACAGATTGTTTTTGATAGTAAATACTACTGTACTACATGATCCACACTTGGTTGAATCCACGGATGCAGAACCTTGGGTATGAAGGAACCATGGATACGGAGGGCCAACTAAAAGTTATAGCAGATTTCTGACTGCATAGAGGGTCAATGCCCCCAACTCCCACGTTGTTTCAGAGTCGACTGTACCATGGAGTATTATTCAGCCATAACAAAGAAGGAAATCCTGCCTTTTGTAACAACATGGATAGACTTAAAACACTAACCCATAGATACAGAGAATGGACTGGTGGTGGCCAGAGGTGAGGGGAGGGGTTGGGGAGGGGAGGGGAGCACATGAGTGAAGGTGGTCAAAAAATACCCCAAATGTATATGTACTGGAGGTGGAGGATAAAACTACTCCAGAAATGTGTAAAAAGTGGGACCACATGACTGAATGTAAGAGGAAATAGGGAGAAGAAAGAGAAGAAGAGAAGAAAGAAGAAAGAGAAGAGAAGAGAAGAAGAAAGAAAGAAAGACATACATAATATGTCCTCTGAGTGGGAGCGAAACAGTGTGTACATACATGTGCTGGGGGCATGTGAGGCCTTCCAGGGACTGGAAAGTGTAAATTCATCTGGCACGTTCGTTGCCAGGAGGACCTGATCCATAATAACAGACTGCCTGCCATATGAGAAAATTGTACCATATTTCAGCTGCTGCCTAATGGATCTGTAAAACCTTAAACCAGGTGGATCTCTGAGTTTTAATGAAGTACACAACTCTGTGTTAGTTATGGGACCAAACTCTGGAAGTATGATGCATTGGAAGGGAAGTGGTTTTATGCTTTCTTCTTTGTTAAAACGAAATGATAAAGACCACTGACTTACCCAAAGGAAGACCAGTGCCCATAGATTTTTTTTTTTTTTATCATGTGCATACTTGAAAAGATTTTCTCCTAACAAAATAAAAGAGGCAGACTTGGGATTTGGCTTGCTTTTAGAGCTCACAGCAGTACAGTTAAACTGAATTTCTCTTCCTCCCTCTGGCTTCCTTTGTTTTTCTCCAGACTTAGCGCTTTGAAACAAACACTGAACAGTACGGGACATGGTATTTCCTGGGTAATGTCATTGACTGTGAGCTTTGTTTATTAAGCATGACATTAGGGCACTGAGAGATCTTATATGGCTTCCTCTTGTACCATACAGATTACACACACACACACACACACACACACACACACACACACACACACACACACACACAGACACACACACACACACACACACACACGCTCCTTTTGCCCTTCATTTTGGTTGTCTTTCCTCACTCTTTAGGAGAAAGCAGGGCAAGGAGTGTTTTCCCCCTTATGTGTGTTCACAGGTTTCATACTTTTCCATTTTCTTTTCTCTTTTCTTTCAGTTGTGATTTTTTTTAGTAGCGGAGGGGTGGGGGAGGTCGAGGAGTGTAGGTGGAAGGATAGGACTTTAGCAGTAAAATGCCAGAAAGACCCTTTTGGCAGTAACATAAGAAATTATGTTTTATTATGTTTTAAAACATGAATGGGGGGAGGGAAATGTTAAAGGGGAAATACTATGTAATTGAAGCTGCTAACTAGTCTATGGTCAGAGCCAGGCAGAATTTGGTTGGCAAGGGTGCTGCTCTAAGATGTCATTTGATATCAATCCCAGTCTCCCTGCCTCCCTGGCCCCTGTCTTTCCTCCTTCCCCACAGTACATGAGCAGGTTAAAATCTAGGATGTAAGGACTCGTATCATTGACCCTAAAACTGTTTTAGAAAATCAGATTCCATTGTTCACTCCTTCAGAAGTCATTACTGCTTTTCTTAAAACAGGTCTCTGAAATTCCTGAGGGCATGGGGCAACTTGATGGTTGACATGTGTTGATACATGAGTAATCTTTAGGTCAATAAAGGTTAATGATAGGGACTGGTTGGTTATATGTAAGTTTAAGTATTGCCTGGCTCAAATATGAGAAGAATAGGGTCTCTACATTTCTTCTTAAATTATCTTAATTTAAAAGAGAAGATTTTTTAATTATTGGCATAAAAATTGATCAGTTGTAATTATTCATCTGTGTTCATTCATAATCTGTGACCTACTTGTATATCATGCTATCTCTGTGGTTATAATAGGAAAGTCAAATAGCTCCTCCTGGAGCTTACCATTTAAAGCAAGATGTCAGAGGCGTAACTTTATTTTTAGTTATTTATTTTGTTAACATCTTTATTGGAGTATAATTGCTTTACAATGGTATGTTAGTTTCTGCTGTATAACAAAGTGAATCAGCTATACATATACATATATCCCCATATCTCCTCCCTCTTGCGTCTCCCTCCCACAGAGGTGTAAATTTAAATAGCCATGCAGATGCATCCTTCTACAAAGTTAGACCTGAGGTGGTTACGCAGCCATGATCAGCAGGAAGCAGTGATAATTTGAATTAGTACAGTAGTTCTTGAGTAGGAGGTTGTGTGTTTACCTTTTGAGAAATGTGTGCTTTTCTGACTCGTACATTTTAGACATAGCTTTCTTTTAGGTCCTAGGTCTATGGGACAGTTTGTCCTTTGCTTTGAAGCCATTTGTGCTGGACTGCCTATAGTTTCCATCTTGATGAATTTCTAGGCCCTGAGCTCACCTGCTCCTAGGCTCCTTAGCTCTGGGAGCACATTTTTTGCAGAATTTGCTCTAGGATGGTGGTTGAGTCCAAAGTGCTTTTTCTATCCTTTACACGGCATATGGCATGGGCTTATGCACCCAAAGAGCCTGGGTACCATTGTTACATTTGAGTGCCCATTTGGAATATTTGTTGAATGAGTGCAGTGCCTGGGAAGGATAGGAAATATTGAGCTATCCCTTTGCCTAATGAAAAAGGTAGTTTTTATTTATTTGTTTTAAAAGGTAGTTTTTAAGTAGAATAATCCTCTTATGTGTATTTTGATTTTGATTTGATTTTGTCTTTAGGCTAGGGAGAGTTATATGGAAGGATTTTTTCTTTCCTCCTGCCATGACTCTGTGCAATGAGCTGGTTTTCTCCTTTTGTTTCAGATCTGTCAGGGACCAAGGCCACCTGGTTGAGTTGGAAACACTAGGGTGTGTGGTCTTCACTGGGTCTCCTGCAGTCGGCAGTAGCGGTGGTTGAGTGGGAAGTCTTCATGCTCGTAGTGGTCAGAGCCCACAGCTTTTGAACCCAGCCTGGTGACTGGGCTCTGCCACCAGTGCCGGGGAGGGAGGTGGCAGAGAGATGAGCCTGTGGGGTCAGAGCGGGCAGGAGGAAAAATCGGCTAATGGACCATCGATCACCCAAGGTTACCGTTGTGAGGGGGACCTTGGGGGGGCCCGGAATCTGTGCCCTAGTGTCAGATAATGTTGGTTCAAGGGGCCAAAGCTTAATGTTGTTCTCAACCAAGAGTTGGAAGCTGTCCAAGGGCGTCTTCGAGGGCCTTTGTCGTTTTCCTTTTCTTGAGCAGCTTCTCCCTCACTGGCCTCCCAAGCGTTGCAACTCAGGCCGTCAGGTCTTCACTTCTGTCCTTTCAGGCGCTGGAGTCCATCTTTTCTGGTACATGTTTAAAGGCTGTAGCAGTGTCTGCCGTTTATTCATCTTGGGCTTCTTTCTGTGTCCCACTCTGCCAGCTGGGTGAACAGGGGGAGCTGGCAGCAAGGGAAGGGACCAGAGGGAAGGTGGTGAAAGGCGTGCTCAGAGGTATCTGGCTTTGGTTTTTCCAGAGTTTGATAGCATTCGGCTTAGTGACCACAATTCAATTATAAGCACCACACAGCCATCCTGAGTGACTATATTCTTGCCAAAAACTGCTGTGTAAAGGCGGCTGCATTTTTGTTATCCTTGCCTGATGGATTTTTAAGTATATTAACCACATACATTCACACAAAGGGGAAAATTTACTACCTAAACAGGGGGACCTAAATCCCGCAGGCTAAATAAACCCAAATGAAAACACAAGAACTGCATTTACTGGCCTCCCAAAGATAAGAATTCAACCTTTATAAAGGTTCCTTCAAATGAAAAATGGATGGTAGAGCTGCTAATGGCCCAGTAACCTAGGAATGTAAAACTCTTCCCTAATGTGCAAGGCCCTCGGATCTGTTCCAGCTTCTCGGGATAGAGGATTTTCACCCCAGCCTTCCGCACGGGTCTGGGCCTAGAAGGTCCCGTTGTGGCCTTCAAGATTTTACGACCACCTTGGAGGACAGACCATCTTGGCAGTTTTTGTGTTGCCTCTGTTGCGTGTGCGTGTGTGTGTGTGTGTGTGTGTGTGTGTATGTGTAAAAGAGAGAGAGAGAGCTTCCTGTGTGTGTCAGTCTATGGGGAGAGAGGCAAGGGCCAAGGTAGGGGAGAGCGTGTTTATCTCCAGCTTTTTCCAGTTAGAATTTGGTTGAGGTGGGAGACTGAAGGGAACTTAGTCTTCTGAAACAGTGGGAGATGCAAGTCTTCTTCTTAAGCTTGGAGGAAGAGTTAGGAAGCTAAGAATTTACCCAGTAGAATCACTCCTGCATGTGTTTCTCTGCAGAAATAGGTTATCCATTAGGGCAAATGTGAGACGATAGATCTCGCCCAGCACGTTCTCAGACTTCTGGTGGTGTGGAGCGTCTCTGAATCTCGCTACCAGTAAATCCTGCCACTATATTAAGGACAAGTCACAACATGCAGGTGACTTCATGTCTCTGTTGTAAATCATTTGAATATTATTTTAAAATAAATATGGTGGGTGGGGAAAGGGGTTAATTACAAAGGGGGTGAGGGAATTTTTTGAGGCGATGGAACTCTTCTATATCTTGGTTGTGGTAGTAGTTACATGACCCTATGCATTTGTCAAATTTCATAGAACTGCAATATTAAAAAGGGTGAATTTTACCATCTGTAAATTGTAACTCAACAAACCTGACCTCCCTAAAATTACAGATGAATAAATAAATAATGAATGAATGAATATTTCTTTCACTTGTCTCGTTGCTGCTTTGCCAGCCAACCAGCCCTTTAGACGATGCCTCCTTTTCAAAGGAAGGACACCACGTGGTCAGCTCTAGCCTATGAGCTCATGATGCCAGTAAGGCTGTTCCAGAAAAACCAAAGGTGGTGTGCATTTCCTTCTGGGGCAGATGACCTAATCCTCCAGGTAGCAATGCCCTTGTATGGTTAGCACAGGTAGGGAAATACTTAGCTTCATGCTGACTCACCAGGTAAAGAATCATCTCTCTGAATGAGTCAGAATCACAAATGTGTTCTGTACAGTCTCATGTGTCCTGCATTGTGAAAGACTCAAAGCACCAATGAGGGCAGACACTTGCAGGTCTCACTGGCCCTATATGGATAACATCCGCAGTCTGCAGCTCCCCCATTTCCTGGCATGGTCCTGTTGAATTCAAGCCCTCTAGCTCAGTCAATCACATACCCAGTTAGGTACAGGAGAAACTAAATTTATGCTCTACTAATGTTGTTTATTCAGTTCTAGGTAAACCTAATAATTGTAGAATAAAATGTTTCAGTGTTAAGGATATTTCTGGACGTATTTCTGGAAAGGAGGTGTGTGTGTGTGTGTGTGTGTGTGTGTGTGTGTGTGTGTAAGGATCCAGAATTAAAACAGGTTCGGGTAATGTAAAATACCACAGAAAGTAGGGGTTTCCAAGGAAAACATGGGGAAACGCTGTAGGAGAATCTAATGTATGCTATAGCTTTTAAAAGGAAACATTAATAGTGAAACATGCCCTCAAAGGGCAAGTCAGTAATAAATTTTGTGTCAGAAATTACCTGTCAGTAGGATTATGTTAAATAATGTTGAATTGTTATTAGTTGGAAGGGAAAGAGGAGAGTAACTTTCTCAAAAGTGTTCAAAGAGTGTCATGTTTCACACACAAATCCCATTATTGTTTAACAGGACTTTTGTACTTAACCCTTCTCCAAGATGTATTGAAAATTTTGACCATTTTAGTTCATTCTCCAAATGCAGTCATTAAAAGAAGCCAAAGTTTCTATGCAGGAATTTGGAATTACCCAGAGGACTAGCGTATCTGATTAGACATCCATTGTAGAGTGTCCTGATTGATAAATGTATGCCTGCTTGCTGGAACCACAAAGAAAAATATCTTCACTTCTTTGCCTCAGCAAAGCAGTAATGAAATAGTGGCGGCCTCACCATTTCAACATTTTGAGCATTTTGCTTGTTTTGGCCAAATAACTAAAAATGTATTTTCCCCTTGAAGAAAGTCTCATTGCAAATGTGTGAATTTTTAAGGTTCACTGCAATATATTTGGTCTGAAGCTGAGTCCACTCATTGAGCCAGGGCCCAGAACCCCACCCTAGATTCAAAGAAGTTGGGGACTACTGGGAACAGAGTGGGAAACACAGCTGAGGCTTAAATGTGAGCTAACACATTGTCACTGGGCTTTTTACAAGGGCTGCTTATGACTCATAGGTGTCAAATCATCAAGCCATTACTCCTAGAATAAAAGATCACTTCAACTTGATGTGAACGGAATGAAGGTGATTGCTCCATTGGATTTGGGTTTTTGAAGGACAAAGTTAGAGGTAAGCTTTGGGATCCCTTCATGTACTTTGATTGGACCCCTTGATTACTGATCATTACCTACCTTGGGTCCCTTTTGGAAACTGTCATACTTGATGACATATTTGACTTCATGACATTCACACAAGATCTTGCCAGTGAGTGACTGCCTGACTGCATTAGGCATTTGTGGAAATCTTTATTTCTTCAGGTCCGCAAATCTCAATATTTGTAAATTACCCCAGGAGTAATTTACAAATGGCCTTGGAGTGGCTTAGAGTCATAGATAAACTTGCCAATGTGCAAGCCACTGCATCCTTTGGGGGCAACTTAGAATCCGGGGAGGCTTCTTGCGAGCCTGGAGCGTTCTGATCTGCTTCAGGAATGCTGTCTTGAGGGTGAGTGCCCTGGCCATTTCAAAGCTTGTTCAGATGGCAGTCATTTGTGCTAGCCATTTGGGATTTAATCTTGCAGCTATGGAAAGATCTTTTAATTACATTGCAAAATATATAATTTCCTAATGTCCTGTTATGATTAGTTACAACATACAGAGGCTAGGCTGCTGTTGTCACTCATAATATACTTGGTGAGACCAAGACCAAGTCAGTGAGACCATGCCTTTTTCGTGAGATACCACGGTCACCACCAGCAGGTTTGCTGTCCTGGTCTAGTCTTGCTTCAATTGAAAAGGGTTGGATACTCTTGTTGTTACTCCGGAGAGATTCCTCATGCTCCAGTCATAATGAGGGACACCTGCATTTCCAAAAGCTTCTTACCTTCATGTGAAATCCCTTCCTGGCTTTCAGCATTTTTTTTAAACAATTAAGCGAAACTATCTTATGTTATAATTGTGAACAAAACTTCTTAAATATTTTAATTATAGAAATTTCAAATATTATGTAAGTACAAAGATCAGGATAATGACCCAGCATGAACCTACCACCCAACTTAAACAATTATCAGCTCACAAGTGGTCATGTTTCATCCGTGTCTCTACCCACTTCCAGCCTTTCCCAAGGTTATTTGAAGCATATCCCAGATATCTAGCATTTTATCCATAAGTATATCAGCATGTAAGTATGAAAGATAAGTATTCTTTAAAGAAAAGTAACCATGATACCATATTTTCACCTAAGAAGTTACCCATAGTTTCTAAATATTTTAAAATATCCTTCAAATTTCCTTGTTTGTTTCATAGGATTTTGGCCCTTTATTTTTTTAAATTAATTAATTCACTTTATATTTCTTATATAAAACTGCTACAGTGGTGGCCATAGGTGGAGCCTGGGCTCTCTACAGGGAGACTCTGGTGTGAGTCTGTAGGAGATGTCTCTGGATTCCTGATAGGGAGACTTGGTGAACACGGTCTCTTTTCAGAGGTCAGGGTGAAAGAGCTGTAAGTCTTGGAGATGGCATCATAGTTGCCCAGGTTGGCAGTGCAGCCCCTGGCCGAAGTGTGACAGTCATCCATACTGGCCATCAGCAGCAACTTCTTGAGTGCAGAGGCCAAGATGATGCCAGTGCCTCTGGGGGTGGGAAGAGGCACTCAGCATGGAGGCTGGTGCCTTGCAGGGACAGTGTGGGACCTGCCTGTCTTCTTCTCCCAGTAGCATTGCCGCACGGGGACAATGGAGAGCTTGATGATGGCCCCTAGGATGGCCCTGGCAACCTCCTTGGAGCACTTAATACTCAGACCAACATGGCCGTAGTAGTCCCAGATGGCAACAGAACCTGGTCCACTGGCTAGTGTAGGTCTGCTTTTGCATGGACATAATCTTCAAAACCTCATCCTTGAGGCACATCCCCAGGAGAAAGTCAGTGATTTCAGATTCCTTGATGGGAAAGGAGAAGAGAGGAATCTCCTCCAGGGATTTGGTCTCCCTGTCCTTGATCAGGTGGCCCAGCTCGGCCTTGCTTCCTTGAACTCTGTGATGTGGGCTGGGCTGTGGCTGCAGCCAGGAGTACCCCAGGAGTACGAGTATACCTCTGCCATTTGGTGCTTTCCCAGATAAGTGCCCTTTATTTTAATCGGGACTGAAATAAGGTCTGTACATTAAAATTGGTTGACATGTCTTCTTGCACGCTTTTAAATCACAGATCTGTTCCCCCCCCTTTTTTTTGTTTTGCCTTGAAATTTATTTGTTGAAGAGTTTGTAGAGTTTTGTACAAAGTGAATATTGTTGATTCCATTTTCATGGTGTCAGTTTAACTAGTTCCTTTGTTTCTTGTATTTCTCATAAATTGGTAATTCGGGCTTTCTAGACTTCATTTAACATCAAGTTCAATTTTTTGGCAAGAGTACTTCATAGGCAATGTGGGATACTTCTGTCAGGAGGCACCAAAATCTGCTCGTCTCTCTTTGGGGTGCTGGCAGTCATTGACAATCCTCACCTAGATCCATTACATCTTCGGGGATTGCAAAATGGTGAAGTCTATTTCTGTCATTCCTTCTTCACTTATTAGCTGGAATACTTCTGTAAGGAGGACCTACCTTCAACTATGTGACTACCTGGAAGTCCAGTTCAGAACTTCCTACAGTCTGTGGCTCATTTATTTTAATGTCAGAGAGATGTCCTTTTACCCAGTAAGTACCCAGAAACAACCCTTCACCAGTAAAAGGCTGTAGCATGCAGCAGGAAGAACCAAGCCAGGACCTCAGGAGTCGTGGCTGTACCTCTGAGATCTGTATGATGTTGAACAAGCTATGTAATTTCTTAGAGCTGGCAGGTTCCAGGCCCCTACCTACACTTCAACCAGAGAAGCAGTTTTTCCTTAATTTCATTTGAACAAATCAAGCCGTGACTTTTTAAAAAAATTTTATTTTATTGAAGTATAGTTGATTTACAATGTCATGTTAATTTCTACTGTACAGCAAAGTGATTCAGATATATATATATATATTATTTTTCATATTCTTTTCCATTATGGTTTATCACAGGATATTGAATGTAGTTCCCTGTGCTATACAGTAGGACATTGTTGTTTATCCATTCTACATATAATAGTTTGCATCTACTAACCCCAAATTCCCAGTCCATCCCTCCTCTAACCCCCCTTCCCTTTGGCAACCACAAGTTTGTTCTCTATGTCTATGAGTCTGTTTCTGTTTCATAGATAAGTTCATTAGTGAGGCCATGGCTTTTAAAAATCGTATGTAGTCTATCACTAAGGTCTCTTTCAGCTAAGACATTTTATGATTTTCATTTAGGGTAAAAAATATATAAGTCCCCATCAGGATATTTAGGATCCAGTGACCATGAAGAGCTAAGTGTTATTTCTAAGAATGTGTTATTTCATTTATTCGTCTATCAGTTCAGTAGTTGACTTATATTTTTATTCTTTAAACAAAGGTTTATGCTATCTAAGTCGCTATAAAGTCTAAAGCTTGGGAGTGGGCATTGTGGGCAGTAACCTTTAGGGGATCTCCTGGGGGTGCCATTCTTGAAGCCTCAGCCTGAAGTTCAGAGAGTTGAGGAAAGGATGCTGGAATCCTTGGAAGTCTTTATTGACATCATCCATAAGAATGATTCCATGTACTTGAGAACTGTATTTGGAATTTTACCCGTGGAAAGCCTCCACAGGGGAGCCAGTGTGGGGGATGCTTAACGATATCCCTGAGAGGGAAAAGCAATTCAGAAGAACATCTGAAGAACTCTCGTTAATCGTTTACATGACAAAGTTAATCTCAAATTGTAGAGGAAAAATACAATAAAACGATCCTACTTCGAAACTCCCTGTCCACCTGTCCCTCAGTTCTCTGTGCAGAGAACTCTCATCCGTACAACTAATGAGTGAGTACAGGTTAGGAGCACAAAATCCAGTTTTAGCACAGTCCCAGGTTCCAAATAGGAAATGTGGACTCTGCTTTCTCATTAGTGCGCCTGAAATTCCTCTCTGGCTATGTGTATTCAGAGTGGCTCAGGTCGAGGGGGTGAGTGGAAGGAGGAAAGCAGAAAACACAATTCCAAAATCCACCATTGGAATCACACTGGCTTGTGACAGAAGGAGCACAAAAATAAAGTCGACAGTTGTCACCTCTGAAATGAGGAGCAAATGGGGGCTTCGCTTCATCACAGTTTCACTCAGTACTTAGTCACAGAAGGTGCTGCCGCTCCCCTGGCACTTAATTTAATAATGGGAGCAGTTCCTGGCAGGAGATGTTATGAAACAACCTTAAGCCTAAGAGGGGGAAAAAAGAGCACTGCTTCATTTAACAAATTCGGAGCCTTTCTTGGAGGCCATGAAGTTCTCAGTTCAAGTTAATTATTGTCAACAAATATTTATTTATTCACTTGATGAATATTTATTGAGTGACTCTTTTGAGCAGCGTGCGGTGTAGGTGTCACCCTGACACAGAGATGACAAGAGGCAGTCCCTTATAAGCAAAAGGCAGAGACAGTTTGCACAACTCATTATGAAACTAGGCAAACTTTGATAGCTCTGCATGAAAGGGGTCCAAATGAAAGTTTTATGAGGACGCGGTAGGAAACAGTTAGTTCTAGGTGGAGACTGAGAGGCAGCCTAGTAAAGGAGATGGTATCGAAACTGTACTTGGAAAACTGGGTAGAACTGCACTGGGAGAAGCCAGCAGGCATTCAGGATGGAGCATCCACAGTGAACCAGGAAAGGGCGTGGGGAACAGCTGTCCCCACTTGGCATCCATGTCTTCCTAAAGACATTAGAGCTTGGAGTCTGTGTGTATGCCGCTGGGTGAGAGCATGGTGCTGTAGGAAAAGGAGGAGATTTTTTTTTATGTTTCCTTCATTTGTATCAACTGCATTCCTACCGATCTTGTCAGAAATCACATGTCATCTCAAACTCTGAAAAAATTCATTTCATTCTGTTTTTTTACCCTGCATCAACACATCTTCTTCTCTATCAGATGCAACTCTGATTTCAGGACTGGTGAAAGGACTCTAGGCTCCCCTGAGTAGCCACCCACAGTTAGCAGTTGTCCCACTTTTCAGGGCTCCAGGCGGCCTGTGGCTTTGCCCAGGTAATCCTGCAGGACCGGTAGGACTCTCGGATTCTAGATCTATACACAGACACAGCCACATGCAGCTGGGCCAGGCCTCCCATCCCAGTGAGCAAAATCTCCATGAGCCTCCCCTGAGACATGGAGACTCACCAGGCCTTGGGTAAACACCCCGCCTTGCTAGACACTAACTTCAACCATTTGATTCCTGCCTAACAAGCTACCAGTGGGGTTAGGCTAGGGATCATAATATAAATCACTTTCTTTCTCAGTTTGAGGAGAAAGGGTAAATTCCTTGCAATAGGAAGGCAGGTATAATTCAGGCATTGCAGCTTTCTCTTCAGCACAACAGCAGTTATTCTCTAGATGCACAGAGCATTTTATGATTTATAAGGAACTTTCAAAGGCTTAATATAATTTGATTCTTGTTACAGGTTTGTCATTATTCCCACTTGCTATGTAAAGAAATCGAGAGGCTCATTCATTAAGATAACAAAAATAATGGCTCTCATCAGGCACATTGCCAAGTCTTGTCCTAAGTACTTTTTACATTTAACTCATGGAAGCCCCTAAATTGTCCTGCAAGGTAGATGGTGGTTGTCCTCATTTTGCTACCAAAGGAAACAGGCATAGAGGGGTTATATAACTTGCTCGAAGGACCACAGCTAGCAAGTGGGAGAGGCGGGATTTGATCTCAGCCATCATTGTCCTGCAAGGTAGATGGTGGTTGTCCTCATTTTGCTGCCAAAGGAAACAGGCACAGAGGGGTTATATAACTTGCTCGAAGGACCACAGCTAGCAAGTGGGAGAGGTGGGATTTGATCTCAGCCAGCACGGCTCCAAGGTTGCACTAGGTGGCCCATAGCCTGGTTCTGGAAGAGAATGGTTATCCAAATCTACCACTCACCCAGCCAAGAGGATTCCTGGATATCCCAGGGAATGCTCCCCAACGGCAAATGTTTCTTCTGGACAAATGCCTTCTTTCTCTTTGGCCTACTCTAACTTGGGTAGATTTTTTTTTTGCTGTACGCGGGCCTCTCACTGTTGTGGCCTCTCCCGTGTGGAGCACAGGCTCCGGACGCGCAGGCTCAGCGGCCATGGCTCACGGGCCCAGCTGCTCCGTGGCATGTGGGATCCTCCCGGACCGGGGCACGAACCCGCGTCCCCTGCATTGGCAGGCGGACTCTCAACCACTGTGCCACCAGGGAAGCCCACTTGGGTAGATTTTGAGAGAGCTATTAAGGAGAAAATTGTTTGGTGCCTGCTTATTTTTCCCTGTCATTCGACATTGAGATAGACACCATCCTTTTCAGTAAGGAAACCACACATCTAAACCTGCCTCTGTTTCTCCAGAATGACAATGTAGAAAACCTTGGGAAGGAGAAGGTGTTTCCATGTTTTGTGGGGAACAGAGGCTCATAGGGAAACAGCACTGGACACAGCACTAGAAAACCTGGATTGTGGTCATGGGCTAAAGGTGTGACCTTGGGCCAGTGGTTGTACCTCTCTGAGCCTCAGCTATATAGTAACTCTTCCTGCCTGTCTCATGTTAAAAAAAGATCACAAGAATTACTGTGAAACTGTAGCATACCATACAAACGTAGTGTGTTACTATTGTCCTTTACAGTTTCTAGCCAGTAGTTTTCTCCTCAAAGCATATCCTTGTACTTCAATGCAAGACTTTTTAAAAAATGAGATTTGAAAACAGTTTGTAAGCTTCTGCATAATTTAGGCATTATTATAATAAAATGGACTTGATTTAGTGAAGATTTTCAAAACAATAACTTTTAAGATGGTACAGTAATTCATCCCATATGGTTTGAACCAGGGATATATTTAATCTATATAGATAAGAGAAACAACTTTTGCAGTCTTCTCATAGATTCTTCTAGAAAATTCAGAATAAGTCAAACTTTTAAGATTTGAAAATATTTTAGATTTGAAAAGATTTGCTTTCAAGGAAATTAAATCTTGACAAATGGGGCTTCCCTGGTGGCGCAGTGGTTGAGAGTCCGCCTGCCGATGCAGGGAACACGGGTTCGTGCCCTGGTCCGGGAAGATCCCACATGCCGTGGAGCAGCTGGGCCGGTGAGCCATGGCCGCTGAGCCTGCGCGTCTGGAGCCTGTGCTCTGCAACGGGAGAGGCCACAGCAGTGAGAGGCCCGTGTACAGCAAAAAAAAAAAAAAAATCTTGACAAATGGAAACAACATCGTGAGGTAGTGAAGAGTGTGTGGGCCTCAGAGAAAAGCAGAACTTATCTGTAATCAGAAGAGTTGGGCTTGAGTGCTGGTTCCACCACTTCCTGTCCTGAGACCTTAGGCAGATTATTGAGCTGCTCTTGGCCGCAATTCCTCACCTGAAAAATGGGTACATAATTATAATTAACGATATAGGTGTTTATGAGGATTAAATGAAATAATGCAAGCGAGCATTTAGCATAGTAAATGCTCAAAAATTGTTAGCTTTTTCTGAAAAAAATTGCATATTATAGAATTCCCTTTTTTAAGCATGGTTACACCATATTTTCTTTATCCATTTATCTGTCGATGGACATTTAGGTTGTTTCCACATCATGGCTATTGCTAACAATGCTGCAGTGAACATGGAGTGCTAAAATCTCTTTGAAATTTTGATTTCCATTCTTTTGAATAAATACTCAGCTGTGGAATTCCAGGATCATATGGTAGTTCTTTTTTTTTTTTTTTTAACTTCTGTACTGTTTTCTTTTTAACATCTTTATTAGAGTATAATTGCTTTACAATGATCTGTTAGTTGCTGCTTTATAACAAAGTGAATCAGCTATACATATACATGTATCCCCATATCTCCTCCCTCTTGCGTCTCCCTCTCATCCTCCCTATCCCACCCATCTAGGAGGTCACAAAGCACTGAGCTCATCTCCCTGTGCTATGCAGCTGCTTCCCACTAGCTATCTGTTTTACATTTGGTAGTGTATACATGTCCATGCCACTCTCTCACTCCGTCCAAGCTTACCCTTCTCCCTCCCCGTGTCCTCAAGTCCATTCTCTACGTCAACATCTTTATTCCTGTCCTGCCCCTAGGTTCTTCAGAACCAATTCCTCTTTTTTTTTTTTTTTTAGATTCCATATATATGTGTTAGCATACGATATTTGTTTTTCTCTTTCTGACTTACCTCACTCTGTATAACAGACTCTAGGTCCATCCACTTCACTACAAATAACTCAATTTCATTTCTTTTTATGGCTGAGTAATATTCCATTGTATATGTGTGCCACATCTTCTTTATCCATTCATCTGTCGATGGACACTTAGGTTGCATCCATGTCCTGGCTATTGTAAATAGAGCTGCAATGAACATTGTGGTACATGACTCTTTTTGAATTATGGTTTTCTCAGGGTATATGCCCAGTAGTGGGATTGCTGGGTCGTATAGGAGTTCCATTTTTAGTTTTTTAAGGAACCTCCATACTGTTCTCCATAGTGGCTGTATCAATTACATTCCCACCAACAGTGCAAGAGGATTTCCTTTTCTCCACACCCTCTCCAGCATTTATTGTTTGTAGATTTTTTGATGATGGACATTCTGACTGGTGTGAGGTGATACCTCATTGTAGTTTTGATTTGCATTTCTCTAATGATTAGCGATGTTGAGCATCCTTTCATGTGTTTGTTGGCAATCTGTATATCTTCTTTGGAGAAATGTCTATTTAGGTCTTCTGCCCATTTTTGGATTGGGTTGTTTGTCTTTTTGATATTGAGCTGCATGAGCTGCTTGTAAATTTTGAAGATTAATCCTTTGTCAGTTGCTTCATTTGCAAATATTTTCTCCCATTCTGAGGGCTGTCTTTTCATCTTGTTTATGGTTTCCTTTGCTGTGCAAAAGCTTTGAAGTTTCATTAGGTCCTATTTGTTTATTTTTGTTTTTAATTCCATTTCTTTAGGATGTGGGTCAAAAAGGATCTTGCTGTGATTTATGTCATAGAGTGTTCTGCCTATGTTTTCCTCTAAGAGTTTTATAGTGTCTGGCCTTACATTTAGGTCTTTAATCCATTTTGAGTTTATTTTTGTGTATGGTGTTAGGGAGTGTTCTAATTTCATTCTTTTACATGTAGCTGTCTGGTTTTCCCAGCACCACTTATTGAAGAGGCTGTCTTTTCTCCATTGTATATATTCTTGCCTCCTTTATCAAAAATAAGTTGACCATATGTGTGTGCGTTTATCTCTGGGCTTTCTAACCTGTTCCATTGATCTATGTTTCTGTTTTTGTGCCAGTACCATGCTGTCTTGATTACTGTAGCTTTGTAGTATAGTCTGAAGTCAGGGAGCCTGATTCCTCCAGCTCTGTTTTTCTTTCTCAAGATTGCTTTGGCTATTTGGGGTCTTTTGTGTTTCCATACAAATTGTGAAATTTTTTGTTCCAGTTCTGTGAAAACTGCCGTTGGTAGTTTGATAGGGATTGCATTGAATCTGTAGATTGCTTTGGGTAGTATAGTCATTTTCACAATGTTGATTCTTCCAATCCAAGAACATGTTATATCTCTCCATCTATTTGTATCATCTTTAATTTCTTTCATCAATTTCTTAGAGTTTTCTGCATACAGGTCTTTTATCTCCTTAGGTAGCTTTATTCCTAGGTATTTTATTTATTAACTTTTTGTTACAATGGTAAATGGAAGTGTTTCCTTAATTTCTCTTACAGATTTTTCATCATTAGTGTATAGGAATGCAAAAGATTTCTGTGCATCAATTTTGTATCCTGCTACTTTACCAGATTCATTGATTAGCACTAGTAGTTTTCTGGTAGCATCTCTAGGATTCTCTATGTATAGTATCATGTCATCTGCAAACAGTAACAGCTTTACTTCTTCTTTTCTGATTTGGATTACTTTTATTTCTTTTTCTTCTCTGATTGCTGTGGCTAAAACTTCCAAAACTCTGTTGAATAATAGTGGTGAGAGTGGACAACCTTGTCTTATTCCTGATCTTAGTGGAAATGCTTTCAGTTTTTCACCACTGAGAACGATGTTGGCTGTAGGTTTGTCATATATGGCCTTTATTATGTTGAGGTAAGTGGAACTTCTGTACTGTTTTCTATCAAGCTGCACCATTCTATATTCCCACCAACAATGTGCAGGGTTTCCAACTTCTCCACAGCCGTGCCAACACTTGTCTTTGGTTTTTTTGATAATAGCTGCCATGACAGGTGTGAGGTGTTAATCTCATTGTGGTTCCGATTTGCATTTCCCTGATGATTAGTGAGTGACATTGAACATTTTTTCACATACATGTTGGCCAAGAAGTTATTATGTTAAGTGAAATGAGCCAGTCACAGAAAGACAAAAATACAGCAGGATTCTGTTTATATGAGGTATCAAAAATAGTTGAATTTGTAGAATCAGAGAATGGAATGGTGGTTGCCAGGGGCTCAGAGAAAGGAGAAGTAGGGGAGTTCCTAATCAACCAGCATGAAGTGTCAGTCAAGCCAGATGAGTAAGCTCTAGAGACCTGCTGTACAACATTGTACTAATAGTCAACAACAATGTATAATAAAGTGTAATAATAATAATACATAATAATGTGTAATAAAATGTAATAATATACTTAAAAATTTGTTAAGCGGTTATATCTTATGTTAAGTGTTCTTACAACAATAAAGTAAAATTTTAAAGTAAAAATGGCCCTGAAAATTGAGAAGGTCTGACCCTGATTCTAAATATAGGAAAAAATATGAATATGGCTATTGAGATCATCCTCACAGAACTGGTCATTTCTTAAAATTGTTATGGTATAAGCCTAATAATACGTTTTTGAATTAGATATAGCACTGGCTAGTGACCCTTCGATAATGCTTAAATAAGAGATTCATCAATACGGAATAATTGGATAGGAGGAAGAAAGGGTATTAACATGGTAAATTATTTTGCACAGATCTATTAATAACCGGACCCTGGTGCCTTACTAGGTAAGCACCCAAACAGTCTTCTGACATCATTTCTAGAATAGGATGGTCTCACTAAACCCCAGATTTGGATCTCCAGGAAGCTTCCATCTTAAATTAAATCCTACTCAATAGTAAATAGATTTTGATTTAATATCCTTGAACTGATGAGTTTGCTTAGATTACTGTATGATTTAAACAGTAAATAAAAGTTGTCTCTATCAAACATATAGTTGGAACTGAATCAGTGAAAGACTTAGAATTAATAGATCAGTGGAGCAGTCAATGCCAAGTCTCTGATTTAGTCTCTGTTATTGAGGTAGCAGAAATAGAAGGAACCTACTCTTTGGAAATGCCCAAAATCACTATTCCTGAACCCTTTATGCTAAGATTGTTGAGGTTTTTGTTTTGGAGCCATCTGATGAGAAAAGCTACCTTGGAGGGAATTCCTTTAATTTCTTCAATAACTAAATCCACTTGGAAGAGGTGGTTCCATTGATACCAAGTGTCTTAGTGAACAGTGCTACTAAAGAATTCTACTATTAAAGGGAACATTCTAGAGCCCACTTTTCCTATGAAATCACACCCACCAAGGTCATGTCTTGGTATCACCAGATCTTCACGCAGGCCTGGTGCCTAATAAAGATCATTATTGTCTCCAGAAGGAATCTTCTTTAAGTGATGAAGGTGTTCATAGGGTAACAGTTTCTAACTACAATTTATATTTGGCATTATGGAGATACTAGGAACCATATATCCAGGAAATGCCTATACCATTCACTTTTCCATACCTGGCCCCAGGCTCCCCCCTTATTGTCATCCAGAGCCATCATGGTGAAGAGGAAAGAGGCCACAGATTAACCTGCATTTAATAATATGCTTATCCAGCCAGCCACTTTAGAGTCAAGAGATGTCTGTGAAGATTGCTGTGTCCTCTGCTATAGAAATGCCATTAACCAAAGAGACAATCAAATGAAAAAGAGAGAATTAAATGAAAAGCTATGATCCAGTTACTATTGAAGATGAAGGAATGCTTGCTGGCATTAACATTTTACAAAACCAAATGAGGAGTCCCTGAATTAATTTCACCTAAAGTCTAGTCCCAAATTTGGAATTGAAGGCTAATCGAAAAAGTTATATTAAATCTCTATTTCCAAAAGAATTTCAGAATGGTGTGGACATTTCCACATGCCTAATATGGCAACATCTCCTGAGGGCCCTCAGAACTGAGTGGCCTTGGAATTGTGCAGTGAGACTAGGGCAGCCCCTAGAGATGTCCTGACTAGGATTAGTCAGAAAGTCCAATCTAGTCTTGGCTGGCCCTGGAGATTCAGAGGGGTCACAGGGAATCCTGCGTCTCTGGTAGAATAATGTTTGCCTTGTCAGGCAGTGTGTAAAAAACTATTGGCACGCAGGGTTACTGAAAAATGCCGAGAGCCAGAAAGTTTGGGTTATGATAGTTATGAACAAAGGAAAGTATTTACAATATCCCCTTGCTCCAAAATAGATTTTAAACACTATACAAACACAATGGAATGTGTCCATTCATTTCTAAATGGGTCGTCTCCTACCCCCATGTTTAGGTCATAGCTATTTCTAGGCTTTCATGTGACAAGACCTTCACAGACCAAATTCAGTAGTGTCACTTCTGAACCAAGTGGCTGCATGCGCTGTGGTTTTCCCTTGTTTATTTTGTCTTGTTTTATTTTACACAGCTTGTATCACTAGCCTCCCAATCAAGGTCAGTAGATTGAATTCAACCCCATTCGTTTAAAAGACCGATAAATTCATGCCAGCACCATGATCTCACCCCCCTGAGTAGCAGAATGTGGCCGTGCTGTGCTGTGAAGTCAGCCTTCCAGACGCAAGTGTTCAGTGTGACCCTGAAACCACACCTGAAAGACAGGATGGTGTCGTCATACCAGCACGTGTTCTGACTTCAGCTTCATTTATTAAGGGCAACATGTATCCGGAGGTGAAAGAAAAACCTGAAATGGTTGATGTATTGTTATAATTGAGGAAGCGCCTGTAATCTAAATAAACGATGTCAATGGAGAAGACTCATCCAAATACCAGCATGGAATTTCCTAATACTTGCTGCCAATTTGCTATCGAGGAGATGGTTAGGAAGTCTCAGGTGGATGCTAACTGCACAAGGGCCAAAAAGGATCTTATTACCAGGGTGGAGGTCAGTGATGAACATTATGATATGAAGTCATATTCCTTGCAGTGCAGCTCTTTGCAGTGTGCGAGGTTGGAGATCTGTGTGCAGGCAATGTCGAATGTTTCCTGTGTGTGAAACTCAGGTGAGGAGAGTGGCAAGTTTCTCTTGTCACCAGGTGAATTCTTGTACACATACACACATTCGTTCTCTCTCTCTGTGTTTCTCTTTCTCTCTCTCTCTCTCTCACACACACACACAACACCCTTCCTCCCTCCGATTATATATCCTCCTAAATATCTTCATTACATCAGCCATGCAGGAAGGGAAAGAAAACCCTTACCAACTTGTAGTCATCACACTTTCCCCTAAGGCAGCTATTACAACACTATGAAGATGTACTCTAGCAATGAAGGGGCACCCAAAGAGGAGGGAGACTGCACCATCCTATATAACAGCTGGGGCTGAAGAGAGCAGAATTACAGCTGGCATTTCTTAAACTTGTATTATGTGTACTGAGTGTTTTACATACATTTTCTTAGTTAATCTTCACATCAATCTCTTGAGGTAGGGACTGTACTTATTTCCATTTTATAGATGAAGAAATTGAGGCTCAGAGATGTTAAATGACTTATTTATGGTCACACAAATCCACTCTAAACCACTGTACAATGCAAGCCAAAATACTCCCATCTGCTTCTTTATATGAGAATGTGTAGAATGACAACTTGTTGCTCTGCACCAAATACAGTCTCTACTTAGATATGTATGAATACGGATGGCTAATAATATGTTTGGGCCTGAGTGTGTCCAAGATTTCATAGATGGACACTTGCACACTCTTATACTGGTAACATTTCGTCCTGTTAACAAATGTTTTGACCTTGTGGTAGCCTCTGGTCATATTCTAATATTTTTAGCCAAAGTTATAATAAAAGAATCTTTCTGTTTCAAAATAGCCTTGCAGATCAAGCTCTGTACAATCCAAAATGCCACTTCTCTGTTTGGCGAGGGTTAAATGGTTGTCTCAGGCCAGTGTTTAGTTCACATTCTATAAATGGCTCTTACTCCTTGATCTGACTCACTGTATGTATTACAGCAAAGTCACTTACAGATCAATTTATTTTTAGAATCTTAAAGAAACAGATTCAGCCGGGAGTGTTTGTCAGACCACAGGCTAATGTGAGGGAAAACATACCTTGGTGAGGAACTTTCTGTTTGACTCCTCTGCCCACAGCTCTCTGTTAGTGATAGGCCTTTGCGTGTTGCGTTATATGTTTTGAATTATTTAAATAGCAGAGTGGCAGAATTTTATGCCAACATCTTACATAATAGAGGAGTTTTTGTGGTGTGCAAGTGGGAGAGCCTTCTGCATTTTAAGTAAAATAATGTCAGGAAATAATCAGCACAATTAATCTTCATAAAGAAGAGAAAGATTATATACCCGTCGCCTACCTTGCGGCTTTGTAATGGAAATTTTCTTTAAGATCAAAACCCAGGAATATGATAGGAACAGTGATGATAATGATAATGGTGATGATGATGGTGACGATGATGAGAGCGGTGATGATGGTGATGGTGATGATGACGATGATAACCACCGCCACCATTACGAAAGATTCTGTATCCGTCCATTAAATAAATATGGCATGCTGCCCTCTACAGGTATTCAATCTAAACCGGATAGTATCAAATTCATACAAATAGATGAAGCATTCTCAAACACACAGACCAATGTATAAATGCAAATTGAATATTGAAGCCAGTTAAATAAGTAAAACCTTTATACTCTACAGGTCTCATTTGTGTGAATTCTGAAGCCAAAGAAGGAGCAAGCATTTAGTAACATTTATTTTAAGTTTCTCTTCTGAATTTTTGAGTATGTATATTTGAGGCCAATGTCAGAAGCTGGGAAGACCAGCTGGGAGTTTGTGGACTAGTTTTCTGTTGACACTAGAAAAAGCTAATTGTTCTTTGGTTTGCCTAAGGCCTGTTGTTTATGGATAACAACAGGTGTTTAATGGACAATTAATAAATAACAACAGGTCTGGAAATCTCAAATTTGTTTGCTTTTCAAAAAGGTTGGATTTTATACCACATTCAACTGACATTTTTAGAAACTAAACTAACAGGCTTTGAAAAAAAAAAGAGGGTCCACCTGGCTCCTTCTTCACCCTTCTACTTCTGCCTTACCCCAGTCAATCATTGTTATTTTAGTATCTGGGTTGAACATTTTTCTCAATTTACTCTGTGCTCTTCCTTGCTGGGGATATGAACCAACAGAGGAAACACTGCTGGGGAAAGAGTCTTTAGAATTGATTTCTTGTACCCGCCTTCTACCCTTGAGTTTAGTTTACGTTAGTTCAGCTTGATCACTGAACTGTTCTTAATGTTATTCCTTCACTCAAAGGAAGGGCTGGTCAGTGGAGCTGAGAATCCCCTAGTCCTAACTTGCTGGGATTTTGCCATATGGGCCAGTGAGAGCATAAAGCAGTAGTGATGAGCACCAGCTTTAGAGAAATCCTGGGCTTGTGTCCAGCTCCCTCCACTTACCTGCTGGGTGACAGTGGGCAAGTTATAGAATGCCTCTGAGCCTCAGTTTCCCATCAGCAAAATGAGTACAATAGTATCTACCTCATAGCAGTTTTGGGAGGATTTTAAAACACACTACAAGATAAAGCATTTTGTAAGTACCATCTTGTTTCATTCCCATGACTACCTTGTAAGGAAGAGACTACTATCTCCCCAACTTACAGAATGAAGAAATGAAGCTTAAGGAGGTTAAGCAAATGAATCCAAAGTTACAGGGCTGGTAGGTGTGGAGCTGGATTCAAGCCCAGGCTGAGGCCATGCTTTTGACCTCTGTGTCATTCTGTCAGATATCTGTATCCATTTCCCCCCCCACATGTCACTAGGATGCTAAAAAGAATGTTTCACTTCACTCTTGAAGTCCTCCCTCTCCCCCATCCTTCCGATTTCTGGCCAGACTCTGGTTCCTCCAACTGCAAGAGGTACAGGTGACAAGAGAGTCAGGCTCTGCCACCTACGCTCTCAGTGCTTGGTAGACATGGAAGAAGCTACCAAAAAAATTCACTCTACCCCGTGGCTCTCAGAGTTGACTTATATAGTCAAAAAGGAGGGGATCCTTGTTAGTGGCTAGTGTTAAAATCCCAAAGCGCAGTCAGCCAAAACCTCATCCAGATGCAAGTGTGTGGTCACTGGTCATGCATTTCTGTTTGCTGAATTCCATACAGCCAAGGCAACTGCCTTGCCTCGCTGAAGATCCACAGGGGAAAAAAGTTATGTGCGCTAGTACGAAAAAACATGCAAGCAGAGTTCTCCCTTGTCATCAGGAATGTTTGAGACAGCCATGTTTATTCTGTGGCCGCCGTCCCTGGTAAATGTGCCATCATTTCTCATGTGGGGAAAACTGACCCAGAGCTTCCTTATTGGCTGCTCATTTTGTTAAACTGACATAACATCGTAGAGGATAATCTATTGCAATCAAAACAATTTTGTGGAATTATAAAAGTATATGCATTTTAGTGAAATAACTACTGCTAGAGTCTTTTTGGATGTTGTCAGACTGAAAACGTGTATAAGTTGTCCCTAAGTACCATATGCTCCTTTTCTTCACCTAATTTCTTACATCCTCTGGGGAAAGTTTACGATAGTGATATTCTAACAGATCATTGTCTTTCCTCATTAGATACACTCATTTTATTAGTTCATTCTTTGCGAGTGCGTTTTTGTATATCTAAAATATGTAGTAGCCATTTTATGATAGTACAGATTCATTATTTTCTGTATATTCTTATCATAGATTGCTAGAATAAGTGACCTTTGCTGTGTATGAAGAATGACACTCAGTTCTACCTTTAAATATCACTTTTTGTCAAAGGCTCCACTGGCTTTACCATATCTGAATTGGATGATTTTTAATATAAAGTACTTGGAATTGTTGAAGTATGGAAGAATTCAAATCTAAAATTAAAATTTCCTGGTGATCTTTTTGATACAAGCACTAGCTAATATTCATTGACTGCTTACTATACCCCAGGCTTTGTTCCAAGCTTTATCTGTGTTAACCCCTCAATTCTCATAACCATCCTACAAGGTGCCCATTTTACAGACAGGAAAATCGAGGTGTGAGAGGTTAAGTAACCTGACCTTGGGGACACAGCTACTAAGTGCTGTTTCTGGAACTCAAACCCAAGGGGGTTGGGCCCAGCATCTGCTTTCTTAACCCCTCCCCTTTACTGCAACTTCCACAGCAGGGTGATAGAATCCATTTTATTGCTTTTAAAGGACATTTACATACTCTTTTTAAATGAATACAAATAGACTGTTACCTTTAGCCACAGAGAGAAGGAAGAGCCTATTTAAGAAGGGATCTAAACAATAAGCCATAATTTATTTTTTCTCATGCTCTATCGAAAGGCCTGGTGAAGGAGGCCTATTATGTCTTACTCCCCCTGGTGTTCAGAAAGGGTGCCTATGGGGGCCCTTAGTCAGATGTAGCGAAAGGAGCCCTGGGAAGGCTTCATTTCCTTTCTGTTCCTGAGCTTGAGAAACAAAAAGCAGCTAGAATGTGATACAAGAGTTCCTTTTCTCATCTGTTTTTCCTCTCAAGGCTTGCAATAAGTTCAGCATCCCATTGCAACCCTTGACGGCCAAAGTTATTAAAATTTCTAATTTCCTAAAATTTCTCCTGTCCTCCACCCCTATCCGTTCTGCCACACCCCTGGCCTTCCTCCAGGGCGTCTGGTTTTCCATAATTAGCATGGTGGTTCTGATAATCTTTCCCTGTCTTCAGCCCTGGCTGCTGGGCATTTTTTCTCCCAAATCGCCATCACAGTTTTCCTTGTTATTGTTTGCTTGGAGTTTCTGATAGCCAGTATTCCATGGAGAAAAATGTAAGATCACCTTGAACTTTCAAGTCAACTTGAGCTTCAATTGTTTGTATTAGATAAAACGGCACTGGGACCCTTAATTTAAAGAGTGGCTCAGCCCTGGCTACCTGTGGCTCTCACTTAGGGAGTGTTAAAAAATACCAGTGCTTGGGCTCCACCCCCAGAAAGTTTGAATCATTTCTTCTGGGGTGGAGCCCAGGCATCAGCGTTTTTATTCTTTTCTTTTTTTTTTTAATATGAGGTCATGGTTGAGAAACACTGTACTAAATTAATCTTTTGGCTTAAGTTTGAATACCAAGACCCTGAAAGGCCTTGGTTCAGAAATATATTAAATTCATTTAAATGGACAGTTGTAGTTCCTGTCTGTTTTAACCTGTTTGTTAAAATGTGAAAAGGGATTTTGGCTATACAGCATGGTCATCCCCAAATTAAAGGGAAAGGATGAAGTTCGTGGCACTTTTGAAGTGCCCTCCGCCCTAGGAATCTCTGGCCACATCCTTTGCAAGAGGCCAAAGTGTTCTGTAGCTGCGATATTTCAGCTTATCTTCAGCCCTGAGGCAAATCAGGACAATCACCAGAAATCATTTTCATGTCAGTGCCTAGTGCATACTGGGTGTTCAAGAAATCAAAATTTGTATGTGGCTTAGTACAAAATGCAGGGGCTACTGTTACTGTGTGATTTTGGAGATGAGTCTGGTTCCTCATCTGTACAATAGATTTAATAGTGCTTGCCTTACAGGATTGTATACAAATTGAATTACATAATTTATGCAAAAACTGCTAATCTACCCGCTACCACGCAGCAGTCACTCCTCCCCAAAGATCTGGAAACTCTTCCCAGCTCAGAGGAGGGAATTTCTCTCATACTGTCATTACTATGATATTGGCTGACATCATCAATTGTATCTTTCAAGGAGTCCTGTCATATCTCCCATCTGTAAGACCCTAAAGACAGACAGCGACCAGGGGCTTTTGTGGTTTGTGCTTACAGCACATACAATAAGACCACGTAGGTTTCCTAGACTTCCCTCTGTTGATTTACTGAAACCTGTTACTGCCAGGGCTGCCACAGCATCCCCCCATGCCTGCCTTTTGTCCATATCCTGTCTGGTCACCTCCCCTGGTTCTGAGTCCTTCCAGCAGGCTTACCATCTGTCAATCTACTTTGCCCTCAAATCCTTCTTGAAGAGGTTTCAGCACCCAAGGGAAGTTAACAGGCTCCTCCAGAACCCAGGGGACTTGGCCAGGAAATTTGCATTTCAAGGGGTAAGAGAAGAAGGAGATGACTAGAGAAAACCAGCAACTTCTATGTGAGCATCCAGAGGGGGCAGAACTGGAGAGAGAACAGTGTGAACTCAGAGAATATCACGTCCTGTAGGAGGACGGACATGGTGGTCAAGGAATAGACTTAGGAAGTCAGACAGTAGCCCCCGAGACATTAGAGAGGCTCTGCTGCCTGTTAGTGCTCTTTGTGTAATATTTCTCTGACTTTTCTAGGAAAATCCTTCTTAGACATGTCCTCTGCTGTGTTCATTCACTCAGCAAACTGTGATGAAGTGCCTAGCATTGGCTAAGCAGAAAGGACAGCCCTGACTCAGGGAGTACAGCCTGGTGTGTGCGTGGTGGGGGAGGATATGAAACAGGCACTGAACACTGATAGTTTTAACTAGGTTAAAAACAGCCAAATTGAAAACAAACAAAAAACGTAAGCCAAACTTCCAATGCCTTTCCTCCCTCAGGTTCCCGTTTTCCCACTTAACTAGTGGATAGTGGTTAAGAGCCCAGACTTCTAAGTGAGGTTATCTGTTTAAATGGTGGATTCATTTCATTCATTCAAATGTGTGATTTTGGGCTAAATGATACCTCACTTTAACGTCTCTGAAAACTGACATCATAAAAATGCGTACAGATTGTTATGGAGATTAAATGAGATAATACACGCAAAATCCTTAGAAAAGTGTTAAGCACGTAGTAATCACTGAACAAAGGTGAGGTTACTAGTATTAATCCACCAGACTATGTTAAGACAGAGAGTCTGAGGATGGACACACAGAGGCAGGCCCTGTAGGGAAATCCAAATGACTAATTTATTGTCCCATTCTCCTTTCACCCTTCCCTCAGAGAGTTGTTCTGGAATCACGCACCCGGTGTACAGGTCAGCCAAACTTTTCGGCTACTGCTGGTTCCTGAACTCTTCTTTCTGGCCTCAATTGACAGAGCTGAGAGGCTCTGGGCAGCCAACAAACAACTCTGTATTTGCAGTCGAGCAGGCAGCTGCCAAGTGGGGAGTTTCTTTGCTCCAAAAGAGAAGCAGGACAGTCAGGGGCTGAATGGTCTCTGCTGCGTTCAGAAAACTCATTGACCTTCCAGAGTTAGTCAGGACCCTGGACACATAGGGCTACAACATTCTCCTCCTGAGGTAGCCTTTACTTCTTAGGAGTCTCAAGTCTTCCCAGAGCTCTGACCCTCCCTGATTCAGATATTCTGAACAGCTGTCTCAGCTTTGTATAAGGGATGGTAACTAATAAATTTCAAAAGTTAATCTTTGTTTATCAGAGACGTCATTAACATATAAAGGCTCTCTGCCAAGTTGAGTTTCCACCATCAGAGAAGCATAGGCATTGATTACGTTTCTATAAACATCGAACTTTTGACCAATAATGGACCAAGGAGCATAGATTTGGAAGGACGGACTTCTACATCGCATTCAGAAAACATGGACTTCCGAGGTTGACAGGATCCTCAGAGGTCTCCCAGTCCAAGCTGTCCATCCAGTGGATAACTTCCAAACAGCCCTAAGAGGTTGTTGCCCAGCTCCTGCCCAAACCATTCTGTGATGCCCTGTGCTCACCTGCTCCTACAGCACCCTGCTCCTGTGATGCCTACTTGGACAGCTTAAAATTGTTAGAAAGTACCACTTCTATGGAGTCAATTACGTTTTCCTGGATTTCTACCCATAAGACTTAGCACTACTCATTTGACTTAACACTAAATCCATGTATCCCTTCTCCAAAATGTTGCTCACTTCTCATACCAGCTGATTAATTACCTATTCCTAATAGCAACTTCGGGAACAATTAGAGATCTACATTTCAGTATAGTCTGTTTGAAATTCTTATTCTCAAATCTGTGTTTTTTGGAAACCCAAGAATACTTGAAACCAAGTGCTGAAAAAACATGTGTTTTTCATTTTCACCTGACATATTGCATCTTAAGGCATCATTCTGGGTGTGCAGCAGCTGAAAAAGTTTGAAAAAATGTAACTGCTCAAAACTAGAGTGATACGGGGACACATGGTGAAGCAAAATGGTCAATGCATAAAGCAGTTTGGTGTATGGCTTGGGGGTGGGAATCATTCCAATTGCATAGATTACCATAGAAGAGGACAATAGCATGGTTAAAAGTCTCAAAAGTTTCCAAATACATTTTTAACCATTTTTCACCTTGATTACTACCCTGCTAGTCAACAGAGTGACTTTTTGTACACAGAAGACGTATGTCGATAGGTTCCTTCAGTATTAATTCAACATTTATTTATTAAGTACCTTCCTTGTATTCCAGGCAGAGAATCAACACTAGGAGGTATGCGTGACTATCTTCCCCACGTTACAGAAGAGAAAACTAGGTACAAACATTAGTAACTTACCCAAAGTTATGTAACTAGTAAGTGGCTGCACTGGGGTTAGAACCAGAGATCTGGCCACAGAATGCATGGTCTCACCTGCCACCCAGCACCAACAGTGGGACACACAGACGTGTGGAAACCTTTCGACCCTGAGCTGCTGAGTGTACCTTGAGCAGGACCGTTTGTTCTTTTTCTCTGTGGGAAGGATTTCAGGTTGCTGACTCCAAAGCGTCATCGGCTTTAATCTGTCTCTAAAAATTCCTCACCCCAGTTCCAGTGTGTGGGGTTTCCCCCCAAGTCATTCAAAGCAATTCTCTAACACCAGCTGGGTGTCCTACAATTCTACTCAATTCTGACACCATCTCTCCAGAGATAGCATCAGATCACACATGTTAATGGTTCAGTCCCACAAAACTGCCCTCCAGCCCACTTCAGACCCTGTTGCCAGTCTAGGTTGTCACCTGTGCTTCTGACCAGGACCAGCTATAGATCAGAGATCTCCATGATCCCCTCCTTGGGTTCAGTTAATTAGCTGGAGCAACTTACAGAACTCAGAGCAACATTCTACTTACTAGATTACTGGTTTATTATAAAAGGATCTAACTCTGGAACAGCCAGATGGAAGAGATGCATAGGGCAAGGCATGTGGGAAGGGGCACGGAGCCTCCATGCTCTCTCCTGGTGCCACTCTTTCCAAATCTCCAACCCCAAAGCTCTCTGAAACCTGTCCTTTTGGGTTTTTCTGGAAGGTTCGTTACGTAGGCATGGTTGATTAAGTCATTGGCCGTTGGCGATTGATTCAACCTTCAGCTCCTCTCTCCTCTTGGAGGTCTGGGGGTGGGACTGAAAGTTCCAACCCTCTAATCACGTGGTTGGTTGTCCTGGCAACCAGTCCTATCCTTAGGTTGGGGGAGGGTGTCCCAAAGTCACTCCATTAACATAACAAAAGACACCTTAGGAAATTCCAAGGGTTTTAAAAGCTCTGTGCCAGAATCCGGGATGAAGACTAAATACATAATTCTTTTGTAAGTCACAGTATCACAGCCTCCCAGTGGGGTACCCTAACCCCACGTCTCCCTTTGGTGCCCTGACAGTCATTTTGGAGTTGCTTTCTGTGTGGTGTGTAGTAGAAAGAACCCTAAGACTGAACACTGGAACTCCTGAGTTAGAGTCCCAGCTCCATCGGATAAGAGCTGTGTGGCCCTGGGCAAGGCACTCCATCCCTTGAGATTCAGTTTCTTCCTTTGTAAAAATACCCATCTCTCAGGTTCGTGGTAAGGATTCTTTGCTTTCTAACAAATGTTGACCACCTCGGACGTGCCAAGCACTTGGTGAAGTTATGGGTATGCACTGGTAGATAAAATAGACGTGGGTGCTGCCTTTTTATAGAGCCTGCAATCACGTGGGGAAGGTAGACAAGAAGTAAGCAAACACGTGGATGATTGCAAATGGAAATGAGGGTTCCGAAAGAAATGAAAGAGCTCAGCATTAGGAAATTGAGTGGGTGGGAGTACCTGCTTAGGTAAGGCAGCCAGGGATGGTCTCCCTGGGAAAATGTGTCCAAAAGATGAGGAGATACCTGCCAAGTGAAGAGCAGGGAGAATTTCAGGCCTAGGAATGGCATCTTTACAGGCTCTGAGCTGGGAAATGTGATTAAAGAACTGTAAGGCCAGCTGGCCCGAGGCCAGTGAACCTCGCCCGGGAGCGCTCCCTAATAAAGCTCACTTGAAGCTTTCCTCTGTTTCGTGGTGCCGTTTGTTAAGATCCGACCTTACAAGAACATTTATCATATATGTGTATGAGGGCCCTTTGTAAACCAAAATAGGATAAACCCATGTAAAAAACTTCGATTGCAAACAGAAAAACAGCATGGGCCCCGTGCAAAATCCACCTCGGACCATGTTCTTCCCATAAGAGTCAAGACTAACATTCTAACCCAGGGAAGTGTGTTCCCTTTCCACAAGATAACAGCCTTTATCCCTCACACCAACATTCGAGGTGCGTGGACTGAACAAACACAAGCAGTAATGTTTTCCTTGATTTCCATCATCTACCAAGGAGCAGAACTTCCTCCCTCTCTCACTTTTCCATTTCCTCTACCTCCTGTCCTTGCAGATTGGGCAACAATTTCTAAAAATTTCCTGCAGTTGACTAATGACAGGACATGGGTGTCTGGAGTCCGAACTGCCTGACTAGAGCTAGGACAAGATGTTGAAAAAGAAGCAAGGAGGGTCCCTGTCTGATTCTCTGCTGACGCCTGGATTTGGGGGTGACTGTCAGTAGGGCTGAGCTCCTACTTTTCTCTTCAAATGTTTTGGTGTTGAAATGTTTTGTTCAGCATCCTTAAATATGTCTAGAGTACGTAAGGAACACTGGTAACGCTAAGGCAGGAAGGACTTATTGTAAGGGGATCCTTGGAGAACGTAGAATGCTGCCGCTTACTTCTCCTTAGTGTTCCTTACACAGAAGATGTAACTGAAGTATCAGCAACAGTGTCACCAAGAGAAGATTTTTCAGCCCATCCTCTTGAAGGTTAGCCAGACCCTGACCCTAGTCATCCTCTATGACATCACCCATTGTCACTTTCCTCACAGCATTTATCATTCTCTGAAATATCATATATTTATTTTTTTGTTTGTTATCCACCTTCCCCACTACAACGTAAGCACCCTAAGTTCAAGGAGCTCACCATCCTGTTCACCCTGTGTACCCAGTTTTCAAAATAGTGTCTATAGTTTAATGGTTACTCAGTGGCTGAATGATGAATGTATCCATAGATCAAACTATAGTAATGACAGTGATCACTTCCATAGCTCTCATCAAGTTCTAGGCACTCCTCCAAGTGCTTTAAACATCTAATTCACTTAATCCTTTGGATAAACACATGAGGTAGGCATTAGTATTGTTCCTATTTGTAGATGAGTAAACTAGGGCACAGAGAAATGGAGTATTTTCCCAAGCTCACACAATACGTGCCAGAACTAGGATTCAGACTCAGACCGTCTGGCTCTAGAATCCACACTTTCATCCACTACACTGATACTCCATAGAACATGTTGTTGTTCCAAAAGAAATAGCCATGATACCAAAACAAAACAAACAAAACTCTTCGACCACAAAATTATTTTCCTCAAATGAGACCCTTAATCAGTTTAACTGAAGGAAGATTCAAGTGTGTGTGTGTGTGTGTGTGTGTGTGTGTGTGTGTGTGTGTAAAGAAAAGAGAGGTAGAAAATTTGGTGCTGTGAGTGTTCTTTTAGCCTGAATTCTTGGATTATCAGGAATTACTTTTGCTTCTGCCTACGTCTCACACCTGGAAAACTACTTTTGAGAACACCTGAAGAGAAAGTAAAGAAAGTGTCCCTTCTATAACAATGACCATTTCTACCCTGTGCAGGGTGCCCACACAGTGGCCAGGCCAGCCTGAGAATGGGGAGTCAGGAACCTTCCCTGGCATCCTTTTGATTTGCCGGCCACTTGGTGTATGGATCTAACAGCAGTGGCGGCGATGGTGGGGACTCAGGGTAGAGGGGGTCGGGACGGAGGATTATAAATGTATGGGCGTCATAAGCTTGTCCAAAGAAATAAATACAGAGGCAGGGACACTGCATCTCTCTTTGAGTCTCCTTGGTCTTGCATCTTCAAATCTAAAAGATAATAATCTAGCCTGTCTCCAGTTATTGGACAGCATAAATTCCATGCTGCCCATAAAATGAGACCAAATCTGTAAATCACTGTTATCTGAAGCCAGGAGTCTGGCTCTTAAACAAAAGAGTGAAAAGAAAATCGATGAGTCTGAAACCTTAGCCTGTCTTCTTGGCTATCTGATCAGTTAAGATTCCCAGAATAAAATGTAAAATGAAGGTAATTGATAACAATTTTGAGCCTCATCTTCTTCTCAAAGGTTGGCAGTGTTTTGTTAAGTGTGATCTTGGTTTTTCCCATATAGCCTTATAAAATGGTGTACAAATTTCCACTTGAGTTTCGTTTGAACTTTAATCTATGCATCCAACCTGTCTCTGAACAGCCACTGGAATCTTTTGGCTCTGAAGGAGTTTGTTTTTAAAAAAACTACTTTCACCCAAAGCTTTAATCATGCCATTTCCCTTTCAGACCAGTTGAACAAATAAATGCATACTCATGAATTAAAACTGGTATTTTATAACAGGACGGGCAAAAAAAAATCCAAATCTCCTCATTATATGCTTTACTCTCTCCTTAAGGGAAAATATTTAATATTCTACATCATTTGATGATTATAATTTTAAAATTATTATGAGCTATGCATCACAGAACTTTTTCATTGTACCATTCATGGCTTAAAAAATGTAGATGGCCTGATGTCTAAGGACCTTGCAAGCCCTTCTGTGTGTATCTTGCCTTATTTCCTCAGTTGTCACACTGGTTCTCCTCAGTGACTCATGCATAGAGCTTCAATTATGTAGTTCTTGTCTCTTTTTTTCTATAAACCAAAGTCCTACTACCTATCCTTCAAGTTCTGCCTTCTCCCCTCACTTTCTAGCTCTGGTCCACCTTACTTTCTGAACTCTTAGAGGAATTTAATCTGTATCTCCAGTATCCTCCTTTAATTTTATATTTTCATCTTTAAAAAATGTTTTCTACTATTACAATTGCCTTTTCAAGGAGATATAAGCAGCTTAAGGGTAGAGCACTATATCAGTTAGGAACGCATTTACCTGCAAGTAAGAAAAAAAAAATACAAAAAGACGCTTATCGTTCTCATGGAACAAGAAACACTTAACCCCCAAATAGCCAAAGCGATCTTGAGAAAAAAGAACAAAGCCGGAAGTATCATGCTCCCTGATTTCCGACTATACTACAAAGCTACAGTAATCAACACAGCATGATACTGGCACAAAAACGGACACATAGTTCAATGGAACAGAATAGAAAGCCCAGAAATAAACCCAGGCACCAAGATCAATTAATCTATGACAAAGGAGGCAAGAAAGTACAAGGAGAAAAGACAGTCTCTTTAATAAGTGGTGCTGGGGAAACTGGACAGCTACATGTAAAAGAATGAAATTAGAACATTCTCTCATACCATATACAAAAATGAACTCAACATGGATTAAAGACCTAAATGTAGACCAAAACCCATAAAACTCCTAGAAGAAAACATAGGCAGACACTCTTTTTTTAAAATTTATTTATTTTTAGCTGTGTTGGGTCTTCATTGCTGCGTGTGGGCTTTCTCTAGCTGCGGTGAGCGGGGGCTACTCTTCATTGTGGTCCGTGGGCTTCTTATTGCAATGGCTTCTCTTGTTGCAGAGCACGGGCTCTAGGGACGCAGGCTTCAGTAGTTGTGGCACACGGGCTCTAGAGTGCAGGCTCAGTAGTTGTGGTGCGTGGGCTTGTAGGATCTTCCTGGACCAGGGACTGAACCCATGTCCCCTGCATTGGCAGGCGGATTCTTAACCACTGTGCCACCAGGGAAGTCCTAGGCAGAACACTCTTTGTCATAAATCATAGTGATATTTTTTGGGATCTGTCTTCTAAGGCAAAGGAAATAAGAGCAAAAATAAACAAAGTGGACTTAATTACACTTAAAAGCTTTTGCACAGCAAAGGAAACCATTGACAAAACAAACAATAAAAACCTACTGAATGGGAGAAAATATTTGCAAATGATATGACAGATAAAGGATTAATATCCAAAATATACAAACAGGTCATACAGCTCAATATCAAATAAACAACTCAATTAAAAATGGGCAGAAGACCTGAATAGACATTTTTCCAAAGAAGATATACAGACGGTCAACAGGCACATGAAAAGATGCTCAGCATCGCTAATCATCAGAGAAATGCCATGCAAAACCACAATGAGATATTACCTCACACCTGTCAGCATGGTTATCATCGAAAAGTCCACAAATAAAAAACGTTGGCAAGGACATGGAGAAAAGGGAACCCTGTACACTGTTGGTAGGGATGTAAATTGTTGTGGCCCGTGTGGAAGACAGTATGAAGACTTCCCAAAAAACTAAAAACAACTACGATATGATCCAGTAATTCTACTCTTGGGTATATATCCAATGAAAACAAAAACACTAATTCAAAAGGATACATGCACCCCGATGTTCATAGCAGCATTAATTACAATGGCTGAAATATGGGAGCAACCTAAGTGTCCATCAACAGGTGAATGGACAGAGAAGATGGGTATATATATATATATATATATATATATACACACACATACATACAGATGAATACTACTCAGCCATAAAAAGGATGAAATTCTGCAACAACATGGATGGACCTAGAGGGTATTATGCTTAGTGAAATAAGTCAGACAAAGACAGGCAAATACTGTATGTTATTATTTATATGTAGAACTAAAAAATAAAACAAATGAATATGACAAAACAGAAACAGACTCACAGATATAGAGAACAAATTAGTGGTTACTGGTGGTGAGAGGGAAGGGGGAAGGGCAAAATAGGGGTAGTGGATTAAGAGGCACAAACGACTATGTATAAAATAAATAAGCTATAAGGATATATTGCACAGCATGGGGAATATAGCCAATATTTTATAATAATTTTAAATGGAGTATAATCTATAAAATTATTGAATCACTGTGTTGTATACCTGAAACTAATAAAATATTTAAATCAGCTATACTTCAATTAAAAATTTTTTAAATTAAATAACAACAAAAAAGAAACACCTAATGTACTTAAATCAGTAGACCAATCTTGACAGATCTTTCAGTCTTTTTTATCATTTTGAAAGGATTATTACAATGACTCAGCTGACAAGTTGCCGATGCAAGAGATATTAGCCGTTTTAAAACCATAAACTCCCCAATTTAGTCAACAGTATTCTAACTTTATACTTCTTCTGTGCTCTATGTATTTGTCCCCTCTCCTAGACTGTAAACTCCATGATGACTGGTATTATGCCTGCCTGTTATATCCCTAATTATTTGTGGAATGAATAAATCACCATGGTCACCCAAAACTCTTCTACATTACCTACAGCTTGGTAGTTTGTGTTCTGTATATTATTTAGTGACTCTGAAAGTCTCTATCGTCTATGTATATTTATTTTGGCTTAGGGTTGCTAATTTTTGGACCAACCAATTTCAGTTGTCTGCTTTACAGTGTCTCTGTTGATTCTTTTATTCACTCATTCATATTGTTTTCTGGGTCCAGTCACATTTCAGAGAGGCACGTGCAGTTAGCCTGGTGCATCCCAAACTCTTGGCAGCCCACCTGAAGATTCTCAGTTGCTCCCAAGTCGTGCCATTGTTGCATGTAGCTCAGATCTGTGTGCCAAGATTGCTGAAGAGATGAACAAAAGCGTGTCCAGTCAACTGAGCATGCCAAAGGAATCAAATAAAATCAACAAATAGTTATTGAGCAACAAAAACATAGGATTGCAGACTTGGATGAAACCTGAGAGATCATTTGTTCCAATTTCCTCCTTTCTAAAAAAAAGTTTAATGTGCTGGTCTTTTCATATTTTAATCTTCTTTTTAAAATAAGCAAATAAATTCACACAATACCCCTCATTTAACAAAAGAGGAAAATGAAGTGCAAGATCACACAGATAGTGAGTGGCCAGAAGCCATATTTGTGCTTCTGGTTTCTGCCCTATACTTCTTTTTTTTTAACATCTTTATTGGGGTATAATTGCTTTACAATGGTGTGTTAGTTTCTGCTTTATAACAAAGTGAATCAGTTATACATATACATATGTTCCCATATCTCTTCCCTCTTGCGTCTCCCTCCCTCCCACCCTCCCTATCCCACCCCTCCAGGCGGTCACAAAGCACCGAGCTGATATCCCTGTGCCATGCGGCTGCTTCCCACTAGCTATCTACCTTACGTTTGTTAGTGTGTATATGTCCATGCCTCTCTCTCGCCCTGTCACAGCTCACCCTTCCCCCTCCCCATATCCTCAAGTCCGTTCTCCAGTAGGTCTGTGTCTTTATTCCTGTCTTACCCCTAGGTTCTTCATGACATTTTTTTTTCTTAAATTCCATATATATGTGTTAGCATACGGTATTTGTCTTTTTCTTTCTGACTTACTTCACTCTGTATGACAGACTCTAGGTCCATCCACCTCATTACAAATAGCTCAATTTCGTTTCTTTTTATGGCTGAGTAATATTCCATTGTATATATGTGCCACATCTTCTTTATCCATTCATCCGATGATGTCTGCCCTATACTTCTTAGAGGGACCATGTCTGGGGTTCTCTGCTGGGGAGATGAAGGACACAGAGGAGTAATAGTAACAGCCTTCATTTATGGAATGTGTTTAGAGCTTTTGCACATGTGACCATCACATTTGAAAGGACTGGCAAGGATTACTAATACCACATTACTGATGAATTTATCATCTTCCTCCTCTGGATTTGCTCTTCCTTCTGCATTTCCTGACTCAGGGCCACACCATACACCTGGTCACCTTCTTTCTGTGTAGCTTTTCAGGTATGATAAAATAATTTGTTTATATATAATGATTTGTTTTAAGCCTCCTCTCCTAGGTTATAAAGTCCATAATAACAGGTATCATGCCTGCCTGTTAAATCGCCAATTATTTGTGGAATGAATAAATCACCCTAGTCATCTAAAACTCTCCTACATAACCTACAACCTGGTAGTTTTTGTTCTATGTAGTATTTACTGATTTTGAAAGTCTCACATTTGTTCTTTTGTCTTCATTGCTGCCATAACTGCCTTAGTTCCGCCCCTCATCACCCTTTCTCTAGTCTCCTAAGTGGTCTCTCTTATCCAGCCTCCATACTCTTCAGCTGGAGTTACTTTTCTCAAACACAAACTTGATCACATGATGCTTCTGAGCTTAGAAAATCTCCAGCTTCAGTGGGGCCCTATAATTTTCATTCATTCATTCACTCACCCCAGAAATGGTTTTTGAGAGGCTGTAATTTGGTAGGCACTGTATGAGGCACTTCTATGTAGAGGTTAATATAATAGTTTGCTCTCAAGGAGCTTGTAGACTGATGATAAACAAGTATAAAGTAGTTAAATATCTAATTATTTGTGATGACACTCAGTACAAAGGAAACAACTAGGGTGGTAAAAAGGAGACTAATGGAAGAGGGCAAAGGACAAGGGAGAGGGAGATTTAGATGGGTTATGCAGGAAACGCTTATCTGAAAAGTGACGTTTCACATGAGACCCCAAGGATCAGAAAGAGCTGTCCACGTGAAGATGCAGAGGGAAAAGGATTTTCACAGAAGGAGCAAGGGATGAAGGCCCTTTGGTGGGGAAGAAGTTGCATCCTTCCATCTGTGAATTGAGGATGTTGCTGAATCCTGCTAGTTCTACAAGTCAATTAAGAACTTATATTTAAATGTAAAGTATTTGGTGATTTACAGTTTTTAATTTTATTTTTTACTGTATCACTGTGTTTTTCCAAAAACACTTGGTAAATAGTTTGACCAAGGAAGATTAGTAGATCCTAGGTCTGGAAATTAAGAATTCACATAGCTCAGTGCTTCAGACTGCGTGGTCTTATCAATTTATAGCTTGACACATCTTCTTTGGAAAATTAGTATGCGTCTTTCGGAATCTTTGTTATTATAGTCATTAGCCACAGGACTTTCTCCCCTTGGTATAACCACTGACTTAAGATATTTAATTAATGGTTTTTGCTATATGTTTCCAATGTTTTATCAAATTTCTGGGCTTCTGTGTGCTGATGCCAGGGTTCTTGTGAGATATATCAGCAAAGATACGGACTAAACACCTATATAATATGTAACAATCCCTATAGTGTTGGTTAAGAAAATCTTGGCCCAGTCTTCATTCAACTTACTATCTTAAAGAAAGAGATCAGGACTTCCCTGGTGGCGCAGTGGTTGAGAGTCCGCCTGCCGATGCAGGGGACACGGGTTCGTGCCCCGGTCTGGGAGGATCCCACATGCCGCGGAGCGGCTGGGCCCGTGAGCCATGGCCACTGAGCCTGCGCGTCTGGAGCGTGCGCTCCGCAACGGGAGAGGCCACAACAGTGAGAGGACCGCGTACCTCAAAAAAAAAAAAAAAAAAGAGATCAGACATATATGTATCATATACAACATATATATAACACATACATGCAGAACTGGTTGCCAGGAGGATATACATGTTCTTTCTCTCTAAATCTTAAAGAAAATATGTCAATGCAATTGCTACTATTACAACTTATATCAATAAAAATGTACTCCACATAGCCTTCAGAAATTAGTCCATTTTGTAGATGAATAACAGACTGATCATCTACCAATGATTTTTTTCAACTCACAGCAAATTAGAGAACCAAATCTGGACATTTTGTCTTCTTTGAGCAGGAGGTTAGATCATAAGTGGGGAATACTTTGTGCACTCCTTCCCAAATTTCAGAGAAATAAAATGTTTACATTCATCTTTTTTATCCTGACTATGTATTGCATGAAAGGAAAATTAGCACCTCTACTTATTTGAAATACATTCTGGCTTCACTTTTTGAAAAAAATTTTAATGGAATATATTGGACTGAGAATGTGTAATGCCCATACCTAGCCAAGTAGCCTCCCTTCTGTACTTCATGAATGCTTCATAGCATTTGTTTCTCTGGACCGACTAAATAGTAATGACTCAGCATAATGATTTCAATTTCTCCTAATACTCAACTAGGGTCTGATAAGTTTCTTGGCCTAGTCTTATCTTTGTTTGGCCTTGAGCATTTTCTAGAATAAGTCCAAGATTCTGATGCAAGCATAGGTCTCTTCTTAAGTCAGAATACAACAAAACAAAATTCCTTAAAACAAATGTGCTGCGCTAAAATGTTAGCAGACATTTACTCTAGAAAAGGGAGTAAGCATTTCAGTAGGTTTAATTTTTATGTCCCAAGAGATACGAACTAAGAAACAGAAATATGGACTTCTGTGGTATTTATTACATTCTTCCTGAACTGTATACCTTTTATTTCTGAAAAGTGAGCAATGAACATACATCTATATTTAACAAAAGGAATCTATATTTCAATTTTTTAGTATGTGAGAAAATTCAAAACAAAGGATCCATCATTCCTTGCTGTTGGCTTCTCATTGGAACTTGAATAATGCAGCTGGGCATTAAACATGGACTCAAAGACCACACAAAGCCTTATCTGAAGCTCACCAAGAGCAGATGGCAAGGAATCCTGATGTCCTGTCTTACCTACTATGTAAGAGAACCCAGTTCTCCACCAAGTTTAAACTACGACAGGCAAGAGCTAGTTATAAAGGAGGTTTACTTGACACTTAAAAGAATTTCAGGGCTTTCCTGGTGGCACAGTGGTTAAGAATCCGCCTGCCAATGCAGGGAACACGGGTTTGAGCCCTAGTCCCAGAAGATCTCACATGCCGCAGAGCAACTAAGCCCGTGCGCCACAACTACTGAGCCTGCGCTCTAGAGCTCTCAGGCCACAACTACTGAAGCACGCAAGCCACAACTACTGAAGCCTGCACGCCTAGAGCCCGTGCTCTGCAACAAGAGAAGCCACCATGATGAGAGACCCGCGCACAGCAAAGAAGAGTAGCCCCTGCTCGCCGCAACTAGAGAAAGCCCGCGTGCAGCAACGAAGACCCGATGCAGCCAAAAATAAATAAAATAAAATAAATTAATTAAAACAACAAAAAAAGAATTTCAACCCTGAGGCCAGCAGTGGTGCTGTGGAGTCAAAACAGATGTCTCTCAATCCTTCAGGAGACCACAGGAACTCACAACTGGTCGTGTTTGTAGTCTTCCATGCACCCACAGCTGCAAAAACTTGAGAGCTCTCTGTCTGTCTCTCTCTCACACACACACACACACACACACACACACACACACACACACACACACACACACACACACACACACACACACACAAGCAGATGGACGTAAAAGAGGAATATAATCCCTCTGTATCCACTGCATACAGGATAAAACCTGGCCTCACAATCTCAAATCTGGGAAGAATTTGGTTGAAAATGCTAACCTCAGTGATTACCTGCACTAGAGCATCGGAGGCAAATGAGCAGGGTGCCCTGTTCTGTCAGCTCAGTGCCGAACTGTGAAGTTCTAGGTAGTGAATCAAGAGCCTGAGCCACAGAGTCTAGTTCTCCACCAGGCTGCTCACACCAAAAAAAAAATGTGATGAGCAACCTTCACCTCGCTGATACTACTTATACTTAGACGTGTCCATTTTTACCACATGAACTCAATGACAACACCTCTGGGGTATGTTGACTGTGATCACATACGGACTAAAAGAATGCCGAAACACTGTGATGTTGGTAAAAAGTTGATCAAACATCTTTCAAAGCAACAACAACCATGCAAAAATAACAATTTCAACAACTACTACCCCAAACTATAGATACGTGGCAGTTCATATCACCATTTGAAGAAAAATGCTTCTTTTATATTATTCCTATCAAATGATTTCTTGTGAAAATTGGATTAAGGAAATTAGATTGAAAGCATTTTTTTAAAAAATTTACAGTGATCTTAGGAAGAACTATGGAAGTGACTTTCATACGGTGAGCTCCATAATTAAAAGGGATTACAAAATCTGAGCTGGCCACATGCCGAAAGAAAATGAGCCTTGACATTGAGAATGTGACAGGACAGCATTTTAAAATTACATACCTCCTGTAAAGGCATGAAACTCCTGTCTCCCCTTCTTCAAGCTGATAATTCCTACCTAGCTCCCCGGATCAAGACCCCCTTCCCCAGTGTACTGAGAGAAAATTTTTTCCTCACCTTCACTTCACTGGTCATTGTAGCAGCATGGCCCTGAGAAGGAGTTTTAATATCTAGTTCCATTTTTCCTCAGAGCTTCATTGACAGTACTTAAAAATCCATTCTCAAACACGTTTTGCTGCTTGTTCCCATTCTAAATCTTTGGCACAGCTGGGTTTTTCCTTTCGGAATGTTGGTTTTCTCCAAATGGTTGATGAGTGTTGTACTGAAAGACATCACCCAAAACTACTCCTCACCTTCACCTCAAGTCAGGGACCAGAATTTCATTATTAGAGGAGGTTCATTCTGGCCTCTAAGAATCCCTAATGGAAACACAGTGTTCCTGGGAGCTAAGAACCTTGGGTCAGTGCTAGTTAATACCCTGGAGGAGATTATTTGTCCCAGGCTACTCCCATGCAACTCAGGACCTGATGGTTAATAAGTTCTGAGGGAACAAGCCAGAAGCTGGATTTGAAGGGCCATGACAAATGAGCCCCCATCAGGTGATGGCTGGAGGGACCATTTTTGACTTATGGAAGATGGGGCTAAATTTTCAAAGAGGAAAGCATGGAATCAGGAACTGTTGGACCCAGACAAGTCCCTTGGAAAGGTCATTGTTCAGGTAAAGAAACTGAGACTCAAAGAGTTTGGTGATTTGCCAGAATCAACGTAGCAACTTTGTGCTGGGCCAGAACCAGCACGTGGATCTCTTGACTTCCAATCCGTACTCTTTCCACTCTGCCAGAAGGGACTTATCCTCAGGCGTGGCAAGGGTAGAGGAGTATAGACATTTATTTCCGGAAAAATTGGTGCTTTGGGTCTCCTGCATTCCTAGCAACATAATTTTCTCTAGGGGAAAGGAAATGATGAGTTAGACTAAAATAAGAAAAGATTTTATAAAACCACCTTAGTGAGGAGTTTGTCACCTTCTTGTTCTTGTCCCAGACAAAATATCCCAAGTCCTTCAGGATTTCTCTTTTGTTCTTTACCTTCTGCTTCTCTGGCCTCCAGTCCCTATCCCATTAGTTTTTTTTTTGTTTTTAATTAATTTTTTTACATCTTTATTGGGGATCCCATTAGTTTTTAGGGATGGATCATGGAGACCGGAAATACACACACAGCAAATACATCTGTCCATTGGGTAAAAAGAAAAGCATGTGTGCACATGAGTAAGTCTGTGTTCATGTGTGTGCAGGCCATGATGTGTAGAAAGTTCAAGAGGTGCACCAAAATTAATGAGTCCTCCACAAATAGCTGGGTGCAAGATGGCCTGTATTCAACCCAGCAATTGTGCTGGAACCCCAAATCAGAGCCTACATTGTTCTTTGTTGCCTTTGTTTCAAGCTCAACACCAACCTTTTTTTTTTTTTTGCTATAAAAAAATAAATCTGAAAACAATAAGTCTTGTTCATTGACATAAACCGGCTGTCCGTTCCTTGTGGGACCCATGCTGATAAAAACCAGGGGGAAACTATTTTATTTGCAATGTAAAGAATTTTAGCCTGTGGAGGTTTTTTTTAGTTCAACAGCAGTAAAGGTAGGGACAGCAACCAAATAAGCTGTTAAAATCTGTATCCCCCGCCTTCACCCTTCTCCCAGTCCCAAGAGACATAATTAAAACTCCAGAAAGTGAGAAGCTGTTACTAATACTAACATAACTATTTAGTGCAACAGAATCATGCATTTGCCAACTTCTTTTTTTAAAAATAGTTCAAGCTGAACTTTATTTTGCTATTTCACATACAAAGGCCTTTTCTCCATGTAAGTGCTTTCATATGATTTGCCAATCAGCCTATTAATAGTTGTCAAGGAGTAGACCTGTTGGCCAGCCGTGGGGTCATACTGCTTAGGGCCACTATGTACTCTTCAGATGTGCACTTCACTCCTGCTGAAAATGGTCTAATTGATGGCTCATATATTAGCCTCATTCCAGTTCTGTTTAGAAAGAGACTTGCAGTTCTAGCTGACTAAACTGTCCTCTGTAAGTTTTTGTATGCAATCAGAATAGACATTGGAGCAGATGGAAATGTGCGTGTATAATAAGTAGTGTTTTTGTTAAGGTGGATGAAGGCATGCATGCCTAAACCTAGGCCCAGAGTTTATATATACACCTTGTTCAGAATTTGCAGAAAGAGACCGGAAGCGGAATAGATTTTAACTCTGTGGAGTAGATTTTAACCCTGTTTTTCATGTTGGGGCACTACTGTTGAGGGGTTGACTTCCTCCTTCACACACACACCCACACACACACCCACACACACACACACACACACACCCACACACACCCAGGTCTGGCTGGCTTCCAAAGTTCCAGACACCTTATGAGGAAGCTTTTCTCAAGATTAAATTCTCAATTGTCAGATTCTGAAGGTATTCAACAGCAACTGCGTTATACTTGTAGATTTTATGAACTTCTCCTCTCGGTCAATTGATGTAATAATGTGAGTTTATCTAAGAATCCAGCAGAGTCCTAGATCTGCCCCTGGAACCAGCTGTCCTGGGAATTTCTAAAAACACTTGCAAATTCCCAAAGGGAATCTTCTAGCTAATTTTAGGGCGTATTCATCCAAGGTCACTGAAAGGGCTGGAGTGTATGGGTCGAATTTCTAGGTGGTTTTGTGTATTTGGCACTTCTGTTTTTTTTAGCATCCTTATTGGAGTATAATTGCTTTACATTGTTGTGTTAGTTTCTGCTGCATAAAAAAGTGAATCAGCTATACCGATACTTGTATCCCCATATCCCCTCCCTCTTGCGTCTCCCTCCCTATTCCATTCCACACTGGCTAGAGCGGAACTTTTCATTCTCCATTCACTTGTGGTGCACACCCTGTTCCCATGGAGACCTTTGGCCACTCCCTCCCCAATATACACGCAGAATCTCAGACACACATCCCCTCTAAATTGAATGGAACTGTAATGACCTTAGGAAGGTTAAGTCCTCTCTGTGTCTGTTTATCTATAATGGGAGATAATATAAGTATCTGCTTCAACAGGTATTGTGAGACTAAATGAGATAATACATGTAATGAGTCTGGAAAGTGCCTAGCACATAGGAAGAGTCAACGCGTCAGGTTTTACCATCATTAACATCACAACTTTGAGCTTGAGACACCAAAACGCCTTCCTTCAATCTAGGACAGTGATTAACAAACTAGGGCTCCTGGGCCAAATTCAGCCTGCCACCTGCTTTTATATGGCTCATGAACTTAGAATTGTTTTTACGTTTTTAAATGATTAGAAAAATCAAAATAATGATATTTCCTGATATGTAAAACTTACATGAAAGTCAAACTTCAGGTCTACAAATAAAGTTTTATTGGAACACATCCAGGCCCATTCATCGGCATACTGTCTACTGCTGCAGGATAGAAGGGTTGCAATAGAGAACGTATGGCCATGTGGCTGGCAAAGATGGTACTTTACAGAAAAATTTTGCCAAGCCCTGGCCTTGGAGATGGCATAAAGTATAGGTCATCCTCCAGACCACCAGAGAGTATTCGACCCACTTGGAAGGTATTTGACTCAGGATCAGAAAAGATAGTTTTGCCTTTTCATTTCAGACTTTTTTTCCACAATCCTCCCACTAAACTAATAGTAATGTTTTTTAGGAATAGACCATGTCTTATTATATCTTATGTCCTTTGTAGTGCCTTACAAATAGAAGGTAATCAATTGTTATTTGATGAATGAATAATTAAATGAGTGAAGGAATGAATGAATACATAGAGATAAATAGATGATAGATACATACATACATACAAACATACATGCATAGTGTTTTGGAACAAATTACTTACCTTTTTATTATTGCCACATATGAAATATCAGAATTATTATAGTCCTGAAGTAACGCTCTAATAAGCCATCTAATTACTAGAAAACACTTAGGATAATATCAAGAACAGTAAGCGTAACAGAAGAAGCTCTCTGAATTGAAAGTCATCTAACCGTTCACTTTGAAAATGTGCTGACTGATGGCCATGTCCCACAAAATGTGCAAAATCAGTAGGTAACTCTTTGGGCCCCATTTACACCTGTTTCCGTCATTTAAGTTGTGTACATACCAATAATCCACAATATCTGCTTTTGGCGGTTGTACTTGATACTGAAAATGCGTAATCAATTAAATACTTGAAACATTCTGTGACCAGATTAAAGTGGGGAAAAGTAATATTTAAATACCTTCTCTGAGCCAGATGCTGAGTTGGGCATTTCACATAAACCTGGAAATGCAGATTCTCTGGAGCAAGGTTTTCTGTCCACATTCTTTGTAAATTGTATCTACTTATAGCCATTGAATGGGACCATAGCCCAGCAGATGTGCTCATTTTTTGCTCTCTTCATAAGCAGTATTGATTGCCCTGGCCAAGTCAATTGTGTGGCCATTTCCATTTACACATCATTTAGCTGCCTGAATTGATTGCTTCTGCCAGGCCACAGTTATGCTGTTTCAATCATGTAGATCCAGGTAGTCTCAAACCTTTCACGTGGAACACTAAAACATCAAAACACCAGACTCTGAAGAATCAGCCTAGCATTTTTAATTCCGTAGGAAATTAATGTTAAGATTAATAGGAATTTTATCAGAAATTCATCAGAATTTTATGTTGTTCAATAGTACAAAATAGATCAGAAATTTCTGGAATACATATTTCTTAATAACAAAGAAAAAGAATATCACCAGTTGTTTTCCAAACAAAGTATGCATTCACCAAGACTGGTAAATACCTTTGGTAGCAGATGGCTCTTTAGATCTCAAATTCAATGATCTTTTTTTAAAAAAGAGGAAACAAACGGTGATTTTAATCATCTTTGATCATTGGATGTTGGCATATTGAATTGAAGTTTTCTGATGTGTTTACTTGGTTCACATAAAGATAGCAAGGGTCGGTGACCTGGGAAAGCAAAGTACCGTGCTGAATGGGAACAAAACCCCCTTTACAGGCTACCTGCAGTGGTGGCAGCAATCCAGCGCTGGCACTGGTGGTAAAAGAAGGAATGGGAATATAAAGACAGCTCATTGCTCGAGGGCATGATTTTGCTTCCATTGGTTTTTTTTTTTTTTTTTTTTTTCAATTAGTAGGAAAAGCAAGTTTGCACCTCCTGGCAAAATAACCTGTAAAACAAAATATATGCTTTAACAAATAGACTTTAGCATGGGCCAGGTAAATTCTATTGAAAATCACAGTAGTGACTAAAGGTATATTTACTGTTGCCCTCTTTTTAGACTGTCGTGGAGACTATGCTAAAAATAACACAAAGGGCTGTAACTGCATTCTTGGGGAGAAAGCGTGTTTCTCAGTGAATACATTCAAAAAGTGGCCTCACCAGATGCCTTATTAATGTTGTAGCAGTGTACGTGTAGCAACATATAGAACAAGCCCTAAATGAACTTGAATCACAGGTTTAGAACAACTTTGGGGCCTTTCTATTTCTGTTTCAACTTTTTTCGGTCCATTTTTATCCACCAAGCACTGGGTACCAACCTGTGCCAGACCTAACATTTTGCTTAACTTTCTTTCCTCCCATCACAACTTACCTGTTCAATGTGCTATTTGCATTATGAACAGCACAGGTTGCATTTTGAGCTGGAACTGTTTTTCTTTCATAGGCAGTGCTGCACCTGTCTCTTGAGCTTTCACACTTTGAAACTTTTATAAGTTCACTATTCTGTGTGCTATGGTGGAGTAAACACTGGATGGGAATCTTAAGAGCCTAATTTCAGTCTGCTCTGCTACTTTATACCTCTGAGCCTTAATTCCTCCTTTGTAAAACAAGATAAATGACATTTGACCTACTTGTTTTTTGTGGTTAAAAGTGAAAGACATTGGGCTTCCCTGGTGGCACAGTGGTTAAGAATCTGCCTGCCAATGCAGGAGAACCGGGTTCGAGCCCTGGTCCGGGAAGATCCTACATGGGGCGGAGCAACTAAGCCCGTGCACCACAACTACTGAGCCTGCGCTCTAGAGCTGCAAGCCACAGCTACTGAGCCTGTGCGCCACAGCTACTGAAGCCCACGTGCCTAGAGCCCGTGCTCCGCAACAAGAGAAGCCACCGCAATGAGAACACAGCGCACCGCAACAAAGAGTAGCCTCTGCTCGCCGCAACCAGAGAAAAGCCCGCGTGCAGCAACGAAGACCCAACGCAGCCAAAAATAAAATAAATAAAATAAAAATAGGTAATAAAAAAAAAGTGAAAGATATTGATGTTGTTATTGTGCAAATTTGTAAACATAACCAAATAGTGTACTTTGGCCATGGAGTAATTTCTTGCTCCCAAAACAATTGATAAACAACTTTATTTTAAAGGTAAACTTATAGCAAGCCCTACTTCAAATTTTATATTAATTTCTCATATCTTATATTTTAAATAATGACTTTTCTACTCTAAATAGTGTTATTACAGTTAGAATAATCAGATGACATTTCATAATTCGCAATTGCACACCTAAGGTGAAAGCTCCCATTTAAAAATTGCTTTACAGCTGTAGTGGAAATGTTTCCACATTATAGTTTCAAAGTTTATTCTAGTAACCTAAACTCTTAATGGTTCTAATTTTATTAATGTCAAAACATGGCTATTTATAAAAAGGAGGTATAGAAGGGAGAGGACTATTCTGTGATCTAGTTAAGATAGCATTATATTGAGAAAGGTGGTATAAAGGAAAAAGGCTAGCTAGAGCAGGTGTGAATTCTGTCTCCTATACTTTCTGTGTGGTTTCTCTACTTTCTTAAAGCCATAGTTTCCCCATCTATAAAATGGGAATAATAATATCTTGGAGCAATGTTGTAAAGGTTAGAGAGAATGCATGCAAGATGCTTTGTACACAGATAGATGCTCGATAAACTATTATTACATAACTATCCCCACACACATCCAGCTGGGAATGAACTCTCTTAGGTGCCCCTTGCTAATGGGATGATCACGATGGGTTCCTATGACACTACTCAAACATGTAGTTTCATTGCAGGCTGTCATGTAAGTTCAGGGAAAATCTGAGTCAATAAAAGATGATTGGTGTTCAGCTGCCTTTGCACACATGCCCCAAAAGTGAAAAATGTGGTGACAGATATTCCAAATTCAATCTTGTTTCTTCTATCTATGACAGTCTTTTTCAATGAGACTTGGTATGACATTGAGCCCTTTACCCCCCCGACATGAGTGAAACAAAAATTAGGAAAAAACTGAAATTAAGAAAATAAGTAACCCAGTGTGTTTGATTTGGCAGGGAGTTGGCGTAATTACCCTGGATAATTTCCACGTAAAATGTTAATATCTAATAGAAAATATTTCTTTTATCAAAAGATGTGAAGGTACCACTTTGACAGTGACTTTTATCCTGGAAGAGCCATCCATAAATCATTAGCGTTACCATTTGAAAAGTAGAACTGGGCATTTTCGCTAAACATCTATGAACCTTTTCCCTTTGAGGCACTTTGGGTTGTTAGGATATTGAGGCGCCAGTGACTTTCTTGGGAACAGAAGTAATTCTGTACCCTGTCAGTGCGTTGACAGGGCATGCCCTTTCCAATTTGCAGCATGAAGGCAAGTAGTGTTTTATTGAGCCCGACTGAACGTGGGTGAAAACATTCATTATACATTTATTTTATTTCTTTAGAAGTAGCTATTTCCATGATCGCCATTTCCTGATTTAAACTTTGGGAAAATATGAGTTTTCCACTCATCCAGGAGAACACGGGAGACATCACCTCACATTATTTACCAGTCAGGTACAAAGAGGTTTTCCCATAACAACTATCTGTGAATGAATCCATAGACTGTTCAAAAGACTCATTTCAGAATCCAGTAAAAATTAGGTTCAAGTGCAAATTCCACCTCCCAAAAGACGTGTAGCGGCAGTGGTGTGCTGGTAAACCAGCTTCCTGCAGGGGATGGTCCTGATTTGTAGGGTTTACCGATTTTTGTGCTCCTAGTGGTATGACCATTTCAACATAACAACAGTTTAAGAAGCGCTTACAGGATTCCTGAATATTTAACAATTGGCTCCCCCAAAGCTGGTGCAACTGGCTTTAGCACATCACAGCCTTTAGAGTGAACTTTAAAATCTGAAGCCCTGACCATTGAAATTTTTTTGGCTCCAAAGGCATTTTAAAGAAGCTGGCAGGTGCCTGTTACTTGAGGCTGCATGTAAGAACACATGGATTTTCCTCATGTACTTGCCTTTTCTGCATGGGTTAAAGCAGTCTTTCTTTTCCAGTAGCCAATATATGTTACACTTCTGAAGTTTCTGGCACAACAGACCTCTAATGAAAACACTGATTTTTGCAAATAAGATTCTCTCTCTATCCAAGCAATTAAAAATTTAAGATACACTAGTGCATATTTCCTCAGCAATTAGCCAAGATTTGCTGCTTACAGGAGGCAGTGCAACTCACTCCTCTCCTGGTTCTCAGCTTGCCTTGGAGTTTTGCTGACACCCCTCTGCTAGTCGGGTGCTGCCTGCCTGTCGGTGGCTGGCAAAGTGATTTGATTCCTTTATGTATGTAATACAGTAAAGCGCTTTGAGGCTTGCAAATGACACTGTTTAAATCAATACACAATGATTTATCACATATCGTGGAGCGCTTATAAATGTATTATGAAGCACTAGAGCACAACAGCATCACAGGCTAGTGGGAGGCATGGGTGGGAGGCCTGCATGCTGTTTTCTTCTTCACTCTGCTACTGAGATGTCGTGTGACCCTGGATAATTCATTTACCTTTGCTGTACTTCGTTTTGTATGTTTGGAGAATAGGGTCACCAGTGTTGAGATTACAAATGGTTTGGAGACATGGGGTGGCATATGGGCAATATTCTTGCAAATTAAAAAATTACTATATTTTAATATCTCCCATAGAACCAAGCATCACAGTGGATACCAACTAGGTATCTTGGCTGAAAAGTGAGAGGTTCAAAATACGCACATTTGTAGTAAAAGTATAAAGGTAGACATAGGATGCTAATAGCCAAATTCACGACCCCATGACCACTATAGTTCGGGGAGGGGAGTGACTAGGGCCCGGGAGGGGGTTATGGGTGAAAATCCAATCCTATTTGTAACATTTTATTTCTCATTTTCAGTGGTGGGTACTGAGGTTTTTCTTGTATACTTTTTAAACTTTTGCTGTCTGAAAATTTATACCAAAAAGTCCTTAAACAAAATAAAAAAAGTTTCTGTTAGTCATGATATGGGTGAGCTTAGCTTTTATAATGGTGTCATATTTACCAATGAACGAATAGGAGTTTTTGCTTGTGTCTTTGTTTTACACAGCCATGCAGTTGGGTGAGCTCTAAATGTCCTCAGTCAACTGAGCATTGTGCAAAGACCATAAAAGGAATAACAGCCAGGGTTTAATTAATCCCCATCAAAGCCAACAGTTCATTAACGTATTTCATTAAAATGTTCATTAAAACATTTTTGAAATGTAGGAAATTGAGCCTATTGAATAACATTTCTATTGATTAAGGAGAGAAAAGAAATAGAGATCTATTTGGGAACTTGTCTAAAATGCAGCCCAGCTACGCCCCTCTGTGCACTGGTCACATAACAATATCATTACAATTACTCATAACAATAACCAGTAAGGCACTTTTGACAAAAACTGGACTCTAATTGGACATAAGTTAAGTTAGCTCAGATGAAAATGGAAACAATAGAGAAAATATTTTATGAAGAGGAGGATAGGGAGAGAGTTTTATTGAGATACTCTTTATTTTTAAAAATTTTTTAAAAAATTAAATGTACCCAGGTTGGCATAGCCTTCCTCATTCCCAGAAATCAATATGGTAATGTGGTTTAGGCTCTTGGATGAAATCACTGAGTGCAACATTCTTATGAACTAAAAAGAAGTCACTCTCGTTTATTTGCCCCTAATAATTTCTTCGTTTGCTATAAGAAAAGCAATATTCTGAGTTAAAATCTGATGATTTTGATGGCAGCATGATGTATAAATGATCTGAACTCTGGATTCAGAGTCTAAAATGGGGAATACCAATGTCCCAACCAGGCCCGTTGGGATTTGCACTACACAAAAGGTTGTCAGTACAAGCTCCTCCTCTTCTCTCCTGGACAAGGGGCCCAGGGAGCGAACGAACAGGAGAGGCCTAAGAAAGTACGTCTCTGCTCTGTCAGCACTTTCACTTGTCCTGGGGTTTAAAGAGGGAAGTTATTGCCATTTTATTCCAGAGCACTTTATTTGTAATGCATTCCTCCTTGATTATCAGTTTTTATACATTGTACATTTGCACATAAGAAGATTTTAACTCCTCTTTTAGTATCCTTTTTTGAAAAATATTGCAAGATAGCCAACTCATGGGACAACCCATGAGACTATGTAGAGGAAAGAAAAGTAGAGGAAAAGGCACTTTTCTAGAGTATTTCAAATCATGGGATGTATGGGATATGCTTCCAGGCATAATGATCCCAAACACACGTAATCCCTTCTGAAAATACGCCTGTCCCATCTGTGAGGCACCGACCTTATCACCCACATCTGCCATACTGACAGAGGGTCTTAAGGGTATAGAGGATGTGGCTGTATAAAAGAATTTTCACGCCATGTATTGAAGTAGGTGAGCAATTCAAAGTTCCAAGGAGAGGTCTCTGGACAGTTGGTGTCCAAATATAACCTTTCAGATCAGGAGGAATTCAGGACTAAGCCTGAGTCTGCTTTGACAGCTCTGTCTCGTGGCATGAGAGCTGAGTTGGTCCTCAGTCCCTTTGGTCTCTGCAATTCTTCTCCTCATCACCGCCCCCACCCCCAGCCCCACCCCTTGGCTACACTTAAAAAAATGGCTCCAAAGCTCTCTATTCCAGTCATTGTGTCTCCTTTGTGAAGTAGTGGAACCAATCGGCTATCCTAAGCCAGCTGCTTCGATATATGCTGACATGACTCATTAGAGTGCAGTCATAAACTCATTCATAGAAATATTCTGAAGGATGTTTTTATTGCTTTGTTGTGTGTGTAAATCTCTTTGTTTACACACAGAGAACACTGATTGTACAAATGATGAAGTGCTGGTTCCATTTCTTGTCTGCTCACTGAGCAGGCACATTATGGTCTATCTTAGGTTACTCTTGCGTAAACAATGTTAGTGACCATGAGCATCGTTCACTCCACACCTTTGTCCTCCTTAATACAGAGCATGCAATATGAATAAAAGCACTGATAAGGGTGGAGCATGGCTTGCACACCAGGAATAATTATGGCTACAGACAAATGATAGGATGAGTTTTTAATTGCTTTTTGGAGCCATTTCTCCTGTGCATGCCCCAGACTTTTATTTTCCAATGAATAGGGTAGAATGTCCAAAGTCAAGGAGTAAAAATTCATTTCATGACCAACTCTATGGTTGCCTGAACCCAGAAAGAAACAGAATTTGGGTCAGAACCATCCCTCCTCTATACCTCTGCCCATGAACGGATTGGAGTGTTTGTTTTGTTTTAAAGGCTTCTTTTGTTAGATTGACTCTCATTTGGGGTGTCACACAAGCTAGAGATGCTTCACATGGGTGGTGGAGGCAAGAGTCTCTGTTCTGTGCAAACAGCAATTATGTTCACTGCAAGAGAAGTCAGTCATTGCAGCTGCACTCAGAGCTCAGGCATCCTTGAATAAAGCACATCTGCACTCACGCATAGAGAAACGTGAGAGACGCTATCGTATAGACAGCTCGCTGAGGTCTGGCCAAGTGGCCCACCAGCAGTTCCTGGCGTTCCCCGGAGGATGCAGCCTGGCTTTCTCAGACTCCGAGCTGATTAAAGCAAGGGGTGATAGGAAGGCCATGCTGAGTCTCTAGTTTGGGGAGGGGGCTAAGAAAAGGGCTGACAGCTGCTGCACAACTGGAGACAAACATGGGTAGAGATAGCAGCCTCCTGTCATGAGAGACAAACAGCACAAAGATATGCTCTAGGCTATTTGCCATGAATGAGTGCTTCCTCAGTAGTCCTTCGATTGGCCAGATCTCTCTCACCTTTAAGTCTCACTGTGTACTAAATACGCATAAATAGGCACTAAGTATGATATATACGTCATAATTTATAATATAAGTCTTCAGATGGAGAGATCTCCAAAATGAGACTGAGCGTTTTATTTGGTCCTCTGCCTCAGGACGCTGCCTTCTTGGCTCATCCCGTCCACAAATGTGCAAGAGAGTCTGTTTTAAACAGCCTACTCAGTAAGTGTGCCAGGCGGATGGGATTTTTCCTGTTTATTAGGCACCCATGAGGAAAGCCTTTGCAGGCGATTACTTAATATCTGGAAAGTCCCTCGGCAGCTGGAATCGGTTCCTTTGGCGCTCTAGAAGATGGAAATGGTGTTCAGAGTTAAATGCCTGATAGGATGTCAGATATTTTAGGCAAAGGAGGGCAAACCCAGGCTCCGAAAGAGGCAACAAGGCACTTTTTTTTCACTAGAGAGGAAGTTTAAGGTATCAGCTGCACACTTCCTAAACCCATTTCAGCAGCTTTTTATTCTTCTTTCAGTAGGCCGTGACACTCTCCTGTAGCCAGATATGCCTTGCGTACAAAGAGCCCAAAGCCTTTGACCAACATTTTATTATTAATCCTCATGGTATCCTTTGGCAGAAGGAACTGGAAACAAAGCTATAGAAATACACATCATTTTGTGACAACACATTTTACAATTGTTTTTAGTTGTTAAGCTGCTTCCTAATTTACACATGCAAGAAAATCTGTTTCAGTATGGATTGGATTAAATCACACTAAATTTCAGTATGATTTGGTATGAGTTTAAAAAACAAAAGTGGAATACAAATACAGTGGTTCAAGATGGCAAACCAAGTGCATATACCTACCTCTCCTTGAAACAAGAAAAAAAAAAAATATATATATGAACTATAATCATACTGCAAAAAGACAGAGGGTACCATTATTGGATCAGAAAATTTGAGGATTTTCTAGAAGATATGATCAGAACAGAGGGAAAAAAGTCACATTGTCTTCTTCAGTGCTATATTCTCTGTCTGAATGCCTTTCAACACCCATTCACCTAGTACCAACTGAGCTTTTGCTATAGGCTGAATTTAGTTGGAAGGGTGGGGTTGAGGTGTAGAGGATGGAAACATGGCCCCTTCTTCAAGGATCTTATTGACTCCTGCTTCTGGTATTGTTCTCCCTGGCTTCCAAACCCCAGTTCAGATGTTGTTGCCTCCCCAGTAGAGCCTTCTTTAAATGCTTCGTTTCCTCAACCCCCATTCCCAGTGGTCTTTCTGCTGACACGTCGTACGGTGCTCCCATAGCATTTATTGCATCATACTTGTTTATGACTTAAATATATCACTTTTGCTAGATGCTTAATGTTTCTTAAATTAATATACTGAATGGGAATAAAGATTTTCCCCTAAATATTCTCTCTTTTCCCCACCCCTCTCCCCCTAACTTCCATGGAACCCAGTCTTCATGTCATTAGAAACTGCTTCTCCCCCATCTGCATGAAAGAAAAGTTTTCTCAACTCCTTATCTGGCTGTTTGCATATCTGTCAGCATAAATTACTTGCTAGGTTTAGAGAGACTAAACTTCATAAAGAAAACTCCCTGTCTTTATCGAAACAGTCAAAGAATTCATTAAAGCTCTGATACTTTCTGAACTTTATTTCTCTGTTGAGTAAGCCACAGTTGATTGCTTTTTTTCAAGTTCATTCTGATTCTTCTGGCTTTAAGGCACACTCATTCACCTGTCCTTATCGGGGGCAGGGGGGGATCCTGCTTGGGTCACTGCCCTTCTCTTGCATTTACAGAAAGTTTGAGAACCAATTACATTATTTTTAAGGGGAGGATAATGAGGATTTAATATAAAGTTGCAGAGACATGTGAAATTTATAAATGACCACTGCTTTTCCTGTCATAACAGGCAAACATGCCAGCCGTGAAGGAAACTGACCTGCTGTACTTGGGCAGAAACATCATGTCACAGGGAGACACAGTTCTTTGTTTGGATCCATTTCCTATGAGTGCATTTCACATTAGGTCTGTGCATGCCAACCCCCGGGACAACATGGTTGCCCCTTAGTGAACAGCAGGAAAATCAGCTGCTCTTTCGGCCGGCTGCACAGTCCTGATCACCTAGAGAACATAGTTACATCACGATGAGGAAACTAAAGGAAGCAAGCAGAAGAAAGGTCTGGTTGTTCCTCTGAGGGTCTAGGGAGTTAAAAAGGCTGCCTTATGGCTCTGATCGGCCCCTAACCTTGATTAAAAAGGTGAGAAGAAAACCCAAGATGATATTGCAGGGGCTTGGACTATTATGAAGCAGAGACCCCCTGAGTACCTGCAAAGCTCCAATGGTGGGTGACTCCACCATTGTGGCTTCATCGCAGCTCAGGGTTTTACAGCACCACCGAGAGGCGTGCCAAACACGATGTGGGTAAGCGCGCTCTCGTGCTGTCCTCGGCAGGAAATGGTGGTTAAACTTGGCCCGCTGAAACCTGCACAGCGCAGGGTTGTTGATTTTTGCTCCCCACAGCAAGTCTTTGGGGGCCAAACCATAAAGCTGACTTGCCATCTCTCTCTGAAGTTTGATATAAGCACTTGCCCCCTCCACACACGCACACGCACACGCACACGCACACGCACACGCACACGCACCCTAACCCTGATGAGCTGACCCATGAATATGCTGTGAGATGTGTGAGGAAGCTTCTCTGGAGCCTTCGGCCCTGGACAAGCTCTGTCTCTGTTTCTCTCAAGGAGGATAATGAAGGGATGAGAGAGTCTTTGGTTTATGAGTTAACAATTGTCTGCCCATTTGGTTTCAGTATCAGGTTTACTAGTTAATACTCATTGCTATGGAGGAAGATATATATGTGAGGGCATCAGTATAGTTGAAAGATCACAGTTTCCTCTGGTAGTAAAATCCACTTCTTATGTGTGTCAATATGTGGATAGGATATCACCTGGAGGAATATCTCCCCCCCCTGCTGTGTGAAGCCTCAAGGAGTCCCTAAGGCAAGATGGGACCATAAATCTCTGGTTTAAGATTCCATATTTATATTTTCCAGTTGGAACAATCCCTGGTTTCTAGACCAAGGTATCAGAGACTGAAAGCCTGTTCTCATATGGTGATTTGATTTCTCTCCCCATATATTTCTGGTATTTATTTTTCTTCTAGGAATTTAATGATTCTCATCTTCCCTTTTTATGTATGTGTGTGTGCTCATTTTTTCTACCCTCTTCTCTCCTTTGCTCATAAGAAATGTGTTCTTTTTTTCCCCTTTTTTAAATTGAATTATAGTTGATTTACAGTGTTGTGCTAATTTCTGCTGTACAGCAAAGTGACTCAATTATACACATTCTTTTTTTATATTCTTTTCCTCTGTAGTTTATCCCAGGAGATTGGATATAATTCCCTGTGCTATACATTAGGACCTTGTTTTTATCCATTCTAAATGTAATAGTTTGCGTCTACTAACCACAAACTCCCAGGCCATCCCTCTCCCTCCCCTCCTCCCCCTTGGAGAAATGTGTTCTTCTACACCTTGTTATGTATTCTTTCTTGTGCTTTAGTACTCCTACTATTTTATCAAACGAGGGATTGATCATTACTATTCCTTCCCAAATGCAGGCTAAAATCTTTGGGGTGGGGGAGGGTGTTTACAGTGCCTCTCAGCCCACAGAAAAATTACCTGGAAGGCAATTACTCAGATTCCTAGGCCTCATCCTGAGAGATTCTGATTTGTGGGTCTGGACTGGGGCCCAGAAGTTGCATTTCTAACAAGTTCCCGGGTGATGCTGATGCTGCTGGTCTCAGGACCTCAATTAAGAGCTGTACGGCCCTAGAAACCCATCCTACAGGACTTTTCTGCTTAGTTACTTTCTAATATCTTTCCATTGGAGAGCTATCAGCCTTGTCATGAAAAACAAGCTGGACCAGTCATCTTGTTGATGGAGGTGGAATTAACATTCTTGTCTTCCAGCTATGTGTAAAATCGAGGAGCAATGAGCTAATTCAGCCCTTCAAGTACAATTTGATATTTCAGATTCCAAATCTTTTCCAGTTTCAATTCCTTATAGAAGTTTAAAAATAGTTTTGTCTATGGAAAGAGAAAAATATTATAAGTCGCTTTTTTCTTTCCTCCCCACCTCCTTTTTTCCTCCCTCCCTCCCTCCCTCCCTCCCTCCCTCCCTCCCTCCCTCCCTTCCTTCCTTCCTCTGAAGGTAAGGGTTTAAATAAATGATATTTCCTGTTTCATTCTTCTGATTACTCTTGTGCCTGCCATTTTTCCATCGTTCTCCTTCCTGTGTTCCTGGGCAAAGAGGAGCAACTGAGTTGGAAAACATGAAGCCTGTATATTTAACATTTTCTCAAATGTGATAATTGGTGATTTTCCTGAGGCTTGCCACAGAGGCTATTTCAGCATGCAGTTTGTTTTTATATCCCAAAGATTCACCAAAAGGCAGAAAAGATTAGAAACAGAACTCTTTTCGTCTACATTAATGTTTTTCCATAGCAAAATGGGCAACTTTTTTCGGGTAGGGAGATGGAGGTGATTAATAGTGGAAGAGCAAGAAGGAAAGGAGAAGAGAGTTTTAGAAATAGTATATTCTCCCCAGAAGTCACAGAACATGTACAAATAATGAGAGTTCTGAAAGAAAGACAGACCTGGCTAAGTATGGTGTCGGGAACGTCTGTGATCTCAAGCTATTAAATATTACCCAGCTCTTTCTGGCTGTCATAATTCAAAACCACAGTGACACTGCGGTAGCTGTAAGTGTAATCTTGCTGTTGCCCAAAAGACTATGAAGAAGACAAAAGCTAGGAAAGATCAGAGAGCATATTGGGTTGAGATAAGGAGGTTACCTCATTTTTCTATGGAAGCTTCATGAAATACCCAGTTTGACCTCTGCTCTGGGATAATTAATTTCAGTGATGCGAAATAGGGGAGGAGTGAAAGGTATGGGTTGGGGGTTGGGGGGTGGAAGAGAACGGGAGCCAATGCTCAACATTTCCGGGATCTCCTGTAGCCCATCTAAAAGGACCGGGCAGGGTTGCATTAAACCTGATGGGAAAACTCTGCTTAATACATTAAAGAAACAGCTTGCAGAAACATCTACCTTCCTTCCTTCCTTCCTCCCCCAAACAGTAATGAGTCCAAATTGCTAATAAAACATAAAAACTCAAAGATGTTGTGCATGGGCCATTTTTCTGAGCTGGTTATTTTTTAATGTTAGTTTTCCCACAGCTGTGAGCATGCTGTAACTATCAACTTACCAAATGCCCCAGTTTAAATGAAACTTGAAAGAACGTATTTAGGAACTTTATAAAGAAGGTAGAGGGAAAAAACAGACAAGCAAGCGCTATCAATTTTTTTTTCTTTTGATAAGAAAGAGGAATTTGGGAAGGATATGGTGGGGGGATGGCTTGAACCGATAAAGTCTTAGCAAATAGTGGTTGAAAGAAAAGATAGATTTATTCCTCGCCTTGCAAAGCCAGTATTCAAAGATTGCATTCAACCTGAATGGAGAGCAAGACAGAAGTATGTGATAGAATTTCATGCACGTTACTGTGGACATGATCTAACTTCTGAGGTTAACTTACCCAAGTAGAATTAAGAGGCAGGTCTAAAGCACAAGGAAGAACAAAGAATGTTTCTTACAGCTTAAACATATACAAAATCCCAAGTAAAGGACATTCCACCCAGGATGGATCAAATGGTCTGAACTGTCTAAGGAAATGTACTTTGTGCTCTCTTTTTTCATTTCCACCTCTCAAAAAATAGTAAACATTCTTATTTGGAAATGTGTGAACACTGTTACAAGGGGCAGTTTGCCAAAAGTTTAGGTCATAATCAAGAAACGAGTGTGATGAAGATTAGGCGTGCACTTTAGACCCAGAATTAGAAGTTGAGCAGCATCATTCCAGCTGCAAAACACCTTAGGGATATTTAATGTTCTGTGCCCACCCTTTCTAAACGTATATGACTCAATATCCCCAGTGAGTAATGTGTCTGGCAGCCATACCACCTTCAGCTAAGCTCTCGTAAGCTGAACAGGGCTGGGCTAGGTCGGTGTTCTTACGGGAGACCTCCAAAGAAACCCTGTCAGCGATGATTCAGTGGGTAGTTCCCTGCCTTGAGTCAGTCCCAAATCACTTTCCTTTCCTGGCATTAACAGGTCCTTTATATATGCAGGTGCAGCTTTTTCGAGAATCGGTCCAAAGCCTCTTTTTTTGCTTTAAAACATTTGTTTTGTAATTTAAAGTAAAAGGCAGTGTAGGAGTGGCCCAGAGAAAGGGAGGAGGAAAAGGAAGGGAGCGGCAGAAGGTGGAGAGAAGTGATCCATTGCAGGCCAGATCCCATTACAAGAAACTCACAAAGATGCCCCTAATTATTTGACTGTATACTGGGGCCTGGTTGCCATCAATTTTGCTTAGATCGAGTGGGTCACCAGCAACAAGATTTGGAGATCTCCTTTGATGTGGAGAGTGAAACAAGGATTGATGCTCTTGGGATCTTGTAGAAAGTTCTGACTTGCCCCCAGAAGATCCATTCTAGACAAACCCAGATGATTTGCACAGCCACATCTAAAAGTTCTCAGATGTATGCTGTCACTGGGTGGACTTGATCAGTCCCAGGGTGACCACTGAATTGCCAGCCAGAGCCGTCAAGGATACTAGTCCTTAGTGTGGGTTCTTGTAAGCACTTTCCCTGCCCTTCTAGTTGCTTGAAACTACCATCGAGCTTCGTTGTTGGCAGTTAAAATACTACTGTGTTCCTGTCTAGAAGCTGCTGTTTTGAGGATGTTTAAATTCTTAAACATATACAATGTTTTGACCTTTTTGGAGTATAAAGCACTTGTTAATATGTAAGAGGAACTGTGGCAATATTTCCTTTCTTCAATGAAATATGCTTAGGCTGCTTCTATCCACATTAAACCAAGGATATGAATAAATCTGCCTAAATATTTTCTTTGGGATAGGAATCATTTTCTAAGTAAATCCCATTGGATGATATAAAAAATAATAAAGAAAGAAAAGAAAAAAGATGAAACAGTTAAAAAAAAAAACCTTCTCAGTGCTACATAAGAGAAGAATTTGTTCTGTTTATTTGTAAACTTGCAAAATATTTCTAAGTTTGCAAATAAAATAAACATTTTTCTATACAGTTGTTTTTGAAGTCACATCCAGCCTGTCTCCCTAAGATGACAAAGCCCAGGAAACAAAAACAAATATCTGTTCAATGGAGTTGAAATTAGTCCATGTTTATACTTTTATTTGAAGGATGTGTTAGACTTTTAAAAAACTACAAGTGGTAAATATTCAATTATTATTAATAGATTTTTCTAAACTTTTGCTTTGCCTTTAAAAAGAAGAAGTTACAGTGAATAAGATAATTAAAGGTTCAAAAACTGCATGTCTGCCTTTTAGTCACATTTAAGTTAATTATATGTCTTCTTGCATAATTTCCCCAGCCTTGAATATTGCATAGTCATATAAAAAAATCAAACTTTTTCATAAAATGCTCTACAGTCAGGTTATACCATATTTTAATCTTTATTAAACTCTATTTGTTTCAGAATTCATTGTGAGGGTATGTAAAGAAAATTCATGAAGTTTCCCTTCCTAGGTCTAATGCGTGATCTCACTTTACACTGTTCAGTTTTTATTAAATTTCTTTGCTAACTGAATGCTAAAAGATATATAAGAAAACTAATAAAAAGCATATCACATCTTTTCATTTGCGAAAAAAGATCAACATTCTGCATTACAATATGAGGGGTCACGTCATACATTCCTTTCCATTTTCTGGGTTTTGAAAACATCTCTGGATATGTCAAACTTTATTTATTTTTTAGTAATCATGTTTATTATATATTGTTACTATACAAAATTCTATTGTAATTATGCAAATCTGAATGTAGAATTATGGAGGTTTGAAACAATTGCTATAGTCAGTAATACTTATATGTTTTCCCCTAAAGCATGGCTACAAAAGAAAAAATTACTTATTACAATCTTTAATATCATAACAAAAGGACTAAATGCAAAAATTGGAACAAAAATGTTTACGAAGAGTTAGGTTTTCCTCTACACAGAGTTTGGGTGAAAACAGGCTTTATTCCAGTTAGAGTAATGGAATGTAGGAAATAACTTACTCTTTCTATATTATTTTTATGATATGATTTCAGTCTATATTGGAACCACATTCTATTGGTATGCCTCAAGCATTCGAAGGCATTGGGTTTTACTAGTGGCTGAGCGTGTGAAGTTTTTTCCCCAAATTCACAGCAATACTTACATCCAGGGACTCCTGTTACCTCCCTCTTCCAGGGGTCAGGGTCTCCTTTCTTGCTGACCTCAACTGCCCAGGCCTTGCCCTTCCACCCTGCCCTGCTCTGATGTCCCATTTGGTGGGACCCTTCCCAGTGTGTAGCACAAGAAATGCACCAATTCCACCCACCAGAGATCCTTAGGCCAGAAAGAACACATCTGACATGAGGCACCAGGAATGCTTTCTTGAAGTAGAAAGCACGTGATTTGAGCCTTAAAGAAGGGATAGAACCATGAGTCCTGAAAAATGTTTCAAGTAGAAGGAACAGTGTGAGCAAAGTCGTAGATGTAGGAAAGATCAGGAGAGACTGTGTTGAGAGAAAGCAAACATGTCCAGTTTGGCTCCAAACAAACCTTATAGAATATATGCTGGTGAATAGTGGCAGATGATTCTAAAAATATAGGATGCAACCAAATAAGAACAGTTTACTTCAGTGAACAAGTGAAAGCTTGTTTTTGAGCAAGGAAATAAAATGATGAAAACCCCATTCTGATGGCATCCTGGAAAAGAAGAAAAATTAGTGAAAAAAGTGATGAAGTCTGTAGTTAACAGTATCAAACCGGTGTTAGTTTCTTAGTTTTGATAAATGTGCCAGGGTTAAATAAGATGTGACTATTAGGGAAAGCTCCATGAAGAATGTACGGAACGGCTCTGTATTATCTTTGTGACTCTCCTGAAAATTGGAAATTATTTCAAAATAAAAAGAAACAACAATAAAACACTATGGGACTTTATCTCCAACACAGGACCCTCACATCTGGGCCATCAGGGGATGGTTTTGTTGTGGCTCCTAGAACAGAAGTAAAGCATTTGTTGTTTTGCTGTAAGCTCTGGAAGTCTGTTTCCTGTGTCAAGAATCTTTGTTTCTGTAATTTCACCTGCTCCTGGGGTCTGCTGCTTCCTGTGCCCGCCATAAGGATGTACCTCTCAGCTGGAAGCCAAGGGCGGCTCTGGGGACTCAGGCATCAGATCACGAAGGACTCCCAGCTCCTGGGGGCTTCTTTTCTTGCTTTCTGTACCAGTTGTCCCGCCATCCCCTTCCCTTGATGTCACTCTGAATATTCTTGCTGCATGTGATAGAAAGTAAAACGTTTTTAAGACCAGTTAGCACAGAATTTGAAAAAGGCTTATTTGAGTTCACTGCCTTTTAATAGGTGATTTTAAGTGTACCTCTCCATTAAGACCATGTACCTGAGTTTGGGATTCTAGGGGCTACCGTGTTTCTGTCACTGGAAATATTTTTATAGTCATTAATGCAAATTAAGAGAAGCTGATAGTTTATCCAAACATAATATAAACATATTTCATCCACGAATACTTGTACCCAGAGTAGCTTATATGAGGTAATTGTCCAAAGTTAGTTTTTAATTCTGCCTATTTCCCATGTGCCATCTCAAAAGCATGAGAGGACATATCTATACAAGTCAAGACAACAGGAGTTTGCTAATACAGAAATATACAGGTGTGTGCATATTTATATGGTGTGCATGTATGTTTTCCATCAGTCTATAACAGCCTGCTTTGTTGATGAAGTTATAATTACATTTCCTACAACAAACTCTTATCCCAAAATGTGTACTAGTTTGCTTGAGTTATTTAGTGACATTTATTGCAAAATGAATACAGACACTTCCTATTTAGAAATATGTTTCCTGCTTTCCATGATCTCTTCTCAAAAAACGGAGGCTCTCTTACAACTAGCTTTAGCATAAGCATAGTTTGGGTACCTTAGATGTCGCTAGCTTCAACTAGAAGAGAGCAATCCTAATTTTGCAGATTGTCAAGAGACAAGCAAGTGACTTTCGGTCTTCTTCCCTGTCTCCAATACTTCTTCTTAAATTCTGGTAACACTTGGGTTACTCAGTTGCCAGTCTACAGGTGAGGGTTCAAACCAGATAATGAAGCCAAGAAAGAAGAATTGAGCCTTTCAGTTCTTGTTTTGTTTAACAGCTACCCCAAAGGAAAAGCAACAAGGTGTAGTGGATTAGAGTGGGAATACATCAATCAAGTGCCTGGGTTTGGGACTTGTCTCTGCCACGTGCCAGCTGTGGGATCTTGGGCAAGTTACTTTACCTCTCTGAACTTTATTCATCTGTAAAAGAGGGATGAGAATTGAAGCAAGCGTTTATTTAGTGAGAAATTGCAGATTCGCTTTTAGCACTTTGCTTGGCATGGAGTAAGGATTTACTGATTAGTTTTTATGTTTATAATAATTATTATTACACTTCCCTATTCTTTTCTACCTCCAAAGTTCAACCATGTACCTCATGCCACTGAAGTGTACATTTAAAAAAGGTTAAAATGGTAAATTTTATGTTATGTCTGTTTTACCACAATTAAAAAAAAACCCAACATAATGAATGGGAAAAAACAAGAGTTCCGACCACCCCAGCTAACCAAATACAAAAATCACTTTTCAAAATTAAAAAACATACATCCAGGAGGCCAGACAAGCTATATTATGGAATTATATTATGAAAAATTAATAGTTTTCCAGAAAAATTATATTATGGAAAAAACACCACACTTAGAGGTCCTGGGATCTAGTTAGTAACTGTGCTCTTGGTCTAGTCCTTATACCTTTCTGACCTCAGCTTTCTCCTTGGGAAAAGTTCTAGGATGATTAAATGAGGTAACAATTACTTTGTAACATATAAATTGGCATGATTGTGGCCAGAGTCCCTGTTGCTTTTCATCCACTTCTAAGAACAGAGCCAGGATGTTGTACAGAACTGCAGGAAAAGTGTCCTGTTCATAATGCATTTATTGGTTACAAAAACATCAGGGCATTTAATAATGCGCTATGAAATAGGCCCTGACAAATTCTGATTGACAGAGACTGTCCGTCTTGACTCAGTTAAGGGGAAATGCCCTGGGCCCCAGCTGTTGAATCAGTGGGCCATTTCCAATGCCCCTCAGCTGACATCTTGTTCAGAGCACAGCCTCCCCTCGCAAGAGCCCAAAGCCAAGAACGAATTAAGGAAGATCACACAATGAGACTGTCTCTCCACAACTCAGAGATACCAGGCCTCTCGCCCAGGATGTAGTAGAAAGAGCTCTGAAATAGGCACAGGGGCCTGGGGTGATTTTGAGCTTATGACCCTTTTCTGTACTTCACTTTTCTCACCTGCAAAATGAGGAAAGTTGGTCTTTAGAATTTTCATGGTCTAACACCTTACGAGGTTGTGTTAAAAATACTTTGAAAATTTTAGGATATTTCCCTGCTTTTCTCCCACATTTAAACATTGTAGCCCTTAGACTCACAGACACCTTGGCTTCCTGCACCCCAAGACCCCCCCACCCCCCATCCTTCCCCTCCATTGCCCTTTCTAAGTCAATATAGGCCATCTGCAGAGGAGGGACAGATTTATTTAAACCCAATGCCACTACTGTTTAGGAAAATTTGGGTTTACCTGGAACAACATAAGGATTTTCATAAAAACATCCACAATTTAACTTTCCAATTTTAAGATGTATTATTTAGTTTTTGAAATTTGGGGTGGTAAATTTCTCAAGTGTCTCCATTTTTTAAAACAATCCAGGGCCTCCAGGTCTAATAGAATGAATAGTATCACACATTGCAAAGGACCTCCCCATTTTAAAACGTGTCCCAGGATATTTGTTTTCTTTAGAAAACATCTGCTGGAAAGCAGCCTCTTACAACCTGTTGGGCAGCCCACATTCCCAAACTGACCTGGGACCATCTCCAAGTGAGAAATGTCTTAGAGGTTTTAAAATCACATACAGTAAAGTTTGTTGTTTCAAAACATGTTTTAGGATTTTCTTTTTAATCTTGTTCCCTAGCTTTTGAGGCAAAAGACGTTCTCCATCTAAAGCTCATGGATAATTTCAATTTTATCATTTCTGCTAAATCTCAAAAATGGTAATGGGTAAAGCAGAAGCCTCTGTTGACAGGAAGTTTATCTCTTGCTAATAAAAACTACACATATTTATCTGAGTGTTAGAGCCATGTTTTAACTCATTCAAGAACAGTGAATTGTAAAGGGGAAAGTACCCAGGCAGAGGGTATCTAAAAGCTTTGGCCCCATGTAGAATTGTTTTAAAGCTCCTTATCTTTTGTTGCTGGCAAATAAAATCTTCAAATTCTCTGCATTAGAGTAATTTCTTTCTTGATATTTACAAGCCTGGGGAGAAGGGGTAGAGTGCTTGCAGGAAGGTGATAGGGCAGAGGAAGCTGATTCCCTCAGTCAGCTGACTCTGTTGCCTTTTCATCTTTTCCTAGGCAGAGCACAGCCACAGGAGGGACTGGATAGATGATTCTCAGTAAATTTGTACTCCTTGGTCATCTGAAGTGACTATTGTACTTATACTGACTTCAGGGCTCTCCCCTGCCTCCTTCCTGGATTTTACTCCTACCTCACTAACTGATCCTCCTCTTTCTGTAAGAGCGGCCTGCATGACTCAGTTCTGAGACTTACACAGTCTGTGGCTTTCGAGATAATGCATTGGAATTGATGCCCGATGGATGTCTTCAGCCCTAACTGCCCTGCTGAGCTCAGATGTTCCTACCCCTCTGCCTTCCTGATTTTTCCATCTGTATGTCACTAGACATCTCAGATTTAACTTGTCCAGAGCAAAAGTCTCCCCCCTCTGCAAGTCATCTACAATACCAGTCTTCTTCATCAAGGTCATCAAGGTCAATAGCAACAGCATTTACCCACTTGATCGGGTCAAAAATGTGGAGTCCTCCTTGCCTCCTCTTCCTTGCTCCTGTGGCCACACAGGTGCTGCTGGCTTCACCTCGGTCTCTCCTGGCTCTGCGGTCTTTTCACCCACGTGTTCTGCTGCCAGCCTAGCGCAAGTCCCCATCGCCACTCCTCCAGACTATTGCGAAATCTCTCAACCGTTCCCCAAACTTGAATTCTTACCTTCTGACGGTCCATTTTCCATACAGCAATTAATGCAACTTCTTAAAAATACAAATTGGATTATGGCAGTCCCTTCTGTAGACTTACCAATGGCTTCTCTCTGCCTTAAAATAAAATAGAAACTTTTTGCTATGGTCTGCAAGACCCCTACCTACCTCTCCCAGGTTCTCTCTTTCCACTGTCCTTCTCTTTCCCTGGTGGCCTTCTTTCTTTCCCTGCAGGGAACACATACAGTCCTTTCCCGTCTTAGCACATCAATCCAGTTTGTTCTCTCTGCACACTTTCTCTCCCATATCTATACCTACACCTCTGTATGTCCTTATTTGATTCTCAGGTAAAATGTCATCTTTTTGGAGCAGACTTCCCCGAACACTTTATCTGAAAGACTTCACCACACCCAGTATCCCATCTCATCACCAGGTTTTATTTACTTTGTAGGAGTTCAAACTCTCTGTAATTATTTATTTGTTTGTGTACTAGTTTATCATCTCTTTCCATCCATTAGAATGCTGTCTCCCTGAAGTCTGAGACCTTGTTGGTTTTGCTTTCTGCTGTGTCTCTGAAACCTAGAACCGAAGACTCAGCAGCATCCTTCTCCCAATACACTTCCCTCCCATTTTCTGTACTGGTGCCTCCAGTACCATCCTAAGACCTTATGGCTTTGCATTTCCTTGAGTTCTCAGTATATACTATGCTACAAATTTGCCTTTATCAGCTAAAATCTTTTGTAAGATGACTTGAAACCAGTTAAGAACAAAAGGGCATCAAGAAATGTAGACAGAGATATTGAAAGTGGAGACGAGAGAGAAACAAAAGGATCTCAATTTTGCTGAGGTTTGGCCAGGCCAAGAGATATCCGGTAACACCAAATAGCCTTTGTTAAAATAACAGAAACTTTTGACAAATTAAAATGAAGCTGCCCCAGACTGATTTATGGGGCCTTCCAGGCTCAAAACCATCTAACCTTGCAAAATTGTGCTACCCTATGCAACCTTGCATCGAGGATACTGTTTCAGTTTGAAATAAGGTGCACATGCGCTCTCACACACAAAGGCATCTCAGATTGAGACAGGGAAGACCCTGGGTTGGACTATGAGAAATCAACAAGAAGGATTTTTTTCCCCCAAATGGAAAGCGCAGTTTGCTGGCAATTATAGAGTATTCATTTCTGAAAGTATCCAGAACTTTAAAGAAGATGGCTACTCCCAAACTATTTCATTCAAAGATGAGAGTCATTAATAACGATCAGTATCTCTTCATTCCCCAACTCTTGGAAGCCTTCCTCTTTTGTCAACAGGAAGCTCCTCTGAGTAAATGGATGTAAAAAGCTTCAACAAGTGTCAGAATGAAAGGGGTAGGATGGCCCCTGACTAGAAGGGTAGTAAGTGACCAAAGAAATGCTTGAGAGACCTCTTTGCTTTTGGCATAGCCACCATTATTTTTGATGTTCACTGCCCTTTATCTCTTAGAGCATTGCTACCTCTGTTGCAGCATTATTTCCCAGACATTTGGCACCTCCCAAGGTTTTTCCTTTTGTCTGTCCCCTGCTTGGGTGTGTGGTGTCTATCTCAATAGCTGTTTCAATGGTGCTGTGACCATATTAATATGACAGAGAGTTGGTCCAAAAGAAATTACAAGAACCATCATTGTAATTCAGACACTTAATTCCCACTTAGCAGTAGATGCAGCCTTTGATGACTCACAGGTCATAATCCTCATTCCCCTTTATCGGTCACTCTTGTTTTTGGGTCTGTGGATGGACTGGCACTTTTTGAGGTTAAAAATAAAAGACTTCTGAAAAACGTTGATAAGATCCTTTGGAGAAAGAAAAGAACCCCAGAGAAGGGGACCCTGTGCAGAAATCTGTAGCATTCTGTTGTATACCGAACCAGGACCACTGTTGGATGTTCAATTAAAGTTCTAGAAGATAACCAAGTTATGCCAAAGTTGTGGTGGGCTGGCACCGTGCAATACACTCGTCAGTTACCACTAATATTTCCTTCCCCTCCCCAAGGTACCCTCCCTGTGATTGTCATTAGGAGACTGGGAATATTGCAAAGTAAACATCTGGAAGCATTGATAGTAAACATAGGAGAGAAATGCCTTGCTACACCAGCCACAGGTCAGGAAACCCTAATCTTATCGGGGGTCCTGGAGACCATAATTCCATAGACTGTTTAGATGGCGTTATGTTACTGTGAACACATATGTTTTGTTTCCATCCTTTTTAGGCATCCTGTTTTGGGAAAGCTGGTTTTTAAAGACTTGATCATTTTCGGGCAGATTATTCTGCTTTTTACCTTAAAAAAAAAAGATGAAAGAAAATCACAGCTCCTTTAGAGCCTGAACAGCAGGGAAAATACACAGGTATTTCTGTTTGTTTTCTTTTATTTAGTTAGTTTATTTGCTTGTACTATTTCAGGGACTAAGGATGACCACATAGAATTCAGTCTTCTTCAAGTGTGGTCTATGGATCAGTAGCATCAAAATCTGGGGCGTTTTGCTTAAAAATACATATACTTAGGCCCCACCTTGGCTGTTGGAATCTTTGAGGCAGCACCTGGGAATCTGCATTTTAATCTGGTCTCAGGTACACCAAATCTGAAAACCACTGAACTAGAAAAACACCCCGGTCTGCTGGTTGGTTATAGTACCTGGCTGGGGGTTAGCCTTCAAAGCATTGAGATTCATCTGTGCATGCCTGCTTTTCTTTCCCTGTGAAAGGGGCATAGCTTAAGTTTAATACAAAGAGAGCATGCTTCTTTCTTGGGGACTTTTAACCTGGGGTCCATGGTTAAAAGGAGGGTTCCCAGTTTTTATGAGATTCTCAAGGAGGATCGTTGCTCCAGAAAAGCATGTTCCAATACCAACTTAAAAGCATACTTTCCAGTTTGGGTGGGAACATTGGGAACTCAGATTGGCCCAGATGGTGCTTGAGTTTCTCATTCTTTCCTATATCTATTAATGTCAGAGGAATTCTAAAGCTATGGAGAATTAGAAATTTAGAATCTTTTACCTCCAAACCTAAAGACCCCTTGGACATCATAGCATCTACTTTTTCTCTCAGAGGAATGGAGAGGACAAGACTAAGTTATTTATGAATCGTACAGCGCTACAAGTCTAGAAAGACAGGAACACATAGCCGTGCATATGAAAGTGTCACTATGATTGTCGTCTTAAAGATCTAGATCTGAATTTCAGCATAAGGCAGGATTAACTGCACCTTTCTCTCTGGGATTTCTGGTGTAAATACAGACACCAGAGTCATGTACAAGCCTGAGAGGGAAAGTAGAATGTGGAAGCGGGTTTGGAAACCAAAATATTATGTCAGCAGTTTTCTCTTTCATTTATTCTCTCTTATCAAAACCAACTTTTTAACTCAGGGGCTCTGTTAATAAAAACATAGATAATTTCATTTGGAAGACCCCAGAGCTTCATGTTTGGGGTTAAAAAAAAATTCCTCTCATCCCCTCCAGGGAAAAGTGTTGGAGGGCTCATTCTTCTCTCAGAACCCTCTGAATAAATCAGTGCTGGTGAACTCTCCTCAGAGTAAGGGGAGGTCAGTTATTAAATACACACAGAACCTATAGCTGGAATCTCTGTGAAAAGAAAAACAACCACAAGTACAATTTCCAAGTTTAAGCCTTCCTTTTTATTTCTAGTACCCTCAAAACCTCTTCAAATTCATTCTTACTTCTGCATTTGTTTTTTTCATTTTAAAATGTTTAACAATGAAAACAGCTAATAAGAGTATACTCTCAGGGCTATTATCCAAACAAGTTAAGTCGTCTTTTTCAGAAAGCCTTTTTGTGCAACTGCAAAGTATTTGGGGGTCACTATTTACAAAGAAGACACCCAGTGTTTTAATTAAAATTATGCAAAGGGGTAGCATCCCAGATAGGACTTCTCAGCAAATGATGGTCAGGTTCCGGTAGGCCCATGTTTTCCTCCCCGTGAAACGAGGAGACCCAGCAAGAAAGAAGGAGCCTCGGAAACCAGCAGCGTGAGGGCTCTAGGAGAGCGATAGGTATGAACTTTGCAGTGTTGGCTCAGGATGTGGGCCCTGATGAGACTTCAGGGTGTGACGAGGAGGTGGTGAAGACCAGGTGAGGGGTGTGAGGCAGGCAGCACCATCCAGTTACCTGAGAGAGGGGAACTCCGTTTCTTACTTTTTGTTTGTTTTGTTTTGTTTTTTTGCGGTACGCGGGCCTCTCCCCCCTGTGGCCTCCCCTGTTGCGGAGCACAGGCTCCAGACATACATATATATATAGTCAGCTATTGTACGTATATGTAAATATATGTGTATATATGTATGTTCATATATATGTATGTCTACATATGTGTATATATACATATGTGGCAATGAGACATACAATAGCTACAAAACAAGGAAAAGTATCAATTTCTGCAAATTTTAACAGAGAGGATAGACAAGGCCATAATTTTGATGTTTCACACAAGCAACAATTATAGCGGGGAAAATAGAATGGCAAGCTAAAAGACATGGAATTGAGAAGAAGGAAAGATTGACGGAAGTGATGCTTCCGAGGAAAAGTCCAGTCCGTTGCAGGCATCACCCACTTCTCCCCAGCTGGCCGGGTAGACCCAGAGCCTCTCCTGATATCATTTGCCTAGCCCTGCTGGTGCTCATGAAGTACACAGAGAGCAGTAAGTCTTCACCACCCAGGGCCTGGACCAAGGAGGCAAGTGGGGCCCCCGCTCTCAAGGTTGTGCAGTTGCTGCCCTGCCCTTGAACGCCCCCAGGAGTGCATGCCTCCTTAAATTTTGCACCCTACGCATCTCGTCTGCTTCACCCTAGAGGAGGCCAGTCACCACACTTTGTCTACAGGGACAATGGGACTTTGGTTGATAACCTCTCCTAACCAAGGTTATCTACTGAGCCTGCGGTAGAGGCCTCTTTCTCCCACACCGTCAGGCGCCCACCTCTCCTGAGCAGAGCAGGATTATTCCCCAGACGGTCCTGTTCGGCCATGTCCTGGCTCCGCTCAAGACCAGAACATGAATTCAGTGCAGTCTGGCAACACCATTAGCCTCTGATCCTGTTTATAATTCTACCCACAGACATTTGAACCTCCTGTCCTCCACCATTTTCATTGTGTTCTTCCTGTAGTCCTAACCTTGAGTTGTAGGAACTGCTGGTTAGAACAGACACCACACAAGCACTTTACAATATATGTAAATTAGACCCTCACGCTGTCTTAAACTTAAACAGTGATGTATGTCAATTACTTCTCAGTAAGACAATAAAACAGGAAAAAAAGAAAAAAGAAAAAAAAAAAAGAACTGACGCCACCATTCTTTAGGGATGAGTAAGTCTCAGTGGCAATTTCCCTTTCCTTAGGGCGACCCGACAACCATATGAGAAGCACCCCAACCAATAGGAGAATGCCAGTTCCTCTCACCTAGAGTTTCAATTCCCCTGGATACTTCATATAAGAAATTGGCGGAAATAGTCTAATGTCAGCTGCTCTGATAATAAAAACCTCAGGGTGCTCATACTGGCATCGCTGCCACGTGGATTTGGGGAAAGGGAAGCAAGAGGAATCTAAGGCCCCCAGAGGAGAAGTGACATAGTGCAAGGATGGACAAGGCCAACCAATACATTTTCTGGTATTTATTATTATTATTATTCCAGGTATTCTAGAAGCTCCAGATCTTAAGGAAGCCACAGAAGAGGTGTAAGAATGGAAAAGGGGAAAAGGACTTTTAGGAGGGAACATATTCAGGGAAGACCGAGCAGCCTGTGCTGCCATCACTCAGTTCAGTCCCATTTCTTGAAGACCTACTGTATGTGAGTCAGGTGCTTGCTAAGAGCTAGGGGAACTGAGGTGGATCAGCCCATCCTCTGCCCTGAAGAAGCTAACGACTCCCAAGGAAGACAGGCACGGAATGGGTACTTTCCATAAGTGGCTTATTGCTGCGGTAGAATCTGATCCAGGAGCCCAGAGAAAGGGACACTTCTACCCCAGCCTGGGAGTCCAGCAAGGTGTTCACGGAAAAGGTAATGCCCGAACCGAGGAGTTTATTCATTCATTCACTCATTCATTTATCCAACAAATATCCATTGAGCGTCAACTGCTTTTCAGATAACTGTGGTGCGTTCGAGTGATACAACGACATTCACATTTTACAGACGGAGAAGTTAGGGGGAAAAATACACTATGAGTAGGCAGAATTGATGATAATATTTTAGGGCTGATCAAAGGTCTCTCATAACCTCCCAATACCTACCCCCAAGGCTTCCCGATGCCTCCATCATTAGAAATTCATTCCTTTGTCTGTCACATTCAACATCGCCACTTCAGAATATCAAAAATAGGTTTGGACACAAGGAAGGCCAGCAAGTTGCCTGAGGGTACTTGGAGCCAGAGCTGGGATGTAGGAATTACAGTAGGTATGAGACAGAAGTAACCAATGGCTGACCACTCTCTCGCTTTCTCCCTGGGAGTGCCAGGAGCTGACGCTAGCAGACCTAGTCATCCAAACCAGCGAATCCTGCTTGCACACAGTTTAGGAAGCATGCTGCACAGGTTGACCTAGGCAGCCCCTCAGCCTCTGTCCACTGTGAGAACACGGGACACCCAAGTTGAAGGGAACGCTGAATGACACCATGTGGGTATGCAGTGGTCTGTGACCGGAAGGTTCGCTGGAAGCAATTTGCAAAGGAGGCCTTAGAAAACCACCTGGATGGTTATTATAAATTAAAAAAGGAAGAGATGCCACTTTTTTTCTGAATAATTTTTAATACTAGGTTTATGGCTGGGTACATGTGATAGTCATTAGAGCTTATTTAACTCTGAAATTATCTGGCCCCTCAAATTCCACTGGGACTGTAGGAATCGTGGGTTAAATTTTAAAAACAATGTCTGAAAGAAGACGATATGCTTTTCCTTGAGGAAAATAAATTCAGACTTAAAAGAAAAAAAAAAATCAGCTCTGTCTAGGAAGGATCGTTATCATTTCTTATATTTGCTGTGTGTTTCTGTAATGTGTTGGAGCTAAGAAATTCACCCAGGCACACAAAATTTACTTTAGTTGGCTATTGTGCTCTTCAGTCCTGCAGTCCAAGTTGTGCTTTTCGAGTGGGTTGTTTTGGAGATAGTCCAAATCCGTTCTGAACTCTGAGCTCAGATCTCAGAGGTTTTCACTTCTTCGGAGCCGAACATTTCATCAGGAGTTGCGAGTATGTGAGTTACACCGAACAGCTGCACGGTACCCACCACCCTCTCCCCAAGGAGGACACGTTCTGAAAGGAGGGTGTCGTAAGCATTCCTGAGCAAGCCAGCTAATCTGGAGGCCTAGCCTGTTGGCCAGGGGCTACTTCTAAGAAGGCTCCCGCTGGAATTACAGCATCTTAAAACCCTGATCCTCAAAGCCCCCCTTCTTCAGAAGAGCAACTAGAACATGGAGGGGGCTAGCGGGGAGAGACGACGAGAGGGCCAAATGGGTGAAAAAGGAAGCTCTTGAGTCGGAGGGGAATTTCCTTTTGGGAACAGGATATTCTCTATCATTAGCTGCTCACAGGAAGGGAAATAGGAAAGCAGGCTTTCTTTTCAGGTGGGGAGAAGCCCATCAGCCAGTGAGAATGCCTGATTTGGAATGGCGGGGAAGGGGAGGGTACCTATGTTCAGAAGGCAAGTGCAAATATAGTACTCAGACCCCTTTGAACTCTGAATTCTGACTCCGGCCAGTGCTCCAAAGAAGTTTTATTAGTGTCAGTGTGTCCTGCACATTGTTGGCCCAGTGGCATCATCATCTCATCATCATCAGGTACAGGGCCCTCGGAGTTTGGCTAGAAGCACTGAACCCATTGGTCACGTCACCCCCTGATCAGAGGCACCCTCGCTGCCTTGGAACCTTTGGCCTCTTCCTCCTCCCAGCAGGAGCAAAGATGCTGGTGTGTCTCATGAGAGGTCTGTGCCTGGCTTTGGCCAAAACTGCCATCTCCTTTGTTACTTTCCAAGGAAGGCACAAGAAAGGTACCTTTATGTAATCTTTACCTACAGCACAGGGCCCCTTTTACTTACTTCAGTAAAAAAAAAAGAGAAAACAAAAAGCACCATCTAGCAGCTTAACCCAGTCCCTGGGACAGGGTGTAAGAAAAAATCCCGTAGAGAGCATTTTCCCCTTGTGGTTACAGGAAGGTGTCAATTTGGAAAGCGGCACCACATATCCATTTTGATGTCTAAAATAATAACATTTAAATATGAAAAGTAAGGCAAGCTGTAGGGAGTGGAGAAGGGAAAGTGAAAATCCTCAGTATATTAACCAACGTGGTCGATGGCTCTTATAAAAAGGAGAAAGTCATTTATATAAAATCTTATCATCCTGCCTTGAAGTGGAAAGGGTGGTAGAAGCGATTGGAGATTTTGTTTTATTTATTCCCTGCATCAGAAGAAAAATCAATAGCTGCTTGGCGAGTCAGACGTAAGTGAGTTATACAGGCCACTGACATGGTGGACCAAACTTTATAACAACCACATTTGCTGCTGTCAGGCCACAGGCTTCAGTGGCGCCAGCTGTAATTGCGGCTGATCACCTCTAATTCAGAGCTGCCTGCCTTGATAAAGGTGTCACTGGAGCAACTGTGGCATCAGCGTCAATTGGGGATTTCATGCTCCAGGGCAGACTGCTGGAGAAAGCTCTTCGCCACCCCAGCCTCCAGGGTCGGGAGACTGTTGGGCAAAACTTGCTTTTTAACTCTTCACTCTGAGTTTGGTGATAGTCCCTAAAGCTCTGATTGAAATTCCAAGGGACTCAGATGAACAGCCCTGTCCCCTGGCAGCAGATATCTTTAAGAAGCTAGGAGATTTCTCTGAAAGCAGAGTTTAGAAGTTGGGATCTTTTCTGCTTGGCCACATGCGAAGAGACCAACATTTGTATCACCTGGTCAACTCACTGATCACAAAAAGCGACGAGAGGCAATAGATGATTATTTTTGAAAAAAAAAAAAATTGCAACCCCATGCCTTTCTTCTGCTTTTGGTGGCATTTAAAAAAAAATTCTAGCGAACTTCCCATTTTTTAAAATTACTTTTTCTTTTCTTTCTGAAGGAGACATTAAGGGTGAGGGGACGAGAAAACGGAGAGAAGAAAGAGTTAAAAAGCTGTGCTAACAAAGCGGCCAAGTGTCTGGACAGTTCTAGGTAAAGTCCTGAGCAGGAGAGGCGTGAAGTGAGGGGTAGAATTCCGCCATTTAAAGGGCTTCACTGTCATTTGTGAAGGATAATGTTTGACTCCCCCGCACAACCACCCCAGGCTGTTTTTCCTCCCTCTGTCATTACAAAAGAGACACACACGCTGCCCTCCCTGTATCCTCACAGACGGCCCCACCCACACCAGTGCTCCCCCAGCCAGTGGGGGGGACCCATAGCTTGTCTTCATTTTGAGGGTGAACGTATTCTAACTCCCTCTTCTTCGAATGACTCACCTGAGAGTGGAGTGCTAATCTCAGGAAGACGAGGTCTGTGTTTTGCAACGAGGGTCCTTTTCCCTTCTGCACATAAAAGCGACCAGCAGCGTGGGCCAAGCGAGCAGGGACTGTGATTCCCCCTTCTGGATGGCTCCACACGCAGGCGAGTGTTTGGCCCAGAGTGGGTTTGCCCTTGCTGACAGGGAGGTCAGATGCGACAGATCTCTGGAGGGCTGGTGGTTGGCACTGAGCAACAGAAAATCCCATCCAGCTCCAGGAAAAGAAAGGGCTGTGGGTCATGGAAACGTGTCACCTGGTTCTGAAGAAAGCCTGCGCTGGTGGCCTGTCCTGGTTTTTCCTGCTTATCCTTCCAACCTGCTCTTCCACCTCTTCGTCTCCACCTCTGCCTGTGTCTCCACTGTTATTTCCCTTTCACCAAATTCAGGGACTTTCTTCTTTTTTTTTTAACCAGCATTAAAAAAAAAAAAAAGAAAGAAAATTGGAACCAGTGGACCCCTGCCCGTAGAACTCCGGGTCCCCCTCTGAGTCCCAGGCAGCTGCTGGGCCATCCCCAGGCGGTACTGTTTCCCGGCTCTGTTTACTCGTTTCTAAGGGCAATTGCACCACTAAGGCTCCCTGAGTCTGGAACTCGGCCTGGGGCTGTTTTGGTTACATTGAAGTTTCTGCTTCAGTTCTGCCAGATTTAAATGGTGACTTCACCAGCACTGAGCTAAAAAGGAGAAGGGGGAGGAGGGCGAGCCCAGGAGAAAGAGAGCGAGCAAGCCGGAGGGAGAGAGCCAGAGCTGGGCGCAAGAGAAGGGCCAGCACATTACATCATCGCTTGGCCTGGAATCAAGTGGGAAGGATGTGACTCACTCAGGCTAGTTAAGCCTTGGCTCAAATTCTACACACTCATTCCAGAGCTCTCATGTTCTGCACCTCAGGAGGGAATTCAGCCTCAGTGATGTCCATGAGGTTTGTTTTTAATTTTATTTTCTTTTTTCCGATTTTATAGATTTTTTTTTTTTGGCCCCTACCGCCTTCTTTTCTTGAGTCTTCGTCGTCGTCCTCCTCCTCTGTCTCTCCCCCTTCTCCCCTTTCTGCCCGTCTTTGTTTCTCCTCTTCTTCCTTCTCCTCTTTCCCCAGCCCCTCCGCTCCTCTTCTGGTCCCGAAGAGGCATTTCTTTTCACTTGGATCAGAGTTTTTGTTCTAGTACAGCGACCTGAATGAGTTGAACCGAGGCTGGGTTGGGCACACACACACACAAAAGCAGCGCGAGCCCGAGGGATTGGAGCATAAGGGGCCACAAATAAAAAGCGAAGCGAGAAAGCAAACTCGGGCGAAGTTTCTTTGCTGCGGTGTCGATCCTAATCGGAGGAGACAGGGAGAGAGTTAAAATGCAGGAACCAATCGCTTGAATGGTGATGTAATGCAAGAACCGCAGGGTAGTTAAGTAATGTGAGAGCAAGGGGGTCAGGGTTGCAAAGCATTTACCTGCTCTCAAGGGGTTTTCAGTTTATTATCAATTGCAGTGACTGTAACTGGCTTCAGACTGCAATCTCTAATTATTCACAGACGCCCCTTTTTTATCTTTTATTATTAAAAGTAAAACTATATTATGGTATTTTAAAAAAACATGATATTATCACAGCTGTGTATTATTTTCCACGAGGATTCTCTCTCTTTCTCTTCTTAAATGGCTCAAAACGGTTGTCTTTTCATAAAAGGTCGAAGTGAAGTGACAGTGGGAGTGGGGGTGACTTTTTGGGTGTAACTGGTGAATTGCAAATGCCTGGAAAACCCTTTGGTTTGTCATGCTGAGTAGGAAGAGTTGTACTATTGCATTTATTATTAAGAATATACTGTCGGTTTTTAAAGTAATAGATGATCCCCAAAAGCAGCTACAGCCTTTCACCTATTATTTCAGTTAATGCTAACAGCGGTTAATTTTAACTTCCTGCTCTTTCACGTGACAATTAACTTAATCCCGTGCTAACTTTCAAACCTGTATGTTCTTGAATTATTTTCGAGATGAGATTCTCTAGTTGTGGGAGAGATGATGAAAATTTCTGGATTGATTTGTTGAGAAACAGCTAGTTAATATTTGTGAGTAAGGAATTAACATGAAATAAATGGAGAGAGGGACAGTCGATGGTGTTCTTAATGTTCTAACGATCCAGGGTACCCAGAGAGAGAGAGACTTACACGTTTTGAAAATTATGACCACACTTCTGTGCGTTTCGTAAAATATATTTAGTGCTATGATGCTCTGCCTGTGCTGAATGCTTTCTGAAACCATCCAGCATTATTAGATAGTTCTCAGCCGAAGCCCTCCGCAACTAGAGAGCCAGCCCAATGAGAGAGTAATCCCCGACTCCTGGCTGCTCTAAAACTTCTCTGGCTCAGTCTTGACCATCATACAGCTGGTGCGTATTGAGGCATGGGGCACGTACCAGAAAGGTGTTTATGTTTATTTATTTCATGCCTGTTTTGGATATAATTAATCATGACTTTTTATGGATCTTCTCCCCTCTCGCCTTTTTTGGGCAGAGATGGAAGGGGGAGATGATTTTTGGAAGAAACGGCATGATGTGGTGGAGGTCAGGAGGCCTGAGTGCTAATCCTGGTGAACCTTGAGCGAGTCCCTTAAAGCATCTGGGCTTCATTTCAAAATGAGGGAGCAGACAAGGTGGGTGACAAGCCCCTCCTCCCCACGTGGAACCAATCTCAGGTGATCTCTGAAGTCCCTTCCAACTCTAAAGTTCTGTGTCTGTGTCCGTGTTCTGTTAAACGGTATTTGACATAAGTTTTCAGAGAAAAGTACATTTGAATTCGAGATGAATTAGTGCCTTGAAAGAAATGAATGGAGGAGGGTGAAGGGGAACATGTTTTTTCTCGCTTTAAAAGTTGGTTTTTGTTTTTGGCATGAATGTTCCTCTTGTGAAATTCTTAGTTTCCATGTGCAGTCTGTAAGGAGTCCTCAGTGAGATATAAAGATGCATAAAGTGGTCCTAAAAATGCAGGAGACATTTCTGTGTTGTCCACTCGTATTCATATTCAGAACAGAATTTTTAATTGAATTTATTCTCCCCCCCCCAAAGACTGCACAACTTCTTGATATGTTTCTGTAATTTTAACATAAACTTAAGTTTTTAGATGCAATTGAAGGCTATTTAAAACCTTCGAGAAACTTGAAAGGCAAAACTACATGTGCTTGTTAGAAAGATGATTTTACCAGACAATATCCCTATTCTTCAGCCAAATTCCAGGGTAGTAGCCTTATTGTAAAGTATGTATTTATGGATCCAGCTTCATGGTGCACAGGGAAGGAACACAACTGTGCCTATTTGGCGGGGAGGAGGCGGGTGGTGTGGGGCTGGGATTACCCAGAGCTGAAACGAAACCACTAGTGAAGGTTATTAGTCATTGTGCAGAGTTTGATGACTGCCAAGTGGGTGCTTGAGAGTCTTCAGGAATAAAGAGAGCGTGATTTCTTTTTTAGAGCATTACAGTTTATGTTGACCTGGCTCCAAGGTGTTCACCTATAATCAGAAAGGTCCTGAGATGACTGACAGAGAGGCAGGGCAAGGGGCGTGAGCCCAGTATGATCCTTGGTCAGACTTATAGTAGTGCCTCACTTCCTCCCTGTGATAACCCAGAAGGATAAGAAGAATCATTAGCTCTGCTGTTCGGTGATTGTTTTGTTTTGTTTGGAGTTTTTGTTTTGATTATTGTTGTTTTCTAATTGAAATTTTTATTCAGGTACTTGTAGGCTTACATGAATTTGTAAGAAGTAATACAGAGATTCCCACGTACCCGTTACCCAGTTTCCCCCATTGGTGACATCTGACAAAACTCTAGTAATATCACAACCAGGATATCGACAGTGCTACAGTTCACTGCTGTTACTCAGTGTTCCTTAGACTTACCTCTACTTGTGTGTGTGTGTGTGTGTGTGTGTGTGTTTTGCTTTTATCAATGTGAAAACTAAGGGTCAGCCTTGCCACAGTTCACACAAGCTCTAACCCCTTGGGTCCAGTCCACACAAGGTCTAGCTCGCCATCACTGACAAATTTTCCTCCACCGTCAGGACCATCAGGGGCCTCATGGCTGTGCTTGTCAATGGGCTATCTTGGTGATTGTCCATGTTTTACGTTCCTTGGGGCATGGCCTTAGTGGTAGCTTTGCCCCCTGTGGAGGGTCCTTGGAGCCATGCCTCACATATTAGCATTAGCAGGTGAAGGGGGAGGTAGGGCTTTGATGGCATAAGAGAAGTAGCACAAGTCTATTCCATGTGTATGCCAGGCACAGAGCAGAGGGTTGCCCACTGTACATGCCTAAGCTTAACCCTAAGTCAGTGCTGAACTCAGCCTTCTTCGTCTTCTCCTGCCATTTCCCCCCTGGTAGACACATCTATGACATGAAGAAAGGGGAGGACACCAGGAAGTCAGGCAGCTATTGGTCAGAGAAGTAGTGCGGGATCTTCTGAAAAGAGCATGTGTTTGTGGGTCAAAAGGCCTGGGTTCGAGTCACTCTTCCACTTCCTGGTTGTGTGACTTTGGCATGCTACTTAACCTCACTGTGCCATGGTTTCTGTCTTCTTTGTAAAATGAGGATAACCATACCTACCATGTGGAGTTGTGAGGGATAGAGACATTCTTTTTTTTTTTTTTTTTTTTGCGGTACACGGGCCCCTCACTGCTGTGGCCTCTCCCCTTGCGGAGCACAGGCTCCGGATGCGCAGGCTCAGCGGCCATGGCTCACGGGCCCAGCCGCTCCGCGGCATGTGGGATCCTCCCAGACCGGGGCACGAACCTGTGTCCCCTGCATCGGCAGGCGGACTCTCAACCACTGCGCCACCAGGGAAGCCCTAGAGACATTCTTTAAGGGCCCTGGCACACAGTGAGATCACAGGAATCGAGTCTCAGCTGCTCCCGTCATGAGGATGCAGGAAAGGGTCCTCCTGGGAAGTCTCTATGCAGGCGACTGACTGCAGATTCTAACTGGACATCCTGTTCCCAGCGTCGCTCAGTCTTCTTCCTTTTCCAGCCTCTCTTCCCTTATGCCTTGTTTCTATTCAGAAAATCATGCAGGTCTGAGATCAAGTCAGGTACTTGAAACAGAACTAAAAGTACCATTCTGATTAAAGTGAGGTGAGGACTAGTGCTGATGAAACCTGCCAAATTCCCAGTGACCTGAGTGGGGGGAGAGATGAGAACAATGCAGGTTGGAAGAAAGACCCTTGTGTCCCCATTCATGCTCAGCGATGGCTTTGTGAATGGGAAAATGGAGTGAAATGGAGATGAGTGAATTCAGTCGTGAGAACTGGATTCTACTCCTGGCTTGATTAAGAGAATTTCTATTTGCAATAGTTTATGTGTGTAACGCCTATCTTTAGTCGGGTGAGGCTCCCTTTTAAGCTTGTTACCTCCTCTCGCATATCTTTTCTGGTGGTAAAAATGATGTTTGGAGAATGAAGAGAAGGGGGTTTCCCAGGTGGCAAGGGTTATGATGGTGAAGTTGGTGGGATTATATAACAGTGATGGGGCCCAAGACTTATATCAAGGGTTCCATCTTAAGGTTACCAAGTCTCTGCTGGAAACGAGACCTCAGGCTATCTCAAGCTTCATGATAAAACAACATCTCAGATTTTACTAAATAAGCATTGGTCAGGAAGGCCAGGTCAACATGCAAAGGCAGAGATTAGCGTGGACTTGAGATTGAGCACTGTCGTGGGCCTGTGCCCACGTAGGGTGGGCACACCTGAAACTTCCCATAAAAAAAGGAGAAGCAGTGGATTGAACACGGCCTTCTCCTTTCTGCTCTCTTTTTGTTTGGTCTTCTTGGGCCTCTGAACTTCGAAGGGGACTTCTTTGCATTGGATTTTGGAAAGATGTGTGTGCGAGCATCTGAGCCAGCGGCCATGGTCATAGCGCAGGGATGTGGGGAATAGCTGAGAGGAGGAAGGAACGTGGGGGCCAATAAAAATTCTGTGGTTCAAATCTGAAGTTTATAATTTTTAAACAGACTTTGCTAGCCTGATTAAATTGTACAGTAAGCCTTGGTGCTTTCAGAGGTGTGTATTTCATGAATTTTGGTTGCAAACCACAGCAGTTCCTTGACTACGTACATCCTTGAAAACTGAAATCGACTTGACGTAGCACTCCAAAGTCCACAACGTAGTACACAAACACTTTATAACAAGTCCATACCTCTTTTCTTCCTGTGCCTACCCTGGCAGGAGAGCTTATTTAATGATTGATGAAGCAACGCTGCACCCGAGAAGAATTAATCAATAGTTCGCAATCATTATGGAGAGCGCAACAGTAGTTATACGATAGCCAAGACCCAGCTAGCTATCAGCAAAGTCTTGCTTTCCACCACATGATACCCAAAATTGAATTCTACCATATAATTTTTTTCCTTGCTGTCTTTAATGACCAAAATAGAACTGGATGTGTCCAAAACAGCAAAGCCTGGAAAAAAACAATAATAAGGTTTCAAAGGAATGCCAAGTTATCTATTAATAGATAGACTCAATCACTCGTCTTAATGGGAGACGGAAAATGGGGCCAAGAGGCTGTGTTCTATAAGCTGGAATGCCTACTATGAATTACTGTGTTTTAGGAACCTATGAACTTTTAAAATCAAAGATCTTTGAAGGCTGAAGTCACGTGGAGCTGGATACATGTGCTGACGTGGCAGAGAGGCCATCTAGGCCCCTTGTAGCCTTGTGGGCCTGGCTGCCCACTTGGCTCTGCCCCTCTGCCCTCAGCGGGGCCCACATCACTGCTAAGTAAGGGCTGACAAGCAAGCTCCTTTGCAGAGGTGGAGACTGCTTATTCAAAATCAATACGGCCCATGTGACTGTGCCCCATGAATCTCTTTGGAGTCAGACAGATCTGTGTTCAGGCTCTGGCTTTGCCACTTGTAGCTGTGTGATTTTCTGACAATATGTTGAAAGTTTCTGAGCCTCCATTACTTCATCTATGAAATGGAATCCATGAGATAATGACTAAATGCACTTAGCATGGGAAATGTTCAATAAGTGTTAGTTATTTAATAATGGGACCAGCTGACTTTTTTTTGGAAGTCTGAATAATAGTCTATTTGGGGCATCAATAGTGTAGAGAGAAACACTGTCATTTACCAGTTCCTTCCCAGAAAGGTAAACTGAGTCACAGAATGCCAAGGAGACTGTGGACAGAAGAGGTGAGGAGAGAAGCGTATCATTGGCTCTATTCTCTGTGAGCATCTCTTCACTGGCCAGAAAATGAGGCTTAAGCTCTCACTTGAAAGCAGTTTATTTCAGAGCCAAGAAGAGCTGGGTCTTTTTTTTCTTCCTACGCCTTTTAGTAGTAGATTTCTTTCTTAGATGGCATAAAGCAATTTTTCTTTTGCATTTACCTCTTCTTAACCTTCTTATGTATCATAGTACTTCAGTCAGCTCAGCAACACTCTGCAATAAGTGGCTGATCTCCTTTAATTCTTCTGGAATTAATAATAATAACAGCAATTATGATAAACCCATTTAGTATAAATGTACACGTAAATTACTCTCACGTTGCATTTTCACCTTTAGTTTTGCTTTCACCAGCATCCACCCTAATATGGTTTACAAAGTGAGCTCTCTCTAGGCAAATTATTTTTCTTAATTCAGACCTGGCCCTAGCTCAGGACGAGGCTGCTTTTTGCCTTTTCCTTCCACCGAGGGTGAAGAGGAAGCTCCAGCGTACAGGTCACAAGGGATGGCATTTGCTTTGCCTTTACTCTCAGCATCCAGAACTTCCTTAGCAGTGGAATAATAATCCTCTCATTCTAAATGAATTGATGAGGCGGGAACTTTAGAGATCCTTCAACCCAGTGCATTCATCTTACCGATCAGGAATTGAGGCCACCCCAAACTGTGACTAATTATCTGCTATCATAAAGCTATTTGGTGGCAGGTGCCAAGACCTGGCTCTAATGCAATGAAGAGAACATTTTCACCCTGCCAGGCTCTTGGGTTTCCTGGAGCCAGGAACCGCATCTTCTTGCTCAAGCTGATGCTTCTCAATCCCCTTTTGAGTTCTGGCTCCTGGGCATGGTGTGGTAGGAAGAGTGCAAAGAAAGACTCAGAGGTGCAGGGGCACAGAGGAGCTGCTGGCAGGCCTGGAGAAGCTGGGAGTCATTCAGGCACCTGGCTGTGCAAACACTCCACCCTCTGGTCTGGAGGGAGGGGTGGGGAGGCGGACAAGATACTTTGCTTTCTGCTTCCAACCAAAAGCTCCCTGGTGTCTAGTTAGTGGGTGGGGCGAACCGTCCCTAGTCCATAAGTGAGACGGGGTAAACGTCCAGGAGTCAGCTCTGTCTGCTTGCCACCGCTCTCTCGCTTCCTCCCTCTCCCCACACCAGCCCTTGATACACTGAGTGCGTGGCGATGAGGACAGAGCTTGGAAACCCCCCCGAACCAGCACCCACCCACCTGCAGGATGACCTCTGGGCTCTGAAACTTGCTGCTTCCTCCCTCTCGCTCCCCACCTAGGGAACGGTTTTAGACCACAATTCCCAACCCAGCCCCACTTTGCACTTTAATCCCAAAGAGACTCTGACACTTTGTGACCACAGAAAACTTGTCACTTCATTACGATTCTGGAAAAAAAAAAAAGCGAGAGAGCAAAGGGTAATTCATAGTTGTTTTAATGACTTTGCATCCTTTCCCAGGGAGGCAGCTTTCAGCTGTTAGGCACAAAGGACGCCAGCACTGACATCTAAGAGTGCAAAGCGGGCAGCATTTTTCATAATGCTTTATCACGAGATTCTTCACAGCCAGTTAACCCAATTAATCTTCCCACAGTAATTATCCAGGTGCTGTACTATTCAGCTTCCCTGCAGTCTCCAAAGCTCCGTGGTGTGGAGATGAACTATTGTGCCTCCCGACCTTGAAAGGATGTTTCTAACTAATTAATGACTGTTAAGTGCTTGGAAAATGCACTTTGGAAATATGCTGGTGCTAAGATGTCTGGATCTTGCACTGTGCAACTGCATGGTATGCGAGTCGGAAATCATTCTTGCCGTTTGTAAATCATACGAAGATGAGTATGACCCCTTCTTTTCTCAGCTAGATATCTGTCTCCGCATCCCTCCCCTACCACACATTTGTTCCTCGTTCGTTTCTCCCAATCTGTATTAAGCTCACTTTGGTGAGATAGTCTGGTGATTCTTAGGATTTCTTCCAGGAAGTGAGAAGGCTCATCATCGTGCTGGGTCTTCCAGCCATGTGGTCTTTAACGAGGCGAATTGAAAACTGCTATTGGCTGAACTGCCAGGAAAAGAAACATGCTTTTCTGTATGGTAAAGGGGTTTTGAAACTTTTTTTTTTTTTAATTTATTTTTGGCTGCGTTGGGTCTTCGTTGCTGTGCGCGGGCTTTCTCTAGTTGTGGCGAGCGGGGGCTACTCTTCGTTGCCGTGCGCGGGCTTCTCATTGAGGTCGCTTCGCTTGTTGCAGAGCACGGGCTCTAGGCGCGCAGGCTCAGTAGTTGTGGCTCACAGGCTTAGTTGCTCCACGGCACGTGGGATCTTCCCGGGCCAGGGTTTGAACCTGTGGCCCCTGCACTGGCAGGCGGATTCTTAACCACTGCGCCACCAGGGAAGCCCTCGAAACTTTTTTGATATGAACAACAGTAAGAAATATATTTTATACCACAGCCCAGTGTACTCATATGTATATGTTTACCTATGTGTGTGTATGTATAGTTTGATGAAACAATTCTTAATCTTAACTGTGTCTAACTTCTCGGATATCACATCCTATAAAACACTAGCCATGTCAGATTAACCTGATTTCACCAATTTCTCACTAATTGATCCACTAATGAACTACAGCCAGAGTTCAAAAAGCACTGGCCCAGTGGAAAGGTCAGTGGAGTACTGGACCAGGGTCAGGAGACCTGGGTTATATTGCCAGCTCTGTCCCAACTCCAAGATTCCGTCCCCAGACCTCAGTGTCCTCATATAAAATTAAGGTATTTGTTTTCAAACTGAATTTACTCTTAGAGTACTTTAAAAAAAAAAAAAAAATTTTTATGGGGAAGCCCAGTATGGAAAATAGAGCCTCTGATTGGCCCACAGCTCCTACCTCAACTCATGTCCCCACCTCCACCCAGAAGTCCTTGGAACACAATCTGAATATTACTGGACTAGAAATTTTCTAAGTCTCTTCTTGTTCTGGCATTCATTGATAATTTTATTTCCTAGGTAAGAGAGTTATCTAATGAAACACACCAGGTTTTACTTCCATTGATTCCGAGCTAGGGATTTTCAACTGGTCATCTCCAGAATGAGTGGGAATTTTTGCTGTAGGACCATAGTTCTTTCCTGTTTCAGCTTTATGGCTTGTTCTTAGGCCTCATGGGCTAGGCTTCTTCAGGGAAAGAATGAGTTTGAAAGGCCTTTGGTGGACGTGCGAGCAGGCAGACGTGAAGATGTTTATTTATGTCATTGTGTCTGTTTTCTTGCCTACTAAATTCAGCAGGTTCTTGACTGTTAACACAGCTCAAGGCATTTGGCTTACAGCTGGTAAAATACAATTTTCTGGTTCTCCGAAAGAAAGGTTTTTCAGACTTATCAAGAGAGAAGCTCATAAGACTTCTTGAACATCAAATAGCTCTTACAAAACACCATTTTGATGAGTTAAGTGTAAATGAATCAGAAACATACAGATTAAATTTCCCTTGAAAGACACATGGGTTTAAGAATTAAGGGGGGGAAAGTGCTTGGCAAGATGGATTTCAGGTTTTTGCCAAACCTCAAAATGTTTGAAAAATGGTTTGAGACATTTTTACTGAACGCAAAATGCCGCGGAGTTCACCCATCCCAGACATAATAGCGAATCTTTCTGACAACAACTTTATGACAAGAAAAAAGGCCTGTGGGGCTTAGCCATTTTCTCAGTTCTCTTTTAATACCGCCCTCCCACCCCACCCACCAAAAAGCCCCACATTTATAGGGCGAGGAGAACTGTCTGATTGACAAACTAAAGTTTCAAGTCAGGCAATTACCAGAAAATAACCCCACCACTCTTAAATTTTTGGATTTTTTTCTCCCATACTACCCAAAGTCAATTATACCATTTTCTAAGTGGAATAATACACTCTAGGGATATGCAGTATTTGATATATTTTATTCACTGGTGTCTAGAGCAATGCACAGTTATTCTAGTCATTTGTCTGACATTATAGTGTCAGCTTCTTTGGAGACAGAAAAAAAAAGTCCACTAAAAGCAAACGGACTGGAGGGAAATATCCATTGGTTTATTAAAACAGCTACACTGTGGAAATGCTATATATTATAGAGGCAGGGCATGGGTTGCGGTTTTCAAGTTGCCGGGAATGGTCCTAGGAACTTGAATTCTGTTATAGCTTCTTCATTGAATAAGCTGTATAGAACTTTTCCACACTTTAGAATTTTTACTGGCGTGAGGAAAATCAGGAGCAACATAGGACGGACCTGTGGACTGATCACGTTAGGAGAGCTGTGCATCTTATGTATTCAGTGCCCTCCCATCCCATTCTTTTTTACTAGGTACTCCTGACAGAAGCCAGCTGACAATCTCATTTTTCACATGCGAAAGCACAGACAGAGTGGGTTTTGGGTAAGCTGCGCACAGCGAGTGAGGGAAGGAGCCTGGGTGAGAAGGCTTGGGCCAGGCCATTTGCTCTGTGAAGCTACCTTGTCTTAAGCCCTTGTTTCATTTTCCTGTTTAAGCCAGGATGACCAAGGTTTGCTTGCCTGCTTCCTTCCTTCCTTTCTTTTCCTTTGAAATAAAGGGTGTATTCAGTGACTGCCAATATCGATTTAGAAAGTAGGGGACAACAATGTACCTTTCAAAATGTTTCAAGTCAGTGTAGACCACACACACACAAATCTATGCTATCTTTAAATCTATATGTTTTAACTTTATGCTGGAAGTAATGGGAAATCTATTATCTTGTTAGTACAGCATCTGACACCATGTTTTGAGGTAGGACCTTCCTCTCCAGGAGCTAAAATTAATTTATTGCAAAAGGAGCGCCCGAAAGGGAGAGTAGAAGTCACAAGAAACACAGAAAACTGTTTTCAGTACCTCCAATGAGAATCCTACGTGGCAGTGATTGTTAAAATATACAACCCCTCCCCATCTCATGCCTATTTATATTTATTGAGCTCAAAGTGAGAAATAAATGAAAACTAGGTATACTGGAGAGAAAACTCAGTGATACCAGCTTCAGAATCAGAAAAAGTAGGGCCAAATTCTGGCTCCATTTTTACCTTTTCCAAAGCAGCTTAATATAGGATAATAGGGCCAAGAGGGCTTCTTTGTTTCCAGAAAATGCTGAGCCCCTGCCCATAGCTCAGTGCCTCCCTGCCACTTACCCTAAATCTCTGTCTCCCTTTTAGTGTACTGCCCTCTAATTCAAAAAGGATCAAATGTGTGCACTACAGTCTATCAAGCTGTTCTTTTAGTTTGTAACTCAGACACCTAGGTGAAATACTAGAAAATTAATTTTAAAAATTCTCAATGTATGTAGTCGTCTACATACCCAGTTTGTCATCTACAGGGGGATCAGGCTGAATGGACGCACATCAGATAGCATGTATTTCTAGACAGGGCTTGTTATCACTCAAAGAGATTGTTCTCATCTCATGTTAAGCTATGAACAGCAGTAATTATTTAATACCTTGTTGGCCTGTGTTGATGTACTTTAACAACCTGCTTTGCACAGATGGTTAACTCGGCTTTGAGCCTCTACTTACCAATATCTCCTCTCCCTCACTCTCACACACACATATGTAAGTGAACACACACACATGTGTGCTAACTTCTCATCTTTCCTGGAACAATTCTTGTGTCTCCTTTCCTAAGTTCCCTCCCCTGAAACCCCCAGGGTATCAGATATCAGTTGGGGGATTCTCCCTTTATACCTACTCTGACTTCCATGCCTTGTCTGTTTCCCTTACTACATGATGGATTTCTTAAGGGCAGGGATGATCTTTTATTGACTCTGGGCTCCCAGCACAGTTCTTGAAACATAGCAGGAGCTGAGTAAATGTTTAAAAAAATAAACTTAAAAAATAATTTTAGTTGTGTTTCTGTTGGATTGTATTTTTACTGAAGCCACAAAAAGTAGGTGGGACTGAAATTGCCCCTCCTCAGGCCCTCTTGGGTTCTTGGTCCTTGTAGAAAATTCAAGCAGTAAAATACAGTGGAGTTTTTGCTCAGATGATGAGCTCCCTGCTTGATTTCAACATTCTCCCTCCCCTAACCTATGTTTATCTGCATGGTCTTATTTATATCTATTTCCTTTTGATAAAAATAGAAGCTCAAAAAAGTGAATTTACCACACAAGGGATGATACTTTTGACTCGAGCCTGAGTTCACAGATATAGTTAAGATGCTGCCCTGCATGTGGTTGTCCAGCTAGATGCTCATTTTCTGAGTCATCTGACTTCGGAGTTTTCACTTTTTTAAGAGTATAATTAAGATAGGTTCCCAGGGGGTTTAAAAAAAAAAGTGAGTAAAGCAGACAGTCTATATGTTGAGACCCATATAAGGAGATTTGTGGGCACCTGCCCAAATTGAGAGAAGCATTACAAGCTACTCAAAACCTACTGAAATGTCAACACACTTTTGAAAAGGGTCCATTAGGGATGCAAATTTGTGGTTCCCTGATTATGATAAGCAGTGGAAAGAAAACAGTGAAAACCATTAGGAGGTTTTGAGAACTTGGTTTTGAAGAGTGGGGAAGGGAACTCTAGTTTCTGTTAAGGGCTGGGCTTCGTTTCTTTTCCTAGCCCTTCCCTGCATTCTGAACCAACAATTCTCATGATTTAAATGATCCTTAAAATTCCTTCGTTTTTGGATAAAGCCAATTAACTCATGTCTAAATGGGGCAACTTTGAAATTTCACGCATGTCAGATAAAGTTCATTTTAATAAGATTCATTCTGTGGATTACAAAGCTCACATCAGGCTTCTGATGTATTTCGGTTTGTTCTTACAGGGGTTTTTCCTATAAAAGGTTAATTGTAATTTAAAATATATAATTCTAACTGCATAGTCTTTTACAAATCAACTCACACCAGAGGTATATTTCTATTTAATAATCATTTAGGGCTTTTCTGTGAAAATAACCGATTCATCTAATTAGAAGGACACCTTTAATTCTGGCTGTCCTGAGTTGTTCACACACGACATCAAATGATATCCATAGTAATGGATAAACTAAATTGGGGCATAATTTTTGTGTAATCACTCTCAATGTAAAAAAAAAAAAAAAAAACGTAATTGATTTCTCCATCTTCCTTGATCTGGAAGGAATTGTATCAATTTCCAGGACGTCATAAAACAAAATATTTAAAGTATGTTTCAAATAATAAAAAAAAAGAAATACTTAACTTAATAAAGATGTGGAATTCATTTGTGAAGAAAAACACTGGCTGTGGACCAATAGGCCAAAGAGTTTGCCAGAAGTCTGCAGTAGACAGTCATTCCTGAATGTCCACTCTCTCCATCACTCCGGAGCCCACTCCATATTAAGAAAATGAATTCTCTCGGCCACACTGGACTTTGAAATCACTGATTTTGTTTACTTTGTTTTTGAGTAAAAAACCAGAAGATCCTTTTTTCAATTTTCTGCCCACTCCATATTAAGAAAATGAATTCTCTCAGCCACACTGGACTTTGAAATCACTGATTTTGTTTACTTTGTTTTTGAGTAAAAAACCAGAAGATCCTTTTTTCAACTTTCTGCCTTATAAGGAAAGCAATCCATGGCACTTATAACTATAGTTCTTTATGCCCTATTTTAACTAAAGAAGCTTGCTTGGCATATATATTTGATGCTTGGGAACCTTACATAAAAATTATGGGTTTTGACTCTTCTGGAGAGCTTCAACAATTGAAACCATTGGCAAAAAAGGAAAACACTTAACTATCATAAGAACCGTTGACTGCTTCAACATTAACCTAAAGCAAAAATCAGAAGCCCTGGAATGAACATTTCCACTTGGCATTTTTGCTTTTGTGCTTTTCAAAAGGAACAGCCCCAGGCTTCAGAAGGGCAGAAAGGTCTATTACTAAGAAGAGCATGTAGGTGAATACCCTGGTACTCACTTACTTCGGATCATCGTCTTAACTTCTAGAAATCTTTCCAGCTGTATTATGGTATTCTCCGTCCTTCTCCATCCAAATGGAGTGGAATATTCCAGAAAGCAAGCACAGATTTTTCTCAGTGGTTAAAAGAAATCAGAATGACTTTACCTCTGGCCGTCAAAAGGTACATAGCCCCTGCCATCAGGGAGCTATGAGTCTAATGGGAAAGATTGACACTAAATAAATAATCATACCTATAAAAATATTGTTAGAAATAGCATGAAGGAAAAGCACATGGAGCTATGGAACCGTCTAAATTGGAGGCACCTGGAATTTGGGAGTCAGAGATAATTTTAAGAAAGTGATATTTAAACTGAGACCTAAAAGGTAAATAAGAGCTGGTCAACAAAAGAGCAGATGGCTAAACATTCCAGGCAAAGGCAGTAGGATGTATTAAGGTCCTGGGGTAGGAAAGAGCTTGGCACATTCTAGGAAACGAATGAAAGCCAGGATGGGTGAAACATATCAGGTCAGATTGGAAAGTAGTACTACAGATATCAAAGAGGTAGAACGCTTAAAGGATGATTTTATTAAATTCTGATATGCTGAGCAAAGCCATGGAAGAATGTTGAGGAGGGAAATGTCATGATTAGATCATTCTGGCTGTGATGCAGAGGTTGGATTGGAGAGGAGCAAAACTGGAGGTGGAAACTGTGGGAAGAACCAAGTGAGAAAAGATGGTGTTTTGGACTAGGATCTTGGTAGTGCAGATGGAGCCAAGTGGATGGATTCCAGGTCTATTTTGAGGGTGGAGAGAATAGAATTTGGTGAATGATTAGAAGTAGAGGATGAGGGTTGTGAAAGTTAATGCCTGGATTCCACGAATTCACTGCTATCAAATATATTTAACGAAATATAGGACCCTTTCTAGGGAAAAGGTTCTAAAGAGGAGACACTGTATTAGTTAGGGGTCTCCAGAGAAAAAGAACCAATAGACAATAGGCTATGAAGATATATATGACTTATTATAAAAAATTGGCTCACACCAATTATGGAGGCCGAGAAGTCCCATGCTCTTATCCCTGCGAGCTGAAGTCCTAGGAAAGCTGGTGGTACAAATTTCAGTCCAAATCCAAAACCCTGAGAATCAGGAACACTGATGGCGTAAGTCCCAGTTCAGGGGCTGGAGAAGGCTGATGCCCAGCTCAACCAGTCAGACAGAGGGGTAGGGGGGGCGACTATTCAACCTTTCTCCTTTTTATCCTTTTTAGGTCCTCAGCAGGTTGAATGATGCCTACTTACCTTGGGGAGGGCAATCTGCTTTACTCATTCACGAATTCAAATGCTAATCTCTTCCAGAAACACCTTCACAGACACACCAAGAAATAATGTTTAACCAGATATTTGCACGTCCCACGGCCCAGTCAAGTTGACACCTAAAATTAACCATCCCAGGCACCATGACCGGATCATCCATAGGGCTCAACGTAGGTAATTAGGGAATGTTATCTTAGCTCTTTAACAGGTAGGGTCAGATAGCATTTACTCCTCAGTAGTGAAAATGTTTCCTGGCAAGTTACAGACTTGGAGGATTTTTGTCATTCTCAGAATTGTCCAGTTTAGTCCCAGTCCCAAAGGGCCCAGTGGTACCACAATGAAAAGACAGTAATGGCTTATTTGGTAACCTGCCCCGCCTCTCTCAAAGAATATTATTCTGTTTAATAATAACTGACTAATTCTAGTGTACGGAAGAGTGAAACCTTTATTTCATGCTAACTAAAAGGATCATTTTTCATATGCAAGAAGAAACTACCCCCTCACCTACCCCTCAGGACTTCTGGTTCCTGCCCTGCTCGGCTAAATGGTCCCTGCACCCAGGCATCTTTGGAGCCTGCTTCTTGTTCAAGGAAAGGGAATGTCCAAAAAAGGCTAGTGACGAATTACCCGTTTGTCCACAGCTTTGAGGAAAACCCACTCACAACTGACGTGCTGCGTCCCTGAAGTAAATAGCTCTGGGCCTCTCCATAAGCCAGGTTACCACTCTTGATCGTATCTAATTATATAATTTTAGAGTCAGAATGTCCTTAAAGATTGTCGGCTCAGCCACTTTATTTTATACATGAAGAAACAGAAACTCAGAGGTCTTGAGGACACAGCCCATGATCACCAGGCAAACCAGTAGTTGAGAAAGTGACATGCTTTCTGGGATATTCAGATTCAAAGCCAAGGGCTCAGTTACTTCACTGTATCTTTTTATGATCTTCAGATTGACACATTCTGTTCTGGTGAGCCACGGATTTCCCAGGGCCTGAGGAGAAACCAAGCTGTCGTCACAGATCAGTGAAGGGATTTCTTGGGGAACACTGAACTCCTATGAGCAAGCATAATGTGGCACGTGTCCTTTAAATGCACTGACAGTCACTTTCTATTTCTATTTCTAGTAGGGGCTTACTGTCGATAGCTAAAATTGACATTTACTGTGACCATAACTCTACCACAAATTAAAATCAGACCCATGTCCCTCTGGGGAAGATGTTTATTAAGCTGTAGGAAGACATCTGAAATGATACCAAATTACATTTAAACTTGAAACCCCAAATACCACACTTGTTTGGGCGTAGGAATAGGACTGTCTGGGGAATAATATGGGAAACTGAGCAAGTCACTCTCTTTGGCAAAACGCAAGGCCACCAGGGAAGGGAAAAGTGCCTTAGAAGAGATGCTTTATACATAAACCCCCGTGTGGCTTTTAACTAATCATTTAAGCCTAAACAAAATTTCCTTCAGAATGAACTTAAAGGAAAAATAAGCCCTGTAAAAGTTCCATGCCTTTAAAGAACAGACACAGATGTTCCAATTGTTTTTATAAATACACTGAGAAGGGGGTTGAAAGAAATATCACAATAAAACAAGTCTACCAAAACGCAGACCTGCGTTCCAGGGTTTGACCCAGCTAATGCAGACAAAAGCATGCTTGGGACCGAAAGTCTTTATATCACTTTTGTCTTTTAACATGTAGATGTCTGATGTCTGTGGGTGTTTGTGTGTAGTGGGTGTGTTTATGCACGTAGTACGGTCACAATCTCAATCTCTGAGCCTAATGATAGAACCAACTCTGTCCAAAGGGAAGCTATAACTCAGTGGCTTCTTTGGTTGTGTGTCCAGCCCATGTGTAGCTTTGAAAATAGCAAAAGCCTCGTTGCAAAGCCCTTTGAGATCCTTGGATGCAAAGTGCAAAGTAAATGCCAAGTATCATTATTATGAACTTTATTGCCACTATTTTATTAAGTGTTTCAGACTAATATCAATTTAGCTTCATGATAAGTGCTACAAAGTGGGAGAACTTGAAAGGAAGCCCGGGAAAGGTTGCACAAGAAGGGCACACGAGTTTCCTAGAAACTCCACCCCTGCCCCAATCCCCCTTGCTCAAGTCAATGATAAGTTGACTGTCCCTTCAGGATGGAGTTTCAAGTCATCATGATCTTTAAAAAAGAGGCCTGTCATGGATGTGTCATGGGGGTACTGCTGCCAGGAAGTGAAACACCATGTACAGTGCGGTAACCTCATTAAGTCATTCAACAAAACTTTATAAGGTTCCTGTTGTGTGCTGAGCTCAGTGCCCTGTGATACTCTCCCTCCAGTCTAAGGGAGAGACTGGGACCCGCTCTGAGAGCACATAGCAGAGACTAGCCTGGACTGAAGAAATCAGCCGGTTTCTCCAAAAAGATAATATGCCAAGATACACCAGGACTCCCAGTATGGGAAAAGACATTCAGATCCCTCAGAGAGGCTGGATGTTCTGAGTCTTTTCCCCAAACCACTTCACCCTGAAATTTAGGAGAATATAGATTTAGTCTATATTTTAAAATGACACTAGCAATGATTTTATGTTCTGAAATAGATGAATCATTTCTTGAATAGAATATACGTTGATCATCCTCCAAGGGCCAAGCGCACACAGAATATTATCTCATGTAGGATTTTCAGATCATCCTCCTGCCACACCTATGAAGTGGTGACGATAGCCCTCTTTTTGCCTATGAGAAAACAGAGAAGTTAAATGATTTGTGCAGAGCGCACACTTGTGGTCCGTGGTGGGGCCAGCAAGCGACTCAAAGCCTCTGCCTTGTCAGCAGCACAAGGCTGCTTTATTCGAGTTACTGGTTAATGATGGCAGCCAGCATCCTCTCTATCATTTCTGTCAGCCACTCTGACTGGAATAAGTGAAAATAATAGACCTACTTTAGGACCATGAGAGGTCTGCCAGTTCTTCCACCTCCTCCCCTACAAACCCTGCCAGATGGGGACGAATCTATTTTTTCAGAGCCTAATAAGAGGAAATTCCAAAACCTCAGTAAGCCATTTAATTGTTTTACACTGTTCATTCTCAGCAAATATTCCGTCTTCTAAGTTAAATCCCATGTGCTGCTGAATAGGTGTACTTATTCTTATTGTTATTATTCTGCTTCAGTTGGGTTTGAAAGTAACTGGTCACCATTCTCTGAATATAGTCGTTTGGAAATTTGAAGATCGTATCGTCATCTCCCAGTCTTCTTGTTCCTTTCACTTTTCCATTTAGGTCTTCCCTTCTGGCCTTTTAGTATTTTTCAGTGCTTCTTTGGAACCTTCTCCAAGTCCTCCATACCTTCCCCTTCTGCCTCCCCCCACCAACCCCTCACACCCCATCCTATGTATTTTGGTTATTTGGTTACAGCCTTGGTTTAGAATTTGCAGCTGTCTGTTAGGATGTAACCTAGTGAGGAGATTACCAAGCCTTAGGAGTGTCTCTTTCCTTGTCTGCGTTTCCCTGGAGAGCAAGTTACCCTTGAGCATTTCAGTTACCTTATCATTAAGAACAGAACTTGAGAAATCAGGCTTTTAGCAGGCTGAGGTTGCAGAGTCTGTGCATGTCATCTCAGCTGCCCGAAACCGCTCCTACATCGTTGACACATCCCCTCTCCTGCCAGTATACCTGTGGAGCTAATCATTCCTATCACCTCTTCCTAAAGAGCTGAAATCATCCTGGGAAGTGGCTGTGTGGGACCTGTCATAAATTTGGTCTCCCGGGAGAGGTATTTGAAAACTGCCTAAGAGGCCGTGCCTCTCGATCCAAGAAGAGGTTAGATAAAGACATTAGTGAGGGTGACCTAGTGGAGAGCCTTGCAAAATGCAAGGATGAGTAAAGGTTGCCCAGATGATCCTTTCAAGAGCTCTTCTCTTTTTGCTGGCTGAAGTCTTCTGCAGCTGAGTGCCTCCATCATTCAGCGGCAAAAAAAAAAAGCAGTCCATTTGGAACATAGGTATTGGGGGATTGTGCTGGGTGTGGATTCCACCACAAATTACCATTCAAATATGGTCACCGACAAGCTGAGAGTCCAGAAGAAATCAAAACCGAATTGCTGACTTAGAGCTGGGGGAAGGGGATGTTTGTAAGCGCAGGGAGCTCTCTGCCTCTCCGGAACATCCAGGCAAATGTGTCAGTGAAGGTTTTCATGAATTATTCATTTATGGGGAATGAATGCAAGCAGCAGTCACATGTAAATGACAAGGCTCATAATCAGAGTGCTACTTATTTGTCCTTAGGAAGCAAGGAAGAAGCTTATTAACAACTCACAAACAGGAAGACATTTTACTTAGATGTTTCTATGGAGAAGAAATTTGCCCCTAGCCAGCCAATAGATACATATCATTTATTTGAGCTTGCATTCAGAATCATCTTTTATTTTATGTCTTTTGAACTGCACTTACTTGCCTTTTCCAAGTGTACTTTATAAATAATTGATACAACTGAGAAGTTATTGGCTAACTGAAAAGCCATCTCTTCATGTCTTTAAATCTGACCCATGGCTAAAGCCAAACTGTCTTTTATAAAGGGTCTTTATAAAGAGGCTTTAGCTCTTTACCAGGAAAAAAAATCAGATTTTGAAAATGAATTTTTTTCAACAATAGTGCATCAGAAACCAATCCAACAGTGTTTTTGGTTAACTTAAGTGAATCAAGCTGACTGCATGACTAATTCAGATTAATGGTGCAGAAATCAGTCATTAAAGAAGAAAAACAAGATTGATTTACTAGTCTCAACAGAATGGCCATAAATTCGCATCTCCCCTTCTATCACTACTCTCTCTGTTTAAAACATTTGAAAGCACTAGTAAACATCTCCTCTGCCTGAGTAGATGCAGCATATACGCTATAAAACCCAGCAAAGGCTCCAGCAGGATGCAGCTCTGTTAGCTGTATGACATTTTATTACTACCATTGGCCCTCTTGTTGTCAGGCTTTCATTGAAAGAAAAAGAAGTTACATTTCCAAGATATCAGATATTACATCTATAAGATAAAAGCAGCAGTAATACAAAACTGATTTTTTAAAGAGAGGCCCAAATTTATTTTGCATGGTAAATTTAATTTCTGACATCCCTGGTGATAATGATTACAAAAGTGTTCTTGTCAATATCGGTAAATCAGTGCAAAGCAGATATGTTTAGTTGACCGTGGTGTGGGTGTCACTGGTAAGTCTGAGTTCAGAGCTCTGAACATTATCAAGTGCAGCCTTATTGCAGGGCAGGCATCCAATTTTTAAAACATTATATAGATTAGAGAGAGATGAGTGTTCCTGAATTATTCATAGCCTTTTCTTATGAAATGCCCCAAATATAATTTCAAATGGAAATTAATTTAATTCATGCAAAAATAAATGGGTCTAGAACTCATCTGAAAGCTTGAGTTTAATCTAAGGGGCACTGATAAAAAGTACGGATTACCTTGGAGTAACTAGTTATGCTTTTCAAGAACAGAATTGGGTTATGTTAGGCTGTTAATGTACATTAGTTTCACTTAACGACTTGTAAATCAAGTTCTCGTTAGTTAGCAGAGATAATTTATTGAACACTGTCCTTGCCATGTTCATTGCTAGTCGAAGAGATCCTTGAAAACTATGTTTTCTTAATTCAAGAAGTAATTATTAAACACCTATTAGGGGCGTCTCTGGTGGTGCAGTGGTTAAGAATCTGCCTGCCGATGCAGGGGACATGGGTTCGAGCCCTGGTCCGGGAAGATCCCATGTACCGCGGAGCAACTAAGCCCGTGCGCCACAACTACTGAGCCTGCGCTCTAGAGCCCATGAGCCACAACTGCTGAGCTCACGTGCCACAGCTACTGAAGCCTGCGTGCCTAGAGCCTGTGCTCCGCAACAAGAGAAGCCACCGCAACGAGAAGCCCGCGCACCGCAACGAAGAGTAGCCCCCGCTCACTGCAACCACAGAAAAGTCTGCGTGCAGAAACGAAGACCTACTGCAGCCAAAAAAATAAATAAATAAAATAAAAATAATAAAATAAATAAATTTATTTAGAAAAAAACAACACCTATTAGGTATCATGTGCTTTCTTAAGTTTCAGAAGTATCTGCCTTGGTGAACAAAGCAGACACAGTCTCGGACTTATGAAGTGTATTGTCTAGTTGGGAGCAAGGCATTTTTAAAAATCACTCAAAATCGTTAATGAATTATAATTGGGAAGCAGAGATGGTAAACTCCAAGAGGCCATGAAACGTATCTATTTTGTTTATCATCCTATTGTCACCAGTTGAACATTTGTAAATGAATTATTATGCAAGTGACCTAATTTGCCAAATAGGTTTTCCCCTCTGAAATAAAAGTGTATAGAGCCCAACACGTATTAGGTGCTTCATTGGTTTTTTGATGATTGATTGAATAAATGGTGATTAAATACTACTAGGGAAAAGTACAGGGTGCCTGAGAGCATGCCAAAAAACGCCCCATCCTGGTGTGATTGCCCGGAGAAGGTTGTAGGATTACTTATGTCAAGGGTCTGGGGCAGGAAGGAAGATGGCGCTTTCATAAAGCTGGAAGAAAGTCATTATGGCAAGTGTGTGTAGCCCAGGGCCGTGAGCTGGGAAGGCAGTGAGGGGCCAGATGGTTCAGGGCCGTGGAGCCGTGTTGAGTTCTATCACAAGGATATGGGCTTACTGGTATTGCTGATGAGCTAAAGCATTTGCCATTTTGCATTGGCTATTTTACTAGCTTTTCGGGACAAGATAGGAGCTAGGGGCTGGGTAGAGGATAGGATGCAGATACTAAGGCAAAATTCTCTTCCTGGACACCCAGAGGTCTATGTCACCAAAGGAAAAGTGGGGTGAGGGGTGGACAGTTCTTTCAAGGAGATTCCCGATCTTTATCAGAGGTCCTCCCTTGAGCCTGAGGAAGCTTTGAAAGGGAAAAATACATATTTTAATTGAATTCTGCTGATATTTTTGTGCCTTTTCTCAAGCTATTTCTACTTCATAGTAGAATTTCTACTTTCAAATTCCTCATTTGTTAAAAGAGGAAATACAGTATTTGCCATCCAACTTCAGGAGCTTGGCCATGAGACCTGGTACAGAGCATGAGCTCATTCTAAAAGATACAAGTAATATGATGTCTTTTAGAATGTGGGCCAGATAGCTTTCTTGTTTTCCCAGTTATTGCTTCAGTTGGATTTTTGTCATTGTTTTCAGGAAAAACAAGAGACTGAGGACTGATCTCTGGGGAACTAGTTTGGTTCCATTTTGAGGAAATATTTTCAAGGATCCTTTCTGAGAAATACCGTGAAGTCATTTTGCAATTCTGTAAAATTGTTGGTGGGAGGAATCCATTTGCCTCCATAGAAAGGTTTGGGATTCTAAAGTTGATGGGTTTTAAAAGAAATATATATGCGAGGAGTTTTGGACTCTTTTATATTTGTTAGATTGTAGTTGTTCAATTAAAGCTAAGGGTTGATGTTCTTTAAGATCCCAGCCTTACTCAGCGCTTTCACTGCCATGGGCCTGGCTTCGATCCCTGGCCGGGGAACTAAGATCCCACAAAAAGAAAAAAGAAGAAAAAAAAAAAAAGATCCCAGCCTTAAGCCACAGTTTCTTGATTGAAGTATAGTAATTAATCTGTTGTTTGGTCAATGCTCCAGAATAATAATAACAAAAACAATCACAACTAATTTTATTAAGCATATTCAATATATTTAATATGTGATAACTCCTAATGCCCTGAGGTAAATCTCTCTATCACCTCATTTTACTCTGGAGGAAACGGAGGCACAGAGAGACCAAGTAACTTTCCCGAGGTTTCACAGCTAATAAGTGGCAGAGCTGAGATTCCAAGTTGGCAGACCAGCTCCTGAGCCCATGTGCTTCACTACCCCACTCTACAATGTAGTTAGTACTACAGGGAAGAAATTAACTATGCTGTCTTTCCATTTCACATTCTGCTTGATTATCCTGGCAATTTGCTTTCTTTACAAAAATAGGAATTTTAAAATCCCACTTAGGAGAAGAATGAGTAAATAAGCATTTCTCATTACAAACTTCCTCCTCTTAAGACTTAAAGAGTTTTGTATTCACCTCTTCCACTCTTCAGTCTCCCCATCCCAGACAGAGACTAGTTTGCTAAATTAGGCCACAACACTTCATTTAAGAAGGTCCAGAGGAAGCACATCTTTCTTCTCATAAGCAAATACAAAGATAGCAGTCAACAAGGTTTCTCTAGTCTGTGTGTGAGATCGTGTTACATTTAAATGAGAGTGAAGTGTGGGCCCCATAGAATGGATTGGGTCCGTTTTTAAGCAATTTCTCTCACTTTTTAGGAACACCTTCTATTTGGAATTTAAGAACTAGGTGCTGTACCAGCTCAATTTCACTTAAGAGAGACACACTGAGCCCCTCCTATGTGCCAGGTGCCAGGTTAAGGGCTGTGGACACACCAGTGAGCAGTAAAGAATACCCTTATCATAATGAAACGTATAGTCTCACTAGGTTGAGAATAACTCATTTTCAGTTCGAGCCCTAGAATCTGAATTTGAGAGTTTCAAGGACCTGTAGTCTGATCCATTCACGAAACAGATGATGAGAAGGAGAGCCTAAAAGCTAAGGAAGTTTCTTCTCCAGAGTCAGAAACTCTAATAGCAATGGCATCTGGATCCCCTGCTGCTTGCCCACTCTTCCTGCCATTTTCTTGCTTTTCAAGCTTTTCTTCAGTCTGTCCCCCGCCCCTCAACACCAAGTTCTTTTGTTGTTATTTTTTTATCTGCTCAAGATTTCTTAGATGGCTGTGATCTGATTTTGATGCTAATATTGATCTTCCAGTTTTCCAACCTAATTTTCTTTTCATCATTCGCCTCTTCCCTTTGCCTGTCCACGTACCTGGCCTATCTGCCTGTCTTTAGAGTTTAATAAGCAATCCCAGGAGGTCATGGATCTGGTGAAGACCTGGGAAAGAAGAGCAGTCTGCCGTGATCCTCCTGAGATCTTGCAAACAAAAGCACTGGCCCTTGGCTCCTTAAAGATAGTTGGGCTTGCCCAAGGGCAAGGAAGACCAGCAGGCATCTTTACTGACATCCCTAGATTGGATAACATCCTTTGGAGGGAGAAACGAGGCCATGAAATCTCTCGCTGTGGTACCTATCATTCTGTTAAGGACGGTGAAAACACAGTCTGTCATCCCTGACATCGTAATTGAAAGAAAAGCTTACATAGATTTCAGCCATAAGCAGTATGTTTATACAAGTGTATAAAGAGGAATAATCTGTCAAGTTGGAAAACTCTTAATGCTATGGGACTCAGTTTCATAATTGAACAATCCAATATGAGCTCACACATCTTACCTTGTTCCATGCCTCAATAATTTTTAGTAGAAATACTTTACCTAGAGGCATATGCTTATTAAAAAGGAGGCTCGGCTCGCTCAAAGCCTGGAATTAACTCATGGCAACAAGCCTGCACTGGAGAGAGACTGTTGGGTCTTTGTTTTCACAACTTTACTGCAATTTGCCATCTTATTTTCAGAGCCTAGCTGATGTGTTGTTTGGGAAGTTTGGGTTTTTTTTAAAGGAAGAAAACATAATTTCACATGGATCAGTGACTTCTCATGTTAGCAGTATTGCAGAATTTTACGACTTCATTGGAAAGTCCAGGGAGCAATGTGAATATCAAAGGAAATGGACCGTGGATTTATTTTAATATAAAAAAATCAATAACTTAGTTATGGGAGCCATCAAGGTGGGATGGGGGCAGCCCTATATTGCAAGTTGAGAATAAGTCCTACTTCTTTTCATGACCCATATGACCTTGGGCAAATTTAAATGTCTCTGAATTCAGCTTCCTCCTAAGTAAAATGGGAGTAATAGGACCTACCTACCACATTGCATTGTTTCAAGTCACATGAAGGTGAACATATTTAGAAAAGTATGAAGCAATGTATAAGTGCAATATAAAAAATTTTATGCAATGTATTACATAATTATTATTTCTACATGCACAAAGGGAATTAGACAGTTAATGCAAGTATTCCAGTACCATTCTTGCTTCAGTGGTCTGAATATTCTGGACGAATGATTATTTCTCAGGCCAAGCTACATAATAACCCCATTCTAGTCCTTTGTATATCTAGTGATGGGTAGCCATAGATTTTTGTTTTTGCAGTTTTTGTAGTTTTAAAAGCCTAAGCAAGAAGCCTAGAAAACTCCATTGGTTTTGCTGGTGGAGTTGGGGAAATTATTTACAGAATCTGGGTAAAACAATAATTCAAAATTATTCAGAATTCAAACATACAGATTTCTGTAATAACCATTTTTCCCTCCAAGTATACGTTGCTAATTGGCCTGATTGGTATCATTAGTAATTATTATTATAATCCCAAGGGAACCCAGTACCCTGAAAGATTTTCTTAATTAATGAGGGAATACTTGATATTTTAAAATCTAGGAGACCTATGCATGGTGTGGAAATAACTGACCTAATAAGAACATTGAATTAAATAAAACATACTATTCCCCAATTATTCTGTACAACTGGGAGTTTTCCACAGTTTGGGGAAGAACGAAAACTTGTTTTAAATTTAATTACTTTTGCGTCTTTATTTACATCACCATTAAGTTGTTTAATTGATTTCTTTTTTAAAAAATAGCCCATCAATAAAAACTGATAATCAAGGTTACCATTAATATGTTGGGAACAAAATATAAATGATGATAATGTGTTGCCCTTGTTTATGAGGATGAAACTGCACATCAACATAATCTAATATTTTTAGTTGTCTTTCCTATAACAGTTTTTACGTGTCCCTAACTGCACTCAAAGCATTACCTCTGGTGACTAGGGGAACAGATATATGGTAGAAGACTGCATGTATGTATAGATTTATGTATCTATATGCATGCATGTATGTATAGATGTCTGTCTCTATCTATGTGGATATCTTTAGATGAATAGTTGGATGGATAATTAACTATCTGTAGGGTTTCATTATGAAAGTGGGGAGTTCAGATTATTAATCTTGTACTTAGAGGAACTGACCATTATTAAATATTCTGTACTTTGATATATAGCTATTTTCTTTTCAGCAAAGGTCCCAAACAAAACATTAAGACTATAGAATACAAAATAAATGTCTGATGACTGAGCAGCATTTTATACCTCTCTGACTGAGCTCTTCACCTCTGAATGACATAGACTTTAAGACCCAGTGACATTACAACTACAGAATTTTGGGCCAGTTGAGACCAGCAATTTCCTAGAATTGTACAAGCTGAAGGGCCTTCAAAGGCCTTACTAATCCTTACTGTTCATCCATGCTCCAGAGGTCCCGAGGGTACATGCCAAGAAATACCCATAGTACTTCATTTGCTTTTCTGAGAACACTCATTTCATTGTTACAAGCTTCTTATATTAGCCTATCTATGTAACCACTCACACACATTCTATTAATAGAACTGGTTGTAATTTGTGTACATCTCCGTAAACTCTGTGTAAAGGTTTTATATATTTTTTATATTTTCATATATACAACTTCCTAAACATAAATCTAGGACTAATCTAGGACTAATCCTTCTATGATGTGTGTAACTCTGATAGCAAGCTATGTTTCCAAGGGACCTTTCAGGCGAAAAGAACAGAAAACTTAATCTTCTTTGGAATCGTAACAGCAATGCGAAGGAAGAATATCTTGGCATTCTTTTTCCCAGTTTAGGCTCCATGAGTCACCCATGGGAGGCAAATGAGCTCCAAAGAAAAGGCGCTTCATGCTACCCTTCCCTGAAACACAGGAAGGCGTTGGCCTGCAGAGAACGTCTCTCGGCAATCCTTACCCAGCGCTTAGCATGAGGGATTTTTTTTTTTTTTTTTTTTTTTTTTAGAAAATACATTAATTTGGGAGGCACAAGTTTCTATCACGGCATTCAGGATAAGACGGTTTAACATGGAAGACTCAGAGGTCCTGAAGGGTGTTTGTTTATTTTGTTTTATTTGTTTGTTGTTAAGTCTTTACTTCGATGGTTTGACATTTATACAGCTCCCCAGAGCGAGAGCATCAGGAGATTGAGAATCTAGCCAAGGAGGTCACTTGTTTGCCATTTTTAATAAACACAAATAATTCCCTTTTTCCCTCAGTCCCATATTCCCTACCTCATTAAATCAATTTAAGACCCTTAAATTTTTTTCTGGCAAATTGAAGCAAAAGAACTGTGTACTCCCCCAAGGAATGCTTACCCAAGTCCTGCAGGTCAGGCCGAAATCAGTTTCTGTCAAACAGCCTAACACCTCGAGCTATTATGAAATGAGGGATTGGTAATTGGGGGCTGGGCTCCAGACTTGCCTTGAGAAAGGCTCGTTGCATTGCTGTGAACCATAATCTAGCTACTTTGGTTTGTGACCTGGGTTTGTTGGGGTTTTTTTTCCACTCAAAGTAGAGAACTGTGAAAAAGTCAAAATGGATTTCTATTGGGAAATTATGAATGAAGTTGACTCTGCAAATCCAGATAGTGAAAGTATATCCAGAGCAAAGCCAGGCAGGCTTCCAGGCAGCGGTGTGAGAGAGTGTGGATAAAACAAATGTACACAGATCTCAGGCTCTAAGGTCCTCCAGAGGGCAGAGGCTTCAGAGTAAACACACAGGATTTCACCACCAGGTCCCTTTCCTGAGATGCAAGGTTGTAGGAGATTTACCGGCGTGTTGTCTATTGAATATCAGTTAGATAACAGAGGTCAGGAAATGAACTGGAATTTGATGTATTAACTAGGAAGTAGCAAAGGAAGCCAGGCTTGTATTTCATTTGTTATTATTTCCCTAATATCCTTAATTATGTGGCTCCCATCAGGGGATCTGATCTGCTGCCCATGTAATGGTGTTGTCCCCGCTGGCTCTGGACATGGGAAACAGGCAGTGAATCCCCTGATCAGGGCATTGAGAATAATGTTTGCTATTTTTTTCTTGTTTTTTGTTCCCAGGCCTGTCCCAGGCTCTCTATCTTCTCTGCTCCATCTTCACAACAGACAGAGACAGCCCATGCCAGCCTCCATGCCAGGGACCCTGCCCAACCCTACAATGCCGGGCTCTTCTGCCGTCTTGATGCCAGTAAGTGCTTCTGACTTGTGCCGAGGTTGCCCCATTTGAAAGAGTACAGGAAGAGCTGAGATCTAAGCTGACAGGGAAGGAAGTGGCTTCTTCTGGATGGAGACTTGAGCTGGGTGCCAGTCTGCTTTGAGTGCCTTGCTGTGCATCCCTAGGCATCTTGCTGGCTTCTCCATCCTACAGTGCTTCCCTAATGAGGCATGGTTCCATCTTCCTGCTGGTGACAAGTGATCTTGTCATACCCAGGGAATGGAATTTGTCCAGGGACACGGGATTTTATGACTACTCCAAAGCCTGTAGCTTGGGCTACATACAGAGTGTCATTAAATTGCCAATGAGTGGTCTAGCCAGGACTCAGAGTGATAATTAGAATAATAACAATAATAACGATGGTACATAATAACTGCTAACACATATCCGTGTGTATCATGTTCCGTTAATCACGTTAGCAGCGTTTATTGAGGGCTTACCATGTGCCAGTCACTCTCTAAGCATTTCATCAACATGTGAAACAACCCTCTCAGGTAGGTACTAATACTATCCCATTTATTTGAATGGAGAAAGTAAGGTAATAGCTTGCTTGGCTGAGAAGTAGAGTAGCTGAGTTTTGAACCCAGGAATTCTCTCTCAACCACTACGTGATCCGTACATTCTCTCCTTTCCCTCTCACAACAAACCTCTGAGGTATGCACTGTTATTACCCTCATTTTGCAGATGAGGAAACTGAGGCACAGGAGGCTAAGGAACCTGGTTAAGTGACTAAGTCACTAAGAGCTAGTGAGTGACAGAATCAGGATTTAAATCCAGGTGGTCTGGCTCCTGAGTCTACAGGCGTACGTGCTATTATACTGCCCCTTCTGAAAACAACAGGTTCATGTAGAACGCACATACAGACTGTTTCAGAGCAAACCTTGCTCTCCTGCCGCGGGATCCCCACCCCGTACGTCGTCATCCTCCCTGGCATTGTGCTTCGGTGCACATGGCTGGTGTTATGATTTACAGGGCCATAAGGTTCTGAAAAGCCTTAGAGGGGATATGACAATTCAATTAAAACCCTCCCACAATAATATCAGGAATGTTTTGCAGAGCATTTTTAGCATTCTAAGGAACTGTCTACATTTGCTGTTTCATTTTGTCCTCACAGCAGTCCTGTGGGAATATGATCGCAGTCATTATTGATATACTTATTTTACCAATGAAAAGCTGAAGAGTCAGACATTGAAGGGATTTGTCTAATGTCACACAGCTTGTAAAGGAAGAGTCGTGACTAGGACGCACACTCACCTCATGCTGAACAGCCCAGATCATCCCAGGATGAGCAATTTGCTCATTCATCCAAGTGGAAGCAGGGGGGTGGAGAAAGCCTTGGTGGCCCAATTGTAGAGACATGGACCTGCCCACTGTAAGTATCAGGTAGTTCAGGCTAGAAAGATTCTTTGCAAAATTGGGTCAGAAGGACAAGTGAGCTGACTGACTTTACCTGCACCACTCACCTTAAACATCGTTAGGTAAAGGAAAACAGCACCACCAATGCTGTGATCCTGGGTTTCATTCAACCCCACTAATTGCATGGAGACTTCTACCACAAGCCGTCTTCATCCAGGCTTTAAATCCTTCTCGTCCAAAATAGTTTCCTTTCAGGAATTCTATGCATTGTCCAGAAAAATATCACTACAATGACCTTTTTTCCCTATTTGACTAAACTGTGTTCCATTCCCAGGGGCAAAGGTGGGACATTTAGGCTGAAAAGACCCAGAGAAAAGCGTGCCTGGCCCTGGTTTCTACCACATCACTTCATTGTACAACTTGAAATAATAGAGGAGTTGAACAGAAAAAGAGTCTTTGGGTCTTACCTGGTGGTCCAGTGGGTAAGATTTCGCCTTCCAACGCAGGGGGTGTGAGTTCGATCCCTGGTCGGGGAGCTAAGATCCCACATCCCTGTGGCCAAAAAACCAAAACATAAGACAGGAGCAGTATTGTAACAAGTTCAATAAAGACTAAAAAAAAAAATGGTCCACATCAAAAAAAAGAAAAAGAGTCTTTAAAGTTTTAACAGAGAAGTCAATATACTTGAAATTTTTAAAAAATGTTGATGCGTCAGAATAGAAGCAAAGGATCAGGTGCATGGTAAAGAGCCAGTGTAGATAAAGAGAGTCAGGAGTTCCCAAACCCATGTCAGCGATGTGTACAGCTGTCATGAAAGTAGTGTCAATCTCGAGCAGTGATTCTCAACTGTGGACAGTTTTTTACTCCAGGGGTTATTTGGCAATATCTGAAGACACTGTTGGTTGTCACAACTTTGGGAAAGTGCTACTGGCATCTAGTGGGTAGAGGCCAGGGATGCTGTTAAACATTCTACAATGCGCAGGATAGTTACGACGACAAAGAATTATTTGGCCCCAAATGTCAGTAGCGCCAAGGTTGGGAAATCGTGATTCGGTGTGACACTAATGTAGCTCAAGAAAATTAACACAAGGTATCTAAAAGCATATCCTAAGAGTTCTAGGCCCTAGAAATCTGGGCCTTTTCTTCCTTATTATCAAGTCGCCAGCCCTTGCACTGTAATTTTGGCTTGTCAAGTGTGGTCTTTCCATAGAGTTCTTGCTCTGAGAAATCATGCTTCCTGTGGCATAAAAGATTAGTTTACGTCTGTAGGTGAAGGTGAGATTCTTAACTGATCTGTAGTGCACGCTGTCAAGCTACGTATTTCACAAAGCTCTAGGTCAGAAACAAATGATGAATTTGTTCATTCATTTATTTATTTCGTAACATTTTGTTGAGCACCTGCCATGGAGCAAGCCCTGTGCTCGATGCTGGCATGTGGTGAAGAAAAAGGCGGGCGTTGGCTTCCAGCACTTCACTGGGTCGTGATTTCTGATCTCGAAAGTCAAATGCCGAAATAATTTGGGAATACGAACACCCATTTGTAATTACAAAACCCCAGTGAACCGCAGGCATTTTAGCTCCTGTTTTCCAGTTTGTTTCAAGGGAAAAGAAGAAGCTCAAAAAAAGGTGATATCCTTTCCCTGGATGTTTTACCTACAGTGCTCCATGTCGCTTAGTATTTAGCAAAGCCACTCCCATCTTCTGACCTCTTGATTCTAGTCCACTCATTAGAGCCACACTCACGGGCAGAGCATTATTAGCACAAAGCACCGAATGGTGGTTTTAAAGAGGCTCTTGCTAACCCCCTATAATTACTTAGGTGGAAAAATGCAATTTTTTAAGGTAGGAGAATCAGCCTGTTTTCAGTATTTTGTTTAATTAGTCAGTCATAAGGTAGAAAGGGTCCTAGACTGTAATTTTTCTGAAAAGTGGGAAGCGTGGCTGACTCTGGATCAAGAGGCAGCAAGCAGGCTACTCTCACTTCTTTGTAGAACATGATGGCTACAAAGCATGATGGAAGACGCTGGATAATCATGTGTCCTTCTGAACCATGCTCCTTTAGGAAACTGAAAGCCAAAGCTCCTTTGGACTTGATTTCCTCTAGGAGAAGGTCACTAATTGGAATAAAGTGTTGAATCCTATTCCGACTCTCCTATCCCCTAGCCTCTGGAAGTGGGAGTTATAAAGTAATAAGCATTTTTTAGAGAAATCTCCGTGACTTAACAATGAGAGTATACAGATGTACTTTATGACACTGAACTGTACACTTAAAAAGAGTTAAAATGGTAAATTTTATATTATGTGTATTTTACCATGATTTAAAAAAAATTAGACTACCCAGGCTGCCTGGAGATTTAGAGGAATATGAGAGTGAATACAGCTGGCCCTCCGTACCTGTGGGTTCCATATCTGCAGATTCAACGAACCATGGACTGAAAATATATTTTTTAATACCAGAAAGTTCCAGAAAACATCACTTGAATTTGCCAAGTGCTGGCAACTATTTACATAGTATTTACATTGTATTAGGTATTATAGGTAATCTGGAGATGATTTAAAGTGTAAGGGAGGATGTGTGTAAGTTTTATGCAGTTACTATGCCATTTTATATAAGGGCCTTGAGCATCCTTGGATTTTGGTATCAGAGGTGGGTCCTGGAACCAATCCCCAGAGGATACTGAGGGACAACTCTATTTTATTTTGTTGAATTGGTGCTGCAGAAGGTTTTGCTAGAGTGCTCTAGAAAGTTCTCCCTCATTAAGTAGCTCCTTTGGAAACAATTTCACATATTCATACATTGCTAGATAACTGATAAGCTAATTCTGGCCAAGGTAAGGCTGATGGTGCTTTGCTGTGACAGGAAATGTGCCCCAGTCATTCATGAGAGGCTTTAGGCAGGCACCTCTGCTAATCCACACATGGGTGTCATAACTATACTCCCCCCACCCCTGCCCTTGGGGTGGACACAGCAGGAATTGCAGTCATAGAGTCCCAACAATGGTAAAGGGTCATTTAGTTCAACTATTACTCTCAACTCTTCTTTGTGAGGTTTCCATCCTCCACAATTTGATAAATTCCAGTGATAAGGAACTCTGTATTTTCTAAGACTACTTAGGCTAACTGAGCAGAAACCTGGTTCCCTAAAATTTCCAACCATTGTTTTCATTTCCATCCTTTGGCAAATGGAAAAACTCTTGCATTGAAGAAACTGTTTCCCCCCCTGAGGAAAGTCGAATTATTTTCTGTGGGATTTCAGTATTAAGTATTTATTAAGCATTATTCTAGTTCTTCAAAAAGTGCTAATTTTCTCCTAAACAGAAAATATGAATCAGACGCACCCTTCCTTGACTGAAATAGAGATTTTGCTGTATTTACTTTTTAACGGGGACATGCCCCGGAGACAAAAGAAACGAAATTGAGTTATTTGTAGTGAGGTGGATGGACCTAGAGTCTGTCATACCGAGTGAAGTTAAGTCAGAAAGAGAAAAACAAATGCCGTATGCTAACACATATATATGGAATCTAAGGAAAAAAAAAAAAAAGGTCATGAAGAACCTAGGGGTAAGATGGGAATAAAGACACAGACCTACTAGAGAATGGACTTGAGGATACGGGGAGGGGGAAGGGTAAGCTGGGACAAAGTGAGAGAGTGGCATGGACATATATACACTACCAAACGTAAAATAGATAGCTAGTGAGAAGCAGCTGCATAGCACAGGGAGATCAGCTCGGTGCTTTGTGACCACCTAGCGGGGTGGGATAGAGAAGGAGGGAGGGAGGGAGGGAGACGCAAGAGGGAAGAGATATGGGAACATATGTATATGTATAGCTGATTCACTTTGTTATAAAGCAGAAACTAACACACCATTGTAAAGCAATTATACTCCAATAAAGATGTTACAAAAAAAAAAATGCCAGAACTCAATTCAGATATTTGAATGTTAATTCTAGACACTAGGGGAGGCCAGCAGGACAGTGGGGGTTATCGATCACGAGTCTTCAGCACCCTGACTGCTTTCTTCACCTTTCCAGAGCCCTAGACCTGCTGTGAGGCCTAAAACTGCTCCGGTGTAGTCAGACACGGTTAACAGGGAACAGAAGATGTTCCAGGGGCAGCAGCTCAGATACCTCTGCTGAATCATTTTGATTGTGGTCATGAGTTAGAGAGACAGGAAGACACGTCATCTTTAAGAGGGTGGCTTTTTAAATGAATTTTTTCTTATTGCTAAAATGATTCACGTTTCTCTATAAAGTTTAGAGTGAACAAAAGAGCCACAGATAACCTGAGATAACCATTTGGTATAGTCTGTATCCTTCCAGCATTCTTCTATGCATACGTTATTCTGTGTAGCTATAAAAATAAGCATGATGAGTAGTATTTGGAGTGTTCGCAAAAGTGGAAGTATTGCATACTTTTGTTTGGAAATGATCTACCGTGACAACACATAGCTCTCTTTGGCATCGGGCGTATTCTCTAGAAGGCGCAGCTTTGGATGATTCTTTGATGTGCGTGAGTCCAAGGCTCAGGAGTATATTGTTTACCCTTCAGCAAACCACAGGCTTTGCCGGGAGTTATTCACAGAAATTCTAAACGATCCATTTGAAAGAGAAATGCAGCTTTGTCTATGACCTAGACTGCCTTTCTCAGACTTCTGATCCTGTTACTTTCCTTTCTCTTAGATGGAGAGACAAATGTCAGTGAACTCCAACCTCCTGGGAATGCAAGGTCCAAATCTCAGCAACCCCTGTGCTTCTCCCCAAGTCCAGCCGATGCATTCGGAAGCCAAAATGGTAAATAACTGTTATACTCATCCTTTTGTTATTTCACGACTTTTTCTTTCTTTTGATTTCTGCTCTGACTTCCAGACTTCAGTTAAGTCAGGTAGATGGCTCTGTCTTTGTTTCAGTGAATAGGTCTTTCTGTGGAAAAGCTGTGCAGAGCTTGGCTCTCTCTTTGAGGCTATTTGTTACTGAACCTTGGCGTCGGATGCTCATATAACAAACATTGGACCAGCATGTGGCCTTGGTGAAAGGGACGTTTGGAAGTTTGGGGAGATCCATAGGAGTTGAGGAGGGATGCACCCAAGTATGTGTATATTTGCTCGGAAAGTGAAATTAGCAAAAACAATCCAGAGTTTCTCTCCTTCGAGGTAGTCACAGTTTCAATGCCATTCTTCCTGTCCCCACGGCCACCAAGACAGACATGTGATTTTTAAGCGCATACTACTATGAAAATATTTTTCAGTTTTTGTTATAGTCAGATGTGACATTGAGCTGAAAGGACCAGTGCCTTGTTTTCTCACGGGGTAACTGCAGGTCATGCTGAAATGTGTGATTTCAGGTGACAACTTCAGCGACTTTCAACGTATGAGACTGATGTGCAGTAAGGTCAGTCCTTCCAATCAAAGTGATAGATTCATGCATTTCTGTTCTACCAGATATTAATAAGAGCAATGCCTGTCGATCTTGGCCGTATAAAGTAAATTTGCTGGTTATATTTAGTGGAGTTACTTGAAGTAGGTCATTCAGTTTTCGTACAAATTCTGACACCACAGTTAGTAAGGTATCAAATGTCAACAAAATACACTGCGGCAAAGTTTTTAGTATCTGCTGTTGGATCGATAGCTTTGCTAGGAGTTGGGAGATTTATTTGGTTTGCTGACTGACAGCGTCAGGGACCCTGTCTAATGGCTGGGGTGAGGATGTTATTGACATCTCTGAAAATTAGCCATCCATACCCAGTGACTTCGTTTTCAATGGCAGCAAGTTTCTTTGGCGCCTGCTTTGGTCACGTTCTCTTGGAAACTTCACTCATTTCACTTGCAGCTTCTCAGCCCAAGGAAGCAACTGAACTCCCAGTGTTGGCTACGTTGAGCAAATAAAATCTGTGGTTGGGAGAGTTCTCTTTGCTGTGCCACAGTCCCTGTGACATGCCAGATGGCGCCGGCACCTTCAGCAAAGCTCGTTAAATCTTTTTGGAATCGGCAAATATTTTTTCAACTCAGGCCCTGCTGAGCCAAAACAAATACTTGCTGGCAGAGTAAAGTCCAAACTGGCATCTGTTTTGGAGACCAGAGTAATGCCATTTACATTTTTTTAAAGGAAAATAAAAAATGAATTGTGACGGTACTTAAGAAGAAAATAAAATTAAGTTATTCATGTGTATGAATAAGTGTTCTGGGTGTAAGCATCAGATGCTACTCCTCCAGCTGGATTATTTCGGAATCACCTAGTTTAGTTCAGGGTCTGTATCCCTTTTGAGGGACCTGCCAGACAAACTTGAGGTAGATTCTAAAGCACAGTTCCAAAGCAACTTTCCCTGCAGTTGAATTTCATTGGATTTTACGCCACCACTTGACTCTGAAGTGTCCTGCCCCTCTTCTTGCTGGCAAAGAAGGAAAATGCTTCCAAAGGGAGTACAGGTTTCTAGTTATTTATATGTATGAAATAAAAATGTACGAAATAAAAACGTATGAAATAAAAACGTATGGCAGATTAATAGTGAATGATATCAGCAGGAGACAAAAGGGAGAATTGGGCTGTACTTGTAAAAATAGCGTGACCCTGTGAATGTTCGTTGAGTTAAATGTTGAGCAGGCATACTCCTCTGCTGATTCATGTTCTAAGTGAATGAATATTTCCAGATCCATGATGTCTGGGCAAACCAACTGTATCATGAAGTAGATACAGCTTTTCCCCCTGCTCCAAACTCCCACGCCTAACCCGGGTATTGCCAATACAAATATGGATTACTGTTAATCCAAAGGGAAAAATTGTAATATTGGCCACTTATATTTTGGAAGAAGAGCATTTACCTAGTAGCTTGGAAAAGCGTTAAGTGAATGCCTTTTAATACATTACTGAGCGTCCCTATTCTGATTTCTGCTGCTTTATTCACTGGAGAAACCTGTCATTGCCATCTACTAACCGTACAATATTTTCTAGCAGCTTTGGTTTACTTAGATGGAAAGCTTTTATAAAATACCACGTAGAGAAGGAAAAAAATCTTCCACAATGTTAATGTCAGCCAGAGCCTCCCCAGGTTTCTCAGAGCTATGGGCTTTGTTGTTCTATGCCTAATTTTCTTCCTGTGTAAGACTAGAATGGATTCCAGATTTCAACTAAGACTCTGGTTTCGCTGTTTTCAAGGACTTTTCCAAAGGTCACACATGGGCTATTGTGATGAAGGCGCTGTGTGGGGTGTGTTCTCAGAGCACAAGAGAAAGCAGAGAGCTGCCTGGGAGGTGTTGCCTACCTCACAACGCTGCAGACCTAGTCTCCTGGGAATGGTGCTGTCAGAGTGTCCGCTTTACACTCCCTCTTGGCCACTGACAAAAGCCATCATCCTGAATCTCTGGGGAAACTCAGAGGTCCTCGAGGTGGACAAAAGCTGTAGACAGGATTGCTTTACAGGTACAGTTTTATTAGAAGCTGTCTGACAAGTGATGGCTCAGTAGAAGACATCCATTTTCTTTGCCCCAAATCGGTCACTTCTGTTGTGGAAGAGAGCAAAATAGGTGTCCCCAGTAAGCTCCATCTTGCATTAACCTGCAACATCTTAAATCAAAATCATACATGTTCTTCTTTTGACTTAATGTGTATTAGTATCAAGCAGTGCACTTCAATGTGCTGTAATCACATCTATCCAAGCTGATTTGATCATAAGTCTGGCAGATAATAATTTCGTTTTATGGATCTTTTTCTGAAGAATTAAGCCAAGAAGCATATAACTTCACAATTATGCAAGTGAATATGTGCATATTGGGTTTCATTTGGGGGTCAGAGCAGACTCAGAGCTGTGAGAGCCTTCCATCTTTGCAACCACACAGAGAGATAGGCTCTTCCTTCCAGATTCCTGGGATCAGTGGGTGTCTTCCCTGAAATGGGGTCGGCTAGGAGGAAATTCACTGGATACCTGATGGACAGTTTTAACACTCATAAAGGGGAGAGAGAGAGAGAAAGAGGAGGATGAGCAGAGAGAAGTGGAAAAGGGGAGGAAGAAGGAGACAGAACAGGTAGGAAATGCAAACCAGACTGGGACCCGTTTTTCTAGCCTTTGCTGGGTGCGAGTGATTCTGCAATGATGTGGATGTGCTGCCCTCAGAGTTATGTAGATTTGTGTTCATTTCTAGCTGTGAGAATTAGACCAATTCTATCTAACTTTGCAAAAGGTTTTCCTTTTCTTCTTTTTAAAGAAGTCAATAATAGGGTTGGAAACTACATAAGGGGTGGGGAGAACTTGTCCATACACCTGTCTTGAGTCTCATTAATGATGAGATGACAACTCTCATATTGGAACTGATTAAAATGAGGACGGCATATAAACAACAATTCATGGAGGGCTCTGGCCACTCTGCCCAGATTCCACCTTCAGTTTGGATAGGGGTAGGAAGCCCAGGAAGTATTGATACCAGTGAGAAGGTATGTATAGCTGCGACCTGATTTTATTCTCAGGACAGCCCCGTAACAGGGATATTGTCCCCATTTTACAGCTGAGGCAACTGAGGCTCCAAGAGGTTAAAAAACTGGCCCAATGACACATCACTTAGCAAAAGCTAAAGTCTCAGACTCTGATGACAAAGCTTTTCCGTCACAACATTGATCCTTTGATAAAAATACACAGCTTCCAGGTATCAGTAACCAGATGATTAAATCAAATTCTTTTTAGGTGAATTTATATATACATACTAACGGGAGACAAGGATGGCAAGGATAGTTTAGATCTCCAGATAACCTGGAAAAAATGTGGAGTGGTTGTTTAGTTAAACTACCAAACTTACCTCTTGGTTTAACCAGAGCTCTGTGGCTTCACTGACTGCTCCAGCCTCACTGCCTCTTACTCAAACACATTTTAATCATGACATTTCTTGTTTTACATGTGTGTCTCCCGCACTTGATTGATTGGAAGCTCCTTGAAAATAATCCTTGCATTGTGTAAGCTCCGTGTACTGAGAAAGGCCCCATGAATGAGAACTGAATTTAATTGAGTTGAGTTGAATTAAAATTATGAGAAGGAACCAAACCCTAGCCCTGGAAATGAGGGTGAGATGGAGTGAGTAGGGGGTACAGGTGGGGCTAAGAAGGAGAGGATAAAGTGTGTTAAATGTTAAGCTAAGTATTCAGCTTGTAAAGAGTAGCTGACGACATTTGATGTGTTTGAAAGGCATCTAGAAACAATATCCGTCATAGTTTTTCCTTGAGAGGAAAGGAATATGTCTGTTCCTTAGAAAACAGAACTTGGAATATCATTGCCCTCCTAGGAATTGAGAGCAATCAATACTAAATGCTGTTTCTTCCACTGTGGTGGATTGATTGTCCTGTATTTTGGTCACCTACTGTCAATACCTCATCCACAGTTAGGTTTGCAGTTTATTCAATGAATACATAAATATATACATTAATGAATGAATGAAAGAAGCCAAAAGGATTGAGAGTCAAGACCTTTGAGAGATGCAGGGCACTTAGTGAAGAACTTGCCCAATTCCTCATTTCACAAGTGAGGACACCAAACCTGGTAAAGACTTAGGGAGATCAAGCCATCATTTAAACACAAAGCTGGGCTCCAACAAAGGCCTTCACGCTTCTATCCAGAATTGTGCTTTTTCCACCAGCTGTACTGATAAATTACGAACAGTGCTTCTTTTTTTGGCTCATGGTTTCCTCCTGGCAGATTGGCAGACAAGAAAACTGGGGTGGTAGAGTCAGCAATCCATGGTTAAATCTCTACTTTGTTTTGAATGTCAACCTGGGTGTGTTTGTGTTTGCCTTTCCCCTCCCTAATTATCGAGCTGGATAACTGTTTGCCTACAGTGCCCGTTGGCCACCCACTGTCCAACAGATAAATCACAGAGAAGCCTGGCTCCATATGGAGTTGCCTGGAAAGTTTATACACATGAAAAGACAGTCTCCAGGTAACATCTCTCTGGCACTCTTGAGAAATGCCGTTCTGCGATTTGCCTATTTGCTTTAATCATCCCCAGCTTCACTTCCTAAGTGTCCAGGAATAAAAAAGCAGTGAATAAATAGGCTGTCTGCTTCTCAGAAGCTTTGTGGAGAGGCAGGAAATGCTGTTGACTTGACAGACACTCTCTTCTCATTAACTTTCGAATCATGCCAGCAGCCATGTGTCCCTGTAGCCAGTGATCAAAGCGCGATGATGGGCTGAACCAAGATGACCACCCTTCAGAATCATTCTCCCTCAGTGCTGTGAAAAACCACTGTCCAATATGCAGGTGGATAGGAATTAGGTAAGATTCTATGACAACAATCACGAAAATCTACACTGTCACTAATATGTATGATGGATTTTATTTTAAGGGCAATTTGCCTTCTTAGAACACCATGGTAGAAAATAATAATTGTTAACAGTAATTAATCACTTGTGTATGTGGCAGAAATTATGTTAAGCATCTTGCAATATATTATCTCATTTAATTCTCCAAACAATATGCTTAGGGAGGTACTGTTCTTAATCTCATTTTATAAATGAACTGAGAGGTTGAGTAACTTGTGAAGAACAGACAAGCTGGTAAAATATGGTGCTGGGATGTGAACCCAGGCATTGGGCCCTCGGTCCTGACCGTAAACCGTAATGTTTTGCCAGCAGTGGGGATGATTGTCCTATGAGTTCATATTAGTAGAGCACTTTCCAAATTGCAAAGTGCTTCCATGTACATTGTCTCCTCGGAGCCTCATAGCAATCCTCTAAGGTCAACAGGGAATTATTACTATCCTCATTTTATAGACACAGAGAGGTTCTAAGTGACTTTTCCAGCATGATCCAGTGGCATAACCAGACCCTGAGCCCAAGTCTTCTTTGATTTTTGTCCTGTTTCTACTATATCATGCTGACCCTGGGGTCCCCATGATAACTTATTCCGAATCAAAGCAAGTTCTTATAAAAGTGAAATTCAGTGGTGTTAAAGTGTCAATAAGATGAAGCTCAAATTAATAGGTAGGCCCAGCCACCTAACTATTCGCTTCTCTAGTTCTCGTCATCTAAACACCAGAGAGAAGGCTGATTCATATTTCTGTCTGGCCAAGACAACTGCTGAATTAAAGAACGAAAAGCAACAACACAACTCTAGGAGCTAATACAAGCCCTGACTCCTTTCTCTTGGCTGGAAGTATAAACTTTCACATGCCATTACCACTTCTCCCGTTTAAACTGTAGAATGTTTAATTTAGGAATATATTGTGTGGAGTTTTGTGGTACAATGTAAGTGATTAGATTATGAGATCACTGATAAGAGCTAGCAACCATGTATTTATATTTCTACAGAACAATAAATTCCTACAGCATTTACATTCCGTGTGCTGATCAGGATCCCAAACACATGGGATTATACATTTGACTATATTTGTTTTGAAAATGAGAATTTGAGAGATTAGCAATTGCTTATGAATCACCAAATTCCAAAGCAGGAAAGGATTATATTGGCAAAATTCTTTCCTTTGAGAAACAAAGGTCTGAAGTTCAAGTTAACAGCTGGTCTAAGGTCACATAGCTAATTAGCAAAAGAAGGGGAATTAGAACCCAGATTCCAGGTTTTCAATTTATAGTACTTCACTCTCCATGTGCTAGTCAGGAGTTGACAGAGAAAGCCATCTGCTGGTTGCTGTGATAGTGAATTTTCTAAGGGAGTGTTTCCTGAAGCGTTGTCAGTACCTGGGGAAAAGAGGGTCGATCAGCTTTTCCCTTTTATATCCAATGGGAATTGAAGTTCATCATCAGAATGCCTGAAGGAATGGGTCCAGTTTCTGTAATTCTTCCTGAGACTTGGGGGTCTTGACGTGAGACCACTAAGCTATTCTGCTTGGTCATCCAAAGCATGGATTCATGATAAGTATTGCCTCTCTTGGCACCCAGTACAAACTGACTTGATTTTGCCTGCCACCAAGCAAAAGTAAACTTCCCACTTCTCATTGCTGTGATTTTGGGGACTGCATGGATCTTACTTGGGCTTTCGGAGATCTGTTTCGTGCTGGTGTGAAGTGGGGACCGAGCTCTCTGAGCACCCAACACAAAGCAGTATTGAAATTGTCCCTTTCCATCGGCCCTCTCTGGGCTCTCACCATCTCCACCCTCACCAGCGGCTCCGCGCACACACACATTCAGATAGTCTCCTAGGACTCACTGTCTTCCCAGTTCTCTTTCTCTTTCTGCAAGTATCCACCCTGTTTTGGTAACCGTGGCAACAGGTGAAATACAATCCCAATATTTGCTTGCTGCCTCTGTCACCCAGCCCAGCACGCGCATCGCCGGCTCTTGTTTTTGTGTTTGTTTAACGTTCCCAAGCCTGAAGTCAGATGCATCTGGGCAAGGACGCCACGCACGGTCGGTCTGGTTTGGAACACCCCCTCTCACACAGTCTTCAGGCACGTCTTCTTTGTGTGTTTGTATACGTGTGCGCACGCGTGTCTCCTTGTCTGCTTTGGAACGTTGTACAAATAAGTTCAGCTTATGTTAGAATAGCCAAGCGGGAAAAAAAGGAATTTAACACAACTTGTTACAAGGAAGTTCTGCTTTGCAGAGATATATTTTGGTCTTTTTCTTGGAATTTATGTCGCTTACACTTTCCAAGATTTTTGCCAGCACCGCTAATAAGGAAAGTTTGCTTTGCACTTCGGGATGATGGTCTGCCTTGAGTTGGTTTTTTATGTGGCAGGTACAGCAGATTTGTCAGAAAACTTGTGCCTTGAGGGGGATGGAAGTGGGGGCATTGGGGAAGATAGAGGAGGGAGGCAGAGGTTTCCTGAAAGTGTGGGATTTTTCTTTTGTTAACAAAATAAAAGGGAGAATCCAATCTTCAAATCCAAAACTAACCAAGAATATATTTTTCCTGTTGGTATCCTTTGAAATGGTCTTTCTATCCCCTGTTTGTTTGAAAATCTAGCTGTACTATATAGTATTGTATATTTTATATATTTTATCTGCCTTAGTATAAGATGAATCATTAGGTTCTCAGAATCGGTGAGTCTCCACAGTAAAAATAAATACATCAAGTATTTTTATTTTGAAACGGTATTTGCAATCACCAGACAGAAGATGTGTTTAAGGAGGATGAGATTTTCATGCAACTGTGGCCTTGGATTCTAGAGATTAGAAGTGCAACCAGAGAGGCAAGGCAGTAACCTGATTTCAGTAGAGAGCCAGCATCTGAAGAATAAGAGGGAACAAGAAGAGCGCACTTGGGTAGAATTTCAGAGTCGGCAAGTGTTTCGCTTGCACCCTTTCCTGGAATGTGCTTCTCCCTTTTGGCACCTCCGCATGGAAATGTGCCCATGTTTCCAGGGTACCAGTCCTATGTCCCTCCCAGCCTCTCCTGCTTCACTCAGCTCCGCGCACCATGGTCACTCTCTGAAAGCCCCTCCCAGGAGGCTGGCATTTTTCTGAGGGCTTCTGGCTGCCTTGCCTCTCCTATCCTATTTCCTTCGCTTTGCAAACTGCACTCCTCCTTTTTTACAAGACTTAGCTCAAATGCACATCACATTTCCTGCAAAGTCTTCTCAACTTCCTCAGGTAGACAGGAGCCACGCCTTCTGCTGGGGTAGACTCCATTTGCACCTTGTTTATCTATTCCTTGTACAGGATTTATTACATGTCATCGTCTGTGTACCTGCCTCACTGCCAGCCTGTGAACTCCTTGAGAACAGAGGCCAATTTGATGCCATGTCCCAGGGCTGGCATCTTTCCTGCACGTTCTAGGTGCCCAGTAAACGTTTGTTGATAGAATGAAGGAAGGCAAGTCATAAACCAATTTAGATGGAGATGGTACTGTGACTTATTATGCCGTTCCACGCTTTGGGCTTTTTTTTTTTTTTTTTTTTTTTTTTAAAGCTCCAGGGATAAGGTAGGACTTAACTCAGATGATTGATTCACCAGTGGTAGAATTTCAGGACCCATGACAAGTGGGTGGGAGAGAGATATTTGAGCAGGTGAGAATCCTTCCCACAATTTCCCAAATCCCTGCATCGGTATCTGGGGGCTCTGCCAGCCACAGCCCAGTGCAGCTCTGCAGAGAAGCCCTGCATAAGACTTCTAGTTTATATCCTGCTTTTGAAAAATTTCACATGATGCTATGAGCATTTTCCCATATCACTAAATATCTTTTGAAAACATGTTAATAATTGTATAACTTATCCTATGGCTATTGCATAAAAATTTTCACTTTATTTCTATTTCTGGGTATTTAGATTTTCTCTACTAGAAATAACCTTTTGATTAGAAAAATAAATCAAACAAAAAACGGATCTGAAATTATTTAATTATATCTTTGATTATTTCCTTAGGATAGATTCCTAGAATTAGGATTACTAGGTCAAAGGGAATAAACATCTTAAAGACTTGGTATATGTACTACCAGATTTCTTAAAATTTATACTTATTTTCATTCCTCTCTGTAACATGGGAGGACATCTATCTTATAGCATTTTCAGAAGTATTAAACATTCTCATTTTAAAACAAAATCTTGGCCGGTTTTTGTTTGTATTTTGTACATTATGGTAATGTTACACATCTTTTTCTATATTTGTTGGCCACTTGATTTTCTTTTTTTGATACATTTCTATACTTTCATGCAATTTTTCTTCATTGGGATGAGTATTGGAATACAGGGAACAAATGATAGAGCAGGTTATCCTCCCTCTACTTCATTTTTCAAATTCTTAATAATTAGCTGGCTTTACTACCTTACTTTACGAATTATATTTTTGTTTCTAAAACTCAGTGCATGTCTGAAAATATATTTAGGAGTTCTTTGGTGTTTTGTTTTGTTTACATGTCTCTTTTGCTTGGATGCACAGTGTTTTGAGGGTTTAAAAAAATCTCCTTAAGCTTTCTGATTTTTATAGTTATTCAACTGACTTATTGCAAAAAATGTTGGCTTCCCTAGGAGTATGAATGTGGCTCTTCCACATTTTCTGTGCTTCTCTAACCAAGCCTTTGTTTATTTAAATATAAATCCAAGTATCTTAAATAAACTGGAGATATGTTTGTGTCTCTCACACTTATCTGAGGTAGATTATATGGATCCTGCTTTATCGCATTTATGAGAAATCAATCTCTGACCATTTTTATTTCACCAGCCATGATGGAAGTATACGGATTTATATTGATTGAACTTTATCATATTACTCGATGGTTAAATGTCACTGAATCCATTCTCAAGCAAGAAAGTTAAACTGAAAATATAAAATAGCTTAATTCCCATGGGGTGATATTAATGGAGTGTTACTTTAAGGCTGAGTGAGTCTTATGTTAACCAGACTGTAACCTCCTTACTAGTGCCTAGCCCCCCTCAGGGGAGGGATCTGACTACCTAGCACATAGTTGGCACAGAATGTCTCTTCATCAAATCAATGGATGTGAGTAACTATATAATAATATCAAACATGCATTCAGTGCTGATCATGGGCCATGTGACCATGTGATTTTCATGTTATGAAGATTAAGTGAGGAACGGCACATAAAGCACTGAGACTAGGCATTTACATGTATTCTCTTATTCCATCCTCACAACTACCTTATGAGGTCGGTATCCCTGGTTTTTGTTGTTGTTGTTTGTTTTATTGAAGTATAGTTGATTTACAGTGTCATGTTAGTTTCAGGTGTATAGCTCAGTGATTCAGATTAGATAGATAGATAGGTAGATCTACCTGTATTTATAGGCAGATTAGCTGATGTTCAGAGGACAGTGCCCAGGATCACTCAGCCAGCAAGTAGCAAACTGAAGATTTGAACCCTACTCTGAAATCTGACCCTTCCATGCTGGATCTCTGCTTTGGCAACCCCAAAACAATACGGTGACTGGATTCTAGTAGGGGTAGAAGCAGTGACAATTAATTGGCACGTATTTATTATTAGTGTCAGCTATGCACTAGGCTTCCTTTTTTCTTCTTCTTCTTTTTTTAAGCAGTAGACCCCTGACATTCCTGAGAGTTTTGCCTGGCATTGCTGGGAATCCCCAAACCCATGCAGGTAGCACATCACATCCCTGTACCCAGGACAATAGGCAGAGAAAACCACATTGCAGTCCTGACCCTGGATGGAGGGCCAGACTGACAGTATTCCTGCCCAGAACTGTGTAGCAAATGTAGTTTAAATCTGCTCCCCAGCGAAAGTTCAAATTACTATAGGTCCTGGAATTTGAGGGTTATTTTTTAGTACTTGAAACCTTGAATGTTAAATTGGAAAATACCAAGTCTCTGTGCCTTTAACGATAATGTTAATAATGACTGATAGCTCATATTTTAAGATATGTAGAACATTTTCCCGCCTTTCACACAGATGATCAAGCTAGCCTTTTATGGGAGCCACAGCTCTCAACTAGAATTAAGAATAAGATGAGTTTGCTTTTTGTTTTTCTTTGAGAAGTAGAATGAACCATTGGTTGAGAACAAAGACCCTACAATCAGACTGCCTGGCTTCAAATCCTAGCTGCCGGACCTGATTGCTTAACCTCTCTGTTCCTCGTTTTCTCATCTGTAAAATGGGGATAATGGTAGAGCCTCACTTATAGAGTTATTTTCAGGATTACATGAGGTGATACAGGGACATCATCTGATACAGTACCTGAGACACAGTAATTTCTCTTTCTCTTTATGTATTATCTTCTTTCCTTTCCCCTCCTACTTCAAAGGTTACTTCTCTTTCTTTTATTGGTTTAATTCATGATTTTTAAAACATACTTGTACAAAGTTCTCTTAGAAGAGAAAACTGAGACTAAGAGAGATTAAGTACCTTACCTTTGATCATTCAGCAAAGCTGTGGTAAACTCAGTTCTAGAATTCAACTCCCAGTTTTGATTAATGCACTAAATTACTCTGCTCCTTATAGGGACTTAGATATGAAAACCCCTGGGAGTTACACAGCTGTTGCTTTGAATTCACCAATTAATTGAAATATGTAAGAATAAAAATGACTTTAAAAAATGTTTAAAATAGTTAAAAGCTTATTTTAGAAAGCAGAGCTCAGTGCAGCATATTTTAGAATCTCAAACACATGTTCTTGTTTTATGGTTTGTCAGTCCACAAACATATGAATATGAAAACATTTTATAACATTGAATATTTTAATGTTAAAATATTAGGGCTAAAATTACACAAAAGATGAAAGGCTCACCAAGAAATATATATTAAATTCCACTGCCTAAAATAGGCTTTCACTATGTCTGTACAAATTACTTGAAATTATACAAATATTTGGAATATGTCTAGCCGCGAGGCTCAGCTATGTACCCTCAAATGACATGAGCGGTGCTATGCCAACTTTTGGCATTTATTGGTTTTCCGAGACACCTAGGATCATTATTGGTTTGAATGAGAACTTCCCTTATGCTCTGCAAGTGGGTTTGGAAGAAATGCTAGTGAAGGAGAACTTCCCAGTCCCTTGGATGGAGTGGTTGAGTCTCTAGGACATAGTTAAGAAGGCTCTTTGCCAGCATACCCTTTGGAACAACCATACCCGTGATAACAGAGTGTGAAGACCTGATTATTTTCAAATCTGATGAATGAGTCCAGCTGTTCTGTAGACTGGTATGGGGTATGTGAGAACATGGGATCACAGCAAAAGCATGTTTATCTCACTTCATCATTGCAGTGAATTTTATCTCCTGGGAATTTTCTTAAAGAGCAAGTCTGGACAGTCATGGCTTAATGACCAGGAGCTCTGCAAGCTAGTCGTTCCTCAGTTCCAGTTATGCAGAAGACAGGGCCTGCATTTGTAAGGAAAGATAAGCTAAAGAGCTGTGCATGTTCCTTAGACAGAGATAATTTGTCACATCATCACCATTAATCTCTTAGTTCCCAGCTCACTTGGTTCCAAGATATCTGCTTTGTAGATTTATTATATATGTAGAAATGTCTCTACCAGTCCACTGAACCATCAGTTCCTTTTTTCATCCTTTCATTGAAAAAAATATCGAGCCCCTCCAAAATGCCAATATTATACTTGGTCTTTGGGAATAAAACTATGAATAAGACATAATTCAAGCCTATAGGAACTTACAGTCCAATGGAGGAATCAGGTAAACATACAGACAACCAAGTATATTGTGATAAAGGTTATGATAAAGTCAAGTGCAGAGTGTGTGTCAAATCCACCTTCACGGTGATGGCACGAAGACCTCCAGAGTGGCTCTCCGGGAAGACCTCTTGGATGAGTCAAGCTCCTATGCTCTTCAGCACAGTGGCCACTAGCCACATGTGGCTACTTAAATTTTAAATTCATTAAAATATAATAAAATTTAAAACTCCAGTTCTCAGTTTCACTAGCTGCATTTTAATGTTCAGTAGCCACATGTGGCCAGTGACTACCATATTGGACAGCACAGATAAGGAGCATTTCCATCATCACAGAAATTTCGATCCAACAGCACTGGTCTAAGCAGATCGAAAGGGTGAGAAGGAAGGGTTTCCCAGGGGGAATAAATAGAGTGACCAGAAGCCTGGAGATACTAGAGAAGAGATAGCGTAGGAAGTTAGCTAAAAAAAAAAAGAAAAATTTAAAACATGCATGTATGTATATATGTATGTATGTATGTATGTATTCATTCAAGAAGCATGTATTGTTTATGCTACAGTTACGGATTTTGCAAAGACACAATGCCAGCCTCTAAATAACCTGTATATATTGAGCAAGGTTGGGGGAGGGGTCATAAAAAATTACCAAAACCTGTATTTGAGTTCAAAAGAGAGACTGATTATTGGGGGTCAGGAAGGAGACTTGAAGGGTCAGACCAGTTCAGTCTTCATGAAGTTACTGCTTTTGATCTGGGTCTTGAAGAGCTGTTAGGATTCAGACAGGGAGGTAGAGTTAAATTCCTTACCTTGGTTAAAAAAACATTCGAGTTTCTTCCAGCGTTAGGGTTCCAGCAAGCAGCTGAGAAGCTGAGGACTCTCCCCACCGGCATATTCATTAATGTCTTTCTCGTAAGACTGCCGTTTGTACAATGGGGAGCTTATTCGGCTGTGCCAACTTACACGGAATAGTCCCCCTTCTAAATGGTGTTAGCATGGATTAGTTTAGGGAAGCTTGAGCCAGATCTTGTTTGCAGTAGGTGGCTGAAAAAAGAACTTGGGGAGGGAGGTATTAAGGATTATGCAAATCGCTGGCTGATATGTAGGCTGGCAACTGGAGACTTCTGTAAAAGCAGCTTTTATATGCCACTAGTTGAGGGAACTTGGAAGCAGTTCTAGGCATGTTATGGGCAGATGACTTAGGCAGATCCAATGAAAATAACAGTAAACAACCATGTATGTATATAAATTTTATTCTCTGAATTGTACAATCAGGTCTCATAAAACTCACCCCTGGCCACTTATTCCCTAAAGTTAGAGACAGTGAGCACTTCCCTTTTCTGTTTGGTATTTTTCCTCTGCTGGGAGTGTCTACAAAGTGCAATTGAGTTCTTGCTTATCGAAAAAGCCGCTTGGCCTTCCATTTCTATGTGATGTACTTTGTTGTTTGGGAAACACTGGTCACAGAAATCTGTTTGAAGGAAGAGAAGGATTCGAGGGACCAACAGAGAAAGGTCTCCTTAACAAAAACTATTCTAAAGTGTGCTTTATACTCACGTGGAGATCAGGTCTTTAGGAATTGTGTAAAATGGTGAACAAGATAAAGGGAAAAACAGTTTTGTTGCAGATCCCTATTTAAAATCTCCTTCCTTTTTTATTCTTTTTCAGTAGAAAACCATTTCATACGTCTAACTCTTAAGAAAACAAAAAGGTAATTGCAAAGATGGCATGAATGGTTTGGGAGAAAAGGAGAATTTTTTTTTCCCGTTATCACTTGGCAAGTAATTTCTAAAGTTTACTTAAATGTAGTTTGATATTTATTCAAGCAAATGAAACTTAAAAGGACAATATTCTCTCTGGATTTTAGGCTTTGAGCTTCTCAAGACCAAGAACACACTATGAACACATTACCTGGCCACCCAGTGGATTTTCTACACACTTGTTAAATTAACAGATTTCTACTTGACTGAAGGTTGTTGAGTTACCAGAAGTTCTGTGGGGTGGGGCACATTTCAAAAGGCTTGTAGTGCTGCCTTTGGAACTCCAAGGTGGATCTTCTGCAAGCAGTTCTTCTGCCTTTAAGGCAGGCCTGACTCTCACACAGGACTGGTGTTCCCCAAATGTGTTTAAAAGTCGGTCATTCAGAACTCAAAACAATTTTTTTCACAAGAAATGTCAGAGATGGTTACTTTCCCAGGGCTGCCCACAAAAGCCTTTTATTCCGTAATGTAGCTAAAAGAGTCTGTCTACACGTGTTGAGAGAAGAATGGAGTAGTATAAATAGGACTCCCCTCCCACCATCACTGGAGACCGTGCTTTTTAGTTGCTGTAGGGGCAGCCACCTGGGCTTTACTGAGAAGGAAAGGAAACACGTTTCTCTCTGAGGGGAGCATATCCCTGGAGTCGTCCCTGGTACGGGCTCTTGTAGAGTGAACCTCTACAAAGTCAAGATGTATTACTTTTTTAAAAAGACAACTCAGTACCTCCAGAATGAAGTGTGTTTTGAACTTTCTTTTCTTTTATTACTGTGAGCTCCATTATGGCTATTTCACACCATTACTGGATTTAGAAACCAGAGGAATGATGAGCATACACTGAAGAAATCAATGTCCCTAGGATTCGTCATTAGCAAAGACAGGCGTCTCATACTGGCTTAAGATATCGACATTTTCATAGCCCTTAAAAATAGCCACAGTGCACTGTTCTCACATTCGATTGATATATTGTGACTTTTTGATGTCGGAGCAATTGATTGATTCTTTTTAGCACCAAAACCAAAGACAGGAGTGATGGAGATGACCTAGAGGAAGATTAAGTCTTGCCCTGCCAGGGCTGAATTAATTGAAGCGATTCTATATGCTTTACTTCATCTTAGACAACAAGCCCTTCATCTCCTCCTCATCGTTAATAACACTACCATTTTCTAACATTTTTGTCCACCCAGAAATTATATCTATGAGTTCTTAAAACATAAATTACTACCCTGCCAACCGTTATTCACCTATAATGATACACTTGCAAAATTTTCAACCAGTATCACAGACTATTGCTTTTTCCTGCTTTGCTTTCACTATCTGAGAGTTGAGACTTGGATGAAAGTTTAGACCCTAAAAGGCTATGGCTAGTTGTCCGTAGTGATCAAGGCTATTTTTGAAAGAAGAAACAAAACAAAACAAAACTGGACAGTAGAACACTTAGGAAACAGTTTCTCTATTGGTTCGTTGAGCTGCCATAACAAAGTACCATAGACTGGATAACCTAAACAACAGAAATGTGTTGTCTCTCAGTTCTGGAGGGTAGAAGTCCAGGATCAAGGTGTCAGGAGGGTTGCTTCCTCTGGAGGGATGTGAAAGAAGGCTCTGTTCCAGGCCTTTCTCCTAGGTGGCCACCTTCTCCCTGTGTCTTCACATGGCTTTCCTCTGTGTGTCTTTGTCCTAATCTCCTCTATTTATAAGGAAGGACATCAGTCATATTAGATTAGAGTCCTATTAGAATAGGACTTCATTTTACCTTAATTACCTCTTTAAAGGCCCTATCTCCAAATATAGTCACATTCAGAGGTACTGGGGGTTCGGACTTCAATGTATGTATTGTCAGGGGGAGCACAATTCAGCCCATATCAATTTCCAGAAGTAAACTGAAGATTACTTAAATCTCAGACTCTTAAAACAAAACCCTGACCAGGACCCTGTGATCGGCCTTTGCAAAATCAAATCTCAAATTCTGACAGAACTTTGGTGGGAACCTATAAAGCCCCGCAGTGTCGAGTTGGTCTCTCCGATTAAGAGCTCTCCCTCAGTAAACATAGAAGCTTGCAGATTGGTCCACTTCTGAAGCTTAGCTTCAGGGCTGGGTTAGGGTGATGGAACAAGAGAGGTGCCCAGGGTACAAATTTAAGAAAGCACTCACTCTTAGAGTTGTGCAAATGATGACTTTGCACTGATGCATTTGCACAACCATGATAGTGAATATCCCCTTAAGAGTTGTGCCCTGGGTACCTCTCTTGCTCACCCTAGTCCCAGTGCTTCTTCGGAGGAAGGAGAAAGCTGTCCCTATGTCACATTCACATGGCTCTTTCAACTACATCCTGGCAAACATCTAGTGTTTAAGTGTTCTCAGAAGTAACTGAAAGTGTGATTAACAGAGGTCGGGGGAGGCAATATGGGTCCTGAGTCCTCAGCTGGTTGTTAGTGACAGCCACTGAACCAGGGATAGCTTTTGAGGTCCCTGTGCCGTATCTCCACATTCATGACCCAGTGGCAGACTTGCTCTTGTTTGGCCATATTCTCAGCCATGTACTCAATGGCCTAGAGAACAGCATGGAATTTGGGAAGTGGGTCATTGCCCCTTTGCCTGAGTCTATGCCCAGCTTAGAATGTGCTGAGATTTTGGGTGCTGTGTCAGTGCCCTGGCCCCATCTGAAGTGCCAGGCTGTGTTCTGAGAGCTGAGAAGAAGCAGAGGCACCCTCACCTCTGCCCATGGCTGTTGCCTCTGCCATGAACTTGAGAAACCTATCTGCCATGGCAGAGCAGAGCCCTGTGGCCCAGAGCAGATGTGGCCACGTTGGCTTGGAGCTGTCTAGACAGGGGAGAATTTTCCTTCTTACCCGCTTCAGTGATGGATCTGACCACTGAAGCAATGCAGATGTTCTCCTTCGAGAAGAGGCGTGATTAGCGAGGCAGTGAATGCTGCTGTTTTCTAAGAGACCAGCAAGGACAGCTCAGTCCAGGATTAACATTTTCATGCTACCCAGGACCCTCTGGCTCCCCTCTTTTGCCGAAGAACCTGTACTTCCTTTTAGAGCCTGCGGGAGTACTCCTATAGAAAACCCAGCTTCATGCTAGCTCAGTGCCTTGATGTGAATTTGTAGAGCCTGACTAAATATCTCCTTGTTCTGAGAGGAAAATAAAAACTATCTCTACCCTTCCATCTAACTATTAAAAATGCACTGTAGAATTTCCTTTACAAGTTGGTCTCTAAGGAGATGCAAAGCTAATTTTCCAACAGGCCCCGTCTATTTTAGTGTCACATTAAAGTTTCACCAATTATATTAGTGATAATAAATTCTCTAGCGACACGAAGGGAAAGAAATTTCAGTACAAGGGCAGTCTGCCTGTAACTTTCTCATTCTGTCCTGCCATGTGGAGCAGCAAGAAAAAGTAGGTTCAGCATGGCAACCATCTGTAGCAGACCATTTTAACACCATGAAGGCTACTTGAATTGTGTCTTGGGGTAAATTATCTTATCCAAGACATTGCTGCTCAAAGTGGGGTTTCTGAACCCACAGCATTAGCATCACCTGGGCGCTGGTTGGAGTTGCAGGATCTCGGACCCCACCTTGGACTTACTAAATGCAAACCTGCATTTTAAAAAGATGGTCAGGTGGCTCAGAGGCATATGAAGGTGAGGAGAACTGATTTAGGAACTATTGAACCTGAGGAGATTCTGGCCCAAGACAGGAATATTTTGAAGTATCCACTTTACCCAAAAGCTGCTAATTAACTTTAGCAGTTCTGTTACAGAAGATGGTTTTTTCCTGTCGAGTCCTTTTGTAGTTGGTCCCTGACTTATCCAATCTTCATAAGGCCCCTTCAGTTTCTAATGAAGCTTAATTGATTAGCTCTATTTGTGAAAAGCTCAGGCCCTAGTAAGTACATGCCCCCACTGGGTACACAACTAAATAGTTTATGAGGTAATTCGTATTTTAATGTCTTTCCTAATGAGTCCTTTCAGTAATGAAATCCCCTGAGAAAATGTTACTGGTTTACAGACATTTCTTAGGATTCTACAGAGGGGAGACTGATGGAGCTAGAAATTTTAGGCTCCAGTGTAGAAAATAGTTTCAGTTCAAAACAGGTCTGATTTTTTTTTTTTCTCAAAAAATTTTATACCTTCTTTTTCATACCTTATTTTATAAAGTTTTTTATACTTTATTTTCTAAGCTCCTTCCTTCTCCATCATTTTCCGTATTAGAAATAAGATTTTCTTTCCTGAGGCAGTTCTGGAACTCCTTACTTCTGCTGTAAATAAATAATATGAGGGCCGCCAATGTGTATCGTCTTATATGGACAAGAAGGATAGATGGAGAGGAAGAGAAAAAGGGACACACACACGCACACACACACACATACACATGCACATACACAAGCGCACGCACATAAGCACCTGGTCGGTGATTTGATGGTCTTTCATTGTATTTTAAATATTCTCAGCAGCATCATTTCTGTAATAGACGGTGAGTGCATCAATCATTACTCATTAAGGCTAAAGCCAAAATGAATCCCATAATGAGAAAGAAGCATTTAGAACTGCAAAGTGGCTGAACAACAAGACAGTTATCTGCAGCGTGGCAGAATTCTATCCAAAGAGAGGTACAGCCAATTCCCTTTACGTGAGGGAGGCAGCAATGTCGTACAGGTTTGCTGGCAGCTGTGTAGAACCTGTCATGGTGAAGGGACTCACCTTCCTGTTTCCATGGCAGAGCAGAGAGAAGACACACGCACTCTTAAACCCTAACTTGAAGCCAGATACCCAGGCAAGGAGGACCAGTCCCAGCGCATTTTTTCCAGTTTCATCCTCTGAGGAAGGTTCAGGCATGTTCTGGGCTAGCCTGCTGACATGACACCTGTGGCCTGTCCTGTAAATGATGGAGAGGCAAAGCTTGGCCCTACTTGGCTTGACACAAAGATCAAAGCCTCCCAGCCTGTACTGGATGATGAAAAACAGCCTTTGTTTACCAGTTTTGCCCTTTCATTTGTTAATAGCCCCCCTTCCTGAGGGAACAAGCTTTCTTACCTGGATCCAGGAAATGGAGAAGATCCTGAAAGGTGTGGGGAAGGCCCTTCTATAATCACTGTTCAGGGTGGTGTGGTGATGTCTGTTCCTCTAGGAGAAAAGCCAGCACAATATGACAGGGTCAGTGGATGTATTCCAATTGGGCCTGTGGCCATGTGGCTGGCTTTGGTTGATGGTTTGTTACCTGATGGCGTTGGATAAGCAGGATAAAAAATAATGACTTAATAGGCCATGTTTTAATAACATGGCTATAGGTCACTTGGAACAGGAACAGTGAAGAGCTGAAGCGGAGTGTTTTGTTTTCCTACAGCCTGGACGGCCTTCATGGTAGTCTAAGCAAGTCCAAGTCTATATAAGCCACATTTAGTGGTAAATCCCTAGAGCTGTGGGTATCTTGGGTTTTTATGAATGAGGCAAGCAAGTAGATGTGTAGGACCCCTTTGAAATCCAAGTTAGAACTCTGGTTGTCATCATGTGAAAGAACAATGTGTAGGTTAGGGGAAATCTCTTTACTTGAAGCCAGAGTTGGTGATTTTCAGGGCAGAGACTGCATTCTGAGCATGACCCTATTGCAACGAGAGAACATGCATCCCAGCCAAAGAGGATGAGTTACTAGGGCTCAATGTTGTGAAACAAGAAGAATCCCAGAGTTCTGAGAAGACTCTCCAAACGCCCTGAGCAGGCTTTGTGGAGGCTACTTTGTTCTTGAGAAGTGAGACTTCATTATCTATGGAACAAATGAAGCTAGAACTTGGCATTGGAGGATACTGCTGAGCAAGGAAGCCTCTATACTTGACTTACTACGCAGGGAGGAAAAGAAGCCTGCCTGTGCACTGGCGTGCAGTTAGGATTTTAGAATGGCTTGTAGGTCTTGGTCCTCCAGACAGTGGGCTTGTGAGATGCTGCCTGGAAAGGAACAAAATGAAAGAGGGGAAGAAAAGCTCAATGCAGTTTTTCTTCCAGTGACACAGCTGCTTTTGTGCAGAGACAAAGAAAGCAACAAGAGAGCAGGAGGCTATGAGTTAAAAAAAATTTTTTTTATTTAGCAATCAAAGAGGATGTAGTGCTTTTGAAAGTTCATGCTTCTACTAGAGCTACCTTGAGCCAGTTGTACCTATCTGTGAGGAAGAAAATAGCAAGGGGGAATTTGTGAGCAGAATTCAAGCCTGGCCGTATAAGGCACATACTCTAGCCCCCTATTCTCTAGGTATTTCAGCATCTGTGAGAGCCAAGGCCTCAACACAGAGTGGTAATTTCAGCAACTTCTCTGAACACCGTTCTGGGTGAGTCAAGTCAGCTCCTTCCCATTTACTTATGAGTTAATTGGCATTTAAACTCAAGGCTCCAGGCCAGTGATTTATTTTAATAATAAGTTAGCCCCATGGCAGGCCCATGACTTCATGACTGCAGCAGTGGAGAAAGGGCACACCGCCCTGATGGATGTCTCAGTGCTGCATGTGGCTGATTTACAAGGTGCTCCTCTGATCTGAGTCACTCTTGCCTCCTCTGCTTCAAGCCCCATTGGGTGGCACCCAGCTATTGGAGAGTCTACCTGCTTAAAGGGACAGTGAAAAGAAGTGGATTGAATACAAGTAATTGGGAGGAAATTATCCTTGAATAAGAAATCATCAGACACTACAAATTGTGAGGGCAGCTGGTACACTGGCCAAATCCAATCAGTTTCCATATGTTCATTGTATGTTGCTTTTGTGAAGACAAAAGACCATAGATGCTGGTATTAACTCAGACTTTAAATTATTGTTTTGAGTTCTATCAAATGTCATCTGCATTTTATAGGTCTCATTACAACAATGCTCGTAGTGATGGAATCAGCTGATTTTTCAAAGCAGTCTTTAAGGTTATTTCATGTTTATTAGGTTGCTAGGGGTACCTAATACATCAGTATGAGTAGAAGAAGTGTTTAATGCAGTTGCCAGACTTTTGTGCAAGATAAATAGTTTTACATGTCTCAGAAGTAGAATCCAGTTGGCCAAGAAGTTGGCTAAGAACTGAAATTTGACATCATTCTTGGCAACTCACCTTTTTTTTAATGTGTATAATATAAAAAAGTACACTATATCTTTTCTAGATATAATACTAGACCCAAAATGTAACCTTTAATAATAAATCTATATATGCAAACGATCAGGTATTTTTCCTAATTCTTGGTCATCGTAATAGACAGCATTTCAAATGGAATAAACTTTTTTCTTTTTTTCCCTTAGTATTCTTAAAATGAGAGCATGTGTAGTACACATGTATGTTACAAAGCACAGATGATATAACAAATACCTGTGAATGTACCGCCCGGCCCCAGAACTACATCACCAGTCGTTTCTAACTACCTGTGTGCTCTTCCACAGCCCATTCTCCTACCTCACCCTAGGTCACCACTATCCTGAGATTTGTGCTAATCATTCCTTAGCATCTAAAATGTAGTTTTATCATGCATTTGTGAGTTTCTTAGCAATAGTATTATTTAATTTTGCTTATCTTTAAGCTTTATATGGAATGGTTCTTGTATGGAGTTATCTGGACTTGCTTTTTCATTTAACAGGACAAATTTCCGATAAGAGAACTCATGAATATCATTTTAAAGAATTGGTTGGCTGTATATTAAACATTTTAAACTCATATCATAGGCATCTGATATACAAGAAATATAAGAAATACATTTTAAGCCTTAATGTGAGCTATGTAATTCTCCCCTATCAGAGTTAGAGACGCTTACAGTTTCCATACTTATTATATTTTAATTAGTAAAAGATGATTAAAACATATGAATTAAGCCTTATTTTGATGTTTCTGCAATGTGGTAATTAAACCCAGAGAAGATATATTTTCCATGATATACCTAATTAGCATGTAATAATTATCAAATTAAATACTCATTTTAAATATGGAATTGAAATGTCATGAGTTGAAATCTAATTTTTTGGAATGAATTTATCAGGTAATGAAATTTCAGGCTTCCATCAGCTTTCAGGATTGTGCTAAACATAGGCCTCATTATCCCTATGGAATCTTTCAATTATCTATCTGGTTGAATACAGATTCTGAAAAATTTTAAGGGCGGAAATAGAATAGTTGATAATCTCATCAAGGATTAAATGGCACACCCCTGGTTGAAATGTTTTGGTTTAGATTCTCTAGACTTTTCCTAAATATCAAGGCAATTTTTTTCCTTCCGCATTAGCCAACAAAGGAAACAATTTGGCTGCCCACAAGCCTGGGAAGTATCAGGTAGCACAAGCAGACTGTGCATGGGGCAGTGAGGATGGAGTGGAGGGGAGAGATGCGCCTTCTTCTCTTATGTGTATTTGTTTACTAAGATGACGTTCTCAGCATTCTAAGAAAGGCACGACTCTGAAGGGATGGCCACATCCCTTGGTATTAGGTATGTTATAGAATAGCATCTCTTAAAATATTTTCCACTGGAAAACATGTATTTTTCTTAACCTCCTTACTATTTCTGACCAAAAAATGAGATTCCTTTCAGCAACGAATAAAGAATAAATATAACATGTACTCAGGTTTCCATAAAAATGGGTTAAATTAGCCATTTCAGAATGGAGGGTGATTTTTCTACTCAGTCATGGAGTTACTTATGGTTTGCAAATATCTGGGAGGATCCAGTGCCTTCCAGATAGGACTTGCCTTTTTATGTGAAATTTGTGTGTTATAGGTGCATTTTGTTTTTTTCTTTTTATTATTAATGTAATTAAAACATTTTTTTTTACTTTTCATTTTGAAATAATTTTAAACTTACAGAAAATTTGCAAAAATATACAGAGAGTTCCCATATACCCTTCATCAAACTTTCCCTAATGTTAACATCTTCTATAACCATAGAATAATTATCAAAACCAGGAAATTAACATTGGTGCAATGCTGTTAGCTAAACTACAGACTTTATTCATATTTTACCTTACCCCCCCGCAGTGTCTTGTTTCTGTTCTGGCCCCCAACTGAGGATCTCACACTGCATTTATTTGTCATGTCTCCTTGGTCTCTCTAATCTGTGAGTTTCTCAGTCGATCCTCAGTCTTTCATGAACTTGATATTTTTAAGAGTCAGTTACTTTATAGAATGTCCCCCAGTGTGTGTTTGTCTGAGGTTTTCTCCTGATTATTGGGGTTAAGTATGTTTTAGAAGAACACCTCAGAGGTGATGCTGTGTCCTTTTCAGTGTATCATGTCAGGGGTACATCATGATGATAAATCTTATTACTGGTGGTATTAACTTTGATCATTTGGTTAAGGTGGTCTCTGTCAGGTTTCTCCACCATAAAGTTACTATCTTTCCCTTTGCAATTAATAAGTATCTCAGGAGAATATTTTGAGACTAAGGTACTCCTTGTTTTGAGGAAGATCTTCACATAGAAATCTGAATTTGTGAAGTAAATGCTGTTGTAATTTCCAGCATTAACAAAGGATCCTACATTTTCCCAAAGGATTCACCCCAAGATTTCATTTTAAATAGCAAGCTCAGTTCTAATACATTTAAAATATGGCTCATCTAATAAGCGGGGAATTATACAACTCTTTGAGGCAATGTCTACTACAGTGTCTTCTTTTACGATAACATATGTCTTCTCCAATAATGCACGAATATATTCTCATCCTCTTATATGATTAGAAAAATAAGTAGAATTTCTCATACCTGGCAGGTCATTGAAAGAAGAAACTAGAGTTTATCTTCCACTCTTTGTTCGTTGCTGAAAGGAATCTTTTTTTTTTTTATTGTCAGAAATAGTAAGGAGGTTAAGAAAAATACATGTTTTCCAGTGGAAAATGTTTTAAGAGATGCTGCTGTTCTATAACATACCTAATACTAAAGTAGATCGGCTAAGAGGATATCAATTATATGCCACACATAATGATTCTATTCCCTGGAAAACAAATTGACAAGCTATACCAAGACCTTTGAGGTTTTAGTTAGCCTTGAAATTGTCTGTATACTTCAGTTCCACCTAAAAGAATCAATTCAACAAAATAATTGCAGAACTAGGCAGAGGATCTTCACTGCAGGGCTGTAGAAGTGGTTGGGTAAACAATGAGGAAACAATGTAATGCTGTGGAACAATTAAAATCATATTTTCAAAAAACAATGTCAGGAGAAAATGCTCTGGTGATCACAGTAATATACTATGTGGAAAAATAAAAATAATACTGTCTATACAATATGTCCCTAATCTCTCTCTCTCTCTCTCCCTCTCTCTCTCTCTCTCTCCCTCTCTCTCTCTCTCTCTCTCTCTCTCCCTCTCTCTCTCTCTCTCTCTCTCTCTCACACACACACACACACACACACACACACACAGAAACACACACACACACACAGAAACACACACACACACACACACACACACACACACACACACACACACACACACACACACACACACACACACACACACACACACACACACACACACACACACACACACACACACACACACACACCCCTACCTGGTAGGAATATATCAGAAAGTTATCTTCAGATGTTAGAAGATGAGTGATATTTATTTTCTTCTTTATGCTTGTTTTTCAACTCTTCTACTCTAGGTTTCTTTTATTAAAAGAAAAAAATATTTTTGAGAAATTAAAATTAGCAGTAATTCCACAGGTGCCTTTTGGGGAACTGGATTCTTTGAAACCTCTTTCCAAGTCCTCTTTTCAGCTCTATGTAGATTACAACTTTGAAAGCAACTAAATGCAGTTTCTGAGCTTATTCTAAATATTTGTTTGTATGCATATGCACACACACACATTCAGATAGTCATAATGAACTTCTTGGTTAAATAAAATGAATAAAAGTTTAAAAATTATATCTGTATTTCAAGAAGAGGTTTCAATGTCTATATTTTCTATGGTTGACTTTCTAACAATAAACAGAAAATCTGTGGGATCTAAGGACTGTGATACAAGAAAGGATGAAAGAAGGGTAACCCTACAAGGGAATATAGTTCCCCCTGGCAAAACTAAAGGTGGAGGGGGTGCTGGGTTTTTTTTCTACTATTTTTTTTCAAGCTTAGTCTTTAAAATTAAACTTATTAAAAAAAACCACCCTATTTCAACCCCATCAAATTGCAGAAAGCCAAATATCTAGCTTTCATTTTTAATCAAACAGGCTAAATATTCATGTTTATGTGACTAAATGAAACTTTTGTATGCAGTGTTTCACTCCATCTGCATGAATAGTAGCATTGTGGCAGGGTGAGGTCACTGCAGAAGGGAAAGTGAGGTAAGAACACAGCTGAGTCTACAGGCTTTTCTGCTGCAGGGCGCACCAGCTCCTTCTTAAAGCCATAGAACTGCCATTCTCACACCAAAGGCCCTCAGTTTGTTTGCCCTGGGCTGCAGCAGGGCTTGTCTGTGTGCAGGGATGCGCTGTGTGTCATGAATAATTCAAGTGTTCCAAGAGAGAACCAGAGGTGCAAGGAGTAGCCTGTGGCCAGAACCGCAGTCGTGTATAGTTTCTGTCCTCTGAACATCCATTTTGGCCACCTGCTCTCAAGGGAAAAGATGGTCCCATCCGTTTCCTGCTGCTCACTCACAAGACCCAGGAGGGATCTCTGCTGTAGTGATGCGATCCCACGGTGGCGTGTTGCCCTCCCCGGCAGCGGCAGGCTGACATCTCAGAGCTAAGTCACCAAAAGATTGGCTAAAGATGAGTGTCTGTACATATTTTACTTACAGTTCCTACTAACTTAGAGGAAGAAGTCGGTTGCCAAGAGCACGCTGGCAAGCAGCCCTTTGCCAACACCATCTTATTAGAGCTGTGAGAACTTGAAAAAAAAAAACACTCCTTTTTTCCGCCCCGCAACAAGCTCTCCAAGATTTTTACCTCTTGCTTTATAATGGAGAGGAATCCTTTACTCTCCGCTTGGCATCAAGCAGCATCCAATTTAAAATATGGATACCAAGCCTTTGCTTGTATCTGCCTTGGTAGGTGCCACGATACGAAGAATAACAGCTTTTTTAAGCTTTTTTTTTTTTTTTTAATTTGACCTTGGTGTGAAATACATTTTTTTCTTTTTTTTAAATTAAGGGTACTTTAATTTATTTATTTATTTTTGTCTGTGTTGGGTCTTCGTTTCTGTGCGAGGGCTTTCTCTAGTTGTGGCAAGCGGGGGCCACTCTTCATCGCGGTGCGCGGGCCTCTCACTATCGCGGCCTCTCTTGTTGCAGAGTACAGGCTCCAGACGCGCAGGCTCAGTAGCTGTGGCCCACGGGCCCAGTCGCTCCGCGGCATGTGGGATCCTCCCAGACCAGGTCCCGAACCCATGTCCCCCGCATTAGCAGGCAGACTCTCAACCACTGCGCCACCAGGGAAGCCCGAATAACACCTTTTAAAAGCTCTCCAGGAGAACTCCCTCACCTGAGATCCAACCCCCATCACCTAAAAAGGTAGACCACTCTGAACCGAAACTGTAAGAATGTAAGGTTGATTCTTTAAAATTACCACGTTCCATAGATTGCATCCAGGATTCAGTATTGAGGATAAATGAAAGCTTAAGGTTAACCAGGTTAGGCAATCTGACGGTTACAAGATCCATGCCCCTGAGAAGGTTATAGCCCCACGGAAGTAGGGGAGCAGGAAGTTAAACAATGCAAGGCAGTTTGTGACCAATGTGCCATAGGCATGCGATCAGGAGGAAGTACTATAGAAATTCAGGGAAGGAAAATGTGCTTCTGGACTTGGTGGACTTCGAGAGAAGACCTGGTCAGGCAATGAACAGGGCACTGAAGGGGGAACAGGCTTAGGCTTTTCCGGTTGAGAAAACCAGTATGAAGAGAGGGGTGGTGATGTCTTATTTGTAACAGCTGCTCAAGATAGGATATACGTATATGTATAACTGAACCACTTTGCTGTACACCTGAAACTAGCACAACATTGTAAATCAACTATACCCCAATATAAAATAAAAATTAAATTTAAGGAAAAGATACAAATTCTCGAATAGATGAATCAGCTGACAGCTGACCAACTCTGTGTACCGGGATGGGCAGTAAGTAGACCTGTTGAGCTGAGAGGTTGCTCTGTCTGAGAGACATGGGGAGTCCTATTAACAGGGCATGCTGGGCGCTAGCCAGACCCTGGAGGCTCTGGAATGCCAGGCTCAGGAAATGGTCATTATCTTTTAGGCAAGAATGAGTCACTGAGGATTAGGAGTAGGGAGGAACACGATGAAATCAGCTTTTCTGGAAGATGAATCTGGCAGTGACATGCAAGAAGCACATATCAGCTAATCATAATAAGGAAAACACCGCACTGCGGAATATTACAGGTTCCACGTTGGACAGCGTTAGACCGTGATTAAACGATGAGCTCTGCTCATTTCTGGTGGTGGCTGCAGAACATTGATCCGGGCAGCTGCTCACTATGAGAAGAATGAAATGGACACTGCCAGCCAGACACCCAGCTACCACTCAGGTATACCTCTCAGGAGCAAAAGTGTATTTCCGAAGTGTTTCAGAGATCTTCAAGTCCATTCATTCATTCATTCATTTAGCAAACATTTGTTCAAACCTGCTGTATGCTGGGCACCGTGATGGGCCCTGGGGGTCTAAAGAAAAACAAAACAAAACAAACAAAAAAGAAAAACAAAACACATTCTATCTCCTCAAAGAACTTATATCTAATTATTATAGATTTTTAGTACAGAACGTCGGAAGGTGCAGAAGCCCAGAATTTACAGCAGATGTAGTCCCAGTGTATGTAAACCCTGTTCCCTTGAGTGACTTACCCACCTGTTGGTAGGCACTCACTGGCCTTGCAGAGGGTCAGTTCCTCTGTGGCCCTGCATCTAAGAGAGAGAAGGGAAATGGAGGGCAAGTCGCAGCCAGCGGAAGGCCTCTCAGCTCCCTTTCTCGGTCAAAAGCAAATTGTGTCTAAGTAGCCCTTGCATTTCAGTGGGATGGAGACCTGTTTATTTTGCACTTAGGAATCTTTTCCAAAAATTTTAATTGAGAACCCAGACTTCCCGCACCAACATGCCTGACACTGGTGTTCTGCAAAGCGGCCCCTCCTCCCTGGTTATTATTTTCAGCCACAACCGTATACTTTAATATGTATAACTGATGTTCAGAGACATTTGTTGGAAGCTGAGAGCAGTATTCAGAGAGAGAGAGACAGAGAGGTCAGTTGGCTATCCTTGCATCATGTTTAAATTGCTGGTTACAAGTCAGTGGTTTTACAGATAATTGGTTCAGACACTCACCTTTCTAGGATTGTATGATCAACTGTTAATAAATGAATTTTGACAGTCTGCAATATGTTGTTTACAGGTCCCATGTTAAATGCAGTTAGTGCCTATCACATTACATTATTGCCAGTTATCAATTACCCATGCTAATTTTTTTTGAGCATACTGTTAAATGGTGTTTTCTCTGAACCAGGCACTGTTCTAAATACTTTACAGATATTAGCACCCTGCATCCTTATAACAGTCTCATGAGGTATTTACTAATATCATTCTTATTTTATAGAGGAGGAAACTGAAGCACAGAAAGGTTACATAGCTTATTCAAAGTCATGCAGTCATGCAGAGTCATGGTAAATAGCAGAATTGACATTTAAACCCAGGAGTCCCACTGCTAGAGTTTACACCTTTAACCACTATGCTGCCATAGCAATAGGCAGCAATATGAGTAAAGAAAATACTGAGAGTAATAGTATTAATAATGCTAGTTGGAGTAGTTTTGTAGCAGTGGTAGCAGTATTGTAGTAATAGCAGTATAGTATTGTAGTAGTAGTAGTAGTATAGTAGTAATAGCAGTATAGTATTGTAGTAGTAGTAGTAGTATAGTAGTAATAGCAGTATAGTATTGTAGTAGTAGTAGCAGTATAGTAGTAATAGCAGTATAGTATTGTAGTAGTAGTATAGTAGTAAAGTGTAGCAGCAGCAGCATTAATGGTAGTAATAGTAGCATTGTAGTAATTGTATTGTACTTTTATGGTACCAGTAGTATCGTAGTAGTGGTGTAGCAGTAGCAGCTGGTTGTAATAGTAGCAGTAGTGATGGTGCCCAAAGTACTGTAGTAGTACTGCTGTAGTAGTAGTAGTGGTGGTGGTGGTGGTGGTAGTGGTAGTAGTGGTGGTGGTATTGTGGCAGTAGCAGTGTAATGGTTACAGCCATCATGGTCTCTTCCATCCTTGTCACTGTTTTCTCCTTTCAGAGATGCCGATATGGAGGCTTAGAAAGGCCTAATAACTAGCAAGTTGCAGAACAGGGTTTGTGCCCACATGTATCTGCGTCCTTTGCTACCTCCTAGGATGAACGCATGAGAAATAGCTGTTTCTGTAGCCTGTAGAAATCACTGCTCAGGTACGCTTATGTCAAGTACACAACAGCCATTGATTTGGTGGTGCTGCCCTAACCTCTGTGGTGCTTGAATGGTTTGTTGTGGCTGTTATCCTTGGTTGAATCTCTTGTCATATTCAAGCTGCCAGTTGGCTGGGGTGTTGCTGGTGAATGTGAGGGCTGGTGTGTGAAGGGAAGGGAGTCCCTTGGGAAAAGCCAGCCAAATTAGTTGTGACTGGATTAACTTGTTGATTCAGTGAGACACATCAACCCAGTAGCCTCATGTAGACACCGCTGGGGTCTGAGCCACCAGTCTGTAGGTCACTGACTCCAGCCCCTGTGAAGTCCCCACCACCACTTAGAGCAGTAAAGACTGATTAAACATGTTTATATGTAATTTGAAAATGGTTCTTTCAGGAAACGTGTGGTTCTTTAAAGTCATTTTAAAACCTGAGATTTTACTTTCATTTATTTACATTCTAGCCCAAAAGAGCCCAGAGTTGAGCACAAAGTCCCATGATGTATGGAGTCCTCCAGGAGAATTGTCAGAGCTGTTTTATATATTTTTACTCTATCAATATAGCCTTTCACAGTTCCTAATTAGTTGTGATAGTTGACTTACAGAAAAGTGTATTTAAAGTGAGACGTCAGTAATTCCACTGAGAGAACGGCATTAATGGAAAGCACACACTGTCAGGAAGCCAATGGGAGAGCAAAGGGTTCCGTCCTGAGCACCCCTAGTTTGTACTGGGGGTGATTAACTCAACTGTTTCTCTTGTTAGAACACACTTCAGTAGAAACCTCTGGAGAATATTCAGGCAATGGTTGTATGTGTTTGTGAGTGTACAGGCGCACACACACACACACACACACAAAATATATAATTTTTTTCTTAAAAGAAGTAAATAAAGATTAATTGAGCTTTTGGAATACCTACCCAGTATACTTCTGTTAACATTTATGTCACAGAGATTGTGTTGGAAACTCAGCTGCTTTTGGGCTAAGGTACCTGCATATCTTGCCAAGTAGAAAGGAAATAGCTCCAAAATAAAGAGAAGGAGCAATAAAATATAAATTTACCCAATTCTGACATGTACTTTTGCCAGATATGTGAAATCTGACTTCGGTTATTTATACTTACATGGGATTTCTTAGAATAATGTATTTGAAGAATGCTGTCTCAGAATTTCAATACCCAGAGCAGATGTGCAGTGTACTTCTGAGGTTTTTACAGTAGGTATGTGTGTGCAGTCTACCAGAAGTTAAAGATGCACAATTAGATTTTTACAGTGTACACATTCACGCAGATCAAACCGTGTTCCTTAAGTGAGGACTTACTTTTCTTTATTTACTCCTGACTTTACCAAGTGGAGCATTGGCTGCCAGCATTTCTAGCTAAGTAAGCTTGCTGCAAAACCATCTCCATTCATTTGTGCTCAGGCCAGGATGGAGGGTCACTTGCCTTTGTACAGAGGATGCAAGATAGGAGGGTCCTGTGTCATCACTCGATCTTGTCTCTGGTCTGGCAGCCCTGGCAGTGGGAACTGTTGGGAATGTACGTACCACGCAATTTTTCAGAATGCATGACATGGTCAGTTCATGTTTTTCTGTGGTGTGTCGTGGTTGTTTATTATGTGGAAGAAATGGAAAGCTTGCCAATCCACATCACTAATGCAAGTCTGACTAATGACATCAGCAGTAAACTAGAATTTAGCTTCTAACCACATACAAGTAGGTCTCAGGCTGCTGGTTATGCTACGATGTCAACCCGATGCCCCCTTCATTAGCTGAAGTGCTCTTCAAGGTAGATGCCAAGAGAAAGAATTTGGTTTTGTTTTCCTAAAGCACAAAACATCTTTTGAACAATAGACATACTTCTCTATCATCAGTTTTCTGGCTTGTTGATTTCCCAACTCTGTTAATTACACTCTCTGAGTCTGTATTTCCAGGTCTTTATTAGAACCAACATTACCTACAGGAGAGTTGATTTCTAAATCAGATTGAGTTTACACACACACACACCTGTCTCTCCTCTCCCCGGAGACCCCGTTGGGTATCTACATGTGGCAGCAAAACCAGACCAACCAAATTATTCTGCACTTCTGATGCATCCTGACAGGTTAAGACAGTAGCCTAACCGGTGAGGAAAGATGTTTACAAGGTCCTACTGATGATACCACCTTGAAGATCCGAGGGAATGATTCAGACCCGCCGAAGTTTTAGCTTCAGCCAATGCTGCCTCTGCACGTTTGTGTTCATCTGATGGGCAGTCTTGCCATAACTTACGTGGGGCATATAGTATCATTTGTGGCTGTCTCATTGCAAATCAGCATTTACCTTGTTGGTAGCCTGTTTTACCGCACACAACAAAACTATTTATCAAAAGGCATTTCACTCCAAACTATAGCAATGACTTATGCATATGTGTCCATTCAGGGCAGATCTGTGTCTAGAAAGAAGAAGAAGTGATAAAAGAATAGAAATATTTAAAAAGAAGTAGAAAGAAGCAAAACCTACCTATGACTGGTTTTCACATTAATGCCTGTATAAGCCTACACAGCTATTTTCTTGGCACAGAAACACATACAAATGAAACTGTTGCTGAATATAGAAGAGAGAAATTTAATTAGGTGTAATAATAGCACTTTTCATTTTCGAAGCACTTTACCAATGCTAACTAATTAATCTTCCATGATATTTCTAAGTGGCACAGTTGTCCATTCCTCCACATCTGCTGAGGGTAGCACATATAGGGTACTCCCCTCCAGGAAGATGCTGGGAGTCTCTGTCTATGCACACTTTCTCCTGCTTCCCACACATTAAACCTAAGAGAATATTGTCAAATGAGGGAACTATGACATGGCACAGAACAGACTGACAAGGTTAGAAATAGAGACAAAGGAAGCAGGTGATGATATCCAGAAATTCCAAATAAGTCAGTGTATGCCTGATGATCTCAAGTTCAAAAGAGAAAAAATTCAGATGGAAAAAAATGTATTTTTAAAAGTAGTTGTTTGCTTAGATGTGAAATGTGTTCCTGAGAGCAAGGAAGAGCTTGGAGGAAACCGTAGATGGGGTTCCACATTCGCAGTTAACCAGCAGTGGGCAAGTTATTAACTGCTCTAGAAGTTTCCTTGCCTATAAAATTGTGGATGTCAGACAAGATCTCTAAGGTCCCTTTTTCCCTCAGATTCGTGGGTTTCTGCTCAAGGTAAATGGTGAGTCAACAGGCATTTTTCAGAAGGGTCTTGGCAGAATATTTTCTGAGCAGCTACCTCTTCAGCTGCTGAGCTGGGATGTGGTATAAATCACCAGGCAGTACATTTATCTAATTAAATTTAAACTCAAGCCTCAATTAAAGATTTCTCTCTCATGGTGCTGTCCCAATATCACAGATGCAAAGAGGGTTGGGTCTTTTTCAGTTGGAGAAAGTCACGTCGCTAACATTTTATGTGATGGGGAGAGGTCCATATTTTCTCCTATATGTGGTCACTTTAAACTGTAAGATGTAAGTGTATTTATCATTTGTCCTATGGAAATATTTGCCTGTGTAATAAAAATGATAATTTCAGGAAAATAAGCCAATTGTATATGCCAAGAGTTGAGAAGGTTTCAGTGATTCCTTAAGTATTTGTCATTTTTTAAAATTGTTTGATCCTGGTTGTTTTGGGAAGCAGAATAGTTTTTAGAACTGCATTTGTGACATATTGAGAAACATCTGGATCTAAACTATAACATAATTGGTTGAGGATAAAACTGACCTCATTCTCAGACTTCTTGAGGAAGAAAGATGGTGGTGAGGAGAAAGGTCAACTTGCCAGCCCAGACATTTAAATGAAAGCTTTAGAGATTTCCCCAAATAATCCATGCAATGATGCAACCCAAATTTATTTGTTCTTTAAAGTTGGTTACCATATTTGGCATAAACTATTGTTTTGATTGTCAATTTGGGTCAGTTAACTTAAACACCTCACATTTCAAATAAAATACTAAGGAAAAAATAAAGAATTATTGTACCAAAAAAATTTTAGTATGAATAGAATTCTACAGATTTAAATGTCAAAAGGACGTGATCAAATTGTCAGGTCATATAGATTAATTTAATTTTAAAGGAATTTGAAATTTCTTGGTGGTTTGAATTTTCTTGCCAACACTTAATAAAGAACTATCTTTTGTTGTTATTATCAATGTTGACAGGGACTTAAAATTGTATATATAGCATTGAATGAAAATATTCTGCTGAAACATGACTAACGCTATGGAACTTAAAGCAGAATAATGCTGTGACATAATAATTTTAGTGACCATATAAAAACTGTCTCACTGTGCACTCAGAATTGAGAACCGTCTGTGTCTTGAACCCTCCACCCTACTCAACACAAAAGAAAATAAAACAAAAACTTGATAAACCTAAGTAGATTTTTCTTTCCTTCAGCAAAATAGTTATCTATCCTAAATTTAAATTCTTGACCATTTTTTTAGACTCTCAGATGACCTCTAGACAGTATAAAACTGAGAGCACTGTTCTTTTCATTCATTTATTTCCTCATACTACTTTCATGCTTCATTTAGAGCTGAGAGACATAATAAATCAGTTAGAAATTCTTGGCTTTAATCATTAATTCGTATAAATACAGAGTCCCAGAGGATCTTTTTCATAAAAGCATTCAGCTGAAATGCGGGGCTTGTTTCTTACCTTCGCAGAGTTTACCCAGGGAAGATACAGCGTGCCAGGAGCTGCGAAAAAAGTGGGAATCGTAATGGAGGCCTAACCAGGCTTACAGCATGACTCGAGCACCTTCATCAGCCCCAGAGCTCCTTTTTTTTTTTTTTAATTTATGGCAGTGTTGGGTCTTCATTGCTGTGAGCGGGCTTTTTCTAGTGGCAGTGAGTGGGCTTCTCATTGCAGTGGCTTCTCTTGTTGAGAAGCACGGGCTCTGGGCATGCAGACTTCAGTAGTCGTGGCATGCGGGCTCAGTAGTTGTGGCTCGCGGGCTCTAGAGCGCAGGCTCAGTAGTTGTGGCGCACGGGCTTAGTTGTTCCGCGGCATGTGGGATCTTCCGGACCAGGGCTTGAACCCGTGTGCCCTGCGTTGGTAGGTGGATTCTTAACCACTGCGCCACCAGCGAAGCCCAGCCCCAGAGCTTCTTGAGTGTGATGAGATCTGAAGTTCCCTTGTTTTTCCTGTGAGCTTTTCCTGATGATCTGTTCTCCTCTTTAATATGAAAACATGCTTACTCTCACAACCAAGAAAATCTTTTCCATGCTCCTCTGCATCCTTAGTACTTTACTAACAGGTAAAGTAACATTCTGCAGTGTGTATCCATTATATAAATATATCTTTTTTTTAGGAGTGCAATAAGCGCTGTTTCAAAGGGAGTCCCCTTTTCTTTCTATAATTTGTTTTTCAAGACAGGCCAAAATTTCTCAGGAGCTTAGAAAATTTTAGTCTTTGGGAATATGAAAATCTTGGGCTTGTTGCTTTAATATTGTCAAGAAATCTGTGACGTTCCCCTTATAGCTAATTAAACACCCTCCATTCCTAACCCCTGTTATCCTGCCACACTTTAGCCTTTAAAGTTGGTCCTGATGCAAGGCACAACTTGCCTTTCTCCTGTGTTTAACTGCTTTAGAAATAGGCCTGACAATAAGAAGGGCCCTTGAGTATATTTTCAGTGGATTCTCAATATTCCTATGAATTATCCTGCTCTTATTCTGGGGGGTTTGGTGATTGATAACAGACATATTTCTATTAGAAATATTTGTTGACATTTTTCCCCTTATTCATAAGATATGAAAGCATGATATAATCAGAAATGTAGAGATTATTTTATTTGGTTAGGGCAGTATAGAAATACATTCATGGTGCTGGAGATGTGTCCTTCAGTAACTACTCAATGGATATAAAAACCATTTTTTTTTTTCTATTGACCTGAATTCACCCCTAAGTTCTCTATCATTTTCTTATGTCACTCATTATTTAAAAAAATTTCAACCAAACTGTAAGTGATATAATGTTAACATTATAACAAATTACACAGTGTTATAAACAGGCCAGAGCTGAAATTCAGGGACAGTCCCGATTTTCTTTTAAGAAGAGTGACCTAGAAGTTGACACTTTTAGTCTACCACTAGCCATCTGGGCTTTGGATGGCAAACATAACTCTTTGCCAAACTGTAAAATTCATGATGTTTAAGAGAAAGATCAAAACTAAAACGAGAGGGTTTATATGTACAAATATTTGCTTAGTGCATATTTGGATGGTCTTAGAACATTTGATTCCGGTGGGTTCAAAGAAAGTCTGAGCCATAATTTATTTGTTTTCTATTTTCATAGTATGTTTTTCCACTTTAAAAAACTCTTCACAATTATTACTGATTTCTAAAGCTGTTATCTTCCTGTGAGAAATAAAATCCCTCACCACGGATTGACTATTACATTTTAAAACTCAGGTCAGTTTTACATGTTGTAAAAATAAAAGGATTTCTTTTATTCTCTTCCTTAGTGTCTAGATATAAATGTTGGTGGTAATTTCTGTTTCTCTTGTTGTGAAGAATTTATTTCTGAGGATGACAAGATTTAGAAGGGTCACTTACACTCTGTTGATGTCACATAAATCATCTTTAGTCACTTCCATGTCTTATCGGACCAAACAATTTTGCCTTCACATGGTCTTTTGTAGATGTATACATAATGAAGTTTATAGTCAAATTCTCTGCTTATATAGCTATGAAATACCTAAACATTGGTCATCAGAATGGTGACGAAGATGAGCTGATTATCTCACTGTTATTTATGTGAGTGATATTTTTATTATTTTGAATTATGAAATATTTGATAGCAGACTTTGTTACAAATTAGCCTTTGAATATTTCACCTGTTTTTGTCACTTGTGTCGTGGTAGAAACCATAAAAAGTGGGGGCAATGGTAGACATATTTACATTGCCCATAGTCTGGTCTGATTTTCTCCAACGCAATCTGAGTTTTGGTAAAGGGCAGTAACACAAGAGTCTGTATTTCCTAGATGTTTTACCCTTGTACAAATCTAGCACTTTAAAATGTAAAAATATTCATTCAAGATTCTTTATAAACTTTTCATTCAAAGAACCATGATTACATTTTAGATTGCAATTAAATATTTAATTGTTGCTCCTTCCTTTGGCATTCTCTTAGTAGAGAAAATGCCAGAAAATCACATTTGCCGTACCCATATCTTTGCATTTACATCTATTTTTAATCTTTCTTGTGGAGCCATGACTTAAGTGGACAATAAAGGAGAAAAAAAGAAAGAAAAAACCCCACAAAAACAACTGAAAAAAAGAGAGTCAGCACGAGCGATAAAAAGAGAGAAAAATATTGGTCAAGACATGAATGGCTGAAGAGGAGGAATCTCTTCTTTGCCTGTTGGTATTTACAGCAGAAAATCTGTTTCTCATTCATTGCGCCGGATCTCAAACCCAGCAATATTTATGATGGGCACTTACTAACGTGTCATTAGAGAGTAAATGGGGTAACAGATAGAGTGTGTTTCCAAATGTGGTCACCACCCTGCTTCAGGCCCCCTCTCTCTACCCTGTTGGTGGCTGATTGCTGCAGCTAATGCCTACGAGCAGGTCAGTTTGGGAATTAACCCCGTCATCATTGACTCTAATGTCAGAAGTTTACTTTGGGTGGTACAACAGGAAAAAGCAAGACCTTTAAAATCAGACGAACATGAGTTTAACACCTTGGACAACTGACTTAGACTTGGAGCTACAGTTTTCCAGAGAGTAAACTAGCAGACCTAATACACATCAAATAAAAAAATAAATGAGATAATATTTGTATATTCCTTAGCATCTGCCTAGTGCATAAGAAGAACTCATTAAATATTGTTTACTGGTTTAGCCACTATGTTTATTTTCTTTATGTTATACAGCATCTCTTTAAAGTTACTTAAAAATCATTTGGTTAGATAAATGAGAAAAAAAACCCTTTCTAGTGAAAAGAAGGAAATGTGCCACTTCATGTCCCAGGATTTTTGTTAAATTCTCCACTTGGTTCTTGGTAAGGGATTGAAACAGACTTCTTGAACCCTTCGAAATTGCTGTCTAGCTTCCTCTGGAAAGCGCAGGAGAAGGTGAATTGGTTAGAGTATAGCAAACACTTGAGAATCTAGGAGTGGGAATGTCAAGTTTTCGGCTGAAAGATTGAAGACGGTCCATCATCTGTGGCTGCTTGTTGAGATGGAGACCTGGGAATGGGTTTCATGAGTAATTAAGCCTTAAATAGCAATTAGGAGGACCCTCCCTCAGGCTCCAGGTCAGCCAGACTTGGTAAACCTTCTAGACTTTTTGGTCCCCTCACCTACTAGTCTCCACTGGAAAGTGTAGGGACAACCATGCCTCCTTAGCAAGGTTTCATTTACAAGATAACTCTTGGGGTCAGGGAGATACCATGCTTTGAGCCTCCATAAATATGAATCATGTACACCAATCATTTGTGCACCAATTTAAACACCGAGCCCAAACATTATTTCTATACTGATGACTAGTTGTGCTTCTTTTGTGTGTTTCTTTTAACAAAGAGTAATACACGCTTGGTTTTAAACTGCATGCCAGGAGAAAAATTCTGGAAGGGGAATTGCTCTGGACCCTATGTTTTGTCTTCACATCATGATGTAATTTTTAAAAAATCAAACTGACTTCCTTCAAGATTTATGTACCCAAGTAACTTAGCCCATTTTTAAATTCTTTCTGCCCCCCTCTGTGTATGAATTTTTTATTTCTTTTCATTGTGACTGTGTGTACCAGACTCAGCTATAGGCAGTATGTCACTGACAAGTCAGGAAGCATATCTAAGAGAGAGAGAGAAAGAGAGACAGAGTAGACATTCTGAGATGGGTTAGCCAGGCTCTCTTGCGTTGCTCTATTCACAACATTGTTTTCTTTGGTTGAGCTTTGCTCTGTCCTTTCAGGAATCTTCCTATTAGTAAATATCTTAACAAACCTGGGTTCATTTTGAAGTTGGCAGGAGTTTTGATTAGAGATGTTGCAAAATAACCATTCAGCCCAACGTGGCTCTAAAGACTCAGAGTTTCCAAGATGAATCAGGACAGACATGGCATAAACTGATGAACATTTTTAACCTTTAACCTGGGGGTGGGAAGAGAAGAGGGACACTGTGAATTGGCAAACACCCTTTCTAACCACCCTCAATTTTATTTCTGTGGCTTTTTCCATGTGGCAATTTCTTTCAAGATTATTAAGTTGCAAAGCATCTGTATCTATCCAGCCCCTGCTTCAAAGTTCCCAGCTAGGGACAGAAACAGCTCATTTTGCCTGAAGCCTCTTCAACCTAAAGCCATTTCCTATAGATCCATCCGTTCCTGAGCCATTTAAAATTCAATTCCTGTGTAAGGAATTTTGCATTTATTCAGGTGGCCCGCAAATACATTAAAGTTTAATTTCGTTGCAAAAAGAAAAAAATTAAAATGTGAAGAAAGGTACTTTAGAAAAACTATGCAAATGTCCTTAAAGTATTTGAAAGTTGGCCAGTTGAAAAAGATTCCCATCAGGATAGAAAACAGTACTATCATTTATGAAATCTTTGGATTTTGCACGTATTAGACTCATTTGGTTAAAAATGCAGAATTCAATCTGAGTTGGATGTATCGTGAGAGAGGGGAGTGAAGGTGGGGAGGGGGAGTCTGAGGGGGCAGGTTCCGTAGTGTGGAGGGGGACATGAAATACCCATGGTGGAGGCAGGGACACTTCTTCCCTTTCCTTGGAAAAGATAGTGAAGAAAAAGACTCTTGTGGGAGGTGAGAGGGTATGGAGATGGCGAAGTTTGAAGGAGGTGACCAATGGCAATTGGAGGCTCTTATATCCCATGCACTAGTCTTATGGATGTAGAAGTGAGGTCAAGTTCTTGTGGGGGGGGGGGGGAAGTTTCACCTCACCCAAATGGGTAGAGAATCGGAAAACCATGCTGCATGAAGAAGGGGTGGAAGGCTCCCAATCCCTAATCTGAGATGTGATAATTATCTTCATATATTTGAAAATCTGCAGTGTGGGAGAGGAGTTGGAGTTTCAGAAAGACAGATATTACCTCAGGGTGGAATAAGTCACTTCTTAGTCAGTGAGCTTTTCCTTTCTGGGTTAGAGGATAAAATGGCAGCCTTCTGAGGATACTGTGTATGTGTTTGGGGGAAAGGGATGCCTGCATGGAGTCTCTTCTTGTCTTAGTTCTTTATGAATAAGTTAAAGTTTTAAGTACTCACTTCTGGACAGATACCAAGAGAGTCCTACAAACACAGAAATTTGGTCAGGAGCTCCAATCTAGTCCCGCCATTTATGACACCACATAGAGAAATTCCTCCCACCCAAATGAGTTAATCATGTTGGCCATCTTCCCAGAAGGAGAGAGTGTCAACCAGTTGATAAGATCTGAGTTGAGCAGCTTTCATTGAGGATGACCTTCAGTCAGTCTCACCCTTCTTCTCAGGCAGCCTCCTGGGCAAGGCAAGAACTTTCTCACTCTTCAAGACTATTCAGAAGACCCTGTCCTATAATGAGTGAGCATAAACCTCTAGCCATGAATGCTTGGGTGTAAATTCAGTCCTCTGATACTCTAAAGAGGACTGAACGATGAAACATTAATATGCAAAGAGTTGGGGAGGTTTAAAAAAGGGGCATTTATCTTCATTCCTTAGATTACTCAATTTATTTAAAACAAAACAATTCATCCATTTCTCCCTCCCCCCTCCACCTCTGGCAAACCACCAATCCTTTATCTGTATCTCTGAGCTTGATTTATTTTGTTTTGTTTTGTTGGTTTTGTTTTTTTTAGATTCCACATATAAGAGAGATCATACAGTGTTTGTCTTTCTCTGTCTGACTTATTTCACTTAACATAATTCTCTCGAGGTCCATTCCTGTTGTTAGAAATGGCAAGATTTCATTCTTTTTTATGGCTAAATAATATTTCATTGTGTATATATACACCATAATTTCTTTATCCATTCATCTAGTGATGGACACTTAGGTTGTCTCCATATCTTGGTTATTGTAAATAATGCTGTAATGAACGTGGGGGTGTGTATATCTTTCTGAGTTAGTGTCATTTTCTTTGAATAAATACTCAGAAGTGGAAGAGCTGAGTCAGATGGTCGTTGTGTTTTTAATTTTTTGAGGAACCTCCAAACTGTTTTTCACAGTAGCTGCACCAATTTACAGTCCCACCAACAGTGCACAAAGGTTCCCTTTTCTCTACATCCTCGCCAACACTTGTTATTTCTAGTCTTTTTGATAATAGCCATTCTGACAGGTGCGAGGTAGTAGCTCATCGTGGTTTTGATTTGCATTTCCCTGCTGATTAGTGATGTTGAGTGTCTTTTCATGTACCAGTTGGCCATCTGTATGTCTTCTTTGGAAAAATGTCTATTCAGACCTTCTGCCATTTTTTTAATCCAATTGTTTGTTTTTTTACTATTGAGTTGTGTGAGTTTTTTAAAAAATATATTTTGGATATTAGCCCCTTATCAGATACATGATTTGCAAATATTTTCTTCCATTAGGTTGCCTTTTCATTTTGTTGATGTTTCCTTTGTTGTGCAGAATCTTTATAGTTTGATGTATTCCCACTTATTTATTTTTGCTTTTGCTGCTTTTGCTTTTGGTGTCAAATTCAAAAAATCATCTTCAGGACCTATGTGAAGGAGCTTACTGCCTGTGCTTTCTTCTAGGAGTCTTATGGTTTCAGGTCTTATTCAAGTCTTTAATATGAGTTGATTTTTGTGCATGGTGTAAGATACTAGTCCAGTTTCATTTTATTGCATGTGGCTATCCAGTTTTCCCAACACCATATATTGAAGAGACTGTCATTTACCCACTGCATATCTTGGATTCTTTGTCATAAGTTAATTGACCAGATATGTGTGGGTTTATTTCTGGGCTCTTTATTCTGTTTCACTGATCTATGTATCTGTTTTTAATGCCAGTATGACACTGTTTTAATTACTATAGCTTTGTAATATAGTTTGAAACCAGGGGGTGTGATGACTCCAGCTTTGTCATTCTTTCTCAAGATTGCTTTGGCTATTTGGGATCTTTTATGGTTCCATTACAAAGTTTATGGTTGTTTGTTCTATTTCTGTGAAAAATGACATTGGAATTTTGATAGCAATTGCATTGAATCTGTATATGGTTTGGGGTATTATGGACATTCTAACAATATTAATTCTTCCAATCCCTGAGTACAGAATATCTTTTTTTTTTTTTTTCCTTTTTCTTTTACTTAGATCAACTAGTCCTCTTTTGACCAGGCCTGCAGCTGTAATCTTATTCAGCGGGTGCCTTGTTTATGAACCTCCCATTTATGTAAATGACATGTCCTGGAGCCTCTAAGCATATGTCCTGCTGCAGCTATGACATAGTTAACTATACATTCAAGTGGGTGCAATTAGGCTTCAAAGTTAACACCTTATTAAGGAGGAGTCGGAGGAGGCTCCTTTGATACCTGACTGAAATGTAATTTCTTGGACCCCCATGGGGACAATCAGAGTAAGACCATGGTCAAAATGAGGTAAACCATCATTTGGAATTCAGGAAGGTGGAATCCAGGAAGGTGGGATCAGATTTAAAAGGTGAATAGGATCGTTGGAACATCCTTCCAACTTTAAAATCATTACAACAAAAGAGAAGGGCTATTGACAGTGGGGAATTTAGGCCACTTATTAGCAGTAGGCCTTGTAGCTCTATACAGCTATGTCCCGAGTGAGCTACTGCTGGCCAGTGACAGACATGGAACCCAAGCTCAGACTGGAGCAGGCCCCACAACAACTTCTCCCAACAGCCCCATTCTTGCCTGTGATGGAAAATTTTGTATAGGAGGTAAGAGTTGTGAAAAATGAGCTGTGAGGAAGGGGAGGCAGTGGAGGGAAGGGGAGAGAAGAGGTTTCAGGCAAATCTCCATCTGTTGTCCTGCCGGCGAGAGCAGAGCTGTGGCCACTTTGAGGCAGAAGCTTGTTGCCAGCTTTCTTAGGTCTCTGCACAAGTCTAGTGTACTGGAGCACCTGCTTCTCACCTGCTTCTAATTGCTACTAAGCTTAGTCCCCCCACCAAAGTTGGGAGTAGGGAAGGAGAAACACAACAAAACACAGAGCTTTTATACATTCCCTGCAGTCTTGCCCAAGAACATCTTCAGTAGCCAGCCTTCCTGAATAAAGTATGGGAAGAAGAAAAGAATTTTTATTGGCTATGCAGGGATACATTGTAGAGTTTTCATCATGATTCATTTTTTTTCATTCATTAGTCCACTTACTATTTGGTTTTCATAACCAGAAAAAAATAACTAAGAAAAAGGATCTTACTTACAGTAAAGACAGATCTTACAGTAAAGACAGTCACATCAATGATGATACAATGAGTTGATAATCTACTGATGGTTTTTGCCAGTGAACAAAATGTGGGTGAGCCTTCAATTTTGAGTCGCAACGTCACTGGTGCTTTTCTCTTTCTTCTACTAATGGGGGAGTTCTCTCATATGTTAAAAAAAATATATGCAATAGTAGCAGAGCCAAAAAGAAGAGCTTTGTCACCAATTAGTTTCAGTCTTTGACTAAATCACCCTACATCTCTATGCCTCAATTTCTTTCTTTGTTCTGTGAGAGAGTTTGGATGAACTGAACTCTAAGGCCCCTGTGGTTCTATAAAGCAGAAAGAAAAAATGCTCTTCCTTTAGGGGAGGAATCAAGGTTTGAAATTCCATGGTCACAATTCCAAGGATTTTTCAAGGGAATGTTTAGTCAGTTAATGTTGCCTTGTCATGGTTGCCATCTTAGAATAGGGGGATTCTCCTCAAGTGAGCCTGGGCAAGTTCCTTCTCCTGTTAGGGCCCCCCTTCATCTTCGATAGGAAGATAATGATACCCACCACAGAGAGTTGTGTGAATGCGTGAAATGATTCTTATCAGGCTCCTGGCACATGTTAGAAGCAGGACATCCTTCTCATGTCATGCTCTCTCTGTGTGGGCATTTCATCTATAGCTCTACCCCTTCCAGAAACTTCCAAGTGTATTTTTAAGTGGCAAGTGCTTAAAACAAAAAAGGATCTATATTGAGGCCCAGACCTGGCACTTCATAATGTTTAAAGCATCGGCTGCCAATTTGCCATGTCGGTAACATCTGATTTACAGCTCCCCGTGGGTGGGTGGGTGGGTGAGTGAGAGCTTGGGGGCCAGTCTCTCAGGAGAAGACATTTTTCATGCTTACAATTTTTTTCTTTGGTCATTTCAAGAAGGGTTGAGTGACTGTGCTCCATGGAGTCAGAGCATTCCTGGCCTCTGCATGGCTGGTGTGTGAGCCTCTGTTTTCCCCAGGCAGTACATTTCTCAGGAGGGGCAGGTCGCCTCTTTCTTCGTGGCTGGTAGAAACTAGACAGCAAAGGGCAGTTCTCATTTGTGAAACTCGCCCACTTTCTTGGGCAGCCACCTACCTTGGCTGCCCAGCCTCGGATTTAAGGGGCATGGAGTGGTTTCACATATAAAAGTAGTTCCACTTCCTCAGACAGCAGACGCTGGTGGGGTTTCCTGAATTTGGCCGAATCTCTCTTTACAGAGACCCCACTTCAGGCTGCCAGAAACTAGGACCTGTGGGCTCAGGATTAGAAAATGCTCAGGTTAATGGCCAAAAAGTGTTGGAAGCTGGTGCAAAAGAGCAACGAGGGCAGCAGTGTGACCTGGGCAGGCTGAGGGAGGCAATTGCTTAGAGCAAAACTGAATGGGAAGCAGGGTGTCCATGAGGGCCCTGGAGAATGTGAAGCCACACCCACCAACAGAGGCTGTGAGACAGGATCCCCTGAACCCTGACTTCCCAGGAGCAACAGAAAGTGAAGAGAGGTGGGGGCCAGTGTGTCCACCACAAACTCACCCCCTACATGAAACTACTGATTCATCCAGCCAAATACTTAAGAAGGGAGTAAGAATTGCTATGAACAAAGGAAACACAGGAAGGTAAATTCTCTTTTAGAGACCTTTCCAAACTACATATAGTAAAATTCTTAACTATAGTTTTCATAGAGCAAAGCAGTAACGTCTTTTGTAGAACATGATCACTCACTCATTTTTTTGATATATTAACTGAGAGCCAGAGAGACTGAAAGACTTGTCCAAGCTCACTCAGGTTTAAGACAAGAGAGCTCAGCTTTCCTAAGCAAGTCCCCCTTCTAAGAGTCACTGCCTGGAAGTATGGAAAGCATTTGGATTTGAAAGTGAGCCTTGTGATCTGGGTCTCGTCCACCATTTTGCTAGGCCATGATCACGGGCAGCTTTCTTAACCTCATTGATCTCAAAATGGACCACATACTATCAAATGTATAGGCAGTTGTAAGGATTAAATGAGTTATTACAAGGCAATGCTTTAGAGAGCTTTAGAAATTGTTACTATTATTTTCAAGCATGTAAATTTCCCCTTTAAGCCCCCATCTAGCATTTCTTTTTCAGTGCTTTATTAATACTTTCTTAAATAGCTTCGTTTCCAAAAAGGAATCATCTTAAGATTGGTTGTGTTAGATTCTACCTACCTCTACTGTCATGCTTTCATGCAGAGCAAAAAAAAAAAAAAGACCTAATTTCAAGTGTTACAGCCTAATTTAATTTAATATATAATTTACACTTACCCTTAATTAGGAAAATACAATAACCAAAAAGAACCCAAGGAACTAGTTTTTTGCTCTAAGGCTTAAGCAAAAATACCTAAAGGTGGTGCCCAGCTAGATAGCTATTCTTACAAATTATTCTTCTAAAAGGTTTTTAACAACTGAAACTGTTCCAGATAACTGGTAAATTGAAGCAAAGGTGGGCAAACTGTTTCTAAAAAGGGCCAGATAATCAATACTTCGGCTTCGTGGGCCATATGATGTCTGTAACTTCCCAAGTCTACCATAATATCTCAAAAGCAGCCATACACAATACATGAATGAATGGGCATAGCTATGTTCCAATAAAACTTTATTTACAAAATCAGACAGCTAGCACATTTGGCCCAAGGGCAGTAGTTTGCCAACCCCTATCTTTAAGAAACCCATATCTTTCCCCGAATTTCCCTGTTTAGAGTGGTTTTCATTGACACCCCTGTCCCCTGAGCTCACACAATTTCACCTAGTGAAAGCCACTCCATCCCAGTGAGTGGCTTGAGGGACTTAGGGAACACTTAAATTCAGAGCTAATTTTTAATGAGCAAAGTCAACCTGTAAGAGCCTGAGGCACTTAATCTTTTCCTAGCATCTTTCATTTCATTTCCCATGCCAGGGCTTTACAATATAGGGGTGGATGGAGAGTTGTTTTCCAACATGAAGATTTAAGCTGGAATATTGCCCAGGTCATTTCTCTCATATTTCCCTCTAATTTAGAGGTTGTTCATTAACTGATAGACTGAGAGGGGAGAGTTTTATGCTCTTGACTACTGAGGAATTCTTTCATCTTTCTTTTTTTAATTGAAAGGTCTCCAGTATGAGGGGATTGTTTGTTTTGTTTTGTTTTGTTTTCATTTCCATTTCATAGTTGCTGTCAAGACTTGGAGAGTTTTCTGTTTTCTACCAGTAGGTTGCTTTCATACTTTGAGAATTTTAGCTGATAAATAAACCAAAGGCTTCTGCAGGTAGTAGTTGAGACTGAGCTGAGATAATCAATAACTCGAGTTTTGTCCCCCCCCCCCCCCTTTTTTGGCATTCATTTTGTCAGGGCCATGTCACTTCACTCACTCAGGCCTTCATTTCCTGGACTATGAAAGTATTATCAGAGGCCAGATATCATTCATGAAGTTGCCTCTGGGTCCTTTTAAAAGGCAACCTCTTCCTCGGCTTCTTTTCAAAGACCTGGAGTGTTCTTCCCAGAATTCTACATTTATAGTATGGACATTTGTTATTCTGAGACTTACTCTTGCCATAAGGTATTACATAATTATTTTCCCTTTAGGTATAATTACTGAATTGCCAACCTTGAGACTCTGTTTTGCGTTATTTCACACGTATTTTCGAGTTTTGATTTAGGTCTCTGCGTGGTTTGCCATAAATCAGCAGAGTGGGGGTGGGTAGCGAAAGGACATCAAAACACAGCCCCACTGCTATAGAATGTTACTCAAGTGACACTCCATAATTCAAATCCTGCAAACCATGGGGTAGCCAAAGCAGGGCACTGCGACAGTATGAGCTGTTTTTGTTAATAGAGATGAAATTATGGGTGTAACTAGCTGGCAGTCCTCAAACAGACTTCAACAAACTGTTTACTCAGCTGTCCTCAGGCAACAACTTAATACTTGTGGATAAAATTATTCTCCCACCATCTCCCAAGTGGTATATTCCAGGGATCCCAATTTGTTCTCACTAATAAAAAGAAAGAACAAGTTTGTAATTCTCCAAACACAGTTTGAGATTCTGGTTAGGTTTTGTTTTTAATGTATTCATAAAAATCGCCTTGTCCTTTTGTGTTCTGCTGTTCAAAAATCTATAAGAAACTGGAGATCTAAAATGCTTTGTGTGGCCTAAAGAAACCTTGTGGTCCCTAACACCAAAACCTTGTGATTTTTTTTCTTTGCTTGCACTATTCCCTTCATCCTCAGTGCCTTCCCTTCCTCTCTCCTCTCACGCATCCTTTTTGGTCCAGCTCAGGCTACTCCTCCTAGAAGTCTTCCCTTATCCCCTAGCTTCATCCACCTGAAATTGACCTATGAATTTTCTCTGATCCAGTTTTTTTTTAATTTCATGCACTGTTTTAAGATATACAAGACTATACAACAAATAATCAACAATAATCACCAATTTTCCCACCACCCGTAGGATAGAAGCCCCCTGAGTACTAGAAGAACCACTGTCTGATTTTGATATTTATCATTCCCATGGATATCCTCATATAATTACATATTTTACATATTTTATATCATATATAATACATTTATATATGATATATAATTATATGCTCTACATAAAATATTAACAGGTATTTGATATTAATGGATATATATAGTGTATATAATATAATATTTTAGTACATTTTAAGCTTTATGTAAATGTTTTTATGCTGTGTGTATTCTTCTAAAACTTGCTTATTAGGAAGGGGGGCTCACATTTAGGTTTATCACATTTATCATGTTGATTCTCATAGTTCAGTCATTTCTGTTCCTATCATGTATCTCATCATCAAAAGTTATCACTCTTGTTGGTGCGCATTTAAGGTGTTTTCACCTGAGCCCATAAATTTTTTAAAATCACTATTATGACACTACTATTGTATCTTAAGATTATGTACCTATATATTTTTTTACCCTCTATGAGATTAAAGGTTTACTTGAGGGCAGAGACCACTTTTTGTTCATCTTTATATTTGCTGCAATGCCTCCTACCATCCCATGAACCCAATTGGTGATCCATGTGTGTTTGTTGTTTTGAATCAGATCCCTACATGAGAGCCAGGAGGCATCTCTTTTTTACAAATGAGGAAACTGACATCATGTAACTGTCCTGTGAGCTTAGAAGTTAGATCCCCTGGTTCCCTTGGCTAGGAAGTTAAGCAGTGCTGTCTTAAAAACCATTTTCATTTACTAGAGATCAGAATTGCTTTTAATCTCTATATTTCTATCAAAATATATTCATAAGACTCTGAAGTTTTTAGTCCAGAACTTGAAACTTCTTGGAAAAAATTTAAAAGTCACATTAGCTCTGCTTTTCATATGGAGGAACTGCATCTCATGATAAAATGTGATTGAATTAAAAACAATTTTTTAACGAAGATATAATTCATATACCATAAAATTTACCTGTTAAAAATGTACAATTCCGTGGTTTTTAGTGTATATGCAGAGTTGTGCATCAATACTATCTAATTTTAGAACATTTTCATCACCCCAAAAAGAAATTCCTTATCCTCCTTCTCCCATCTCCAGCCCCTGGAAACCACTAATCTGCTTCTTGTCTCTAAAGATTTGCCTGTTTTGGATGTCTCATATCAATGGAATCATACAGTGTGTGGCCTTTTGTGACTGGCTTCTTTCACCTAGTATAATATAAGGTGTTTTTAAGGTTCATCCATGAACCTTGTCAAGGTTGCATCATGTATCAGCACTTCATTCCTTTTTATTGTCAAATGATATTCCATTATATGGCTATACCACATTTTATTCATCCATTCATTAACTGATGGGTATTTGGCTTGTTTCTATTTTTTGGCTATTATGAATAATGCTGCTTTGAACCTTCATGTACAAGTTTTTTTGTTTTTTTTTTTTCATGTACAAGTTTTTGTGTAGACGTGTGTTTTCAGTTCTCTTGGGTATATACCTATGAGTAGAATTGCTGGGTCATACGGTAACTCTATGTTTAATTTTTTGAAGATCTGCCAAACTGTTTTCCAAAGCAGCTGTACCATTTTACGTAGTACAATAGTTCCTTATAAGGAACTCAACACTCCAAAGACATTCCTAGCTTAATTCTTATCATTGAATGTTCTGAATTTTAAAACAATGTCTGAACTCACTGTATTATTCCCCGATGTCACTACACTTGTATATCTCTAACTTAATTTTCTCATTCTTACCCTTATAGTTGTGAATGAAACAATCTCATTTCAGGTTGCATTTATATATTAACCTCAATTTGGCCTAGTTTCACTGTAGTGAAAAGTCCTTGTAGTGCTTTCCCTCCCAAGTTTGTTTTATCTAGCAAACAAATGGCTCTGGTATAAAAAGATTAGCAGAAAAGTACCCACCCTGGTTTTAAAATATTGATCTTTTCATGTAACTGCATTAACTGTAGCAATGTAGGTGATTCATATTTGAATGAAAAGAAGAAAATAAGACAGTGGGAAGTGTGAAGTCTTGCAATCATCACCGCAAAACAATCAGAACAAGAACAAATTAATCTGCTGTCCAGATGTTTGCCCATCAAAAGTTCTGGGACTTGTGACTCATCTCTGTTTTGGAGGCTTTTTTTAATTGCACAAATATAATCCTTCACACTGTTTCTTTTAAACTTTTTGACGCTTGGTGAATTTTTTAAATTGAATTTATTTTTTTCTGATTGAAAGATATGTGTTAATGCCAAAAATAATTTTTAGGAAATGTAGGAAAAAAGAAAAATAAATAAAAGTAAGTAACCTATAACCCAATTACTCAGAAATGACTACTCTCAACAGAGTATTTTCTTTCAGTCTTTTGTCTATGCATAAATATTCTTTGAAACCATCGTTTCTCTGGTTGAACGACATGTCTTCATATGAATGTACCATGATTTATGGGACCATCCCCCTGATGAAGAACAGTTTATTGATCTTTTCTGTATTGTTTGTTGATGTTTCCATGCTGAATTGTGAATACCTTTAATTCATTTTCACATTATGGTGGGAAAGATGACCCAGGCATACAGAACTTACCTACTCTTCCCGTGGGAAAAACAGGAAACAAGAAAATTTCATAAGAAAATACTGAGAACTTGTAGGTACTAGAAAAACATCTTCATGTAAACAGTTTTCCAGCTGTACTTTATAATTTAATGTGCAATTAATATAAAAAGTTGCCTAGTACTTAGGTCTAATAGTGACAAGGCAGTAGGTTTTAACTTAGAAGCAGAGGATTATGGTAACTGTGCATAGAAAGAGGCCAAATAACACTTTAAGGACTTCTGGTACATTAAAGATGTAGGGATAGGAAATTATCCCTCCCCTTCCTTTTAAGATTTGGCTATCAGTTATCATTAGAACTGATTATTGTTGTAAATCTGTGATTCTTGATCATGTTGGAGATATAACATTAGTTAAATTTAATAAAAGTCTTCATGCTTTCCTTCATGAAATCCATTTACAGATACAGGGACTATTTCCATGGGCATATAAGTAATAAGGAGTATGAGTATGAAATGAATTCAAATTACATTTATCATTATCATTTTTGGAAACTCCTTAAGGAAATGGAAAACGTCCTAGTATGCTGCCAAAAACGACAAAAAAATGACTGGGAGTAGAGAATAAAGATCATTTTTATAATTAATTCATATGATCCAGAGTAATAAATATCACTTGGGTAATTAAACAAGACTGAAAAAGAAAGTTAACAAAATAAACTTATTTCAAAATGCTGACTACTTTTTCCCTTCATTTCTTACCCATGAGTCAGATATATCAAATATATCTTGACTTTATGTTAGGATTTAATAGCATATTTTTACAGATTTTAAAACTCCTCTCATTCATTCCAAACTGAGGAAGCCAATCATTTTTACCGTTGTTGTGAAATACCAGCCATGCCAAGACAGATTTCTTCCTTCTCAATGCATGTGCAATCTTATAAAGAGCTTCTGGTGACTCAGAAAATCCCATGCATCAATTTTCCAAATTGGATCTTATGTGATTAAAAATAAATTTAAATCAAACAGAGACTTTGGTGTGCTGAGAATTCCCATGTCAGGAGTTGGCAAGTGTCAACCATGTGTAGGTGTATGTGTGCTCACTAATACTATATGAGCCTTTAGGACCTTATTTGAAAAGTTCTTTCCTGGAAGAAGAGTAAAGCGTACCATTTTGGAACGCAGCCGGCCATATCCAGCTCTGCTTCAGAGGAAAAGAGAGGGGGGTGGGTAGACACAAAAAAACTCCACCGTTTAAAAATCAAAGAAACGGGCTCACCAGATTTGTTACCCTGGGATATTTATTACCTGGAATTAGTTTCTGCCTAACCCTCCTTAGGTGAAGGAGAAAGGAGAAGGATGAGTATTCTTATAGCACAAATAATGCATTTTTCTAAATTATACTGACTCCCTCATCCAGGCCTGCTTCCCATGACTGTCATCAGTTGGTGGCTGTGACTAGGTTTTTCTGTTTATAGATGAAATTGACCAAAGGCATAACCTGCTTTTGGCTAGTGAAAGAGAAGGGTAAACCTACATAGGTAGTCAACATCTGGGGTCCCTTGAAGTAAATAAGGAGTGTTGGCAATGAATAGAGGAAGAAAAGGGCGCTTCTTCCAAGAAGGTCATATGGTTGGTTATCTAGATAAGGTCTCTAAGCCTTGTTAGAAACTTGGAATTTGTGCTCCTCAGACTGTCCTGTAAGACCCAGCTGAAAACCGCCTGGCTGTGACTCACCCTCCCGTCACCCCAGATGCTGTCCAGTTCTCTGACGCTCATTTTCTGTCCCTTCCACTAATCTGGCACTTAAGACTGTCAGGATCTGGTATGTATACTTTTTATTCTTCCAACTAGACAGTAAGTTTCTTGAGGGTAGGAGCCAGGTCTTCTGCTTCTCTCCACTTCCTGCTGTCTTTCCCACACTGTCCAGCCTGTTGGATTGGTTTCTGTGTCTCAGGCAAGGAAGCTGCAGTCTGCAGTGTAATGCTTCTGCCTTTATACTTGGGAGGTGAAGAAGCTGACTGTCAACTGAACAGACAATCCCCCCATGAAGTGGCTGTGCTCTACACCACGCAAAACACAACTTTCCCATTCTAAATGGAGGAAATAGCCTTTAACTGAGTACTAGAAAAGGCATTCCACAATGCAAGGCATGATTAATACTGTATTAAAATTATTCAAAATCAAACCTGTGTAGAGCACCTGTACTTCGGTTCTTAGTGGTTCTTTCCACTGTTGTTCTTTGAAATATATTGAAGCAGATCCCCAACATACAAGACAATGTTTTTTTCTTTCAGCAGTGAGTAGCTACAGCCTACTTTTTCCCCTTTGCCCTGTAGTTTACATTTGTGGTGGTAGAGTGGCAACATATATCCAAACTGTCTTAGCCAAAATAGGGCTAGATTCTGAATACATATTAAATTGGAACTTGAGGAATCGATTTATGTTATTTCTGTAACATTGAACTCTGAGGGGAGAAATATTCATTCCTGCCAAAGCATCGCCAAACGTTTTACATCCTAAAGGAGGGGTGGATTTGCTGTGTTATAGTGTAGGGAAGCCACGGTGTGGCTGAGTTGACCTTCCTAGGGGCAGATGCCCTAGCGGGGACAGTAATGAATGAAGCCATTTGGAGAGATCAGTGCCCTTTGATTATCCTGCATTCAGCAAAACAGATGGGATACCCATGCTCTAGGGAAAGTATGAAGAGAAATCCTGAAAAATCCCTAATCTGCCTTATTCATATTGAAATATTGCAATTATGCCTTATTTGCACAAAGCCGTTAAATAGGCTGTGATGGGAAAAAGGACTTCTAAAATGTTGGTATGTGGTCTTAACGAATCTACAGGAGTGGAACTATCTGGCAGTGTTTTCATTTCCAAAGGAACTGGGCTTGAAATGTAAAATTTGTCTTTAGTCATAAGAACCTTCTGCAAGCAAACTCCAGAAGTCAATTTGAGAAATACCTTTGTGAAAGGTCAAACAGTGCTCAAGGTAAGTCATCCACAGCCTTTCCTGCCCAACCTGAGAAGCCAGACCTTTAGCACTAAGGTGGCTTCCACACAATATAAAGATATTTCCCTCAATTTTAGGGTATTTCTCTCACGTGTATAAAAGTGTAACTTAATCATTTGAAATAAATTGAGAGGTCGGACAAGATAGTTACACAGAGTAGCTATGAATTCTTCCATGAAATTTCCTGCCAATCGAGTAGTTTATTGTTTTATACAGTATTTTTTTTTTCTAGAAATAGTGTATCTAGTGCTTAGACTGCGCCGAGGCAGAGGGTTTGGGCTTTTCTACAGTTTTAAAAATTAAAAGTGAACTTTAGGAACTGAACTTTTACTAGAGATATTGCTGAACCCAAAAATACATTAGACTTCAACAGCGTGAAATTTTAAATTGAACAGTTTTTCCCGTACATGAACAAACTTCTCAAGCAAAAATAGATGACTATGCATACTCGTATGTCTGTCTGTTGTTTTGGTGAAAATACAGTAGGAATGTTTTTGACCCAAGACTGCTGAAGAAATTTTTAGAAAGGTTTACATAGCATCTTTTCAGATATAAAAAGTTAAGGTAATGCTAGGATGTTTGTTACGGTGGCCTTGCCACCTCCAGATATAAGTGTCACACAAAATTTGTAAAGTCTCCTGTTGATACACCGTCAGCAGCAGAAACTAAGAACAGCATGCTTAACTGGAAAACTTGAACATGTATGAAAAATAAGAGAATATATCCAAAGTAGGTAAAATATATCAGCTTTTTTAATTGAAGTATAGTTGATTTACAATGTTGTGTTAATTTCTTCTGTACAGCACAGTGATTCAGTTATACATACATATACATTTTTTGTTTTTATATTCTTTTCCATTATGGTTTATCATAGGATATTGAATATAGTTATCTGTGCTACACAGTAGGACCTTGATGCTTAAAAATATATCAGTTTTTAAATTAATTTTTTTAAGTTAAAATGAAAAGAAGAAATGAAAGAAACCCTGGTGCCTCGTTACATAAACTTCCCATTTTTGAAAGCAGAATCTCTCAACCAGTAACAACTGAGGAGGCAAAAGATGTTAATAGGGAGATGGGATTTAATTCCACTTGATTTTATCCAACTCAGTAGACACTTTGGGGAAGGGAGTATTGGAAGGTAAGTGTTGAAAATACCAAGAAGACTTCACATTAAGGATTTGGCATTTCTTGGGGCATTTTATTTTATTTTATTGTTTAGGTTTGTTTTTATTGATTTAAAAACTGTATGTTTTAGTCAAAGACCTTGGAATATTTATTTGTTTATTTAATTTACTTTTTACTGAAGTATAGTTGAATTACAATGTTGTGTTAATTTCTTCGGGACAGCAAAGTGACTGAGTTATACATATATATATACATTTCTTTTTTCATATTGTTTTCCCTTATGGTTTATCACAGGATATTGAATATAGTTCCCTGTGCTATACAGTAGGACCTTGTTGTTTATCCATTCTATACATACCAGTTTGCATCTGCTAATCCCAAACTCCCACTCCTACCCTCTTCCACCCCTCTCCCCCTTGGCAACCACCAGTCTATTCTCTATGTCCCTGATTTTGTTTCTGTTTCATAGATAGGTTCATTTGTGTCATATTTTAAATTCCACATACAAATGATATCATATGGCATTTGTCTTTCTCTTTCTGACTTACTTCCCTTAGTATGATAATCTCTAGTTGCATCCATGTTGCTGCAAATGGCATTATTTCGTTCTTTTTTATGGCTGAGTAGTATTCCATTGTGTATATGCACCACATCTTCTTTATCCATTCATCTGTTGATGGACATTCAGGTTGTTTCCACGTCTTGGCTATCATGAATAGTGCTGCTATGAATGTAGGGGTGCATGTGTTTTTTTGAATTACAGTTTTGTCTGGATATATGCCCAGGACTGGGATTGCTGGTTCATATGGTAACTATTTTTAGTTTTCTGAGGAACCTCCATACTGTCTTCCACAGTGGCTGCACAAACTTACATTCCCACCAACAGTGTAGGAGGGTTCCCTTTTCTCCACACCCTCTCCAGCGTTTTTTATTTGTAGACTTTTTAATGATGGGCATTTTAGAAGTGAGCAAGTTGTCGAGGGAGGAATAAGGTTCAATGAGCCAGAGACTGAGTTAGCCAGTGGTGAGGGGAGGGGGACACCATAGGCTCTTCCACAGGCTGTATGGAGCAGAGGAGACACCGGAGTGACAGTGACATTGCTGTGAGGTCTTGCACACACATCCACCTGTGCACCTGAGGTTTTGTTTTACTTGACACTTCTTGCATGAGAGAAGGAAGGAAGGAAGAAAGGGAGGGAGAAAAAAAAGAAACGATAAGGATGATTTGACATTTCCAGCAGTTAGGGGAAAACCCTTGCCCCCATGAAATTAGTGATTGATGTGAACAGTGAAGAGGTCTAAGTATTAGCATGAGACAGAGAAGCTAGCATAATAGATCTCCAGAATACTAACCCTCAGGGGAATCCTTAGGTGTCTCCCTCATCTCATGCTTAAGCCCAGCCCTGATATATAAGCTCACAGATCACATTTCCCCTTAATATGCAGTGTCCCTCCTGAAGGCTGACTTGGTCTTGTCATTGGCACCATCTTCATGTCACATTTACTGCTTCATTAACTGGCTGATGAACCAGAATTATTTATTACATTCTTATATTATGGTTCTTCTCCCCTATTTTTTATCCAAAATATCACTTGTTCCAAATTACATGTGAAAATTAGTAGACTTATATATTGGTCCCAAAGTCATCTGCCTTCAAGTTTATAAAACACTTTATTTGTAAGGCTAATGAGGGAAATCATTATATTCTGAATAAAAACAAAATCAAATGTATACCATATAACCATTTGTCATGATTAGGTTATTTTGAAATAAAACAAGAAAATTGTAGACATCTCTTCCTTTTTCCTCCTCCTTTTCTACTTGCCACCAACAGGATCAGCAGAAAATGTACCCTCTGGGTCACCAAGTAGACCTTTGGCTTAGACTGGCCAAGAACAGGGTCAAGAGTGTGGACAGCTGCGATGAAATGAGGGGGGCATTTAGGGACACCTGGTTTGAGAGCCTTGAGGGAAACCTCGGGTGAATCAATTAAAATCTCTGTCTTAGCTGGCTCCTGGTTAAATGGGCACAAATCTTATCCACCACATGAGGATCCAATATAACCAGTAACTCTAGTGTAAGCACCACAAACAGAGCTTGGCACAAAGCAGCAGTTAATAAACCTTGCTTGGGTTTTCTTTAATAAGCCACTTCCTGAATGAATGATTCCTCTGATCCTGGGCAACGCTGGTCTGGACAAACTGCCGATACACTGGCAGCCTTAGGTATAAATATCCACCAAGGAATGAGAAAACAACAAAAGCAACCACCCAAATGAGTACGGGAAGGACGCCATATTATCTCTGAATATGGCCCCTGAGTGGGTGATAAACACTAATGACTGTCATCACTCAGATGACTTTGTCCTGTTCTGAGCATCTTCCCACCCTCATATTTCATTACAATTGATGGGTTTTCTTGTCGCGCATGAAGCATTCAGGGTAAACACAGCTAGTGCGACACTCCAAGTCTTGCAGGGGTAAGAATGTGTGTCTCCACTTGCCTTCAGGGCCTGCAGGGCCTGCAAAAGACAGCTTGACAGGGGCATCCTTTGGCCTTCTCTCCGCCCCTGCTAACCCAGCCCTGATAAATAAGCCAGCTAATTGAATTAATAAACAACTCTTTCTTTTTTTTTTTAAACAGCCAGCTGGCGTGCAATCAAAATGTGTGATAAATTGTCTGTCACTGCTTTAACCACAGCAGGAGGGGAGTGGAAAAATTAGCCACTTCAACCCTTTCTCGCTGCTCCCAGTTTTCCTGCTCTGTTCGCTCAGCTATAGGATTTTCCCCGCGCCCTGGTGTTCTCACTTTGGCTGAGGTCCAGGACCGAGTCGCTATGGGTGGAGAAACGTATTTGGCTGCCCTTGATGATGGATCCTTAAGCCCAGGCATTGTGGGGGGAGGCAAAAATGCCGAGCCAGCCTGTGGGAAAGCGAGATTTGTCTGCTGCCCTGGCAGGGAGGGTTCGGTTATGAGCCTGTGGTTTGCGCCCACAAGATTCTCGTTAAGGGAGGGGAGTGGATGTGGTTCACAAGCAAAGTATTGTGATGTCTGCTTTTTCTTGCCCACCTCTAATGCCAAACAGCTTTGGGGACTTTCTGGAATGAGTGCGAAGGGCTCGCCAGAGTCTTCGGGATTATAAGTGGCAACCACTTTTCACCCATTCTTGCACCTTAGTTTTCTTCAGTATCTCCTTCCACTCTTTTCTACCCTAAGACCTGATTTCAAGTCACTCCTGTTAAAGGTATTGACGTTCAGAAGCTGGTCTTCAGGATAACAGATTCTGTACAATTGAAGGGGACTTTTCCGTATTCATTTTTTGGCTGATCCCCAGTGCAGTTTCTCAAAGTCAAAAAAATAAACAGTCCCCTTCGGGCTAAATCCATGTGGAGCCGTCATTAGGCTTTTCTGTGTCGTCTCATTTTGTCGGGAGTGGAGACCTCCTGGGGTTCACCCGAGTTGGGAAGCATCTGGATTGTATATTCACTTTAACACCGTAATTCTCTTAGAGGTGCTTTCATTTTAGGATGTTGCCTTGTGTAATAATATACAAGTCATCCGCAGGGAACGATCGGGAACTGGCAACAGATGTAGACTGGGTGAATGCAGGGGTTCTTGATCTGTTTGATTCATGGGCTTCCAAACACTTACACTTCCAAGGAACTTTTCCCAGAGGATATGTGCTTTATTGTCTATATAGAGCAAAACCTTAATCCACTACCCTTAAATGGGGCTGCGTGAAGCCAGGATAAAGTGATGGCTTTTTTTTTTTTTTTCATCCTTCAGGAAAACAAAACTTTTTGGGTAAACTTCATGGAATTGCTAAAGTCAGACCTTGATTATTATCAGGCAAAAAATGGGCAAAAACTTGATTATATTCTTATACTAGAATGTTTTCTACAGGTCTTTTTCCTGCTTTCATTGGTATTTTCATCCCTGGCTGTGCTAAGCTTCTCTGCAGATCCAACAGCTTCTTAATGGGGTTGGGATGGTGGAAAGGAGAATTAAAGTAATTCTGAACCGACAATGTGAAGTATTGTGCTTGGGAAACTCCAGGACATTCACACCTCTGTGGAACAGTAACTGGCTGCCCTGAAGAATGCACTTGAACTCCCTGGGACAGAATCCAAAAATTCCAACAAGGATCCTGTTTAAAGGGCCATAGGAAAATCTCTGGGCAGACTTATGCATTATTTCTGGGACCTGGTCATGTGCCATTGTACCTTCCCCCTCCCCTTTCCCCCTTCCTCATCATATACACACGTGCACACAGACACACACACCCACATACACTGACTGACCCCATGTTTTGTTCCATTTCCTTGGTCATGAGGCAGATTCCGATGGTGTTGAGAGAGAGAGAGATGGTGATAGTTCCCAGAAGGATATTAGTGCTCATGTCAAAAGGCTGAAGGAGGAGACAGCCAACTTGCATGAAGCTTCGTGACATGCTTCGTGAAGGATTTTACATGCCTTGTCCCCAACGCTTTCAAAGAGAACATGAGACAGAAAATTCAAGCTTCCATTTTTCTATGACATACTCTGTTTTTATTTTACAGAAGATCTGAGAGGAGAAAAGAAGTAAGGGGGAAGTTATGCAGATTTCCATATTTCCAGGCTCCCCTCTTAAAATTCTTTATAGATGGAATGTAGGGTGCAGGTGGGAGGGAAGTCCTCCTCCCACCCTTATTGACTAAATAAAGGTGGACTCTATCTGCTAAAAAGGTTTATGAGAATGTTTACTGGAATCTCTGGATTTTGGTTAATTATTTGAAAGTAGGAGTATTAAATTCACTGTTGAATTCAGAGCCCACTATGATTGGTTTTCTGCAGACAAGTAGGGTATATACCTCTTTTCCCACTACACAGGCCCAATTCCATGTGCAAACCTAAGAAGTTACTGAGAAGAGAATGTCAGGGCTGAAACTTTACATACTTCCCTTTAAAGATCTTTACGGGGTTGGAATTATTTGCAAGATAACAGAATACAATGCAATAACCATTTTAGGAGCCAGAGGGAGAAAACTGGGAGAAGTGCCCCAGCTGCCATTGGGAAAGGAGAGGACGGTTAGGCCCTTACTGACACTCCCCGATAGGTCTTGGGATCTGCCCTTGCCTCCTAGTTTGGCAGATCCTACCAGGAGCACCCGCCTCCAGCTGAGGAGATGCAGACGCCTGCCAGTTTAACAAACTCTACTCCTAGCTTCCCCCCAAGCACAGTGGCTGACACTGTCACTGTGGCTCCTGACAAGAAGTAGCCCAGCCTCAGAACACATTGCCTCAGTGCCACGGAAAATACACAGCACATGGGCTGTTAGCATTTTCAGATGTCATCTCTGTTTCTTATTTAACTTCAAGATGCAGCTGAGTTCCAGATTAGTCTCCAGGATAGCAGAGGAAGCTTAGACTGGCAGTCAGGAGGCATGGGATCTAATTCACCTTCAACCTTGAACTTGTCATGGGACCACGATAGCCTTTTAATCTTGCTGAGCCTCCTTTTTTTTAATCTGTGAAAGATATCTTGAAATATAAATAAAATGTAATCTGTGTTTTGCTCCAGGTGGGCCCCCAAACTCTTCCAGTTATTAGAGCCTATGGTTATAGAAAATAGTTCTCGGTGTCGTTTATGATCACTGCCATTTGTGAGACAGAGTGAGTTGATGAATTCCATTAAGGACAGAGAGGAAATGTCACACGGAAGATATTTTGTTATTAAGTTGGATTTTGATACCAGCCCATTTTAATACCCACATCACAACGGTCTTGTGAAGTCTCCTTCAAAGTAATAAAATAAATAACTGGTTGGTAAATGGCATTGACTCCTGGTTTAGTTAACCTGGCAGTCAGATTAAGGCAGGGTTTCTCGATCTTGGAATTATTGACATTTTGGCTAGAGAATTCTTGTTGTGAGGGACTGTCCCATGCGTTATTAAATGTTCAGCAGTATCTCTAGGCTGTACCCATTAGATGCCAGTAGCACCTCCCCTCCAAGTTGTGACAATCAAAAATGTCTCCAGATATTGCCAAGTGTCCCCCAGGGGGCAAAATCACCCTCGGCTGAGAACCACTGGATTGAGTCGTGACTAAAAGTCCCCAGTTTAGGTCAGGTTTAACTACATATATTTGATATGCTGCAATCTGAAAATGCTAGTTAGCCCCAGAACACCAGCAGTATCTATTAGGTTCAGGTTAGAACAATCTAACCTTGATCGGAAATAGCACTAGAAATAACCATTTAATTTACAATGTCCCAGGACCTCAGAATAATGGAATCTACTAGATTTCAATCTTTTTGGAAATGGGCAGAATTGTCTTTGTATAATATATCTTACTGTGCACAGAATAAATGCTCATTAAATGTATGTTGAAAGAATGAACAACTTCCCCCAAAACACCAGGGGAGCACAGAAGGAGGAGCTGCCATGCACAGCCAGTCATTCTGGGTGATCTTTATTCTACAGGAGAAAATGAAGCAAGTGTTGGCCAGTTGGAAGGGAAGAATCTTTGGGAGGGAGGCTGTCATTACCCTAGCTGAAATGGAGCCAGGTTAAAACTCTCTTCTGATTTTAAAAAAAAAAAAAAGTCACAGAACATTTAATGACCAACCACAGTGCATCAGAGCCCAAGCTATATGTACGTCACCCATGCTCCCCAAGAGCATGTAAGAGTGAAAGATTCAGTTACTTTAAGTCTTCTGTATTCCTAAATTGGCATATATTTTAGTGGCGTGGGATGTGGAAGTCTCATATGTGCATCTGACATGTTAATCTCCCTAAAATGGTGGCCTCACTGTTTTTCCTAATGCACTTCAAGAGTATGACCTTAAATTGCATTTGAAATGTCTCACTCAGTTGTCCTGGCAACTTTCTTTTCTCACAGAATCCACCTGTATCTCTCACCAGAGACATGAGTACTGTATTGAGTTGGTTTTCATGGTTGGTGTTTTATAGGTATTCTTTGAACCAACCTTCAAATTCAGGACAATATTAAATCTAAATTCACGAATCATCAGGTTCATGAGATGTGTAGATTTTGGCTGATATTATTTTGTAACCATTAAGTTCTGAAATGAGCAAAATTGACTTAATAGGAGAAGCTTTGCCTCCTACCTGGGTAATTATTGTCATTTAGAAGGAAATCAACCAGGCTGGTGATCTTCCAGCCCCATCTCCACACTTCACTGTGGGTGTCTGTTTTAAAATTTGAATGGCAAGTGCTTTGGGGAACCATTACCTAATTAGCCCTGGGTGAGAAATTCTCTTCTGTGGTGTCCTTTTGATAATATACTTAATTGACAACTGAGGTTACCGAGATCTGAATTTTCTCTGAGATCAAAACTAAGCAAAGAGCAGGAGAGAGTGCTTTCGGAGGGCTTACCATCTCTGCACATGAAAAGTGTGCAAAATTAGGATTCAGAAAGAAGTGTAACTGTTATTTCAGAAGGTAGATTAATATAGTACTAAGTACCAGTGTGCTCAGCATGAATCTTGAATACACACTCCTAGAGTCCCTGATTTTTATCCTGTGATACACACTCTATCTTTAAGTGAAAAATGGAGACTAGTTTAAAAATTTTAAACCTGGGATGATAAAAGAAAGACTTAGAAGAATGAGTACATGCTTCTTTACATTCATTTTCCCTGTCTATATTTCCCGTCTTCCAAGAACACCAAGGGAGGCAATACTGTGTAGCCAGATTGAGTAACTTAGATGTATTTTTTCTTGTTGGAATCTGATTTAAAGATTACCCACCCTCTCCCCTGGGAAAATAGTTGGGGTTGGTTGCAAAAGAGTATCATATTTACTTCTTTGTTTGTTTAAAAATTGAGTTTTTAGTACATATCCCTCCTACTTCCAGCAAGGATTCTTTTTTTTTTTTTGTAAAGAAAGTAGGATTTATTGGTGGGCATGAGTAAGGAGGGGACAGCAACAAGGCTTTCATTAGTGCAGGGCCCACGGTTTGTCCAGAGGGCCACGATTAGGGATGTATTTGGCCCCATAGCCATCCGGGATAAGCCGCTTTTCTGCCACCATGTTTTCAAATTCGTCGGAGTTAAACTTAGTAAATCCCCACTTCTTGGATATGTGGATCTTCTGGCGGCCAGGGAACTTGAACTTGGCCCTGTGGAGGGCCTCAGTCACATGCTCCTTGTTCTGTAGCTTGGTGCGGATGGACATTATGACTTGGCCAATGTGGACCCTAGCCACTGTGCTCTGGGGCTTTCCAAAGGCACCGCGGCCTATCAGCTCCAGCACAGGACAACATCTTGTCGATGCGGATGACAGTGGAAGAGGTGGAGCTGCACTCGGATGTGAAAACCATCCTTGCCACAGCTTTTCACCACGTATTTGTTGGCACAAATACAGGGAGCCTCCAGGGCTTCAGAGGAGCGCTGCTCATACCCATCCGACACACCATGTGGCCACAGAGTGGGAACTCATCCACCTTTGACCTCTTCCGCCCCAGGTCAAAGATGCGGATCTTAGCATCAGGGACACCTCGGCAGAAGCGAGATTTTGGGTACGGCTTGTTCTTACAATACCGGTAACAGCGAGCGGGGCGGCGTCCCACGGTGACACCATGATCTTTAGTGGTGCGCCGAAGGGAAAGAGGCGCTCCCACGCCTGCTCATGCCTTATATAGGCAGTCTGTCTTCACGCGTAGGAACCATGGAGTCCGGGCGAGGGCGGGTAGACGCCCTCAGGTCGAATTTTACCTGAGATCAAAACTAAGCAAAGGGCAGTGGACTGACGAGAGTCCTTTTGCAGGGCTTATCTCTCTGCACACATGAAGAGTGTGCAGAATTAAGTCCACTCTTGCAGAAGCAGTAGTCTGTAAATGCAGATGGCCCTTCCCCTGGTCAGCTGGGCTTCCCCCACGTGAAGTCTGCAGCCTCCAATATGCTCTTCAAAGCATTATGCCATTCTGAAAGTCAGGCTGGTTGCTGGGTGGAATGTGTCGCAGAAACGGAAGAACAACTCCCCATTGCTAGAGCTGCCGTCACTATTTCCACTGGGCTTAGCAGTGACACGTTTGGTTAACCATTTTGTTAGCCTCCGGTTAACCACGCATGCTTTGAAAACCTTACAGAAGTGGGGAGATGTCTATATATAATGTTATTCATATAAAAAACAACCCCACAAGATACAGTTCTTTCCTTAGCTGCCACACCAAATCCAGACTCTCTATAACTGGCATTTGGTGAAAGGAAGAAATCACTTGATAAACACCCTTGGGTGATTAATTTATCTGTAAACTAGGGTGGACTGGAAAATTCTCTAAAAAAGGGAATTGAGCTTGTCTGAGTTTGGAGGCCTTTGACTCAATCTTGTATCCACTTCTCTTTTACAATGATTCTGCCTTATCATTGTATACAAATAAATACAAATATCAGAGCCCTTGGGTAGATAGAGCATGTTTTCCACCTCCAGTTGAGCTGACTTCCTTTCCTCCTCTATATCTTTTTCCCTTCCCTCTGGCCTTTTGCCTCTTTCTTCCTTTTTGCCTTTTCCACATGCTTTTTATATTATCTACCATCTTCTTCTAGCTAGGCAAACTGTCAGGCTGCACCACAAAGAACAACGTCAGGTTCAAATCCCTTGTCTACACTGGCTCTCGAGCAGGTGACTTAACATTTATTTCTTCAGAGGAATTTCCTACATCTTCAGATCATGGGGGATGATCTTCATCACCTACTTCGAAGGTTTAATATCTGCAAAGAACTTTGCTCGCTCTAGAAGGAAGGCACTGATTTAGGACAAGCTACTACATTATTGTCAGTCCCTGGTGAGTAGTTGCTTAGGAGAAATTTGGAGTCAGAAAAGAAATTGCTTAAGCTGGAAGAGAAGACAGTTCATGAAAATGATATCTTAAGCTTGTTAGAAGATAAATTCTTAGGCCATTTTCAATGAATAAATCAAACAGAAAGCTTTCTGTTTGGTGTTTTTAGAACGGTACTCAGTTGTGACAATATGATTTAAAGAGGTGGTTCCACATTCCCCACTCCACCACCCCCATTACTTAGGTTGTAGGCAGTGAAACAGTAGAGTTAGGTCGCTGGTTTATTGAATTGTACACCATGGAGACAATAGAAATGAAGAGGTAAAAAGATAGCTTAGCAAGAGACTGTAATTTCACTCTTAAAAAGGTGCCAAATAGTTAATGTATTCTGCTAGTCATACCTCCTGAAACAAGAAAAGCTCTCCAGTTAGAAAAGAGTACAGAAAACTTATTCTTCAACAGCTAGATATTAATGGAATTTTTAAAATGCGTGTGAGAATCAACATGATTTGGATACACATCAGCTCAGAAAAAAAAGTTGTTCCTCATTTTTTGGCTGGAAATGCTCTGGACTCTCATCTTCTTGGGCCTAATTCAAAAGTTCTCCTTAAGCATAACTTTTTATAAACACACAAACAACCAGACTCTTCATAAATTATAAATGGCTTCTCTTGGAAATGCCTTAAATGTAGATATGCATTATAAAAAATATTTTTTTTTGCCTTAAATGTAAACAGCAACCAAAAAAACCCCCATCTTTTGTGTTTTGTTTTAGTTTCCCCATGCACAGCTTTATTCTTGCTGCTGTGTTTTGCCTAAAAACCCAAAGATTGTGCTGTGATAGAAGCTTTTATTAATGATGGTGCTCCTTCATCCCAAGTCTCTCCCAGGTTTCTCCTGGTCCTTCCTGCTCAGTGAGAACAGGCCATTGACAAATGGCATTACTGATTCTCCATGTGCTCAGAGCCCAGGGGCTATTGGTGGATGTGCTGTCTGTGTTGTCTGAGAGCTGCTGAGCTGAGCACCACTGACAGGCAGACCGGGAACTCTTTTTTAGGAGGATCGTAGAGCCATCAGAGCAAGTTGATTTGGCTATTGGTCCAGTGGCTTTGGACCACGAACACTTACAAAGCACCCCCCAAAAAACTTAAGCAGCACTTAATGATCAGAGTTTATTACACACTCTTTCTCTTCCCCATCCCCATCCCCAGTCTTCTCCCATATCTTTGTTGACATGCTTGGGGGAACTCAAGCAGGGATCAGATCAGAGGCAAAGGAGAGTGCGGAGAACAGAATGTACCATACCATTTTACCAAGAAGAAAAACAGAACCGGTCATACGCCACATGTTAGTGAGGTGTGGATATCGATACCAAGGGGCAGGACAACTTATACTTCCATACAATCTACTACCCATAGTTTAAGAGAAACACGTGGAGACTTTTTACCTATAATAACCTTGAGGCCCCCTTGGCCAGACAACACATGTCTCCACAAGGAATGGCACACATCTTGCCATTCCCCAGCAAGTGGAATAAAGCTAGAACACGACAATACGGAACAGCCGTCTTGGAGAAGCCTTGCTGACACCGGGCAGAGGTGTGTCCGGGAAGGTCCTTTTAGTCAGACATTCAGATGCAGAAGTTCGAGCATCTGAGTTACTGAGAGGTGTCCTCTGGGGATGGAGTGGGGGTGGGAGGGCAGTGCCCACTGAACACAGCTGCTCTAGGAAGGGTGTGGGTAAGGATCTGATGGAGGACTGGTGATGGGGCGCCTGGCTGTTCCACCCGAGCAGCACACTGCCAAGTCGTGGACCTCCCGCCTCCGACACTGCCGTGCAGTGGCTCTTCGTGATGGTCATCAAGCACACACCCAAGGACTGCTGTGCATTAAAAGGGGAGCAACTGGTCTAGTTAATGTTGCCCGCTGTCCATCTTTCTTGGGATGATGGGAAGTGTAGCAGTGAGGAGAAATCCTATCCATCACTATTCATTGCATCACTTTTTTGCCCAGTAATGAGGTCACCCCACTCAGGAAGGGCCCTGGGATGCACATATGGTATCAAGTTTGCTGTGGGAACTTGAATCTGAATTTCATGACTTCTGTGCAATTAAAACCCCAAACTTAGTGTTGCATTAACATGGATTTTCCATAGTGAGTTATAAATGCAAAGTTCTATGTTTCATATGTCTTTTTCTAACATATGTTACTGCCTGTGTTTCTGATTAAAAGCTCGTCCAAAATAAAATAACAAAGGATGACTTTTTTTCCAATAGAACTTTCTTCTATGAAAGCTAGAAATAAGCCCTTACCTAAAATTACCCAGGCTCGCAGGTGCTGGGTTTTGGGGTGTGTGTAGTGTTCACTCGCAAGACAAAGGGCATTATTCTCCCTGCAACCACCACCAGAAGGCATTCTTTCTGTGGAGAAAATTGTAGGCCAACGTTTTAAAGACATTCCATGGCTAGGCACCACTCCTGGAGACTTGCAGGCAGCAGGCAGGCAGGAAGGCAATCATCAAATATTTATTCTAAGGCCACTGTGTATTCAGCACCTTTAAAATTGCCAGGGAAACCAGCCAGGAGCATGTAATACCTGCTAGGGCCAAGTTAGTACCCAAGGTCATTCCGTAGTGCTTAAGGAGCTCAGTAATCTGAAAGGAGCAGGGAACCCTAAAACTGTAAGATGGCAGTATCTCACCTGGGTATGGGGATATTGACAGAATAGGAAAATAAAATCCAAGAAAAGGCTCATTAACTAAAGCCGATACTTAACAGTTGCACCACCCCCATCTTTTCCTTTTACATCCCCCTTAACAGACACCCAGCTCCCATTCCCTACACACACACACACACACACACACACACACACACACACAAGCATGCACTACTACTACCATTCACCATCACCTCTGCCCAGAAACTGAACCCAACTGGATGGATCAAGTCATCAGTTTGTTTTTTTTTTAAATAATGAACACATTTTAAAAATAACAAGGCAAATGTGCTAAGCTGTGCAAATACAAGGATATTCATCACAGTGTCCTTAGAGAGGGAAAATGGTAGCAGCATGTATGGAACATCAACTGAGAATTGGGATACTCCCCTAGAGAAAATCCAGCGTCTATTAGGCATGACGTGAGATTTTGTGGGGGGCAGGGATATGGGGACACGGGCTTGTATGGCACGCATCCTGGCCTGTGCAGAGGTGAGCAGGACTCTCACCCTCTTGCATTAAGTTCTCTAATCTAGTTTTGTTGATGCAGCTGAAAAGTCACATTAGTTGTTTTTTTTTAAATTATATTTATTTTATTTATTTATTATTTTTGGCTGCGTTGGGTCTTCATTGCTGCATTTCTCTAGTTGCGGCAAGTGGGGGCTACTCTTTGTTGCGGTGTGAGGGCTTCTCATTGCAGTGGCCTCTCCCATTGCAGAGCATGGGCTCTAGGCGTGCAGGCTTCAGTAGTTGTGGCTCACGGGCTCTAGAGCGCAGGCTCAGTAGTTGTGGCGCACGGGCTCAGTTGCTCCGTGGCATGTGGGATCCTCCCGGACCAGGGCTTGAACCCGCGTCCCCTGCATCGGCAGGTGGACTCCCAACCACTGCGCCACCGGGGAAGCCCCACATTAGTTGTTTTGACATGTGCGTCACATAGGGGTGCTCTACAAAGTCATACGAAATCCCTGCATCCTCTGTTACATATGTAACCGCCAAGCTACGTCTCCCCTGAGCTTCCAGTGTACAGTACTGGTGTTTTGGGGGGTTTGTTTTTGTTAACCAAGCATAAGATGTTACACTGATCCCCGTTAAATTTCTCATATTGGATTCCTTGATGCTCGTCTGCCAAGATCTTTTTGGATACTGGCTCATCGTCCAGTTTATTTAACACTCTCTACTAGCTTTGTATCATACACAGTTGATGGATGTGGCTTGTGCATTTTCTCTTTAGTTCTAAGCCAGCTGGGCGATGATAGAATTGTAGAGAAAAGAGGGTGCCAGTGTCTGGCAGAGGAGTCAAATTCCCTGAGACATACCGAAAACCTGGCTTGGACCTTATCCATTCTAGGGCAAGGTATCTTTTTGGCTTTTATTGTTCACAATACAGTGTTTCACTTAAGGTGACATCATAGTGAATGTCAGTCATTCTCAGATGAAGTCGAGAGTTTCTATTAGCCCTATTAAAAGATAAGAGATTCTTATTTTGCTTAAGTGCTTTATTTTTAAAATAATTTTTAATTGACAAAATTCATATAACATAAAATTAGCCATTATAAATTGTACCTTTCAGTGGCATTTGGTACATTCAAAACGTTGTGCAGGGCTTCCCTGGTGGCGCAGTGGTTGGGAGTCCGCCTGCCGATGCAGGGTGCACGGGTTCGTGCCCCAGTACGGGAGGATCCCGCATGCCGCGGGGCGGCTGGGCCCGTGAGCCATGGCCGCTGAGCCTGCGCGTCCGGAGCCTGTGCTCCGCAATGGGAGAGGCCACAACAGTGAGAGGCCCGCGTACCGAAAAAAAAAAAAAAAAAAAAAAATGCACAGCCTCTTAAAATGCTCACCAGCCTGCTGAATTATAAATGACAGCCCCTGAGTCAAAGAGATGCAGGGAAGCAGTATCTGAAATAGAACAATTCTATAAATGTGTGTTCATTAATTTCTTCACTTAAGAATAAATTGAAGGCTCACTCTTGCAGAACAGTAATTACTATACGATTTAGACATTAATATAAAAAGGGTGGCAGGGAAATTGCTTAAGATTTGTCTCTGGGGTTTGTTTGGCATTTTAACCACCGAAGTTTAACATGTCACCTAGCGCTTAGGTCTGCTTTACCTCACTTTAGAAGTTATACCCGCAAATGGACAATGAGAGCGTGAAATCAAACACTGAATTCTTTTCCTTGCTTACTTTAGAATTGCCGAAGTTCCACTTTTCTGAGGTACCATCCTTATTTGTGAGATTTCCTTGCATCATTTTCCGGTGGACTAGAGTATTGATGTATAATACAATTCCTTTGTGTTTTTTTAATAATTACATCATTTCTAATATCTTCACAGTTAATACTTTTTAATGACAACATGACAAAGAGTATGAATAGTTTTCCTCCCAGACCCTATAGGATCCTCCCCTTTCCCTGGTAATCTCTTCTGCCAACCTGGTAGCCTTTTTTGAAATTTTACTACCAAACCAAAATCTAAAGCAGAAGAATACTTAAACTGTGAAACCATCAGAGCTGAGTTACATTATACAAGTTTTGAAAGGAGCATACTTTATTCCAAGTGATTAAGCCAGGTGTGATTTTAATTAATTTTCTTAACAATGATTCTGAAATAAATGTGGATTTTAAGATCCACTCTGCTATCAGAGTTATATGATCATTCTCAACAGACATCCTGAAGCCAAGATGTGAATCTGGGCATTAAAGCTACTTCTGCCTTGGCTAAGTGAAGTTCATAGTTTGTGTAACTATCCCGTGGCACCCTCTCATCCCTACCTCTCTCCAACTTTGGGAAGCATTTTGGGATCCAACTGGCGACATAGTGTCATAAAATTCCGTGGATAAGTATCAGTTATTTTTCGTGAATTCAGAGACTTAATTTCAGAAATCCTTGATACCTAGAGCAAGTCAGTAATCATCGATGTTGCAAGCACTCCTCCAGTGAAGGCTTCTGGAGGTGTCACACCATTGACCATGTGGACCATTCAGGAGCCTGTGTTACCACCTCCGCTGATCAACTGTGTTGGGAAGGAGAAAGAAAGAGGAAATTACATTTACAGAAATACTTTGGGGTGGCCACTGATGGCGATTGTTTCATGTTCAAAAGGAAATACGAAGATGGATTTTATCTTATTTTCATATAGATAGTCCCTCACTTGTGGTCAATCAGCAACACTACATTTTGATGTTATCACGTTCTTTTCTGGAACAAAACCCAAGAGCCGTTTTTAATTAAAACCTTTCTAGAAAGAATGCTTCAACCATGCCTACCCCCCATCCAACTGAATTTCAAATATTTGTTTAATTCGGTTTGGCTTTCAGAGTCTGTAAAGCATAAGCAATCGGCCGAGCTGAAAATGGAGAAGAAATGTTTTTACAGTTCCACAAATGTTTCTAATGGGCAAGAGTGAGTTGTTAATGGGACATAAATTGCCTGGGGTGGGTGTGGGTGGGTGTGTCGTGCGAGTGTGCTCACGCAGGCCACATGCGTGCACCCACGTGGAGGTAATGACGTTTGCGTGTACCTGGGCCTCACAGGACATGCTGTGATGCAAAACTGTGCTAAGCTGGAGAGTAAAGAGGTGCTGGGACGGGGCCACCATGGCAGCGGTCGTGCATGGTATGGGATGAGGTAGATAGCTGGTTTCTTACCAGAACTCAGATCCTGGGCAGCAGGCCCATCCTCCCATTGGGAACAGTGAACAAGGAGCTGATAAAATACACAGACCGAATGAAAATGACCCCTATTGACTGAAACCAGCTGTGTCAGGCTTCTCGCTGTCTCTCCTGATTTGCTCTCTCAAATAAATGGATGTGGTAGAGGATGAGAGAAAGTAAACAGAATCATTTTTTCTTTCTTGCAGTCGCACCTCAGTAACAGCCCTGGTTTTTGTAGCTGAAAAATATGTTTATTTGCTCATTAATTTCCCTCTCTCTCCCTTGCCTTTTCTTGGCATTGGGTAGAATGTTATTTAAAATAAGACACAGTTCGGCTTCAAAAAGAAAAATCATTCTGCAAAATACAGCTTGGACTCATTTGCTGGTCATTTATCATCCCTAAGAGAGTGGGGTACAAATATCTTTATTTGGTATGTTTCAATGATTCATAGGGCGATGACTCTTGTTGGCACTGGGATACAGGGAAGCAGCGGTCTCTTTAGGACTTTTAGAAGTGCCCCAAACTGTTTAGAAATGACATGGAGAATATTAAATGGGGCATATGCACAGCAGCTCGATAATCATTTGTCTTCACCGCCTTCCTTTCAAAGATGAGGTAGGCTGGTGCTTTGGGGGTGGACTCAACCCACAGGCCTGAGATTCTCTAAGGGGTGCTTAAAAGTCTTCATTTCCACACTCGGGTGTGTGTGTTTTCTTTCCAGTACTTCAAAAAGGCTTTGGTTTTATGTGTCTCCCATTTCCTTCGGGTAGTGGGCAAATAATAATGTGCCTAACATTAGTGCCCAATAAATATTTGTTGAACGAACAGTTAAATGGAATGTTATAAGGCTTATTAGTATTATTGCCTTGGCATGAAACCTGCAAGAATAGACTTGAGGCAATCAAGTAATTTCCCTTAACAGTGCAAGCTAATTATTTGAGAGATGAAGATCTGGTGCATAGTATTTATTTGTCAGGCTCCATTTGCTCCTAATTGAAGGTGGAAAAGTTGTTTGTAGCATTGAAGGGATAACATAGTGACCCACTGCTAAACAGCTTTTCAATTTTCCATGCTACTCTTTCAGGGAAAATGTATCAAGATGAAGTTAATGCGCATTCCTTTTGTTTATTTGTGTTTTCTTTTTTGCTGTTATCATTTTTTTTAGATTTTTAAAATTTATTTATTATTTTTGGCTGCGTGGTGTCTTAGTTGCAGCACGTGGGATCTTCGTTGAGGCATGCCTTTTGTTGCGGCGTGTGGGCTCCTCGTTGCGGTGCGTGGGCTTCTTTATAGTTGTGGCGTGCGGGTTTTCTCTTCTCTAGTTGTGGCGCTCAGGCTCCAGAGCACGTGGGCTCTGCAGTTTGCAGCTCGCGGGCTCTAGTTGAGGCACGCAAGCTCAGTAGTTGTGGCCTGCGGGCTTAGTTGCCCCGCCACACGTGGGATACTAGTTCGCCGGCTAGGGATCGAACCTGCATCCCCTGCATTGTAAGGCAGATTCTTTGCCACTGGACCACCAGAGAAGTCCCTTCTGTTATCATTTTTAGAGGGCAGGCAGGGTGTGGAGCGGGGATCTCTTTTGACAGTAATTTTATAATCCATCTACCTGCCTGTATGACTTCTGAAGTCATTCTGCTAATGTTGGTTGTCTGATAAAATTGTCCTTTCATATGAATGCCACCTGCAGTGATCCAAGATGAAAATGCTACATTCGCATCCTAAACCTCAGAAACTTTCATTTCTTCATTCATTCCAGAAATATGAATTCAGTGCCCAATATGTGCCAGGCTCCGTGCTAAAGCTTTGAATTTAATACTGAGCAAAATCCAACATGGTTCCTGCTGTCATGAAGCTTATAGTCTGGGATGGTTGGTGGGTATTAACCAAATGATCATACTAAAAATCGTAACTACAAACTGAATTTTAAAAAGAGGAATATGGTTCTACTGGGTCCATGTAACAACAGGAATTGATTTAGACCAGGAGACCAGGGAGAAGTTTACTAAGGAGGATCGTGCGGCTGAGAGCTCTAGAATGTCTGAGGAAAAGGAAAGATCATCCCAGGCAAGAAGATGATCAAATGCAAAGCGTTGGTGGGAAGGCCGGGCCACACTCCTCAGTGCATATACTATATTAAGGGCTTGACCTTCATCCTCTGAACATTGGAAAGACCTAGAACGGTAATATATCTGAAGGTTAGGAAGGAGGGCTAGGGAGAACAGATACCTGGACCTTATCAGATCTGTGTTTGGGGGGGAAATATAAGGACCCATTCTTCATAAATGTAACGAGAGGTGATCGTGCTAAGCTCTGGATGGTCCTTTGCTGCAGTTGAGCTGCCTGGAAATTCTCACCACGCACCCCTGCCTCTGCCAAGTTTTGGAACGAGTGTATCTGGGTCTCCACTTGTGTGCTGGACTGTGCAGCAATGGCATCTTGTCAGTTTTTTCTGGGTCCTGCTCTTCTTTCTGCCTTTCCTTTTAATGATGGGGAGGTGGTATTAACACAGTTTATTCCTGTTTTGGCAAAGTGTGCATGGCAAGCCTTTCAGCCCCTTCTCTGCTGGCGTAGAGAACAGGCTGTGGAGGTAACTCACCTCCACCCCTCTCCAGCGGCGAGAGCTTGGGCACGTGGCTTGGTCTCTCTTTGTGCCTTGCAGGGTTGTTCTGAGGATTAGGTGAGTTAATACTTGTAAAACACAGAACGAGGAGTGGCACATAGTGAGTGCTCAGTTGATGCCAGCAGTTATTATTAGCTATTTTTACTGATAGGGCAAGGTGTCAAAGATGTGTATTGTTGAAGTGAAAAAAAGCAAGATACGAAACGATATATCATAAAAACGGCTTGCACAAACGTATTCTGATAAACGTTAAGGATATGTCTGCGGATACTTGGTGGTTATATCTGAGGAATGGGGCTTAGAAGGAAGAAGGTAGGCAGGTAGTTTTTACTTTCTCACCACATATTCTTTTCTGTTGGTTTCGTTTTTTGCGGTATGCGGCCCTCTCACCGCTGTGGACTCTCCCGTTGTGGAGCACAGGCTCCGGACGCGCGGGCCCAGCGGCCATAGCTCACGGGCCCAGCCGCTCCAGCACGTGGGATCTTCCCGGACCGGGGCACGAACCCGCGTCCCCTGCATCGGCAGGCGGACCCTCAACCACTGTGCCACCAGGGAAGCCCCACCACATATTCTTGTAGTATTTTTTTTTTTTTTTACTATGCAGCTGTATATTTTTATAATAATGAAATTATAAAGAATAGTCTAGAAAATCCATCAATAGTATTTGCTATGTCAATTAAAAAATAATCTCAATATATTTTTTCATAATTTTCTTCACTTTTAAGTTTGGAGATGTCACTTAGAAACTTTTCTTGGAGTAAAGAAATGTGTATCTGAAGTCCAGCAATTCATCCAATGTTCACTTCTTTTGTTTATGTTCTATTCAAATAAGAGTTTTCTTAAACCACGTGCTATCCCATTGTTATAAAATTATTCTACTTGTTCTTCCGTCTCTACATATGCACAGAGAGAGCTGTCTGGAATACTGTTCACCCACCAAGCAAACAATGCATTTGGTTCATTGGTTGCTGACTTCATTGTACTTTTGAGAGTTGCTTAAATTTTTTATAATGAGCATTTTTATAAAAACACTGAAATCGGGGCTTCCCTGGTGGCGCAGTGGTTGAGAGTCCGCCTGCCGATGCAGGGGACACGGGTTCGTGCCCCGGTCCGGGAAGATCCCACATGCCGCGGGCCCGTGAGCCATGGCCGCTGAGCCTGCGCGTCCGGAGCCTGTGCTCCGCAATGGGAGAGGACACAACAGTGAGAGGCCCGCGTACCGCAAAACAAAACAAAACAAAACAAAACAGTGGAATCATTTCTAAAAATTGGAGATGAGGAGTATCTGTTCACTTTTCTGTTTAGTAATAAACACAATATGAAGCATCTAATCATTCCCAGGGATTCAGGAAGCTTAACTTTTTCAGGATGATCCTGGTGCAGGTCAGTAGCTTCTGTGTGGTACATGTTGCTCATGAAAGAGGAGGCAAGTGGGCTCAGTGGTTACTGCATCAGGACACAGGAAATGTATTCAGTGATTATCGGATATTAACATATAGTCTGTCAAACTGCCCCCCCCTTTTTTTAACAAGTGGAGGCTGTTTACATTTGACTAAAGATTTTGACGAATTGAATTGGTACTTATCAATAGTTTAGTCTGACCAGCTGAGAATCATTAATATTGTACAGGGCTGGCACATGGTTGCTTCCATCATCATTTAAATACAACTCTTCCATTTCGCAGTGATTACACGCCACCATCATCAATCAGATAAGAATGCAAATCAGGAGAGAACTTTGAGTCCCCTAGTAAATATTTTATGAAGCCAATGTAAGCTTGCCAACTAGAATATCATCTCTGCAGAAGATACATTTCCAAGGGGTAACTGCATTATACAGTACTTAGTACATTGTGCCCCTCAGGATATGATGATAATTGTCCGTGTACAAGAAAAAACAATTTTGAAGAAACTGTGACCAAGTTGATTGCCAACTGATTTTTTTTTTAACATCTTTATTGGAGTATAATTGCTTTACAATGGTGTGTTAGTTTCTGCTTTATAACAAAGTGAATCAGCTGTACATATACATATATCCCCATATCTCATCCCTCTTGCGTCTCGTTCCCTCCCACCCTCCCTATCCCACCCCTCTAGATGGTCACAAAGCACTGAGCTGATCTCCCTGTGCTATGCGGCTGCTTCCCACTAGCTATCTATTTTACATTTGGTAGTGTATATAAGTCCATGCCCCTCTCTCACTTTGTCCCGGCTTACCCTTCCCCCTCCCTGTGTCCTCAGGTCCATTCTCTACATCTGCGTATTTATTCCTGTCTTTCCCTTAGGTTCTTCACAAACTTTTTTTGTTTTTTTTAGATTCCCTATATATGTTAGCATATGGTATTTGTTTTTCTCTTTCTGACTTACTTCACTCTGTATGACAGACTCTAAGTCCAACCACCTCACTACAAATAACTCAATTTCATTTATTTTTATGGCTCAGTAATATTCCATTGTATATATGTGCCACATCTTCTTCATCCATTCATCTGTCAATGGACACTTAGGTTTCTTCCATGTCCTGCCTATTGTAAATAGAGGGGGCAATGAACATTGTGGTACATGACTCTTTTTAAATGATGGTTTACTCAGGGTTTATGCCCAGTAGTGGGATTGCTGGGTCGTATGGTAGTTCTGTTTTTACTTTTTTTAAGGAACCTCCATACTGTTCTCCATAGTGGCTGTATCAATTTACATTCCCACCAGCGGTGCAAGAGTGTTCCCTTTTCTCCACACCCTCTCCGGCATTTATTGTTTGTAGACTTTTTTTGGCGGTATGCGGACCTCTTACTGCTGTGGCCTCTCCCGTTGCAGAGCACAGGCTCCGGACGCGCAGGCTCAGCAGCCATGGCTCACAGGCCCAGCCGCTCCGTGGCATGTGGGATCTTCCCAGACCGGGGCACGAACCCGTGTCTCTTGCATTGGCAGGTGGACTCTCAACCACTGCGCCACCAGGGAAGCCCCTGTTTGTAGACTTTTTGATGATGGCCATTCTGACTGGTGTGAGGTGATACCTCATTGTAGTTTTGATTTGCATTTCTCTAATGATTAGTGATGTTGAGCATCCTTTCATGTGTTTGTTGGCAATCTGTATATCTTCTTTGGAGAAATGTCTATTTAGGTCTTCTGCCCATTTTTGGATTGGGTTGTTTTTTTGATATTGAGCTGCATGAGCTGCTTGTATATTTTGGAGATTAATCCTTTGTCAGTTGCTTCGTTTGCAAATATTTTCTCCCATTCTGAGTGTTGTCTTTTCATTTTATGGTTTACAGTTTCCTTTGCTGTGCAAAAGCTTTTAAGTTTCATTAGGTCCCATTTGTTTATTTTTGCTTTTAGTTCCATTCCTCTAGGAGGTGGATCAAGAAGGATCTTTCTGTGATTTATGTCATAGAGTGTTCTGCCTATCTTTTCCTCTAAGAGTTTTATAGTGTCTGGCCTTATATTTAGGTCTTTAATCCATTTTGAGTTTATTTTTGTGTATGGTGTTAGGGAGTGTTCTACTTTCATCATTTTACATGTAGCTGTCCAGTTTTCCCAGCACCACTTATTGAAGAGGCTGTCTTTTCTCCATTGTATATTCTTGCCTCCTTTATCAAAGATAAGGTGACCATATGTGCATGGGTTTACCTCTGGGCTTTCTATCCTGTTCCACTGATCTATATTTCTGTTTTTGTGCCAGTACCATACTCTCTTAATTACTATAGCTTTGTAGTAGAGTCTGAAGTCAGGGAGCCTGATTCCTCCAACTCCGTTTTTCTTTCTCAAGATTGCTTTGGCTATTTGGGGTCTTTTGTGTTTCCATACAAATTGTGAAATTTTTTGCTCTAGTTCTGTGAAAAATGCCTTTGGTAGTTTGATAGGGATTGCATTGAATCTGTAGATTGCTTTGGGTAGTACAGTCATTTTCACAGTGTTGATTCTTCCATCCAAGAACATGGTATGTCTCTCCATCTTTTTTTATCTCTTTAATTTCTTTTATCAGTGTCTTATAATTTTCTGCATACAGGTCTTTTGTCTCCTTAGGTAGGCTTATTCCTAGGTATTTATTCTTTTTGTTGCAGTGGTAAATGGGAGGTTTCCTTAATTTCTCTTTCAGATTTTTCATCATTAGTGTATAGGAATGCAAGAGATTTCTGTGCATTAATTCTGTATCCTGCTACATTACCAAATTCATTGATTAGCTCTAGTAGTTTTTTGATGGCATCTTTAGGATTCTCTAGGTATAGTATCATGTCATCTGCAAACAGTGACAGTTTTACTTCTTTTCTGATTTGGATTCTTTTTATTTTTTCTTCTCTGATTGCTGTGGCTAAAAGTTCCAAAACTATGTTGAATAAGAGTGGTGAGAGTGGGCAACCTTGTCCTATTCCTGATCTTAGTGGAAATGATTTCAGTTTTTCACCATTGAGAACGATGTTGGCTGTGGGTTTGTCATATATAGCCTTTATTATGTTGAGGTAAGTTCCCTTTATGCCTACTTTCTGGAGAGTTTCTATCATAAATGGGTGTTGAATTTTGTCAAAAGCTTTTTCTACATCTACTGAGATGATCATATGTTTTTTTCTCCTTCAATTTGTTAATATGGTATATCACATTGATTGATTTGCATATATTGAAGAATCCTTGCATTCCTGGGATAAACCTCACTTGATCATTGTGTATGATCCTTTTAATGTGCTACTGGATTCTGTTTGCTAGTATTTTGTTGAGGATTTTTGCATCTATGTTCATCAGTGATATTGGCCTGTAGTTTTCTTTCTTTGTGACATCTTTGTCTGGTTTTGGCATCAGGGTGATGGTGGCCTTGTAGAATGAGTTTGGGAGTGTTCCTCCCTCTGCTATATTTTGTAAGAGTTTGAGAAGGATAGGTGTTAGCTCTTCTTTAAATGTCTGATAGAATTCACCTGTGAAGCCATCTGGTCCTGGGCTTTTGTTTGTTGGAAGATTTTTAATCACAGTTTCAATTTCAGTGCTTGTGATTGGTCTGTTTATATTTTCTATTTCTTCCTGGTTCAGTCTCGGAAGGTTGTGCTTTTCTAAGAATTTGCCCATTTCTTCCATGTTGTCCATTTTATTGGCATATAGTTGCTTGTAGTTATCTCTCATGATCCTTTGTATTTCTGTAGGGTCACTTGTTACTTCTCCTTTTTCATTTCTAATTCTATAGATTTGAGTCTTCTCCCTTTTTTTCTTGATGAGTCTGGCTAATGGTTTATAAATTTTATCTTCTCAAAGAACCAGCTTTTAGTTTCATTGATCTTTGCTATCATTTCCCTCATTTCTTTTTCATTTATTTCTGATCTGATCTTTATGATTTCTTTCCTTCTGATAACTTTGGGGGTTTTTTGTTCTTCTTTCTCTAATTGCTTTAGGTATAAGTTTAGGTTGTTTGTTTGAGATGTTTCTTGTTTCTTGAGGTAGGATTGTATTGGTATAAACTTCCCTCTTAGAACTGCTTTTGCTGCATCCCATAGGTTTTGGGGTGTCGTATTTTCATTACCATTTGTTTCTGGTATTTTTTTATTTCCTCTTTGATTTCATCAGTGATCTCTTGGTTATTTAGTAGTGTATTGTTTAGCCTCCATGTGTTTGTATTTTTTACAGTTTTTTTCCTGTAATTGATATCTAGTCTTATAGCATTGTGGTTGGAAAAGATACTTGATACAATTTCAATTTTCTTAAATTTACCAAGGCTTGATTTGTGACCCAAGATATGATCTATCCTGGAGAATGTTCCATGAGCACTTGAGAAGAAAGTGTATTCTGTTGTTTTTGTATGGAATGCCCTATAAATATCAATTAAGTCCATCTTGTTTAATGTATCATTTAAAGCTTGTGTTTCCTTATTTATTTTCATTTTGGTTGGTATGTCCATTGGTGAAAGTAGGGTGTTAAAGTCCCCCACTATTATTGTGTTACTGTCGATTTCCCTTTTTATGGCTGTTAGCATTTGCCTTCTGTATTGAGGTGCTCCTATGTTGGGTGCATAAATATTTACAATTGTTATATCTTCTTGGATTGATCCCTTGATCATTATGTAGTGTCCTTCTTTGTCTGATTTCCATTTGCATGGAATATCTTCTTCCATCCCCTCACTTTCAGTCTGTATGTATCCCTAGGTCTGAAGTGGGTCTCTTGTACACAGCATATATATGGGTCTTGTTTTTGTATCCATTCAGCCAGTCTGTGTCTTTTGGTTGGAGCATTTAATCCATTCACATTTAAGGTAATTATTGATCTGTATGTTCCTATTACCATTTTCTTAATTATTTTGGGTTTGTTATTGTAGGTCTTTTCCTTCTCTTTTGTTTTCTGCTTAGAGAAGTTCCTTTAACATTTGTTGTAGAGCTGGTTTGGTGGGCTGAATTCTCTTAGCTTTTGCTTCTTTGTAAAGGTTTTAATTTCTCCATCGAATCTGAATGAGACCCTTGCTGGGTAGAGTAATCTTGGTTGTAGGTTTTTCCCTTTCATCCCTTTAAGTATGTCCTGCCACTCCCTTCTGGCTTGCAGAGTTTCTGCTGAAAAATAACAGTTAATAAGCTGTTAACCTCATGGGGATTCCCTTGTATGTTATTTGTTGCTTTTCCCTTGCTGCTTGTAATATTTTTTCTTTGTATTTAATTTTTGACAGTTTCATTACTATGTGTCTTGGCATGTTTCTCCTTGGATTTATCCTGTATGGCACTCTCTGTGCTTCCTGGACTTGACTATTTCCTTTCCCATATTAGAGAAGTTTTCAACTATAATCTCTTCAAATATTTTCTCAGTCCCTTTCTTTTTCTCTTCTTCTTCTGGGACCCCTATAATTCAAATGTTGGTGCATTTAATGTTGTCCCAGAGGTCTCTGAGACTGTCCTCAGTTCTTTTCATTCTTTTTTCTTTATTCTGCTCTGAGGCAGTTATTTCCACTATTTTATCTTCCAGGTCACGTATCCATTCTTCTGCCTCAGTTATTCTGCTATTGATTCCTTCTAGAAGTTTTAAAATTTCATTTATTGTGTTGTTCATCATTGTTTGTTTGCTCTATAGTTCTTCTAGGTCCTTGTTAAACATTTCTTGTATTTTCTCCATTCTATTTCCAAGATTTTGGATCATCTTTACTCTCATTACTCTGAATTCTCTTTCAGGTAGACTGATCATTTCCTCTTCACTTGTTTGTTCTGGTGGGTTTTTACCTTACTCCTTCATCTTCTGTGTATTTCTCTATCTTCTCATTCTTAACTTACTGTGTTTGGGGTCTCCTTTTCACAGGCTGCAGGTTCATAGTTCCCGTTGTTTTTGGTGTCTGCCCCCAGTGAGTAAGGTTGCTTCAGTGTGTTGTGTAGGCATCCTGTTGGTGGGGACTGGTGCCTGTGTTCTGGTGGATGAGGCGGGATCTTGTCTTTCTGGTGGGCAGGACCATGTCCGGTGGTGTGTTTTGGGGTGTCTGTGAACTTATTATGATTTTAGGCAGCCTCTCTGCTAATGGGTGGGGTTGTGTTCCTGTCTTGCTAGTTGTTTGGCATGGGGTGTCCAGCACTGGAGCTTGTTGGTCATTGAGTGGAGCTGGGTCTTAGTGTTGAGACAGTGATCTCTACGAGAGCTCTCGTCAATTGATATTACGAGGGGCTGGGAGGTCTCTGGTGGACCAATGTCCTGTACTCAGCTCTCCCACCTCAGAGGCTCAGGCCTGACATCTGGCCAGAGCACCAAGACCCGGTCAGCCACACGGCTCAGAAGAAAAGGGAAAAAAGAAAGAAAGAAAAATAAAGTTATTAAAATAAAAAATAAATTATTAAAATTAAAAAATAAAGTAATTAAAAAAAAAGAAGAGAGCAACCAAACCAATAAACAAATCCACCAATGATAACAAGCACTAAAAACTATCCTAAAAAAAAAAAAAGCAGACAGACAGAACCCTAGGACAAATGGTAAAAGCAAAGCTATACAGACAAAATCACACAAAGAAGCATACACATACACACTCACAAAAAGAGAAAAAGGGGGAAATATATATATATATATATATATATATATATATATAAAGGAAGAGAGCAACCAAATCAATAAACAAATCTACCAATGATAATAAGTTCTAAATACTAAACTAAGATAAACATAAAACCAGAAACAAATTAGATGCAGAAAGGAAACCCCAAGTCTACAGTTTCTCCCAAAGTCCACTGCCTCAGTTTTGGGATGATTCATTGTCTATTCAGATATTCCAGAGACGCAGGGTACATCAAGTTGATGGTGGAGATTTAATCTGCTGCTCCCGAGGCTGCTGGGAGAGATTTCCCTTTCTCTTCTTTGTTCGCACAGCTCCTGGGGTTCAGCTTTGGATTTGGCCCCGCCTCTGCGTGTAGGTCACCCTCTGGCATCTGTTCTTTTGGGAGGTCTGAGGTCTTCTGCCAGCGTTCAGTAGGTGTTCTGTAGGAGCTGTTCCACATGTAGATGTATTTTTGATGTATTTGTGGGGAGGAAGGTGATCTCCACGTCTTAACTCCTCTGCCATCTTGAAGGTCCTCCCCGCCAACTGATTCTTTAAATCTGGCCCAGACTCTTTCTTTCTTTTCTTTTCTTTCTTTCTTTCTCTTTCTCTCTTTCTTTCTTTTTCTTTCTTTCTTTCTTTCTTTCTTTCTTTCTTTCTTTCTTTCTTTCTTCTTTCTTTCCTTTCTTTCTTTCTTTCTTTCTCTCTCTCTTTCTCTCTCCCTCCCTCCCTCCCTCCCTTCCTTCCTTCCTTTCTTTCTGGCTGTGTTGGGTCTTCATTGCTGTGTGCGGGCTTTCTCTAGTTGTGGTGAGTGGCAGCTTCTCATTGCGTTGGCTTCTCGTTGCGGAGCACAGGCTCTAGGTGTGTGGGCTTCAGTAGTTGCAGCACGTGGGCTCAGTAGTTGTGGCTCGCAGGCTCTAGAGTGCAGGCTCAGTAGTTGTGGCGCACGGGTTTAGTTGCTCCGTGGCATGTGGGAATCTTCCCAGATCAGGGCTCGAACCCGTGTCCCCTGCATTGGCAGGAGGATTCTTAACCACTGCGCCACCAGGGAATCCCGGCCCAGACTCTTTAAATCTGGCCCACTGCCTAATTTTGCACAGCACAGGAGCTAAAAATGGTTTTTACATTTTAAAATGATGGAAAAATATCAAAAGTAGAATAGCATTTCGTGTCATGTGAACGTTATATGAAATTCAGATATCCTGTCCCTGTCCCTGTCCAATATAAGTAAAGTTGTATCGGAACACAGCATAGTCATTTGTTTACATACTGTATACAGCTGTTTTTGTGCTAAAAGGGCTGAGTTGAGTAGTTGTGAGAGACCTTAAGGCATGCAATGAGGAAAACATTTACTATCTGACTTTTTATAGAAAAGCTTGCTGAGCCCTGCTTAGAGATCAGATTCAGGAAGAAGTTATTTGTGTGCATGTCTGTTTGCTTATTGATGGACGATGCTTTCGTGTTGGACGTACCTGGCCTGTGATGTGGTCATCAAAGAAGCTGTAGGAGTGCAGGGGTCCATATCCTTCTACTTTCCTCATTTCCTTCCCAAAGTCAGAAGAACGTTATTATGTGAGAAAATTAGATTATTAAAGGGACTGTGAGAAGTATCATAGTAACAAATGGGAAGATCTACATATTGACTCAAGAAGTTATGGATTTCTTATCTAATTTGAAGACTTAACATTAGTTCTGTTCCTATATTCCAAAATTTGAAGTGATTTCCTCTTTGGGTCTGAGAAATCTTCTGAAAGGCAAAAATCTTTTATTCTTATGACTCATCATAAAACACAGTGCCATATCGGATGGGCCCTTTGTTCAGTGGCATTATCCCATTGAATGGTTCCATTGGGTTTATACTTGCATTTGGCTGTCAGTAGGATATGATTAACAACTGGATAGTAGGAAATACCTTTTAGCAGAATATCTAGGGTATCCTGCTCATTTCCCATGACAGTTGAATTAATTAACATTCATGGCTGACATTGATTCTTCTACCTGCCATAATATATATGAAAATTTGAAATTAATATAAAAGTCATACTGCTACCAGTAAAAAAATGTTAACAATAGTACCATAAAATATTATAAAATGGAAAATATGAGTCATTTTGATTCAAAATCCCTATTGTGTACACGACTGACCTCAGCTGTCCCCTCTTGTTTTGTTCTGTTTCAGAGGTTGAAGGCTGCGTTGACTCACCACCCTGCTGCCATGTCAAATGGGAATATGAACACCATGGGACACATGATGGAAATGATGGGGTCCCGTCAGGACCAGACGCCACACCATCACATGCACTCACACCCACATCAGCACCAGACACTGCCAGCCCATCACCCCTACCCGCACCAGCACCAGCACCCAGCACACCATCCTCATCCTCAGCCCCATCACCAGCAGAACCACCCACATCATCACTCCCACTCCCACCTTCATGCACACCCGGCACATCACCAGACCTCGCCACACCCACCCCTGCACTCCGGCAACCAAGCACAGGTACACCTTTTTCATCATCTCTTTCTCCCTTCTCGTTAACAGTACAAGCTCAAATATGGGGCTCATTGGCAGCAACCTTGTTTGACAAGCCCAGGTGTTCTATCTGACACTCTGGGGGGGGGGCTCTGTTCATTTCCTAAGAGGTAATGGTTACCCATAAGACCCTACCAGATCATAGTTTCTATAACTAATAAGGTAAATATCAGGTTTAGTTTCTAGGGGCAAACGTAAGCTTCAAGTTCTCCAAAATCTATTTTGCAGTGTGTTATAATGTTAACCCTAAAAAAGTAACACCAATGGAGGACTAAGAATTTAAGCTTTAAAGAAAGATGTGAAAAAAGGATGAGAAAAATAAGTTAATTCTAACCATGGTTCTATCTGCAGTACTTTATAACATCATAGAGACTCAATTTTGTCACTTGCAAAATGGAAGTTAAATACAATGGGCAATCTTCTGAATAACAGTAAGTGTTAAAAATATAAAGGGTAACAATTTCAGGCAGACAAAGAGGCCCGGTAATGGATGTTAGGGTGTAAGGTGTTGTGTAAATGGTAAAGAAAGGTGACTCATTCCACCCAGTGAGAAATGTGTTGGAGGGAGAAGGCAGAGAGCCAGGCTCTGTAGATGATCAGTTCAAGGGGAAGGCCAAATCCCAGTGGTGGAAAGTCACCAGGAGTGGCTAGAAAGAAAGCCAGCATTTAGACACAACTGGAAGAGGGTCGGGGGATCTGGCAGACGTTACGTCACCCAGCCCAAGAAGAGAGGCGGGTCCATGTACCCGAGTGAGTTTTAGTAAGTGGATGAAGGGCATGTATAGGAGCATGGCTAGTCCTAGACATTTTGGACCTTCAAGTGGGATGACCTTTGTCAGTTCCCTCCACCCATTCAAACTGCCAGGTTCCAACCAGCTGGGTCGGAATGGTGTCAGAAGCTTGGGATCACACTTATTCACTGTCTCCTCCATTGTCTGCCTCTGTACCTCTCACTGGGCAGCTTTTAGAGATCTTGCATCAACCCCTCCAACACACACCAAACCTGGACAGCCATCCACAAAATGTGTTATCCATAAGCAACTCTCCATTCAATAGATAAGCTTATTTATTAGCTAAGCTTACTTTTGCAAAGTTCTTAGAGGTATTCTATATAGAAAATAAGAGTGTAGGCTTTGGAGTGAGAAAACTTTCATTCTTTTCCCACCTTACTTGTTGTACGACTGTGGTCAGTAGATGAACCTCTCTAAGCCTCAGTTTTCCCATCTGTAAAATGGGGTGATAATAGACCAAGCTCATAGACCCTCAGGAGTATTAAATAAGAGAATGTTTTGCCCTTGGCACAGTTTTCAATACATGATAGCCATGATTAATTCCAAACCGAATAATGTGATAGAAGCTTAGCAAGTAGTTTAGCAATAAAATGCTATCCAAAGCACCTTTCTAGTCATGTGCCATAGTAGGACATATATTTAGAAGGGAAAAAGAGAACTATAATAGATCAACTATAAACTATAATAAGGTCAAAGATAGGCAGATAGATTCACATGTATACTTATATTTTTTAAAAATGGATAGCATCAAGTTTTGGTTGCATTTGTGGGCGAGTTACTTCACAGACAAGCTTAACAGTTCATTAAATATAAAAGCCATTCATTAGCTAATTACGAATTAGCCAATTGCCCTCCATCTCAAGTCAGTAAGTGGCCAATTTTATATGCAATCAGTTAATTGCCTTTATAACTGGCTGCACAAAGTTGCTTTTTTATCCTATGCTACTAAAAAGAAAGAGTCCAGGTTGGTCTTGTTGAACTTTGAACAAGATCATTTAGACCGTATTCAAAATGCCACTGTTAACTGTATTAACTTGGTTGATATTGAGATTCTTGTCATGTGGCCTAATTGTATGATTGTCAGAACAATAGAAGTTTATTAAGGTCATCCAACTCTGAGATTCTAAGATGACTTGGAATAAATTCTGTCATTTTGAAATTACAGTTAATTATTTTTGATCAAAATTTTCAGAGCATCTGTGTCAACATAATGCCATTCTATTTATTTTACTGAAGTATAGTTGGTTTATGATATTGTGTTAGTTTCAGGTGTACAGCAAAGTGATTTGGTTATGCATATATATGTATATATCTATATTCTTTTTTATTCTTTTCCATTATAGTTTATTACAAGAACTATGAATATAGTTCCCTGCGCTATACAGTAAATCCTTCTTGTTTATCTATTTTATGTATGGTAGTGTGCCTCTGTTAATCCCATACTTCCAATTTATCCCTCCCACCCCACCCTACAGAATGCTATTTTAAAAAGATAAAGATAGGTAACGATAATTATCGTTTTTGATAATTTTGTTTAAAGCACAAATTCTGGTCTTAGGGTTGCATTTTCAATTGCTCCTGGCTTCTTGCGATTCTTTTGCGTATAAGAATGTGACTTCAGAGTCCTGGTATCACTCTTTGGCCACCAGGAATTACTCTTAACCAAACCACACCTTGACCCTGAACCTGGACTGCACCTGAAACCACCATGTAACTTACCCCTTTGGGTAAAGGCAGAGGAGAAGCATCGGGGGTAAAGGCTTGTTAACGTTAGCGTGGTAGAATACAGTATTGAAAGAGAGGTCCCTGCACCAGAGATTAAAACCCAGTTTTACCTACTTGAGAGTCTTGTCTAGGGCTGGCAGTGAGAGATCACTAATTCATACAAAGAAATGAATGAATGTATTTCATTCATTTTTTGCCTGTTAATCCCATACTCCCAATTTATCCCTCCCACCCCACCCCGACAGAATGCAAAAATAGCCAGGTTAGCGCCTTCTTTCCTAGTGCTTTGCTTTGCGGTGGTTAGCTCAGAAGTTACTGCACCTGAAATGACTAGTGCTAAACATTTGCCAATAACAAGGAATACATCTTCATCAGCCGCTCTGGTGAGTAAGATCTTAGACAATTTATTTTGTTATTCCTCTGTGATTCGGAGGAAAGGAATTGCCAATAAACAGTTTTAGAAAATGTCTTTGCTTTAAACAAAATTACTGAGATGCAATCTAACCTCAGTCCTGAGACTGATTCTTTTTCAGTTAGTCATGGAGGGTTTGACAGAGTTTAGGATTAAAGTATATCATCATCAGTCAGCTGATGTCAACCAGGAGCCATTATTAGTGCAATTACAGTCATTCTGATTGATTTCAATCATAGGGTTGGAATGTGGTAGAAAAGGTGGCTGGGTTTCATTTTTAAAACTTTTTGCCTGTTATTTCTGCAGGTTAAATGCCTCTTGTAAAACAACTTTATAGGTATTACAGCCATAAGCCTGAGTGACTGAGCAATGAGAGGGAAGAGAAAAAAACCACCACCACCCTTTATTGAGAATGAAGAAAAGGGAAGGAGTGACGTGCATTAGGGAAGCATTAGGTGTCCAGACTCATCAACAATCAGTCATAGAAATTTCACTAGGTGCTGAGTGTCTGCTGTATGAAGGGAAATAAAGCCATATGTGTGGGAGTCCCTAAAACCTTAGATGTTGTTGAGCCCCATGCAGACCTTACAAGGAATCTATAAGCATAGTAAAACTTTTTAGTAAAGTGCTTTGCCACTCCTAGGATTTCCTTATAATGTAAGTATATACAACCACCCCTCACTGTCAACAGACATGGCGTGTTAACAGGGCTCAGTGCTGCATCACGATGGACTTTCGAAGGCCCCGCTTCCCCATCACCTAGAAATTCACCCACTCACCATCTCCTGTAACTCCTTCAGCCTTGGTCAAGCTCTGAGGAGGAGACAGGCCCATTTGCAGTTTGCAGGTCCAGCTAGGCATTTGCAGTAAGAACTGTGAAATTGTGACAAAAGGATTTCAGCTGCTTTCCAGGCTTCACAGGGTTCTTTTGATAGGAGTCACAATGGCAGTGCTGTCCCAGAGGTGTGTTCTAGGAACATGGTTTTGACACCATTAGTATTAAAGGCATTCACAACCTGCCCAGAAGGAGTTTTCTGCAGATGACAGAAGACTCATCAGTAGGGTGACAGTCACCCTGACCTCTGTTTTCACCTGTGCCATACATTGGCACTTTCAGATTTTACAAGGCATCTTAAAATATTTTTAACATCTGAGGAGAAAAAAAAATGTTTCTTCTATCATGATTCAGCCAAATGCCAGTCAGGGGAAAAAAATCTACTTGACTCTCTTTTCGCAGATCATCCCTGTATCTTTTGCCAAAATATCATAGAAGATAGCGGGGTGATGCTTTTCCTTTTCATGAGCGTGATCTCATTGTTGACTTCATTCTTAGAAAACAAGTGTAACGTGCTAACTAAAACAAGCGACTCCCTGTGTTTTGCATTTCAACACCTTACCCAGCCGTTCCTCCTCTCTCCCCATCACCCCCTCCCCCTCTCTTTCCCAGCAGGTTTCACCAGCGACACAACAGATGCAGGCCACCCAGACGATACAGCCGCCTCAGCCCACAGGGGGGCGCCGGCGAAGGGTGGTGGATGAGGATCCTGACGAGAGGCGGCGGAAATTTCTGGAACGGAACCGGGCAGCCGCCACCCGCTGCAGACAGAAGAGGAAGGTCTGGGTGATGTCACTGGAAAAGAAAGCAGAAGAACTCACCCAGACAAACATGCAACTTCAGGTGCAGGCCACTGTCTCTCTCCACAGGACTCAAAGGCCCTGTGTAACACTGGCATTTCCTGCCCCGGCAGGCGCTTGTTGACCTAAGCACTAACACCGCCCCTTAGCCCGCAGAGCAACTGCAGGCTGATTCCTCAAGGTTTATTAGTTCCGAGACACTCTACAAAACAAAACAACCATTCAGTTTTACATCGGTCTGCTCTGAGGAGGGAAACCCTGCCCAATTAAGTTATAGGGCTGGGAGCAGAAGCTTGGTCAGACAGAGGTTCAAACTCTTGTTCCGTACCTACTTGCTGGGTTTAACCTCTCTGGCTCTCAGTTTCCTCATCTATAAAATGGGAATAATAACCTCATAAAGTTGTTGGGAGGAATAAATGAACTAATGTCTACAGAGCCGTTTGTACATCATAAATCTGCAACCGAAAGGCCGCTCTTTATGTCCACTGGGTGACGGGGTTGCTTCACTTTACACTAGATTATATTTTTGTTTAGTGGAAAAAAAGGAGGTTTGTGTTTATTATTTTGCTCCATAAGAAAAGGCATGTTTCCATCTCATTTTTAAACTTGACAAGATTTGGATCTTGCATGATTTTTGCTTTCCATGGGTGGCTCAGTGGGGGGACATTTTATAACAAGGCCACTTCTAGGAATTTTTGAGAACCTCCAGCACCTGGAGCTTCTCCAGCGGACTTCATGCCATACACATGACGCAGTTCAGGACATTTGTTCTAACACAAAAAGAAGTGCACTGTTCACCAGCAGAAGAAAAAGCAAGTATTATATAAGTGACAAGCAGGCAGGGATCGCAGTAAAAATCGTGGATTATAGCGCTGGATTATATACAGTGCTTCCAGGAGCAGAGATAATGGCTAAAGAGTGGAGGGAAGAGGGGAGAGAATGCCTAAAATAGGGAGAATCTGCTCCTCAGTAGTTCATAGGTCACCTTCACCCCCCATCCTCTGCGCATCCTCAGAAAGGAGCAATTAGGGTGCCAAACCCCCCTTTGCATATTTAATTCCATTAAGTGGAAATGGTCTTGAGACGTCCAGTGTACAAACTGAAATTTTACAAAGAAAGTTTGGGTTATACAGGGACTGACTGTCATCATTTATGGATGTTCACTCTCCCCCCCAAAGTTTATCATTCTTTTAACGATAGACATGAGAAAGAAACTGGGAAACGTATATAGCAGATATGGGGGAAGCAAGATAAGAAATCCTCCCACTGGCTTGTACGAAGCTTGTGTGAAGTTGGAGACTGTTACCCTCTCCCCTGACCACTTACCCCCTTTTCTAATGTCGGGTCTAGCATGGAGCGTTCCTGAGTGTCTGTACTCAGTATCTGCTGAATGAATGAATGAGCTCCCCATCTCTGGAGTGGCCAAGAACTAGCTGCCTGACCACTTGGCAAAGATGGGATTTAGGGAATCAAGCCGCAGAGTTTGGCTGGACTCAAACACCGCCGAAACCACTCTAACCTGAAAGTCTATAATTCTAGAATCTGGCAGGCCTAGTAGCATGTGGGAAGCTTTTAGGTGGACATGAGTACACATTTTTAATATTACTAATAATATTTTAATTTTTATGTGTACTGAAAAATGTAATCAGAACATCAAACCTTCAGTTTCACAGATATTTTTGGTAAGGACCAGGCTAAATCTTTTAAAAATGAGTTAATTTGTACAAACATGTTAAGTAAATAAAAGTTCTGGTGTATGTGACCTAGCAAATATCACAGCAGTGGTTTTGTAATGACTGAAATGTGAGAAGCCCTGGAATTTGCTACCAGTTCTGAGATCTGCAAGAGGATCATGAACAGGTGCAGGTTTTCTCAATCTCAGCACTATTACCTTGGGGCTCAGTAATTCTTTGTTGTCTCCAGTGCAGTGTAGATACTTAGCAGTATCCTTGACCTCTACCCTCTAGGTATCAGTAGCACCCTCTACCCCACCCCCAAGTTGTGACAACTGAAAAACGTTCAGACAATACCAAATGTCCCCCGTGGGGGGCAAGATTATCCCTGAGTGAGACCCACTGACCTAGATGAAGGAGCCTTGAGTAGTCAGCTGACATGTAATCAGATGCGGACAAGTTTTTAAATCAGTTTTAACTAAAATGAGTCCTTGCAGAATGACCCCAGGGTATTGACCATCATTCTAGAGCCTGAAGACATGGAGGGGGTCATAGCAGAGAGCCAGGAAAAGTGAGGATACTGGTTTACTTTGACGTCAGATGTGTTCATGACTTGACATATGAACATATGTTATAGCTTTCACTTAACATATAAGGTACTTAACATATAAGGTATATCCTTTATGCGAACCTAATCTACTTTTTTAAAAGAGTATATTTTAAAACATGCTTATTGCCAGGAGAGAGACTTTTTATTTTATTTATTTATTTTTGGCTGCATTGGGTCTTAGTTGTGGCTCATGGGATCTTTTGTTGCAGCTCGCGGGCTTCTCTCTAATTGTGGCACTCGGGCTCAGTAGTTGCGGCCCGGGCTTAGTTGTCCTGCAGCATGTGGGATCTTAGTTCCCCAACCAGGGCTCGAACCTGCATCCACTGCATTGGAAGGCGGATTCTTAACCACTGGAGTACCAGGGAAGTCCCAAACCTAATCTATTAATTTTCACATTTTTAGAACCAAAATGGAAGGATAAGAGATACTAGAATTCTAACCCCTGAAAACCAGAAAAAAAGTCCTATTGGGGCCATTCAACAGGCACCAGTATTTTTGGTTGTTAAAGCAGTGCCTGAGGAAGGGACGGTCTCTGAAAAGACTACGTTGTTGGTGTTTCCAACCACTGCTTTGCTTCACAGGGACAGAAACCACAAGGGCTCCATGTTTTCTGTGATGCCGAGTGCTCTGCATCATGCCATGTGATGCTGGAGAGGATATGCAGATTCTGCTACCTTTGAATGACCCTTTCCCTCTCACTGGACCTTTGTCAAAAGAAAAAGTTGTCTCTCTTGAGGCTGGTCCAGTGAGCCAAATTTTAAGTAAACAGAAATGGAAGGTGCTACACAAACAAACTCCCTCCAAAAGGAATATCCAAGGTCTGGATGGCCAGCTGCCACTTTTGAGTTGTTTTCCAGCATAAATCTAGTTAGGCTGCAGAGCTTCAGATTGGAAAAATTAGAACTGAGAAAACAAAATCAAACTCCCAGACTTCATTTCCTCATCTCACAACAAATCTCTACCCAAGAGGTCAACACAGGTATAGGAATTGGAAATATTAGAAACCACCCAATCTGACATTTTATTTGGGAGAAACTGAGTCTCGGGGGACACGAGAAGTCTTCCTGAAAGTCACACAACCAGCAAGTAGTAGGATGAAAACCCAAGCGGGTCTTCTCTTGACCTAACCCACTGCTCTGTGATCTCTCATTCTAGAAAGTTCTTCAACTATGAAGGAATCCACATTCTTTTCACTGACAGAGTGGCTGAGATCAGCTCTAAATTCATCAACTGCTAATGTGGTGCTCAGTGGATTGTGTTCAATAGATGATACGGAAATCGTCTGGTCGCCCACGGAAATAATTGCTTTTCTTTTTCAGTACAAAGACACGGCCTAAGTCGCTGCTGAAATTTTAGACACACGAGCTCAGGTTTAGGACTTGGCAAGAGAATAGGCCAGATGGGAACTGTTGCTGTACAAATTGAAAGTCCTTTGTTTTAGAATGAACCAAACCTAGCCTCAGTTAATCTACAAAAAAAAAAAAAAAAATAGGGGAGGGGCTATGTGGCAGGGCTCATTTTGATAATTATTTTTTTGGCATGGACTACTGCTTGCATCAAAAAGCGTTTGGAGTTTATCATATTAACAAAATGACATCCCCCCAAAACTGAAAATGTAGCTATTAGGGACTTCTTGGAGTGCTTGTTTGAAGTATGTTATTACAGTGTTGAATGTCTATATAGGGGTGCTACTTCATCCCAAGGCAACTTTATGGGTTTAAGAACAGATTAATCTTAACTACGTCTATACTCTTACAGTCCCTATTTAAATGGCTAAACTTTTAGGAGTAGCAAACCCAAACTAGTTTAGAAAAAAGAAAAGAATGAAGAGCTGATTTCAGCAAGAGAATCAATACTTATTATTAATACTTTGCTTTTGCAAAGTGCTTCTATATGAAGACCTATAGTTATTATTAGAAACTACACAAGGGAGTAAAAAAAAATTGGTGATTTGCATCAATTCATAATGCAAGGCAATTCAGAATAAGAAAATGTCTCTCCAGAAGTCCTGGTTTCTATTTCCCTACTAGAACTGCAGGCCACTTTTGATTTCTTTCATGCATTTTGAAACATTTGCTGTCTGGTTCTTCTCTTCCAAAATGTATTCAAGGTGATTTCTATTAATGTTATCTTGAAAAGGATTTTTATTTAAAATATAGTCTAGTATTTGTGCATTTCCTACATCAGTCGGTCTATCAATATAGAATGATATCTATCAGTATCTATCAATATGGAATGTTTATGCATGTGCACAGCACACATGATTCACTCCGCTTCCTCTAGGGCAGAGATTCTCTACTGTTTTTAACCCAAATGCTCCCTTATGGAATCTGATGAAGGCTCTGTAGACTCTCACAATATGGAAATGTACATGGACTTGAAATTTTGCACAAAAGTGAAACTGTAAATGTTGCTTTGGAATCTGCCCTGTTAAGATTTGGAAGTACAGGAGGTGCTAGAACTGGCTCCCTTAGGAAATATAAGACTTGATATATAAGCCCATTTGAGAACACCAGAAGCAATTAACTAGTGAATAAAAAATCAAGATGGAGACCTTCATTAGATTATTAGGTAATTAGCATTCTCAATAGAAGGCAACTCATAGAATAAAAAACTATCTTGCAGGAAGTAACTAGAAAACTAGTCCAACCACCTTGTTTTACACTAGGTTGGTGTGGCAATTTGGGGAGCCAAACCCGATTATTCTCAACTCTCATTTGAGAGTTCCTTTTTCTGCTGGAAGCTGCCCCATGAATTTCTGTTGCTTCTCTGGCCATTAGACTTTTATTTAGTCCTTATCAGTATCGTACTTATGTGTGCATGATCTAAGCAAGAGGGAGACTGATTGCTCTTGTCTATGGAGAATATTAATTGGCATTCATTTTCCAACCCTAACATAGCTAAATAACATAATTACTAATATATTACATTAAGAAATATGTCCATATTCACATATATCTTTAAATGATGGTCAGTTGTTACAGTGCTCTCCAGGTTCCTACATTTTTACAGACCCTCACAACTCCCAGGTCCTCAGTTTCTATACTTACAATGTATTGGTTTATTAATAAAGTGCTTTGCTGTCCAGAGACAAAAAAATGCCACTAAAATCATCTATTTTCTATGGGGCTTTGGTTATAGGCCAGGACACCACATACACTGTTTGTTGTGGTGATTGGTGCTGTTTTATTGTGGCCTCTCGTGAAAGCAAAAGGTTTATCCTGAAATGGTTTGGGATATGCCAAGTATTGTAGGCAGTTAGCTCCTTGCAATTGTAGGAGCCCGAAGAACGGAATTCAAGGTGTTTTTTTTAAGGAAGGGGCAACGTACACTTCGAGTCTGGGGGATGGAAGACTGCCTAGAAAAGGTGTGACTGCTGAGGACACAGAGGAGGAAGAAATGGAGACTAAAATCATCCCCTCCAAGGCAGCCGCCAAGTGAGACTTTTCTTTTCTTCCAGAAGTAGAAGAAGGCAACAGAGTCCTGTTGTTTTATTTTAAATACTTTCCTCGTTTGTTTCCTAGATCATGGAAGAAAAGTATGGCTGGATTCACTAAGGACTGGAGCGTTACTCCACTTTCTTAGAACCATTGTCTACAACGGACAGTTTCCCCTTAGGGTCCAGGTGTCTAGCAGTTGTGATTTCAGAAAAGTGTTATCTCTATAGTCCAAATACAAATCATGTCACATTTCATTTTGAGGCCAAATATGTATACATTCAAACATCTTAGTTTTTTCTCCTTTTTCTGTTCTGTTTTTGTCTGTTTTGTTTTTAACCAGGGGCTGCCTTCTGTTTAATGGTCTAAAAGTAACTTTCTTTTACACAGGCTATTTTAAGCAGAGGGGGAGCTGGGAAAAGGAAGGATGGCTATCTGAATTTAAATGGGCATAAAATTAGAGAAAAAAATAGTGTTTAAGGCTAAAATAAATTGTCCTATAAATAAACTTGTCCCACTGACCCCCAAATTGACAAGGGTCACTTTCAGCTTTGATAGGGCCCCTTATCAACTGCACTCATTTGGAGGTGGGAGGTGCAATTCACCTTCCTGAACGTTCTCAAATTTAAGAGCAGTTTTCCTGTGAAATTAAGTGATTTATTCATCATTAGTGCTAATTTCTCAGGCATTTAAAAAAAAATTTATTGGAGTATAGTTGATTCACAATGTTGTGTTAGTTTCAGGTGTACAGCAAAGTGAATCAGTTATACATATACACATACCCATTCTTTATTAGATTCTTTTCCCATATAGGTTATTTCAGAATATTGAGCAGAGTTCCCTGTGCTATACAGTAGGTCCTTATTAGTCTGTTTTATATATAGTAGTGCATATATGTTAATCCCAGTCTCCTAACTTATCCCTCCCCGCTTTCGTCAGATAGGCATAAAAGCCTTGTAGATGAGATTTTTATTATTTTTTTATTCATGCTACTCAACATTTGATTACTTATAATGTATTTTGCAAATGAATCAGAAATTAGGAGGTATTCTTTGAAACAATTTTCCAAAAAATTTTTTAATTAACTTCAGAATCCCAAACTTACTTTTTAGGTGATAAATACATGCCTCAAAAGCCAAGTTCATACTGAAAGTGTAGATACAACTTAATGACAAATGTTAAAACACCTTCTTCTGTGTGCATGCTTTTGAAACGTCTCCTCCACGTGGAGTGTAATTGCGGGGCAGCCACAAATGAACATGGGCCAGAGAGAGGTGTTACTTATCACAACTGTAAAATGGCTTATTTGCTACGTTTACAGTTTACTTTTATCAAGTGGCAGCACCTTGGAAGCATCTGTTCTACATTTATACAGTTGTCCCTCCATATCAGCGGGTATTGGTTCCAAGACTGGCCTCAGATCCCATAATCCGCTTATGCTCAAACCCCATCCTCAGCCCTCTGTATCCGTGGTTCCGCATCCTCAGATTCTGTCAACTGCTAATCATGTAGTATTGTTATCTATGGAAAAAATCTGCACGGAAGTGGACCCGCACAGTTCAGACCCGTGTTGTTCAAGGGTCAACTGTATTTGTAGACGACGGTGCCAAGTACATTATTCCACAAACTATGAACCTATCTTTGTGAATTACTACATAAAGTGGAGATTTGTGGCACTTATCTAAGTAAATCCACAACACCCTGATATTGAGGAGGGAAAAAGTTTATAGACTGAAATTAGCCAAACTAGTTAATGAACCAGTCAAATTAACTCAGTCATGGCCCTAAACTCTATTGCCCTTGGCCTCCCTGGGCTGACCTGATCCCACCAATCGAGGACCTACGTTTGCTCTGTATACTTCCATGCTTCCTCCTAAGTGGCATCAGGCAGAAGGACGTGCTTTGTTGAACTCTAGCCCATGAAGAACTTCTTTTGGGAAATCGGCTTATTCTGAGGGCATTTCAGTTTGAAGCCGCTCACCCTGCCACACAGTTCCTCCCCGTGCCTCACGTTCACCTTCTATTCGTGGTCAATGTCAAACCTGAACCTGTAAGATAGCATGGGGACTTCCCTGGCAGTCCATGGTTAAGACTTTGCCTTCCAGTGCAGGGGGTGTGGGTTCGATCCCTGGTCGGGGAGCTAAGATCCCACATGCCTTGCAGCCAAAAAACCAAAATATAAAACAGAAGCAGTATTGTAACAAATTTCAATAAAGACCTTAAAAAAACATGGTCCATGTCAAAAAAAAAACTTAAAAAAAAAAGACAGCCTGAAGAGAATTATTATGAGAGCTAAATTTATTGAGCACTTCGTATGTGCTAGGAATTGTTCTGCGTGTTTTGCATGTTACCTCATTTAATCCTCAGAACAACTCAAAGAACTCTGTACTATTTTCATTCCCATCCAAGGTTGCTAGAGCTTAGCTGGGTTATGTTACCTGCCTAGAGTCACCCAGTCAGTGTAGAATGGAGGGTCCCACCTAAGTAACTTTTAATAGGATTAAGCTCTTGAGTTAAAACCTAGTCTCTTCAGAAAGCCCCTGGGAAACCTGAGGGCCAAATCAAAGGCAAGCTACAAATTTTCAGGTGAATCCCGTTAAATAACATTATTAATGTCATTCAGACATAACAGAAAAGAAGTGTGCCAGTTACACTGTTGAAAGTGCACGGGGCCTTGGGTTTGTATTCTCTGGTCTTCTTAACATGACTTGGATCCGTCTCTTTCCAGAATGAAGTGTCCATGTTGAAAAACGAGGTGGCACAGCTGAAACAGCTGTTGTTAACGCATAAAGACTGCCCCATAACAGCCATGCAGAAAGAATCACAAGGATATCTAAGTAAGTCATTGACTTGTTTGCTTGTTTTAGTGTCCAGGTTTTTTGCCACCAATTTCTCATTGGATTTATTGAAAGAACAAAAGTAAAGCATAGACTGCACACCCAGGTGGATATCATGCTAGAATTCTTGAGTGGCTGCCAGACTACTGCACCAGAGGGAACCCTTCTTTTCTGACCCCATTCATCACCATGACCGCCACCTCCTAATAATTTCTGGCTAGACGTTCCCTGGCATTCCACATTGTAAAATCCCACCAAATTCCAATCCTGCAGCCAGTAGGAGCCCAATTACTGGTGGGCTAGCAGTCTTTTATGGGCTGGGAAACAGGCTTTGGGTGAATTATATCCAGTGCCTCAGGATATGCTACATGTTATTCACCAGGCTGAAAAGCTAGTGACCTTGTCTCAGTTTTCCAATATGTAAAGTGGATCTGTTTTTCTAGATCCCAATATCTGCACCTGGAATGTCAATAGGTTCAATGCTAATTGAGTAGGGGATGGCGGAAGAAGGGGGGATTCATGGCTGAAGGTCAATTTCTTTTCAAATAATTTTTTAGATTGAGCAACACAGATTCTCCCACCACATGTGAGTATTTTTCCACATTTGATATATGGATGGCTCTTTGAAAAGACAAGATGGGGACTTCACATGCCACAACTTAAACACATCAACTCATGTTGCTGATCTAGAAAGCATGGCTTTGCTTGTAGCTATAAACTGGGAAGGCATAGCTTTGTGACTTTAAAATAAAGTTTTGGAATTAACCTCCAGGAGAAAATGTGTGAAACGCTCCTATTTCTAGCAAGCATCTAGCAATATTTTTTGAGTAGTCTCCAAGTGCACCCAGGAAAGAGCTATATTGGTGTGTGTGTGTGTGTGTGCTTTTTCCTAGGTCCAGAGAGTAGCCCTCCTGCAAGCCCCGTCCCCACGTGCTCTCAGCAGCAGGTCATCCAGCATAACACCATCACCACTTCCTCGGCCGTCAGCGAGGTGGTAGGAAGCTCCACCCTCAGTCAGCTCACCACTCACAGAACAGACCTGAATCCGATTCTCTAAAATCCGAGGGTCAGACCTTGCCTCCAAGGAGAGCTGTCGCATATCCTGCGTCCTTTCTTTTAAGGGCATTTTTAGAATTAACTCAGACCTGGAAGACTCCTCAGCCCTTCAAAGACTGGCTTTCATTTTTATAGTTATTATGGAAATGTTGTCTTTTATACTCAGTTATATAAGCAAAAAAGGGAGTTATGCAATTAATAATCTATCAGCTTGGGAAATGCTTTGGTGCTTTTCTCCAATTTTCTGGTACCAGTTACTTGTTTTAAACTGAACTCTTTCTGTATATAGTCATGGTTTCATTCTTATCAGTCCAACCCTTTGCCTGAAACGTTGAATCTTGTTAAGCCACAGCTTTTAGCCAAAATGAGGCATACCTAGATGTCCAGTATACAGACTGCAAGGCAACTGGGGGAGAAGTCTGATGATGTCATAGCTTATGTTGAGTTGGTGCTATGATGTCACCAGAATCCCAGATTAATGGAGAGCCTTTTCCACAACCCTGTTTCTCTTACTATAAAAAAAGTATAAGCTCCACTGATGTCCAAATAAAATCAGCAAGCATCTCACCACCTCTCCTCCTACTCTTGGTCCACTTCCTTGAATGCCCAATTTTCCTTTCCATTTCCACTTTTACCTGGGCTCCCTATTGACTCTTTATTTTTACTTTCTGTTTTATTTTTTCCCCTTTAGCGTTGCATGCAAAGAAGAAAATAATGTTTAAAGGAAAAAAAAAAAAGCTAATGTGGACCTAGCCATGGCTTCCCTTGCCCCTGACCCATTCAACTCTTGCTTTTCACAAAAGAGTAACCGGGAGATGTTTAATGTGCCTGGTTTAATGTTGTTAATAATCAGAGCAAATAAAAGGTGGCTTAGCCATAGGTGAAGCACCGTTGAATGCCAGCTGTGGAGACACTAGGGAAGGGAGCTTTATAAGCTTCAATTGTGGGAGTCCAAATTATGATGCAGAGCTAGAACATCATACCCTCGAATTACAACTGGTTTTATATGGCCTGTCTATAATGTTGAAAATCCATGTACTATATAATAATTCAGAAGGGCTCTGTTCACTACACAGATTATGTTGTTCAATCATTAGCTGCTAATAGCCTAAGATATATTATTATTTTTTTCTTAAGCCTATGGAACCGTCTTTGCTGTTCTGGTGGGTGAAAGTAGACGAACTACTGGAGGAACAGAGAGAGAAAGAAAACCTAATGTTTCCATGGAGGTGCTTTCCGCCCTCCCACAGCAGTTAAGGCACTCTGGCTGCTCAAAGTATCCCCTGGATATGGCTACTCCACTCTTCTGAATAATTCTGATTTATACTTTCAGCAACTTTCCTGGACTTGCCCATTATAAAGAGCAGATAGTCCGAACCACAGTTGTGCCTCCTTGAAACAAGCCATTCTACTGTGCTAAGGTTTTAATATCACATCTCACAAATAACTGGGGCTAATGTTCTTCTCTAGTTGTCTAGGCAGGTGCTGGTGTTTCATCTCCATTTGAATGCTTGACCTCCAAACATGAGTGTGTGTGTGTGTGTGTGTGTGTGTGTGTGTGTGTGTGTGTGTGAGAGTGAGAGAGAGAGAGAGAGAGAGAGAGAGAGAGAGAGAGAGAGAGAGCGCGCGCAAGATAATGGGATTTAAAAAAGTAGTATTTTACAAAAGGTGTAGCTTTTATAAGAGTTCGGAAAAGGGAAGGATGTGGTTTTTTTTCTCTCAGTATAGTGTAAGAATCTATTTTGGAGAAAAAAAGAAAATATAAGGGTTATGAAGCATGGTTTTTATAACTAGTTTCAGTTTTATCTAATAACTTACTTTTTAAATCAATATTTATCAACAATCTTTTCATGTATGCAGTGCTTTCAAAAAGAAAGTTTTGAGTTTCCAGGGAAACGCATAACTTGGATATATGATCTAAAAAATCAAAACAAAAGCAAAAAAAAAAAGAGAAAAAAGAAAAAAATGCAAACAAGAAAAGGATTTTCTATTATATTTTAGACAAACATATCATTTTGAAGTATTTTAAATACTGAATTCAGTTATTTTGTTTCGTTTTGAATCCCAGCTGTAATAGCTGAATGGTTTAACCTAACTGGCTTCCTAAGAAGTTTAAGATTTAGCTAAAAAAGCAGTTAACATTCTTGTCTCTATTTTGAAATCAAAAATAATTTTTTCTAAACTCCTTCCTAGGACCATTTATGTGTCCCTCTAAAAAGGAGAAAGAGCTCATTGAAATATTTGGGTATTTTAATTTTTTAATTTTTAAAAAATTTTTGTTTTGCTTTAAGTGAAAAATATTTTCTTTCTTTACTGCATGCATAGCACTTAATGAAATGGATTTTTAAAAAATCCACTGGTGATATCAGAATGTCCAAGGAGCGGGCTGTCACTAAAATTATGGTTTACTTTACTTCTGTTCCACCTCTTAATTGAAATATTTAGTTGTTAAACCAAAAGCCTCTGCAGTTAAGAACTTGCCTGAGTTTTAATTCAGCAGCTTGACGGTTTGACTGACGTGCATTATAGATAGCTCAATTATGTCTGTTTTTTATGCTAAGAAGGCAAACCACCACACACAGGTTAGCAAACGGGCCTCCACGTATAATTAGAATAAACTTCTTCTTATACTCAGGGCCTTTAGGTATGTTCATTAGCAGTGTGGAAATACAGTGAATGGAGGATGCCAGCAAGTTGTCAGAGCTTCTTGAAATCCTTAACAGAAAGGCTCATTGGTCAAATCCAACACTCGACTTATCATTATTAAATATTTCACTTGAAGGCCTAGCTTTCACCAGACTGTAGAATAATGTCTGCCTGAAAATCTCTCCATTCTTGTCCCACACTTTTTGCCAATCTGGGGAAACATTCTGCCCCGTTCTCCTCTCCCACCCAGCTACTGGGTCATCCATCCATACGGTCACAGATCAGTTGCAATGACCTTCAGAGCACCCATCCTGAGGAGGGAGGGCCCGCAGCGCAGCACTGCCTCTCCTCGTTCACAGGTGGGTTTCTGTCAGCAGGATCTGCTTCTGAAGTCACTGCCAACCTGCCTGGAAACTTCCACAGCGCCTCCCCTGCCTCCTGTGACAGGAATTAGCAGCCAAGATAGGGACACCTGATAGCGTTTCTACCAGGTCAGTCCTTACCTACACTGAGGCATTCCCATCTTAATTGTTTCTCCTTAAGACATTTCTGAACATATGCCAGGACAGGTAGAGTGAAAATCCTCCCTGTGCATGAATGGACTCGTTTTAACGCCTGGCGTGAGGTCGGATGTTTTCCCTTTACCCTTCCCCGCAGCCCTCTCCTATCTCCACATCAGTGTTTGCCAGTCACAGTCTTAACACGGCCCATGGGGACGAGCAATTTGTGTACTGTCACTGCATGCCTTCTTTTCATTAGGGTGACTTACTTGGAGCAGTTGCTCTTTGGAGCCTGTCAGGTCCAAGAAATCAAATGCAGTGCGTGTTCCGAATAGAGGGGCATCCGTGGTGAATGTGCAGGTGGCTGTGGTCTGTTAGTTCAGAAAATTGTCGTGTGCTAGTTGAGCTTGTCATTAAAAGTCAACCAGCTGCCATAAAAGACCAGCCTTTGGCTGAGGGGGTTTTTAAGCATCTGTAACTGCTATAAACCTAGCCATCCAGTTAGGATAGAATGTGCTTCTTTCTGGTTAATAAAAAACCATCTAAGAAAATATATATGTATGTATGTGTGTATACAGTGGAATTCAAGGACCAAAGCAAAATTTGAACAGGAATCTATTAATTTAGAATTTTATAAGATATTTATTAATAAATGTTATTTTTAAACATTCCATTTGAACAATATTCTTCTGTAGGATCTACTTGTTTTTAAAGGATTAGTTCATAATAAACTACTCTAGTTGTGTGTATCTTCATTTTACAGGGTTTCTAATGGCTATTCTCCATCATTTGGTGGAAATGTTTGTTTAGACCTCTGTGCATAGAAATTTCAAGGATTTGTATTGCTCTGTGAGTTATTTTTTAATCTATGTTCGGAACAGTTTTAAATCATCTATTTCTTTTTTCATTTTTAAAGTAAGCTCTTTCCTTTAGGAAGCAGAGTTCAGCTAAAGGGAATCGGTAACTATAACTGGAACAGCTCTCTTGTAAAAGTGTAAAAACAGCTTCATCTCTGCTTCTCCCCACCGCACCCCAACTTCCCAGAATGCCTTGCACTATTCAGCTTCCTTAGTGCTCTTCTCGTCCCTTCCCAAACCGTGTGCAGTAGCTTTAAGCCATTCAAGTTCCATTATGCAGTATATCTGAGAAGGGAAAGGAAATAACCCGTTTAAATTGGAATAAAATCATGCCTATGCGAACAGTAGCAATTTAGAATCACTCTTCTGCTTTTAAAATAATTTATATTTTAAAATTGCACTTTAGCATTTGTAATCCCCATCAGTTTCTGTCGTTCTCTTTCAGACCTCCTCCCTGCCCTTAAACTTGCCTTCACCCTCCCCTTCCCAACTACCCCACGCTTCCTCTAAGGCTCTGAGCTGCATCATTTAAAATACTTTACGGAATATTTGCACCAGGTACATTTGCGTGCGTTCACCAGTAGCATAGCCAAGACGCATTGCTCACATCAACCTAGATGAAGCCTGCTATGAGAATGCCAAGGAGAAGAGCCGGTATACTCTTTCTCCCTTTATTCACAGCATGTTTTTTAAAAATGTTATATTATGCAACAGATGTGAGGGAGCAGCTATGCTACACTTAAGAATTTTCTATCTTATCCTCCAACCAAAGTGTGCTGAATGAGCCAGGAGACATTCTCTTGTGCATCACCATGCACATCAGACTGTCGTCCTCGCCATCGTCTCTCTGGGCTGCTGAAAAAAAAACGGTGACCCTAACTATTTCACTCCTAGGTCTCAAAAATACAATGTTGCCTTGTACCGTAATTAGGGACAGCACCTCTATTTTACAATTATAACCTAAGAAAGGACAAGAAGACACTGAAGCAATAAACTTACAAGTAAGATCCAATACCAAAACAAAGAAAAAAAAAACCCAGCTCGTCATGTTGTGAAAATGAAAAAGTGTATGTCCGTTCAAAATATTTTACTATTTCTTGTGGAGTTTTTCAGTGATGTAATGCTTATAGCCAAATTGCTTAAAGAGTGTTTATATATTTTTTTCCTTATAAATTGTCTATTTTTTAAAAAAGCTATTTAACCACAAGTTGAAGAGGGGGGGTAAGGCCAAACTGCCAGCATTTCTTAAAAGATTAATGTTCTTAAGTGGCGCTCTGATGCCTTTCCAAGCTTATCGTCAGAGGGGGCTCAATAATGATCAGCTGTTATACTTAGACCAACTTACAATATCTAGCTCATTAGAAGCCAGGATTTAGAAAGCTCTTCTTAAGCCATTGAAGATTTTCTTGCATTGTGTTTCATTTTATAGAACTTTATAGGATTTTTTTTTTAACAGAATCATTTTAGCCTCAGGACTGAGAATGTGGAACCTGAATACATTAGCTTTAAATACATCATTAAAATCTTATGCACAATAAGCTCATTAGAGTCTAGTTTGCTCCTTTAGAATACCAAGGCTATAGACGCTACAGGACGTGATGAAAGGTATCAGCCATGCTGAAGTGGAGGGGGTTTCAGAGAAAGGACCCTTCCCCACCAGCCAGCCAATAGAACAGAAGAACTGCTCGCCCTCTTTCCTTCTGTGTTCTGCTAAATCACACCTGCCTCATAGAGAGAGGAGTTCTGCCTTTGAGGTTTGTCTTGGAGAAAAGATAAACTTGAAATGTCCTCCCTGGAGAGGACATGGGATTTGGGATCTTCCGAAAAGGCCCAGAAAAAATGGCTCAGTTCAAACACAGTGTTCTAGGACAATTGGAATATAAATATTGTCCAAAAGATAGAACTAAGAGAAAAAAGGTTAACATTGTGCAAAGTAAGTGTTAACTAAGGAAGTCCTCGGAAAAGGTGCTGTCACTTTAAGTTCTGGACTCCGTGGGGTGGGGGCGGGGGGGGGGTTATTTGTAATTGTAAACAGCAAAGCATTTGTGTTTGTTTGTCTGTTTGTAAAGCAACCACCTTCCTTATTGGAAGGAGAAAAAAACTGGGGTACATACATGTAAATACTTGCAGCAGCATTTAATATGTTTAATTTTATGTTAAGCTTTTTGTTGCATTGTGAACACATTTATTGTTACCAACGGACAATGAGTTCATTAAGACTGTTCAACTAGGTCAGATTTTTACATCTCTTTCTAGCAAGAAGAGACAAGATTTTGTGCATTTGTACAAATGTTAATAATATCACTGCAACTCCAATATAATAAAGCACTCAAATGCAAATAATATATGTACCCTCTGTATGATGAAATTTGGGTTGGGGCCTAACGACATCTACTCTGCACAAGGTTTTATTCCTGCCTCATAAACCAAGGCTTAGGCTTTCAGGGTCACCATCATCTAGGGACAAAAGCAGGTGAGATTTTCTCCTTCCCAGACCATCACTACTCTCCCACTGCCTCTTCCATCCAACTTCCCAACTTAGGCAACAAGTCTAACACATTCACAGTGGGTTGGCCACATGACTTTGGGATCAGCAGATTTTAACAGTCAAGATATACAGCCAGTGTAAATTCATGTTTAAGTTGTGTCTGTGAACCAAGAATCACTTGCTGGCTAGTCTGACAGTCACATCCTGGTGTTCTTTGTTTGACCTCCAGAGAAGTCCGAAGGACTGGCTTATTAGCCCAGTATGCATGCACTCTTATAAACATGAACCCCCGCCTTCCTCTTCTTCCTGCCTTCCTTCCTCTTCCTTATTCTTTTATTATTTTTTCTAGTCATGCTCCTCTTTTTCTTACACTCAATCTGATCCATTAGCATGGCCAGAACCCAACCATCCTTTATCACCAATGTTACTGTTGCAGTTCTGTCCAAGCTACCAGCATCTCTTATCTGGATTAGTGCAGTGCTCTTCTAACTGGCAGCCACAGGGAGTGTTTGAAAATGGAAGTCAGACTGTATTCCTCTACTACTTAAAACCCTGCAAGGACTTCTCCACTCATTCAGAGCAAAAGCCAAATACCTTACTATCAGGTTCTATAAAGATCCCACCTGCCCTCACCCTGTTCATTCTGAGTTCATCTCTTACCATTTTCCTTCCCCGCTCACACCTCTCCAGCTCCATTAATATCTTTGAGGTTCCTCAAACATCCTCTCACTATCCACCAGAGAACCTTTTCACACACTGTTCATTCCCTCTATCCAAAATATTCTTCCCCCAGGTGTCAGCCTAGCTCCCTTTCTCATCTGTCTCCCTCTCAGTAAAGCCTTTCTATCCTACATAAAATTATATCACTCTCACTCTTCCTTCTCATCTGCCTTGCCCAGACTATACTTTCTATAGAATTTACCTCCATCTAACATAATTTAGTTTTTTTTTTTTTTATTGTCAGTCTCCCCCAAGTAGAATGTAAGCGCCACAAGAGAAAGGGCGTTTTCAACTTTCTTCACCCTTGCAACCCAAGATCTAGAACAGTGGATACACAATGGGCACACAGTAAACATCTGCAAGACGGGGATCTGTTATTTCCTTTCTGCCTTCTCCTTTATTATCAGAATGCTCCAACCCATCCACCTGGTTCTGTGGCCACAGCAGTCCGATTTTAAAACCAAGTACCAGGGCATGTCATCTGACACCTCGCCTGACCTTGGGACAGGATATTTGAAATTGGGACAGAAACAACAATTTGGGGTATGGGGCGATGATTGCTGTTCTAATGGCAATCCCATCTGTTACATTTGCATTAGGACCACTCAGTACACACATGGTTCCCAAGAGAGGCTTCGTAATACCCATCCCACACTCATTTGCAATTTTAAAGCCATTAATATTGGTTAAAAAAATTGTTATGATCCCACATTTATACTTTGAGGATAGACGACTCTAATCTCTACCCTTCCTTTCATCCCTGTGTGTCCCTGGGGCTTCATAATGTCCTTTTATCTCACATTTGCTATTGTGGTTGATTATTCGTTGGTTACTGGATCACATTTTAATTTTGCATTCCATATTTTCTTATCCAAGAAAAATAGTTTTTTAGCAAGACAACCTTGTGGTTTGGGACCTAAGTATCTTCATTATGAGATCATAAAATTCTGGAGCACAATGGGCCCCCTTTTTAAAGTAATTGAAAGCAAGACGTTTTGTGAGATCTGTTCCCATGGCAGTAACATCAACTTTAGCAGAACAAGCATGAAAATTTCAGCTCCAAAAGAGAAAAAATACTGATTTTAAAAATATAAAGACAGAGTCTGGGTTTAGATTTGCCCACTTCAGAAGCTACTTCCTTTTAGCAACTGTAGATGATTTTTCAAAATGGCTGAAAGGATGGATAAATGATAACATCTGAAAAATAGTCTTTTAGCTGGTAAACCTAGCAAAACTATTATTGTTATCATTGTTATTGTTGTTATTGAAAATGGTTATATTTATACCTGAGACTAACACAATATTGTAAGTCAACTATACCCCAATAAAAATTTAAAAAAAAGAAAATGGTTATATTTAAACCTGAAAATTAAGTCATAAAACTTTTAGTAACCACTAAGTTTCATCTTATATGTTGTCAGATACTGTGTCTCTGCTCACATCGTATTTCCTTATATCAGCTGGAGGCTGAACTGCAGCAATTGTCAGTAATCTTCCATAAATTTCTTGAGACCAGTATTACTACAACATAGATGCAATGGGCTATAAAAAGTTCTCCCATAAGTCACTTGTACTTTCTCAGAAAGAGATCTGCCTACATGTTCCCTTAAATGAATAAAAAAAGGAAGATCCTACATTCACAATACATTCTAATTCCTCAATACTCTAACAGCAAGAAAATTGTTCTGAGTAAACATGATTGCTTGTATTGCATTTACACAGGATGAGTCCTTGATCTACTAATATTATATTCGAGTTACCTTAAATGGAGCACCCTCTATTTAAATTAGCTCACTGACTTTGACCTTCATCAACTCATCCCTTAGTCAGAGGGGATTTGCTTAAAGAAAAACCCTGTCAAGTATGCTTGAGTGAAGGTGAATTTCTTAGGATGTATGAGGTAGGTCATGGAGCCCAACTAGGTATGGTGGCAACTATGACAATGACTCTGGAAAGTCATTAAATAGCTAATCTCTCTGGTTTGTCTTGGCCTCTGATGCCAGATGTTTTCTCTTCCTGCTCCATGTCTGCTTCTCTTTCTCTCTTTCTCTGCAAACTGGTTTGTATACTCACTTAATTGCTTCTCTGTCGGCCCATCATTTCTGCTCCAAAGTAACAGCCTCAGCCTCCAGCATATCTATGGTCTCTTAGTTCTAACACCCAACACCAGCTCAGTTTCTGTCTTTCTGTTCCAATTTCTCAGGAGAAAGAATCCGATTGACCATATGGGGTCAGGTTTTTATCCCTGGTACAATCAACTATGTCTAGGGAAGCAGGGTTACATGGAATTATAGCTCCTACTTCTGGGGGCAGAGCAGGATTTCCAAAAAGGGAGTGAGGAGAAAATGACTGCTAAGAGAAATAGTTGTTATTTCTAAAACCACTTCATAGAAACAATTAAAACATACCAAGGGAAAAAAGTGCAGTGAGGAGACAGCATAAAGCTGGGCATAGAGCAGATGTTAACAAACGTTTGTTGAATGAATGAATGGTTAATAAATTCTTACGTTACTGGAAGCTTGGAACTGAAACAAATTGAATATTCATTAAACATTAAAAACTAATTTTACAAAGCAAAGAAATTTTCTGGATATTACGGCTCAGCTTGTAAGGCCATAATATCTAAAATATAAAAATTAACCATCAACAAGAGTGAGAAAGATTTTGCTTGTCATGTTTTATAACTTCCTACTCTCTTGCTTTAAACTGACTGATTACACTTAACAGTTTCCAAGAAAGATCATTGCTATATTTTTCTCATATTCTCCATAAGTGATTCCAGTGTGTTTGTGTTTGTAAGTATGTTGGCATAATGTCTCCAGGGATGAGGTTAGGAAACACTCTTGTCCCCAAACTCCCTCCAGGTACTATAGTAACTTTCTAAAGAAGGCTTTGTGACAAGGAAATATAGGGCAGCTCTTAGCAACAAGCCTCCAAGAAAGCAATGAGAACTGCTACCAAGAAGGCTAGAATAAGTGAACATAACAGCCTAGAGTAAGAATGAATAGTTCTTCATTTTCATGCTAAATTTTCTATTGATTTCCTACATGACCTTAAACCAACACAGCTGTCTTCTCCTTACTTGTATCCTTTGTCAGTATAAATATACACAGAGTGAAGTGGGAATTATTTCTGTGGTGGCTACATAAGGAACTCTGCCCAATACTGCACCATACCCTTCTCTGGAAATTTCTCTTCCCCTTACTCCATCCACCTGGCTCTGGCAGGAGATTGATGGCCCAGCCCTCTGACCATAGCTTCTCAGTCTAATACTCTGCCCCTGGCTCCCAATGAACAATGAGCCCCAGTAACTGGATATAAGGGCAGGGGACCTAGAGAGTCAGCCTGTCTCTCTCTGGTAGCTGAATCTAAAAGGTGTAAACTTGGGAGCTACCAGGAGCTAAGTTCCCACTCAGTAAGGGAACTACTCTGTAGCAAGAGAGAGAAATAAAGCCAAAACAGCAGAAACAGAAGCAAGAGGCAGAAAGAGAATTCTGGTAATGGTCATTTCCTGTTGACGTAGTCCTTAACGGCTCACTCCAACCGTGTCCCTCCCCATCGCATGGTTTTACCATAAAATAGCCCAAGGTCCTTTGGATAAATCTCTTTCACTTAAACTAGGTGAGTTTCTTGGAGGCAAGAGAGGTCTAGTAAATGCTCTCTCCCCAACGCTGCCATGGGAAACCACTGGAAGGGCTTCTCCAGCCCTTTAAGACTGCCGCACCAACACAGGAAAGGAAATGCAACGTTCCCAGCCATTGCAAAGCAGACGCAGCTTATTCTCACTCCACACACCAGGGCATTGCCACACTTGAACATGTGTTTGAAGTGGCTCCCTACACCTACAAGCCGCAGGTACCGAAGGATATCCACACCATCTATTTCACAGATGACATGTCAAGTTTAAGTTCTTCTTCTTAAGGAATGTTTGCAAAACTAGCATTACACTTGCCGAGAATGGAATTGTTTTCAATATTTTGTTGAATGGATAAAAACCGCTAATGTCCTTCATTCTCTATGCACAGTAAAATAAACATGTAAGTCATATTTTTCACTACAAGTAACAGACAACTCAACTTCCAGTGGCTTAAACAAACAGGGATTTATTTTTCTGACATAATAGGAAATCTGAAGATTGAGCTCTTGGCATTAATCTGGAAACTGAATGAGGTCAGCACCAGTAGCTCTGCAGTACTCCTGACCTCTCTCTGATACCTCTCTCACTTCTTAGTCACAAGATGGCTGCTGAAGCTCTAGAGCACATCCCCAGTCCAGGGAGAAAGGATTGGGGGAGGATCAGTACCAGACCCATTCGTTTTTCTTCTCTTTTACTTGGAAAACAAAACCTGTCCCTGAACCACTCCTATCCCTGGTCAACCCAGTTGTGTATCATGGACCAGAACTAGGTCATTTAGCCTCTCTTAGCTTTCAAAGAGGCTGCAACAGTGGGGAACCAGATCATCACGCTTGCTTGGACCCAAGCTTCCCAACTAGTGCACTGTGTCGAATAAGGCCTGTGGGTTGCAGTTAAGCCACATAAAGCTGTTCCCCTCATGTCTTGGTATAGCAGAAGCCTTCTGGCTGGTTGTCTTTGGCTATTAGCATGGTCTTCCAGAACTCCTTGCAGGGTGGTGTCCAACGACACGCTCTGTTGTACCTGCAGGCGGCGAGCACAGGGACCAGGTGAGCATGACTGCAAAGGTGCTGCCCCCGGGCGTGTGCTGGAGGAGCCAGCTGCAGAGTCTGCAGTGGTGCACAGGGACAAGAGGCCTGTGGGCTGCCGGAGGAGTTTCTAAGGGACAAGCGGTTTCTAAGAGACACCTATAGCAGGCATCTAAGGAGGAGTTTGCATAGCCCAAGGTGTGGTCATTAGGGGTTGGGGATCGATCAGGGAGGTCAAATAGGGTCTTCTGGTGGGCCCCACTCTGGTTGGCTACCCCCAATCTCAGCCTTTACCTCTATCAGGAACTTCTGTCCCTGGGCAATTGATGTACCATTTTAGTAACATCCAACCTACCAGCAGGGCCGACTACACATTCTGAAGATTAGAACTTCATCATGATCTTTAGATACTTGATATGAAAAGCTTTACTGAATTTGAAATACATTCACATCATCACATGAAATTTTAATACTTGTCAAAGAAACATCAGACTTGAAAAAAAAACCTTTTCAACTATTATAATTTTGAATGGTTGTAAACATGTTTCTGATTATTTTTTTAGTCACCAATTTTGTGTGAGCAAAAATTGTGATGGCGATCAAGAACTTGAAGAGAAAAATTTGGAAGAGAAATGACAGAATGTTTAATTAACCATTTCAAGCCTAAAATCTGATTTTTAAATGTTAGGTTTGTGGAAACACGATTGAGTTTCTTATTTTAAAATATTAGGAAATATCTTATTTGGAAATATCATCCAAATTTAACAATTTGTCTCTTTCTAAATATTTGTATTTCCTTTTTCTTACCATAATTATATAATAGGGAAAGCATATAATAGATTTGTTTTTCTCCAAGCCCCATATTGATGCCTACAAATTCCCTCCAGGTTAGCACAGCCTATTGTGAAGATTTAATCATTTTCTATGTGTCGAGTCATGAAAAAATGTTTGGAAGCACCAGGTGAGATCATCTACCATCCATCCCCAGAGGTGGGCACGCCACCATCCCAAACACACTGAGGTCCTTTTCGCAAAGAAGACGGGGTGAAAGAATGGCACCTGGGCAGCCTGACAGCATCTGCCACGATGGGTTATAAGTTTCCATTATATTGAATTCAGAGCACTGAGTAGCTGTGTATGCTCATTCCCTTAGCTCTCATTTAAAGGTAAGCTAAGACTTGGCCCCTTGTACAAAGCAATTAAATGAAGTCCATCTGTGCATAGCTCTTTCCTCCAGGTATGTCCCGGAGTATGGTCCAATTACCTTAATAGCAACATTACAAAATAACTCCATTTTGAATAGACTATTTTGCCAGCCATAAGCCAAGCTTTCTGACTGAACTGGGATGGCTACACTGTTTCTTATTCCTTTGCCATCTTCCAGCCTCTGAGAACAAAGAGTTTCAAGAGAACAATGTCTTCTGCAAAGCCATTTTGTCTGCATCTCATGGGGGGTGCTAAGTCTGCCTTGATCACCTTAAATCTTGTATCCACGGCTCTCCCTTACTCTCACTTTTCTACCTTTTTCTACTTTTCAAATGAATCTTATTCAGTACGCAAAACCCATGAGTCAGTACAATGGACTTGAAGTCAGCATTTCCAGGCCTGAATGCTGGCTCTGTCATTGGCAGAGTTTTTCTCCTGGGTTATAACCTAACTGAGAATGTAGACTGGTATCTCATCAGTACTTCAAACAAATAAGGTGCTCAATAAAAATGTACTAAACCGTCCTGATGTCTGGATACACATCAGGCATTGAAAAGGATTGAAACTGTGCAAATGAAGAAAGCTGGCGTGTCATGTGAAAAGAATTATCAGATATCATCCATTTTTTAGGCTGAGGGCTACTGGTGATTCAAAGACAGCCATGGGGTTCACCACCTGCTTTGTCCTGTTTCACTTTTGTGGTCCAGATTCAAGGGGAAGTTTCAGAAAACTAGAGTTGACTTCAAAACCCAGAATAATAAGATTCATTTGAAAAATGAAGTCCGACTAACAATTTAGCACAATAAAATGGTGCAGGTCTTAGAGAGATAGAGTTGTAAAATAGCAAAGGGGAGCATTTGCTAAGCCATCTCAAGATACAAAGTAGGCAGTGTCAGGATCACTTAAACAAAGGGAGAGAAAGATAACTCTGCTGGCTTAATATGTGGCAGCAGTTATGCAAGCCAACTAAACATTTGATGGCAGGGCTGTAAGACAAGAGGATAAATCAGAAGAAAGTAATGGGATACTTTAAGGCTTCACCTGAAATGAAGGGATGCACTGCATGACTGCACTGATGCATCCTGTGACCAGGGACCAGCCACATTGGAATCACCTGGGAGCTGGTTAGAAATGCAGAATGTCAGCCCTCACCCCCAGACCTAATGAACCAGAATCTTCATTTTGATAAGAACCTCAAGTCTCTGACGAGCAGTTAGAGTTTGAAAAGCATTCCTTTAGGTAGACCTATTCCATCTGGTGGCCTTGATTTGGAGACCTTGATCATGAAAGAAAGTAACAGGAAAGGAACCAAAGGGTCTCAGAAGACCACATATACTCACTGGTGCTGATACAGGTTTCGTTCACTGGTAAACACACAGCCTCCTCTGCTTATTTCCAATTCAGCTTTTTTCTGTTCCTTTTCTGCCCTCCACTCCAACACTTGCCTCAGACTTTCCTTTCATAAAATAACACCATTTAGTTCTAACTTAGGCCTCCAATCTACATCAAGGGGAAATATTATCAATATTGATTGCTGACTTTAAATTTTTTGTAAAGCAGAAACTCATTCTGCTGATAAACCAAGCTCACAAGAAGTTCAGCAGTCGATTAGCCCTGTTCTTGGGAATAGAATCCAACATTTAAGGTTATAGCACTCTACCACTTTCTTTTTTACTTTTAAAATATTTATTTATTTATAATTGAAGGGACTTCCCTGGTGGCCCAGTGGTAAAGAATCTGCCTTACAATGCAGGGGACACAGGTTCGATCCCTGGTCAGGGAACTAAGATCCCACATGCTGTGGGGCAACTAAGCCCGCGCACCACAACTACTGAGCTGGCGTGCCTCAACCGGAGAGGCTGCGCACCGCAACTACCGAGCCCATGCGCCCTGGAAACTGCGCGCCACAACTAGAGAGAGAAAACCCACACGCCACAACTAGAGAGAAGCCCGCGTGCCACAACAAAAGATCCTGCACGCCTCAATGAAGATCCTGCGTGCGGCAACTAAGACCCAATGCAGACGAAATAAACAAATCAAATAAACAAATAAACGATAAACATAATTGAAATACGTTTGACTTATAACACTGTATAAATTTAAGGTATACACCATGTTGATTTGGAACGATTATATATGATAATATGATTGCCACTGTAGTGGTTGTTAGCTCTGCTGTCAAATCACATTTCTTTTTTGTGGTGGGAATAATTAAGATCTAGTCTCTTAGCAAGTTTGATGATTATGCTACAGTATTGTTGTCTCTAATCACTATACTGTGCATTAGATCTGCGGGATTTTTTTAATCTACTAGTTGTAAGTTTGTACCCTTAAACCACGTCTCTCCTTTTCTCCACCACCCCAGTCCACGGTAACCATCATTTTACTCTCTGTCTTTACGAGTCTGATTTATTTATATTTCACCTATAAGTGACATCATATGGAATTTGCCTTTCTCTGCTTGATTACCTCACTGAGCATAATGCCCTCAAGGTCTATCCATGTTGCCACAAATACTCTACCACAGGGCTTCCCTGGTGGCGCAGTGGTTGAGAGTCCGCCTGCCGATGCAGGGGACACAGGTTTGTGCCCCGGTCCGGGAGGATCCCACATGCCGCGGAGCGGCTGGGCCCGTGAGCCATGGCCGCTGAGCCTGCGCGTCCGGAGCCTGTGCTCCGCAATGGGAGAGGTCACAACAGTGAGGCCCGCGTACCACACACACACACACAAAAAGAACTCTACCACTTACACTACACAAATAAACTTGTAAAAAATCTACTTTCTAGTAGAGATCAGATAGTTTTCTGATTAATAGGAAATCGGGACAGATTTCATTATTTTGAATTAATCAGTTATCATGACGGAAAAGCCTCCATTGAGTTCATCACATCGTTCAGAGCTACTAAGAGATCTTAGAAAACACCAAATTCAGTTGTTCTCAAAGTGTGGTCCTGGCACCAGCCCAGAAACATCACCTGGGAACCTGTAAGAAACAAAAAGTCTCAGACCCCACCTTAGACTGTTTAAACCAGAAACTCTGGGAGCGAGGTCCAGTAATCTGTGTCTTTAAAAGCCCTCCAGGTGATTCTGACGCCCACTCAAATTTTTAAATTACCGGTATAATTTAAGAACAGATAAATCCGTCAGAAAGAAAGATCAGGCCAAAGGAACCAAGGAGTTTTCATAGAAAAAAAACTAAAGCATACTCACAGCAAGTATTTCCAACTAGGATCCTGACTCTCACCCTCAGAGCCAGCTTAGTCAAAGGCAAAACATGTGGGATTGCATTGTTTAAAGAGTCAAGTAGAAATACCTGTTTCCTCAGGTGATTTTAATTGGTAGCAAACATTCAAATACTCATTTATATGAGGGTGTTTTTCAAAGAAGACACTGTTCGGTAATCAGCTAGCAGCCTAGAAACGATCGAAAGGGATCCTGGCAATTTCGCTGGTGGTGTTGCTTCTCTGCTTTTAAGGTTTATAAAAAGTCTGCTCCCGGGTCACATCATTTTACTCTTGTTAACTTACACTTTCAGATTACAAAACACTTAATAATCAGAGTGGCTCTTCTGTATCCTATAGTGCATTCAGGCCTTTCGGCTAATGGATAAATTTCCACCCCCCCTTTCGAGTGTTCACTTATCATAAGAAGCATTTCAACTCCATTTTGGTATGCAAACAGCCAGATCCTGCAATTAGTCCGTGCTCAGTTCTCCCAAACCAGGGGCCGCTTAGACACAGGTCAGGACTACATGATTTTTATGTTCAGGAGTTGATTACACTGGCTAAGGGAGAGGCACTTAAGTAAAGTGCACTATGCTTTAGTAGCTGTCTTTATGGTACAGGGAAAACCAACATCTTAATACCTGCAGTCTTTTTATCAAGTTAATCAAATTTTAATATGAGAATGTGTATTAAAATTAGGTCACTTAGTACAGGCTAAGACCCTTCTTCCTCCCTCCTTGTCTGTTCTGCAGGCCACACAATGCCATGTTATGAAAACTGCCCTTTAAACCTGATAAAATATTTAAGACATGTGTCCTGATAGTGTTATGTAAGCAAATACCAAGAAAAGTCCAACCATTAGTGAACCTGATCAGGCCAGTCTCCAAGGACTGGGAAAACAACCCAGCGATGGCTGCAGAGCTGACCTGCACAGAGAGATTCCGAGGTGTAGATGCCTACAAGCTCAGAGACCAAACGCCCCAGACCCTTCTTGAAAAGCGATCCTCTACTTTATCTCTTGTTACTTTAGTTAGGTTCAAGCAGTGCCAAACCTCGGTAACTTTACTTAAGAAAGATTAAATATTTGTGCCTATAGCACTGAAATCATAGGAAAAAACAAAGAACGGGTGATCTTGAGTGATGGGCAAAGATGATATATTATATATATATATATGTGGTTTTTTTCTCAGCAAAAGAACTACAAGTCACACCAAATGAAATTTTAGGATTGGAGGATCAGATAATTTTATGAGACCTTTTTCCCACAATGAACTTTCTCCTTGAGCCAGCACCTGGATTCACAGATCGCTTTTAGAAGGACAACTCCCAAGTCTGTAACACAGAAACCTAATTACTGTCATGATTTCTTGACCCCAATTCCCAGTGCCACTGGAGCTCCATAGCTGTCTTAGTCCATTGGATCCCAGTCCCCACTCAGTGCCTGCAGGCGCTCAATAACGATTTGCCTTGTGCATTAATAAATGAATACATGGATATGCAAAGTGGTTCCTTTTTCTCCTTCCCCATCCCAAGCCAGCCTGGTGCCCTAGAACCCCGGTACCTATTTTGTACACCTTCACCATCATCTGTAACCCTCAGTTCTAATTATTTGGCAAACCCTGGCTACTTTGCCTTCATAATAAAACCCAAATCTACCTCCTCTTCATCATGCCCTCGTCTTTCCTGTAGACTTCATTGTTTCTGAGCTGGGTCACTGCAATCCCCTGCTAACAGGCCTCCCTGCTTCCATTCATGTCCTTGCATTGCCCCAACTGCCAACCCACTTCCTTTTTAAGGCACAGATTGCCTCTCCCCCCTCCTTCTTCTCTCCTCTCTCCCTCCCTCCTGCATGCAGATACACGCGCACGCACACACACACTCACTCACACACACACACTCCTGCCCCAACTTATACATCTTCAATGGCTCTTCACTGGGAAACAAGCCAAGTCCAGATTTAGTAACTGGATGCATCGATAGGATTCCACAGTATCACTTCAGACTACCCTCTCCTTCTATCTTCCCACATCCTCTGTATCTCCTCCCCACTCCACACTCTGCCCCCACCACCCCAGTGATGCCTTTCCCCACACAAGGCCTGAACCTTCTCCTGGATGACTGTTCCTCAGGAATCCTTCCACTGACCCCTCCAACCCGAGTGAGCCTGCCCAGCTCACTCATCCTCTGAGCCCCTGCCGCTACCCGTTCTTCCACAAACCTTTTCCAAGATATTGCCAACTAAAATGCATCTATCCCTCTACCCTCCTCTCACAGTGCTTTAATCTTATTTTTATCACGGCACACTGTGCTTCATATCAATATTTATATGTGTTGTCTCTCCCACTAGACGATGGTATCTACTGGATCAGTGTTGTATTTTACTCATTTCTATAATCCCATATGGCTTGGCACTCAGTTTACTTAGCACTGAGAAAGAGCTCAGCAGAGCTTGAATATATGCCATGACTTCTATAACAGTGTCAGAGATATACACATTCTCTGTCTCCTGCTTCCTCTCTCTCTCTCTTTCATACGCACGCACACGCACACGCACACGCACACACACACACATAATCAGCCCCAACCCAAAATAAAAATTTTACCTAAGCACTCTGATATCCACATACAAGAATATTTTGTCCAGTGATGTCCAGCCTAAGGCCTTCATTTTTCTCATGTGACCTCCTCAGGCAATTAGTGAAATCATCAGTCATATGAAGAACATGTAACTTGCAAGCCCCCTTAAAAGCACATGTAGATGGAAACACACAGCACAGCTCCCGACCATTTCTCTGGTGATGGGCATTAACTCTGCGTTGGGAGAGCCATTCCAGGAGTCCAGCAGAGCTCTCTACTCCCACTCCACACTGATGTGCTCCTTCAGACCGTCAAATTGGGCTCCCTGGTTTGCATTCTACACTAATAGTGCTTTCATCCCTTTGATTCAGTGAGTCACTTTCTCCCAAATCAGCCATTTTCTGATTCTGACCCAATAGTTGCCTCAGGCTAACAATCTTTGCCAGATAAGCACGTGAATCGTTGTTGAAAGCTGGGAGGAACCTCCTAAGTCTCCACTTGGGTTAGACCCTCTCGAGATCCCGCAGACGTGGCTGCAGGGTACTGCTTAGAGCAGACTGACAACTTGCCCTTGTGATCTGGGCATCCCAATCTGTTTACCAACTAGCAAGCACAAGCATTTGTCTACATCTTCCTCAATTTAGCAAATACACTCTTCATTCTAGACACTGGGCAAACCTCAAAGGTGATAAACTGCAGAAATGGATTAAAACATCCCCCAAATTACATTAAAATCCTCTGAGTAAACATGACATTCAATCTAAAGGAAAGAAACAGACACTGGAGACCTGAGTATGGAATTTAAAAATTACTAAATATAAGACCAAAAATATTTGTTTTCATATTTTTCCTACTCCTATTTTCGAGGTGGAGAAAATTATTTTTCTTGCAGATCATTTCCTCTGTAGAGCTTGTGCTTGGCACCCAGAGCAGTTCTAATCCTTTGATTGGTAAGAGCTGTTGAAGAGAATGTGTCTAATTAAATCCTATATTCTAGAAATAAACAGTCTAGTTAGCTGCTATTCACAGCTCTTCAACTTCTCTCATCAGTGGTGTTAGCAGTTGAGGAAGGTGTGGACTTGGTTAACCCCAGATTCCAAGGAGGAAGAAGTCTTCCTGGCCTTGTCCTCAGGTTTTTCTTTTACTGGGTCTTTAGTGAACCTACAAGGCCAAGTTCCTCGAATCAGGGTGACATTTATTCATTTATTAAGTCAATCAACATAATTCAACTGAGCTAAAATTAAAAAACTAAACACTCAGTTAAAAATCATAGAAATAAATAAAATACAGCTCTTGCCTCAATTCACAGACCATCAATGAGGATGGACAGGTAGGGGGAGAACAGGCTGACAGGTGATATAACAGAGGTGAGCCCAGCGCTGGAGCCCTGGAAGAGGCATGACAATCTGCCTGGTGTGCTTCACAGAGGAGGGGATGCTTGAGAAGGGGTGACCTGCATGGAAATTCCCAATGGGCACAGATTCCAAAGCAGGAAGATTTACGACAGAAATTCAACCCTGGATATTGGAATGGAAAATGAAGACTTTATAGGTTATGTCCTAGCAACAACAAAACTTTCTCAAGCATAGCCTTTAGACATTTATTTTTCACTGTGACAGATTATAGTTTCTAAAAGGGACAACAGTACCTCCCATCGCACATACCCCTCTGCAACATGATCTTGGCCATCTCCCGTTAAAAGGAGGAATCTGTATCCACACTCCTTGAACGTGAATAAGCCCTGGGACTGCTTTCACCAGCAGAGTGGCATTGAAGTAACACTGAGGTTGTCCCAGGCATAGGCCTTCACTGGCTTGGCTTCTTTCACTTCTTACCTCTTGAAAGCCAGCCCCCATGTAAGAAGCGTGCCTCCCCAGGAGCCCACTGTGCTGTGAAAAGGCCAAGGCACATCCACATAGAGACGCCCTGGAGGATGAGATGCCATAGGAAGAGAAGAGAGAGATTGAGAGAGAGAGAGAGAGAGAGAAGAAGAAGGAGGAGGAGGAGGAGAGAGGCCCAGGGTTTTCCAGACACATGAATGAAGACGCCATCTTGGAAAAGATCCTCCAGCCCCAGCAGTCCCAGCTGACTTCATGCAGGCCAGAGATGAACTACCCAACCAATGCTTTCCGGAACGCCCGACCCACAAAACTGTGAGCAAAATAACACGGTTGGTTTAAGCCACTAGGTTTGGGGATAGTTTTTTGTGTGTGCAGTGAAGCACTTACTGAAATACAGAGCTTCTAAGGTAGGTACATGATGCTTAGGGAAACAGAATCCTAACGTGACGTAGGTTGTCATCTTGTTATCCCATAAATATCGAGATGAAAGAGAAACCCAAGTCCCTTTGTGTTCTCTGCTGTTTCATGTGTACTTCCATTCTACTTCTGGGACTGATCTTCTCCCTTTATGTAGGTCAAAGGCAAACAGTACAGCCATTCATAATATTCCTAATGCGTAAAAGACCTTTTGTGGAAGCTACCTGGGTGTTGTCCTCCCCGTGCCCAACCTCCAAGTAAAGGAGCTGTTTAAGTGTTAGCCTGTCAAATAATGGAGAAAACACTTTCCAACCGTTTTTCATCTTTGCTACAAATTCTAAAGGTATACTCGCACACAGGTTAATAAAGACTTGGGTATTCATCACTCATGTGACCCCAGAGGCATGATTACCTGCTTTGAAGGCTTTTAAAATCTCCCAGCGGTGGCTTCCCTGGTGGCGCAGTGGTTGAGAGTCCGCCTGCCGATGCGGGGGTCCGCCTGCCCATGCGGGGGTCCGCCTGCCCATGCGGGGGACGCGGGTTCGTGCTCCGGTCCGGGAGGATCCCACACACCGCGGAGCGGCTGGGCCCGTGAGCCATGGCCGCTGAGCCTGCGCGTTCGGAGCCTCTGCTCCGCGGCGGGAGGGGCCACAGCTGTGAGAGGCCCGTGTACCGGAAGGGAAAAAAAAAAAAGTCTCCCAGCGAATACTGTAATACTTCACTGCACTGTAGGTAAAGGGTCACTCAAGTTTTTATGCATGGTTAATATGAAAGAGGGAGAAAATTCAGCTTAGGGCACTGAGATTTGTTTGTTTGTTGTTTTTTTGCGGTACGCGGGCCTCTCACAGCTGTGGCCCCTCCCGCCGCTGAGCACAGGCTCCGGACGCGCAGGCTCAGCGGCCATGGCTCACGGGCCCAGCTGCTCCGCGGCATGTGGGATCCTCCCGAACCGGGGCACGAACCCATGTTCCCTGCATCGGCAGGCGGACTCTCAACCACTGCGCCACCAGGGAAGCCCCAAGGGCATTGAGTTTTACATTAAGCAGGGACTAGTTTAGTCTTAGAAATAGCAGAGTAGGTTGGAATCACTTGCTATGGGACTATAAGTCCACATCTCCCACCAAACACTGAGGTGCCCCATAGAGCTTTCCAAAATGAAATGAACTCACCCAATACATTAGGAAGGTGGGAAAATAGACTCAATAGCTCAGCTTTCTGTCTTCTTTTCCTACCCTCATCCAGCCCCAGCCCCGGCTTTGAGTCCTGGATTCATGGACTCTGATTTCACTCCACTTGGAAATTAGCAAATGGCAACACTGACCCAAAAACTTGTCATCAGGCAGGACCTTTGTGAAATGGCTCTCTAATTAGCCATTTCATATTTTTGTTATTTCTTCTGCGATTCATGTTAAAAATATGTTCCACGGATGCCAGCCCGCTAGGACGCGAGGAGCCCTTGTCACTCAGCAGTAATTCAGTGAAATAATAAATAACCGCGTCGGCAGCTCTGCCGCCCACATCAGCTCTTCCCCATACGCTCCCAGGCCAGGGCCCCGGGCTCCCCACACCAGTCTCCATGCTCTCCGCAGGGCACAAGTGGTCACCACAAACAAGGAGGGGATCCTGTCCTCCCAGGAGCCTGCTCTTGGCAAAGAGAGAAGGATTGTGGGTATGTCTCCTGTGTCAGAGGTCACCCAAGGACTCGTGTAAAAAGCTGTCTTCTCTTACACCCTGTTATCACAAGCAGCGTATCTCTTGAGTGAAATTTCAGGAATGGAGGTTCCTAAGGGAAAGGTGCCATTTCATCCACTAAAGCCGGATCAGCTGGAACTGGGAGACAATGGCTTACATCTGCAGAAGAGCTTAGACCAGGACCTTGTGTTCTGTCAGCTTCTAGGTGGGATCCCCTCGCAGGCTCTCGCCAAGATTTCAGCCAGGTCCTCACCCTACCCTGGCCCATATTCGTCCTCCCTGAGCATCTCAAGAAAGAAACAGTAACTTCCCCTCAGAGGCTCACCCTTCCTCATCTGTGTTAGAAAAACAGTAGGGAACTATCAAAATATGATAGAGAAAGATGTTATTCAGACAACCCTGGGCTACAGTCATCATGTTCATGGTGGCAAGCCACATGTGGCCTGACATACCAGGCAGTATGTCAGTGGAGATGACGGAGAGAGAGAGCAGCGAGGCAGAGAGAACTCAGCCTCCGTCCCCACCCCACAGAAGGCTGGATTCTCATTTAGGGCCAGGGGTTTTAATCCAGCCTATCGCTGGATGTCAAAGAAATAAGAAAATTCCATAGAGGCATTAGAATTTATGTCCACTCAGGGACACTCAGAAACACTCCTGTTCTTTTTAGAACCTTCTGTACACAATGAACAGAGTTCTGATGAGAGATTCTCACTTCCCTTATTTTTTGTACCCTGATTGGCACACCATCCCCAGGGAGTGGGTCTTGGATGCCTTTTACTCCATAGATTTCTAGATAATGTCAATCTTCTGATCTAGCAGCCATAGGTGAATGACAATGGAGACCACCACTGAAACAATCACACCTCCTGTGACAGGAAATGAGCAGAAAGGGTAGAGCAGTTCTGTTATTCTTCCAAGGCCCTGTAGGATGAGATAAAGAATAAAGGCAGTTAGTGAAATGTTCTAGCCATTCATTTTTCTTTTTGCTCTCTTGATTTTTTTAAGCAATCATTGTGTGATGTGGACACCCTCAAAACATTAATTCTTTTGAAAAGTCCCTTATATCCATCATGTATCATTTCTAAGTAAAGAATAGGTTTTTCTTCACTTCTCTTAAACTTCGTCAGTGCTGCCTGCATAAAAGGTAATTGATTTTAGAAACAGATTTTTTCGTATAGTAATCTGAGGTTTCGCTGAAATCTCAAATTGTCAGTATTTTCTGATCATTTCGTGTAAGTTTGCTTAGTGCTATGTTTTCTGTATAGGCAGATTGTCTTAATCCAAGACTCATGAGGAATGCAAGCAGAACCCACGTGTTCCATGATTTCTTTTCTCGACACTCCAAACATTAAAGAAATTGAATTTACTTTGGAACTATACACCGTCGGAAGAAGATCCTTGGAACAATCTAGGAAAACAGAACGATGATGTGGCCACAAATGGCCTCTTGTTTGCATGGAGTTTTTTAAACTGGTCCTTTCTGGGGAGGGATGAGGCACAAAGTCACTGTCTTAAAATTGCATTTCATACCAAAAAAAAAAAAAAAAAAACCCGAAAGCAACATAAATGGCTAACTTTGGAAAGTCAGTTGAATTAATTTTGATATATTTATACGGTGTAATGCTCGAAAGCTTTTTAAAATGGTGATGACTTCTGTATTGATCCATAGCAAAGATGCTTGTGATACATTAAGTGAAAAAGTAGATTAGACTGTATAGTGTAATGCATACTTTGGTTTTTTTAAAGGTGCACGTAGAACCACAGAAAAATATCTGGACAAACATATGTCAAAATAGTGTATGTGTCAAAATGGAACAGTGCTTATGCCTGAGTTTTGGGTGGAATTATGAGGGATATTTATTTTCTTCTTTACACTTTTATTTATGGTGTGACTTTATTTTAATTCAGAATATCTATTACTTTGTACTAAAAATAATGAGATTTTCAATTATAATATTTTCCCTTAAAATGTGGATTCTTAGCACATTTCTAAACTGTGTTATCTCATTCTGTCGTTCAACACTGAAGATTCTGGGATGGCTAGGAAGGTGTCTGCCCTCAAAGACACTTTTACAGGGGAAGACAGTGCAAAAAAATCTAGAGGTGATAAAGAGATATTCAAGATATAAGGCTGGCAATAAAGAAAGAATAGACCACATATCCAGGGTGTTTTTAAATTCTCGACCTAAACAGTTTTTGGATACGTTATAGAAACATTTTATTAATTCAAATCCCACAAATTCAGAACTTGTAAAATGTCTTTAGGAGCTGAATGGAAGTTATCTTTGGAAAGTTATTTATTAAGAAAGACCTATTAGGGCTTCCCTGGTGGCGCAGTGGTTGAGAGTCCGCCTGCCGATGCAGGGGACACGGGTTTGTGCCCCGGTCCGGGAAGATCCCACATGCTGCGGAGCGGCTGGGCCCGTGTGCCAGGGCCGCTGAGCCTGCGCGTCCGGAGCCTGTGCTCCGCAATGGGAGAGGCCCCAACAGTGAGAGGCCCGCGTACCGCAAAAAAAAAAAAAAAAAGAAAGACCTATTAAACAACAAGTAATTCTTTAACTTTCGTAAAGAGCCATTTGAATTGTGTCTTCTAGTTGACAAACTGCATCCTTCTTAACTCTTGTGTAAGCCCACTCTGTGCAGTGCAAGACATCATAGGTGCTCGACAAAAGGGTTATTATTATTACTACATTTCATATGACTTTACTATAACGCACTTACAGTTCATTCCTTACATGCAAATAAGGCTATTTCTTACAAATGAATGTTATCAATAGTCATTTTGTCGAATGCACTTGGAAGTAACACTGTGAAAAAGGTTCCTTTTATACCGAAAGTATTGATAATACAACTGCATTCTAGTCAGGCTTTGAACTAAATTTCTTCTGCTGATTAACCTACAAGATTAACAGGTCATATAACTTCAGATTTTTTTTTTTTTTTTTTTTTTTTTTGCGGTACGCGTGCCTCTCACTGTTGTGGCCTCTCCCGTTGCAGAGCACAGGCTCCGGACGCGCAGGCTCAGCGGCCATGGCTCACGGGCCCAGCCGCTCCGCGGCATGTGGGATCTTCCCGGACCAGGGCATGAACCCGTGTTCCCTGCATCGGCAGGCGGACTCTCAACCACTGCGCCACCAGGGAAGCCCAACTTCAGATTTAATTAACAAAATTTAAACTGGTAGTAGAACGTCAAACGAATAGTAATCAAATACATTTCATCTGAAAATTGAGATTCTTTTACGTATTTTGCTTCTCCTGACTGCTTACTATTTGATTAGCTTATACTAACATTTTCTTTTCATCCTAATGAAATCAAATAATTCTAATAAGAAATGTCATTTTCCTGCGAAGTATTCTTACGGTGTAACATTCTTTTCATGCACAGCATTGTAATTGGTATTGTTTGCTGCTCATTGAATTACATTAATTATATAGAGGTATCAAATTTGCAAATAAAGAACATTGAGATGCAACAAAGAATAAGATGTTATTCACAATTTCATTGTCAGCCAACAGTGATGATATTCAAAGAGAAAGAAAAGTTGTGTGTGTATCATGCACACAGTATAAGCCATAGAACAGAAACATTACATCTAAACAATAATGAAACAGAAATAACTGTGACCAATTTTGAAAAAGAAAGGAGGGATTCACTTCGTTAAATAATATCCTTCTTTAAATTCACTGTGAATAAGATAGTAGAAAAGAACATGTAATATTCTTATCCCAAAGCAGAGGCTTTCTGCCTCCCCAGTTCTTTTTCTTTCTTTCTCCCCTGTTGCTCTGTCTTCTTTGCCCCACTTCCCAACTCACACTTACACACACACACACACACACACACACACACACACACAGCATTAAGTAGCTAGGAATTTACCAAAACATAGCAATACTAAAAAAAAAAAAAAAAAAAAATTGAAGATATTTATGCACTCAGCTCTAAGAATAGTCTGAAATGATGTACCAGGAAAGTCTAGATTCAGACCTCTGGCCATGGCACGTGGGGTTTTTTTCAGGCTTCATTGTGTGAAGTCAGAGGTCTGTCATCTATGAAACACTAACACTGACTTGTCACTTAGAAAATAGCCAGTGGTATAACTATTCCCATCTTGATTCCAGATTTAGACAAACAACTGAAGAGAAATGCAGTCCTTCTTGAACTGGAGAATCATAAATGGGACAGGGGCACCAAAAATGCCCCTTCAAACCTCAGTCTTATTTCTATTTTCGTTGTTAACAAATGAAGTCCAAATTGCTATTTAAATATCAAAGGAAGATTAATCCCAAAATTCTGATAATTGAACCTATTTTACATTTTAATTTTGTTTAAAAGTATGAATATTTTCTTTCTTTTATTTATTTAAAAAATTTTAGCACCATGAAGTCAAGGAATTCCAGCATAAACTCTCATCTTCCCCAAACGTTTCATTAGGGTAAAACACCTTTTCTTTGTATTTGAGTTCATTTTTGGGGGGATGGGGGTGGGGGAAGAAAGGGCGAGATTCTGACATAAGAGAATGGCAGTGCTTCCCAGATGCTTTCTGCCATGCTTTAGGGCAGCTTACTTTAAAATGTACGTGGGAGAGGTTTCTAGACTGCCTTTCCACACCTAATAACTCACCCTTCGAGACTTCATGCCCGTACTTATCAGGGTTGGGAACAATTTTTTTTATTATTATTTAAAAGTCTTCCTTGCAGTTACTTCCTCTGAAACAGACCACCTCTTTCATTAGGAATATTTATGGGAAATAATATATTTGTACAGTTGAAAGCATCACCTGTTTTGCTAAGTCAATTCGTGTCTGAATGCAAATAGACTGTTAGAGGGTTTACTCAACAACATTTGCTAATGGAAAGTACTAATCAAAACTTTTCTACAGCAGTAAATTTTTATATTTTTTAACTACTGGATTCCAATTAAATGTATTCAATAGAGCAAGCTTTGATTAAAAAAATTTTTTAAGAGATTATGTATACAGCACTGTGGAAAACAAGGCAGACTAGGTATGCAGGCACTTGTACCTTCTTAATAGAAGTCTTTACCTGAAGGTAAAACCCAATAAAGTGTACCCTATAATGTGCTGTGGACTCTTATGTTGATTTACCTGAGTTACCCTGTCAGCAGAAATCAACTTTACCAGGTACACACTATGCTTATATATTTAGTGCATATAAAAGTGCATATAAAAGATCCTTTTTTCTTTTTATAAAGAAGTACTGAATTTCATTAGGGCACTTGTTTTCTTTAAAAAGTTCTTTGTTAACCATGGGATATACTGATTGCAAATAAAGGAAGTTATGGCACTGTGTTGATGTTTTTAAAGGGAGGGAAAATCCTTAATATGAGCCTACAATTTCAATGAAAAAAAAAAGCATAAATACAAGGTTTGGCCTTACTCGAATATATATTAGCAACATCTCTCAAAGAATCTCCTTGATTTCACTGATATATAAATATTTTCCTAAATGACTCAAAAAGATGTTATTTTATTTAATTGAAGTCTGTGAGGAGAGGATTGGGAATAGATGGCTGAAAATCATTTGGGTTTTGAGGGGGTGGAATCCCAATTTTCTGTCTCATCTAAGGATATTTAAACACAACATCTTTGCACATTTCCTGTAAAAATTTCACAGACCTTTCATATGTAGGATTCTTACCCCTATATTTAAGTTTCAGGATTAGTTGCAGTCTTAAAAAAATATTTAATTCTCTTTGCTCTGTGACATGGCTTAATGAATCTAGGTTGAGTTTCTTTAGGAAACATAAGAAGCTTCTTGACAACTGAGAAGTCTCCCAGACACTCATTCCTGTCAGAGTTTTCCAAAACCACACATAAGCTGAGGCCACGAGGTTCCTACATCAGACAAGAAAAGAAGACCGCGGCTTCCCTCCCTGACCTCGGTTATGATTGAGTGAGAAATGTGTTTATTGCTCAGGCTCGCTGAGTGTTTAAATGTCCCTATTGTGCGAATTATGAGTGCTTTGAGTGCAAATTATGAGCAGAGCAGCCACTCTTTATAATTTCCAACTGTCTGATCTACTCTATTTGTCCTTGCTCACCATCCACCCTTGAGAATTGCAAAATCCCAGGCCCATTATTATTTTTAATAATGCCGTTGCATTAAAACCTTGGTTGAAGTCCTCTAGTGATTTTTCTTTCCCTCAAAATCTATATTGCTTTTAAAAGCATTTCATTAAGACTGCGTTTTTAAGGAGGAAAGAGAAAGGAGAGATGGGTGACATTAGTCAGCTGCGGCAGACATTCTTTTTAATCCTAAGATTAAAGAAAAAACCCCCAAAACTACAGAAAAGAACTGCCTCTTTGCCTTGGGCCCCTGACTTTTAAGGGGGTAGCACTGCTGGTGAGAGGCGCAGTTACATAGGAGACAGATGCAGAACGGGCTGCAACCCTGCAGCAGCCGGGCTGCGCGCGGCCACTTGGCCTGCGCCCAGGTGTCCTTGCGCACCCATGGGAGGGGAGCGGAAGCCAGGTGCCTTCCTCTCGGGACAGGGGGCCTTCCGACGCCCCGAGCACTGAGACACTCTGCCCTCGGGTTTCAGGAGTAGGAGGTAGGGGCCGACAGTTTGACAAATGAGGCAGGAGATACCTCCGGTCTCTCCTCAGTTGTCCTGAGACCGCCGCCTCTCCCCAGCAAGCGCCCCTTCCCATCCCTTACAAAGGAAAGCGAATCTATTAGCTCTTCGCTCCCAGGAGTCCCGTCTGCCCCTCCCTGAAACATGCACATAAAGGGTGGCAGCCTTGATAGGAGTCCTGGGGAAGGAGAGGTATGAGTGCCAGGGGCTCCGGGTCACCGCCCCAGATCCGCCGGCGTCGCAGCACCGGCATCTTGGCCTCTCCTGGAGCCCCGCGGCGTTTTCCTCTGCTCGCGCGCCCTCTGGCAGCACTATGGAGAGATTCACCCGGCGCGGGGAGCCGTGGGGGGAAAACACAGAGCAGCTGCGTGCCTTTGGCCAGGAAGAAAGCAAGGTGGGCGTGGATCTGGTGGCCCGCCACCTACCTAATACACTGGACTGGGCTCTTCCCCAGTGTGTCAAGGTGATCGAAGCTGAGGTCATGGCTTCCTTGAGCTATATGTTAGTCACCAATGCACCCCAAACAGACTTTCCTAAGACCCCAGATTTAGAAAGGAGAGCAAGGAGGTCCCACCATTTCTGGTACTCACCTCCCCGCCCCCCGCCCTCCCCCCAGCTCCATCTACACACACACACACACACACACACACACACACACACACACACACACACACACACACACACACACACACACACACACACACACACACACACACACACACACACACACACACACCAACCACCTATTTTCTTTACTCATCCACAGCATCTCCAACACATTCTTAAACCCATGTGATGGCTTTTTTGATGTCGGCTTGGCTAAGCTAAAGTACCCAGTTATTCCATCAGACATTAATCTAGATGTACTGTGAAGGGCGTTTGCAGATGTCATTAAAGTCACTAATCGGTTGGCTTTAAGTAAGGGACAGTCTGGGTGGGCCTGACTTAATCAGTTGGAAGCCCTTAAAAGCAGGGCCAAGACGAGAGAGAGAGAGAGAGAGAGAGAGAGAGAGAGAGAGAGAGAGAGAGCGAGAGAGAGCGAGAGTGAGAGCGAGAGAGAGAGAGAGAGAGAGAGAGAGAGAGAGAGCGAGAGAGGGAGCTGGAGAAGAATCCCGCCTGTGGACAACAGCTTCAGCCCTGCCTACACAGCTCCACTCTGCTCGTGAACTTCTCTTCCTGATTGCCTGCCCTACGAATTCTGGACTTGCTCCGCTGGCTCCCACGATACTATAAGCCGGTTCCTTGTAATAAATCTCAATATATAAATGTATTGATTCTGTGTCTGGTTGAACCTAGATGATACAATTCATATGGCCCAAATCAGAAGAAAGTACTAAGGAAATTCACAGTGCCAGAAGATTACACCCCAGTTCCTCCCAACTGTCAGCCAATACATAGTTTCTGAATGTCTATTGGTGGCAGGAACAAGGCACTGTACTCTGGAGATGCAACCGAGAGCTGACAGGGTTTCTTCCCTTGGGAAGCTCTCTCATACACACACACTCAGCTCCATATGGCAACTTTGGTCTTTTCAAACCTGGACCAGAAGCTAGCTTTAATTAATGGTTTGTTGTGGGTACCAGTGGCATGCTTGGAGCTATACAAAAATCTAGTAGGAGAACCAGAGCCTTAAGGGCTCTCCGTCTATCAGCAGGAAAGGTGAAATGCTCATTTATCCCATTGCCAAACATCCTGAGTCATCAGCCCCCACGGTGTTTTCTTTGCCCTTACGGTTTCTATATATGGCAAAGGGGTGACACTTACTGATAATGGATTAGAGCTGTAGAATGTTGGCAAAAGCAAACTCAACTCAGGCTGGCAAAAGGGCGGCTCCTCTCTAGATTCATCAGCAGAACCCCTGGTCCTAAGCCAAACTGAGAAGCCCAATAAAAGACCTCATTCCTTCTCCAGCATCTCCTACCCCTGCCTCAAGGCTCAGGGCCTGTCCCATGATGGCAGGAACCCAGTGCATTTCAATCCAACAAATGTTTAATGAGTACCTTCCATGCTACAAGTTTACCTTCTACGATCTCATGTCCTGAAATAGCTTTTGTAATCACCATTGGCCTGCAAATGAATTGCTATATTGAATGATAATTTCATGGGTATCCTATTGACTTCTCCATGTTGTTGTTGTTCTTTAACCTTTTATTTTCTCCTTGATATTGACACCTTCACTTGGGTTGGGTCAGAACTCTTTCCTGATTTTACCTTCTGTTTTGCTTCCTCTCAGCCCCATCTGGAAGGATTTTCTTCTCACCCTAGTCCTCATGATTATAAAGCAGGTGTGTTCAAGGGCTCTGTATTGGTCAGTCTGTTGTCTGAATCTACTCCCTCGCCTCCAGAGATGAACTATACACTGAAGGCCCCATATCTATACTCATATACAGGAGAGAGGATGGACCTCTCTCCTGAGCCATATATTCTATTGCTGTGGACACTTGGGTGCAGCACAAGCACCAGTTCCCCCAGAAGAACTCAGCATCTTCTCTCCTTCTTTTCTAATCTGTCGCTCATTCTAAAAGCCATAGCTGAGTTAATGGTGTTGAGAACTGTGTCTACCCAAAAGCCCACTCCAGGAACTCATGAGGCATTCCTGCTTTCCTCTTCCTTACCTTGTGCATTCAATTGGTAGCTGAGTTTTATCAATCCGTTGCAGAATGTCTCTGGTCTCTGATCCTCCGACCCACTGGAAGTGCCTTAGTCTAGGCCTTACGAAGTTCACATCAGGAGCAAATGGTCTTCTAATGATATCCCCGCTTGCATGTCTCTGCTCTCTCCCCCATTCATCTTTCTAAAATGCAAATCCTCTTGTGACACCTTCCCATGTCAGAAGTGTCAGTGGTTTCCTGAAAGCCTTCCATGACCTTCTGCCTTCCCTCCCCGTGCCCGCTCTGAGCTAGCTGACGGGTGGCCCTCCTTTGTGTTCCCACTGCATCCCAATCTCACTCCTATCACAGCACTTAGCACAATGTAGCAGTTTCTTCTTTAAACATTTCAAACAGAGAAAAGTGCAAAAAAAATAACATAACAACTACCAACATACTCACCACCCAAACTGAACAAAACTTTGATGTACTGATTTCAGTACTTCTTTTTAAAAGAAATTAGCCATGATAAAAATAGTTGAGATCCCTTTGTGACTCATCTATCATGGAAGCCACCGCTGTTCAAGTTTGGGGTTGATTTGTTGCTGAGCTCTTACACCTGATTATTAACTCCCAATAATGGTTTCCCTCTCTTGTTCATTTATGAATCCCCGGGACTTGCCAGATGGAAATAAATAAAGGGAACGAGTAAACATTCATTAAACGATTGTATGAATGCGTAGGTCCACACCCATGACTCCTGTGGATCAATCCTCATCACACTGAAATGCTATCTCTTAAAATTCTGCCTAATTAATGTACAATACTTTTAGAGGCATTTGACCCTAAGAAGTTATCCCTGTTTTCTGGAGGTGTTACCCTTAACTAGTAGCTCTCTATGTTGACTGCACGTTGGAATCCACTGGGGAGATATGAGAGGGCTAATATCTGGATTCTACCCCCAGCGCTTCCTATTTAATGGATGAGATGCCTCCTAGGCAGTGAGTTGTTAAAAGCTCCCAGTGCTTATGACATACAGACGAGGCTAAGAACCTCCATTACCTCCTACGAGGCCTCATTATCATCAGCGTCATCAATAGCGCCAGCACTGGCCATTGGTGAGTACTAACTTTATGCTATTTATGTACATTATCTTGTCGATTTCTCACCACAACCTAAGTATTTTTATTATCCTCATTTTACAAAGGAAGAAAGAAAGCAACACTCAGAAGGGTTAAGTAACTTGCCCAGAGTCAAATAGCCCCTGGGCCCTGCTGTTCTCACTGCATCACCAGCTTCCACCATGACCATATAGTCCCATCCCTTAACTTGCCTATGGCTCTTACAAAGCCCAGGATTAACAGAATCTCAAATACCCCTAAAGAAAGTCGCTGAAGCCTGGCATCACCAGTGCTCTCTAAAACCCCGAGCTTTCATTGCTAACCCTGCTTCTTTCTTGAGTCATTTCCTGAAGTTGGCTATAAACTCCTTGCCTGAGCAGCTGCCAGAGACTCAAAAAGGTGGAGCCCCTTCAGCCTCTGCCCACCACACCCTCTTTGACTACAGGAAGATTCCTCTCAATTACACCCTTTAATGCTCTGTTCCTCCCTCCCTTGTCATGCTGGACTGCTTTTTCCATTGCTCTCTGTCTCTTGTTCTTCCTTTACTGTATTGACATGATACCATTACACCAAAAATACACAAGACTTACAACTCGAGATCACACTACTGCCTCTTTATTCTCCTGCTCTGTCTTTTTAAGGCAAGCGTAGGAGGAAAATACACATCAGTATCTACTCTGTATACTGATTTCTTTATAAGTGTCAGGCATGTGCTTTCAATAGTGTTCACTAGTGTTTTTCAATAATGTTCCAGCAACAGGATTTTACTGTAGGAGAGACCAAGGTGCGTCGTCTTGGAATCTTGGAACGTTACGGTGTGAAGGGATCTGGGAGATCACCTAGTCTGAGTGCGGCCATAACAAAAGAACTCAAAATGGAAATCTGTGGCACTGCCTCAATGGTTCAGCGGTGGACAGTGAGGAAACAAATGTCAGACTTGGGGGAAATGCTCCTCCTTGTTATGCAGTCTATTGGCTGCAAGAACGTAGGAGACCAAAATGTAGGTGATCACAGGGTAGTAAGCCTACCGCTCCTGGGGAAGAGGTTGCTATTGACTCTGTGTGGCAAAGTGTAAGAAGAAAGAGATGAGCTCAAGAAAGAACTGACTGTTTTACAAGCAGAAAAGAAAGGAAATACATTCCAAAAATTTGAGGCCTGATAAAGCTGGTCAAGGGACCACTTCCTGATTCCTAATAGTACTGAGAAAAGATTCAAGCAACAAAGATCCAAAGCAACTGAGGGAAAAAAATCAGACTAATGGTATGGTGCTCAATGAAACCTTTCCGCTGGATAAAAAGACCCCAGGTAAAAGCCTATGAAAGGAGTAGCTTTCCCACGAAAGCAGAAAAGCACCCTGAAGTTGTGACATGGAGGGCCACGGAGGTAAGAAAGCAAGGAAATAAAGATTGGATCATTTCTCTAAAAGAACGATGGGCGTGGTTGCTGGCTCATAGAATTGACTGGAAGCAGAGAGATGAGAAAACTGCTATTGGTTCGAAAGAATCTATTTGAGATTTAATATTTTGCAAGCAGGAAATGGGCTGAGAGAGCCATTCATCTCTCTAACGGGACATGTCCCCTAACACCTACTTCATATTTGACCAAGGAAAATAATGAAGAAGGAAGAAACTTCAACAGGTGGAGCCACACACTGTGAAGAATCTTGAACCCTGTTATTTTTTTTTAAATAGATCTTTATTGGAGTATAATTGCTTCACGATACTATGTTAGTTTCTGTTGCACAACAAAGTAAAAATCGGCCATATGCACACACATGTCCCCATATCTCCTCCCTCTTGAGCCTCCCTCCCACCCTCCCCATCCCACCCTCTTGGTCATCGCAAAGCACCGAGCCGATCTCCCTGTGCTGTGCTGCTGCTTCCCACCAGCCAACTATTTTACATTCGGTAGTGTATGTATGTCGATGCTACTCTCACTTCGCCCCAGCTTCGCCCTCCCACACCATGTCCTCAGGTCCGTTCTCTATGCTTACCTCTTTATTCCTTCCCTGCAACTAGGTTCATGAGTACCTTTTTTTATTTTTTAGATTCCATATATATGCGTTACCGTACGGTATTTGCTTTTCTCTTTCTGACTTGCTTCACTCTGTATTACAGACTCTAGGTCTATCCACCTCACTACAAATAACTCAATTTTGTTTCTTTTTATGGCTGAGTAATATTCCATTGTATATATGTGCCACATCTTCTTTATCCATTCATCTGTCGATGGACACTTAGGTTGCTTCCATGTCCTGGCTATTGTAAATAGAGCTGCCATGAACATTGTGGTACATGACTCGTTTTGAATGATGGTTTTCTCAGGGTATATGCCCAGTAGTGGGATTGCTGGGTCATATGGTAGTTCTATTTTTAGTTTTTTAAGGAACCTCCATACTGTTTTCCATAGTGGTTATAGCAATTTACATTCCCACCGACAGTGCAGGAGGTTCAACCCTGTTATTGACCAGATACTGCGTTATGTCTTACAATCTTCTTTTTTCCAAAAGGGAGCATGATTTGTGGTTGCCCCATCCCTGTACCACCATTGTATATTGGGCGTGGGGGGAGGGGCAGATAATCTGTCATTTTAGTTCACACGTCTGGACCATCATGAGCTTTATCCTGACCCAGAAGAGATGCCACATATAGCACATCCCCTGCAGATCCAGGACTTAGAGCTGGATGCAGTGACTAGGTGGGACTTTAGATAATCTCCCTTGGACAGGTGTGAGTTGCTTTATGTGTGTTCAAGGTGGACTGTTGTAGAGACATTTTCCTCACCAAATAGTCATTCACTCCTCCATATTGCAAGCCCCCTTGCAATTAGGCAGAGTCTCGTGGGCAGCTCTGGCTAATGGGCTGTGATCAAAAAGAGTGTTTGTTCATTTTATAATCCCTTTTAACCTGGCAAAGATGTTCACCCTTTTCCCATGTCCAGTTATAAGAAAAGAATGGTAAATAGCTAATAAATTAGAATTAGGTTTATAATTTTATATCCAGGAAAATTACCGGTTTTTAATATGCATTTTAGCTTATCTGTAAATAACCTAAAAGTGATGTTAAGATCCAACCAGGTAAATCCCTTCTGTCATATTCAAGTATAAGCTGGTGGGTGCTGTGTGATAAATGACCACAATGTTCCAAAAACACGCAACATAATGTATCATATATTTTAAATGTTCAGTAAATATCCATTTATTATCCTTTCTTTTTAAAAAAAAAAAGAAAGAAAGAAAAAGAGTCTTTTGCTTCTGGGCCAAAGCATTTAGAAGCTGGTGTGTGAACTGCCGGCTCTCTCTTTGCTAGGAGACCAGGGAGCCATGGATTATGATGGCAGCACGATAACATCAAAACAGTCCAGATAGTGGAAATGCCTCATGGAGAAGAGGTGCCCTAGCGAGTGGCCCAGCCTGCAATGGAGTTTGTGTGAGTAAAAACCTTTTGTTGTCTTCAGCCACTGAGGTTTTCAGAGTATTTGTTACTGCAGCCTCACCTCACCTAGCCTATCTAACACAATGGCTATGACTTCTGGTGTGTCATTCTGTTACCCACATGACTGTGAGGCCCAGAGAGAGACACACAATAATGGGCTGACCCTGAATGCCACTCAGAAAATCATTAATGAGGCAATAGGAATGGACTTGACACATAAATGTCGGTGTGTGAGCCCTCTTTGATTCATTCACTCAATGGTGTTTATTGAGGTTCTACCATGTACCAAACATTTATAGGTGCTGGAGATACGGTGCCCAAAAGAGGGGAGGTCTCTGGTCTCAGGTAGCTGACATCCCTGTTGGAGATAACCAAGGGAACACAAAGGACAAACAAGATCATTTCAGAGAGTGGGTAACTGCTACGGAGAGAATAATTGGGGCAATGTTGTAGAAAGTGAGTGGGCGGTCAGGGAAGGTCTCGGTGAGAAGGTGACAGCTAAGCTGAGACCCTAATACCAGGAACCAGCCATGCAAAGATCTGGAGGTGCAACTTCCAGACAGAGGGAACAGCAGCTGTCAAAGCCCTGAAGTGGATGAGTTCTTCTTTGGTGGGTTTGAGTTTTCGGTTTGACAGAAGTCTGATTTGGCTGGAAAGGTGTGAATCAAGAGTACAGAGAATGAAATCAGAGAAGTAGACAGGGGATCGTCTAGGACCTTTAAAGACATCTTGAGGTGGTTGGGTCTTATTTTAAGGACAGTGGGAAGCTGTCAGATGATTCAAAAGAGGGAAGTTACAAGGTCTGATTGGAGACTGATTAGCAGCAGTGGCAGCAACCCAGGTAAGAGAAGATGAGGCTTCAAAGGAGGTGGATGATCGTGGATACATGTTGGAGAAAAACAGCCCTTGCAGATGGTTTGGATGTTGCAAATGAGAACAAGAGAGAAAGGAATCAAGGATGACTTGTAGGTTTTCAGCTTGAGTAATGAATAGCAGTGGTGCCACGTACAGAGCTGTGAAGACTTGGCGAAGCCTGGACTGGGCATCCGAGAGCATGCAAAATTCTCACTTTGAGATGCCGTGAGACATTCCCATGACTATGGGAGGGAAGCAGGTGGAGTTTCAGGGCAAGGTTTGGCCTGGAGATATAAATTTGGGGCCAATCAATTTATAAATGTTATTTAAAGCCAAGGAACTGAATGAGATCACTTAGAGAGAGTGTGTAAATACACAAGAGGTCCCAAGACTGGGGTCTAGGATCCAACATCTATCTCGAGGTCAGAGAGAGGAGGAGTCGTTCTTCCAGAATACTGAGACCTTTTCCACTCCAAAGGGCGGTTTGCTTTTTAAAAGATGTTCTAAGACATATAGATTTTTCCACATATCTTAGTAATAAATGTTACATCAGAGTCTCCTGTGAGTTTTAAGTCACACGTGTCACTGTGGGGAAGCAGCTGTGGTATAGTGGGAAGTGCATGCAGCCGAGGGTCAGAAAACCCTGGAAGCTTTCAGCTACTTTGCCACTTACCAGTGATGTGATGAGATAAGTCATAGGTTTGGGTTGTCGCCAGAATTAAAGAAAGTAATGGACGTGAACGTATTTTGTACGTTCTCAGCTGCCCTGTCTCTTACAGTAGTCTCTAGCCACATGTGGCTATTTAAATTTAAATCAAATCAACTTAAATACTCAGTCCTTCACGACTAAGAAGACACGATGAGTAACTGCAATGTGGGATCCTGGATTGGATCCTAGGACAGAAAAACAGACACTAGGAGAAGAAACTGGTGATATCTGAATAAAGCCTGTAGATGAGTTAGTAGTATTGTATCAAGGTTGATTTCTTCATGTTGACAAGTGTAATGGGTTATGTAAGTTGTTGATGTCAGGAGAAGCTGGGAGAAAGATATAGGAAACTCTCTGTGCTCACACAATAAAAAGTTAAAGAAAACTCAGTTTCTCCGCCACACCGACCACATTTTGAGTGTCCATTAGTCACATCGTCATGGACAATTTCCATCATGGCAGGAAGTACTATTGGACAGTGTTGCCTACAGTCGTAAACGAATGTACAGTTCTATTAAGTAGGGCACTTGACCACAGCACTGTGCCTCACAATGATTTCTGTGGGAGAAAGTCAATGGCTTCAATGAAAGGACTAAAGTCATGTCTAGGAACAAAACTCCAGTCTGCCCTCTCACACCCAAATTAACTGTGTTATTTTACACTAGCTTCTGTTTTCTCCTCCAAAATGTGACAGGGTTAAACCAAATGATGTCTGAAGTACCCTTTCCATCTAACATGCCACGGATTGTGAACAAAGAATACTATGAGGAAATAGTTCATTATCTCAGTAACCCATGGAGAAGATGCTTCTGTGGCAAAATTTAAGTCCGCAGGGGTGGGAGGGGAGCAGCAATTCCCCATCCCACCCCTGATCTGCCCCAGTGCCAGGTCATTCAGCCCTGTTGATGGTGCAGGAAGGATCTTGAAACACACCCCCCTTGACAGAGAGAGGCGGCACACACAGGGTTTTGATGAGTAGACAATAGAGGAGAATAAATAGGAAGTACTTTTCTTAATGTTAGAAGCATCTTACTTTATGCTAATTTTTTTGTTCATGACTCACAGTTTTAAAAAGTGAAATAACTCAGCTTAGACTACATAGAGATTTAGAAAACACTATTGACCAAGGATGGTAGTGACTATTGATTTTTTTCTCCTCTTCATACCCCAGTGAGCAGTCAGTAATAGTAATCTGCTGTCCTAATGAAGCACTTTCCATCCAAAGACATTTAAGATGAAGCATGAATATTAACCCATTTATTTCCACCATGTTCGTTGACATTAAGATACGGTATCTTAATCATTGACAATAAGATGTGTTCTGAAATTCTGAGCACTATTTATTTCCTTCCTTCCCTTGTTCTTCATTAAGTATACATCGGTTGGGATTCTTGGCTAAAACTTCTGGCAAATTTAAGCCAAAGGGATTCTTACACCACAGATCTCCTGGGAGACTTGCCCTGAGATTTCATAATTCCCCCAAAGGAAACTGGAGTGCCAATAGGAAAGGGCAGCCAGAATGAGAGAATGCCCACCACAGAGTTCAACCCATTTATATTTTGTGTTTTTTATGCATATTCATTCGTTTTATAAATTAATCATAACCTGAATGCATAAATGTGGAACTTTCATTACTTAAGTTACTGTTATACTCCCCCCCGCCACCAACCCTCTCTCTCTCTCTCTCTCTCTCTCTCTCTGTGTTCATCAGAGAAACTATATGTAGTCATTGATACTCATCATTGTCTTGAGTTAAACAGCAAAGAAAGATCCTAGTAAGGGCCCTTAATCTCTAAACACTATATTTTCAATAAGACAAATTAGATATATGAACAAAGGAATAGATATCAGTATAACGTATCATTTGCCAAGGCTTAATAAATATTGGTTTGATGAGTTAGTAAGTCCTATAATAGAAACTGTTGTTTAAATAACCAACTATTAGGTTGAACAAATAAGTATTAAGAGAAGCACTTTCTATCAATAACTTGATAATTAATGATCACTAACCATGGAATATATAGTACAGCTAGGAGAAAGATGACAAGAGGATTCTGCTATCTTTTCAAATGCACTCTTGTACCTTACGTGCAGCTAGAATCCAAGTTCTCACCTGTAATGTAATAGCTGATGCTTATAAACTGGGTCCTGTAATAACCTTTAAGAGTTTAAAAGAATTCTTTCTGTCCTATCCAAGCCTAGAAAAAGGCAATATTATATCTCTTTGTTACAATATTTGAGTTTATTTTCACAGCATGTTAGGGTAATAATAAATAGCAGTGGCTTCATACTTTCTCCATCTACACCCTTGTTACAATCCTTTCCACCAGCCCTTAGAAATGATTAGTTGTATTCGTTAAAAGCCCAACTACCATGGAACTGCATGGTTTTTTATGTCTTGAGATTAACAGCATCTTCTTAAGAGAAATGCAAACAACTGCTGAATTCCAGAGGAAAGGCAGAAAGCAGCCAGTGAGATTCCAGATTGTCACTGAGCATTAAGGTATATTTCTAAGGGAGGGGTGGCACTGTTTGTTTCCACACCCTCTTCTATAGACGGATCATCCAGAACAGACATAGGGAGCCATTGGTGGCCTTGAATTCCGTCTCCTGGGAGAGAGAGGACTGTCAATGACATTGCTAGACAAGTTCAATGTTCCAATCATGTAGAGACTGTATCAGGGATGTGACTTAAGCATGCTAAGCAGAGACAACCCCCTCCCTCGCACTGCAATATCTTCTGCACCCTTTTAAGAAGCATGCCTTTGGGTTTGGAAATTACTCAGATATTTCTGACAGTGATGTTTTCTGGAGGACTAACACTAAGAGTCTATCAGGTAACACCTTGGCAAGGATTGCTGGTGGCTAACCCATGCTGGCTCTGCTCCAGGAACCTAATAAAGTCTGAGGGAGCACCCCTGAGAGGGGGTCTGTGCCGTGGAGAACCAGATTCCAGGTCAGGTCAACCTGGTAGCCGTCAGCTGAGTGTCACAGTCAAGAGATGGCAAGGGCACTGCAGGCAGTCAGGCATAAAGGGCAACATGAGAACAGCCCAGAGAGAAAGGTGGATGGCCAAGAAGTCAGAGTTAAGACAAAAGCAGAGTTAAGGCAGAAGAGGCTCCCCAAAGCTCCTGGTTGCTAGATCCCTTTATATAGGAAACTGAGATCCCTCATGGCTTAAAGGAGCAGAGCCTCCCCCAACCAGGCCCAGGAGAACTAACCCAGAGAAGGCAGGAGAGCACCAATGGGTGAGCAGTAAGAGGAAAACCCCGCATCTGGGGAAGGTATTTTCATTCCTCTCTAACTATTCCTCTACCAAGCACACTGCTGCCTCTGGGCCTTTGAACTTGCTCTTCCTTCAGCCTGGAAGCCTGTTGCTCCAGGATTCACCAGCCTCCTCCCTGGCCTCGTTCAGATCACTGCCCCATCAAAGAGGCCTCTCCTCACCACCCTATCTAAAAGAGCACCTTCTGTACTGTCTCCCTCTCATCCTCCTTTATTTTTCTACATATTCTAGCACCAGCTTCTACATTAAATATTTTCAAAAATAGAACTCAAGCTCCCTGAGAGCAGGAGCTCAGAGTGTTTGGTCCCTTGCTGTGCCCCTAACACTGAGCACTGTTCTTGGTAGTTGCTTAAGACATATTTTTTTGAACGAACGAACTGAGAAAGTATTCTTGCATCTTTACATGGGTTTGGTTTACATCGTATAATTCATTCTCTTGTATTGGGGATGTAATTATATGATCCTTCTTTGCTTTTGTAAAATACTTAGGTTATACCTTGTAGTCCCTGTCTCTCTTTCTCTCTGCTTTTCCCGTGCTCCCTTCTATTTCTTCTCTCTCCTACCCACCCACGTCTAAACCTGGCCACCCGTAAAATATTTCTGCATCCTGCATTCATGAATCCATTCAACCAGCATTACTGGATGCTCACCATGTGCTAGGCACAGTGCTAGGTGCTGGGGATTTCATGGCAAAGGAGGAAGAAACAAACTCTGCCACCAGGAAAGTTATGGTCTACTGGAGAAGCCAGGAATTAATTTTTAAAAGCTCACAAATAAATGGAAAATCACCCCTTGAAGGGGGTGTCCAGGATTGGTGCGTGTGCTAAGTGCCGTTTGTGGGGGATGAGCTGGTCAAGGAGCTCAGGGAAGATTCCAGTGGGGACACGGTGAGGCTCTACCATGGGGCTGAGGAGCTTGGGGAAGAAAGGCGAGAGGCCAGTGTGGCTACAGAAGTTGGTAGGAGCAGGTCATGCAGGGCTGGGAAAGTGACCCAGAGGACTTTGGCCATTATCCTGAGGTCTGGAGAACCACAGGAATCAATCCACTGACAGGTGTGAGTAAATACGTGGGGCCAGTGAACACCGTGTGGGAGAGAAACACGATCACACTGGGCGGAAATTCAGTTGGGTCCACTCTAGACACTGGGGTTCATTCTTATAAAAAATACAAAGATAAATGATCCCTGTCCTTAAAAGCCTTTAAAGCCAGGAAGCCCCATTGGCTAAATAAAGGAAAACTTGCATGGTACAAACAAATGATTCCTGGCCAAAGACTCCGAAAAATAGTTGATCACAAAGTAGCCTTGTTGAACCATCTTTCCGATGATCCCTAGATAGTCCCAAACCAATCCATTGAACCCTACTATTCTCCAATAGTAAGGGAACATTTTCTTCAAAGATTAAAATGTAAGTTTTCTATGATTCTGAGATGGCAGATGGGGAGGAAACTTACCTGCCATTGGCCTTTTATAGGATCAGCTGTGCCCGATGAGATTTTTGTAATGAAAGGCTCTGGGTTTGTTTGATCTGGACAAACCCCCGGCCAAGTTCATTGCTAGCATTAACTATAATAGAGGAAACTATCAATTTTACTATAGAAGCGCAAGGGCACTTAGCGCCTTCTATGTGAGGGATATTATCCCTCTCTGAAGTAGCTTGGGAAAATAAAAAATGTTATTTTGTGTCAGACTTATTTAATGTATATTTATTTATTTGACTTTAAAGCTATTTAAGGGATAAAGGGGCTCATCTTTAAGTTTCCTCCAGCATTGGTGGAACGTTACCAAATAAATCTGAAAGACATAATAGGTGTGGAATAAAAGGAGGCAGAATTAAGGTGTGAAGAGAGGGACATATCGTGCGTGGTACACTTACGACATTTAAAAACTGGTTTCTTAATATGCTCTCAGATGTGCTTATGGTTTATGTGCTTATGATATTATGTCTCCAAAAAAAAAAAGAAATGGGCTGAGTGTGGAGTTGTGGAAACATGGGTAGGGAGACAATATACACTCTTCTTTCAATGGGGAGTCTCTCTCCATCACCGGAAGTCTCTTGTGCAAACTAAAGATATAAAGAGCATGGAAACCGTAGTCCAAGCATCCCCACAGTGATGTGTTTTGTGTGATGTTTGATTTCATTTTAGTTACTATTTAATATTTTCTTAATCTAGGCTGCCTTTTATCTGACATCCTGGAACATTTCCCTGTACTTTCTCTATTATTTCCTTCCCTACTAATGATGTTTCTGGAACTGAAGTATCCTCTTGATACGGGTTCTCTTCATTAACAAAGGGAGCACTGGGTTTGATTTATCTGTAAAACCCCTGGGATGAATTTTATGCTTAGATGTCAAAGAAATTCTCCATCTCCTTCTTGACCATTAATTTTATCATTATGGAAATAGCTTCCATAATTGATAAAACATTGTCAACTGAGTTTGACAGACTATTAAAACACTTCTGAAGATTTGTAATCTCAAGCTCCTGTCTCTTGGGGCTTGCTTAAAACATTCACACCCATATTTATATTCTCTCTTAAATGTCAGTGGAAAAAAATGTTTGTGATAAGGTCATTGTAATGCACACAGACAGTGATCAAGAATCATTTCCCTCCAGTCCTGGCCAAGTCATGTTATTATTAATAAAACAGGGTAAGTCATTCATCTTTTCCCACTAGCTGAGAAAGTTGAAGCTTTGCCATAAAGAGGAAGAGGACCACCCTACTAAAGGCATAGCCTGTTGTGAAGTCTGGAGTATCTATTTTTTTAATTGAACTTTTTTATGTTGCAATAACTGTGGATTCACATGCAGTTCTAAGAAATAATAGAGCTCCCATACGCCCTATACCCAGCTGCCCCTAAAAATAACATCTTGCAAAAACTACAGAACAATATCTCAGCAAAACTATTGACATTGATATGATTCAGATTTTCCCTGTTTCACTTGTACTCATTTGTGTGTGCATGTAAGTTCCATGCAATTTTATCACATGTGCATATATTTGTGTATCTACCACCACAGTCAAGTTACTGAGTGGTTTCTATACTACCAGGATCCCTTGTGTTACTCTTTAATAATCATACCCACCTTCCTTCCTCTCCCTTCCCTATATGGTATCTATTTTTCTTTGAGCTTTTTTGAGCTTTTATGCGTAATAAAGAGAATTCAAATTATGAAAATTAGTTGCCTTCAATGAAAGCATTTGAGCTTTTAAAGAAAGGCGTCCCCTTGTGATGGATGCGGCCAGAGCTTGATTTCTACACCTGGTTTCAGCCCCCACTCACCTACCCGGATGGGCAGCTTTGTAAAGGGTCTGCCTGCACAAGTGCGTGTGTGCTTTGCATTCAAGGCGACAACAGTGATAAGAGATGAGGCATTATGTGTTAGTAAGCTTCATTTTTTTGCAAAATGCCATCGACAATATTCCACTGAAATGAGGAATTTTCAGATAAATCAAGAAATTGTTGCCAATCTCAGGGGCTTCTTGGAAAGTTATAAGTGGTGGCGTCCAAGGTACACAATTACCTACTAGTTAGGATGAGGACAGTATAACTCTCTGGAATTTATACTTAGATGAACATGGATCATGAGAATTTTCCAAAATTCATTTTTAAACCAATGTGGAAAGTCAGCTCCAGTTTCTCTCTTTTGTTGCAAACTGAGTTTTTTTTTTTTTTAAATATGAACTCCCAGGCCAACACTTCGCACCTGCTAATGTAGGCATCTTAGCCCATCTGATATAAAATGCCAGCAAGTAAGTCCTCAAAGCCAGCTCAATGGCTCAATAAAATATGGTCTCCTTGTCACCCTTGGTGCTTAAATCATTTGCTGTCAAACTGGGTGGTTTTCAGAGTTGACATTTACTGCTGTTTGCTGCAAAAGAGATTGTAGCCGCAAGGAGAGGGCCAGAACTGTCATTAAGCACTGCCAACTATGAGAACAAAGGCCTTGGTTAATTTTTTGTGATTCTGTTGCAGTCCTATGGTTCTTAAGACAGATGGTTTTTAAATGATGGATTTTCAACAAGAGACACTCAGGAAGTGTTTACCCAGTGGTCCCAATGGCCTCATGCATATACAGACACTCAAACCCATACAAAGAAACATTATAAGATCTTTTATCTTCCTTCTCCCAACCCCCCTCCTCTCGCTGTCTTTCACTCAGTTCTTTTTCCAAAGTCTCTAAGTAAGTTAGATCCAACATGGATAGGCCATACACATATAAGGAATTCATATCAGCAGTAGGAATGAATTTAAGAAGCTTTCAAAGGTTCAACAAAGACGTTATCAAGTGCCTTATATGTTTATGACACTATGACAGTTGCTTTGGTGGACACCAAAATGAGTTTCCTCCTTCAAAATGGAAGAAGCTAATACTTATCAAGCACTCATATGAGCCAAACCCTTTGTATTTGTCATTTCATGCTACTCTCATGAAGACTCTGTGATACTTCGGCGCTATGATTTTCCACATCGGGAAGCAGGAGCCCAGACAGGTTAAAGGACTGGCCTAAGGTCACAGCTAATAAGAGGCAGAGCTGAGATTCAAGCCAGGTGTATTGGAAATCCATGCTCTTTCCATACTGTGTCCTTTAACTTGCAAAGAAGGGGATAATACAGGTTTGGAAATGCAAGTATACACACAACTGTAAAACAAAGCAGATTACAGTAAATTGTGTAAGAAATGTCAAATCAAAGAGTTACAAAGAGGGACTTCCCTGATGGTGCAGTGGTTAAGAATCCACCGGCCAATGCAGGGGACATGGGCTCGATCCCTGGTCCAGGAGGATCCCACATGCCACGGAGCAACTAAGTCCGTGCGCCACGACTACTGAGCCTGCGCTCTAGAGCCCGCGAGTCACAACTACTGAAGCCCATGTGTCTACAGCCTGTGCTCCACAAGAAGAGAAGCCACCGCAATGAGAAGCCCGTGCACCGTAAGGAAGAATAGCCCCCGCTCGCCACAACTAGAGAAAGCCCGTGTGCAGCAGCGAAGACCCAATGCAGCCAAAACTAAATAAATAAAATAAATAAATTTCTAAAAAAAAAATAAGAGTTACAAAGAAACTCAACATAAGGTTGATGTGGTGGACATTTCCATGATTACCTTTCAATGACATACTCATTGTCTCAGCTGCTGGGAGTGCTGATGACATACAACCATTCAGCTGTCAGCCCCTTCAGGGACTGTCCCATCTACAGAGCGCTACCTTGTCTAAAGTCATACCTTCTCCCAAGAAGCCACATCTATTGATTGTTTGATGTGGAAGCAAAAGCTTGGACGTCTTGGCTCGACTCAGTATACCTCTTAAGGATCATTCTAGCTCCAGAGCTCCCCATGTGTTGGCTGCATCTGTTGTTGATCCATCACTAGAGCTCCTGCTCTCATCCCCTCCCTTCCACAGGGGTTGACCCCAAGGACACTCCTTAATAAACATCCTATATGCTAAGCTCTAACTCAGAGATTACTTCCCAAAGAAACCAACACATGACAGTTGGATAGATTTGAAAATTCTTCACAGGAAACAGCACATGAAGTAGGTCTTGGGTGACAAGTATGATTCCAACAGGACAACCATGTAGTTATTGTTGGAAAGGCAATTGTGACTCTGCTATAGAAGGTCTTGAAAACTAGATAAGGAGTTTGTACCTAGCTGAGAAACAGAGCGCCTTTGAAGCCTCTGAGCAGAGATGTGACATGAAGCAGGCTATAACTTAGAAAATGGTGTGGTCATTTATGAGGACAAATGTTGAAGATGGAGACAGAAGATTGGGAGTTCACAGAGGAGCTGGTGGCCCAGATAACTCCCATCGGCAGAATATTAGATAATTTGGCAGAAGACTTAGGTTTGAATCTTGGCTCTGCCACTTACTATCTGTGGGACTTTTGGAAGTCCCTTTATCCCTCCAAACTCAATTTCTTCTTCTGCCAACTAAGACAATACTTACAGTGTGGAATGGCTGTGAGCTTGCAAAACATTACACACATACACACACACACAGATGCACAAACCAATCTATAAATCCCTAAACAAATGCAGGTTTTAGCTGTGAAGATAAAGAAAGCTAGCCTAGAGCAGGAGCTAGCAAATAACCCACCATATTCAGTCAGCCTGTCTGGAACACAGCCATGCCCATGCATTTAGGTATTGTCTGTGGCTGTTTTCAGGCTACAACGGCAGAGATGAAGAGTTGCTATATGACCCTGCAGAACCTAAAATATCTACTATCTGGCCCTTTACATTAAAAGTTTGCTACCCCTGACCCTGAGCATAGAAAGAAAAAGGAGGTGACTGATGTAAAAGACAGGACAGAGGTCAAATCTATAAGACCAGTAAATGCTTGGGCTTAGGGAAACAGAGAGAGCAAGAGAAAGGACCAATAACCTTGAGGTTTCTAGCCCAGGTCCCAGCAAGATGGCATTGTCATTAACTACACTGAAGAAATCGGAAGAACAGTTTCACTTAATTATTGGTTTCATTCTGGACATTCTGAGTTTCAAGTGCTGGTAAGAATGTTCAGCAGAATGATGAAGACATGAACCTGGTCCTCTGGCAAGGGTTCAGAGGTGAGGTTTTGGCTTTTGGAACAGTGTGCATTGACATGAAAAAGAAATGAAGGAAAACTGGTGATTCTGTAGGCAGTATAATCTTGACTTTAGTCTTCCACTTTTAAATGGATTGAGTTCTGTCTCATATTTGAAAATTATCCAAAAGACTTAGTGCTTAAATTGGATAGTTAAAGCAAGGCTTTCCGATCATTATTATATTAAGCAGAAAATGAGAAAAAGACAGTAAAGTTCTATTGTTGCTAGAAAGGAAATATTTTAGAACCAGGCAAAGGCTCCTCTGCATGGAGGGCATCTGACCACGTTACTGGCCACTAAGCAACACTTGAAAACCAGTTCTCATGTCCCAACTGATGTGGGTCCCGGGAGATATTTAATGGTTTTCTGCAAATAAAAGGATTTCATGGTTAAACAACTTTGGATAAAACCAGATGAAACAAAGTTAAGGCTTTCTTTAATTAAAGAACTTCTCAGAGTTTTCATTGTGTTAAGAGGCACTGGAATCCCCAAGAGGTAGACAAAGTAAGTAGATAAGAAAACTGGGGTTTAACGCAGTAACTTGCCCAGGATTACAGAGCTATTAAGAAGCAGAACTAGGAATCAAACTCAGAAACTGCTTCAGTGCTCACAGCAATTACTCTTTCCTAATAATGATGATAAAGGAATGATGATGGTGGTGGTGGTGAGAAGTGTGATTACTGCCAAGTGGTTCCTGTGGTACTTGCTATCCCTTGGAAAGCTGTGGTAATCCTTAGACCAGTGTATCAGTCACCTGGTGACAAAGGAATGTCATATCAACCACTTGAAACTCAGTGACATACAATAGTAAGCATTTATTCTATTGCATGCATCTGCAGGTTGGCTGGGCAGTTTTGCTGATCTCATTAGGGTTTGGCTCCAGCCTGTGCGTTCAGATCAGGTCTGCCATATGGAGCTCTCATCTGTCTCAGATGAGCAGGCGGCCACTGGCAGAGTCCCCTCGCGGTGGAGGCAGAAAGCCTCCTTTTGCATCACAAAGTCACATGCCTGCACCCTAGTCAAGGGGCAGGGATTTCCCCTCCATCTCTAGGGAGAACTGCAAAGTCAAATGGCAAAAGGGGTAGATACCAGGAAGAATGAGGAAGAATGAAGAAATGGAACCAATTATTCAATCTCCCATGACCCATGTATAAAATTCAGCTTGGGACCATACAATAAAAAAATTTAATCTGTCTCTTTAAATAATTCACAGAACCCTGGCACCATGAATTCAAGTTCAGTCAATGCAGTATGTAACAACAATTTTTTTTTTACTCTTATCCCTGCTTATTTAGAATCTGCCCAAGCCTGGGCTAAATAAAGTATACACTCTTGAAACAGCTCTAAGGGTTTACTAAATATATTAACAAATGGTCTACAAGTCCCTTTGTGTTCCTTTGCCCAGGGTATTAGAACTGTTCACATGGCCTGTCTGCTGATGCTTCTCTGGGTCCTGCCATGCTTGGGGCCTGCTGTCCAACTGCCTCTCCCCAGCCGGTGAGACTAGAGGCTCAAACTGAGGCTGAGGTTTTAGGGGAACTGAGTAGGGCCAGCTTGAGTGTTTTTGAGTGTCCCTGAGCCTGCGAGGATTGCTTGGGCCAGGAGGCCAAGGGGGTGGTCAGAGAGAAGGGTGAAGAGCAGAAAACTTGCCCAAAGGAAGGAGATCTGAAGGTGGAGCAGCTGAGAAAAAGTGTGGAAAGAGGGTGAGGTTTTTGTGAGAGTCTTGTGGCCTCGTTCTCAAAAAGGAGCGAAGCTGGAGACTGTATCTCTGAAAGCTGTAAGATTCTTTGATGACAGTGATGATGAAATATCTGATACATGAAAGAGAAGATATGTAATATATATTCACTTAGAAATATAAAATGATACCTGTCACCTCACTGCTCACCTTAGAAACCAGTATATTACAGCATCCACCTGTATGCTCCACCTCTTTCTTGAGGGAAACCACTCTTAGAATGCTGTGTTGATAGTTCTCTTGCTTTAAAACAAATTGTCATATCCTGTATGTACATTCTTGAACATGCAGGAGACAATGCTTAGTTTTCCTGGTATTTGAGTTTTATAAATATGGCATCACATTACATGTAATCTCCTGCACCTTGTCATTATTATGTCCCTGAAATTCTTCATGGTTTGGAGTCGCTATGTTTCATTCATTTTCACTGCTCCACAATATACTTTATTAGAAATATACCAGCTTATTCGTTCTCCTGTTCGTAAACATTTTAAGCTGTTTCATTTTTGCTATTATGAACAATTCCATAATTTGGATGTGTTTCCAGATACAGGTACCCAAGAGTTTCTCTGGGATACGTAATTCAGAGTGGAATTTCTGGTTTAAAAGCTTTTACACTGTTGTTTGCAATTTTATTCCAAAGTCATTCTTTCAGTTTGTAAGTCACTAGCAGGGTGTGAGAGTTCTTGTAGAATCACATTCTCAGCAACACTGTGTATTGTCAGACTTCTAAATTTTTGCCAGTCAAGCAGGTAGAAGACAAATCCCCTTGTAGTTTAAATTTGTACTTTTTGATTACCGATGAGGTTGAGCATCTTTTCATGATTTAATTCACCATGTATGTTTCTTCTTCAGTGAAATACTCATTTCTTTCTTTTGCTTATTTTCTTATTTCTACTAGGTTTTTTCTTATTGATTTATTGTAGTTCATTATAAATACTAGATACTAATCTCTTGCCAATTACGTATAGTGCAAACATCTTTTCCCATTGTGTCGCTTGTCTTTTCATTCGTTTTATGGTGTCTTTTGACAAACAGAAATTTTCAGCTTTGAGGTAGTCAAAGTACCTCAAACTTTTCATTGTGTTTTCTTAGAGATATATCCCTGCCCCAAGTTTATAAAGACACACTCTTCATTTGTCTCCTAAAAGTCTTAAAGTTTTGTTTCAAACATTTAAGCTTTTAATCTATTTGGGATTTTGGGGGGTGGGGTGAAGCTATGGTGTGAGGTAGGGATCTGAATGAATTTTTTTCCATGTGGATAACCCATAATCTCAACATATTTAATCACAGTGACTCTCCCACCCATCCACCTCATTAATCATCTGCAAGGACACCTCTTCCGGGTAGCAAGGCTGCCTCATGTACAGGGGATGTTGCATTGATCAATATGCCTTCTCCTGTACCCAAACCATACCACCTCAATTACTCTGGCTTTACAATAAATCTTGATACCTGGTAGGACCTCCTGGTAACTAGGTTACAGTTTGACTTTGAGGCAAAGAATGAGGCTCAAACATTCTAACGAAGAGGATAAGAGAAAAGATGTTAAAGAGTTTAGTCCATTGTTTGCTTAAAAATAATATCTGTTATTCTCTTCTGTTCCTTAAGGCTAGACTAAGATTGCTTTCATTAGAAATGCATGTTAGTGATTCTAGCTGATATACAAAATTCAGACTCCCCGGTGATCCAGATGAAGGTGGTGAAATTTGGCTTTTCTCTTTTTGCTTCAAGGCATCAGCTGAGATATGTTGCAAAAATGATCAGCCCTTTATGACCCTTAGAAAATAAGGCCACATTAAAATGTTACTTTTGTGCTTATTCTCAAGTATCTCTAATGCTGTGACATGTCTGCATTTCTTCAAGGTTATTTATACAGGGCTTCATGTTTATAGAACTAAGATAACTGGATGAACTTGAAGTTTCCTCGGGGCAGGGGGTGGGGGTGGGGGAGTCTTAGGGACTCTGCTATAAACTCTCTGCTCTCTATGGACCACACATTTTATAACTCATTCTGTATAAACAGCCCAAATCTTTTGAGCATTTTCCATCCAGTGAATGTTGAATAAATTCCTTTTAGTGGTGACATTGACTTTTTAGGCTGTTTATTTGGACTTCCTCATTGGAGATATAGTCATACAAATGGAAGAATCTTTTAAATGTGATGGCCAGGATGCACTGTAAGTCATGTTTATAAATGGTTTTTTTTGTGTTTTTGTTTTTTGTTTTTTTTTTAAACAGGACGAGACAAGGTGTAGTAAGTGTCGGGACTCAGGAAGGGCTTCACAGAGGAGATGCTTTTTTTTTAAGAAGATGTTGGGGGTAGGAGTTTATTAATTAATTTATTTATTTTGGTTGTGTTGGGTCTTCGTTTCTGTGCAAGGGCTTTCTCTAGTTGTGGCAAGCGGGGGCCACTCTTCATCGCGGTGGGCGGGCCTCTCACTATCGCGGCCTCTCTTGTTGCGGAGCACAGGTTCCAGATGCGCAGGCTCAGTAGTTGTGGCTCACGGACCCAGTTGCTCCGCGGCATGTGCAATCTTCCCAGACCAGGGCTCGAACCCGTGTCCCCTGCATTAGCAGGCAGATTCTCAACCACTGCGCCACCAGGGAAGCCCATAAATGGGGTTTAATATTCTCCATGAAGGTGCAGAAAGAGAGGCAATATATAGTATACACAGTACTCACTATTCAGTCCAATACATGGTAGAGCACATAAAAAGTAGCCCTGGGGGTGGTAAATGTGTATCTATATAAATGTATATTTTAAAGAACTTTGAAAATTGGCTTACAAAGAAATATTAAAGTTGCAAAGAATTAGCAATATACGTTTAAGTATCACCTACTAGAGAACATACTCATGGTTGAAGAGCAGGAATCAATAGCTTAGAAAGAAGAAAGCCAGCCTTCTGGGTTCCTTTTCATTTCCCGTCATCTCTCTTACTCCCTTCCAAGCCCTGATACCCTTGTCTTCCCTTCGCCCACCCGCAGGTAGCAGCATTATCTTTCTTAAACATGCTCATTGAGCCCTTTCTGTCTCTTTCAGTTCTCCTCTCATGTTCCACCCCACTGTGGACCCCAGGCCTGTTCTTCCATTAGAAAGGTCTGTGCATATCCTGGTCCACCTCCTGTTTCCTTGATGGACTAAGAAGCAAACTTCCTGTGGGAGTCCTTAGCTCTCTCAAGGTTTAACCACCATGAGCATAAATGGTGACATGGCTGGTGTACCACTGGAAAATAATAAATCCCCAAAGAAGTTAGACCTTGGAGCAAAGATGCTTCTCTGTTGCCTCTGGCTCTTTTTCCTACTTGTACAAGGGAGGTGCCTGCCTAAGTGTAAAGTTCACAAAAAGCCTTGCCAGAAGCTGGAAGGGCTTTGAGATGAGGTGTGATTCTTGCGTCATTGAACTCCCACACTGGACTTCCTTTGGGCGTGTCACACATCTGCAGAGGGAGGCCCCACAGGAAAGTTTTACAACCTCTAAGGGAGGAACATGAACTAACCTATCTATACAGTTTATGAAGCTTATTTTTTACTTTTCTCCATATATTCCCTTTTCTTCCTTTTCCCTCCCTTCCTTCCTTCTTTCCTTCCTTCCTATCTTTTTTCTTGTTCTCATCCTTTCATTCTCAACCTGTTTTTTTTCCCTGACTTAAATCTCTTTAGCTTTTCAAACCAGTCCCCACCTTGGCTCATGGCACCTATAGGATAAACATGATTCTTCCCTTGGACAGTTTTCATATTCTGAAACGTCAGTATTTAAACAGTCCTCTGGAGTCTACTCTCCCTTCTCCAGGCTGATGTGGTTCTCATTATCTTCTGGCCAGGTGTCGTCCCACTTTTATTCCTGCTGGGGTGGTTTTCTTCTCCCCTTTGTGCATTCAGAGGACTGAGAAGAATATACTCAGTGTCACCCAGCTGGTTATTTCATTAAGTTCGCAGAGCTTGCTCCATTTTACCTGAAGGAAAATATTTTTCATGGCTAAATTGAAAGCTAGTATAGATTATGGTATATCGGTTGCAGAAATGAAGTTTACAATGGGAAGAGATTCTAATTGGGGGTCAGAAAGCATGATGAAAAATGTTTTAATGGTGTCGTTAGTATTGTAATTTATTCATTGATTCTTGGTTTGTTGCTTATGCATTCATAAGTACCTGCTTGATCCATAGCCATCCCCTACACTGAGAATCTCATGATGAGAAACTTCAAATTGTCTTCAGAAAAGCATGCATAGCATCAATTTGAAATTGATGGTGTATTAGTTAGGGTTATTAGTTAGGGTTAGGCTTCTGTAGCAAAGAGACACCCCTCAAATACAATGGCTTAAATAAGATTGGATTTTAATTCTTTCTCACATAAATAGGCAGCAGGGCGGTTCTGCTCAGATTCATTGAGGGGCTCATTTTCATTTAATCTTGCTGTTGCGCCCGCCATCCTTAAAATGTTATCTTTGTCTAAATGATTGAAACTGGGTTAGTGTTTTGTCTGATTTTAATCCCTTGGGAAAGGGAAAGAAAGGAAATAGAAGGCAAACAATTTCCTTTCAGATAAATGAGGTGGAAAATGCTCACATCATTGAAGCTTAGATTTCATTGGTGAAAAACAGCCACAGAGCTATTCCTAACTACAAAGGAGTCTGGGAAATCTAGTTTCCAGCTGGGAAGCCATATTCCCAGGAAAAAAGGAGGAGGAATTTAAAGAGATAAATAGTAGTCTGTAATAGGTACTCTGAGGTATCAATTTTGGAACCAATTCCAATTATCATCAGTTCTTCAAGGCACTATAGAATGATGGTCAAATGCTCTAGCTCTGGAGGCAGAAAGCCATGAGTTCTAGTTTGGGCTCTACCATTTACTAGTTGTGTGGCCATAAGCAGGTTACTTAACTTCCTTAAAACCTCAGTTTCCTCAACTGTAAAATGGGAAACATAATAGAACCAGTGTTAAAGATTATATGAGGGACTTCCCTTGTGGCGCAGTGGTTAAGAATCCGCCTGTCAATGCAGGGGACATGGGTTCGAGACCTGGTCCAGGAAGATCCCACATGCTGTGGAGCAGCTAAGCCCGTGCGCCACAATTACTGAGCCTGCGCGCCACAACTACTGAGCCCACGCACCACAACTACTGAAGCCCGCCCGCCTAGAGCCCGTGCTCTGCAACAGGAGAAGCCACTGCAGTGAGAAGACCGTGCACCACAACAAAGAGTTGCCCCCGCTTGCTGCAACTAGAGAAAGCCTGTGCAGCAACAAAGACCCAATGCAGCCATTAATTAATTAATTTTTAAAAAAGATTATATGAAATACACAAGCGTTCACATGATAAGTGGTCAATAAATGTTTCCTGGACTTAGTTCCCTGAAGGAAGGAATTGACCTCTTGTTAATAATAAGACTTCCAGGCCAATGAGAGGTCATCCAATAAACAGCTTCCTTGTTTCAGCAAAATTGATTTAACAAGAGTCTACTTTATAGAGGGCACTGGGATCGTAGCTATTAATTTATGAGCTAGTTCTGCACCTCAAATGACATGGATATAGCAATAGTCCTTTTCTCATTGAATTTAGAGGGATAAACAAGATACGTTTTTCAAGAGCATAACTCCCTCTCTGGCATATAGTAAGTGCTGAATATATGTTGACTCAATATGATATAAGGTAAATGCTAAATATTGTTACAGGCAGTGCTATGGGAATACAAAGGAAGAAACAATTCTGACTTGGAGGAACAGGGAAGGTTTCAAAGAGGTGATAGCACTTTAGCTTGGTTATTAAGGATGAGTAAGATTTCAAAAATTTGAGATTTTAAAGGGATGATTTCATCAGAAAAAACTACATGAGCCAAGTATGTAGGTGAGCTACAGTGTGGCACGTTCAAGGAGAGAATGTCTAGATCACAGATGCATGAAATAAGAATGGGAGAAGTTGTGGAGGATAATACAGTGTGAGATCAGATAGTGAATGCCACACTTATGAATTTACACTTCACTCATGAAGCAGTGGAGAGGTTTCTGAGGAAGAGATTTTCATACTCTGAGCTATGTATGAGGTTGCCCACCTCTGATATCAGAAAACAGGTAGATTAGAGGGGAGAAAAATGGATGAAATGAGAGGCTGGGAGTTCAGATGGGTGACCACTGCAGTAATCCAGGAAAAGAATGATAGGGTCTGAATCTGGGCATTATCATTGATAATGGAAAGTAAAGGATAGAAAAGAGTCATTGAAGAGGTAGAATCAATAGGTCTTTAAGACTGACCAAATTAGAGATGTAAAGGAGAGAAGAGAGTTTAAAACACATAAGATTTCTGAGTATTATAACTCAGGGAATGTACGATAACTTCAAATAGATCTGCTGAAACTAAAATCTACTTGAACATAGCTATTAAGATTTCCAATATAAATGACCTGAGGCAATGGTACTTCTTGCATAATTGGTGCTGTAATAAGTTTGAGTAGAAAAAAAATGCATAAATCCCCAATGTGAGTACCCAATTGTATTCAAAATTTAGCCTGACAGGGTCTTCAAATGTCACCAGAGAATAACATTCACTTTAAGAAACATGATATGAAGATGACTTGTGCTTCCAGTTTAATGACATACCTGGTATCAGACTACCCCTCCTGCTGGGAACAACTGTCAAGTTGGAAAAGATACAAAGAAAAAAATCAGCTGTTTGAAGCTATCAGAGAGTATCCAAAGAAAAGAGGACTTGAGATGCTCAGATCCTAGGGAGAGGAAAAGTGCATTGAGGAGAGCCCAATACTCTGTACTGGTTGCCCCTCAAGGTATTTGCTGACTCCTGAGATGTATATATGTGAGGTGAAATTTGTGAAACTAAACCCAAAGTACTTACTAGGTAGAGATTTTGACAGTTTCACAGCACAAGGAAGACAAAATTAGAGCTCTGAGCCTATAACAAGGAGTCTCCAATGATTTTTAGTTGAGAGCCCTGAAAGTGATACACCTTAAAAGTAAGAGCAAATGAGAACTCTACGGTCCTCAACTGGATCAAGGTGATTTTTTAATATGCTATATGCTTGCCAGAAGAAAATTAATGTCGGGGTTCAGGAAGATAACACAATCCAGATTCTCTACAATTTTGCATATTCAGTGTCCATGATCTTTCATAAAAGATATAACAGGCATTTTCACTAAGATAAGGAACAAGGCAAGGGTGACCAGTCTCTTCTATTCAACATTGTACTAGAATTATTAGCCAGTACAATCAGACAACAGAATTCAAAGGTATAAGGAGTAAAATGAAGTAAAATGATCTCTATCTGGAGATGATATAAAAGTATACTAGTAAAGCCACAAGGAATCAATGATGAAACTAACTTAAACAATAAAACGATTCAGTAATGTAGCAGGATATAAAACTGACATTAAAAATCAATAGCTTTCATATATACAAGCAATCTAAAGTTAAAAGCTATAATGGTAGAGGAAACTTCATTTAGCATCAAAAAAGCTAAAATACTTAAGAATAAATTTAATTATAAATGTGTAAAATTTATACATACAAGGAACATTTTAGTAAACTCCTGAAAGACTAAAAAGTAGATCTGAAAAAATGGAAAGACATCTTTTCTCTGACAGGATAGCTCAACATTATAAAGATGTGAGTTTTCCCTAAGTTAATTTACATATGCAGTGCAATCCCAATAAAAATACCAACAAGCTATTTTATGGAGTTAAGTTGATACCAAAGTTTATATGGAAAAACAAACATGCAGGAATAGCCAGGAAACATTGAAAATAAATATTTATGAGGGGGGAACTAGCAGACACTAAAACATACTATAAAGTCTCTATAATTAAAACAGTGTGGTACTGGCACAAGGCCAGTAGAATAGAATAGAAAATCAAGAAATAAACTCAAAAACATACGAAAATTTAATATATGATAAGGGTGGCATTTGAAACCACTGGAGTAAAGATGGACTTTTAAATAAATGATGTTGGACAACTGAGTGGCCCTTTGGAAAAAAGATAAAATTAAATCCATATCTCACATTATACATGAGAATAAACTCCAAATGGTCTGGGGATATAAAGAAAAAAAAATGAAACTATAAAGTACTAGAAGTTTATATGGGTCAATTCTTCTTTAGCGTTAATGTAGGAAAGGCTTCCTAACTATGACTCAAAATCCAGAGGTATTACAAGAAGAGACAGAAAACAAACTTGACTAATAATAATTAAAAGGTTTTTGCATGACAAAAACAACAAAATACAATTTTTAAAAAGCCAAAAGACAACTGACAAACTGGGAGAAATTGTTTCCCCAAAATATAAAAAATACTTAAAATGTGTAAATAAAGGTATTGATATTTCACAATGCATTATAGAGTGAATTCATTAATTCTCACAATGCTTTTAAGGTGGGTGGCCAGTATTATATGTGATACTTTCAGATGGAGAAAAAGGGGCAGAAATATTAGAAAATCAGTCTAAGTCACACAAAAGACTAAAGTATCAGCAGCCCTACTCCCCAGCTAACACTCCTCTCTGTGCATATCCTTCTCATTGGGCATACACTCTCAAACCCCAAGTCTTTGTTTCTGTTTTCCTTATAGCAGGAACAACCTCCCTCTTTCTGATTATTTCACTTCCATTCCTGGCCATGCAACCATGTCCCAGAAATTACAGTTCAAATCCCACCTCCTTTGGAGAGCTCCACAATCCTGACCCTTTTATCAGCCATGACACATTTTTTAAATGTTGTTTGCAAATTGATTTATCTCCCTAGAATCTTCACGTTATGTTGACATGAAGTTTTCATGGCTTTCTTTCCCAACTATACTCCTCCCTGTGGCAGTTTCTATGGGAAGAAAACTGTTTGGAATTAGAAAAACATAAATTTTAGCTGAATAAGTGGTGGCCTTAAAAGCCATACTAGATTGAACAAACCAATCATTTATTTTTACTCTTGATATGATAAGGGTGGCATTAAACTACAGCATATCTGATAATGACAATGTTATATTGCGATCTAAGTTTTTTGAGGGTGACCACACGTATTCAGGCTGTGGTGGATAGGGACTGAAGTTTTGCCAGGCTAGGGTTCCCAGATCACCAGCTTAATTTCCTGCCAAGCTCTGCCAGTTCAGAGCTTCCAGACAAGCGGGGCTTAATTTAAGCCTCAGGGCCAGCTGCTGCCCCAGTCTACTCTCTGACAGCTCCTGGGATCACAGGACAGTGGTTGGTGGAGAGTAACCAGAAAGACAGCAATTCCCCCACTAACGACGGTCTCTTTAAAAAAAGCTGGGAGGTGCTTCTCTAGCTCCTCCTCTTAATTTTACATAACTCTGCCAGTTGATCAGAGCATCAATTCACATTCCCTGCGAAAGCAAACAGCAGAGAGCAAAGAAATTGTTAGGGCTGCTTTGGGCTCTGTTAGAGGGTGGAATTTTGAAAACATCCTACAGTGTTAAATAGTTATAAATTCTGTTTTGTTCAACCCAGAACTCAAAATTTCCTTTTGTGTGTGTGTATGTGTCATTCTATTAAGTTATTAAGTAATTTATTAAGTTAAGTAATTTTAAAATTCATTCCTATTATAAATTATTCAAGTAAATAGAAAAATATATACAGAGCAACACATAAAGGTCATCCTGCTGAGCCTTATAAAAACATCTTGATGGAAATTTCATTGAAATTAAACTGAACTTTTAGATTAATTTGGGGATAAGATTGTCACTTTTACAACTGATTTTTTCCTATTCAGGAACATGGTACCTTTTTGTTTATTTAAGTCTTTTTAATGTCTTTCAGTAAAATTTTATCATTTTCGTTTATAAACTCTTGCATATTTTTGGTTTCATTTGTACTTTGGTATTCATTTTATGTTTCAAGTTGGTATTTTGAATTGGATATATTTTTCCCCAATAAAATAGTATATAAAAGCACAGTTGACTTTTATATGTTGATCACTATCTGGCCACTTATTGACCTTATTTGATTCACTTGCATTTTTTTTTAAATAATGCTTCCTCTCCACGACCAGAGAGTTTATTTTTTTATAAATTTATTTATTTTTGGCAGCATTGGGTCTTTGTTGCTGCGGCGGGCTTTCTCTAGTTGTGGCAAGCGAGGGGCTACTCTTCGTTGCAGTGCGCGGGCTTCTCATTGCGGTGGCTCCTCTTGTTGTGGAGCACAGGCTCTAGGCACGCGGGCTTCAGTAGTTGTGGAACGTGGGCTCAGTAGTTGTGGCGCACAGGCTTAGTTGCTCCGCGTCATGTGGGATCTTCCTGGACCAGGGCTCAAACCCGTGTCCCCTGCACTGGCAGGTGGATTCTTAACCACTGCATCACGAGGGAAGTCCTCACTTGCATTTTTAAGTAGATATTTGTATTAGTTTGTTAAGACTGCCATAATAACTACCACAGAATGGGTAGCTTAAACAACAGAGATTAATTTTCTCACAGTTCTGGAGGCCAGAAGTCTGAGATCAAGATGCTTGACGGGTTTGGTTTTTTTGAGGCCCCTCTCCTTGACTAGCAGATGGCTGCTTTCTCACTGTGTTCGCGTATGGTCACACCTTCATCTGCACATGTTTTGGTGTCTCTATGTGTCCAAATTTCCTGTTCTTATAAGGACACCGGTCATATTAGATTAGGGCTCACCCTAAAAAACTCATTTTAACTTACTCAGCTCTCTAAAGACCTTTTCTCCAAACATAATTACATTCTGAGGATTAGGACTTCAACATACAAATTTAGTGGGGGAGGAGGGGAATGACAAAAATTCAGTCCATAATAACAATTATATCTGCAAATAGTGACCATTTTATTTCTTCCTCTTGTTCTAGTCATACTTCTAATTTCTTTTTCTTGTCTTACTACATTATCTAACTCCCAAATATAGTGTTGAATTCTATGGTAATAATGGACATCTTTTTCTTTTTTCTAATTTTAATAGGAATACTTCCCAGGTTTCAATGTTCAGTGTGATGTTTGCTCTTGTTCTCTAGTAGATAATCTTTATTAGGTTGAGTAACTTCCTTCACTTATAGCTTACTAAAGGTTTCGTAGGGTTTTGTTTGGCTGGTTGGTTGTTGTTTCTTTTGTTGTTTTTATTTATTTATTTATTCATGTAGAGCTATTTGATCGTAGCTGTTTGACTTTTCCCCCCTACCCCACCCTGATTTCAATTAAACATTTAAAAAATTTCAACCACCAGTAAGGGGTACATGGAAGAGAGATTTGGAGTGACATTAAGGTCTGTTTTCAATCTCACTATTTTTTTCAGTTTTATCCTCAACAAATAATTACGTTTGTGAATGACATGGGATTTATTCCAAAAATGTATTTTATAAATGCAGTATTTCATACAACCTGAAAGCTAGACAATAGCACTGCAAACGGTGAAGATCAGACCTCAAATATTCTTTAAACCATGAATTAGAAAACATTCCTTTACACTCTCCCTGCCTAAATCTTCACCATGCCCTCCATTCACCTTTGTCTTTTGGCTTCTCTAAAAGACAAATAGAAAGTCTTACAGCTAATATAAGATTATCTTTACAGATTGAAGTAGGAAAGCCCAAAGAGAAAACTATGCTGTTCAACCCTTTAGCAGTTGTTACTGAGTACCCAGTGATAATGCTAAGTTTCCACTCATTGGGTGCCTCTCACTTCCAGTGTTTTTCAGAGTGCCAGGGAACTAACAATGAGTAAGACACAAAGGGCTTACAGTCCAGTTTTGGAATCAAACTGCTAATGCAGGTTTGTTATATTTTTCCTTAGATTCTGTTCAATATGTTGGCAGTACTTGGGTAAGGACAGATAGCACTTAATTGCAAATAATTCTGGAGCTTCTTGGCAATGCAGAGCTACTTGAAATGAGAGAAAAGCAAGTGTACTTATGTGATGAATAATATTAGAACCCAGGAGGCATTTAGAAGATGGAAAAAAAGGAGTGGGTTAATTTTGAACCATTTTCAATTTCCATACCAGTCATTACCCACATTAGTGGATTTATTATGTTCTTTTTCTTTCCCTAATAAGAGCCTTGTAAAATTCAGCACATCATCAGGCAACCTAATAATTACCATATTTAGGGGCAAATGTTAGATCTTAGACAGAGACTATTTATTACGTCCCATTCCCTAAAGTTTGACTGAATGGTCATTTTTCTACTTCCTCATTAATAATCATAATAAGTAAACTGCAAATAAAGAGGAGGAAAGAACTCAGCAAATCAAAACTTAGAAAACTGGAAAGGTCAGAGCAATAAAGCATCCTGCCATTACTCACAGACTGTGTAAGATATTAGTTATGATTCTTAATTTTCATGACCAAAATTCTAAAGGGAATGAAAATGGCACCAAATGAATCCATTCAATTAATGTGGAAGCTCAGGTGGAAAAACGAGCAAAATAAATAATTCCCTGAATCTGCCTTTTACCAACTCAAGTCCAAAATTGTAGGCCTCCCTGGAGCCTAAGAATCACAAAACAAAAGCTTAATGTGACTGGTAATTTAAGTGTTTGCTAACCTTTTGTCCTTTAAGCTCCGTGGAACAACCAGAAAAACATTGCGTGATGAAGTTGCGCTGGTTGAATGTGCACTGGGTAATGGCATCAATCTTCGAATATTCCCGATCCAGGATTTGAAATACAGAAACAACTCCACCCCGAAGATTTTTTTTTAGAAAGCTCTTTTGTTTCTTTGGATTACACTCAAAGATTTTCTTGCTGATTTCCAAAAGCGCATTATTCATTTAGTAAACTTACCCCTTGCTTCATCACAAAAGATGTTATAGATACCTAAACTCTAACTCAATACAATTACACGTCAAGGAAATATTTTGGAGCTACCACATAATTTTTTGGTTACCCATTGTTTGGCTTTCAATTTGAAAATGCCTTTTGCAACAGACATATAAAAGTCTGCTCTGGAAGATTTTGCATTTTTTTTTCCCTGCCTTTCTGTTTTCTTATCCAAATGTGAAACCAATAGCTTTGTTCCCATTATAGTTTTCTTTCCTCCTCCTAAAATCTGGGCATTTTGGAGTGGGTGTTTAAAGACACCTTCTTCAAGTATTCCCTGAGGCTAAAGCAACAAGAACTCACTCTCTGTTTTTGAAAAGTTAGAACAGTTGGAAATTTTGAACAACTACTTAGTGCCAACACTGCCCTTGATCTTCTTTTTACAGTACATGGGGTTTACACTTTGTGAGCCAGATTCAATCCCAGCGGACCTCTGCTGGAGAACACAGGAAGAAATCTCCCCGCATGTCTGCAGGGAGTATTTTCCGGCCAGAATGCATAAACCATTGAGAATATCTTCCATAGAGTCTGCAGAGAGGAAGATAATCCATTACCCTCCAGGCATTTGGCTGGGGTAAGGGGGTGGGGGGAGCCCCGCCTCCAGTGATACTAATGGGAGTTACATTTGAAAATCTCTCAAAAGCCAGATCCTGGAATACAGTTCTTTCTCCCCACAGGTTTTGCATTTCTCTGAAAGCAACATTAGGAGAGCTAGGGAACCAGAAAGTAAATCATAAGCTTTAAGAAAATATATAAATCAAAAGAATGGATAAATATATTCTATTTGCATAGCCGCTCTGAAGAGTTGCATTAGCTAGATCAAGACAAACCTTCATGCCCCGGTTGCAAAAACCCTTTCCACATTGACCAAATCAAATCAGCCTCTCCTAGTGACCCTCAACTTTAACACTTCAAAGTGACGCACTGAATTACTTTTATTGTTGCCACAGTATTTGACAGCAATCCAGAGAAGGCCAATGAAAACCAGGACCAGAGAGAGTTAAATGCTTTCATGGAAAAGAAATGCCCTTTGCTGACACTGAGTGCCAGCACATCATTAAGGGAAAGATAGGAGTGAGGCCTTCTTAAGAGCTGACATTAAAAATTGACATCCATTCCGTAAAAGACAGGCCTTGTGTATTTTTTAAAGCCCAAAGCCATAGCAGCTAAAGGGTAATAAAAATTGCATATAAGAACATTATGGTGGTTAGACTGTTCCCAAGAACGCTTGATCCAGGATTTGGTATATATTATATAAATTTGGAATATATCTATATGAAAACTCCACCCAAAGCTAGTGGGACTTTTCAAATTTCAGAGTGGGGAAAACCAACAATCTGATAAAAAAAAAAAAAATGGGCAAGTAATCTGAAAGCATGCTGTTCCCAGAAAATAAGTAGAATACAAATATTTGAAAAGTCCTTGACCATAATTATAATGAAAGAAAATCAAATCAGAAAAAAAAGTATGTTTTTCACCATGAGATAAGCAATGATGAACCAGTTTGGTGACACACAAGTTAAAGACGTAGGGAAATGGCATGTTTATTCTCTATGAGTTGGCTGTGTATTTGGAGATAGTATGAACGGAAATAGACAATCAGTTTGGCAATATTTAGCAGAACAAAAAATGTATATATCCTTTGCTCCAGCAACTCTACTTCTAAGGGTTTACAACTAGATATACAGCAAGTTTTTAGTAACAGAAAACAATCTAAATGTTTAGGACTGGTTACATTAAATACAGTGCATCCATTCGTGAAATACTTGGGGCATTGCTAGATGTAATGAGGCAGATCAACAAATAAATACTGACTTGGAAAGAACTTCAAAGTATAGTGTGAACTTTGTGGGGGTTTATTGTAAGTGTGATAATGCTCTCCCCTTTGTGTAAAAAAAAAGAAAGAAAAAAGAAACATATATGCAAACGTTTATATATTGCATATACATAGAAAAAATCTGGAAGGATATATAAGAAATCATTAATAATGGTTGCCCCAGGGAATGGGATTGTAATGTGTGTTTGATTGTATGTTTTTTGTAGAGTTGGAAACATTTTATCATATCATTATATATATATATAATCAAGAAAAAGTGCAGAGATGCTCAAATTGGGATGAGGTGGAATTGCCCTGGTTCTCTTGCACATTGCCCTGGTTCTCTTGTTTAAGTGGCTGAAAAACAATAGGTATCCCTGATGGACAACTTAGACAGGGAGAGAGTGTTGTCCTCTAAGAAGCCACCAGAGGACAAGTTCAATCATGTATATATTATACTCCTGGATTCTTTCATAGGAGAAATTGTCCTAGACCTCCTTTTTTTAAAAAAAACTAAAGTCACCAACCATGCTGTACATTACATCCCCAGGACTTATTTATCTTATAACTGGAAGTTTGCCCCTTTGACCACCTTTACCCCCCCACCCCCACCCCCACCCCCGCCCTGGCAAAACCAATCTGTTCTCTGTATCTATGAGCACGGGTTTTGTTCTTTTTTTTTAGATGCCACATATAAGTGAGATCATATATTTGTCTTTCTCTGTCTGACCTCACTTTTAATTGATGCCCTGAGCATAAAGAAATGATTTCCATGTTTAGAACTCTGTTTAAAGTGGTAAGTACATCAATTCAAACAAAGTAAATGTTTTACCAGCTTTTGTTTCTCAATGAAAGTACTCCTTTCAACAGAGATTTTTACCAAAGAAATGCTTGCTTTTCAGGCAGAATTTCCATGAGTGTCAACAAATATTTGCAAATGCTGTTGTCTTTAATTAATCAACTTAAGTTCTATGAATTTAATGTGGAAGTATATGGTGTAAGTGTTAAAAAAGGAAGAGGAATTGACAACTAATAGACAGTGGTGTTACAGATTTTCATTTTTAAGAAAGCATTTGATGAAACACTGGACCATCATTTTCCATTGAAAATCTATTGTCAGTGTTATATGAAGAAATGACCTGTTCATCCAAACACCAGTCATCAGCAAACTTGGCCACCTATCCTACATCAACTTCATTTGGGAACACTAAAAATGAAATAAAAGGGCTAAAGAACAATAGAGCTATCACAAAACCATGAAAAATGCAAGGTGCATCTCATGTCTGTTCATTGAACAGAGAAAGGAATGAGAAGTGACAATAAGGGGAGGTAACAGAAGAGCATCAAGAATCTCTTCTAGAGGCCCCTGATTTCACGAAAAGATTCCCAAAGAAGCCAACTCAGATACAGGATGGAAGGGTTGTTTGGCTGCAGATTTGCAACCCCATGGAAGGTCAAGGTCGACTCCATGTTTTTCTTTCCTTCCTCTGAGCTTCCAAATTGGAGGACGGTTATTCTTCCATTGTGGATATAAGTAGGGTGGCTCCATGGCCAGGTTTGCCAGGGGTGGTCCTGGTTCATTCCTGTAGTTTCTAATGTCATACCCTCCCCTTTCACTATCAAAACTGCCCTAGTTCAGATGATAAATTATATAGTCACCCTAATATAAATGGATTAAAGTGGGGAATGAGGAACAGGGCCCCTTGGATTATGACTGCTATGCTGAAAACATTTTTTTTTTTTTTTTTTTTTTGTGGTAAGCGGGCCTCTCACTTCTGTGGCCTCTCCCATTGCGGAGCACAGGTCCCGGACGCGCAGGCCCAGCGGCCGTGGCCCACGGGCCCAGCCGCTCCGCGGCACGTGGGATCTTCCCAGACCGGAGCACAAACCCGTGTCCCCTGCATCGGCAGGCGGACTCCCAACCACTGCGCCACCAGGGAAGCCCTGAAAACATTTTTTGACCACCTCCTTAAAAGCTAAGTAATTGATGGGATATTTAAAAAATTATTCTTGGAAATCAACTGAATTTGTCTGCAGATACCACTCTACATGGCTCAGAAAAGAGAAAACGATTCTTCTCTGTTATTTGCCTAAAGTATGTTGTCCATAGGGTGGAAACACATCGTAGTATGTGAAATTCCACGTCCTGGAATTATGCCCTATATAATCCCCATCGCTTGAGCATTCTCATAAAATCCCCTGTCCTTGGCTAGACCAAGTGATTTACTTCTAACCAATCGAATATGAGAAAGGTTGTGGTGGAGGGAGGGTCAAAAGATAAGACTTGGCTTTTGTTAGCACACATACTGTTTTGCTGGTTTTGATGAAGAAAACTGCACCTTTCAGAAGCTCCTGCGCCAAAAGATTAGGGGAAGCTTCCCGCCAACAAACAGAGACTGAAGTCCTCAGCCCAACAGCCTCAAGGATATGGATTCTGCCAAAACTACACAGATGAGCTTGGGGGCTCTTCCCGATGCAAGTTTTCACATGAGACCCCAGCTCTGGCTGATACCTGATTGCAGCCTTGGGAGGAGTCCCTGAAGCGGAGGGCCCAGCTAAACAGTGCCAGATCCTGGAGGCACAGAAACTGCAAGATGATAAGCTGTTTCAGGCTGCGAAATTGGGGGGTGATTTGTAACCTACACCGATAACGATTAGATTCTGTGTGACGTTGGTAAAAACCACTTAACACCTCTAGGCCTCAGTTTTCTCTTCCGCTTTGTGCAGAGTAAGGCCGAATATATAAATATCCGTGGCCTAAAGGATTGTGACATAGAGGTGGACTAGTTAATCTCTAAAACTCCCCCTAATGCAAACACTTGACAACGCATTGTTTAGAGAGGGACAGCTCTTGCTGACAGATTTTAAAATATGTGTTGTACTACTTCTCCTTTGATGCTACATTTTTCAGTATTTTTATATTGCCTTCAATGTAGATGTGCTTTTAAAAAGAACCTCAAAACAGAGGCTTCTTGTTTGAAAGGTTGCCTCACCAAGTTTTTTTGTTTTAAAAATATTTTGACCTGCGCACGTCTGCATAGTTGAGGATCACTGCAAATCTTTAATGTAAATGGTCACACACCCTGCAACTTTTGAGCAGATACGGGTGTGTTTTACGATCACTGTCTCACCTGGCTCCAGAGCAACACCTGCCTCTCATTTAGGATGCAGGGCGACTGCAGCCTGGCCAGAGTGTTGGACACATTTCATTTCACCTTTCTCTGAATTCATGGTAGAACCTTTTTATACATTTTCCAGGTCATTTCCAAGAATCTCTGGTACTAAAGTACCACAGGTCTGTGCTGACCCTGCTTTCGTGAGGACTAAACTTTGCTTCATTGTGGGTAAAAATGGTGTTTTACAGGCTGGAAACAATGTCTTTGATGTTAAAATCATTCCCATGATGAACTCCAAAAATCTTTCTGGAGGCGACACTTTAAGATCTTTACCAAAGCTTATTTGAACATTTAAAGAAATTATTTATTTTTTAGGGAGTTATTTAAACAGTGAAAGAAAAATGCTACCATCCCAGCGCCATCTTGCACGTGTACCCATACACAAGTTCCACATATGCAGCTCCAGACAGCCAAACAGAAAGAGGAAAACCGATTATGCCTCTGTCGCCAAGTGCCTGGGCTCAGCGGTATGGAGATAAAATACTCAAGGCTTGGGGCTTATTTTATTTGCATGTGGATATTCCGGCTTTGTGTGATGACTCACTGATTATTCTTATGATGGTATTCCACAAAAGGGACTGCTTTTGGTTTCAATAAGTAAACAAAAACACTACATAGAAATGTCTCTTTTCTCGGGTAGAAGAGTAGGAAAAACAATATGAAATTTGTATACATGAAAAAGGTTATAGGTTATAACTTCATGTTTTCTAGAATCACTGATGTCTCCTTAATATCCTTTATATTTTCAGAGAATTTAAACGCTTCCTCTTAACCCCCACTGCAGGATCTTACTTGTCCCCAAAGTATGGCTTAATATGTTAACCACACAGTTTCCACAGAGGCCTTGCGAGGTGGCAATTTCAAAAATCTTATAGATAAGTGTACCTAGAGCCGATGCATTAACTCTACCATCCTAACCAATGAAAAGATGCAGAGCAGGTATATTTTGGGTATGAACAAGCACTTCACTGCCACAGTGCCAGGTGTTTCTGGGCAAAAGTCAGATAAAAGAAGTTGTTAGGAAGGAAAGGTCACTAATTCCAAGAACTGTGATTTCTGCAAGCTGGTTTTGTTTTGTGACTTTTTCGTGTAGTTTAAAAAATAATGACTGTATGACATTTCACATAAGCATGAGATTTCTAGTTGTAAGGCATCTTAGAGATCAGTTTAATTCAATCACCTCATTGTCGGAATTGAGGAATCCAAGACCCATCAGTAGGTGAGTGAGTGACTTAAACAAGAACATATATCTAGTGGAAGATTCGAGACTCTGGCTCATAAAGGAGGCTATTACAAGGGTGAGTGAATGACACTGAATAATTTATAAGGAATTAATGAGGATCCAAAGTTGAAAGATGGCCGAAACATGAAACCTCTAAATTTACAGTTTTTGTTACTATTCAAAAATATATTTGTGAGGGAGCACCTTAGAAAGATGTAGTATGTACAGTATTGGAGGGAGAGGTTCTGGTGAGGAAATCCCTCTCAATGCTTTATTAGCACCTGTCCTACTTAACAGATAATATGAAATCTCACAGCCATAACCAGGGAAGGTTTTCCATTAACTTATGACGAGCATAAAGCTGGACTGAAAACACCAGCCCTTTAAGCCCAGAGAGTTTGCTAGCAACACGGAACCAACCTGCCAGATGAAAAAAAGGTAGGAATAGGCTTTATTTCCTCCCTCGTGGTCTGATTCCTGGCTCAGAGGGAGAGACTAACCAAAACATTCAAAAACTATAATTATGATAGCAAAAATATAGTTAACAGTAAAATGATGAAGAGTAAAAATGTTGCTTTAGGACAACAAATCACTGAGATGAAAAAATCCCTTGAAGGACCAGGAGAAAGGGCAAACTGATGAAGGGAAGTGATAGTTATGGAGGCACAAGCAAGACTCAACCTATAAAGCACAGGGATTCCAACCTACAAAGTGCAGAAAAGCTCAAGGAGAGCTGCAACAGACTTGATACCAAAGATATGACTGAAAAGAAGTTAATACTTATGAACTTACTGATTTTAATAGTTATAAATATTTAGCTTTGGGGTGTTTTAGAAATAAGATAAAACAACGAAAAGAAGGTAAACATGAAATAAATAAAAACAGAGACATGAAACTAGGCCAAACATATCAACTATAACAATAACTATAAATGGCTTAGTAAAACCTCTTTTTAAAAGATGGGTTTAGCAAACCTAAATCCAGTTATATGCTGCTAATAAGGGATATGCCTAAACCAAAAAGACACTAAAAAGTTAAATTATAGGCAATTAAGAGAGTGGGCTACTAGCAGAAGGATAAACAAATAGACCAGGGAACAGAACAGAGAATCCAGAAACACACTTATATAGTTGCTTCATTCACGACAATGTGACACTACAGTGCAGTGGAGGAAGCACAGACTTTTAAATCAATGGTGCTGGGTTAACTGGATAACCATATGGGGGAAAAACCTCATCCATTACCTCACACCATACACCAAGATAATTTCGGATAACTGATAAATGTGTGAAAGATAAAAAAAATTAAGTACTATGGAAAAAAAAAAAAAACTTTGGAAAATATCTTCATGACCTGGGGGTAGGTAAAGGTTTCTTAAACATGTTACAAAAAAGTACTAACCACAAAGGGACAAATAAGTGTATATCATTAAAATTAAGAATGTCTGCTCATTAGAAGACACCATTATGAGAGTGAAAAGGCAAATCACAGAGTGGGAGAAGATATTTGCAATCTGTATATTTACAAAAGACATATGGAGAATATATACAGAATTTCTACAAATTAAAAGAAGACCCAATAGAAAAATGGGCAAAAGTCTCAAACAGGCACTTCACATAGAGAATATTCAACTGGCAAATAAGCATAGAAAAAGGTGTTTAATATCATCAGACATCAGGGAAATTCAAGTGGAAACCATAATGAGATACGACGGCATACGCACTAGAGTGGCTGAAAGTCAAAAGCCTGACATACCAAGTGATGCAGAGCAACCGAAGCCCTGACCCACTACTAGTGGGAGTGAAGTTGGCACAGCTACTTTAGAAAATGATTTGACACTGCCCACTCAGTCAGAACACCAGCATATCCAATCACCCAGCAGGCCCATCCAGTTTTACAGCGAAGTGAAATGCATGTGCGTGCACACCAAAGATGGGTACAAGAATGTTCACAGCAGAACGATGCAATTGCCCCAAACTGGAAACAACCCAGATGTACATTACTCTAAAATGGGTAAATGGTGGTATAGTCATAGAATGGGTTCTACTCAGCAATGACAATGATTGTGCTCTTTCTCCATGCCAACAAGTGAATGGATATCGAAGCATAATGATGAGTGGGAGACGTCAAACACAAAACAGTACAACTGTATGATTTCGTTTATAAAAGGTACAAAAACAGGTGAACCTAATTTTTGCTGTTAGGAGTCAGATTACTGTTTATCTTTGGCGTGGGGTTGTGACAGGGAGGGAGCTTGACGGAACTTTTTGGGATGCTGGTGATATTCCATTTCTTGATCTGGGAACTGGCTACACCAGGCAGTTCACTGTGGCAAATTCATCAAGTTACACATCCTCATTTCTGTATATACGTTATACTTCCACATAAATTTTTTAAGTGTTAAATGCAAATTATAGGCAGGTTTTTCAAGCAAATACAAACTAAAAGTAAGCAGAAGTCGCAGTCCTAATATCAGAAAAGGCCATTTCATGGCATGCAGTATTACATGAATCAAAGAACGTCATTTTCTATCTACTGGATCAATCCACCATCAAGGTAATCAGTTGCAAACCTCTATGCATCAGATGAACTAGAATCAAATCATATTAAGTAAAATCTTTGAAAAAGAAATTTACCAAAACAATATTGTTAGGTATACCACGTAGATTCCCATTTATAAACATGTACATAGTAATTAATGATGGCAGAGGCAGGGTCTACAACTTGAACTTCCTCTCACTAAGGCTAATCGCACGATTGTCACCTCCTTGGTCAGAAAACCTGTAACCTAATACGTTCTGTTCCTCGTGAGGACCAACCAGCTACTTGATGTCAGGTCCAACGTATACGGACCCTCTCTAGAGGGTGGCAATTTGCCCTCACTGTGCACTGTACATCTGGGACAGGAGGTGACACAGAAGAGATGAGGCTGTATCAGGTGGGCCAGAGTGGGACGAGAAAGTTTTAGGGCAACTGGTAGCATTGATTCCTCCCCAAGGCCATCACTGATTTTGGTCCATGTGTGCACACTTTGTAAAGTTTGTTGCTTTTAGACCTTTATCGTGCACTCATGACCAAAAATAACTAGAGGGAACGCTGATCTTCAAGAGAATCTCTGGACTTTGAACTGGCCCATCCATTACCTGGTGTGTGAAACTTGATGGACCCAGTACCATTTTCCTGTCTTATGTACAGGAAAACCCTAGAAGCAAAAAAAAAAATGTCAGTGCCTACACTTTGGGCATTTGGCCTAATTTTCTAGTGCTGTCTGGGAAAGGAAATGTGGAGGGTTCCACCTACACCAACTCACAACTTTGTTTATTTTCCTTTCAAGACTCCTTCGGAGGCCAAGATGTTGATGAGATGAATAGTCCATTTATTGCCCTGGGTTAGGACATCACAGTCTGTCATTGCGCCATGTGTTTTTATGTGTGAACTTGGATGCTATATGAACCCTTAAAGTGGGGGAGGCAGTAGGGGGATGACAGCCGGTGGGAATGAATGGACTCGTTTCAAGATTGATTTAAAAGATGATGGGGTCGTAGTAGACCCTACCCTGAATATCAGTGGGCGACGGCTGTAAGAAAATAAACAAGTCTAGAATAAAATATGTGGAAGATAGCACTAGCACGCATTAAATAAAGTTGACACATTTAATCACCCGGGGTTCACTTGTGATCTGCGTGGCCAAAGGAGAATTTGTAAATACTGTGAGAAGTCAGAGGAGATGCTAACCGAGTGAAATGGAATAATTGTTATAAAAAATGACTAATGACACCCATCTGCCCAGCTGCCACTTTAAGAGAACAAAATATAAATGCACATGCCCTAAGTGGGGAGGGGGCACAACTGTATTACTGATCACTAGAGTAGGAACATGCAAGAGTCTTATAGAGCCATTCCACTGAGCACGGTCTGACCCAAAAGAAATGGAGTGAATGTCAGAGCCCTGGAAGCAGAGGGGGAGGCTGGGGTCCAGATCTGGGCAGACAGAAAATGGAGACAACTAAAAACAGATGATGAAAACTTCTGGAGGATTAACTGACAGTAGCTGCCGTGCCTCCAGCCCAGGATAAAGGAGTGTTTCAGCACTTGTACCCTGTCTTCCTCTGCAAGGGATGAATAACATCTTAAGTTGATCTAGAAGCCACAAGCGGGGACAATTTTTTCTTGTCTTAACAGCCCAGAAGCTGTTGTTTCTCCTTCACTACTGATTAGTTTGTGTCTTAAGGACCTGGGACTCCTGGAACTTACCATGTTTCTTCTTTGTTTCAATTGCTAGCAAACTCCAAACTAAACCTATGATTCGTCAAAAGTTTCACAGAACTTCATTTTCCTTAGGAGCTCTGTGGGCTGTCTCCAGTCTGGCTCTGTTTTATGTCCCTTTCCTTTTCTCCTTTTGCCTTATGCCTTGTGCCTATTTTTATTTTATGTTATTTTGTATTCTATCTAGATCTCAAAAAACATCTTAAATATTTTGACACGAGGTTCTGGTAAAAATAAAAGGCACCAGGGTGACTTTTCGTAATTGTGCTCTATAAAATAGGATTTGCCTTAAAAAGGACATTTTTGAACAAGATCAACAAATACGGAAATGGCGAAACTGGAACTTGGGAGAAGGAATCCACATTTCTTGCCTTGCGGGGTCACGCTCCTCAAAAGGTAATGAAACTATTTTAGATCTGTGGTCAGATAAGCTCCTCCATTTCACCTTAAGAAGCAAGGAAAATACCAGGGAATTAATACAAATTCTACCAAAACTAATATATATTTTAAAGTTTTAAATAAAATAAAATACAATATTTCCCTAACCTGTTTACCTTATTTTCAGGGCGTGTTATGTTTCAGATGGGCATATGTTTGGATCTTCATTTTTTAATTTGTATATTTTAAGATTGTTTTATTATGAAAGATATACAAATTTGTGTTAATACATGAATGAAAGATAAAGTAAAAGTCTTCATTCTCTTGCCCTCATCTTCATCTCCAGAGGTTAGGATTATTGACCATTTCATGTCTGTCTTTCTTGAATTTCCTGTGTGTCCACACACACAAATGCACAGATTTGTGATGTTACTGATACATTACAAAAAGAAGCTTTCCATTGTAAATGGATCATATTAATATACCACAGTTTGTTTATCCTTTGGGTGATCTATTTAACGTTTTCAATGTTTGCTCTCATTTGATTTAACAGCTAAAATGGGAAAACAGACAGTGGCCATGTCAGCCCATGGTCATTGGAGGCATTCCCCATTGAATCCTAACACATCGGTGGAGCTGAATTCACTTGCTGATGATCTCTTTCATCTACAGCAGGAATTTAATGAGAACAAACATGGTCGTACTTCACTGGTCACACGTCAGTGGCTTCAGGTTCCCTGGACAGGACTTGGCACTCACCAACAGCCTTCCTGGGTGCTAGAGATCATTGCTGCCTTAAATTTGTGTTAAATTAGTAACTTCCCAAAACGGCCACCAGAGGGCAACAACCACCCAGAGCATTCAAAGTTATTGAGCCCCTAGCACTGCCAGGCCGGTGTTTAGCTCCTAGCTTAAGTGTGTGCTTCTGCTCACATTGGCTAGTTTTTTTTTTTTTTTTTTTTTTAATTCCCTTATAACATTTTAAAGGGACATGACTGACCTCCCCCTCCCCAATTACTGAGTGCAACAATGCAGGTAAAGTGCTTTACATGGTGCATTGCTAAATAAACATTTAGTTATTATTTTCTCTCTTATCCCATGGTAAAAAACAGAGAACCATCCCTTGCTGTGATAGTCTCCCTAACAAATATATCCTTGTCATGATCTTCCATTTAATATCGGTCAAATGCAGGGTTATTGCGTCATTTCCAAAAGTGCTTCTGCCTTGAACTGTTTGATTAATTCACGTATAGATGAGTGAGTCTAGCTAAGTACACTTTAAAACTTTATTTTGATTCTTATTTCTTGTTAAAGATGTATTACCTTATGTACTCCCTGCCCAATAAAATATATTTTGTGGAATATACACATCATATGTACTTTTTCATCAGCATATTGGGGGAGATATCCTTTTAAAAGTGCATTTTCTTAGTTACCATCATCACAAAGGCAGAATTGTGGCCGAAATTAAGCTTGTTATCACTCACAAACATTATTCAATCACTTTCATGCCAAGGACAAATGGAAACTTCCTTTCACTAACAAGTGGTTCACAAATGCAGCTGAAGGGGGGTTCCACTGAATTTTTTAAAATTTCCACTAGATCCATATATTTTATATGTAAATATAGGCAAATGTGTTTTAATTTAAACAGAAAATAGACTTTTGATACTTATCTGCCAATATCTATAATTAAAAATTCAAAGATTTAAATGAGTAGTGAAGACAGTAAACCATGAGACCACACGGTGGCGCTATTTCACAAACTTGAGAAATGCTAGAAACAATCCTGGTGAAAACAGGAAGACCATGACTATACGCGAATGAATTGCCTTCATAGTATTACCCCAATTAGAAGGAAAGAATCCAGTAGAGTTTAATGCTTTCAATTAATTTCTATAACCTATCTAAACAATAAATCAGCACCAAAGTGCAAATGTAAGGAGTATGAGGAAATCTCATTGTTGAAAAGTGAGTTAAGAAATTACGCATAACGGCTCCACGATGCTAACTTATACTATTGCTTTTAATAGCAATATCTTATCGCTCTCTCTAGATGTGCAAGGAATTTCCACTTGCATTGTTATATTTTGTTCTTCCAGTGAAGCAGGCAAGGGAGCTTTTGTCCCCATTTTACAGCTAAGGAAACTGAAACATTAAGAAGTTAAGAGATAGCTCCTGGCATTCAAAAATTGCAAAACCTTCTGCAGCGCTGAGGAGCATTTGGGGTCCTAACACCTTACTGATGTCTGAGAGGGAGTATAAATTCCACTGGCGCTTCACCTAAGCCACTTGGGCACTCTGGCTCTCAAGTGCTCCCCACACCCCACCCAGGCGGAACTGGTTGTATCCTAAAGTTTCCATCCATTCCCCATCGGCCAGCACAGGCTACATCCACAGCGCTGATCATGAAGAAGACCACAGCTTCCACAATCACAGAATCCCCAAGGAGCCTGTCTTCCATCCCAGAAATGTGAAATGATTTATTATCTGCACCCTCCCTTTAGCCGTGGAGCAGGAATCTGCATCCTGTGTCTAGTCTCATGATAGGGGACTGCAGAAAACAAAATACCATCCCCTCATTTCTTATTCATAGAGAAGGCAATGTATAATCTGATTACATACATGATGGATTGGATCCGACAGACAGTATAAAAGGCAAGCCAGAGAATATTAACTAGGGAATGGATTTTTCACTGATATTCAATGTCTCCTGTAGTCAACAGTGAAGGGAGACAAATGCAAAGAGGGGGGTGAGACAAATGCAAAGAGACACACAAATAACTTTCCGTTTCAAACTTTCAAATAAATCCCTCCATCAGGCAAAGGCTGTTTGCTCCATGCCAGGCACCTGGTTGTGTGCTTTATCTACTTCACCTCTTTTAATCACCCTTGTTTTACAGACACGAAAAAAAGAGGTTCCAAGAAGTGAAGTGCACAAACAGGACTTGGAACCCATCTTGCCGAGCACACCCAGACCGATACTCTTGACCACGAACTACACTGCCTCTCAGCATGTTTCCGGGACGCACCCTCGGATGCTGTTCAGGACCTTCCTGCATGGCTACAGGCTGCTTTCAGCTGCTGACCATTGTGAGTGATGGCTCCTGAGACTAGATGTGGAATTTGAAGAAGTGAATGAAGCTGGAGCCTTCTTTAGCTCAGGCCACTGTGAGTTCTAGGAGTCACTGAGGACTCCAGGGCACCAGAGGAAGCCAGGTTGCAATCAGAAAGCATTTCTAATTAAGCATCTTTGGTACACTGCCTAAAGAGGTCTTCAAGAGAAAGGACCGAGGCCTCCAAGTTTCTAGTAATTTGCTGCGATTTAGTTTTTCATTCTCAGTAAATATTCTCTATCATGCCTAATTTTGTACTTGTCATTGTATAGCTTTTTTTTGTTTTTTTTTTTAAAGAGAGAGTTCCCCAAATTGTATAAGCTTCAGGTTTCACAAAGTCGGGATCTGCCCCTGCCTGTGCCTTTGTTAAATATTTTGCCTCTCATCTCCTAAGAGGCTGAAACAATTTCTCACAAATCTTCAGGCTGTCATGGCTCAACAGAGTGCCTGAAACACAGCTGTCCTGGAAAAGGAGAGGGAAGGAAAGAAAAAAGGAATGGAGAGAAGAAGGAAATGGACAGGATTATATGTAGTTGGAAATCGGTTTGATCCATGGAGGGAGAGTCAGCACTGTTAAGAGCATTATTTTTTTTAAAAAGCAACCTTCTAAATAAACTGGATCTCTGCTCTTCTGATAATTCTAGCACACTTAGGACAGCTTCAATAGACTATCCAATAATAAGCCAAAAGACTCACTTTATCAGGGCCTCTGTATGGCTAGAGACAAAATCTAGACTTTATTCCTGTGATTTTTTTTTTTGACATTTTGTTAACTAGAATTACCCGATTATGTTAACCACTAAGGATCAATCATGCCTTATTTGGCCCCCGCCCAGTTGGAGGGTCTTGAAATTCCTTAAACAACTCAGCCACTTGTTCTGGAAGTTTGCAACAGCCCTGTCTCCTTTGTCACACAGTAGCTGCCCCCAGTCATCTTGGGTGCTGTGTTTACAGAGCTTTAACTGTCATTTAGGTCCTTGGATCTGAGGATGGGTAATGTAATTGCTATACCAACTTCACTGGCCCACGCTACCTGGGTTCACCATCTATGCTGACCATACTGACAAATTCATTGACGATAACCCTTCTTTTACACCTCCATAGATGTCATCTTTTCTTTTAGGTAGTATCTATCTCCAGAGTATTGGGGCTCAGGCTCATGTCAACTTGGGGTGTCAGAGTCATACTAAGTAAAATGACAAGGGAAAAATGGTTAAACAAGCTTCAGAAATATAAACAAACACATAGGAAATGCTTATTCTTTCCATTTTTTAAGTAAAACATCTGTGCTTGTTTTATGGTCTTAAAACACAAGCTGCTTTAATCAAGTCATTCACATTAAGAGACAAGAAAAGACAAGGGAAGATTTTTTTCAAATGTGGGGCATTTAAAGGAAGTAGTGGAGTGTCTTCATCTGCTGTATGTTCATATAAAGTAGAAATAAACAAGGGCATGTTTATTCTATTAAGCGTATAAATCTTAAGGAAACCCAGCTGCTGTCCATCCCCAAGGCTTCTACAAATTTCCTGTTCATAATGTCTGACCTTCCAGGTTCTTTGTTATTTGTTGTTCTTTGTTTGTATGGCCTAAACTCAGAACTACATTAATAGCTCTAGTCTACAATTAAACTTCTGGGTCATTTGTTTTACCTAATTGTTAAGAGAAAGTCTAGTTCCCATAGTCTTAAATAAAATTTTATTTTATGGAAATAGAAAACACCCTTTGCAAAAAAAGTAATTATCTATCATGAATTCACCATCCAAGCTTGGGTGGGTGATGTTTGAGCATTATATTTTGAGACAGGTAAATATATAATTGAAGCCCAAATGTAGATGTAAAGTTACTTTTAAAAATATCCTCCTTGAAGACGAGGTTTAACTCTGTAGAGTAGCTTTCTTTGTCTCCATTCTCTTGGTTTTCATCTTTTTTTTTTTTAATAAAGCTACCCTCAAAAGCTTTATAGGATTATAATTACCCAATGTCACCTATTGACAGAAGAAAGCCATTAGAATGGTCTCTAGTTACCTGAAATTCAAGTTGGCTTGCCAAAGCTCTTAAGATGACAAACACATGCATTTGTTGGGCTGCTCCTGTCCCACGGGGTTAACTAAATGATCTGGAGGTGGGTGAGGATACAGGGGCCCTTGCAAAGCAGCGCTCTCCCCTGGGGAGGAAAGACATCCTGGGGATGTCCAGCTTAAAAAAAACAAACAACAAATTATCTATATTTTTTCAGCTGAATCATATCTTTTCACGTAGCAACTCTCTTCAGGGCATTCATAAAACGCTTCTCGTCGGATATTTCTAGCTACAGGATGCTCTTTTTATTTAAAATGGAAGCAGCTTTGAATTCTCTCCGCAAAGAAGAGGCCCAGAACGCCGGCGGGAAGGAGCAAGGGGTCATGGGCTGCTGGGATGCGCAGGAGTGGGGTCGCAGGAAGGCCGGGTGGGGCTCGGGGAGGAACGGGCGCGGCTGGACGAAGGCGTCCACGTATCACAACGAGGCTGAGCCAGAAGCTACAGTGTTCTTTGCACCCGCCCACTTCCCCAGTCCCCTCCTTGGCTTCATTCTCAAAAGCAATTTCAGGAGCGCCTTTCTTCTGCGCGCTACAAAACCAAGTGGCCGCTAGAGGGCAATATGGTGCAAGACAAGAGCTTGGTCTCACCCCGAGGTGAAATTATAGCCATATAGATAAACAAAATAAAACAGACAGGTATTGTAAAGAAGTGTGCTGAGTATGCTTTCCAATCCTTCTTCTCCATACACTCCCCAAAATATCAAAAATTAAATGAGTGATAAAGTACTGTGGACGCTAATCCACCATTTTTTCTCCTAGGTTCTGAGAATTAGAAGGAATTTTAGAGAAAATCTCAACTCCTCAACCTCGAAACAGTCTAATTTCTGGAAGCGTTCTCTGCTCATAAACCCAAATTACACGATCAAAGAAGTGGAACTCAACCAGGGGGGTTCTGCTTCTCAAAATGTCGATAGCGCAGAGGTTGAGGAATCCTGGTCCAAGGCGACAGCACAGCTTTTAGATGCATTTCTACCCAGGGATGTAATCTAGTCCTGCAGCATTTTAAACCAGGCACACTCTTCTTGTTGTCTATATGCATCTCCTATGCACTGTGCATCTGTTCCCTAAGTAGACCTGTCAGTGTGACTGAAATGTATTGAGCAGATAAGCTGGTTTTTCAGATCCCTGCCAGACCCGCGAGACCCCTCCACTGCACTTCACTCCTTCATCTCAGGAGTGATGAAGCGCTCGGGGAGCCCTCCGTGTCCCCAGAAAAGCTGTCACCAGCTGCCCCCCCACCACACCCGGACTCCTGGGTCCTGGACTGACAGCAGTGGATCCCCTGGCCCTGCCCCTGCAGGTGGCCAAGCCAGTGGGCAGGAGATCAACTCTACCCCAAGGCACTCTGGTCTGGGTTTCCACCACTTGTCATCTGTGTGACCTTAAACAAGTCACTTAGCCTCACCTGTAAAATGGGGATGATAACAGCACCAGCCCCATAAGGGTGCTGTGAGGAGCAGATGTGCTAATATATGGAAAGCCCGGTAGGTCTGTAAACATGATGGGCATTTCCCTTCTCTCACCCATAGTGCACAATCCACTTTTTGTTTCTTCTCTCCCAGGGCTTCGCCCAAGTGCATGTGCAACTTCTGTCATTGTCTCATCATTTAACTGTTTAAAAAATACTTATTTTATATGTCATTACTATATGTTTCACCTTATTATTAGCACTTTCAACTATTTTGCCCAGAGACAGTGCAGAGCAGTGATTGCAAACTCTAGCCCCAGAATGCCTGAGACTGAATCTCTCTCTGCCTGTCTCTAGATTTCTGACCTTGGAGAAGTTACTTAACCTCCCTATGCCTCAGTCTTCCCATCTCTAAAATGGGTGTGATAACAGTACCCATTGTTATAAGATTAAATTAATATTGTTAAAGTACTTGGCGCAGTGCCTGGCACATAATAAGTACTAAATAAGATATATGTAAGTGAAAACAACAGTGATGAGGTTAATACTATTTCCCCAGTACCTGAAAACAGAACCCAAATGTGCCAGAATAACAAATGATGGAATAGCTGAGGCTAAACTTACAAGGCAAGAACTCTAGGGTCATCCATTCTCTGTGGGCGGGGGGGGCTTGAGGGGAAAGCTTCCTTTCCATCTACAAACATTTGTGTGCAGGAAATGCATGTTTGGTCCAATCCTCTAATTTTACCAAGAAGACAAATTGAGTACAACGTAGTCAGTGCTGCCTTGTTCAGAGGGAGGAAGACCAGGACCTGGGCTAGACCCGCACCTGGCTGCCCTTCTCCCTCCATTTAGTGAGTTCCATAACGGTAGTATTGATCTGACACTGTTATGAACCTTCTCCGTGATTTGCAACCCAGCTTCCCCATAGCCTGAAGCGGCTTTATGTTTCTTACCACGTGGCCCTCCGAGGACGTTTGATGTCTCAGGGGCACAAAATTCAAAGTATCTAGAAAATAATAGCTGATTTTTTTTTCTTCTATCAGTGGGTTTCACCTCAAATAGAATACCATTAATACCACAGAAAGAGAAATTAAAAGGAAATAAAATCAGTAAACACACCACAAGAAGGACATTATGGAATTGTTCTTTAAAACTCTGCTGTCCTGGGCTTCCCTGGTGGCGCAGTGGTTGAGAGTCCGCCTGCCGATGCAGGGGACACGGGTTCGTGCCCCGGGCCGGGAAGATCCCACATGCCGCGGAGCGGCTGGGCCCGTGAGGCATGGCCGCTGAGCCTGCGCGTCCGGAGCCTGTGCTCCGCAACGGGAGAGGCCACAACAGTGAGAGGCCCGCGTACCGCAAACAAACAAACAAACAAAAAACTCTGCTGTCCTTCAAGGGTCACTCCAATAATACCCTGTACTTCCTAAATGCGTTTCATATCCCGCTGGCTTATTTCTCTCTCCAGTCTATGAAATTTAAGGGCAGGGACTGTCACCATGAACTCTGTGCCCAAGACAGCAGCCCGAGCACAGCGTCAAGCACACAGCAAATCTTACAAATATCCGCTGCTGCCTTGGAGGATGATGTGGGCCCAGGCCCAGGAGGACAGCATTTCCCGGAGTGTGGCCTGTGGACCACTGCTCTCCCTCAGATTTTAAGTAGAAAGAGAGATGCTTTTAGATAGGACATGGACAAGGTATTAAACAACATTGAATTATATAATGAGAAAGTTATTCCTCTTTCATTCATCCTTCTATCTTTCTGATTCCTTCAGGGGGAAAGTTTCCATTTGTGCTAATATGTTTTAGGATGTCTTCAACTCTTCTTTCTCCCCCCACCGCCAACATCTCAGACAAACTAAATAAACCTAAGAATCAGAATGTTTAGCAGGCAAAAATATCTACCAAGAATTTAATACACTGTCCTCATTACATCTGTTTATGACCATCCCTTATTCACAGCAAGTGACAACATCGGTTTTCCATTTTCCATCCTTGTGGCAGAGGCAGTTGTGCTTGGCAAATATCCCACAAAACTCTGCTCCCCTTCCATCTGCAGTCAGGAGGGACCATGTGACTGACGTTTACCTGTGACATGCGGGCGGAAACATCTGAGGACACAGCAGACACAATCCTGCACACTCTGCACATTTAATCCTCAGAGCACACAAATGCAGAAACCGTTGTGTGATTATCCCCTTAACACTGATGAGAAAACCAAGACTTAGCTGGAGAGGGTGAGTGACTTCCTAGAAGTTACTAGAGTCACTCGGTCACTAAGTGGGGGGCCGGAACTCAAAGTCAAGTGCATGTGGGCATGGAGCCCGCAGCCACCACGCTTCCCTCCTCCTGGAAAGGACAGGCTGCTAGGGAAGGCAAGGTGTGGGTTGTTACTGACGCTTCGATGTGGTTCTTTGGACTGTGACACAGCCCCAGATTTTTAAACTAAGTCTGGCTACACAGGGTTAATCTGAATTGGGCAGGGGTGGACAGGCATGCGACAGTCAGCACTGCCAGAGTGCACCACGCTACTTAGCAACGGGGAAAACAAGGGGCATGCCAGAAGGAAAGGAAATGAGCCTCAGGGGTGGGTGGAGGAAAGAGGGCAGGCGGGGGGAGGGGCTGGACCCTGCCGAATCTGGGAGGTTGTGAGCGGTATGGGCACTGTGGGCTTTGGCCCTTGCCAGTGAGGAGAGGATCCTGTGGGGAGGTCACCCCCACTGCCAAAGGCTTTCCTGTAAAGCAAGAAAGGCCCTGCTAGCCTTGGAGGATGACGAGGCCAGCAGAGCTGTCTGTTTTGACATCCAGACCCTATGTCTCTTTGGTGCTCTCTCCCTGGCCTTATGGAGGGTAGAGGTGATACCAGGATCTTGAACGTTTTAACCTGAATGCTATTCACTTAACCGATCTGAACACTTTCTCCTTATTCTTCTCAACCGGTCACTATGCTTATGAGGTGCCAAGGCCAAAAAGGAAGGCAGAAAACAGAAGTCCCTGGTCATCTAAGTTCAACTTAACCTCGGCATATAGGTGGCCTGCAGATGGTGAGCAGAGGAGCCAGCCCTCAAAGGGACTAGACTGTGGAAGCATGGCCTGAGGATGGGCCAGAGAGAGGACGCAACTGTCCAAAGCCAAAGTCTACTGCGACCCCTGACAGGAGAGAACTCCAGATTAGTAAGAAAGCCCCAAGGAAGGCCCACCCATCCGGGAAAAAACTGGGCCGTTTCAAACTTCCAACTAAAATGTGTGAGGAGGTACAACGGATACCCCCATCCCTCCTTAGTGTGGGTTATTTCTGTTCTGTTACACAATTAGAGAGATGCAGAGAAGCTGCACCTCAATACCTCCATGAAAATTGTATTATATTTCCAAGGAATTATTTTTAATTTTGTAAAGGGTGATAAAGATACTGTGTTTATATTTTTCTTTTTAAAAAGAGGCATTTTGAAGTAGGATAAGATGATGTGATGTCTGGGATAAGCTTTAAAATAATTCAACAAAGAATAAAAAAGAAAAAGGAGATGTTGCAAATCATTGATAATTGTTTATCTGAGTAATGAATCTTTGAGGCTTGTACTATCCCTACTGTTGTACTATCCCTACTACTTTTATGTGTGTTTGAAATTCATCGTGAAAAATAAAACGTATTCATGGAACAGACACCAAAAAAACTTGCCAATGTGCCCAGGATATATTCCTTTGGTTTGAGTAACTTCAAAACAGCTGAAACAAATTTCCACAAAACCTTCATGCCTAAAATCTCTGTGCTTTAACAGGCACTTTGTGAAAATTGATTAATCAGGTGATATTGTTATTAATGTAGGGAATTAGGGGAATGACAAATGAAGAAAAATGTGTTTTTCAAAGAAAAAATAGAGGCTGGGTACCAGGAAGCTGGTAAAGGAGGATGTAAAGTGCAGAAACCACATTGTGGGTTTCAGGAAGTTGGCAGAATGTCTTCTCAAAGGAGTTCTCTGATGGAAATAAAGTACCACGGATGGAAGACCGGCATACCTGGGCACTACTCTGGTCCTTGCCACTAACTTGTTGTCTGTCTTTGGGCATCTCATTTGTGTATGTATTCATCAAACATCTGCAACACCAAGGTGGGGAGAAAGACCCAAATGGCACCAGCTAGTCCTGGGCTGCTCAGCGTCTCTGGGAGAGGATGCTGACTAACCAGGCCCTGTTTAGCGTGGTCCAGTGCTGAGCGCGCACTATGGAAGGCATGATGGGGTTGTTGAGGCCCCAGGGGAATGCAGAGGGATGAAGAAGGGAGGGGCATGTGTGAAAAGGGGAGACAGGGTATTGTAGGGGGAAGGAACCGCATGAACAAATTTATGGAAGCGTGATACAGATCTTCACGGATCTTACACGGCTGGAGCGCAGAGTGTTTTAGGGAGGTGCCAGGGGACACAGCTAGAGAAGTAGGTGAGGCTCAGATCCATATGACAATTCACTCAACACGTAACTATTGAGTTCTTACTGTGTACCAGGCAGTGTGCCAGGGATGGGATACGGCAGCGAATAAGTTAGAGAAAAATACCCAACTTGGCAGATATTACCTTGGCGCCAGTGAGGAAAGAGACCATAAAGGAGGCAAATGAAGATAAGAGTCTATCAACCAACAAGCTGACAAGCGCAGTATGGTATCGAAACACACCAGTGGTGGGGGGCGGGGGCGGAATGAGGGGTGGGGAGACAGATAAGGAGTGTCAAGGGTGTTTGGTTTCAGTTTGAATATTTGAAACGTGTTCTGAAGGAAGAGAGGAATGAGCCTTACTGGTAGCTGGGGGAAAAACATTCTGGAAAGAGCTTTTAGGACCTCGCATACTAAGAGGGAAACCTTTGTCCTCACAGCTATGGAAACAATGGATTTTAATCCAAGGATCCAAACCGTCAAATTTCAGTCTGTAGAGGACCATTTTCATAGTTCTATATGGCAGGTAGGTAGAAGGAGGCTGGGAGACCAATTGGGAAACAATTCCAGAAAAGACACTCTAAGGGTATAAATTAGAAGGAGTTGGGGAAGGGGGGTGCAGTGCAAGAACATACAGAGAAGAACTCCAAGTTGGTAGGATCCGTGTGACACTGGCTGGGAAGGAGGAGGGAGGATGGAGGTTCCGATGACCCCTGTTCTGATTCTCACAGAGGGGAGGGCTATGGGGCATGTTTGAGTTGGCCACCTACTAACCTTGCCCGATCCTTGGTCACATGTCTTGCCACCAGGGACACAGCTCTCACCAGGACAAGAAGGGCCAGTCCACACCCAGGGCTGCCAGCAGCCACCCTAGCACACGAAGGGTTACTCTTCCTGCCTGTGGTCAGCATCTCTCCATGTCACACAGCATGGCCTCACTCCCTGGGGAAGGATGCACCCACACCACCAGCTGGAAATCTTGCGTATTTTGAAAGGAACACCCTATCCTAAAAGGCACATTGCAATGAAAATTTCCAAGGAGAGGAGAATGCCACTGTGTCTGTTAACTACCAGAGCCACGTTTTGTTTACTGGGGCAGGCTGCTGTACAGTTCTGCTCCATTAGGCTAACTTGTTTTCAGATATAAATTAGAGCTGATGTCCCGAACCCACGGTGCTGCCTCTTCACACAAACACCCCGTTCCCTGGTGAATGAGTTAGCAGGTTTGGTAGATGCAGAAGACATGTCTTTGATTTAATATTCAAGCTAAACAAGAAAAACCGCCCACTGGAGCACAGAAATAATGATGCAGTATAACAGCGAGTAGTCCACGCAAAAGCCACATGTCTGGGGCAGGTCAAAGGTCTAACTGCTTCCTGATGTGCCATTTGCTGTTACACTTTCTGCATCAAAAAGCACTTGGCCACTGAGAAGATGCAGCAGGAATCCTCCTGCCCCTGGGCCATATGCAGGAGTGCTCAAAGCGTAGGAATCACCCTGAGAGGCCTGTAGCCATCTGGGCAGGCAGGGCTGGTTAATATAAGCCCCCTCCATGGCTGTAATCACCTAGAATGGCAGAAGGTTCTCTGTCCCTGACATCTTTCTACACATCTGCCTGGTTACCACCACCACCACCACTGGTGACTTCATTAAGTTAAGGCAATGGCTCTTGACTAGGGGTCAACATGACTGGCTACATATTTTGTTGGACCCAGTGCAAAGGGAAAATACGGGGCCCTTTGTCCAAAAAGTAGGGAAAAAGTGCAGTTGAACAAAAGTATAATTTTTTTTCCTTCTTCTCTAGTCTCTACCTCAACTTGTTATGGTATTATTAACTTGCTATTTAACGCCATGCTAAGTAAAGAAAGCTTTAAAATTTAAAGAGTTCATGTGAATTTCACTGTTCATCTTCACACAATGCAATGCTAGTTTTAAAGGCAAATAGAAGTGCATTTAACTCATACATGAAACCATCAAAATTACACAGCTTCCGTTTCATAGCTCGTGCATGCATATGTATTTCATTCTTACCAGAATGGCGGAAATGTTGCACAAAATGAACTCAAATCGCTTCTTGATCACAGGCCTTCTACCAATGCTCTCTGCCTTTTGCTTACTGAGAATTAAGGAAAGAAAAAGGAAATACAGGCTGTCCTGTCTTTCCCTTTCCTTCTCTGTTATTGTGTCCAGGGTAAGTAGTAGCCTCATACAGTTCATAATAACTGATCAGTGTTAGTTTCTTAGTTTTGACAGATGTATCATGGTTGTGTAAGATCATAACATCAGAGGGAAATAGGTTAGAGAACGTATATGGGACCTCTCTGTATTACCTTTGCAACTTATATGTAAATCTAAAATTATTCCAAGATAAAAAGCTTATCAAAAAGAGAAAAGACTTTTGTAGCACACACCTTGTCAAGAATTACTGGGTTAAAAAGGAAAAAAAAAGCATTTAAGGCATGACAGCAGCATTTATCTAACTTGCCTGATAAGCTTCACCTGGGATGAATTCCTATACCCATTTCTAGAAGATTCTGATTTATTCGATCTGTAGCGGGTCCCAGGATCGGACTTTTTAAAATTTTTATTGGCGTATAGTTGATTTACAATGTTGTTACTTTCTGCTGTACATCAAGGTGAATCAGTTATACATACACGTATATCAGGATGGGATTTTCAACAAGCCCTCACGCTGAGAAGTCTTAGCAGACAAATTCGGGAAATATCGCGTGAGAGTGCAGTGGAACTAGTATAGTTTTAAGAGTCAGGCAAACCTGGGGCCACACTCCAGCTGTGTGGCCTTTTCTTACCAGATTTTTTTACTTACCAGCTATGTGACCTTTTAAGCACTGACTTAACTTCTTAGAAAATTAGTAGTAATAGGGCCTTACCGTAGTAACATTTAAATGAAGTACCTACAGAAATACCTAGCACAGGGCTTGACACGCCATGTGTTATAATTGGCACAAACACCTTGTATTCTGATTTCTCCTTCTAAGGAGAACGTGAAGTTAATGAACTGTGACCATAGTTCTTTAAACACGTTACACCAAGACCCATGCCTTTTTTCCAGAAGATAACTTAACACCAAGAAAATAGGGGGTATAGTCTCTTATTCAAGTGTCCCTTTATTTAGAGATTGGCTTGCTCGTTCATTTTCTGGTAGACAATAGAGAGACAGCTGCCCTTCATCGTGCCAAATGACAAGAGAGTCAGACTGGACATGTCCACAGGCTTCTGCCCTGAGGGAAGGTCGCTTGCACAAGCACAGCTGTAGCAGGAGCAGAACCCTCTGTGTGTCCTCCTTCCCCACCGGCCACCCCAGTGCAGGTCCCAGCACAGCTGGGGCACTGGAGGAAATCCCTCCTTTGACAGAGGCCAAGAAGCAGTGTGGGTAAAACATGAACACTGCTCAGCGCTATATCTCATGGGAAATAAAAAGACAGTAAAATCCTTTGGCTGCCTTTTGTCTCCGGATGTCCTGAAGCTTCTGGTCTCTTTATGATGGAAAGAACTGCCGCCTAACTGAGACAAGCCCTAAGGTAGTGTGCCACAAAATGCTGGTTCTCTCACCCCTGATAAAATAATACATTAAATTTGTATCATGTCTGCACATATTAGAGGAAAATCCTTCGTGGTGCTGAGAAGAGGGACATGTCGCAGGCATTGGCCAAGAAGCAAATGAGGTGAAGAGGTAATGAAGATTTGAAGCTTAACAGGTAACATCCATAAACAACAAGGTCCTACTGTATAGCACAGGGACTATATTCAATATCCTGAGATAAACCACAATGGAAAAGAATATGAAATATATAGATATATATCTGAATCACTTTGCTGTACAGCAGAAATTAATACAACATTGTAAATCAACTAGACTTCAATAAAAAAGTTTTTTAAATAAAAAATGTTTTTTAAAAAAGAGGCAGCACCTGGCACAAGGTCTTATAGAGAGGACACATGCAAGATCTCGGGGGAGACCAAAAGGGAAACGGAGGGTCATCCTTTATAGAAGGTTTCCCCTTCTACAGTAAGACCGCCCTCGATGCCAGGGCTATTCTAACCATCCTTTCGACACATATGTAATGGGGCCTACGTATTCCAAGTCTCACGATAGATAGCCATTCATGACACTGTTCTCAGATGCCATCCAAGCCCAAGGAAATGTTAGATGGTAATGTTGTAGTTTACACACACACACACACACACACACACACACACACACACACTAACCTACTGAGAGCAGCCAAAGTAAAAAGGGAGACTTTACTGGGAGACCCTAAGGGTTCCCAATGAAGGGCAATCAGGCTTCACAAGGGCCTGAAAATAGGAAGTGGATAGTCACTCCGAATCAAGGAAGTGCCTCGCCTGGCTCTCCAGGGATGGGCAGTCTCTGGTATCTGCTTCCCTCACCGTCTCTGATTCACGGCAGAATTCCCCCACCCCCTCGCTTTCTACCTCTCTGGACACATGGCTGAAAATGGTGCCCCCGAACTCCAGAGCTCTGCCTTCTCCAAGCTCCAGCCCAACCCAACAACCAGCCCACTTTCCGGTTCCTGGAGCAAGAGTCTACTGTGCCCAGCTTGGGCCATGAGTTGACCAGCCTTGTGGGGTCTCGTAAACTAAGCACGATCCACTCACAGTCCCCCCTGTGCTATGGGAGGTCAGGACCAACTCTCCAAGAAAGGGGCTTGGTCTCAGTAGATACCTCAAAGGACATTTACTGCAGGTGAAAATGTCGTGCTGCTAAGTCAGAAATTTCTTCTAGCACCTTTGCCCTCTTTTTCATATCTCCTCTGTTCATCAGTTCTGTGTTGCACACTAGGATGTTGGCATCTGGATGAGAAAGGAAATAAAGTGAAGGAAGATAGCAATGACAAACCATTTTCACTTAAAGATTATCTGCGAAACAGAGATATCCAGACTGCCTGCTTTTTTTCCTCACTTCATGCGCTTGAAATTCATATTGGAGCAGAAACGTCAGTCAATTCTGCAAGTTCCACTTATGGCATGGAGGAGGGAAAAGGTGCCTTTTCCCCAGGAGTGGCCTTCCAGGCCACAACTCACGGGCGGAAGGCACAAACACGGGAGGCTATAAACTGCTCACAAAGGAAGAAAGGCAGAGTGGAAAGGATAGGAATGAAAAAGGATCTGAGGGCAGGAAGGCTGGTTCAAATTAATGAGACAATGCGAGCCTTGACATTCTTGATGGATGTCAGTGGTTAAGTGCTAGCCGGACCTTCTGAGGTTACAACCTCCATTCAAACCTCAGCCCAGGATGGCAACCTGAAACCCAAGGCCATGGGCAGCGAGCATCTGTGAGCCCGGCATGGATTAGTGCCGTGGCCTTGGGAGGCCCCTCCAGGCGGCTGCTTCCTCCCTGTGTACCGATTACCCCCCAAGCCAGGTGTGCTCTGGGGGGGGGGGGGCGACAATAATACCAAGTAATTAAGACAAAATGTTCTTGGCTGTGTCTCAGGCATATTCCTTGTGACAAGAACAAAGGGTTAGTTGATGAACTAATTTTTGGTGGGGGAAGCAGCAGCATCTATTATTAAATGAATGCTTAGAATTTTTGTTTGTTTGTTTTTCAATAGCCCCATTATAATTTCAGTTCAGATACTCCAAAGCTCATGTTTCCTAATTTATTATCGCTTGCTACAGTCCTCTGGGATCCAGTAATTGAATTTTACTGGCGTCATTACCATATCCACAAACAAGCGAGTCTTCCTGAACTAAATCAGTCAAAGCCTGTTGGCTGACCCACAGGAGATGTGCCCAGAGTGGGAGCTGATCTCAGCATAGAGAGGCGGGCATGTTTCCCTGGCCAGGGAGACTGGTTACTGCTGGGTGCCAGGGAGGCTGCACGTGGTCAGCTCTGAACATCTGCGGGAGAAGTAGGAGCAGAAGAAAAGAAAAATAGGAGGCTCCAAAGACCAGACCCCCCAAATAACCAGGTTATTATCCCACTGCAGTCCAAAATAGATGAGCTCTGAGAGGCGGGATCTACATACTTGGTTGAGAACCAGGAAATTCCACAAGGAGATGTTGAAATTCCATCTTAAAAAAAAAAAGCAGATCGACAGCCTACATCCTCTCCTTTTTACATCAAAAACAGGAAAATAAAAAGCATAACCTTAGATGCATTTTAGGGCTACATGGACACATGGTGATCATCTAAATAAATCCAGTCTCCTCATTTTACACAGGATGCTCAAAGGAAAAAAAAAAAAAAGAATTCTTATCTCAGTGTGATATTTAAGATTTGTTTTTTAAAAATCCACGTCTTTCAAAGATTTACCTTCAAAAACTTAGGGCAGGACTTCCCTGGTGGCACAGTGGTTAAGAACTCACCTGCGAATGCAGGGGACATGGGTTCGAACCCTGGTCCAGGAAGATCCCACATGCCATGGAGCAACTAAGCCCGTGTGCCACAGCGACTGAGCCCATGTGCCACAACTACTGAAGCCTGGGCGCCCTAGAGCCTTAGAGCCTGTGCTCTGCAGCCAGAGAAGCCACCGCAATGAGAAGCCCGTGCACCGCAACTAGAAGAAGCCCGCGTGCAGCAACGAACACCAACGCAGCCAAAAATAAATAAATAAATAAATTTATTAAAAACAACAACAACAAAAAACCTTAGGGCAGCACGGAGGCGGAGTGCAATGAATACAGACAGAAATCAACTGCTACTTGATGCCTATAAGCCCCCGGGCAAGTCGCTGAACTCTAAGGCTTGATTGCTTCATCTGGAAAATGGGAATAATCATATTATTGGCTTCTCTGAGTATGGACATAATGCATACAAGATATCTCACAAAGCATCCGGCGCCCAGTCTTAGTGAAACATCATTCTACCTTGGCATTTGTTAAGGAAATAGATCACTTATCTTGAAAACACTGTACTACTAGGAAAATGAGTGGCTGAAAGGATAGGACTGTTTTGATGGACCTGATCCTTCTCGAATAGTTCCCACTATATTTGAGAGCCCAGGAAAGGAGAAAGGCCCCTCAGGTGAGCATCACCAAATTTATGAAGGCACCAGGCAAAGACTTTGGGTAATTTTGTCTGGGTGGCTGAAATACACACCACTGGGAGTTTGCAAAAGCTATGGGGACTTAGGTGCTCTGACCCACAGATCATATTTCAACTCAGATACTGCCTGTGTCCTCAAAAACATGACTGTCCCGATGCACAATTAGGGAATCCTACTACTTCTCCCCACAGGCTTCAGTCTCCCAGGTCCTGATTTTTTGTCAGAAGAAAGAAAGCAACTGCTCCACCATTTCCTCCCCTGTTTCCATGCCCCTTCCCTATATCCTTTAAGTAATAATCAAGAAAAATACTCCCAACTAAATCAACCATCAACACGTTGAATTCTGTTAGGGGCTGAGTTGTGTCTCCCCCTTGACCCCAAAATTCAGATGTTGAACTCCTAACCCCCAGGACCTTAGAACGAGACGTCATCTGGAAATTGGGTCATCGCAGTTGCCATTACTGTTAAGATGAGGTCATATGGAAGTAGGGTAGGCTTTTTCTTCAATAGGACTGGTGTCCTCATAAAAGGGGGAAATTTAGACGCAGGCAGAATGTCACACGAGGATTAAGTCAGGGATCAGGCTGATGTATCTACAAGCCAAGGAAAACCCAAGATTGCCCGAAAACCACGAGCAGCTAGGAGACAGGTGTGGAGCTGATTTTCCCCATAGCCCTCAGAAGGAATCAACCCTGCTGACACCCTGATCTTGGACTTACAGTCTCCAGAACTATGAGAAAAGACAGCTCTGTTGTTTAAGCCAGCCGGTCCACGGTACTTTGTTACAGCAGCCCCAGCAAAGCAAAACACATGGCAACCGCTTTGTTACGGAAATAAAGCCTCTTTTACCTCCTCAACCTTGTTCCGGGACCACTGTGACCTGAGCACCTAGCGCCCTGCTACCCACACCCCCTTCTCCACAACACCTTCATGGAACAGGCTTGGTGGTGTCTGTGAACTCAGGTCCCAGGGTTTGCCTCTAAACTCCAGGCCAGGAAGCAGTTAGTACCATGCTGGTGTAGGGGGCTGGGGGGAGACGGCACCAACACCATCCAAGGTCACATCCCTCACCCCTGGCCTCCCCTCATCAGATGGCTATCATAGCCTGAGAGATGATAACACAGATTACCCATGTTTTGCAGCCTTATTCAGCTCCCTTATAAGGGAGAACTATGCCCCTAGAACTCTTGCAAACTGGAGTAGCTATTATAAATCTGAGCTTGCAGATGAGAGACTGATGTCATCCTCTCTTTTCAGTAAAAATAGAAAAAAGTTAAAAGAGGAAAGAAAATGTAAGAAACCATCTCTAGCTCCCCACCCCCCTCTCTCTTATCAACACACACACACACACACACACACACACCACCTATACACACAAATTCTTTTCCACTAGCTTGTGTCTCCTTTTATGGATGTGTATTCACAAGAATACACATACTGGTTTCTGTCCCCTGGGGTAATGATGATAAATATGCCAAGGTCAGCAGCTCCATCAGTCATGGAAGCTGCTCGCTCTGGCAACTGCAGATAATCATTTACCTGGTGAGACTGGTTGCCTATACGACAATTCATGCTTCACCATATCGCTGAAATGTCCCTTATCTCACAAAAACACTTGTCTTATTGTGTCTTTCTGGTGCACAAATAAATTCATAATGATTGTTTTGCTTTGAATTTTTTTTTAAAAGTCTTAGTCATGATTTTGTGGGGGAAGAAGTTACTAGAAAACGGGAACTAGGTGGAAAATAACATCAGGGTGTTGACAAAAATATTCTGTTCCACATCCTAGAAAGCAAAAACTCAGGCTTCAGTAGATCCAAAAGATCTTCGATGGAAAACTCCTCCTAGCCTAACTCTCTTCTAATAGGACTAATGCTTAAAATTAAAAAAAAAAAAAAAAAATCCACCAGCTTTTATTGAGAAACTACTATGTGAAATGCACCATATTAGATGATAGGAATACCAACATAAATAAGACACAATTCCAGATTTATTCTAAGCAACATGAAATCTGTACATAGTACACAAAGGGAAGAAATGTATGTTAAATTTCCCAAATGTTCACTGTTTGAGAACTATGCTCCTATATTAAAGGTAGAAAAAGTAGAATCATATGGTACCCTGAGTCAAATATACCATCTTAGAGCACCCATCAGTTTTCAACCATTGCTATATAAATGGACATTTGGAATGGAATTACAGCTATTAAATGACTTGCCCCGATACACCGAGTGTATATGACTTACGTGAACAGTCTGGCATGTGTGTCTCAGTGGGAAAGGTTGAATAGCTGCCTTGCAGCACTCGTTAATAAGCAGGTATCCAGGAACTCTACTTTAAGCTTGCCAGGCTCTGTGGAGACACAAAGAGAAATGCAAGATGGGATTTTTGTCCTAAGGGAGCTCACAAACCAGTGGAAAGAACTAACCTCACAGCATAAGACAGTGACCCACCCATGTCAAGACAGAAGGAAGCGATTGTGGCTGTGAGATGGACTACCCGTCTCTCATTAAATATTTACAGATGAATAATGTAACTCTGGGTATTGTCCTTGACGTATAGTACAGATTAAGAAAAAGAGGCATAAATAAAGGCCAAACTACTTACAGATGATTTTTAAAGTGTTGTATTACGGAAGAAAAGAAATGTTTGCAGTGAACCTTGAGAACAATCCCCTGATGTTTTATCAGTTGTCCTGTGTGCATGCAAGGCCCCAGAGCGTCAGGATTGACAGCTAGGACTCGAGCCAGCCTGGCTTCCAATCGAGACTCAAACACCTCCCCACTCAGGGATCTTGGTCTGAACGTATAACTTCTCTGTGCCGCCATCTCTTCATCTCTAACGTGAGGATAGTAATGGTACCTACCTCAGAGAGTTACTGTGAGGACTGAATGAATCAGTGTAGGGAAAGCTCTTAAAATAGTGCCTGAAACAAAACTAAACGCCCTCTGTCCCCAAATAGTCAATACTTGAGTCTTACATACTCGCTTTATGCAACACTCACTTTAAGTCTTTACATACAGGAAATAATACAGATATAAAACCATATAGCACGGGGAGATCAGCTTGGTGCTTTGTGACCACCTAGAGGGGTGGGATAGGGAGGGTGGGAGGGAGATGCAAGAGGGAGGGGATATGGGGATATATGTATATGTATAGCTGATTCACTTTGTTATAAAGCAGAAACTAACACACCATTGTAAAGCGATTATACTCCAATAAAGATGTCAAAAAAAAAAAAAAAAAGATTTAGACAGGAGAGTCTGGAAGGCAAAAAACGGAGAGTGCATTGCATCTTAAACCAGACAGCTGCTGGATACTGGAGTTAGCTCTTAGAAAAGAGCTCAGTGAAAATAACTGAAGACGGAAGACTAAGTGCCTTTTGGACCTTGCCTAGTTGCTGTTACTGTGTAGCACTTTGGAAGAAAAATATTGTGAAAATTTACTAAATAAAAAAAGCTTTGGCAATGTAAAAAAAAACAAAGATAAAAATCTCAAATAGAGCATCTCCCTTCTGTAAGATATTCCACGTTGTCAGTTAATAATAGGCAATATTAAAACTAAGTTTTTTTAGTTTTCTCTGTGACAATGAGCTATTTTTTGTCTATCTAAAATTTTGAGATCTGGTGATTATTACACAGTATCAGGTTTGCACAATCCTTGCCAGGAGTGGGGCATCTGTGGATTATTCCACTAAACAAGAATCCTACTGTATATAATTCTTTGTGTTCCTTCTCCATCAGTTTGGTTTCAGGTTAAGTATTTGTTTAGAGTTCAATGTGAACAATAGAAAGGCACTGGCTTTTACAAGACAGGCCTTCTTCCTAAGCAAATGAAGTATATAGTAAAATGTCTAATTGAGAATTCATGATACCATGATTGATGATGTTCTCAAGTTGACACTGAAAGCCCCAAACATAGGGCTTTAAAAAGTACACAACTCTTCACTCTCCTTCACTTGAACTCTTTCCGATGCTACCTGCATGTAATCCAATTCATAGAGCTGTTCATTTCAAAAGAAATCTCACATTAATCTTATTTGGAAAGGAGTCTCCATGTTTTATATAACGTTGGGGGGTTAAGAGTTAAGTAAAAATAAAACATATTCCTGGGTGCTAATTTGCATTATATTAACATAAATTATTACACAAACTTAACTTAAAAACATCCAGGTGTATAAAATCTCCAAAAACACAGTCTGTCAAATCAAGGAAATTTCTTATTTACTACACATAATAAATGCTTCTGAAAATAAACAATTTAAAAAATCAAGGTTAAACATGCTGTTTGACAAATAAATCTGCATATGACTGAATAAATTTGAAGTCTGTGGTACACTAATAGCAACAAGAAAATCCAAACTCAGCTCAAATACTGACTTAGTTGATTCAATTCTTCACTGGTATAGCCTAACAGAAGAAGAGTTGTATCCACTTCTGGGCATAAATACTGTTTGTCTCCGTCTTGCATAGTCTTCTGACATGACGTCTAGCATTCATTTATAAGACTTATAAAGCTCAGAAGAAGAAAGCATGATAAAACAGCCTATTGCTTAAATATAAAGCAATCAATAAAACTAGACTCAGATGCCTAGATGTTGAAACTATTAGACAGAGACTTTACTACAACTAAGAATTAACATATTAAAAGATCTAGTGGAAAGTTACACGACACAAATGAACAGATATGGAATTTCAACAGAGAGGAACATTTTTAAAAAGAAACCAGGGCTTCCCTGGTGGCACAGTGGTTAAGAATCCGCCTGCCAATGCAGGAGACACGGGTTCGAGCCCTGGTCCGGGAAGATCCCACATGCCATGGAGCAACTAAGCCCATGTGCCACAACTACTGAAGCCCGCATGCCCTAGAGCCCGTGCTCCGCTACAAGAGAAGCCACCGCAATGAGAAGTCTGCACACCACAGTGAAGAGTATACCCCACTCGCCGCAACTAGAGAAAGCCCATGTGCAGCAATGAAGACCCAGTGCAGACAAAAATACATACATACATACATTAATTAATTTTAAAAAGCATTTATTAAAAAAAAAAGAAACCAAAGAAAATGCTAGGGAAATAAAAAGGTATCAGGGATGAGTAATTCCTTGAAGGGCTAATTAGCAGACTAGAACCAGTTGGAAAAAGATTAGTAAACTTAAGGATAGGCCAATAGAGATTATCTAAACTGAATTACAAAGATTTTAAACATGTAAAAGAAAAAGGAGTACAGAATATCCAAGAGGTACATAGGACAATAATAAGTGGTCTAACATACATGTAATTAGATTTCCAGGTAAAAGAGAGAAGGAAACCAGAGCAGAAGAAATATTTGAAAAACTATTTCAAATGGCTAAGAATTTCCTAAAACTACTGAAAGACAACCACAGATGCAAGAAGCTCAAAGAGACCTAAGCAGTTTGAACAATGTTTAAAACACATGGACACATCACAAGCACACTGCTGAAAGACAACTTAAAGAGAAAAATCTTGAATGCAGCTAGAACAAAGACAGACATTATATAGAGAAACCAATGTAATTAGAGCAGACCCCTTGCCAAAAGCTAAGCAAGCTAGAAGACAATAGAGAAACATTTCTAAAGTACTGAAAGAAAAAAAAGTCAATGAAGAAATCTCTACACCCCCAAAGAAATATCTCAGAAAATAAAGACATTTTCTGAAAACAAAAGACAAGATAATTCATTGCCAACAGAACTACAAGAAATGTTAAAGGAAGTTCTTCAGGTAGAAGGAAACTGGGACTTACTCTCATAATTATAGAGTACCAGAAATGATTTTTTTAAATAAGAATATATGTATGTATTATAAAACATATAATGTTATATATAAGTACATATATTATTTTATATAAACATATATATAATTTCCCCCAAAGAAAGCTGAACTGGCTATATTTTTAGCAAGGATAAAGAGAGACATTACATAATGCAAAGGGTTTGTTAGATAATAAGAAAAAACAATCCAAAATAGAGCTTCAAAATACACAAAAACAATTGAGATAACTGAAAGGAACAGACAAATCCACATTATATTGGAGACTTCAACATTTCCTTCTCAGTAATAGAGCAGATAGACAAAAGAAATCAGCAACGAAATAGAAGAGCTGAACAATACTATCAACCAGCCGTATTTACTTTACATTTATTAGATACTTTACATAAAATAGCAGAATATATATTCTTTTCATGTGCACATGGAACGTTTATCAATATAGAAAATATTCTGGGCCATAAAACAAATTTCGACAAGTATAAAAGAACTGAAATCTCTGACCACAAAGGAATCAAACTAGAAATCAACAACAGAATGATATCTGGAAGATCTCCAAATATTTGGAAATTAAACAACACACTTCTCAGGAGAAGCCATAATGGAAATCAGAAAATATTTTCAGTTGAATCAAAATTGAAATACAACATAACAAAATTTGTGGGGAAACTGATAGCCTTTATAGTACTAAATGACTATATTAGTAGAACAAAAAAGGTCACAATGATCTAAAGTTTTTACATTAAGCAACTAGAAAAAGAAGAGATCCAAAGCAAGGAGAAAGTTGAGAATGATGATGACGATAAGAGCATAAATCAATAAAACTGAAAAACAATAGTCAATGACATCAAAAGCTGACTCTTTGTAAAGATCAATAAAATTGACAAACCTTTAGCCAAACCGAAAAGGAGAAGACACAAATTTCCAATATCCAAAATGAAATAGGGGACATCACTATAGATTCTACTGATATTAAACGAATAATAGGAGAATAGTCTAAACAGCTTTATGCCAATAAATTTGATAACTTTGATGAGATGGGCAAATTCCTTGAAAGACATAAATGACCAAAGCTTATTCAATAATATTAGATAATCTGAAGAGTCCTATATCTATTTAAGAAATTTAATTCGTCGTTAAAAACCTTCCCACAAAGAAAACTTCAGGCAAAGAAGTGAACCACCAACATTTAAGGAAGAAATAATGCATATTCTACACAAGCTCTTTCAGAAAATAGAAATGGAAGAAACGGTGCTCACTTTATGGAGCTAGCATTGCTCTGGCACCAAAACCAGACACAGACATTACAAGAAAAGAAAACTAGAAACAAATACTCATTATGAACATAAATGAAAAAATTCTTCTTTACAAAACATGGAGAAGTTGAAACTAGCAATACATAAAAATGATAACATATCATGACTAAGTGGGATTCATCCTAGAAATCTGTGATTGGTTCAGCTCAAATATAATCAACGTTAATTCACCATATCCACAAACTAAAAAGGAAAATAATATGATCATTTCAATAATGGAGAAAAAGTAACTGACAAAACTCAACATACTTTCATGATAAAAACTCAGCAAACTAACTTCCTCATTCTGATAAAGGGAATCTGTTAATATATAAAATCTTGAGCTGACATCATACTTAATGTCAGTGATTGACTGTTTTCTCCCTAAGGTTAGCAATGAGTCAAGAAAACCTTATCTCACCACCTCTATTCAACATTGGGTTGCTGTTTTTTTTTTTTTTTTTTTTCGGTACTTGGGCCTCTCACTGTTGTGTCCTCTCCCATTGCCGAGCACAGGCTCCGGACGCGCAGGCTCAGCGGCCATGGCTCACGGGCCCAGCTGCTCTGCGGCACGTGGGATCCTCCCGGACCGGGGCACGAACCCGTGTCCCCTGCATCGGCAGGCGGACTCTCAACCACTGCGCCACCAGGGAAGCCCTAAAAACCAATTTGATTTCTATATGCTAGAAATGGACACCTGGGAATTGAAGTTTTTTAAAAGTACCATTTACAAAAGTATCAAAAATGTGAAATACTTAGAGATAGAGCTGACAATATAGGTGCAAGGTTTGCAGGCTGAAATTATAAAACATTTGTTAGAGAAATTTAAAAGAACAAACTGAATTGAGAGAGATACTGTATTCACAGATCAAGAGTCAGTATTAAGATGTCAATTATCACCAGCTGATCTATAAGTTTAAGGCAATCCAAATCAAAATCCCACCAGGCTTTTAAACTTTTTTTGGTTGCAACAACAAGCTGATTCTAAAATTTTTATGGAAAATTAAAAAAGCTAAACAGCCAAAATCAACTTTGATAAAGGAGAAAATGTGGATGATTCACACAACTTGATTTCGAGAAAATTTGGTATCGGCACAAAGACAGACGCACAGATCAACGGATCAGAATAGAGTGTCAAGAAACAGACCCACACGTAGGGCCAACAGATTGTTTTCAACAAAGTTGCAGATTTTTCAATAGAGAAAGTATTGTTTCTTCAACAAAAGTTGCTGGACCAGTAGATATACCTATGCAAAAAAAAAAAAAAAGTTATGGGCTTCCCTGGTGGCGCGGTGGTTGAGAGTCCGCTTGCCGATGCAGGGGACACGGGTTCGTGCCCCGGTCCGGGAAGATCCCACGTGCCGCGGAGCGGCTGGGCCCGTGAGCCATGGCCGCTGAGCCTGCGCGTCCGGAGCCTGTGCTCCGCAACGGGAGAGGCCCCAACAGTAAGAGGCCCGCCTACCACCAAAAAAAAAAAAAAAAAAAAAAAAAGTTAACTTTGCTGGATTCATACCTCACACCATATAAAAATCAATTTGAAATGGATTACAGTCCTAAATGTAAAGAAAAACACCGCTAGGAAAATGAAAAGGTAAACCACAGACTGGGAGAAAATATTTGCATAACATATATTTGACAAGGGACTTGTATCCAAAACACATATTCTTATAACCTCATAAGAATACAAAGAACCCAATAAAAAACAAAAGATCTGAACAAACACTTCCCCAAAGATACACAAGTGGCAAATACTTACATGAAAAGATTCTCAATATCATCAGTCATTAGGGAAATACAAATTAAACCAAATAAAAGAATACTACACACCTAATAGAATGGCTTTATTGAAACAGGGAAAAACCAAGTGCTGACAAGTGTGTAAAACAACGTGAAATTTCATACATTGCTGGTGGGAATGCAAAATGGCAGAGAGCAACTTTGGAAAACAGTTTGGCATTTTCTTATAAAGTTAAACACACACTTACCAAACATCCTAGCAATCCCACTCCTAGAATCTACTAAAGAGAAATGAAACACATTTCCATACCAAGACTTGTATGCAAACGTTTTAGCTGCTTTGTTCATAACAGCACCAAATGAAAACAACTCAAATATCCATTAATTGGCAAATAGATAAACAAAGTGTGGTACATCCACACAATGGAATACTACTCAGCAGCGGAAAGGAATGAACTTCTGATTCACACAATAAAATGGATGTATCTTAAAGCATTATGATGAGAGGAAAAGGCAGGCACAAAATGCAACATACTGGATGATTGCATATATATGCAATTATAGAACGGGCAAAACTATAGGGACAGAAATCAAATCTGTAATTGCCCATGGCTGGAGTCAGGGGGAAGGGGATTGACTAAAAAGGAACTTTTTGTGTCGATGGAAATGCTTTATATCTTGATTGGGGTGGTAGCTACAGGACTGTATGCATTTGTGAAAACGAATGGAACTGTACTCAAAAAGGGTAAATTGAACTCTACGTAAATTATACCTCAATAAACCTTACTTTAAAAAAAAGAAAACAAAATTGAAAAATGGAAAGAGAGGGAGAGAAAGAAAAGAAGAGAGAATAACATGACAACGAAATGCAATGCATGATTCTACATTGATCCAAGGGGATAATAGCTAAGAAGGGCATTATTAGGACAAATGACAAATTTTGAATATGGAATGTAGATTTGACAATAGCATTTTATGAGTGTTAACTTTTCTGATCTTGATAATTGTACTATGGTTATAATGAGTGACACCAACAAGGTATAAGAAAGAACAGCCTAAACAGAATTAAGCACAAGGCAAAAATAAACAGAAATTGGTGTGTGTGTGTGTGTGTGTGTGTGTGTGTGTGTGTCCAGCAATCACAACGGAAATAGAAAAAGCATACAACCAAACAAGGTGTGTGAAAGCACTAAGAGCACATAAATGAGATCTTCCAAGAAGCAAACTATATTCTTCTCAGAGCAAGTCACCCTTTTCCTTGGCACAAAGAGTGTCAGAAAGTCTTTCAAAAGAGATGGGAAGCAGAGGTCAACACCTTCTGAAAAGTGGTTCCAGAGCAGGTGGGGTCAGGGATATACTTAGCCCAGGGATGTACTTAGCCCTTTTTTCTTTGTGGAGCCGTTCCTGAGAATTGGGGAAGTAGTAAGTGTGCAAAGGTAAGAAAAGACACACAAATAGGTACAGTTTAAATGTATGATAAGCAGTCCTAAAGAAGAAATATAGAGATTCTGCACATGTAGCAAGGGAGCAAAACACTTCAGAGAGAATAACTAGAAAATATCAAACTAAAATTGTTTTAAAAGAAACCCTTCCCACTTCCAGCCTCAACACACACACCCAAAGCCACCATCATCAACAATACAACCACATGATGTGGTTACCATTTAAAAGACAAAAGATTGCTAAAAATAAAACTACTATATGATCCAGCTACCCACTTCTGGGTATTTATTCAAAGAAAACAAAAACACTAACTTGAAAAGATACCTGCACCCCCAATATTCATGGCAGCATTATTTACAGTAGCCAAGATATGGAAACAACCTAAGTCTCCATCAACAGATTAATGGATAAAGAAGATGTGGTGTATATATATATATATATATATATATATACACATACACAATGGAATATTACTTAGCCATAAAAAGAAGGGAATCTTCTTAGTGCCAAATTTTTTGCATTTTCCTGCTTTTTGTTGGCAATTTTGCTGTTTAAAAGGGCTCCCAAGCACAGTGCAGAAGTGCAGGCTAATGTCCCTAAGTGCAGAAAGGCTGTGACGTGTCTTAGGGGGAAAACACACAAGTTAGATACACTTCCTTCAGGCACAAGTTATGGTGCTGTTGGGCATGAGTTCAATGTTAATAAATTAATTATATATATTAAATAAGGTGTCTTTAAACAGAAACACACATAAAATAAGGGTATATATTGATAGGTTGATGAAAATGGTGTGACCAGAGGCTCACAGGAACCTAACCCTGAATTTCTCCTGGGAGCAATGGTTCAGTATTTTCTAATTCAATGTTTGCTGTGACCTTATACAACATAACTTCTGTGAATAAGGAGAACTGACTGTTAGAAGGACACATATCCAACTCACAGTGGTAGTTACTTTAGAAGACAGAGTGTGGGGAAGGAAGTCAGGGGTTTTGTCAATAAAGACATTTATTAAGGCTGAAAACAAACATTGCAAAATGTTAACTGTCATTGAGTGGTGCTAATATGGGTGTTTGTTATTATTTGCACTCAGTTTAATTTCCTAAAATAAAAATCCTTAGAAAGACACAATTGAGAAAGAAAGGAAATAAGAGGGTGGTCACCATTAAAAGTATGTCTGCACATGCTACAGTGTACATACACTAAGAGTTAAGTATACAGTCAGCTGTAGGGTAAGCATTACTTCATCAAAAACTGTAACTTGGAAAGGTGAATAACTGCTACTTGGCTACAGCTGGTCTAAACATAAAACAGTGCTGTCTGTCTCAGCATTAACTATGGCACAGAGCTAGCATTTATAAAACTTTGGTGAGTTTGAAAGAAATGTTATGAAGTTACACAGCCAGGAGATGCTGTTGCTTGCAATGTTGGCACATGACAATTTATTTCTCTAGTGTCCGATGCCAGTTCACAGCCAAATTACAAAGCCACGTTTCTGTGTCCATACGGAATCACACTGCCTGGAGCTTAAAATCTCTCAAACATATGTAATGGGATATTTTGGTAGTCTGCCTCAAGTTAAAGCAACCAGGTTTCAGGAAGCTACATTTTTTCCTAATTATTTCAGTAGTCAATATAAGTAAGTATAATCTCCAAATACTTCAGTCTCCCGTGCAAAATGAAAAGAACACTATTTGCCACATGATAGAGAAGGACGAAGTGACCTGAAATCCCTAGGAAAAAAGCACTTGTGTGTGCAAAGTATCCTTCTGAGTAAACTAAGAGTAAAAGGACACTTGGAAATGTTATCACTAAATTAACAGGAAGAGGGGCCCTATGTAAGCAAGACCATTTACACAGCCTTAGTTCCTATCTAAAGGATGAATTAACTTACGCCAACAGTTTACTAAACATAGGAAAGTTTGCTCAAGTAGTAGCATATTCACTTCCTTTTTTTAAGTAATGAGAAAGTATTTCAAGAGCTATCCTTCCACACCAAATTATAGAAGAGCCTCAATTAAACAAAACAAGGGGAAGGGAGAGGCACCTTAATCTCATTACATGAATCTTCTAATTGGTTAGGGCAGAATGCCTTGTCCGTGAAACTTCTAAAATGTATCATACAACTGTCATGCTACCAATAATACATCTAATATTTATTGAACACTTGCCCTGTAACCGGTGCTAACACTTTTTACCCATTTATTCCTTAAAATTGCACTATGGAGTCAGGACCCAGGATTCCCATTTTACTGCTGCAGAAGCTAAGGCACAAAGATTAGGTAAATGGAAAGAATGCAATCTCAGACGACTTAAAATTCTTTCACCACTTTAAAATCATTCTGAACTTTAGTGATGTTATAATTCTCTGAGATGATGAAGATATGAGGCTGGGTAGGAATCTGTCTTCATCCCGGGTCATGGTCTGGAAGTTTGAATACATTTCTGACATGAGAATGCTTCATTATCACTTATCCCCAACTCTCAGAGGCAAAGGGGGGAGTGGTTAAGTACAAACACCAGGTAATCCAGTGTCTATTGTAATAGTTTCTTAATATACAGTAGCTGCCCATGTTACTGTACTTCTGGTGAAAACCAGGTGTTTGGCAAATCAGTGAAGGTGGTCTGATCACACGCTAATTATTACCTGGCAGCATCACAAAATGACCTGCCCTCATGAAAGCAATAATCTTACAGGCTGAGCCGAGGACCCCAGACTGTGTCAATGGCTCTTTAATTGAACACTCCTACCTCTTACAAAGTTTATTCTTTTTTTCTTTAGGAGTTTTATTTTTCATGTACTTCGTAATGGCAAAGATAGCCTCCAGTTCAAGGTAATTCCTTCTCATTGACCATGAGAGTCAAAGGGCTTGACTTCTAATTCAGTGTCCTTTAAACAGCTGAATCCTGCTGAGACCCATCATTTTGCTGTCACTGGTGTTTTAACAGCATTTTCACACCACAGCTGACCACCTGCTTTTAGAGTCATCTCATTGTTTCTTTGGCTAGAAGGTCACACAGCATTTCTTAAAAATTAAGTCCACACTCTACTGTGGAAATGGAAATTAAAAGAGTGAAAGAGGAAAGACTTCCAGCTTATGTTTCATTTTCTTTGATGAAAACTGCTGTAGAAAAATGCAGTGTACCATTACGAAGGGTATAAAATATTGGAAACTCCAACAAGAAAACATCTCCATTAGTAAGTGGGTTTATTGACATAACTGAACATAACAATGTATAACATTTATTCATTTCCCACTGAAAGACTTTCCAGTGAAAGTGTTTTTACATGGATTTAGGCATTAAGCATTTTCAGTGATTTTTGCAGTTGAAAGGGTAGGTGGTGGGAAGAACCAGAGGTGTTGTTCAGACTTTCAATGGGACTCACTTTATTACACTACTGTGTAAAAGCAAGAGCTAAGAAATGCAATTGCTCTCTGAATGAAAAAGCTAGGAGCACAAAAGGTGCAAGATAACCAAAAGGTTGCACATAAGAGCAAACAACTACACTTCTCCCAAGTACCAATACGCTTGGAATCTGAAGCAAGCCCTGGCAGCAAACTAAGAATAACAGCCTATTTCCTGTGGTTTATTAAGTTTGGACCCCACAGATAAGACTGCCAGAAAAACAGCTGTACTTTAAGTGGTCTGGACATTTACTCATCTGAACATAAACAAAGATCAGCTCATTTAAATCCCTGTGTCCCGACTCAGCTGTTGGGACGACGGCAGGCCTGGCTCAGTGGAGGCCAAACATAAAAGGAGTGGAATGGGGTTGAAGGATCCCTGGACTATGATAGATTCCCTGAGTCTTCAGGACCCTCGGGGGCTTAAGGCCCTAAACAGAAGATTCACTGTTAGCCTTAGCACCTTTGCAGTGGCCTCCCCGGCACCCCACTGCCAATGAATCTACAACCACGGTGAATACAACCATCCTGTACATCTTCCAAGTGACTGCGTTTTTTGACCACACACAAAATTATTAATGTAAACCAAAGCACTACATTTAGTGATAAACATCTACTTCATAAATATCAGGGAATGAAAGTATCCCAAACAGCTGAAAACAACTGAACAAATAAAGGAGCCTAACCCTAAGTTTAAAACAAAAACATTTAAAAGAAATACTGCAATTATTAACTAAAAGATAAGATTTAATAACATGGAAAAAAAACACTGGGTAATGGAGGGATTCATTTGCAAAATATATAATTATTTCACAGTGAGGTTTAAGTACTCATAATCTTCTGGTTTTAGTAGAAACATACAACCACCGATGCACATTTTTTCACATTTTCCCCCTCTACTCTTTCATATAAAGACAATAACATGATCAAACATTATACTATCAATTGCAAGTCACCTTTTGCTCACTTCCTATTAGGAAATTACCTTGATCACTTAACTGTGCAACTCAAGAGAAGTAGGGCACAGTCGACTGCGTGTCACTGATGAAAACGTGAGAGGTACCACATCACATTTATTCCAATCTGGACAGGTTGTCAGAGATGTGGTAAGTGAACTAGAACACTGCCATTCCCTATGGGGTCATCGGTTATGTACACGTTACATTCTTCTATCGAGTCTGGCATTGACATTTCCTTTTCCACATATAGGTTTAAAAAAATAAAATTAAAAAGCCACAGGAGCAACCCTGACAGAGAAGTCTTGCATGCAGCCTTCTCCTGAGAAACTATGTAATCTTAGTTAACCCCAAGGTCAGCAAAAGTTTTTGTGGTGTTAATGTTAAAAGGAAAATAGTTGAACTGCCCGGCTCAACTAAAATAGTCCTTGAGTTTATTGGTCAGTGTGTTAAATGTTAGAGCTCTTCACATTGTTGAAAAAGAAAAATAGCGTCTCTAATTATTTAAACATTAAGTTTTCCTGAATGTGCTATCAACCAACAAAGAGTTCCTCTGCGAGTGTTAAACTTTACCACCTGTTTACAGCATCGCCCTTCTTGGCCGAGACCACCAGGCCAGGGGAGTCAGTTGCCAAGCCTCCTTTGTAATGGTAATAAGTTCTTTTTTCCTTAAATAGAAACAAAACTCCTCTGTTTGACACTGAACAAACAAAAAAAGCATGCATCCAAATCTCTTTCTGGTCACGTAGGGAGCAAGGAGCACCCTTTTCTATCCCAAAGGGGGCCAGCCTACTGCATTACAATGCCAAAAAAACCCCCAAAAAACATCCATTCTCATAGCTGCACCAATGTCTGCACGTTAAGAAGGCCTCCTACCTCTGGACCCCACCATCCATTTGTCCCCTACTCTTGCTCTTGACCACCAATACCATCCATTTACTTCACAAGTGAGCACTGGGATTGGAAGGTGGTGCAGAATTAGCCATCTGTCCCCTTTGGCCTCTCTGGCAAGCGCACAAAAGGGGGAAAAGAGGTCGGATAAAATGAGATCTTCCCCTGAGGGGGGCTGCGGGGGCCCGCGGAGAGGTGGCTCCCCTCCTCAAGGCCAGTGAGATGGTCTCCACACCCCTGGAGGCCCGGATCTACCTAGTCGGCAAATCGCTGCAGGAGATGGTCCTCCCGCCTCAGGCTGCCGCCCGCGCCGCCGCCCCCGCTGTCCATGAAGCGGTCGCACGGGAACTCGATGAGGTCCGCCTCGCTGAGTGCGCACACGGTGGTGCGCGGCCGGTGCGACTGGAAGCCAGAGAAGTCGGCAGACACGCCGGTGCCCATGGAGCGCAGGGGCCGTCGGGTAGAGTACATGTGGCGAACGTGGACGGGGGCCCCGCCCTTCCGCCTGGCCCGCAGCTTCCTACGCAGCCAGCGCGACGCCCAGGCCGCCAAGGCCAGGAGTACCAGCAGTGCGTTGACGGCCAGCAGGGCCAAGGTCAGCAGTTGGTAGTCGACGCTGCTCTGGCTCCCAGGCTCCGGCAGGGTGACCAGCCCCGCGCAGTGGTCCCGGGGAGCCACCGGGCAGACCCGGCCGCCTAGCACGCCCTCCACGCACACCAGGTAGGGGGTGTCTGCCCGCAGCTCGCGAAGCGTGGCCGAGTCGCTGCGCTCAGGCAGGTAGACGAAGCGGTGGAATTTAGGCTGCTGGCCAAAGCGGTCGAAGAGTAGGCGGAAGCGCGCGCCGCCCAGCGTCCGGGGACTGCGGTGCTCGCGCACCGCCCAGCGCACCGCGGCGCTGTTGGCGCCCACCGCTTCCACGGTCAGGTTGCACAGGATGAACTTGTTGAAGTCACACGGGTCGGATACCAGCGGCGGCAGGCCGACCCCGCCGTCGGACTGGGCGGTGCTCTCCTGCTGCTGCGCAGCCAGGTGCTGCTTCGCCGCGCGCTGCCAGGGGTCGCCGGCTGGCGCAGAGCCCAGCGTGGCCGTCGGGGTGGGCTCCGTGTGGGCTGGATCCGACGGAGTCGGACGTCCCCGCCCAGGCTTCTCGAGGAGGTCCAGGGGGTGTGGCGCCGGGCCCGCGGCAGCAGCGGCGTTGGAGCTCGGCTGCTGGAGGCCCGGACCCCGCCGGCTCAGCCTTAGGGCGCTGCGGTTACTCAAAAGCTCCCTGGCGGCCCCATCCCAGGTCACCCCTGGCAGAAATCGACCCCTTTGCTGTGGCTGTGGCTGCGGCGGCGGCTGCTCCGCGAGGGCACCTGCAGGGGGCGCCACCTCCTCCCCCGGGGCTGTGGGTAGGGCATGCCGCTTGCTCTCGGCAGTCGGGGAAACCGAAGGTGAGGGATCTGTGCAAGACCCGTTCTGCAGTTGCTGGTCGTCCAGGTAATCCAGGTACTTGCCCCGCAGGGCCGGAGGGTGGCGACACTGCACGAAGACGGTGAGGAGCCGGCCCTGCGAGTGCCAGTCACCCATCCAGCGCTTCAGGTCCCTCAGCCGGCAGTCGCAGGTCCAGCCGTTGCCGTCTAGATCCAACCGATAGAGGGCTGGGCTGGAGGCGAAGATGTCCCCGGAGAGGGCACTGAGCGCATTGTCGCGCAAGCTGAGCTCGCGCAGCCGGCCCAGGTGGCCAAAGATAGTGGGGTGCAGAGCGGACAGCTCATTGCCGCTCAGGTCCAGCGCCTCCAGGCTGTGCAGAGGCTCCAGCAGCGCCACGGGCAGCTGGCTCAGCCGATTGCCCTCCAGGCGCAGCTCGCGCAAGGCCTCCAACCCCCAAAAAGCCTCGGGCGCGAGGTGCGTGAGCTGGTTGCCCCTGAGCGAGAGTAGGCCAAGGCGCGGCAGGTGCTGGAAGACGCGCGGCCCGAGGTGCTGCAGGCTGTTGGCCGAGAGGATGAGGGTGGAGAGAGAGCGCAGCGGTGCGAAGGTGGCCGCGTGGCGTAGGGAGGGCTGCAGCTCGTTGGCAGAGAGGTTGAGGAAGCGCAGCTTCCCCAGATGGGCGAAGGCGTTCTTGCCCAGAAAACGGATCCGGTTGGACTCCAGATGTAGGTAGAGCAAGTTACCCAAGGGGGCAAAGACGGCGTCCGGCAGCGCCCCCAGGGCGTTCCCGTCCAGCCGCAGCTTGACCAGGCTCTCCAGTCCCTCGAAGGAGCCTCGGCTGAGGCGGCTGATCTCGTTCCCGTTGGCGTAGAGGATGCGCAGCTTGCGCAGCGGCGCCAGCGTGCCCGGGGCGAGCGCCTGCAGGAGGTTGTTGCCCAGGTAGAGCTCCTCCAGCCGCGAGAGCTTCTCGAAGGTCTTGGGGTGCAGAGAACGGATCTGGTTGTACTGCAGGTCCAGCCGTCTGAGCTGCCCCAGGCGGTGGAAGTCGAAGGCCGTGATGTTGGTTATGAAGTTGCCGCCGAGGCTGTAGGTGAGCACGTCCTGCGGGCTCGGCAGCGAGCTGGTCTTGGGCACGGCGCGGAGCCCCCTGTTGGTGCACAGGAGGTGCTGGGGGTGCTGGCAGTCGCAGCGCTCCGGACACACCGGCTGGGCCCGCGGCGGGAGCGCAAGGCAGCCGCACACCACGAGCAGGAAGCGCAAGGCGCGGGCAGCCTCCATCGCCGCCCGCCCTGCGTTCTGCGGCCCGATCGTCCTCTTGGCCCGCCGGCTCTGTGTCTCCTCTGCATTCCCCTTGGCCTGGCCAGAGTCGCTAAATGGCCTCTTTCGGACTTAGCAGCGCCGTCCAGCCCCTCCTCCGCCCTTTGTCCGGTGGCTGGCCCGGGTCTCTGCAGGCGGGCTTTGCCTGGCCAAGTCAGGCGGCGCAGGGCGCTCCGCGAGCTCCGGGTGCTACTTGTTGCATTTTTGCAGAACTTTCTCCGGGTGCGCGTCGGGGGCGGGGGGGCCGTGGAGGGAGGGAGCAAGACCTGAGCTTTTTGTTTGCAGCTTGAGTCCGGAGAGCTGGATTCCCTGGCACGGATTCTCCCCGCCAGCGGATTCCCCAGCTGCAGGCGGGAGCCCTTCCAAGAGCTCCTCCGGGCGCGGCTTGGCTGCTGCGCCGGGGAGGCTCGGCCCCCGCAGCCCGCGCCTCCTCGCTCCCAGTCCGGGACCGGTAGCGCGGCCTGGGTGGAACAGCCCCGGGAGGAGCCGGGGGTGTGCAGGCTGCGTCCGGAAGGGACCCAAGTCTGCGAGTGGCGAGCAAACCGGGCGGAAATTAGTTCTTCCCACACTCTGCCCCCCGGGGATGCAGGCGGGGGTGGGGGTGGGGGGAAGGAGATGGCGGAGGGAGGACAGACCCCGGTAGGGGGAGGAGGAAACACTAAGTGGCTCCGCGTCTGGTCAACCGGAGCCCGGGACGCCAAGTGAGAAAAGTAGGGATTAAAAACAGCTGTACGAGTCGGACACGCCGGGCTGGGGGCGGGGGTGGATTACCGGGCGAGCAAACGGGATTTGCAGACAGAAACCTTTTTATTTCAGACGAGCACACCAGTCGCTTCGAAGCAATGGGATCGCGAGTCGTTTTATTAGTTTTTAAGACACTTGCTCTTCCAGGTGGCCCCCTGCAAGAAGTTGGGGCAGCACGGAACCTGCCAGCGTTCTACGGGAAGTTTCGGGCAGCAACAAGGCTGGCTGCCAAGAGCTGTCGGTGGGCTACTGTCAGAAGAGGCTAAATCAAGACATCCTGGCTGTTGCGTGCTTGGGTTTTTGACATCGTTGTACTGGTGGCCAATAGCCGAGGAGAGGCTCCGCCCCTTCTTAGGGATCTAAACTGAGTAGTTGCTTGGCCCTGCTGTAGGCAAGAGCATGGAGAAAGCTCAGAACTGGTTCTGCCACCGTGAAAGTCTGTCAGATTTAGGTGATTTAGTCCCATTAATCCTCCTCCAGTCTTAGAGCCCTTGGGGCAGGCTCTGCACGTGTGCATGTATATATAATAACCTTCACAGACCCTCTGGTAACTGCTACCTGCTGGGCCCTCCCCCTTTATGCCTGGACTTGTGGTGATCTTCAAAAATTTTGCCCACAATTTTTCAGACCTGGTTTACTTGGGGGAGTCTTAACACTTATTAGCAACAGGGAGTGGAGCATTTATTAATGGCTCCATTCAGGGCAGCCCCAGCTGAGGAGGAGAATGGGCAAGGAAGAGCTGTTAATTACTGTTTGTTCCTGCAAGCTACCCCCTACCCTCATCCCAGGGTGTTCAGAAAATGTAATTTTAAGGACCTACTGTGTGGAAAATTAAAGGAGAGAGACATACCCTCACCTCAGGAGGCTGACAATCTAGTGTGGGGGGCAAGACAGGAAAGGTCAAATAACAGTGTAAGGCTGTAGTATGAGAAAGCTGCTGAGATGTAAATGATTTTGAATAATTCCAATGTTCAATGGTGATTAATTGCCTCCTTCAACGATTCATATAGGCAAGTGAATTTAAAGAAAAATGAGACCGTTGGCAGCATAGTCAGTGAACACTTACGGATGAGCAGGGACCTTGGGTCCAGGGAGATGGGGCTGGAGAATGGAAGGTAGGTAGGTAGTGAAATGTCCATTCAGAGCACAGTGCACAGAGCAAGTTTGCTTGTGATTTGTTTTGAGATTTCTAATAAAGGATGAACTTGGGGAACCAAGTATCTTTCTGAACAAGATGAAAGATGAAGTTGCCCAGGCAGTTTTGTAGTTTGGGTTTTAGTTCTCCTTGTGAGAAACCTCTGAAATCCTTTAGTTCTTGACTCCAGTCCTCCTTATGAAGGTCTGGCTGCCCTAGAGGGTGAGGCCCAAGCTTGTACCGTGTAGCACAATTTCTGATCTGGGCCCCAGAAGCTGCGAGGAGGACCTCAGTCCTTGGTGGCAACAGAGGTCATTCGATTGTACAGAGGAAAGAATACTAAGAAGCTGCTGGCTTTCAAATTGAGCTACTAGATCTACCTGGGCTGCAGCTATAGCAGCATCTGCTTCTGAGGCCCTAGCCTTGGGACGCAAAAACGGCCTTCTGAGCGGGAAGGAGGTCGGAAACTGAGAGATGTGATGTGGAAGTGGAAGGAGCAGAAATCAGACCCTCCTCCTTTGCATAAGCTTCCTCTTTTCCTGACTCTTCCAAGAAAATTTTCAGAGTAAACGAGGCCGGGAGGGGCATTCCCTCAGAGCTCACTACAGTTTGGACTAATCACTTACTCCACTGAGGGTGTTGTTCCTTTGTAGATGCCTCTAAGTAAGATTAACAAAGTTATCAGACCCCTGCAGTTGTTCAGTATTCTTTTTAATGTCTTGGGTATTATTGTCCAGTGCTTAATATTTCTACCAGTAGTCCTGGATTGCAGGTAAAAATAACATCTTCCATGGTTTCATGTCAAAAGACGATTGGTTTCCCATAACGTTCAGTTTTCTTGAAGTAACACATCTGCCCCATGTAGTTAGCCTTGCTTAAAATAGATAATAGTATGCCAGATTTCAAATAAGTAGAAACAGTTTCTGATAGGTCTCGCTAGCACCCTCAATCTAGTTTCAGTTAGGGTAAAATTTTGAGATCTGCAGGTAAAGTACGTGTGTGTATGGGTGCGTATATGTTCTTTCTGAAAAAGCGTGATTGCCATCTTTTTAAGAAATGCTTCCCTTTTTAAAGGCATATAACCTGAGGTCAACTTTACAAATGAATGACATTAAAAAACTTCAGAGTACACATATGTGATATCCATATGTGCCCCCAATGGTCTCCATGTCTGTGGTGCTGTGTGTTCAGGTGTTCGATTTAATCTCAGACCATGTCTCTCTTCAGGAGTTAAAATTTTGCTTGAATTCGGTAGTCTTAGAGCCCCTGGTAGTAAAGAGCTATAAAAGTAACTCCGTATTGCTGCTGGTGATCAGGCAAGAAGCATGTAGTGAGAATTTAGCATGTGCCAAATCCCAGGATGAGCCCTGGGAAGGCTGTGCTGATAAGACACAGGGCCTGACCTTAGGGTGCAACAACGTAGTGCGGAGGCTGATGGGCGGGGAGCAATTGCCGTGGGAGCCCTGAGGAGGTGCACCTGGCTGGACTGAGAGCTTGAGGAAGGTTTCCAGAGGAGGGAAGTGCTGAGTACTACCTATGTGATGGCGAGCAGGGCAGGAAAAGTGCAAGAGACTGACTTAGAAACCTCCAAATCTTCTGTCTGAATCTTTGTTGGTGAGATTCTTTTGACATGTGTTTTTTTAATAGTATCACACAACCTGTTCATACAATGACTTCCAAATAAATAGTCCCTTATTCCCCTTTAAGGCTTTCAGCAGGGAGTTGACATGATCACATTTGCACTGCAACATCAAGAGGTATCTCTGCCTAAACAAAGTAGGTGCCACACAAAGAAAATGTTCTCTCTCTAGTTCTTGCCGCCTCGAACCTTGAAATCTCTGACAGATTTGTGTGGGACATGTGTTGACAGAACGTCCAGACCTAGGTATTCCCTTATGTAACATACACGCAGGCATTATATAGATACTATAGATACAGTACACTCTTGGACCAGGGCAACCTAGGTCCCTACCCTGGACCCTACACTTTAGAGGGCCATAAGAGCAGGATTTTGATTTCAGGCTTCCAAAGATATGTAACCACCCACTGTCCACATCTCCACTCCTGCTCAGGATTCCTGGGACCCTGGAATTCCTTACTTAATTGCCTAAGTCTGTGCAGGCCTTTTTCCTATCTGTCCTCCTGGAGACCAATCATATCACAAGTGTATACCCCTAGGGCCAAGAGAAGGCTAAAGGGTAGCTGTCAAAAGAATCTGGAGGCGTGGGTTGGGATTTCAACTCTAATGCCTGGGAGACCTCCAGGAGACTCCTGGTAACGCAGGACCCAGAGCTAAGAGGAGGAACCATAGACCAGTGCTCTAACCCCAGCCTTCTCAAACATTGGAGATGTCTGTCCATATGTAGCATTTTAGGAGAAGAAAGTACATGTACTTGGATTAAAGAACAAGGAGAAAAATTACAGGAGTTTGAAGGAAAGCATTTTTTAAAACATAAATTCTCCTTTATTATAACATAGCCTATACCTAATTTTCTATAAAAAGCAATAATTTTTAGTAAGAGTAAGGACAGAGTTGTCTCCATTTAAATGCCTATCTCTTAACTATGTAATGTCTTTGTTTATGGATGGATCCCAGCTTGATCAGGTTCCAGGAGAGACAAGTATTGATTATGCTTAAATGTATAATTTGCATAATCACAAGTAGAGAAACCCAGGAAGGAAAGCTGTTCGTAAGAGAAACAAGAGTTTTGTCATTTCGCTTTTGGAAAGTTTGCCCTTTAAATCTCAAGCACTCTGGGGGTGGTTTCAGAGGTCAGAAGCACAAGCAACTTTGGGCTGGTTTCATGATACATATATGTGGCCTAAAGGTTTTCAGCTACTCTTGCCCAGGCATGGAATCTTGGGCTTGCCAGGGATGTACACACTTCCTTCCCAAGCAACCTGTGGTTCCCTTGATCTTCAGATATAGAGGCAGGAAGGATTCCAGGCCATGTCTTCAGCAGCCCCTGGAGCTGGCATGAGTTGGCCCAGGCTGCCCTGGTGCAGGACAGGTTAGGCGAGAAGAGCTCAGGCCTAGCTCCCCGCTGCAGGGAGAGGTAGGCCTGCCACTCCCTGCTGGAGCGGCAGGCTTAGCTGACTCAGGGCAGCCTGCAGAGACGGCAGCTGTCTCCTCATCCCTAGTGAGCCAACCCCAGACAGGCAGTGTGGCCCCTGACACAGATGAAGTAGGAAACCAAGAGTCCCAGTGGTTCCTTGGCATGCTATCAGATGACCCCCAAAACTCTCTTTATCCGAATCGAGCCTCATCTTAGCCCCAGTCTGAGAGGCAAGTTTCTTTGCCTTGGGGATTAGCAATGTGAATGAGAGAATCACTGGTTTACTGTATATCTGCTGATTCTCCATTTTTGCCCTTAAGGAATGCAGATTCCTGGAGAGGTATCAGCCTGATTAAATCAGAACCTCAGGGGGCAAGGCCCCAGCACCTGCATTTATAAGCCACCAGATGATTTTTTTTTCACCAGATGATTTTTAGGCACACTTAAGTTTGAGAAAATTGATAGACACTATTTCCAAAACACCTGTTCATGATTGGCTGATCATATTCTAGTAACAACAGTAGTAACGCTGGCACTGATGTAATGCTGAGTGCCAGGCAGCAGCCTAAACACTCTACATAAAGTAACTCGTCCATTTCCACACCTACCTAGGGAGGTAGGAACTACTGTTATCCCCATTTTACAGAAGAAGAAACCCAAGAGCTTATTAAAAATACAGGATCCTAGGCCCAGCCGCAGAGAATCTGATTCAGAACCTCTGGAACAGGGCCTAGCGATCTTTATTTAGCACATACCCAGGTATCGCCTTAGGTATTGTGACTGAAGGAGAATTCTTACGGGCTTATTCAAACATTTCAATGTCTCCTTTTCTAGGAGCCTAGGGATTGACAGAGTAGACAAGGTCCATGCCTTCTGGGAGCTAAGCATGGCCCGGGAGTTAAATGCATATAAAAATCCAGGAGCATGGTGGCATCATAAACAGGATGAGCACCATTTGCTATGCTCATAGCAATTCTCTTTTGGAAAGAAAATAATAAAGAACTAAAACCTTTGTAGAAAGCATCAGTCCACTTAATACTGTATGTGTCTAAGGCCATTTACAAGGTGGAAGCCAGAAGAAAATTTTTGAAATGTTAAGTTGTTATCTTTACATGGTGAGAAGATGAATAATTGTTTACAGCCTATGCTTTGGCATTTTCTAAATGCTATACAATTACTATGGATTTCTTTGAAATTAATAAAAAAATTTTAAGCAAGTGCTTTCATATTTAATATCTGATTTCACCTCAACATGTCTCATAAGGCAAGTAGGTGAGGGATATTCATATCCCCAATTTGGAGGCAAGGATGCTAAGAATTAAAGGAATTAGCTAACTTCTGGAATGATCCACCGCTGTAATGATAGAGTTCAGACCACAATCTAAACTGTTGACTTCTGACCCCAGGATTTTATAGTTAGACCTCGCTGGGCTCCCTGTTGATACAAGCCTATGTGTACAACTATTGAGGCCAGTTCGGGGTGATAGTCAAAATATTTAGCAACTGGTCCAATAAGAGCACCAGCCAACAAGGTTTGCCAACCAGGTTTGGCGCTGCCTGGTCGGGAGAGACAGAGGCCGGGCCAGTGCCCACCAGCTGAGAGTGTACTCACCTGCACTTGACTAAACTTTTTTTTTTTTAATTTAATTTATTTTATTTTATTTGCGGTGCACGGGCCTCTCACTGTTGGGGCCTCTCCTGTTGCGGAGCAAAGGCTCCAGACACGCAGGCTCAGTGGCCATGGCTCACGGGCCCAGCCGCTCCACGGCATGTGGAATCTTCCCGGACCGGGGAACGAACCCGTGTTCCCTGCATCGGCAGGTGGACTCTCAACCACTGCGCCACCAGGGAAGCCCTGACTAAACTTTTTGAATGGTGCTTTAGGCATCTCTTTTTTCTCTTAATAACTGCATTATTAAAAACAATTTATGTAAGGCTTGGCACAATAATCAGTAACCATGAGAAACAACACACAAAGTTTTCCTGGGTCCACGTTTCTTCCAAACTGCAAACTTGCCTGAGGCCTGGTGCGTTGCAGTCACTCAAACCTAACAGCAGGATGTCGGTGAGAGGGCACAGATGATCCACTTTGACAAAATACAAGTTTTGTTTTCAATATTTTAATTCAGAAATTGTCTCCCACTGTTTTTGGTGGACTGACAGATACATTTGAAGGGAATTTCATAAAAAAATACTATTTTTCTCACAACTTGATCCGAATTGTTATAATTAATGGCTTAAAAATATTTGTAGGGAAGACACCTCTTTTGAAGAGTATCAACTTCAAGGATTAGCAACTCATCCTGTAAATGTTCAGTGATTTCTTTTCAAAATCTGGAATGTACAAGTGGCAAGTACTCCCCACCCAAGAAACCTCCCCCAGAACTGTAGATGTCTCCTTATGCTAACATCACCGTATGGGGCCAAAATCGTGGAGGCAGTTTCATACCCGTGTGGTAATTGGGCACAAAAACCATGACTCTGTTCTGGCAGGAAACACTGTCAATCTTAGTAATGGAAATAATCTTGGACAGTGAAATAATTGACTGTATACAGTGTAAAATACCCTCAAACTATTTGCAGATTTCATCAAAAGACCAAATGTTTTTTACTTAAGACCAGGAACATGGCAGGAAAGGAAATTAGAGGAAGGAAGCATCCGTCCCTTTTTCAGTCTCTGTAATTTCTATAAAGATTTGCACTTTGATTATGCTTAGTAGCACCATATGCTGGAGTGGGACTCAAGATCAAAGGTTCCAGCCACAGCATTGGAGCCTTGCTGTAGGCAGGATCAAACATTACTGTTGGTAGAATGCTAATGTATCTGTAAGGACACTCCTTCAGCTTCTATGCATCCCTATTTAATTTCCAAAATGTAATTGGTATACCTCAAACTTGAATGCTTTTTTATTGTCTGCTGTGATACATTGTAGGTTGAAAAAAAAGTGGTTGTTACCATTTAAAGATATTTAGAACTAAAGAATTTTCAAAAGCTTAATGTAAATTGTCAAGTTTTATAGTGTGTATGACTTTAAAAACTGGGGGGAGTGAAGGATGGCTGAACCCTACTTTGCTTTGGTTGATGAGAGAACAGTACTTTTTTTTTCCATTCTCCTTTTCTCTGCAATCAAAATTTTCTGCGATGAACACTTTTTTAAAATAAATTTATTCATTTAGTTTTTGGCTGCGTTGGGTCTTCATTGCTGCGCATGGGCTTTCTCTAGTTGCAGTGAGCGGGGGCTACTCTTCGTTGTGGTGCACGGCCTTCTCACTGTGGTGGATTCTCTTGTTGCAGAGCACGGGCTCCAGGCGCACAGGCTTCAGTAGTTGTGGCACTCGGGCTCTAGAGCGCAGGCTCAGTAGTTGTGGCGCATGGGCTTAGTTGCTGCGTGGTACATGGGATCTTCCTGGACCAGGGCTCGAACCCGTGTTCCCTGCATTGGCATGTGGATTCTTAACCACTGTGCCACCAGGGAAGTCCCTGAACATTTGTTTTTGCAGTTAAAAATCTTTGGTAAAAACGTACATGATACCATATTCACTTTTGCTTTCTCCATTGCCCTGCATGTCTTCCTTCCCTTGCTACAAATTGCTTTTCTTATAAACCTTTTTAAAAAATCAGTCTTAATAACGTACATCATCTTGGATACAAACAATTTACTATATGCAGTGTAAAAACCCCCAAAGCATTTGCAGTTGTCATCAAAAAGCCAAACATTTGTCATAAACTGCCCGTGTGATATGTATGGGGTGATCAGAAGATGGAGTCCACTTGCTGGGTCTCTGACCTTGAACCGTGTCACAGTCTCTCTGATCAGTGGTTCATTTTCTCATGTCTAAAAAGGGACAAATAATACTTGCCCAATATATGAGTTTTGGGAAATATCGGTGAAAGCTCTTACAAACTATAAGTGTTAGGAAAATAGGATTGTTGCTAACATTTCAACTTCCTGTGTGCCTTCTCAATGAGAATCTGAGGTCCTCCAGGGCAAGACCTTAAGTCTTATGCACAGCTTTTTGTCATCCTCTGTAACACGCAAGAATATCTTTCTTAAATTGTAGGTCTTTAATAAGTGTTAGGCTGAGCAGAAAGGCAAAGAGGAGGGAGGCACATTCTCAGGTGACTGTTTCTTCTCCCTCTCCTTGTAGGTTCTGTTTCCATCTTTTCATTGTTCCTTTGCTCTACTCCAGGCTGCTCAGGCCCAGGGCACAAAGTCTTCAGCACACAGGTTCTCTCCAGAGAGCTCTACAAACAGGCCTAGATTCTGAGCCAGCTCTGTGATCATTTAGTTCACCAAGTGAATCATTTGGCCGCTCTGGGCATCGTGCTCTATGAAATGGCTATAATACATCGTTGTTTGCCCGGAGGGTTCTTATCACCAGTAACGGCCCTTGTGAAGTTAAAAAATTATAAGGGCAAAAAGGAGGAGCTTCTGTGGTCAGGATGGGTCATATACCAGGTCTTGGTCTTGGAGAGTCACAGTGTACAAGAGCATGTTCAAGGTTTGGAAAAAAAATCCCGCAGAAAACAAAAGAAAAAAGAAATGGGAGGCGGCAGGTAGGACCATGAATCTAGTCTGAGACACACTGAATTAAAATGATCACTAAGATCCCTTCCAGCTTTAAACATTAAAGAATCTATTGCATTTCTTCCGTGGAACATTATTCAGTATCACTAGAGTTTGTTAATGATAAAGTTCTTCAAATGTGGTGTTTTATTTGTGCTTGACTGATCTCAACAACTCACAGTATCCGATTGGTTTAATATCAATTCACAATGAGCAGGAAGATATATACTGAAGTTGTCTCCAGTCTCTCATCCTCCTGGAAAACTTGTTTTCTTTGCCCCCAAGTTGTCAAACTAGCAAATTATTAGACTCCTCTTTCTAACAGCTTACAGGTGTTAGAGTCCCGTAGTGGTAAGTACCATTCATCATATTGATGATTCTGGGCTAAGTAATTGTTGATGCTTCAAAATTATTTAGCCACTGTACTGGCACTGGTGGGGTGTTTCCTGGGAACCCAGCCATTTGGGAAAAACTCCCAATAGTGAAACCCTCAGGGTAATTACTCTAGTCTCCTGTGGGTGTAAGAACGCTATTGATAATCAGTGCATGACTCTCATGATTTTTAGAGGTGATAGATTATAAGTACCAGTTTAACTAATCCAGAGTGATTTTCCATCCGAGACAGGATGGAACACCTGCCAGAAAAATAAACAAAAACGACTAGCATTTACGGAGTGTTTGTCATGTGCCAGGCATGGTTCTAAGCCCTCCACAGGCTTTAAATCATTTAATCCTTCAATAACACCATGAGGAAAGTACAGTTATTACCTTCATTTTATAGACAATGTAATGGAAGCAAGAAGAGGTTAAATAACTGGCACAAGGTCGCACAGCTAGTAAGTGATAGAGCTGAGACTTGAACTCACATTTTATGAAAATTGTCATCCACACTTTTCACATGAATCTTTGATCACAGTGTCCTTGTCATCACTAGAGTCATTTTTCAGATACACAGCATTTTCCAGAATGTCATCTGCCATTTCATACACGTTGTTTGAACTATAGAATTTTTTAATATGATTCTGTCAGTGGAAATTTTCCAAGCCACCAATACTTATTCACATATAATTAGGTCACATGTTTTCTTTATTCCTACTATAGGTATATAGCCATGATCTCCAAAATACTACCACTTAATGATATTGTTTCCTCCCCCATCACTATACTTATTTTTCAATGAAGAATAGCCTTTTGTTATTACAGAAGCAGTATATGTTCATTGTAGAAAACCAGAAAATACAGAGGGCAACAATAAGATAAATATATATCATGTTCCCACTGTGGTAGGCTGGATAATGGCCCTTCAAAGATATCTATGTCCTGATCCCCAGAACTTGTGAACATGTTAAGTTACATGGCAAAGGGGAAGTAAGGTTGCAGGTGGAATTAAGGTTGCTAATCAACTGACCTTGAGATGGGAGAGTATCCTGGATTACCTTCATGGAACCCGATTATCACGAAGGTCCTAAAAAGTGGAAAAGGGATGCAGAAGAGGAGTTCAGGGTGATGCAATACGAGAAGGACTTGACCTGCTGTTGCTGGCTTTGAAGATGAAGGAAGGACCATGAGCCAGGGAATGTGGGCAGCCTCTAGAACCTGGAAAAAGCAAGGAAATGGATTCTCCCCTAGAGCCTCCAGAAAGGAATGCAGCCCTGCCAACACCTTGATTTAGCTCAGTGAGACCATGTTGAACTTCTAACTTAGTAAGAAGTTGTTTAATCCACCAAATTTTTGGTAATTCGTGTGCAACAATAGAAAACTAATACACCCACCAACCAGAAACTGTTAAGTGTTAATATTTTATTATATATATTTCTAGATATTTTTATACACACACATTTTTTTAACTAAAACAAGATCATGATGCTCTAAAGAGTTTGTTTTCCTTTAATAATATCTTTCTCTTTCCCTGTGAATAAATTTTCATAGCATCTAATACTGCAATCATATTGAAATTACCCTAATTGTTCCCCAGCTATTCCCCCAAAGCTGGTTTGTCCAAATCAGGATTTAGGTCTGGGCCATGCATTTTTTTTGGGCCATGCATTTTTAATGGTTTTATGTCCCTTAGGTATTTTTAATCTAAAACAGTCAGTTTTTTCATCTACTAATTTTCCTTCTCAATGTTTGTCTGATCGCTTCCTCATGTGGTCACTTAGCTTGCTCCTCTGTCCCCTGTATTTCCTATAAATTGGAAGTTACATCAGAGAGCTTGGTCAATTCACGTTAATAAATTTTGTCTAGAATACATTTTGGGTGCTGTTGTGTGTTTCATATGGCACTCCATCAGGAGGTACACGCCATCTGGTTTCCACCATTAGATACCGAAACTCAGACTGTCCTCTGGTTATGGGATGGCAGCCCGAGCTTGCTGCTCTAGAGGGATGTTATTCCCTTGTAATCAGAAAGTATTCTGTGTGGATTTACTTTAATACCATACAGATGTGCAGTTTCCCCTCAACTACGCACCTACTGGCCAGCTCCATCGGACAGCCCTTGCCTGAATGACTGTTCATGAGAAATCACAAAATGGTGATTTTTCTAATGCTATCATTTTTTCTACACTAATTAGCTGCTATTTCTTAGTGAAGAGACTCTTTCCCTAATCAACTAGGTCTGTTTGGTTACCCTGACAAACATTTTGGATTGGGGAAGCATTTTGGACTGCTTCTTCCTTTAGTCATCAATTCTCAAAGGGAGGAATTTAACAACCTCAATGATGACAACTAATATTTTTCTGCCTCTTTTCGAGTATCATTGTGAGCTCACAGATTTTCACAACATCAGGGTATTTCTCTCTAGAATCCTCCTGCGTGATCATGTTACCAATTTGATGTATGTTTAGGTTTTTCAATTCTAGGATGTTTTTTTAGTTGTAATTTTTTAACAGGTAATGCATTTATGTAATTCAATATCAAAATTATATGGAAAAATATTCCCAAAGAATTCTTATTTCTACCCCTGCTCCCTTCCCTCCTACATGACAATATTTTATTAGTTTCTTATTTATATGTCCAGTGTAGTGGGGTTTTTTTGCATATATAAGTGTGTGTGTGTGTGTGTGTCTGTGTGTGTGGTGTAGATATACAGCCTTACTTTAACCCCTCTCCAATTCGTATATATACCCCTTGCTTTTTTTCTTCCACTTAATGGTATATTTTGGAGATCTCTCTATATCAGTACACAGAAGCCTTTCTCATTCTCTTTAGAACTTCTTAGAACTTCATTGTGTGACGTCCTGCAGTTTATTCAACCAGTTGCCTGTTGTTGAACTCTTGCATTCTTTCTAACCTTATATTATTGCAAAAAAATGCTTCAGTGAATAAACGTGTACATTTATTATCTTGTACTTGGGCAGATATAAAGGTAATAGATTCCTAGACTTTGCATTGCTGGGTCAAAGGGTTATTATATCAGTAATTCTCTTTGTGTTTCTAGATTATCCTGCAAGGACTCAATACTTCTAACTACTATGCTAAATTGCTTCTTGAAGGTCTTGGTGTCATCACACAGATGAGTGCATTAAAAAAAAAATGGAGCCTTAAAATAAAAACATATTAACACTAAGGTGAGACCATGTAGCAACTATCTATAGAACTCTTGTACAATGCTGGGGGGAGCATAAAATGATACAATCATTCTAGGGGACAGTTTGGCAATTTCTATATTAAGTTAAACATGCATCTATCCCATAGCCAAGAAATATCACCTCTAGGTATTTACCCAAGAGAAATGAAAACATGTTTTGAAAAAAGAATTTAAGAAGAATATTCAGAGTAGCCTTATTTCTAATAAATCTAAACTGGAAACAACTCAAACGTCCATCAACAGTAAATGGATTAACAAATAGTGGTATATCTGTAGAATGTCACTCAACCATAAAAAGGAATGACATGTATTGATACATTAATAATGTGGATAAATCCCAAAATAATTATGCTGAGTAGAAGAAGCCAGACCAAAAAAGGACCGTGGGTTCCATTTATATGAAGTTCTAAAACAGATAATGCTAATTTATGGTGATTGAAATCAGAATGGTGGTGGCCTCTGTGAGTGCTGGGAATTGGCTAGATAGGATCAAGGTACTAGGGAACTTTCTGGGGTGATGGCAGTGTTCTATATTTTGATTAAGGTTGATTACGTGAGTGTAAACAATGATCAACAGTCATAACTGAATGCTTAATATCTTTGTAGTCGTTTTATTGTGTCATGTAAATTATGCCTTCAATTTTTAAAAATTTGGTCCTCAGCAAGACTCTTTAAGAAGGGACATAGCCTTCTTCCCTCATCACCCCAACACTGTGTCCTCTCTTGTTCTGGATCTCTTAATACTCTTTACCTCTCTGACCCAGTCTTACATTTGACTAGCTTTTACTTTTATAGGCCCAAGTCTTAACTCCCCGAGTAGGTTGTAAGTATCCTAAAACAGAGTTAGGATCATGCCACCTCAATACCCTTTACAACAATGGTTGATAACCTAGGCTGCATATTATTAGAATCACCTGGTGTCTTAGCTCAGCCTGCCATAACAAAATACCAGGGGCTGTGTGGCATAAACAACAGGGATTTATTTTCTCACATTTCTGGAGGCTGGAAGTTCAAGATTAGAATGCCAGCATAGTCAGGTTCTGGTGTGGCCTCTCTTCCTGGCTTTCAGATGGCTGCCTTCTCACTGTGTCTCACATGGCAGAGAGGGAGAGCAAGCTCTCTGGTGTCTCCTCTTATAAGGACACTAATGCCACCATGAAGGCCCCACCTCATCACTTCATCCAAACCCAATTACCTCCCAAAGGCCCCATCTCCAAATACTATCACATTGGGGGTTACAGCTTCAACATATGAATTTGGGGGGGCCACATTCAGTGCATAGCACTTGGGAACATTAAAAAAAAATTAGCAGTGCTTGAGCCTCATGCCCAGAGATCCTGATTCTCTTGATCTGAAGTGGGACCTGGACATCTGTATTTCTTTTAGATTCCCCCATAACATGCAGCTAGGGTTGAGGACTACTCTATACCTTCCTGTTCAAGGTGAGGTCTGTGGACCAACAACATCAGCTTGTTAGAAATGCAGAATCTCTGGTCCCATCCCAGACTGGTGAACCCAAATTTGTATGGTAACAAAATCCCCAGCTGATTCCTTCGCACCATAAAATCTGAAAAATGCTGGTTTACGGCATCTTGCATAGACTCTCATATAAGTATAAGAATGCTTCATCAGTCAATTCCTGTTTAAATCCAAATAGATGAACATTTTGTCAGCAAACCAAATTTCAGCTTTTTTCATCTTGGAAGCCTGGCAGGGTGCAGATCTTGCCTACAAATAATTGCACCTTAGTGTGAAGCTTTTATATATTGCCCGTATATCACTGTCTATTAACAAAAAAGCAGCAAATAGACCCAATGTTAAAAACAAAATCCCAATGTTTTTGCAAATATTTATACTACCATCCCAGCAATTCTATCACAATGAATGATTACTTCCTTAGCTTCAGGTGAGCTTTAAAATTGACAATGAAACAGAATAAGGTAGTTGTACTCCAACTGAAAGAGAAGTGGCATTTAGCACGGAGTCTGAATACTGTGTAACTAATAAATAATTCAGTAAACTAGGGAAAGAAAAAACATGCAAGCTTAAACAAACAGCAGAGAATTCCTAATGCTTAAAATATCCTTAAGGTTGGGAAATGAGAAGATTATTATATATGATGCTATTTTGTGGCATAGAGTGCTAGGTTTCAAAAGATTTGATTACAATAATTATGCTTAATACTAAAAATATAGAAAGGAATGCAGTCTTACCTGATGTTTCAGAAGGCACTTGAAGGTCTTGTCATCCATCAAGATTATCAATGTGGTCTTCAATATGAATGTGGCTCATGAAAGTACTGAATAAGAGATTCCAGGCTGACACACTAAAAATGATGAATTTCCACTTTCCCTTTTCAGAAGTATCTAATGGATAGTTCTTTATTTTTAAGAACTATTAATATGAGAACCTTTGTGCTTAAAATATCCTCTGAATTCAGTATAAGTGTGTTTTTAAACTCCAACCTCAAGGATAATTTCTGCTACTGCCGATTGGTCACCTCATTTTCCTTTCTGTTCATAATTGATGACTTCCTCATTATTAATGACATAATTAACTGGTTTGCTAAATTATATCAAAATAACTTTCTGGTTTAGTTCATAGCACCCTTATGGTCTATCCAATAAACTAAAAAGAAAAAATGCTAATCTATGTTAAGTACACATACATGTATACACACCTACAAATTCACCTTTATTTATTTATTTAAAACCTTACATATTTTTTATTATTTTTTTTGGCAGTTTCACGGCTTGCGGGACCTTAGTTCCCTGACTAAGGATTGAACCTGCGCCCCCTGCAGTGGAAGCGCGGAGTCTTAACCACTGGACCGCCAGGGAAGTCCCACAAACTCACCTTTAAAAGAAGGGAGCCTCAATAATGTCTTGTATTTAAATTCCATTTCCCAATGCTTACGGTTGACATTCATCTAATTAGTGATCTGATTCAATCCAAAACATTTTTATGGGATGCCTATTGTGTGCCCAGCAGAAATACACTCTGAAACTAAAAATCTTTTTTTATTGACTGAATTATAGTTGACTTAAAATATTATATTTGAAACTAAAAATCTTTTATATTGGATAAACATAATGAGAATTTATATCCCAGTATTGCAAATATTGAGTAAAGACCTTGCTGTTTCAGTAAAAATCAATTTAAAAGGATTTTTTTCCCCATTCCTTCCAAAACAACCTAGAAGATAATGGCATTTCTCCCTTAAACATTATATAAGAAAATCTCCTTTACATTAATAAAGTAAGAGACAGAATTTTTTAATTTACTTTTTTCCTTTGAGCAAAGATTTTTTCTATTTTTATTAAATTTTAATGAAAAATAATAAATACACTGCTTAAAACCAACTGAAACATTAGAAAAGGATATCCAGTGGGAAGTAGGTCCACACCTCTCAGAAGTGTTCCAGGCACATACAAACATGTGTTTTATATCAATTTATAGCTCCATCTTTGCACATCATCTTATTCTCTGCTTTTTTTCACAGGTGCCATGTATTCTTCTGTGCCCTGATGTTTTTCACTTAAGTAATTTTGGAGGTTTTCCCAGAACAGTACATGTAGATCAAGCTCACTTTCAATGCTGCATGGTATTCCAGGTATGGATTTAACCATCCACTATCCAGATACATTTAAGTTTTTTTTCTAGGCTTTTGATATTATAGACAGTGTTTAATAAATAATGTGAAAATGTGTCCTTGCACCTAGATGCTAATATCTGCAGAATAGAATCTTGAAAATAAAACTGCTGTGTCCAAGAATATGGGCATCTGTAATTTTGATACATGATGCCATATTTCCCTTCAAAACGGTTGACCCAGTATGCAGTATCTCCAGAAGCGTTTGAGGGTGCCTGTTTGCCTGTATGGGTGCCCATACATCGTTTTAGCAATTCATTCCTCACTCTATCATCAGTGTCTCCCGCTCTACTGGATCAGTCGGAATACAAACATGCTGTTGTTTCTTGCATCTTAAAAGAAAAAAACCATTTATTGACCCCACTTGCCCAGTCCATTACAGCCCCATTTGTCTGCTTCCCTTTTGTGGCAAAACTACTAGAAAAATGATGTCTACACTTACTGTCTCTAATCCTTCTCTTCCGTCTTTTTTTTTTTTTTTTTTTGTGGTACGCGGGCCTCTCACTGTCGTGGTCTCTCTCCCGTTGCGGAGCACAGGCTCCGGATGCGCAGAGTCAGCGGTCATGGCTCACGAGCCCAGCCGCTCCGCGGCATGTGGGATCTTCCCGGACCGGGGCACGAACCCGCATCCCCTGCATCGGCAGGCGGACTCTCAACCACTGTGCTACCAGGGAAGCCCTTCCCTGCCTTCTTGAATCTTCTCCAGTTAGGACTTGCAGCCTCACCACTTTACCAAAACTGCTTCCGGCAAGTTGCCAATGACCATTGCTTCAGTAGTGGTGAATTCTTAGTCTTCATCTTGCTCTGCTTGTGAGCAGTCTTTGAGAGGGTTGATCCATCCATTTTTCTTGGACCATTTCTCGTGGCTTCAGTGATGCCACACTCTCCTTCAACCATACAAACTGCTCCTTCTCACTTTCCTTCGTTGGTTTCTTCCCATCTCCATGACGTCTTTTCTTTCTTTTTTTTAATAAGTTTATTTATTTATTTATGGCTGCATTGGGTCTTCGTTGCTGTGCGCGGGCTTTCTCTAGTTGTGGCAAGCGGGGGCTATTCTTCGTTGCGGTGTGCAGACTTATTGGGGTGGCTTCTCTTGTTGCAGAGCACGGGCTGTAGGCGCATGGGCTCAGTAGTTGTGGTACATGGGCTTAGTTGCTCTGCAGCATGTGGGATCTTCCCGGTCCAGGGATGGAACCCGTGTCCCCTGCACTGGCAGGCGGATTCTTAACCACTGTGCCACCAGGGAAGTCCCTCCATGACATCTTGATGTTGGAGTGCCCCGAGTCCCAGTCTTTGGACCTCATCCCTGTCTGTACCTCTCCTTTGGCAATCCAGTCTACCCACATGGCATTAAATACCTTGTCTGTCTCAAAGACCTCAAATTGTCTGGTTGGATCTGGCCTTGATCTCTCTTCTAAACACAAACTTGTGTGTTGAACTACCTACTTGATATCCCTACTTGCATATCAGAGGGATCTCAAGAGACATGTCTGAAGTGTGGTATTTCCCTAAAACTTCTTTCTTCCACTTGTTCACACATCACATCCAACCCACTACGAAACCTTGTTGGCTCTACCTTCAGAATATATCCAGATTCTGTCCACGTCTTGGCACTTCCACCTGCAACACCCCACTTGTTCACACATCACATCCAACCCACTAGGAAACCTTGTTGGCTCTACCTTCAGAATATATCCAGATTCTGTCCACGTCTTGGCACTTCCACCTGCAACACCCCGGTCCAGGCAGCTGTCATCTCTCACCTGGATTATTTCAATAACTTCCCGCTTCCATTCTCGCCCCCCCCCCACCATCTGTTCTCCATAGCACAACACAGCAGCCAGAGTGATCTTGTTATTACCTATCAAATCACATCACCCCCTGCTCAGAACCTTTCCATGGCTCACAGAGTTTAAAGGCAGAATGTGACTCTCCCCCCACCCCCTGAGAACATTCCTCTCTGATCTCATCTCCTATTACTCTGCTCCTCTCTCTGCTCTAGTCCCACTGGCCTTTTTGCTATTCTTCTGGTGCCAGTGCAGGCATAAGCTAAGGGATCTAAGGGAAGAAAAGAACAGAATCCAGAAATGGACTTATCTGTGTATTTAAATGCTTTATTTAAAATGCTTGTTTTAGCATTTACTGAAAAGGGGGGAAATGATATACTTTCCAAGAAATGGTTTTGGGACATTCAGGAATGAAATGCAGGCAGATCTAAAGTCTGAGCCTCCTGGGTGATACTCTGTGAAATTGCATTTCATTTCACCCAATCTCCTAGTTAACACTCAGAAACACAGGGGTTGTTTTGCACCCCATGAGTGTGTAGGCACGTTAGCAGACTCTCGGGAACAGACAGATGTGAGGCAGGGCCAGGAGGGAATAAAAGCCCACGAGTGTACTTCTAGGCTACAGTGGAACCCTCAGTGCTCAAGACAGTACCACCCACAGCTGCTTATCTCCTTTGGGGACCTGGGAAGCTGTGGCTGTGTCTGGGAGCACGCCGTCTTATCTCTTACCTTCTCTGTGGAGATATAACCATCTCTATGTGTTTCCACATCATTTGCCATCATAACTGGTACATTGAACAAGCAGGTCTTAGAAGGTTCAATTGCAAAGCAACATTATTTGTATTTCCAAGTATCTTCTATAATCCATTCCATGGGATATTTCTTTACCATCGCCTAGATGAAAATTCAGGCAGACCCCTGAGTTGTCTGGTGACTCTTCAATAATACAAATGGATCTGCAGTCAGTCACTTTAAATCGCAAAAACCCACTCATTTTAGTAATTAAATTCCATGTAATAATTAAAACCTTGCTTTGCAGATAAAGCTTCTCATCCTCTAAGCCTGCAGTAAGGGTGGGGTCGTGATCAGCTTTTTCTCTTTTTGTCCAAGCAGGGCTTTTCCTCGTTACCCTATTATGCTAACCACAGTTTCTGGCTTCTCCAGGATGGAGATCTGGGGAGACAGAGTGGTAAGAAGAATGGAAACGATCTTTCCTGATTGATATTATTGTGGTCAGTCTTCTCCAGACTCGGCAGATATTTTAAGGTAACTCTCTTATGTGGGGATCCTTCAGAAACCCACCGATGAAAGGAGACACCTTCGTTAAAATAGACTTCTGGATTTCCATCAGTGACAGGCTTCTGGAGGGGCAGAGCCAAGTGGCAGCCCTTAACAGCCAGCAGCAAGGTGGGTGCAGTTACTATAATGGGCAGAGTGTCTGCAGCAGCAAAGCAGAGTATTTCAGCACACGAGAATCTTTGATGTTTGTTCATTGTTCATGGTGGCCCTAGGACCAAAACAGATCGGAATTCTACTAGGAATCACTTGATTTATGTAACTGGGAAATCTCTAGATCCAGTGACTAGAAACCTGAGTTCAATGTAGAGTCATAGCTCATCACCCAAGTCTCAGATCTGAATCAGCTGAAAGACATAGAAATGCCCGGATCACTGATTTTGCAGCTGGGTCCAAGGAGTAGCCGCAGCGACAGCACCTGGGAATTTGTTAGAAATGCAAATTTCCAGACCCTCCCCCAGCCCTACGGACGCAAACACTCTGGAGGAGGGTCCAGCAGTCTTTGTTTTAGCAGGCACTTCAGCTGAGTCCTGTGCATGCTAAGGTCTGAGAACTCTGACCTTGAGAGAAGGAGAGGCTGGGAAGCCTTAGAAGGGACCCTGTAACATTGCTGTAAGTACCTAATGTCAATCTTCCTTTAAGTCTTCTCCGGAAGATCTGCAGCCATTAACTAGGGTAACTGCAGTGAGGAAGGGGGACTGTCTAGGCCTTTGGGAAATTTCTAGACGTTAGTTCTGAGTCGATGCTAATCTGTAAAGTTCCAACATGCCTCTGGACCACGGAGAGGGGTTGGGGGTAGGGGTCTCATGTGGTGATCAAATAATAAATGAAATTTTGGGGTGTGGCTGCCTCACAGTGGGTCTACTCACCCCCACTATGGTTACTTTCCCATCCCTGAATAGAGCTGTAATAGGTGTCCTCAGCAACTAGGAGAACCCCAGTATTGATTCCCTGACCTGGGTGATGAGCCTTATTATGGTAGGCAGGACCATGCAGAAGCCACCTGGAATTTCCCCTTCTTACCTAAGAGTAAACTAAAAGCAATGCCACATCCCTGGGAGAACTGCAGAGATTAGTATTTCCATCTAATATTTGAACAATACAGGGGCTGTTCCACCACATCCTCATTTAACTTATCTGTTTGGCATGACAGAAGGAAGATGGTTATTGGAGAATGACTGTGGATTCTTATGGAATCATTCAGGTACCGGACCAGATGTAGCCTCTTTACTGGATAACACAACAGTGCTTCTGGTACTTTGAAGGCAACCATTGATCTGGCGGTTGCTTTTTTTCCTCAACACCAAATTAGCAAAGATCCCCAGGTGGAGTTTGCTCCCAATTAGCAGGATCAGCAAAACACCCTCCCTGTCTTACCTCAGACCTCTGTGACTCTTCCGCTGTCTGACAACATCCAGTCTGCAGGGGCCTTGATCATCTTGATATTCCCCAGAACACCATGCTAATATATTACATTATTGACACGGTGAGCAGGAAGCAGCACATACTCTTGATGCCCTAATAAGACATATGTAGGCCAGAGGGTGGGAGAGAAACGCCAAGAAAAGTCAAAGGCCTACTACTTCAGTGAAGTTTCTAAGGGGTCCAGGGGTCTGAGAAATGCGGGCATTTCCTCTCCAAATAGAAGGGCAAATTGCTATACTTTGTATCACCTACCACTGAGAAAGAGCTACAGTGTTCTATATCTCTTGATTTTTGAGATAACATAGCCTCTTTCTGAGGGTATTGTTCAAAGCAACATTTGAGTAATCCACAAAGCTGCCGAGTTTTGTGTGGGGACCAGAGCAAAAAAAGCCTCCCTAGCAGCGTTTCTCAGCATCAGCAGTGTTGACATTTGGGGGACAAATAATTCTTCAATGTGGGAGGCTATTTGCGAATGGTAGGATGTTGTTTAGCAGCATCCCTGGCCTCTACGTCCAGTTGTGACATCCAGAAATCTCTACAGACATCGCCAGATATCCTAGGGGGAGCAAAACTGCTGTCACTTGAGAATCGCTGGCCTACAGCATGTCTAGGTAAGCCTCGGGGTGAGTAAAGCGCTGGCTGACGCTTAACTGCAACCTCGTGAGAGACCCCCTACCCAGATCTTTCTAACTAAGCTATTCCTGGATTCCTGACTCTCAGAAACCATGAGAGATAATGAATGCTTGTTGCTAAGTTTGGGGATAATTTGTTTTGCAGCAATACACTGATCTACCAAGCCATACGGCTGGCGTACACAGCAGCAATTGTCGTCCAGTGTAGGCAGTGTACACCAGACTGGAGTTGAGCAGGTCCTGAATGTGCAGGTGAGCTCCGTGAGTAGGCAGCTCCTACTCCCATAGCATCTCCTCTTGCTGCACTGTAAGTCTCCCTCAACCCACACCTTTGTCCTTTTGGGATTGACAGATGGTGGAGGAAGAAACTGTTTGGACCAGGTTCACATATGGTCCCTTACAATTTGAAGGCATCAGATAGATGTGGACTGTAGAAGCATTATAGCCCAAAGCAGGAATGCGGTAAGAGAAGTTCTCTCAAGGCTGAACCCTGAGCAGTTGTCCACTTTGTCTGGATGGAGAGATGGCCAGAGTAGGGGTATATGCCAATTCGTGGGTGACTAGTGGTTTGGTATATTGGTGGCACAGGAGTCTGAGGAAGACGTTTGCAGATGAATCTCTAAATATGGGCACCCTCCTATGTGAATGCTCACCGTAGGGCATCCGGAATGAGGCTCTCAGTAACCAATTGGACGGGATGCCCATTTTGTGGATGTCAGGCAGCCCCTTTCCCAGCCACCCTGAGGCTTGCTCAGTAGGCTCACGTAGGATGTGGCCATTGTGGCAGGAAGCCAAGTCACATGTGGGCTCAACAATATGGACTTCTCCTCCGCAAGGCTGCTCTGGCTGTTGTCACTGCTGGATGCCTAAGCTGCTGACAGCAGAGACTAATGCTGAGCCCTGATGCGGCATCATTCCCCAGGGGGACCAGCCAGCCACCTAGTAGCAAGTTTATTACATTGAACTCTTTCCACTGTGGAAAAAAACGTTATTGGAATAGTCACACTCCTTAGAAAGGAAGGTTTAAATCATCTTGCCTGGAAGGAACCCCAAACAACTGACGTGTTGGTTAAAGGCAAATGGAACATGGGTTAGACACTGGAAGAAGCTCATTAACGATTATTATTCAACTATTATCATTATCAATCAACTAGTTTTGTTACCAGTTACCAAAACAAGAACTTTTGCAACTCTGCAATTTCTTCTTTGCTTGTTAAGCATAACACTGAGTGTCGTTGGTGGTTAAATTTACAATTTAGTCTTTAGGTTAAGGAATATCCAAGGTGCTATGGTGACTAAAAGAGAAGAACTGACATCACCCAGAGCTCAATACAGTGGCTGAGGCTGCCTCCTTATAGCGGTGCCACTCTGTGTCACCCCCCTTTTGGGGACAGAGTGAGCCTACATTCATTTATATGATGTGGAGGTATGACGTTGGATGGATACAACGGAATGTGTGGATCTGAGTAGCAAAAGAATGGATATACCAGATTGTGTCTCTTGGCTGTTAGGTCCGAATTCATCCTTCTAGATACTCTCCATCCCCTTTTCCAGACTCACTCATCTGGCCAATTTCATGTTAGGTTCTTCCAATGGGAGGCATAGGTAGTAGGTCCCAGTGTGAGAGAAAGAGATTAATCATTTTCCCGGCTACTGGCAGCAGCAAGATTGTGCAGCTGGGCTTGACTGCTTGTGCTACAAGCTCCATAAGCCTGAGGTGGTTTCGGCAACACTGGCAGTAAGTAGCCACTCATAGGATACAGCCGAGGGACAGTGGCAGCTTCCCATTCTAGGTTACAGCTGCCTCCTTTCTCTGCTCCTAGCACTTCCAGCAGTTTTTAACCAGTTCCCTACACTGCAACCTTCTCTGCTTGAAATATATATAGGGGTTTCTACTCTCCTGTTTGGACACCGAGTGCTACAGAGGTCTTTCTGTATCAGAACAAAGTCAGCTTCCTCATTCTCTAGTTTAAAAAAAGAAAAAAAAAGTGCATCATATTTATGTAAGAAGACCCAGATAATGGATACTTAAGTTGCTCTCAATCTTCTTTCTTAATCAGTAAGGGCAATAAAGACATTTCCATTTTAGGAAAGTATCGTCAAGGCATATATTTGGCAATGTTTGTCTCTTCCTCAATCTGGAACAATACCTGCTAAAGTTCTTATGCAGGGATCTAAATGGCTGTTATGAGATTCAACTAGACTGTGGAATCTAGAGAGTGTCCATCTGCAGCTAGTTATTTATTGCTTAATAAATATTCTAAAGTACTGTCCACATACATGCTAGTCTTATCTCTTCCAAATGAATTTCAAGCACCTTGCGGCTGGATCTTATATCACCTTTTGAATATGTTAATGGGGTGTGGGGAGAAGTTTTAGTAGTGCCTCTTCCCTTATGATTAATGTCATCTGAATGTGTCATCTGACTGGCAGTCTGGGAAGAGCCCTACATGCCTTCATGCGAATGGGGCTCAGGTTTTCTCTTGAGAAAGAAGCTGATGACACAGCTAACACTGCCACATAGCGTTGTGGCTCAGATCGAGGTCCAGTTAATTTTATTATTGGTCTTCCTCCAAATCCCTTTCCTGGAGGCAGTGCTCCTTAGAAACCATTTTCCCTTAATTATAAAATATTTTAATTGATTTGTGGGCAGTGCTCTAATTCCACCTGTGCGGCCTGTCCCCTTGGTCCACCTCGGGGCTGGAAGGCTGCCCAGCCCAGCACAATGCCCTCGTCCCCACGAGGCTGCCTCAGTCCCCATCTCAGCCATCTGATATTCTGCTTCCGCTAGACGAAAGAATGAAGGCCTCTTTAGCTCTTTGCTAACACCATCCTTCTACTCTGTTTTCTGATTGTATCTTCTTTAATTAAACAGCACTTCTGCTATCTTCTCATCTTTTAGGTATTCAGATCATTCTGGCATTCTACTTCCAGCTCTTAGATTTATTTGAGTTTTCTAAAATGGGAAAGGTTGGGTCCTGTTGACAGTTGCCATGCCAACTCCCAATCAGCCTTTTCCTTGGGAGGATTTTTCTTTAGCTGCTCTACACTTTCACAGCAACTTATAGTGTGACAGGAATCTTCAAACATTCACAAGCAACTTGGCCAATAGGGATGTGGGGCTGCAGTTCCTAAGATGAATATCCAGGCTTTTTCCACGAGGGTTCTACGTTTATAATCTTCAACATAATCCCTTTAAAGCAAGAATGCCTGGCAAATCTAAGCTGCTATGGTATGAAAATTCTAATTAAAGGCAACAATCAAAGCTGCTTTTGGTGGTAATGCTGTTATACTGTCAACCTCATCGTCAGTCAGATTAACAAAATACACTTCTAATAACCCAGCTAATGCAGGGAGAAATAAACAGCCAAGTCCATTTAACTCTCAGAAGCTTAAATGCTGTTAAATCAACATTTCCTGTTTATGAGGCTGAATCTGAGAAGATATGCATTAATTATATTTCCAAATAGTCCAAAAACATGATAAGGCATTTTTTATATTTCAGTAATAATCACACATAACAGTGATTTATGATCGCTTCTACTACAGTTAACAAAATAGTTTATACTGAACATTTAATAGATTAAACAGCAGTTATCCAAGATAAATCGTCCATTGATATGCTCATTTTCTCGATAGCCACATCCACAGGCTAAGTCCACAACTGGATCACATCCACATTTCATGGTAATTGGTTTTAAAACTATCAAAACAGGAGGAACATGGAAATTCCATCCGCAAATCCTCAACGGCCCATTGGAGATCTCTTAATGCATGTGCTTTTCTTTTCATGGGAATTCCACATGCAAGTTGTGAAGCAGAGGAAGGTGCTATTAGAAGTACCAGGTCTGACATCAACACGAATTGGTTTTACCTCTTGCTGGTATGTATTCCCTATGCTCACATTCAAAGAAAACCCAGAAAACTCTTAGATCTCCATCTGAATTTCAGTCAAGGGATTCAGTTCTGCCTCTTTCATCCCAGCCCAGTTTTCCTGTCAGGAGCACCACTGGTTTTCTCTTTAGCTGTCAGCACATTTGGAACAGATTTTTCTTTCTGGGAAAAGATTCTACAGCAGCCTAGATTTTAGTTTATAATTTCCTTATAAATAAGAGAGACTTTTAAAGAGTCACTTCAGAATCGCTGCACAGCTTCATCTGGGATTTGGCCAACAGTTGTCAGAGTTCTATTAAATCAGCTTTCTTCTAACAGTGAAAAGAAGAGGTGGAAATTTTGTATTTTCTCAAATCCTCAACCGCTGCATCAAATAGCTAAGAATGATTAAAAATAAAACAACATGGAGTATTTTGGGACTGTACATTCTACTTTTGTTTTGTTTCCCCAGAGATGAAGAGAATTGAGAAAATGTCATCTTAGCATATGTAATTTGAAGTCTGTCCCTTCTACCCGAGCCTAGAATCCTCTTGTTAGGCATAACATAGGGTGAGGAATATGTTGTTATTACAGACAGGGCTTAGCTTGTAGCTGACAGAAGATGGAATTTTTATTTGTAATGGAAGAAAGGGTTGACTTTCTAAATACCTAGTGGTAGATCGAAATTTTAAAGAAAGCTAGATAAAAATCTATTTTCAGAGCCTTGTTGCTTCCTAAGAGTGAAACTAGAATTTCCCTTCTTAACCCCAAGATAGATAAACACTTCTGTTTCACACAAAACACCACAAATCAAATGATGGCCAGACTTTCAGTTTCCCATTAGAAAATACCTCGGTTCATTCAACAGTAGATATTAATGAACACTTGTGAAGTGCCAGCTACTCTATTAGAAGCTGTATGAGTCCGGGGTTGAACACAAGAGACCAAAGTCCCTGTCTCTATAGAGCTCACGCAAGCTTCTCGTAAGGGCTTCTGGAGTGAATTGAAACATTAACAAAGCGTTGATATGATGAACGAACTAGTGTTCTTCACTAAATGGGTGAAGTCGCAAATGTGATAATAAGAATCATAAATTAAAAAATACTACCTAAAGAACTTCTGCGACATGCTTTTCCTTTATGTAGCACCGAGGTCCCTGAACTTGTTCACTGTTGTGCTAATTGTAATGAACAGAACTTCTATATTCATTTGTCCCGTGCAAAGGGTTGTTTTCCGGAAACTATCTCGCTGAAGAGAAAAAAGTCTCTTTTCTGGGGAGGTTCAGACACGGAGCTGTAAATGATTCTGGCAGGATGAGTGCTGAAGGGAGAGGATATTAGCAATTGGAAAATGGCTTTGTTGCCAGAGGCTACATACGAAGGCATTAGAAGCCACATGATAGAATTAGACGGAGGATCTGTACAGGTCTGGTTAAGCTTAAAATGTCTAACAACCCACCAGGAATTGATTGTAGGACAGCCTTACAGCAGCCAAATGTACTTTTTATTATCTCTGAGAAGGGAGTCTTATTTTGAAATCCAGAATTTTGGGAGAGTGATCATGACTAAAGTCCTAGATGCTTTGCTCTATTCCACCCGCCCCACTCCTCAGTTTTGGTACCCAGCTCCATCCCACTGTGCCTTCTCATTTAAAAGAGCTCCAACCTTGAACATCCCCATTGCTGAAAAAGGAAAGAGGAGGAGAAAGAGGAAGATAGGAAATACTTCTCTGCTACTGCAAGTGATTTGAAGGTTTGGGACTGTGCTGGCTGATGTATAGCCGCTTCTGTCCTTAGACACGTCCCAACCATCTGGTCACCTGGGCTCCCCCCTCCATCTGGCTCTAATCATCTCAGCCAAACTTAGGGTTGTCTGTTGGTGGCTGTGATTTTCTTTTCTTAAATTTCTCATTAATTTTGTCCTGCCTTAGTTTTGTTTTCCTTTTAGTAATGCAAGTCTTGAATAAATTAATTTGTTGCTCATGGGCAAAAAAGTGGCTTCAACAACCAGCCCAAAACATCCTCAAGCTATAACAATGTTGATTCACCTGTAAAAGTCTGCATTTACTCTACTCAAACTTAATGGTGTCTTCCTTTTGGGCCATGAACACACCCATTATATTTCTCCGGGGGCTAAGAGGACACCTCAGCACAGGTCCTACAGTTCTTCCAGAAAGAGCTGTCCCGAAAGCAGATGGAAGGATAGGAGGCGGCATCAGAGAAGAGCTTAGGCTTGATTTCTGTTAAGTCCTTCCTGATTTTTTTTTTAAACCCATGCACATGTTTATTTAAATAGCTGAAGAGTTTATAATCCTGGACATTGAAAATAAATACATTTTCTCTTAGGTGTTTTGACTTGGTTTGAGCTATGTTTCCTTGCGTTACAAAATGGTCTGGTCTTTTAGGAAGCCACAAGTTGTAGACACTGAATTGAGCTGAATCATTTATCCAGCGAGAGCATTAGGAACAGGTGGGAGCAGTTACTAGAGGTAAAACAGAGACCCAAGAAGAACAAAATGACCCTCTAGGAAATGTTCCAATGCCTCAAGACCAGAGGGACGGGGAGAAGTCACAGGCACCATCTCGCTAATGCTGACCACACCCTCTGCACAGGGAAGCCGGGGCATTCCCTGTATTAGAGAGCAGCAGGCATCCTGCAGCCAGGAGACCCGTGCTGTCACTCTGTCTCAGTCTACAGGTTTGGTGGCCTGTAGATCCCCCTCCTCATAAAATTCACTGGCTTCTGAGCACCTCCTGTGGCCCTTAAGAAAGAATCAGCCGCTTTGTGACCACTTTGTCCAAGCTGCTGCAACCGGTTAGAGATACACTTAAGTATCACTTAAGTATCTTCAGTGAGTTAGTGGATGATATTAAAAATCTCAGTAGGATTAAGTGAAGACAACAGGACATACTGTTGTCTCAAATGCAAAAAGAAATAGGATCTACAAATAATAAATGACTAGAAGGACTAGTATTAAAAGTTTAAAATTCGTTATATCTGGGCTACGAGCTTATGGATCGTTTTTACATCCTATATTTATTCGTATTTTTATGTGTTATCTATTACTTCTCAACGTGGCATAAATAGCAGTGCTTGATGCTTGGACACCCCCCCCCCTTCAGTTAAATACTTCCTGAGCACACACAGGGCGTGGCACCCGGCGGAGGGAGCAAAGCTGAGCACGCTCCAGGGCTCTACCTTGAACTACTGCCTCCGTGAGTCTGACAGCACCGGCCCCTCCTCCAGGATGAGATCCTGAGCTTTTATTCCCTTCACAGGCCCAGGACTCCCAGTTGGTCCTGCAGTGTTGGTAGTATACTCTCTCAGGTATGGGCGAGGCTCCCTCCTGCCCTTCCTTCAGACCCAGCTCGGATGTCAGCACATCAGAAGGGCTTTCCGGACCACCCGATGTAATCATGCCCTCACCTCCCACCACACCGGATTCCGCGTCGTGCTTTGATTTTCTTTATGGCATTTGTCAATATGTATCTCTGTAGGTATGTGTGCACTTGAACGCTGACCTGCCACCAGAATGTAATGCCTTGGAGAGGTCTTCAGGCTTGCTCATTGCTATATCTCTGTCCATCTAGAACAGTGCCTGTCACATAGTGGGCACTCAATAAATATTGTTGAATTGAAGTTCTCTTCCTCAAGGGAAAAGGAGAACAGAGATGCAAAAGACATTGCTGAAGTAGAGTAAACAGGATTTGACCACTGGTTGAATCGGAGAGAAAGGCAGGAGAAGGATGGTGATTGCAAGAATGGCTGTGTTCTCAGCAGACAAAGAAAAACTAAGAGGAGCTTCTGGTTTGGAGGGAAAGAGGACCAGTCTGGACATGTTAAATCTGAGTTTCCATCCGGAAAGTTGGAGTTGTGGGTGAGAGGCTCTGAAGAGAGGTCATGACTTTGCCATGGTAGAAAGGGAATATGGGCAGTGATGTTGCAGCAGCATGTTGGGGTGAAGGAGGAAAACAGGGATCCAGTGTCGGATCTTTTTGATCGTCTCAGTAGACTAGGAGGCAAGGCCACTCGCTGAGAGTAAGGAGAGCAGTCAGTGTGTCATTTGGAACTTGAGCCCAGGCACAGTTTGAAACAACTGCTCTGGTGAACATACAGTCAACTCCTGAGGAACAGCAGGGCAGACCCATGCAGTTTTCTCTCCAATAAATATAGAATCCTTTTATAGTGGTTTTATGAAAACTATTCAGGAAGATGTGAGAAGGAATAGCCTTGACATTGTATATCCATTTTGAGGCATATGTTAGTTTTATCACTCTCTTTGTTTTCTGCTAGACAGTTTTCTCTTCTTTACATATTGTTATGCCTTTCATTAGGAATTTGTTTTGGGGAATTTATTAAGATGCCAGAATCCTTCAACATCATAAACATGGAAAAGTAGCAACTATTCATTGCCAACATTCCCAACTCCTCTGCTGTCTTTCCCAGTGTTGAACATCTGTCCCCAGGGAAGCCCATCATCACCTGCCCTCCACTCCTAATACCAAGTTGTTTTCTTTACTCGGTGGCTTTGGGCAGAGGGGAGAAAGAGCTCATCATGAAGACTGATGGAACTTGGGCCTTCCAGGCCACTGTTGCATCGACAAGGGGAGCAGGGGAGAAAGGGGGACCCTAAAATCCATCTCACTCTCTGGGGAGGGCTGCCTTGGTGGTTCAGGACCCACCGCTATGTACCTCCTTTCGGTCTTTTCCAAGCATGCCTCCCCTATCTCTCTAGATCTGATCTCTTGTTTTTATTTGATGGTACCTCTGTTGGGAATTTAGGGATTTGTGTGGAGTGAGAAACAGGAAATAATAATAATTTACATTCCCACCAACAGTGCAGGAGGGTTCCCTTTTCTCCACACCCTCTCCAACGTTTACTGTTTGTAGACTTTTTGATGATGGTCATTCTGACCAGTGTGAGGTGATATCTCATTGTGGTATTAACTTGCATTTCTTTAATGATTGGCACTAGTGTTTTTAAACCACGCAATTCCAGTTTTCATAACTGGGGGTATGCTAATAACTCAAGTTTATTGAATTCTTTTTCTTGTCTTTGTAATGTTTCCAAATTGAATATGTGACTAACAACTCCTTTTACTCTACTTAAGCCCAGGGAGAAAAAATTCCACTAAGGAGTTGAAAATCCCAGAAAATTTGGAATTGGGGTTCAAAATCACATGCTCCCTGGGCTGGTGCATCTTTTTTTACTCTCTGACCACCCAGCAAGGGAAGAATATGATCTAGAAGCAAAGCTACATGGAGTTTGGTTTATTTAAGAGGCCAAAAGAGAATTACATCTCTCAGTGCATAAGAAACTAGAACTCTTAAAGACCTTAGAACTAGAACTCTTAAATATCCTTAGAAACTGTTAGGTTCTAGGCTAACAAATGTTAAGGTTTTTCAGGGGTAGAAGGAGCTCATTCGAGGGAGCCGTGTCTTATTAGAGACCCCTTTCCCTCTGTCCCTCACAGCCCTACCCAGGAAAGTATATGCTGGTGAAATTTCACCCTGAACAAACAATTTACTAAACAAAATCCCTCTCCACTATTCCCTCTGTCCTGCCCAAGATCAGCTTCAATTTTCCAGTGCAACACCACTCCCAGTCTTTTTTTTTTTTGGATAGAATTGATGTATTTTTTTCACTTTTGTTTATTTTTGACCCAAAGCTTTTGGCATTTCCCTCCAGTGAGTCACACTCTGGGACCATCTCAAAATGACCTCCTTACAGGATGTTTCTCTTCCCTGGGGAGATGGGAAATTGGTATAAGACAGCCTGTCCCAATATGTTACTGTACAGTGTGTGTGGATTTCAATAAAGAAATGCCATTTCACATGCCACCACTTGATGGATGGACTTACAGGCAGATAGCCTTCGAAATCTTTCCCCAACTCTATAGAGACAAGATGGAAAAATGAAAGCATGGTCGTTAGGGGTTTACTCAAATCAGTTGAATATGGGAATCAGTCCTTCTACTTTTTCCATCACAGAAGTTTAGAGTAGTTCTTTGAGAATTCAGATTTTGTAACAAAATAATTGAACTATCAGGGGTGGGAGGATAAAAACAGGAGGAGAGAAGGCAGGGGTGCCCAGAGCCTCACCATTTCCCCAGCACACTTGCGCTCATGCTTTAGGCAAGGTCAATGCTACTCTTGACCTCTGGACCTCCAGCCTTCCTCCACCCCTCAGTTTGGAAAACTTCTCCTCCCCAGGAATAATTCATCACTCCCTATTCTCTGCTCTCAGAGTGCTTTGTACCTTCCTCTATGAAAGCACTTAGCACTCTGGGACTATGGTTATTTGTGCAGTGGTTACCCACCTTCCCTCTCCCATGCTCCCCTCTCCCCAGTTAGAGGGTCTCAGAGGCAGGGGAGTGTTGGCAAAAATTGTCTCTGTATCTTTAGCACCCAGAACATGTCCTGTCACCTATGAGGTTTAATATGGCACATCCTAGTGCAACCATGATGGCAGCCATGATGGGGCCAGGGATCCAGGAGAATCTCTATTCATAATGTTGATGTATCTGGTTTTCCTGTTCTCTTCCAACAATGCTCCCCCTTCCCCCTCCACAATTCTGTCAGGCACTCACTTCCCTTCTCCCCTTGGATTCATGTAAGAAAATTTTAAGTATCAGCAAAGATTCCTAGATGTACATGTGAGTTTTGATTATAAATATTCATTGGGAAATAAGGAAGATTAACAGTGTGTATTCCCACTGTATGTCAAAAGGTAGAGGTTGGCTTTACTCTTTCTACTGAGCTTTGACTTCTGCATATGGTGGACATTTTTTGGCTCTGGGCTGCCTGGCCTCCAGGCTTCCTTTCTTCTAGTAACAACACCTTGTTTTGATTTTTTTTGGTGGGGCGGTAATTGTCTTCCCCCATTGGGTGCAGTCTCAGTGGTACTGAGTTCAAGGTAGCCCACCCTCCCTTAGCCTGGGATGAGTTATCAGTGGTCACCACTGGTATGGTGTGGAGTTGGGGAGGGGATGTTTTTACTTAACTTTTGCAATGAACAATTTGCAAATTAAAGATTTAAGAAAAAGAGTAATATTGACCCAAAAGATCTGGCTAGATGCAACGAATTTTCCTGTTAAATCCGTTTGAACAGCAACCACAGGCCTGGCCTCTTCTACTCAATTGCAGAGCCCAGGGGAATGCAGACAGCCCACGTCACACTCCTGAAGTTGCCAAAATTCCCTTTAAAATGATCCAACAGATGTCCTTCCTTGGGGTCGAGCAGATATAAATCACAATGGTCTGCTTTCAATTCCTAACTCGGTGTCTTAGGGGCAGCAAAATCAATCACTCTCAGGTTTGTTTTCTGAATGTTTTTTAAATCTTCCAAATTATAATAGCAATAACCATTACAGTATGCAAGAAAAGGTAATCTGAGCAGGTAGTTGTATTTCATCCCAGGGTACACACTTCCTTTGTGATGGTGGAGTTGAATGGGCCCCCATCACTCATCTTTGCAGCTAGTCCCATGGACCAGAGAGCAACCCCGAAAGTGCTCAGCATGAAGAATGAAATGGTTTCTGAACTTAGAACCAGGGGCTTACATGGCATAAATATCGATACGGCCAGGCCCACATACCATCAGCAGTAAGAGGAGGGGTCTTGTCATTCACAGGAAGATAGAAAGGGAATGCCAGACTTTCCCAGACAAATCAGGGCTCAAGTCAAGCAGTTTATTCCAGGATCTGTCTTTGGTTTCTGGCCTTATCTACCACGTTTCTGGTAGCATGAGAAAAGATGGCTAAAGAACTTCATATACATAAGTAATTAAATGACAGCTCTTAGTACTTTCCAGAGAATCAGGATTCCAATTTAAACTAGTTCCTCTTGGACAACATCTAGTTTCCTATAATCTGGTGTATGTAATATTTAAAAATAAAGCCCATTTTTAACTCTGGTATACACTGTAACCCCAAATGGGGTCACCTGACACTTACCCATTGATGTCATCAGGTGAGAAAGCTTCAGGATCAGGAGGCAGGGTGGCTTCTCTGTGGAAAAAGGATGGAGTTTAAGGAGAGACACATGAGTTTGAATCTGGACTGGCTCTGCCATTGGCTGTAGGAACCTCAGGCAAGTCTCTCTGTATCAATGAAGTTCCATGACCTCCTCTGTGAAATGGGAAAACCATCTACCTGGTGATGTCTTGGTGAACATCTGGCACATTTTAGGGGCTTAAAAAGAATAGCTGTTATTATTACTTCTGATTCACAGAATTAGGTGTCTACAGCTGAAATGAATCCCCAGGGAAGGCCTGTTTCGCCTCGTGGTAACAACCTCTTAGAGGTTGAGGCTGGGCCTTCCAGACCTACTCATGGGCCTCCCAATAGACTTCCACTGCAACAGAAATGCTTTTCTGCCTCTTTACAATTGCAACCCAAAGGTCAAATCAAGTCACTTCACTCCCCACCCCACCCCGCAGCACAATGCAACGACAGCATTCAGCAAGCTCCCCCTGCCCTACTTTGTGTCTAGTGGGGGTGGGGAGGGCAGGGCTAACACTGCTTCTCATTCCAGATTCTGCAGAACTCTTCACTTCTCTGATCTCAGCAGACATGTTGCCAGAGTCTCCCTCTCTCACCTCCTCAAACCCCACCTTTTCTTGAATTTTTTGCAGCATCTCCTCTCCACTGTCAGGCCACCCAGGGAACCCAAACACTCTTCCTCTGGCCTTCTGCTGAGCAGACTTAGCCATGGACCTATCCTCAGGGCTCTGCTTCCACAGAAACATGACCCAAAAGGCAGTTCTTTCTCTGAGAGCCTGGGGCCAGATTTTTAATATTTACATACATAACATAAGCACAAAATGGTATAAAAATCAAAATATACTTAAAAAATTGTCTCTTTCACACCCATGCCCAGTAACACATTGTCGACACTTCCTCCCCTACGGTTATTGGTTCCTTGTTTATCTTTCCAGAGGCACTCTATTCCTTACAAAACTTCTGTGTGTCTCTCTCCCTCCCTTATTTATTTATTTGTTTGATTTTATTTCCCTTCCTTCCTTTCTCCCTTCCTTTCTTATAAATGAAACATACTATATTTTTAGATGCCTTGTTTTTTTTAACTTAACAAAATCAGTGCATAGTTTAAGGCCACTGTTAAATTTAGACTTTTTCTGTCCTCTCAGTGTTCTCCAAACCTTTATGCTATGTCACCCCTTTTGTTAAAAAATTGCTGAAGGCATACCAAAATATGTATAATTATTCACTCATTTATAAAGTATAACCATGCCACTACTATACTAAGAACACTTATACTATGAAATATTAATTAAAATGGAAACTTTAAAATGATAAAGGATGAAATTTTAAATACTTAATTCTTAAAAATTGATTTTTAGTAGTACAAAATATTTATACTTTCTAAAATATTACTGTTAGTATTTTTAATAGGAGCAATGTGTTGAATATGCTTTGTCATGTTTGAAAATCTTGGATTACCCTTTTGTGAGATAACATTCAAATGTCTGGTTATATGTTCAGTTTATTTTGACCCTTGGTCTCCAAGTCCATCAGAGCTGAAAAAGACACATTCCAGAGCTGTAGATCCAAATGGAAGCAATACCTCATTAGATGAGCTTTATTAACTCCCAACATGCATTTTTCAATCCCATCTTTTATGTAAAGACATTTGTTGAAATTTTTCCTGAGTTAAGGATTTTTTTTTTTTTTGGTAATGCACACACAGTAAATGGAAATATTTCCAAACATCTGTTTTCAAAATGCTCTTGCCATAGATTAAATTTCTTTTGAAAAGAAATTACATTCTCACTAATTTTTAAAGTATCACTTCTACCTTGAAAGGGCAGATTATGTGTTTACTTTTTAAAAAGATATCTGCTAGATGACATACTAACAATAGCCACTCACTCATCTGCAAGCCTTGTCTTTTTGTCAAAGAAAGAAAGAATACAGGACCCATTCTCAGGTTCTACAGCTCCTTTAAATACACTGCCCTGAGATAGCCCATGTGGTACGAGAGACTGACCTGGCCATTTCCCATCGCATGGCAGAGAGTTATAGAGATCCTACTATTTGAAGACTTTGTTTTTATGAAATGAACCACAATGATAACATCCTACAGGCGTGTACGTCGCAGTCACGGGCAGTATGCTGGACCCAGAAGCTTGAGAAGATGCCTCATCTGTCCTCACTATAATTCCCCTTGTTTATATAAGTTGTCTGCTTGCAGTAACGGCAGTCATGTGACACTTTCTGCCTGTCTCTTGTCTGGACTAAGGGAGGGCACCTTAATGGACTGGTGTGTCTCATGGAGGATGCCCACCCAACTGGGAGAGTCTCTCCACAAAGGACTCTCTCCAATTAAATTCAAAATTTTGCTTTTCTTTAGTCTCTGAACTACCCTCCCCTCCCTTCTTTTAATGTAAAATTCCTGCCAGATTCAGTCTCCATAGGACTGTAGCCTCAAGGGACTTGGCTAGGGTTGCTCTGGGAAGGCCTGGCATGTTGTCCCCAACAGTCCCCACTGGCCTAGTGCCTGGGACAGGGAGATGATAAAAATGACAACATCTAAAATAATGACAACATCTACCACTTCTACTTATTGAGCTCTGATTTTGTGTTGATTCCTACTCTAAGTGTTCCATAAGAACACTCCATTCTGCCTGTTCACTGTAGATATTTTCTATAACACCTCCCTAAACACTGAATTAGAGTTCTGAAACACTGCTCCCAGGGAAATCCAGGATTTGGTTCCTACTAGCCTTTGGTCACAACATTTTGGTCATCCAATCAAAACATAACCTTGTTTTATGTGTGTTAAAGAAACCTTATTTAACATATATCGTTGCTTCAATAATATTGACCTCATAGCCAACAGCATATAACTCACGCGTAAACGAACCTTATCTAACACACATCTTTTCGCCATAAGGCACATCACAGCCTTCTTGTGCTCAAGAACACTAGCACTTCAGCACTATGCTTGGGAGTCCTTTTAAATAGCAAAAGCACAAAGATGCAGAAAATGTGGCACTAAGTAGACTGCCAAAAGGATGCTTGTTTACATTAGGAGAGCTGAAACAAGAAGGCAGTGTTGCCTCGTTTGACCTCAGCTGAGAATGTGCACATTGGGTAACTCAAATTCGTCATCACTCTGTGCATGTTCACAAATGACCACAAAGTGAGCAAGTATTGATCTGGGGATTACAAGTCAATTTTAATCAGTAGGGGATGCAAATATGGAATCCACTAATAATGAGGCTTGCCTATATCGTCTCATGGTTCCTTGGTGAAACAAACATGGTTCCTTGTCAACTATGACAATGATATATGAGCTGGAAGGAACCTCAGAAATCTCTTCTGGCTATCTTCTTTGAGACTTTGGGAGGCCAGTACAGTGAGACGACTTATCCAAAACATCCAGTGCATGTGCGACACACCTGGGACTAAATCCCAGGTCTCCCAGCCACAGGTGGTGCTCTTTCCACTACATATTATTGGGACCAAATGCAACTATTTAACTTGCATGTGGGGCTATATGCAAAGCTTTGTGCACACTTCCCCCAGTTTATTCTCTGCAATAATTAAAATTTGCTTTTCATCAGAATGTTCAATTTGAGGTCTCACAGTATATGGGCACAATGAACAACATGTATTAAAAAAAAAAGGAAAATCTCAACCCTGAATGAAATCAGGAACAAAATGAGAAATTAAAAGAACTCAATAAAATATCTTCAGCAAGAGGCTTTGACTTTTTAAATTTAGTTCCCCAGTGAGCCAATTCATAGATGGGTAATATGAGGGGGAAATGATGTGGAAAAAGCCAAATGTGCTGTAGAATTAGAGATGTGAGCATGTGATGCATAAATAGGAAAGATGTGCCGAGATGTGATATTTTAGTTGGAAAATTACTCATGTATGCATATTTATAAATGTATATATCTTGATGCAAGATGATCTCAAATTTTTTTGATATTCCAACAATTATTATACAAAATTAGGTTATTCTTTATTTGGCTAAAAGAAGTACAGAATTTAAAACCCCAATTAAAAATGGCTCATAACTAATGTGGCCTGCAGGCTGTTTGATAAATGCGTATATTTCAAATGAACCGACAAACTAAAAAAAACAAAACAAAAAGAAGAAAGAAAAGGCAAAGATTTAGTATGTTCTCTGATTAAGATCCTCTGCTTATCGTCAATCAGTACATCATTTCTTTTACATATAAGATTTCTAATTCAAAGAATTCCAAGCTACCTTTCTTGCTAAGACTTTCTACATTCCAAAGTCTCTTCCTCACCACTATTATAAGGTCACCCATTCCTCTGGAATGATGTCAGATGTTCTTACCGGATATTTACCAAACACCTTCAGATGCATGGTATGATAAACTTTTCTGTTATTTGTAGAACAAGATGTAGTTACAACTTTATTCATTTACTGCACTTTTCACATCATTTTAGAAGGAATTTAAAATTCCTATTCAAGGCCCCAATATCCCATTTATTTATCCATTTCCATCTGAATCGGTGTCTCAGAATCCATCCTTTCCATCCCTTAAGTTAAAAGATGTAATTCTAACTCATGCACAGCACCTTCTTACAGTTAATTTTGTAGTGATCCTCCAAAACAGAACCTCACTTATTTCAAGGATAATTTTTATTGATGAGAAACATTTTGCAGATTTAAAAAGATAATTTTCTTATTTATGTGACATTTTCTGTTTTGAAAATTTTCTTTTCAAAGATTAAAATTCCTGACGTTCTCTTTTAGGAAAGTAGCTGATCCATCAATAAGGATCCCATCCTCTTTCAAAAATGAATCGTTTAATCATGTCAAAAGATCTCAAAGGCTGATCATAGGGCAAAATGTGGCCTCCACCTCGAACAATTACCTTAAAGAAGAAAAACAGAAGAAAAACTGAAATCTAGACAATCGGATATTCCAGATAAATGGAAAGTTTTAATTTGGATTTAAGTATTCTTAAAGCTTACATGAAATAAAGAACATATTATATCAATCCATGCCTTTGGATATGCTAATTGTCTGCTTTTGATAGCATTAATAATAGGTACCTTAAGGTAAGAAAGTTTTAAGATTGTGTAGTTATTCAATTTTATACCAAGTTGCATTCATCTTTGACATGTATAGAACTGGAAAATTCCTCCTTGTCTTTTTCCTCTTGGGACGAAGCTGTCTGCGCCTCCGTGCTGTGCTGTAATTCTTACCCGGTTATGGCACTAAGGTGGGGAGACCTACCCCAGACCAGCTCTGCCTGCAACTGGGTGGAGGAATCTACCTAATTCCACCCTTCAGTTAGCTGGTCCACTTGGCTGTCACACTAAGCTATACCTTCCACCTTAGCCTGTACCATTAATAAAGGAGATATTTTGATCCTCCAAAAAATTAAAACAATAACAAAAAAGAAATCCTTGATAGCTGAAATTTTAAGAGCCCATTTTTGAGCAGCAAAGAGTTAGAACATTCTATTTCTCCTGAGATTTTATTATGAAACATTTTCAAACATATAGCAAATTTGAAAGAATTTCATATATGCACCATTTAGATATTCTCATTAACACTCACTTTTCTTCTTACAGATGGATCTCACTATTCATCTATTAATCCACCTTATCTTTTTGACACATTTCAAAGTAAAATGGGGGTATCAGTATACTTCTCCCCAAATTCTGTGTATAATTTACATATAACGGAATCCACTAGTCTTAGAGGTAAACTCAACAAGTTTGGATAACAATGGACCCCTCTGTCACCTCTCAGGATATATAAAGCATCCTTAAAACTTCTGTAGTTAAGGTGAGTTTAGACTCACACAAGAGCCTACAAGGGGCCACCCTTAACGCCAGCCTCTGCACTCGGAAAGTCTGGCTTCAGCCAATGTCCCAAGGACCTCTCTACAACAAGGGCAGGCCTTCATGATTCAAAAAGGGAAAGAACCGACACTGAGTGCTGGGAGGCCGCATGCAGGAGAGATCCCTGTGGCCTGAGGGTTCCTGTTGCACATGTGGAGAACGGACAGGAGTTAGTAGTGGCTGATGTAAGTGAACACATGCAGTAAAGCAATCACATTCAGTGACTTCTAGCTGCTGAATCACAATCAAGAATTAAAGGCTACTTTAAAAAAGTCCCTTTATTAGAGGCCGACCTTGTACCTGCATCAATCTGAAAAGACCTGAAGCAAAAAAAAATATATATATGTATATTTGCATAGTGTGTTGATTATATTACCCCCTCCCCCCAACACCCACCATCTTCCAACCTTGCTGTGAGATAAGTGGATCAACGTTATTAGATGAATTTTATTTTGCAGCTTACAGCTGTAGAAGCTGTGCCCTGAACAACGGCAGAGAGCACCCTTCACAGCAGCGTCGAGGAGACTGTTTGGAGCTATAAGGGCGCTTGTCCAGGTCATACAATTGTAAGTGGAGGAAGCAGCTAGAACCCTGGCTTCTAATGCAAACACCAGTGTTTTTAATCAAATTACTTACACAGTAATTCCTTACTTTGAACAGAACTTTACGGCTTAGTCCCAGAACGTTTCACTTGCCTCTGAACAGCCCTCTGAGGAAGGTGAGGAATGAGATTGGCCCTTACCCCTCATATACCACTGGAGACATCTGCTCTATGCTACCCTCCATCAGCTGTCGCCTGTGCCTTGCTGCTCTGACAGTGGCGTCCATCTACCATTTGTGTTCCAGCTTGCATCTGGAAACCCACCATGTCCCACTTTTTGTCACAGACTGAAAGTAAACACATCTGTGACAAGAGCCCGTGCATGTGGCTCTGGAGGGAAACTTCTGCTGCCCCCACTATCCCAGGCTAGAATTCTCTTCCTGTAGCTTCTCATCCAATTCTCCGGCCTTGGCAGGAATCCGATGAGCGATTTCTAGGCAGCTTCAGCTCAGCCGAGGACATTTGACGAAGTCATGTTTATGACAAAACCCAGCTGCTTAAGCTGGAAATGAGTTTGGTGGCAACCATCCAGAACAGTAATAAACTGAATACTCAGGAGCTAAAGGTCATCCTGTCTTCCAGACCAGAGCTGCCACTAATGGGGGAATAGCACAGTGCTTGATGGCCTGGGCTCGGGAGTCAAAGTGCAGGAGCACGACCAGAGGCACAGCAAGCTGTGTGACCTTGGGCAATTAACTTCATGTCTCTGAGTTTCTGTTTCCTTAACTGTACAACAGAGAATAAAATATTATGTCCTGGGATAGTTGTATAAGGAATTAATGGAATAATATTGGAATACTTGGCACAGTGCCTGGCCTGGGATGGTACTTAAGAAATATCAGCCGTTGTAATTATTCTTCCAGTAATTATCTGTATTCAAATTCCAAGATCAAAATGCTTGCATCAACCTAACCAACCTAGAACATTGTGTTCCTACATTAGCATGGAAAAATCTTGGTTTAAGCGAGTTAACACAGTAGTTCTCAAACAAACGTGCATAAAAGTACCTGAGCTTGTTAAAGCAGATTGCTATGTCCCCTGCATTGGCAGGCAGATTCTTAACCACTGCGCCACCAGGGAGGCCCCTAAGAATTTGTGTTTCAAACAGTTCCAAAGTAATGTTGGTGCTGTTGGTCCAAAGACTACGCTTTGAGAACTGCTATTTAAACCAACTTTCTATTTTGTGAGAAACCAGGCAGTTCTGTTTTTAAATCAAGGGAGAATACAAAGAGAAATTTGGTTAACATCTACTCATGACCTCACCTTAGTGTATTTTTTCCTGATCATCTGCTCTCCTGGTGTTTATACACACACACACACACACACACGCACACGCACACACACACACAGTCTCTCGCATACACACATCCACCTTCTACATCCATGATAAACAAGTGGTAAAGAAGAGATGACAGGGGTTAGGTGTTATAATTCTTATTCACAGTGAGTTGCCTGATCCCTGGTCCAATTCTGAGCTGCCATATGTAATGACCAAATGACATCATAAATGATGTCATTAAGATTGGAAAGAAAAGCTCATTTAGGAACAAAGTCTTTTTCACATACCACAAAATTCTCGATGTTCTCTATCAGATTCCCATACAGCATTTTACTGAAGTTAACCTCAGAAATAAATTTATGAGTGCTGAAAAAAACCCACTCTGCTGTTTATAGCCAAGCCACTCACCACTCACGAATCAAGAACACAAATCACTACAGAGTTTTTAGAGCTGTGTAAAAAAATGTGACAGGGTCATGATTACATATTTAAATGTGACAAGATTAATCTCAAGGCTTCCTGGATAGAAATGGTCTCATCACCAGAAACTGTATTTTTTGGGTGCTTTCACACTAGAACTGAAACCCCTAAACTCATGTGTTCCAGATGTCATGAATTTTCAAAGGGTTATACAAAACACTTTAAAGCTTCATTCCACTTTACGTTTTAGAAAACAATACAATGCTCCCTGCAACTAGAAACGTGGACCTGGCAATAAAGGTTTCTCAGTTGTGCCTTTTGAGATGAAATATAGAGGGAAATTCACAATGGGTGCGTTGACATAGATGTGTCAGGGGAGACTTCCTGGGAGTCTTGGAGGAGCAGATCACCGGACAATGGTGGGTGGGGAGGGGGAAAGGGATACACTAAAGACAAAGGAAACTGTGAGTTCAAAAACAGTGGGGAGGGCTTCCCTGGTGGCAGTGGTTGAGAATCCTCCTGCCAATGCGGGGGACGCGGGTTCGAGCCCTGGTCCAGGAAGATCCCACATGCCAGGGAGCAACTAAGCCCGTGTGCCACAACTACTGAGCCTGGGCTCTGGAGCCCGTGAGCCACAACTACTGAGCCCACATGCCACAACTACTGAAGCCTGCGTGCCTGGAGCCCATGCTCCGCGGCAGGAGAGGCCACAACAGTGAGAGACCCGCGCACAGCAGCGGAGGGTAGCCCCTGCTTGCCACAACTGGAAGGAGACCGCGCATAGCAACGAGGACCCAACGCAGCCAAAAATAAATAAATTAAAAAAAAACAAAAGCAAAAAACTGTGGGGCATGAAACTGCATGGCACGTGCAGTAATCCAAAAGAGGTTCCAGTTGTAAAGAGTTAGTGGGAAAGCAGAAGGGACCGTTGAACAGGTAAACCCCATATGACATGCTGCTGGGATGCATGGACCTTATCCTATAGGATTTGTGTGTGTGTGTGTGTATGCGTGTGTGTGTTAAAATACACATAATATAAAATTATCATTCTAACCATTTTACAGTGAACAACTCAGTAGCATTTAGTATATTCACAGTGTTGTGCAACCATCACCACTATCTAGTTGCAGAACGTTTTCATCACCCCAGAGGAAACCCTATACTCATTAGCAATCACTTTCCATTCCCTTCTTCCTGCCAGTCCCTGGCAATCACTAATCTACTTTCTGTCTCTATGGGTTTGCCTATTCTGGATATATCCTCGAGGGTTTTAAGCAGAGTAGTGATACGCTCAGATCTGCATTGTAGAAAGACGACTTAATATGTAACGAGGGGGCTGATTTGGAAGGAAGTGATACTGGAGTAACGAGGCAAATTAGGAGACTAGATCTTCAGGTGAGAGATGATGTAGGCTCATATGACAGATGGTGAGAAGGGGAAGGGAAGAGAGATGCTGGGGTAGAAATAATAAAATTAGTGATTAATCAGACACAAAGTTTAAGTGAAAGCACCCCCCACCCTCCAACACACAAACATCCTCCCCATTTCAGGCTTCTGACATGTGCAGTTTTGCAAGAAGTGATGTTATTAACCAAGAAAGAAGAAGAGAGGCACATGGCAGAAGCAGATTTGGGAGGCAGGTGATACAGGATAGTTTATAGTCCTTGTTTTCTACTACAGGTTGATACAGACACTCAAGAGAATCTTGTTTGTTAGTTGCTGATTTACACTAAATTTCTTTTATTATTTTTATTCCATTCCACATTTACAAACTCTTACCTTTTTGTTTTCAGACACTAACCCTGAGTAGAAATAGAATAAATATGCACTCAAATAAAAAACCTACTATAAAGAAAGGGTACTTGGTAATGAGAATAAAAAATAAGCCAAAGCTGTTAGCAGCCACCTCTTAACAAAGAGTGAGGCAAGTCACTTTCAAAAAGAAAACCAAAAAACAAAGTGAAGGTCAAGGCTCAGGGCTGCTCCCACAACACTCAGGGAAAATGCCTTCAGATTCACCACTGTAAGTTCTAGGGTAGCAAATAATTATTGAGGGGAAAGGTGCTGACCTAAATGTAGCCATCGCAGTGGCATCGTTTCTAGAGTAGTCAATATAGAGCTTTGATGCTACCTTACAGTTCCCAAGAGGCTCTCTAGGTGCACCATCTAACTTAATCAGTTGCAACAATATCATAATTTAGGATTTCCACTTTTGATTATGACACAATAATAGCATGGGTCAAACCAACCCCACTCTATTAAGAACAACAATAAAAGCTTAAAGGCATGGACTCAGGATTTAGCAGATCTGGGTTGGAGCCCAGCTCCATGACCTGGGCACAATGACTTAACTAACTCTATTTTCCCATCTGTAAAATGGAGATAAGAATTAGGGTGACCAGTTGTCCCAGTTTGCCCAGGACTGAGAAGTTACTGCAAACATAAAACTTTTAGTGCTAACACTGAAAAAGTGCCAGGCGATCTGGAATGGTTAGTCATGCTAAGAATATTTAACTTTCTGTGAGAATTCATAGAAATAATGCATATAAAATGTTACATGGCACTTGGTCCACAGATGTGTATTAAGCTTGCACCACGTATCATACAGGCAAATAATAAGCACTCAACCAAAGGTCATCATACTATTATTATCTGAATTTTTATGGTCAAAGGAATATGTTTTTCCTTTAAGAGCAGAGAAAGATTAGAAGTTACTAGGAACTGTAAACTTCCTTACTATACTTCTTCAGAAAGATAGGTTATAGTATTTTCTTTAGAAGGGGAAAGATAGATTATAATATTTTCTTAAGGAGGGGAAATATTTCTCTTCCAGGCTTCTTTTATTTCCGTGCTATGAATCTTTCCTTCCCATGGGAAAGAATATTCCAGTTAAAGTAAGAAAGCAACTTAAATAGGAAATCAAACCTCTGTCAACAGGCTTAACTGTCTAGAGTGAATTGTATCCCTTAAGCCTGACAACACCAGGATCCATCCCATTCTTTCTACCCCCTTTCACCTCATGCAATGCCAAACACCCTCTTCTCCCCACACAGAAATGTCAAGCAAGCAAGACCTTACTTGTCTCAGCAGAATGGCAAAAGCTGTTGTGTCCTCTTTCCCTTTTAAGAACCCACTTTACAACATAGGGTTTCATGCAATCAAAAAGTAATCAAAACGTTACTCCCTCCGTGTCCAGTTTGTATATTAGATATCCACAAGAGGATAAAAAGCACAATCCAGTCCCTTAACCACCCTTACTCAATTTCTAGCTTTATGATCCACATTTGTAGTTTTCTTTGGGAAGAGAGAATGAGAATGGGGGAGGAGAGGGCAGAGGTTATAGCAGCAAATGCTCTCTGCCAGGAGTGTTGTGAGGACTTAGATCCTGCCTCACTGTCTTCTGGCTAACATGGAAACAAGAGCCAGCCAACTTGCCAAAATTTTGCTTCCTGCAAACAGGAGTGCAGGCTAGCTCCAGCAGTGGTGTGCTGGAATTCTTTCCCACTGGTTTAGGAGATTGGATTATGCACGTGGCTGCCCCACTCCACATTTGGTGACATCATGTTGGTAGCCTGAAATCAGCCATGGTGGGAGCATTTACACCACGGAAATTGGCAAACACTACAGATCAGTGGCTCCCCTCCCTCCCAAGCTGGTTTACTCTCAGACCACTGGTTCTCTGACATTTTGATGTTCCTGGGGAAACATGAGACATTAAGGCATTCTTCCCCTTTCCCAAAATAAATCAAAGAAATATCCGTTCAAATGGGTAAATTATCTTCTCTGAAACTTTGGCGCAGGATATCAGATGGTCTGGGTTTCAAATATTTGCAGGAAGGTAAGAAGGTCCTGTTGCCTGCTTCCATTCCTGCCTGTCCCCACTGAGTTCTAGTATTACTGGCAGTAATAGTTTCAAGAGCACACCACCAAGTTGTCAGGATCCTTCTGTGTATCAGAGCCCCTAAGACACTCCAAAGGTGGTCTTTTTGGGGCCATTCCTGACCAGAGAGGGTATCTACATTCAACTGTGTTCCTGACCCACAGCCTAAGGGGACCCCAGACCCGCAAAGGCCCCCAGGTTCCAGGAATTTAGAAGACAAAATATGGCAAACGGTGCAACATTTTCAATGATGCCATTTGTTGAAACAGAACAAGGCACACTGTCTTTACTGCTAAACGAAAGAGTGCAAGGCAAAAATAATGCCCTTAGTCCAGCTGACAACGTAGCAATACTGCAACACGACTTTATTTTGTTCCTTCATGCTGCCCACTTCTCTACCCAACTCCACACTCTACCTTGTTTGTTTATTGGCTCCATTTACTATTCCCACAAACAACTTTGTAAATCTGGTTATGCTTCAAATTGAAACAACGAAAAGTTATTGTTTAAAAGGTAACCCCCCATTCCTCTTTGTTCCTCAATAACATTAATTTTTAAAACCTGTTCTCCATGTGCAGATAATACTTTAAATGTTAGCCTTCTTAGTATTTATTCACTTCCCATAATGAAATGGTTCTCGGTTAAATTTCAATAGATTATTGAAAACCACTCAATAGCTAAGAGAAAATTATGCATCATTGCTGAGCTGTTATACCTCAGCAAATAGATCTGCCATCCAATTTATAGTTTAAATAATACAATAAATTAGCCCCCTGAGTATTAACTAAGTGCATATTTGGGTAGCTTAATTTAGTAGCCTTCTTTTTAAGCTCATCAGTCCTCTTTAATGAAATAGAACCACATGAACTAAGACGACTCTTGGCAAATAATCAGAGTAAAATTGGGAGTTGCTATTGTTTATTATTGCCTTTGTTTTCAAGAAGCAAGCTGTATGTTTTTTTCAGAAAAGGGAAAAAAAACCCTCAAATACTGAGAATTCAATTTTTTTTAAAGGACAGGACACACTAGTCAGCCAGTGAGATAATGAAACTTCTACAACCCCTTCCATAAATTTTTTTCCCCAGAATATTTCTCCTTTTTTCTCTTATGTAACACAGAAAGGAAATAGTCTTCAGTGGACATAAACAATGCATCCTTTCGTTTGATGGGCATTGTTTTGAACTATTCATCATCTCAGCATGTCTAGTCTATTTCCTAGAAGACATTCTGGTGTGTACTTGCATTCCTTGAGAATTGTAGTATTTGAATATACACACAAATGAGAGGGGTGTGGGTATAAGGTAGGGGACAATTTGATTTTAATTCTAATTCGCTGAACATTTACTGAGTGCCAGGAACTGTGCTAAGGGGGTTGCTACAATCATAAATCGTACATTATTCCTGTCCTCAAGGAGCTCAGCATCAAATAGAGGAAGAAGGCAATTGAAGAGGCAAATGAAAACCCAGTGTGGTACATGCAACAGGAGATGTACATAGAGAGAGATGCAGAGAAGGAGGAATTCTGGGAGAAGGGCTTCCTAGAGGTGATGCTGGAACTTAGCTCTGAAAGGCAAATGGGGGTTTTCCAGGCAGTCAGAGGAGTAGGAAAGGCCTTATAAGAAAAGCGGAGGGAATCCATGGGAATTATTGGCTGACAGAACAGTAAGGTGTGCTTGGGGAATTATAAGGTGTTTTGTTTTGTTTTTCAGGATTCTAGTTAAGAAGGAGGGAGAGTGAGAGTCCAGGTTGAGGAAGGAAGCAGAAGCCAGATCAAACATCTTTACTCTTCTATGTAAAGAGTTCAGACTTTATTCTTCAGGTATCAGGGAGTTAGTGAGGGATTTTAAACAAGGAAAAACAGGATCGGACTTGCATTTTGGAAAAAGCACAGAGAGAAGGGTAGGTTGGAGAGAAAGGAGACTAGTTAAGACCAGTTAATGAGGCTATTGTAAAAGGGAAAAAGTTCAAACAACTTAAAAACACATATTCAGAGTGTTCTTGAATAGCATCTTTTAAAATCTGTGGCTTTTCTTAAAACACCACAAGGCAAAATCTGTTTCATTCTAGAATTTATAATGTAGGGTAGCCATTGTTTTTTTATGTCCCCCAAAATGCTGTACGTTTTTTTATTGGTTTGTATAAAATCAGTGTTTTTCTTTTGAAGTAGTTCTTTGTGGTTTCTGTGTCAAGCAGTAGGAAGTGAGTAAATCAGGTCAGTGAGAAGGATCCTATAAAGCAGATGTGAGAAAGGCTAGCTTAAGAACTGGGTGAGTAGTATTTGCCAATTACTATTCTTCTTAATTTTCTGGTAAGATTCACAGCAAAGCGACTGGCTAAAAAACTTCACTTCCTCGTCGTTTCAATGGAAAAGTGATGGAAGTGAGGGGATTTGTGCTGTGTTAGAAAAAAGATTCAGGTTCTTCTCCCTGTGGTCTAGGCCTTGCCCGCAAATCCAAGCTTAAGTTGAAATGCCTATTTTATTAGTTGCTTCTTATACTGAGCCACTGTTGGTAAGCTGAAGTGATAAGGTGTTGAAGGAATAAATTTCTAATTTTTTTTAAAAGCTGGTTATTTTGATAGCCAGCATCAGCCCAGGCCATCCAGAAAGAAAAGTGCATCCACACAACCAAAGCAGTACCAAGACTTGGATATGACATGTCCACTCCACCCTTTCACTGGGTGTGGATGTTACAGTCCTTCAACTGATGGTAGCCAGAGAAGAAGATGGGAAAGAGAGCAAGAGAAAAAGAAGACAGACCATGTTTATTAGACATGGGAAAAGACATTAAGTGCCCCCTTCCACTTAACAAGCCCAGCTGAAAGATGCCTAGAGACAAGTCCAAGAGTTGGAGAGATAGTGGAATAACCAGAACCCTTGTATATTACTGGAAAGAATACAATCAATTTGGAAAACAGTTTGGCATTACCTAAGGAAGTTGAAGATGCTCAAACCCTGTGAACTCATCCATTCCACCTCTAGGAATTATTCTTAGAGAAAGTCTTGCACGCAGGCCCAAGGAGACATTTGCAAGGCTGTGTACAGCAGCAATATTTATAGTAGCAAAAAGCTGGAAACAACCCAAATGCCCATCAGCAGTGGAATGGACAAATGATATAATCACACAATGGAATACTATGCAGCAATGTAAAGGAACGAAGCACAATTTTGCATGTATCAACATGATGACTCTCAAAGTACTGAAGAGCAAAAGTATATTGCAAAATCATACAGAATAATTCCTTTTATATAAAATTAAACATGAAAAGTAAAATATAATTTATGGAGATGTATATCTGCAGTAAAACTATTAATTTTTTTAAAAAAGGAAAAGGGTGATAAAAAAATCCAGGGCAGTGGTTTACCTCCAGGGCCAGTGAGGGAAGGGGATGGGCTGCTGGTAATGCTGCATTTCCTAAATGACTGGTAAGCACAAGGGTATTCATTTATCATTGCTTTATCTTACACAAGTATGATACGTATTTTTGGATATTATTCAATTTTTAACTAAAAAAGAAAAGAAAAAACCCACCTACTGATGCTGCCAAACTCACAAAAATGAATCTTTAAGAAATTTAACGTGTTCTCTGTTGTGCTTTTTCCTTCTGCCCAACACAGGGATGATGAGATGAACCCTATATCTAAAAACAATAAGTGGGGAGGATACAGAGAAGCAATTGAAGGAAACAAAGGCAAAAGTGGGAAGTCCCCCTCTGGCAAGTAGCTCCAAGAAGACAGAGCTGGTGCCAGAATAGAAACCTTGGGACTCCGGTTGCTGCATAAAAAAATAAATAGAGGAACAAAAATAACACCCACATCTCCATGCTGGACAGCAGAAGAGCAAGAAGTTGCCAAACATTTGGTTTTTTGTTTTTGCTAGATTATTTTTTACTCTCTAAATCTAAGCTCCTATATTCCCCTTCTTCCCTGTTTCTATATGTTAGAAGCTCAGTACAAATGAAAAAAAAACAAAACAAAACCAAACCAGAACAAAAGCATTAAGGCTGGATGCTTCATTTATTGTCAACAGGGATGTTTCAGATTATTGTTAAACTAGAAGGGACTCAATGCTTTAGAAACATCTCATCACTAAATTTAGTGATTTTCATATACTTTTGTTAGACTGCCATGCAGCAAAACATGGAACACCTCCCCAGTCCCCTCTACTTCTTCCATCTCTCATCAAGACAGTTTCCTTGTTATGGTGAAGGGAAAACTGGATACAACTGCAGTATTTCTAGTCCTATCTGATGAATAATACTCAGCCCATTTCATCATCTGAGCCTTTAAGACATAATATCTCTTAAGGACCCTGTTAGGGGAAGCGTCTTGCCCTGTGAAAACAGATTCATGCTAAGAGAGGTCAACAAAGACAATAAAATAAATATTTATTACATGCTTACTAGATGCCAGACAAGAGTGTCAAGTAATAAATGAGCATTATCTTAATTAATTCTAATAATGAATCCTTCTGCAAGAGAGGTAGGTATTAATATCAACCCCAGTTTACAGATGAGGGACCTCTTGGAGAGGTTAAGTAACTTGCCCAAGGTCACACAGCTAGTAAGTGGTAGAGGTGGGAGCTAATCCAGGTCTAACACAGTATTCATTATCTTAATCCCTAAACTATAATGTCACTTGAGTATGGTGATAATAGAAGTAGTGAGAATCGCCAAGGTAATAAAAAATAAATAAAATTCAAGCTCATAACTTCTCAATCTGAGGTCACCAAAGGTAGTCCATGGTTTGGGTTGGGGAGAGTCTATGAATTATTTTCAACAATTCCAATAGTCTAATCCATGGGTTCTTTGTCTTTTGTGTGCCTTGGACCCCTATGGCTATTTAGTGTAGCCTATAGATACCTCTCAGAATAATGTGTTTTTTTGTTTTTCTTTTTTTTCGGTACGCGGGCCTCTCACTGCTGTGGCCTCTCCCATTGTGGAGCACAGGCTCCGGACGTGCAGGCTCAGTGGCCATGGCCCACAGGCCCAGCCGCTCCGCGGCATGTGGGATCCTCCCGGACCGGGGCACGAACCCCTGTCCCCCGCATCAGCAGGCGGACTCTCAACCACTGTGCCACCAGGGAAGCCCCAGAATAATGTTTTTAAATACATGATTCACTCCTATATATATTATGATACATATCATAATATATATACATATATATTATAGATTACAAATGAAGCCATTACATTGAAATGATCAAAACAGCTAAACATGAATTTGTGATACATCAACATACAACCTTCTATATGTACACATATAGAAGAGCAACCTGTGGGTCTGATAACTCCTGTAACTTTAAAGTAGTGATGGTCATAAGCATTGTTTCTAGCTATTTGCAACAGCATCTGTATTTGATATGAAAATATCTCTGCTTTCTATGGTGACAAAGTCAAAGGCACTGCTAATACTGCTGTGGCTTGTTGCCTACATTCATAATGGAAGGAAATGATGTTTCAGTTAGAGGTTAGTGAAAATAAGGATGCAATTTCTTTCCCTTCTAAGTTCATTGACCCCTTGAATCCTAACCACAAACCCTTACCCCAGGTTAGGAATCTATTAAATAACCTAACGATCACCTAATGGAAGTGCTAAGTTTACTCCTGATAAGGCTTCAGTCTAAATCACTGCATTTTTATTTTTGCTTTGGCATGGAACTAATTGTATCAATCTATGATATCAATAGTGTTTGATCAACAATTAATATCCAGAAACACACTGTGACTGGTGGGCAACATCTGTGCTGAGAACTCCTCTGGATGATGTTTACAGGAGACCCTGCTTGATCTAGTTGTATCTTTGCTGCAAAGTAACAGAAGACTTTGCACATGAGGATCGCATCATTTCAGCATGAGACAGAATGCTGCTGGGAAAAGCAAGCTAATGTTTTGAGTAAATAAAAGAGTTCTTCCACGAGTCTAAATTACCAATGGTCTATCAGTATTTTGAGAGAACAAAGATCACTTGTAAACCTACAATGCATGGCAGGGAACTGAGGTTTAAAATTTAGTTTAAGGTTTTGGCTGAGGATTTCAGAGAACCAGAGCCATACCAGTAAATACTGTTGACTAGAGGACACTTTTCTAAATGTGATGCTTCAGATCAATGGCTGGTTTGTTAAGAGTAAATCTATGTTCTCAGGTTTCCGGTTGGCCTGTAAGTAAGTAAAATAGGTCAGGATTTAGAGCACCCTTTAGGCATCGGAACAGAAGTTTCTCCAAACGTAAGCCACACAGGATTCCTGCAAGATGGAAGCCATTTCCTTATCAATAGAGGAACAAAAGACATCACAGTTTAGGGTTCCCCAAAACCAGATGCATATTAAATTCCCTAAGAAGTCTAAATATTGATGCTCAGGTCTTACCCCAGACCAGTAAAGTTAGACTATCTGGAAATAGGCCTTGGGAATCTATATTTGCAAGGGTTGAGACACAATGGCTTAGGAAAATGTAGTGGACAAGGATGGTTCCAAATTCTTTGCCATTCTTGCCATCAGGAGGAATATGGCCTTATTCTGTGATTTTCTTTGACCAAAAGAATGCAATGGAAATAACAGTCTGGGGCTTTTGAACCCTGGCCTTAAAAGGATGGGCATCTTTTGCTTCTCAGGAGACCTGCTGCTATGCTGTGAAGTCCAGGCCAGGACACTACATGGTTAGAGGTCATATGGAGAGAGCGCTGGAGGACAGGAGATTCCCTTGGAGACTACCTAGGAGACTACCTTACCCAGCTTTAGCCAAACTCTCAGCTGAATGCAGCTGCGTGTGCGACCTCGGCCTACCCCAATCAGAAGAACCACTCTACTGAGCCCATTCCACCCACATAATTGTGAGAAATAATAAATTATTGTTGTGATAAGCCAGTAAGTTTTGGAGCGATTTCTTATTCTGTAATAAATAACTGAAAAAGGGAAATATTTCTTGACAATTCTTGATTCTTTTCCCTGAAAGATCTGTTGTTCCTATCTTGGAATCTTGATGTGAACTGAAAAGCAAGGCTGGATCCATCTTTCTAACGCAGATAGAAGACATGATGACACTAAGAGCTCAAGTGAAAGCTTACATTATGCAAACAAAGGAAGACCAATACCCCATGTGGCCTTAGGCAAACCACCAACTCCTGCTGCTGTCTATTCACCCACCCCCACACAAACCCTGAGAGCTTGCAACTGCATTGTCTTGGTGGCCTTTGTGGTAGACAGATGCATCATCAGATCCCCTTTCAAGGATGGACTTGCGGCCCAGCTGTGGGAAGTCCAGTCAGCAGACGGCCTCCAGCTCCTTCGGGGTCTGCCTCAGCTGCAGAGCACAGCCTTTCCCCAAAATGATGCCCTTCCTGGGGCATCCCACATTTGGTGACTAAGTGAGGCGGGGGATATAAAGGCCTGATCATTTTTGTCTGATGTAAGATGCTCTGATGGAAACTACTCTCTCTGGAGCTCCCTTGCAGGTTGGCCAAGGTTTGTCAGGCCTCTATCATAGTTTGGTTTTCTCCTCTGCCAATTCTGCTTCCTACCCCTTCCTTTCTCAGGTGTTAATCCCTAATAAACATCTTGCACTCCAAACTTTGCCTCAATGCCTGCTTCTGGAGAATCCGTGAAGCTCTTGACGGCAAGTTTTATATTGAGGGCAGGGGTATGTTTTGATTGCTATGTCTGATTTTCTGTCCACAGTCTGATTCCCAAGAGTGGACAGAAGAACTTTCCCCAGGTCTGGAAGATGGAGACAAAGAACCCATGAATCAGGCCATCCCTCTTGGTAAAAATCAAGAGCTGGGAGAGAGATGAAGATTCTGTTTAACAATTTCTGTAACAAAACCAAAACATTTTCCCAGGAATTAGCTGCATTTGGTAATCACTGTCTCAAATCTGTTTAACAGTTACTTTCCTCCATTAAATACTGTTTTAATTTCTCATGCCCTATCAATTAGTTGAATGCAATAGTTACATTTATTGCTCTTTGCTTACTCTGATTTTGTCAGTGCAAACAAGGACTTGCTGAAGACCTTTCTAGAACTGTTGGTTTCTTCAGAAATAGTTTCTAATGCTCACTAAGATGTTTAAAATTCTAAATTAAAAGAAAAAAAGAATTATCAGAAAGTTCAAGAGAGGCAGGTGGCCAGCTCGGTCATTCTCTCTGCATTATCTGTGGACATCATGAAATCCTAGCCTGACCTTCCCTTCCACTCGAAGGACTGTGGTTATTCTTTTCTCCCTTTTTCAGTTGTGTGTAGTCAAAGAAACAAAATGGTTGATGTTAATTTTAGAAAAGCACAATTAAGAAGCCGTAGTTGTTCATTGTTTTCTGTCTGCATGCCGGGCTTATCCCCATCCTCCTACTCCCTGTAAGCACTCTGCTTTTCTTTAGAAAACAGCCTCTTTTTTTTTTTTTGCGCTACGCGGGCCTCTTACTGTTGTGGCCTCTCCCGTTGCGAAGCACAGGCTCCGGATGCGCAGGCTCAGCGGCCATGGCTCACAGGCCCAGCCACTCCGCGGCATGTGGGATCTTCCCAGACCGGGGCACGAACCCGTGTCCCCTGCATCGGCAGGCGGACTCTCAACCACTGAGCCACCAGGGAAGCCCGAAAACAGCCTCTTCTATGTGGTCTGGATGTACTGCCAAACACAGTGGCCACCACCCACACTCTACCCACCTCTGTCACCACCACCACCAAGGGCAGACTTGTAGCCTTGGTCCGGTGGCCAACCAGAATCTTCCAACCTTGCCGCTCCATGGCCCCCACAGGTACTTAAAGCACAGCAGTGCCGGGGAAAGAGCAAGATGTGGGCTGTCAAATCTCACATACTATTACTATTTGAAGCCTTAATCAAGTTTTCCAGGTGAAACTTCTGTTTCTACATTTATAAATTAGTAAATACAATCCCATAATTTACAGGGGAGCTATGAGTATTCCATAAAGTTGTGGATAAGAAAGTGTGTGGCAGACCACTGGCCTGAGGGCTTGCAAATGCTGAAGGATTGGTAGCCATCCTTAAGGTCTCCTTTGGCCTTCCTGACACCCCTATGCACCAGCGACCAGCCCACAGCCGGTAAGTGGCAAAACTGAAATTCACATAGGTTGGTCTAACTCCACAGTCCACCTTCCTCTCATTACCCCAGACCGCCTCCCATTGGTCACGACTCTCCAGAACAGTCAAGCTTTGAGGGTGGTGGGCTCCTTCCCTTGGTTTCTCTGTATGTAACCCCTAACAGAAGGTCTGATTCCTGTTGGAAACTCAGGGAGAAGCCCCTGAGAAGAGTTTGGTAGAACACAGTCCTGAGGACTCCATAAGCCAAACCTGGGTCAAGGTCAAAGTATAAGTCATGGCTCAGGGCTTGTGCTTTTGGGGGCTGGGGGACTCACTGTGGCTGCCTGAGGAGGGCACCAGGATGACACCAGCATGCCAGGTGCTCCCTGTGGATACCTAGCTTTCAAGCTGGTTTAACTACACAGGAAACACCATGTCTCAAACAGGGATCAGTCCTCACAGCTTAGACATTACAAAGCTTGTCTCCTCTATTTCAGGACCTCAGAATCAAGTATCAAGAAGGTGGTCTCAGGAAGTAGATGGAGAACTTTCTTCCAATACAGCTCCTAACATGACTCCCTATTTCCTGGGGATCCTCCTTCTCTGACCTCTATCTAGCCTGAATTCATCCTATTGCTGCCATTTTAAACTTTCCAAAGCTTTGAAAATGTGTTTAAACATCTTCCACAGCGACAAACACTGTATGCTTCCACTTATATGAGATACTTAGAGTAGTCAGATTCATAGAGACGGGGTAGAATGGTGGTTGCCAGGCTCTGGGGAAGGGGTAATGGGGAGCTGGTGTTTAGTTACAGAGTTTCAGCTTTACAAGAGGAAAAGAACTGTGGAGGGCTTCCCTGGTGGCACAGTGGTTGAGAGTCCGCCTGCAGATGCAGGGGACGCGGGTTCGTGCCCCGGTCCGGGAAGATCCCACATGCCGCAGAGCGGCTGGGCCCATGAGCCATGGCCAAAAAAACAAAAACAAAAACAAAAACAAAAACAAAAACTGTGGAGATGGATGGTGCACAACATTATGAATGCATTAATACCACTCAACTGTATACTTTAAAATGGTTAAGATGGCAAATTTTGTTATGTATATTTTATCACAATTTAAAAAATTGGAAAAAAATAACCTTTCAGTGGCCCCCCACTACTTAAACAATGGAACACTCACCCCTTTGCCTACCATCAAGGTCCCATGATCTCTTTCCAGTTTCTCTCCCAGCTTTCATCCTTTACGCTCCAGATTAGAAACCAGACTGTGTGCTCTGCCTGTACCCTGCCCTGTACGCTCTCATTCTGAGGCTCTGCCCACCAGTTTCCTCTGTTCATTTTAGCCAATTTCAGCATCTGTTCTTTTACTAACATCAGAAATTCCCAGGTAAAGCTATAACCTTTCTTAACACTGCATGAACCTTGCCTCACCACTTATTGAGCTCTAGCACCTTTTTAAAAATCCCAATACTCTGTCTGACTATAGAAGGGCACATGCATGTAACTGAACAGCTAACACTGGAAGTAAAATACATTATTTCTCAGGGCTGCCTTAATTATGGCAGATATGTATGCAGGTTCCAATTTTAACTGTACTAGTTTACTACTGCCAATCCATCATTCCAGACGTGGGTGCCCTTGTGAAGTAGAAAACCTCTGGGCTGGAAGACAGGGGGCCTAGAATCTAATCTCAGCTCAGACATAAAATGGGTAGGACACTTTGGAACAGTCACTTAACCTCTGGGCTTCAGTTTCCCCACCTGGAAAATGAGATCTAAAATTTGTTTCAACTGGAAAATGCTACCTAGAATATGGAGATAATCCATCCTGTAATTATTGAATAACCTAAGCTGATATTGATAATGAAAACATAAAATAAAATTAATGATGACTCAAACTGCAATCAGGAAAAGAGAGTTGTTGGAAACAATGCAAAACTCATGGTAGAAGAAGCTACACCCAGTATGATTGCATAGGAATGAAAATTGACCAGGGACTCAAGTCTTCCTTTTAATGTTTACATGGAAAATAAGTAATCTCCGTTAGAATATTTTCATTGAAATCAAGATAGAAAAAATGTTTTCAGAAAATTTAGCTTCATGAAGCTTTTTTCTAGAAAGATGTTTTTAAAGAAATTCATCAGTGTTATTATTCTGATTAAAATTTTATACTCTGATTAAATTTTATATTAAATGTGGCATCAAAAAGTCTTTGGGGTTGAAATGACAATTCAGTGATGTAAGAACAAAATGTCCTGCATTTCAAAAGCAGTGGCAACATCAAAACAGATCATGAACAGCAACTGTGACATTTGGAGAAAGGCAGAGAAAGACCCCAAAAGGAGCCGCAGGGTGGCCTCGACAGTGATGCACATGGGTTGCCACCAGCTAGCGGGAGAGAGAGGATTAGACCTTTGTTCTATACTGCAACACTACTGAGTCATACAAACACACACATCACACTCTGACTATAATAGAACTATCTATTCTATGTTGCTTGCAAACTGAGCCCCTCCGGACATTAATGAAAAATATATTTCAGATCTTTCTTTGAAGATATCTTAGTGATAACTCAGTTCAAACCTAGTATTTTACAGATGAACAAACTGAAGCTCAGAAAAGCCCATGACTTCCCAGATGATATAACAAGGGAGGGTGCAAGTCTTAGAATGGCACAGATTGTGGAGGCCAGGCCAACAAGGGGCAACAAAGAGCACTCATTCTTCATCTGATCTCCAAAGGCTTGACGGAGCTGGTTGGTTTTCCTGGGCCTCCCCTGATGGAGAAACGGCTGCCCATCTCCGTACCTTGACACTCCCCCGGGAGAGCTGTCATTCCTTTAAGTGGACATTTCAGGGAACCATCCGGAGACAAGTCTACTTTGGTTTCGATTTTTAAATTAAGAGCTGTGGAGTTTGGCAGAGAGTGAGTTTTCTTTTTTGGCAGACACATACACATGCTTCTGTTTTGTGTGTCAAATGCTAAAAAGCCAAGTCCATGGTTGAGGCCCGTTTCTTTCATTAACAGATGCCTGACATCTGAACAGTATCCTTAATCCACAGAGAATGCCTTTGTGAACACCAGAGCTCCTTTCCCTCCTTCATCCCTGCCCCTCCCCCCAATCTCCACACACCACCCCCAATCCTACGCTGAGGCATTAGGGGAAGGAGCGCCGCCAGCACTGTAAAATCACCTACATAAAATGCAGATCCCTCGCTGCTGTGTGGTAAAACACTTCTATCACAAACACATGTGGGCCTCGCTTCTTTTGTTAGCCGGTTTTTGGCAGCCACAGGAGTGCCATTTCATCTCTCAATGTGTTTTGCATTCACCACAAGAGTCAGCGGGCTCAGTGTGACATTTGCCACAAGCTTCTGAGTGGTGGTCAGTCCCTTGTCCCACCTCTACGGCCCAGGCTGCCCTGCAGCCCCAATCTTGCCTCCCAAGCTGGGTGTTCCGTGCCCAGCACCGAGCAGGACATGTGTGATGCCAAGCACTGGAGCGTTTCACAAGGAAGGTCCATGGGACATAGACTAACAGGTGGCTGAGGCAGCCGTCAAAGGATCTGGAGGATAGGCTGAATGCGACTGGTGGGATTCTCATCATAAAGCAGAGCGGCGGACAGGGGGTTAAGGATGTGCCCATCGCTCCCTGGCAGCTCGGCATGCGTGTTTGCCCTTAATGGTCTGAATACTAATACTCCAACTTTCCTCTAAGGGAAAATCAAACATTTTCCCTGATCTTGATTTTTACCATTTATAATTTTCCTTTCTTTTGTGTATATTCTTATAAGTGATCCATGGTAACAAAAATAATAGCAAATGTTTCCTATGAGTCAGGGACTGCTCTAAGCTAATTAGCTTATTGAATCCCCTCAATAATCCTATGAGGATACTCTAGACTGAGTGGCTTAAAGAACAGAAATTTCTCACGTTTTTGGCAACTGGGAAGTCCAAGATCAAGGTGCTAGCTGACTGGGTTTCTGACGAGAGCTCTCTTCCTGGCTTGCAGATGGCTGCCTTCTTGCTGTGTCCTCACATGGCCGAGACAGAGAGAGGGCAAGCGATCTCTCTGCCGTCTCTTCTTAATCCCATAGAATCAGGGCCCTGCCCTTATGACCTCATTTAACCTTAATTACCTCCTTAGAGGCCATATCTCCAAATACAGATACATCCTAAGTTAGGTCTTCAACATCCTAAGTTAGGGAGACACAATTCAGTCCATAACAGGTAGATATTATTACTACCCCTATTTTATAGGAGATGAAGTCATGGTATAGAGAGGTGAAAAACTTGCCCAAGGTCACACAGCTATTAAGTAGAAGATTAAGGAGGCAAACCATGGTCTTCCTGCCTCAAATACTCTATTATAGTACTGAGGACACTGGAACACTCTATTATAGTATTGGAGGCCACTGGAACACTGTAGTATAATGTTGGAGGCCCCTGTAACACTGTACCATACTATTGGAGGCCACTGTAACACTCTATTATAGTATTGGAGGCCACTGGAACACTCTATTATAGTATTGGAGGCCACTAGAACACTCTATTATAGTATTGAGACCACTGTAATACTCTACTATAGTACTGAGACCACTCTAATGGTCTATTATAGTATTAGAGGCCACTCTATAGTGGTCTCTAACCACTCTGTTACACAGTCTCTACATATTTTATAGGTATACACATGTATAACACACATACACAAACACACATATCCATATAACCTAATACTGTATACAGTTTTCTTCAGTAACAATGATCATTCCTAAACTAGTCAGCAGTTGAGGTAAAAAAAATCTCCCCAACAGAAAGATGTCTACAAGCAAATTCTTCCTTGTGGGAAAAAAGAACTCAATTAAGAGTGTGTGTGTAGAGGGTCATGATACCAAAGAGGATAGCATGAATATACTCAGAAGTTGCACTGGAAGGGATCTCAAACCAGAGCAAGAAGTTTAGAGCTCTGTCTATGGGATGTGATTAACTTTCTGAGTACAAACTCTACCCTGACCCACCAGGTCCCGTATGATATGGCCACAGCCAATTCTCCATCTTTGCTTCCCCTCTTTCCCTATTCCTCCCTCAGATCCACTGGCCCTCCTTCCTTTCCTCAGGCACATCCAGCTTATTTCTGCCCCTTGGCACATTTAGACATTCTCTGCATGGAAACGCTGGCCCACATCTGCACACGGAGGCTGCTTCATGTCCTACTGTCTCACCTCTTCAGTGAGGCTTCTGGGACCCACCATCCAAAGTAGTCCCTGTACCAGCTCTTTCACATCATCCAGTTTTATTTTCTGGCATTATCTGATTTGTGAATGTCTATATTTGCTTATTTTCTGCCTTTATTTCTTCCCTCCTTTGAGTAAAATCTCCTTGATAGAGTAGACTTTATTATCATATTCAGTCTGCTGATGTTATAGCAGCCACACCATCCAGTCAGTGAATGGGAGGATGCAATCAGAAATAAAAGAATGTGGGCATTTCATTATTAAGCTAATATTTCTTCATTTCTAGCCACAGGGAAAGCATTACCGTATTCTAATCATGGGAGGTAAGTTTAGAACCTCATGAGTATTGATAAATACCTTTTTTTTTTTTTTTTGCGGTACACGGGCCTCTCACTGCCGTGGCCTCTCTCGCTGAGGAGCACAGGCTCCAGACGCGCAGGCTCAGCGGCCATAGCTCACGGGCCCAGCTGCTCCGCGGCACGTGGCATCCTCCCGGACGGGGGCACGAACCCGCGTCTCCCGCATAGGCAGGCGGACTCCCAACCACTGCGCCACCCGGGAAGCCCGATAAATATCTTTTTTTTATACTGCCCCTAAGGAACGCCTAACAAATGTCTTTCAAACATGTGAAAAGATTAAATAAACACGTTTTTTTCCTGAGTGCTCCTCTTCTCTTCTATTTAGTTAACATTCTCCACCTTACTGGCAATTAAGTATCAGAGGCAATCTGACAGACATAGGCACACAGGCTCTGGGAACAAACTGAATATTTGAATCCCAATGCTGTCATTGGATGATTCTGGATTAACTGTTTACCTTCTCAGAGTCTGTTTCCTCATATGTAAGTAAAATGGAAATTATATTATATAATTTTCAGAGGTTATTCTAATATCCATGAAGTACCTATCACAACAGCCGGCACATATTTAGTGTTCAACAAACGAAAGCTATCTTTATCATCGTTGAACTTAAATATAGGTAGGTGAGCCCATCCCTTATAACTCTGATCTTTTATTTGCCTCTTCTCTTTCATTTATTTTGTACACAAAAAAATCATAATCTATCTTTTGCCTGATTTATTTGCATAGCTTATGTAGATCAGTAGGACTACTGACACACATGATATTAGTTCTGTACTGGCAGAGACACTTGTTGCTCTCAATCCTCCTACTAAGAAAAACTAGAAAAGCTGGACAAAATACAGAACACACCCACCTGAAAATCCTGAGGCTCACCCAAGGCAGCCAGGATATAAGGAGTGTATTAGTTTCCTATTGTTGCTGTAACAAACCACCACAAATGTAAGTGTTTTAAAACAACAATAATTTCTTATTTTATAATTCTGGAGGTCAGAAGTCAGAAATGGTCCCACTGGACTAAAGATGTTGGCTAAGCTAACTAAGATGTTGGCAAGGTTCCATTCCTTCTGGAGGCTCTAGGGGAGAATCTGTTTCTTTGTGATTCCTAGTTTCTAGAGGCTGCCTGCACTCCTTAGCTCATGGTCCTTCCTTTGTCTTCAAAGCCAGCAACAGAGCATCTTTGAAACCCTCTCTGACTCTGACTCACCTGCTTCCCTCATTCACTCATAAGGATCTTTGTGATTACACTGGCCCATCTGGATAATCCAGAATAATGTCCCCATCTCTAGGTCAGATGATTAACAACCTTATTTCCATATGTAGCCTTGATTCCTTCTTTCCATATGATACAACATATTGACAGGTTCCAGAGATTAAGGGGAAGGTCTCTTTGGGGGCCCATTATTCTGCCCACTACAAGGGGCCAGGCTTGCAAACTGAAGGGAGGGCAACAAACTGAGTGTGGCATTCTCTGGCCCTGTCCACAACAAAGCAATAGTTGATTCAGCGGCCAAGAGGCTACAAAACCAAGCACAAAGTGGTAGTTAAGAGACTGGAAACTTGAATGGAGCTTTGGGAGACAAAAAGTACAGATTTAAAGTCACTCAATTCCAGACTTGATAAAGGTGCTTGCCTCTATTCTAATTGCCTGACAGAAGCAAAGCAAAATCTCTTTGAAGATAAATACCATCAGCCAGAAACTCAAACTATCTCCATAATTTTACCTGTTTAATGTCTGACATTCAACTGAAAATTTCTAAGCATATCAGGAAAAAGTACCCAACTACCATATAAAAAGAGAAGAAATAAATCTCATGAACACAAAGCTGAGCAAACATACCACACAGGAAAGAGTACATACTGAATATGTCCATTTATAAAAATTCAAAAACTTGCAAAAGTAATCTAGGCTATTAGAAGTCAGGACAGTGGTTACTTTGGGGAGGAGGGGAGTAGTGACTATGGGGCGGGGGGGGAGGGGCACTGGTTCTATTCTATTTCTTTATTTAGGTAATAGTCACAGGGGTATGTTCACTTTGTGAAAATTCATTTACCTGTATATTTGTGACTTGTTCACTTTTCCATATTATGTTATAACTCAGTAAGTAACAAAGTAGAATCAACCTTATATTACACTGTTAAAATTATGCAAAAACCTGTACCTGTGTACATATGAATCAATTAAAATGCAATTTCAGATGTTGAAATTGTTGAACTTTTTCTTTTTCAAAAATATTTGAATTGCTATATAACTTGTGTTACTTAAAAAGAGACAAATAAACAACAAAATTAAGTCCAGATTATTTTCTGCAACTGAAGAGCCTCCACTTGTCCAGGAATTTCAATATTTTGGAATCTGTCTTCAGAGTTAACTATTTATTGTGGTCCGCAACTCAATACCAGATTCAAGATCGCTCAAGTTTACAGAAGCAGATGGGGCTGACAAGGCACTTCCCATCCTCTCTTGAGATCTCTCTGCATGTAAACAGACACTTCTTTCTGTCCTTCCCTGTCCCATTTTCAGATTTCATATATATACTGCCAGAACTGTTCCTGCTCTGAGACATTTAGTTTGCCATTCCACCAGTAGTTAATTCTTTGGTATAATTTATCTCGATTTAGAAACTGTAACGTTATAACTTTTCAAAGTTTACCTTCACTTGAGCCCAGAAATATGTCTCTCAACTGTTTCCATTGTCCAAGGTAGTTAACATTTTGTGTAATATTTAAATTTCTGTTAAATTTCATGTTATTTAATGGTTAGAATGACCGGGGTAGGGTAGGAAGGCTACCTTTTCACATTAGAATACCCGTAATTTCTGCTGGATCTATCATTTTTTTAAACATAAATGAGTAATTCAGGTGATAACCCAGTGACCCCTGATAAAATACTTTGTGATCTCTCATTTACAGTTCCAAAGCAAAGTTCTTTTGAAGTAGTATTCCTATGATTAATTTCTGTTTGGAGCATGGATTTGCCTAAAGGAAAACTCAAGCATTAGAAAGCTATTCTTCCAAATACTTGGAGGTACAGAATTGAGGTCCCAGTGTTACCTCACATAAAAAATTGGGGAATAAAATCAAGTCTAGAAGAATACATTTTTCCTCTTGAGACTAACTAAGCAAAACTAAGGGGCTTTCTTAATTCCTCCAGAAACTTTCTGGAGGTAAACAGTGTAATCATTGTGTAAACATTAAGGAAGACCTATTCATCTTCGAGGAGCTGAGACCTGCAAACTGGAGGAGCAGTGGACAGGCTTGGCCAGAGTAACATCTGACCCCTAAAGGAGAGGTCACACTAGGGCATCAGATAGATTTTGTCCTGGGGTTCCATGTGTAATACGTGAATGTGATCATAGGTTTGCCAGAGGAGATTACATTGAACCTTCCTCATGTAATTTGTTCACGCTCTCTTTTGTTCCCCAAATAGACTAATTCTCTCATTAATGATTTACCTTTTGGGGTTGAGTATTATCCTTTTCTTAATCTTTTTAATTGTCACCTTATCTCTTAAATAATACCTACACTATTGTCTGTCAACTTTTGTCTTAAACATTGAGTATTTGTATATTAATATGAACTCAGACCACCCTTCCCTGTGGAAAGGAGGGCAACAGAAGACACCTTTTGGTTGTTGTATGACTTTGCTTAAGGCTGACCATGTCTTATGGGTATTCGGGCTTTCGTTTCAATCTCATCATCCCATTCTCAAAACCTGCATGCCGGGAAGCATTTTCATACCTGATAGAAGCTATCCACTTGCCGTACATAACCAGCCACTTCAGGATCAGATTTAAGGACCTTCCAAACTTTTCTTTCTGCCTTCTTATAATCCTGGGATCCTTTCCAGTTCATGGCCATCAAGGAGCGCTCTGTCAGGGGAGCTGCCACGATGATGTCCAGTTGACCATTGTAGATTAGAACCTGAAACGAAATTGAGCCGTGAGCAAATGCAGGATTCAGCAGGGGAAGCCAGTCAATGTATCTAGGTACAGATAGTGCACACAAGAGACAAAAGGGAATGTTAGCTGCTCTGGGGCGCTGCTCAGAGACGCCAACCCAGGAACTCAGTAGGGTCACTTTCTTCCAGTTGGCTACATACACCAACAACCTGAAATAAACTCGAGCCTTGTCTCAACCACTGCATTCTTCCAAAAGTATGATTCTTCATAGGAATCTGCAAACATCTCTCTTGTTGCAAAAGCATTTGTGCTGTATTACCCAGCAATATAGGTTTTACTTGGATGTATAGCTATGTTAAGGAAGAAGACTGTGGTTACAGTTCAGTGGAACTAAGGAATGGTACACACTGGGATTGTCATGAAGCCTGCATTTGATTATTTTCACTTTTCAGGCCCTGCAGCAGCTGGCAAGCTGGGTATTCCCTCGTGGCTGCTGGTAATCCGTGTTGCTTTCCCCTCCTACATTTCAGTGACAACTATAATTTTTTGAGGCAGACAGATAGATGCAGGTGCCTCAAATTTGTTATTTGTTGGAGGCAACCATGTCTGCTATGCCACTTCCAAAGACCTCCTTTCTTAAATAGGAGAGCCACTTGTCAAAAATGAGGAATGTCCTTCAAAATGCCTAAGATACATTTTTTTTTAGCCAAGTTGATGGGTACTATAGGAGAAACTCTGAGGCAACTCTGGTCTTTTCTTCCCAAATAGCTTTCAAGATATTCAGATAATACCCAATGCTGCTGAAGTTGTGAAGCTACTGGGGACAGTGTGAATGGCATTACTCTTCAGGAAAGCAACCATCACTTTTTAATGCAAAGACTTTATAATGTTGAGACTTTGTCCCAGTAATCCCAGTTTGTGGAATAAACTCTACGAAAATGAGCCCAAAGAAATAAAAAATATATATATTTAACAATATTCACTGAAACTTTATAATGACAAATTTGAACACAGTCTAAAAGTTCCATATTAGTGAGTGGTTAAATAACCACGGTACAGAAATTCTATGAGATATTGCAAAGCCATTTAAACTGTTGGACTACAAAGTTGTCACCTCATTCTCCTTGAGTCCAGCCTCTTTCACCTGAACTCAGGAGATGGCTATCTTAAGCTTGTGTTCCTCATCCCATTTTTCATTCCATAAGTGCACATTATGGGGCTCACTGCCCTGCTCTTTGGATCTGTGCTCTTTACTGCCTGTTGATAAAGTCTGAAAATTATTGCCTCATATACTATGTCCATCTTATATCTGTTTATAGTGTAAGTGCAAACTCAGTGGGTGATAATGCCACAAGAAGAATTCTGATTTAAAAAAAAAATTGTTCATCATCAGCTTTCTCACAAAATAGTTGTGGTTCATTTATTCGCTGTAAATAAAAAAATTTTTTTTCTTGTAAAAATAAATAAACTGTTGGACTAAACCACGAAGCAATGTGGAAAATGCTTATCACATAATGTTAAGTATGAAAGCTGAATGCCAAATATATATCCCAATTATAGTATATAAAATTGACATACTTATTTACATATATGGAATGAAACTTTAAAAAAAAGGAATAGAGTTGATTAATTTTGGTGGTGGAAATCTGAGTAATTTCCCCCTTTGTTTTCTACTCTCCTTAGGCTATTTTTCACAGTTGTTGATTCTCATAAGGTATTGTCACTCCACCACCAATAAAGAGATTTTCTTCAACTGCATGCTACCTTTGATCTATTTGGAAGCTCTGGTTTGACTCAAGTGAAGACCTTTGGTTGAATCCTCAAACTGGATATAAAATGTTTCACTGCATGTTTCCATCTCTGCCCTCCTGGTACAGGCTTCTTAAAAGGCTTATACATAATTAAAAAGCCCAGGACTTTTACACACTCCAAATCCTCAAGCAGCAGTGGGCCAGGATTCAGCCTAAGATGAAAGAGCCCTGGGCCTCACCTATAGGAACACAGGGTCTTTCATGTTACTCAGTCCTCATCACCACATCCACTCTCCTATGAAGAACCCCCCCTTACAGAAAATCCGGATGGATTTAAAGCCTTTTAAAAAACCTCAACTATAGCAATAAAAATTTGCATTGTTTATACAAAGAAATTGCCTCAAAGACCTTGAATACTTATGGCCCATGCAAAACTCCTACAGCTGTTTTGCCAACAGTATGGAAACAATTACACATGATCTGTACCAGGAAACAAGGCTTAAATACTTCACCATCCTAGGAAGGACTGATTATAGCTGATTAACGAAGATAATCATCTATAAAGTAATTCTTCTAGAATTCAGTGAAAAGATGCTGATTAACTAGCAAACACACAAGTGTATGTAGCCATCTTTCTTCCTCGTGGCTACCCTATGAAGCTTGCATCTTTCTGAGTGTCATCAGGATATTCTGAAACTGGTTTGAATTTTCATCTTTGAGGGATGATAGCAAACTCCACAGGTTACAGCAAAAACAGGCTGATATGTACAGCATTAGGGTACACGTTTGTTGAAATGAATTGAAACGAAGCCCATCCCTGAGCCATTTCCCTTGTTTTTCAAGACATCATAAACAAGAATACTAACACTCCAGAATGAGGCAGTGAAGGGCTGGACTGCGTAATTTTGTGCATGTGATGTGCAGAAAGCCTACTTTTGGGGGCGAATGGAAATCCTTCCTTTGCAAAGCAAGGAAAACAGTTTTAACTACTAAAGGGCACGTAAGTCAAATGCAACAAAAAAAGAAATCAGGTTAATGATCAAGCGAAGTGACTTCAGAGCTGGCATTTAAGGCTGCCTTAAATATAAGAATTCCAGAGCTTCTATTTTTATCTAAATGTCACATTTACTCTCTTCAGCCCCCACAGGAATATCCCAGTTGGGTGCCTCCAGGGCTGGGTGAGTGGGTGAGATATCCCAGGATCCGGTGACAGTGAGCTGAGAAGCCAGGTGGGTGTAGCACAGGGCTGGGTGGTCCTGAAGCCGGAGGGCACGTGTTGGCCACCCACATCCTGAGTGACAGAGAAGTTCCAGGACAAGGCTTAAACCGCAACGGGTTGGCCACTTACGAAGGATCTGCACACATTCGCCCACTTCTTCCTGGTGGGGTGATCTGTCCCGGTTTGCCCTGGACGGAGGAGTTTCCCAGGATGCAGGGCTTGCAGGCTAAAACTGGGACAGTCTGGGGCAAACCTTCCCCTGAGGCTTGCTGGTATTTTAAGCAACAGGGTGTAAAGACAGAGAGGTGGAGACAGAAATGAATGCAGCTTTTAGCTACGCTTCCCTTGTCAGGAGTGACTCTAACAAAACAAGGGGCAGGGAAAGCGCTGGTTGGAGCAGGTTTCCAGGGACACAGCAGGCAGCACCCCTGAACACCCCTGAACAACCAGTGTCCTCACTTTCCTTTCTGGCCAGCTGTGAGGCCTCAGTTAAAGAGCAGAGGCACTCTTTTTAGAGAATTTTCTTTTCTTTTACTACTTAGAGGTCTGACTGGTTAGTTTGTTGAAACTGATGGTGATGCGAAGACATGGAAAAATACTTATTAAAAAAATCAATGAAAAACTATGATCCCACTGTTCATGCTCTATAATTACTATATTTTAAAAGGATGCTTCAAACTTGGGAAAAGAATACATCAAAATACTAGCAGTTAAGGTAGTCAAAATATGGGCGATTTGTTTTAACTTGGCTATTTTCTAAGTTTTGGGGGCATGTTGGGATGCTTCCAAAACGAAAAAATAATAAAAAGAACAATAACACTAAGAGGTTGGACACCTCAATTTGGCAAAAGATGGGTCTTTATTGGGGAATAATTTGTGCTAAATCAAGTATTACCAGCTCTCAGTTTTTTTTCATGACAACTAGGTAAACAGCATAACTTTAGTTCAATCATAGATGATCTTAAAAACTCATTCCAGAATTCAAGCATTTACAAGAGATGGCACTAGGCGATTTGGATTACAAGCATCCCTCTCTCTTTTTCTTTTCAAAAGGAAGAGATGAGAAAATCATTTTTTAAATGTTCTTTACTTTCCAAAGTGTTTTCATGTACACATAGCTTTATTCACATCCAGCTTCACAGGGTGGGGATGAGACGTATTACAGGGCCCGCCTCCACTTTACTGTAAAGGAAATCGTGACACAGGGAGGTGTCAGAATGCATCCTAGATCCCACACTTCCAAACTTCTTCCTAAAACGCCTTAAGAAAGGAGCTAAATTCCTGCAAACAGCAAGCATTTACTGACTCCCCACAGCTACATGTTTAAGTGCTACTCCAAGCCTTAGGAAACAGAGAGTTGGTGGAGAAGGAGACATAGTTCACATCTCCGGTTCAGAAACAATCTCATCTGTTTGTCCAACTCTGGAGACATCTCTCATTCCTCACTTTGGCTCTATGGACCAAGATGTGTGCAAGGACATTACTCAGCTGGCAACAGATGCCTGACTTCTGTTATAGGGACTGGCCCTCATTAAGCAGCTGTGGAACAGCATCAGCTCCTGAAGAACAGAGATCTCTTAGCCCTCACTCCACCTGCAGCCCTTGCACGGTGCCTGACACCCCATAAGACAAATGGACACTTGTAGAGTACAGGCAATTGTGCTCTTTAAAGGCTTTCTGTAATGCTGTATAGTGATTGCCCTTTTGTTTGGCCCAGGTCCACTCCCCCTTCCCCTGGTAACTGTATTCCCATTCCCTCAATGGATACAGCCCTAGTGGAGGCTGGCGATCAGTGTTCTTCCTCCTCTATGCAAGGGATGAGCATGTGACCTAAGCTAGGGCACTCAAATGCTCTCTCCCTAGAATTTGGATTGTGGACAGAATGACACAGGGTTCCCTGATGAGTCTGCCCATTAGTTTTGCTACTTGGATCCCCAGAGTTTTCCCTGGTCCCTATCTTTCCTCACTCTAGTTCTTCAGTTTGTCCATGAATTCTGTGACCTATCCTGTCTTCTGACCAGTTCTTTTCATGCTTCAAGTAACCACAGCTGCTGCTGTTGCTAAAAGCATGAAATCCAAACTCATACACCATTGGACCAGTGCCTCACATGCCCCAGCATGCAGTAACTGGGAATTCTTGGACATGTGGTTTAACCTCCATGAGTTGTGGTTGCCTTTCCTGAACATGTAGATGTAAGATCTACATCTCACTGTAGTGAGAATTAATGAGAAAATATGAACAGGGTTCTAAGCACAGCACTGGATACAAATTGGGGGAGTTAGGTAAATATGGTCCTCCTCTTCAGGTAGGTTGATAATGTGATAATGACTTGGAAGACTGACTCAACAAAGAACTTCTTCTAGAATAAACCTCCAAAATATGCATATGGTCTTTCTGTGTCAAATACTTGGTTGTCAGTCTCACTCTTTTAGACAAAGGGCAACAGTAGGAGGGAATCCAGCCAGGGTAAACCTGAACTCTATGTACTCAAATGCATGAAATAGCATGCCTTTCATGACTAATTTTACACACATTGGGCATGGTGTCTCAGCAGTCTTTTCTTGATACTCAGAGCCATAAGTCTATAAATTACCCTTTAAAAGGAACTTGTAATTTTGAAGCATCCCAAGGAATTTCCCCATACCTAAATGCTAGAAAAGTATGGTTAAGAGTATAGCTTTTAAAAGGACATTTGGGAATAGTAGAACTCTCTCATTGTTCTAATTATGTTGCAGGAACTGTGCTAAGCATTTTATATCCATGATTTTACAACACCCCCAGAAGGCAAGTGTTATTTATGCCATTTTAGGAACAAAGGGACAGAGATGCAGGGAGGTGAGCCAGCTGGTAACAGAGATTCAAGTTCAGATCTGCCTGAGTCCAAAGTGTGTGCTTCTAACCCCTCTTCCACACTGCTCAGTGTATTCCGCTCCCTCCACTGCTCCCCCGCCCAGAGAATACACTGAACAGGTGGTTTATTCTTTGTAATTACACATGCAAGGAGCAAACTTAAATGTAAGCATGACTCTTTGGAATGAAGGATACATGTTTATAGTTAAGAGCACAGGCTCTGTAGCTGGGTTTGAACATAGCTCTGCCACTTACTAGCAGGATTATCTTGATTAAGTTACATAGCCTGTCTAGAGGTCAGTTTCCTCATCTGTAAAATGGATAGAAGAGAAACATATATGAGAGAATTACATAACATAATGCATGTAAGCTCTTTGTGTCCCAGGCACATAGTAAGTGTTCAGTTAACACTAGCTATTAGTATTATTGCATTTGAATAATTCAACACAGCTATTCAAATAGCTCCACAATTTCCAAATGAGATGTTACCTGTGGATTTCAACTGTGATTTTGGAGGTAAGAGTTAGAATAACGCTTAGGATGGCAAGAGTTCTAACGTAACTGCACTAGGTCATCAATTTCATAAAACAAATGGCAGGGGCTTATAAAAGTCGTATGACACTTGCAGACAGGAGTCTTGAGCTCCAGCCCTGGCTCAGTCTCCCAAGGCCTGTGCTACTGAGTGCCTTGGAGCTGTCATCTACTCACTCCGAGCCTTAATTTTCTCCTCTGTGAAGTGGAATATCTATATCCTAGAGTTCTTGGGAGGACCACATGGGATACTAGTTATAAAAATATCCTATAAGTTGAAGAGCAAGGTTTTATTATTGTTTTTGTTACTCTTTATTAAGAATAATCTGAAAAATAAATTTCTATAGTGGTGTGCAAACGTTTTCAATTGGCTGCATTTAGCTTGCAGATATATTCATCTAGGTCCACATGGTGTTGTTATTGTTTTTGCAATTAGATGCTGTCATTTAAATACCCAGACATCTGACCACGCCAGGCCTATATTTCCACTCGGCCACGATGAGTGCAGGCTGTGCAATAGTTATCTCCCTAAGACAAAGTCCTACCCCTTCCTGAGTGTCCTTCTCTCACCCCCAACAGAGGTGCAAGGGCAGCTGTCATTTATTCAATGCTTATGCTATCATTCTTCTTAGAAGAGAAACATATTCCTCTGTATCTATGTCTCTGTCACGGGTAGAAAAGAAAGATCAATAGGTCTCAATCCAATTCTACTCATTCATTTCATTTTCTGCAGCTAAGTTTCACTTCCATGTGAAATGGAAAGGAAGTGGCCTTTTGTCTGAGCTGGAGAAAAGAGTTCCTGTTCACTTATACATGGAATGTGTTTATTTGTTTGTTAATCTGCTCATGTGAAATTTCTATTTATCCAACAGTAAATCTTTGTGGTGAGCCTAAGGATGGGCACCAAGAGAACAGACATGAAAAGATGTGACCCTGTCCTCCTTATACTCCAGATATTTTTTTAACTTTTCAATATAGTGAATAATCAAAAGAGGAAAAGCAAGTTTACTCTTTCGTTCTCTAAGTTTTCCTTAAAAAGAGGACTTAAAAAAGTCAGTTTCACTTAAATCTTTCTAAAATCTAAATCATTTTAACATTTCAAACCATAAACGTTTCAGGTTCTGGATGTACATAAATCAGTAGTTTTTTCATGGATTTCACCCTCTCAGCAAGAAAACCTCCCTCTAGGAAAGACCTAGTGAAAAGAATCAGATGATGATTAACCCTTATTTTACACAGTATAAGCTTCTGAAGGATAAATATTTTCCAGGCAGATATAAAGCAACCAATTGTGTTCGCTAAAGATAGCTGCACGCCAGTTTACCTGCCAACTCAACTAAGAAGATCCCACACCCTCTAAACTCAGATTTTGACTTCAAGTAAGTTTGGGGGCCAAGGGATGATACTCAAAGGGGAAAAGAGACAACTGTGTTTTTGATGGTGCCTGCGAACACTTGAAAGAAGGGGTTTGGGGCAAAAATGTATATTAATGTGCATTTTGTTATATTTTCATTGTTGCCTGTATTAAAGCATAAGCCTGAAAATAAATCACATTAGGCCCACTTTCTGGTCTAAACTTTACCTTTTTAAAAATCCAAACTGAAACACACGTGTTGCTGACGGAGAACACAAAGCATTTCTCTTTAAATCCCTGATACCTCCCCTACTTATTAGGAAAATTACAGAGATGCCGCAGAAGGAGGCTTTGGTCTCTCAGCACAACAGGAAAGCAAACTGAGCTTTTGTGAGAAGGCTGGACTTTTGTTGTTGCGTTTTTAGACGAAAGATTTATGCTTATATTTTGGCCCATTTACAATCCATCATAATACTTTGCAGACAAAGTTATGCTCTTTTCCCAATGATCCAGTGACCTTAATCTCTAACATTTTGTGGTTTCCTGTTTGGGGAAACAGCCTAAGCTATTCCAGGCTGCACAGCATTCCCAGTTGGCTGCTGTCTGTCTTAGTTTTGAATGTTCTCCTGTTCGCTAATCAAAAAAAAAAAAAATTTTTTTTTAAAAGAAGCCTTCCCTACAGATGCTAAATCAATGAAACTCCTACAAAGCAGCCCCCCACACTTCCTCTTCTGGCTGCCTTACCTATCATTCTTCTATTACAAACTCCAACATAGCCAGGAGTTCTCTCTGCCTGGAGCAATTAGCATGACCCGCCAGTAACTTTCTCCCAAATAGAAGAGAATTAATTTCATTAATATCCAACTCAACCCAGGGCAATCCCCAAGGGTTTCTCAAAAGCTCAGCTGCAAAAGAAAAACAATTTCAGCTATATAGTATAACGTTTAGCAATTTTCCCCACTGGAGGCAGAGTTGTTATTCTTCCAGGGACAACGCCTGGGCCCCAGTTGCCCGTCGCTCGCACTTTTGGCCCTACTTCTTCCTGGTGACTTTGCAGGGATATAGGGCTATAACACTCAGGAAGCCTGAGTCCCCTGGGCCTGCCTGGAGGAGACTGTGGTAGAAAAATCATGCCAGCATTGAATGAAACAGTAGTCACTTCTGCAACCAAGCCGTTCTTCAAATGAGACATACTTTGCTTCCAAGTTTAAGGAAGACAAAGAAAGAGAGAAAATGGACTTAGAATAAACACCCCCGTGTTCGTGCCATTCCCCTACCAGCTGGTTTTGCCAAGATGAGCAAAGAAAAATGAGAGTGGGGCAGGGAGTTTGAGTGAGTGTCCAGTGATTACACAAATAATAGTGAGTGTCCAGTGATTACACTAAGAAAAGTATTCCTGCTTTCTTGCAACTTAACTCTAAATAATTTAGTTGCTTTTAGAATGGAACAAGAAGCAAAGCCAACTTGAAAATAATCCAGTGAGCCATCACTCCAACCCAGGGATCTTTGAAAAAATTTTAACTACCTAGAACAGCATAATTAACATGACTTTTAATAATGACCCAGAAAAATATTTTCCTCCCATTTGAATAGAAGAGTCCTGGGGGCCCACTCTAGGGGGTCCTTTGCTCTGCTTCTTGTTTCAGGGTCTGTTCTCATAGCCCTTTTCTGATCCCCTCACCTCTAACCATCACCTCTCACATATTGTCCATCCTCAGTAACTGGATTTAATGAACTCTAAGTGCTCCAGGAGCAGGCCTGCCTCTCCCCCAGACAAGTCTCTCCAGAGAGGAGTGTCCTCCCTGGTTGTCAGAATGTCAGCTTCAAGGTCATGCCAAAGGTCCTCTCCAAACACTGCCCCATGCTTGCCAATGTTATCACTCTACTAAAAAAGTGGGCTGAGGAACCAATTTCTTTATCTTTCCACATTATTAAATGTACTTAATTAACCAGTACACATTTGCACATAAACCAAACCAACAAGAAACAGCCCCAAAAAGCAAACAAGAATTGCTATAATTTATAATAGTTAAGTCTATAGGAATTGACTCACACTCATCAATACAGTAGCCACTGGCCACACGTGGCCAGTGAGCTCTTGAAATGTAGCTAGTCCAAACTGAGATGTGCTCTAAGATACACATTGAATTGTGAAGACTTAATACAAAGAAAAGAATGTATAATCTCTCAATAATTTTTAATATTGATTAAATGCTGGTATGATAACATATTGGATATACTGGGTTAAAGAAAAGATGTTATTAAATTAATTTCATCCGTTTCTTTTGATATTTTTAATGTGCCTTCTAGAAAATTTGACATTCTATATGTGACTTGTATTTCTATTGGACAGCAGCCATATACCTTGGATTTGGTATATCCTGCAAAGAAAATTGGTCCCTTTGTCAACAGATGACAGCAGTAACTTCCAAGGACAGCCACTCTTAGAGGAGTGATCTGCAGTTCATGAAGCTGGATTAAGCAAATCAGAAAGAATTTCCTATGGAGGAGTGGAAGATGCTCCTACAGTCTCAATCATGACAGCAGGAATAGGTAGGAGCTACAGGAAAACCCCTTGCCATCAAGTCCCCCTGCCAGCTCCCTGTTCCCCAACATTATCAACATCACTCAAGTTCAAAAAAACAATAGTTGTCGCCATAAAATTGAATGGATTCACCAAGGATTTTGAGGGTGAACAAAACCTGAAAGCTGAGCCCCTGCCACTAAACAGTGTCACTGCTGCCCTACTACCCATTGTGCCCAGGCAAGACAGGGAATGATCTCCCTGCTGAAGTTATCCTGAGGGCCAGCTGAGAGCAGAGTGGTCTTGTTGCAGGAGGAATGCTAAACCACCTGGAAAAAGCATTAATTTAGAGGAACCTGGAAGCTCCCAAAGGAATATAAACAGCGGGAAGGGAGGCCTTAGAGAGGCCGTAGAGTACTCACCAAGCAGCGAGGTGCAGCTCACTTTGCGACCCACTTCTCCCATAATAAACTTTCCTTCTAGCTTGAGAAAATTCTAGTTCTCTGTGGATGAAGATTACTTTGCCTTTCTCTTAGGAGAGGACTAGAGTGACAGTAAGTAGGCCCTCATCCAAAGAGCCAGACAGGTCACTTCTACAAGTCTAATTCCTACCTGTTGTTATCAATCTCCAGGTGAGTAGCAAAGTCAGTGAAAAGTTTCCAGCCAGGCTGATCTCACGAGAGAAAGCAAGTGGCTGGTTGTACAGCTTACTTTTCTTTATCAAAAAGTTTTTTTAAAAAGTCTAAGTGGTGCTCTGGCCTCTTTATGTTTTCATCTACATGGGAAAACCTGGTATCAGTCAGGTTGCAAGATTCTCTGCCCCATACTCTCAATAGTGATATTCACCAAGGTCCCCTCATTACTCTGCAATTAGGGTTTTTTTGGTGGTTTTTTCCTCCCCCAAACACAACTCCCCCTTATTTGGTAAGGAAAGCATCTCTTTCCCTTTTCTTCCTAGAGAACGTCAAATGGTCTCAAAAGGATTGTACACATCCCTGTAACAAATAGGGGGACTGTCAGGGGGCTGAAGAAACAGACTTGAAGGTGCAGTGAAAGGAGCACCAGGTGAGGAAAATCAAGACGGAGGAGGTCAAGGGCTCCTGCCCAGAGCGATTGTTTCGAAAGCTTGGTTGAAGGTTCTTCTGGCTTTCATTTAGTCACATGCCATTCGGCACAAGGACACTGTGCCGGGTGCTGTTACCCAGTGACAACACTAGAGAGCTGCTCATAACGAGTAAGTAGATAGCACAGGCTGCCCCATTGGGGGGGGGGGGGGGGCGGGGTTGGACGACTTCTACAGTGCAGGCCAGGCAAATCCAGTAGGGAAAAGCCCCTAGGAAGAGCCCGAGAGTTGTGAATGTGGCTTCCTTAGGCAGTGGGAAGTATGTGAATGCTGCTCTCCTTACTGGACTACAAGGCCAGGGCCAAAAGCCACGGAATTAAGTCATCCACATTCAGATGGAAGCAGAGGAAACTGCAGTGCAAAGACCCCTGGGCCTGGAGGCAGATCCTGTGGCAAACAGACTTAAATGATGATGGTGATGATGATGACTGTGATTAGGAAAACCCAAACCCAAACCCAAACCCAAACCCTGGCTCTATCACATCTGATGCGACTATCGTAGAGAGCAAATAAGTGCCCTAGTGCCAATCTATCCATTAAACACGAGTAAAGCTTATTTCTTAACTTCCTTTCTTTAAAAAATAAAATATTAATGTACACTATTTTCCCCCCACACCCCAGGGGACGGTGGTTGGCACACGCTACTTTGAAGACCACTGGTTTCCAACAATCCAATCTTTTAGAACATGTTGGCATCGTTTTGCATCTTCTGTTATACTAAGACACAAGAAATAAAGACTGAGAAGCTACTGCAGCGTGGTGACATTATTGCACAAGAGATATTCCTCATTGTTTCCAGAAAGCAATACTCTTCTCACGCTTTCCGTATTTATCTTTTCAAAGTAAAGTCAACTGATGTAATTGCCTGTGTTTCATACCAGCTGGATTTCATAGCAACTGGATTTAAATGTGTGTTTCTTAGCTTGTTGATTTTTAGGTCCCTGGAATCTACATAACAAATGGTATCACCACTTAATATCTTTCTTCTTGTAACACCCTCACTCTGCTGTATTTGGGTGGCTCCAGATTAAATTCTACTTTTATGTTGCCATAAATCACAAACGTACCTTCTAATGTTCTGAGCATGAGGTACCTTCAAACAACACATCATCAAGCAAAGCAATTTGAAATAAACCAATTCACACAGCAGAATATATTATCAAATGGCTTAAAGAAATAAGTAAGAGTAAATAAAAATATATGCTGGTTCTCATTTGAGTATTTCATCCCAACATCAGCTTAAAGGACAAACAAGAAAAGGCATCAATAGCATGGCAATTTGGGGTGAAATCAAAATCTGTTTAATAATTTATGGGTATGCTTTTTTCCTTTTATTCATTGAAATGCTTAAAAATGAAAGAAGCCCAGGAGAAGCATGCCTCATTAAAAAAAATTACTGCTGGGCTTCCCTGGTGGCGCAGTGGTTGGGGGTCCACCTGCCGATACAGGGGACACGGGTTCGTGCCCCGGTCCGGGAGGATCCCACGTGCCACGGAGCGGCTGGGCCCGTGGGCCATGGCCGCTGAGCCTGCGCGTCCGGAGCCTGTGCTCTGCAAGGGGAGAGGCCACAACAGTGAGAGGCCCATGTACTGCAAAAAAAAAAAAAATTACTGCTGTTCTTGCACTTGGATTATAACTAAAATAGGTAAAAGTAATTCACAAGGAACTCGACAGTGTAACTGATTTTCAAATGCATACTATTTTTATTTGCCTGCAAAGTGATGACTGCTTATTGATAGTATGATTACATAAAACACATGTCCCAGGATTAGCTTCCCTCTCTTCTGTTATGCTTCCCTAAAAACTACTCCCTCCTCACAGAAGTTTTTCACAGAATGGTACTGGCATTCTCTTTATGGTCTTCAAAGGGTTTGAAAGAAAAGTGATCATATCAGATTATAGTCAACAAAGCTAGACTTTTCCCATCACGGTCCGATGGAAGCTCAGAGTCCAACTTAGCAGTTGAATCGGACCCAATTAAGTGTTAAATTTTTATTGATACACTAGACATTTATCAAATCTAGTTTCCTGGCACTATCACCATTGACATTTTGCCATCAGAAGATGTTATGAAGGAAAATGCCACAAGCAATTAAAATGACTGCTAAAATGACTTAGATTTACTAGAAAAATTTACCTTTCAAACTTCTAAGTCACATCCATTAGCCAGGAATTGCCCATTTCTAAAGGAAGAGCTTTTGATAGCCTAGGATAAGTAAATAAAACTCCTGACGACCTGGGTGTTAAGATTTCAGTCTGGTGGTGAAGCTGAGAAGCATTAAGATCCTGAATTCTGAAGATGCAATTAGTTGAAACTTAATGAGCTGCAGAATGATAAGTGACAGGGAAATGTAACTTTATATTTACAATTTCCTGACTAGATGAACTTTTAAACACAGCAAACTAAGCCCTACCCAAGGGCAATTTAACCTTTAAAAGCAAAAGCATATGGAGGTATTAGCCTTTGGAGATGGTACCTCTTAAAACATCAGTGGCCTTCCAGACAACTTAGCAACAAGGGCAACCTCAATCCAAGGGCAACATTTTGCTTTGGATCCAAATGGCCTCTAGAGCTGTAGCTCCTGTTTTTTTGAAATAATGGTTTCATACAGGAAATACACCACACACACACACACACACACACACACTCACAAACACACACTCACATTCTCTCTCTCATGTACTCTTAGTCTTTAAAAATATAGCTTATATATTTTTAGGAAGGCAAGAGCTGCAACCAAACAGAAATGGAGGTTGGAAACATATTCAGAATCTCTAGCAAGAATCTTCATAAGAAAATGTAACTTCTTTATCATAAAGTACTAAGGACCGGGGGACTTCTACAAAGAACACGGGACTCAAAACCAATAGCTTTCATGGGGTATGGGCTGCATTTCCTAGATTTTAGAGATGCCCTATCCCTATCTATCTGTCCATCTATCTATCTATCTATCTATCCACCCGCTACTATATTTTATTACTTTGAAAATCAGGATACATCTTACAATCAGTGTATTTGTTTTTGTTTTTTAAAAAATGCTGCTTAAAAGAGGAAGGAATATAACATACATAATATAATCAATAGTAACTGAAGTGGTGAATTATTTGCACTTACTAAAATTCAAATAAGTTTACTATAAAGACAGCTTATGACGTAAATGAACAGATCGTCTGTCTTCTTTCTGTCATTCTGTCCTTTCCCCACTCCTTTCCTTCCTTCCATCCCTCCTTCCTTTCTTCAAAGTTTACGGCACACTACTATGTGTTAGTTGCTATACTAGGCAACTAAATCAGAACCTTTGGTGGAGGGGGTTGTAATTAAGTATTTTTTAAAGCTTCCCAGGCACTTCTAATGCAAAGAGAGCAATGTGAACCACAGCTGAAGTGGAAGAACAGTTTAAGAATGGTAGGAAAAGAGAAGATTAAGGGAAGTAAAATGTTCTAAGCAACGTCTACTCTCTGTGAAGCCTTTTATTACTTTCTTTGTTCCCAAGACAATTCTTCTTTCATTATTAACGTTTGTTAAGTGCCTACTATGTGCCAGGCACAGTGGTAGGCCCTGGGTACAGAGTGGTGAACAAGAAGGTAAGATGGCTGCCCTTACTCGGTTTGTTGTCTATGAGATAGAATTTTACAGATTAGGAAGTGAAAGGGAGAACTTCAATTCCAGGCAGCTTGACTTCTGACACCGAACATATTTTAACATCACCATCAGGGAGTTGTAACATAATTTGCAAGTAAATTGGCTACCCACCAATGAGCATAGAGAGCCAGGTAGAAAAAGATTATTTTAATTACCTGCTATTTTGGATTATGTAATCAATGTCTACCAGCGAGGAAAACTGATGGAATTCTCTGTGAGAGCAGATCAGTGTCCTTGCCTCCACCACAATGCCTCATAATTCTCTGAAGTATGCTGAGGGACTTTAAAGTCATGGCCATACTAAGCAGTCCACATGCTCACAACATGGTCAATTAAATCTCTGCAAAGCACTAATCACAGTCTACCTCCTTCAAAATTTTATTGTATATATTATATATACACCAAAGAATGTATTATAACATATCTGTAGGTTAGGAAGTATAAGAATAAATATACATTCACAGATGCACCAGCCACCTTAAGAACTAGTATAGTACCAATATCATTGAATCTACCCAGTGAACTTCTCCCCTATCCCCACCCCCGTCTGTCTACCCCACAGAGAGAACCACTATATAATACCATTTCATTTATAGGCAATATCCAAAACAGGCAAATCCACACATACAGTAGATTAGTGGTTTCCAGGGGGTGGAGGGAGGGAGAAAATGGGAATTACTGCTAAAGCATAAGGGGTTTGGGGAGAACATGACAAAAATATTCTAAAATTAAACAGTGATGATGGTTGCAAAAACTTGTGCATATTTAAAAAACTACAGACTTGGGGCTTCCCTGGTGGTGCAGTGGTTGAGAGTCCGCCTGCTGATGCAGGGGACATGGGTTCGTGCCCCGGTCTGGGAAGATCCCACGTGCCACAGAGCGGCTAGGCCCATGAGCCTGCACGTCCGGAGCCTGTGCTCCACAACGGGAGAGGCCACAACAGTGAGAGGCCCGCGTACCACAAAAAACAAACAAAAAACTACAGACTTGAACATTTTAAATGGGTGAATTCTGTATTATGTGAATTATATCTTCAATCAAGCTGCTAAAGAAATAGTATAAAGAAATCTTGCATACTCTTTATGTAGCCTTCAAATTATTAATGTTTTAAATAACCACCATGCAATCATCAAAACCAGAAAATTAACAGTGATATAATACTATTTTCTTGCTACAGATTTTATTAAAAAATTTCCACTTGTCCCTTAATAACCTTTTTCTGATCCTGGATGCAATAAAAGGTCACATGTTATATATATTTAGTTGTAAAGTCTCCTTAATCCCTCAGTGTTTGTGTGTGTGTAGGTATGTGTGTGTCATTCATGTCCTTTGACAAGTACCAGCCAGTTATTTTGTGGCTAAATTTTGTCCCCTAATTTGAGTTCGTCTGCTGTTGCCTCATGATCAAATTCATTCATTTTTGGCAACACACATTAGTGTTGTTGTGTCCTTCTCAGTGCAACATATCAGGAGGCACAAATGTTGATTTGTCCCATTACTGGTGATGTTAACTTAGATCCTTTGGTTCATATGCCAGATTTCTCCACTATAAAGCTACTATTTTCCCCTTCATCATAAATATTTTGAAGGAGGATACTTTGAGGCTATGTAAACATTCTGATTCTCATCATACTTTCACTAACTGATGTTAGTATCCACTGATGATTCTTTCTTGAAGCAATTATTACTGTCCTATTTGTCAAATAATGATTTTCTATTCCATTATTTCTTACACACTTATTAATTGGATTTTTCTCCCATTCATTTTTTATTTGTTTACATCATCATGAACTCTGACTTTAAAGGGAATGCATATTATGTTTTATAGAACAGAATAATGCTTACTGGTAGATTTTTATTAGGTCAAGAAAGTCCCATACTATGGTAGGCTAAATAATGCCCTGTCACAACATATCTAGTCCTAATCCCTGGAACCAGTGAATGTTAACTTATGCAGAATAAATAAATAAATAAATTAATTAATTAATTTAAAAAATAGAGACTTTGCATGTGTGATTAACTTAAGCATCTTGAGATGGGGAGATTATCTAGGAGGTCCTTAAATGCAATCTCATGTATTCTTCTAAGAGGGAGGCAGACGATATTTGACCACAGAAGAGGAGAGGGCAATGTGACCACAGAGGCAGATGTTAGAATAATATGGCCACAAGCCAAGGAAGGCCAACAGCCACCAGAAGCTGGAATGGATTATCCCATTACAGCCACCCTATTGACACCTTGGTTTCAGCCCAGTGAAAGTGACTTTGGATTTCTAACCTCCAGAACTGCGAGAAAATAAATTTTTGTAGTTTATGCCATCAAGTTTGTGGTAATCCATTAGAGCAAGCATAGGAAATCAATACAGATACTACTATTCCTCGTTTGCTAAAAATTTTTATCCTAAGTGGGTTTTAATTTTATCAAATCCACTTTTTTGCATCTATTAAGATAGAAAATTTTTCTCTTTTAACATTTTAGGTGGTAAATTACATGATAGAACTTCTAATACAAAAATATCCTTGCATTCATGGGATCAACCCAACCTGATGTTTTTTATTCACTGGTGGATTAGGTTGTATTAATATTCTGTTTAGGATTTGTACATATATGCTCATAAGTGACGCTGCTCATTGTATTGCCTTTGCTCCTTTGTCAATGATCAGCTGACTATATTTATGTGACTCTATTTCTGGGCTCTCTCTTCTCTTCCATTTATCTATTTGTCTGTTCTCCAGCCAATACTATACTGTCTTTTTGTGTGTGTGTGGTACGTGGGCCTCTCACTGTTGTGGCCTCTCCCATTGCGGAGCACAGGCTCTGGTCACACAGGCTCAGTGGCCATGGCTCACGGGCCCAGCCGCTCTGCGGCATGTGGGATCTTCCCGGACCAGGGCACGAACCCGTGTCCCCTGCATCAGCAGGCAGACTCTCAACCACTGCGCCACCAGGGAAGTCCTATACTGTCTTAATTATTGCAGTTTTATATTAAGTTTCCAAGTCAAGAAGTGTCATTCATCTGACTTTGTTCTTCTCCTTCAATACTGAGTTGGCTATTCTGAGTCTCTGCCTTTCCATATAAGCTTTAGAATTAGTTTGCCAATACCCATAAAATAACTTGCTGAGATTTTGGTTGAGATTTCATTGAACGTGTAGATCACGTTGGGAAGAACTGACACTTTGATAATATTAAGCCTTCCTATTCATGAACATGGAATATCTCTCTATTTATTTAGTTCTTTGATTTCATTCATCAAACTTTTGTAGTTTTCTGCATATAGGTTTGTACATAATTTGTTATATTTATGCCTAAGTATTTCAATAGTTTTGGTACTGATGTAAATGGTTTTGGATTTTTTTTTTTAAATTATTTATTTCTTTCGTTGCACCAGGTCTTAGCTGCAGCTCCAGAGCTCCTTTAGTTGCAGCTCTCCAGCTGCTTAGTTGTGGCATGCGAACCCTTAGTTGCAGCATGCATGTGGGATCTAGTTCCCTGACCAGGGATTGAACCCAGGTCCCCTGCATTGGGAGCACAGAGTCTTATCCACTGCGCCACCAGGGAAGTCCCGGTTTTGGATTTTTAATTTCAAATTCCACTTGTTCATTGCTGGTATATTGAAAAGTGATTGGTGTTTGTATAGTAACTCTGTATCTTGCAACTTTGCTATAATCACTTATTAGTTCCAGGAGTTTTCTATTGATTCTTTCAGATTTTCTACATAGACAATCATGCCATCTTCACTTACTCATTCTCCAATACTTTTATTTTCTTTATATAGAGCTGAGTTTCCGATCTATAACATTATCCTTCCCTGTGAAGAACTTCTTTTAACATAATTGGCAAGGTAGGTCTACTGGCAATAAATTCCTTCAATTTGTACTTGTCTGAAAACATCTTTATTTCTGCCCCATTTCTGAGGGATAGTTTCATAGGACACAGAATCCTAGGTTGGTGACTTTTTTTCTCTCAACTCTTCAGATATTTCATTCTCTTTTCGCTTGCATGGTTTCTGAGGAGAAGTCAGATGTAATTCGTACCTTTGCTTCTTTATAGGTAAGGTGTTTTTTCCCCTCTCTGGCTTCTTTCAAGATTTTTTTCTTTATCTCTGATTTTCTAAAGTTTACATATGATATACCTAGGTGTCGTTTTTTGGCATTTGTTTGCTTGGTGTTCTCTGAGCTTCCTGGATCTGTGGTTTGGTGTCTGACATTACCTTGGGAAAATTCTCAATCATTATTTCTTCAGATTTTGTTTCTGTTCCTTTCTCTCTTTTCTTTCTGGTATTCCCATTATGCATATGTTACATCTTTTATAGTTGTTCCACAGTTTTTGGATTTTCTGGTTTTGTTCAGTCTCTGTTCCCTTTGCTTTTCAGTTTTGGAAGTTTCTACTGTCATATCCTCAAGATCAGCAATTCTTTCCTCAGCCATGTAGTCTACTAAAGAGCCCATCAAAGGCATTCTTCATTTCTGTTACAGTTTTTGATTTCTAGCATTTCTTTTGTCATTCTTTCTTAGAATTTCCGTATCTTTGCTTACATCATCCATCTATTATTGTATGTTGCCTACTTTTTCCACTGAAGCCCTTAGCATATTAATCATAGTTTGCAAAAATTCCTGGTCTGATAATTTCAACATCCCTGCCCTATCTGACTCTGGTTCTAATGCTCGTTCAGTCTTTTTAAAGTGTGGTTTTTGCCTTTTAGTATGCCTGGTAATTTTTTGTTGAAAGATGTACATGGTGCACTGGATGGATACAGGGTACTGTGGTAAATAACCCTTTTGTAACATGGTGGTAAGATGTGGGGGATGGGAAGCACACTAGAGTCCTAGGATTAGGTCTCAGTCTTTTAGGAGCCTATGCCCCTGGACTGCGAACCTCACCAGTGCTTTGCAGTTGCTCCCCCTCACCTCTTAGGTGGGACAGCATAGCTAAAGGCAGCTGGAATTGGGTGTTTCCTTTCCCCCACATGGAAGTCTAGAGCTGAAGTTGAGTATTTCCCTTCCCACAGGTAGATGAGGCTCTGATAACCCCTCAGTGGGTTAGGCTGTGGTAAAATAGCTTTCTGAGGGCAGGCCTTGTTACAAAAAACAAAATGCTCTGGTGTATTTCAAGGTGGTTACTTTTACCTCCTCCTGCCATAAGCAGAAGGGATTTTTCACCAGTATTCACTGTGAAGACATTGCAGAACTCCTGGACATAAAACTACAAAAGTGGGGGCTTCCTCCCATGACTGGATTCCCCTGGAGTTTTTAAGTCTCAGGCTTATCCCCACTGAGCCTCCAGTAATTCATGAATTACAGCTCAGGTTTTCCTATCCTGGCACTGGTTCTTGTGGAGGTTTCTGCTCATGGATTTCTGCTTAGAAAAGTGATTCTCTGTACCCACCTGTAGGTCTCTCCTGTTTGTGAAGTAGTTTGCCCTGTGATGACTTCACTTCTCTCACAGGTCTAAGAGGAGTTGTTGCTTTTTCAGTTTGTTCAGCTTTTTACTTGTTGTTAGGACAGAATGGTAACTTCCAAGTTCCTGACATGCCAGACTGGAAACCAGAAGTCTGTCAAGTCTTTTTTACTTTTGTGTTTTCCATGGTTTTTTGTATAACTTTTGTATGTAGCAGGTGCTTAAAGGCTTCTGCTGAAATGTGTTGAACATCATTAGTAATAGCTTATATTTTCAAGCACTTTCTAAGCACCAGTCATTGTTTTAAGTGTTTTATCTACATAATCTATTTAAACCTCATAAGAACTCACCTGTAAGTACCATTATTATTCCCATTTCACAGATGAGGAAGCTGAAGCACAGAGTGTTTTAAGTATCCTCCCCCAAAGGAACACAGCCAGTGAAGAGTGGAAACAGAATTCAAACTCAAAATGTCTAACGTGAGAACCCATGCTTATAACCACCATGTGCTATGGACCCAGGTTAACTCCTAGAAATCGTGATAATATTTAACCATGATCTGATTTAATCATGAATTCCAATAGTCCAACAGATTATTTCTCTAGTTGTTCTGGAAACTGCTAAAATGATATTTCAATTTACCACCTAAATATTTGAAATTACTGAAAAGAGGATGACTTTGAGTACACATTCCCTGTAGGTCTTTACAAGAAAAGGATTATGTTTTCACATAGTCTGTACAGAAACTGATGTACTACACCGTTGTTCTTTTAGTTCTATTAGTTTCCAGAAACTGATGAAGGTCTTCCTCAGCCCATCAGATATTCCACATTGCATAAAATGAATCTAGTACTAGAAAGAGACTTCCATGTTCCTATGAATAGAAGCATGTGCACTATTTTCTATGACAAATTACTACTGAGTCTTACATAAATATAACCTTGAGGGTACTAATGTTTTAAGCCAACCTAGATTGCTCTGATTCCACTGCATACACATTGAGGTTCACCACCATTAACAGACAAGCCAAGGATAATCGCTGCCCTGTGGGCTATGCCAGCTGTAGCCATGGATATGCGGTCTGTTTCAGCAACAGCCACTTTTTGGTCTGCACTCAGACTGACTGCATACTTTGTTCTCTTTCTTTCTGGAAACATGGTTTATCTGCACCACTAATCTATTCTCTTTTTCTGACAACTGATTCAGAGTTTGAAAGTTTAGAAAACATTCTGATTTCATTGGAATTCACATTGATAGGTTTAGGATACATGGGAAACAGAAACAGATCTGTTTAAATATCAAGGTGCAGGCTCATCTTTAATCAGCATATTCTCCCTTATCAAGCAAGTGGACACTGTATGGCGATCAGCCAATACCAGGAGAGTTTACACCATCAGGTGAACTATATATCTCACGCTATCCTCACTTGGCTGAGAAAGCAATCATACTCTAGTTAAATTTATACAGTGAGAAAACCTATCTTGCAAGGGCACAGAAAAATATACATGGGAACTTCCTTATCTGCTCTCACTCAAAAAAACCATTTTGCATTCCTTAATGTTACATTATAGCCCAGTGTTTACATCTTGAAAACATAAGTGCTAAGCTCTTTTTGGTTTAATAAATTTGTGGATAATAAATACCTGATGGATTATGAACAAGTTTATTAGATATATTTTTGATAGACCACTAATTTATAGAACTGAATTTTCATTCATTCATTCATTCATGTGTTACTGACATCTGCTCAAGGCTGGTGCTATGACTGACAGCCCACAATGGCAGTACAGTGTGCTAAGTGTGACCACAGCAGTAGAGAGCACATGGTCTGAGACCTCAGAGAAGAGGACTACCTGAAGGTGCTCAGAGAAGGCTCCAAGCAGGCAAGCACTAAGGGCCACTACATTTCCCTCACAGAACCAAACACAAGAGTGGCTGAAATCCTGACCTCATCTAGTTAGGCCCTTTCTTGCCTACAAAGTAAGTATTTCATGAAGTTCTGCAGGTATATAATGGGTGTGTAGACTCTGCATGCCATTGGCCTTAGATTATTTTGAATAAAAGTTGTATGTCTAGGGCTTCCCTGGTGGCGCAGTGGTTGAGAGTCCACCTGCCAATGCAGGGGACGTGGGTTCGTGTCCCGGTCCGGGAAGATCCCACATGCCGCAGAGCAGCTAGGCCCGTGAGCCATGGCCGCTGAGCCTGCGGGTCCATAGCCTGTGCTCCGCAAGGGGAGAGGCCACAGCAGTGAGAGGCCCGTGTACTGCAAAAAAAAAAAAAAAAAAAATTGTATGTCTAGGATTCAAACTCTGTGTACTAGAGGCAGGATCAGAAAATAGGTCTTCTAGGTCGGGCATATTCTAAAACACAATCTAGTAAGGGTGTATTAGGTCAAGGGCTCCCTGGGTAGTACTGAAGGTTGAGCACTGAACAATCCCAAGATACACTATTCCTAACTTAGACATTGTTGAAATGTGTTTTCCTTATGTCAGAAAATGGCAGTAAAGAGTCTGGTTCAAATAAAAGCAGTATATTAGGACAATTTTTGGACAGATAGAAATAAAGTATCTTGAGGAGAGGTTGCCTTTTGTCTGATTCATGTGCTGGTTACTGGTTGCCCTGTTTTTTGTTCATTCCAAACATTACTCTTGCCTCTGCCAGGAAACAGAGAGAAAGTGGATCACCTCTGGTGGTGATCTTCTCTATCATAATACACTTATCCTGTTGAGCTACCCCTAGACCATGCCTAGGACATATGCTAACAGTCCTGGAGGATCAGAGGAGGAGGTAAGAAGAGAAATAAAGGGGAAAGAAATGCACAGGATGACTGTCTCCCTGTCACCTGCTCATGGTGTCCTTCCCTCACAGTGAGAATTCGAGGGTCCACAGTTCCTTTGCTTGAACCTCTGGTACCACCAGCAGCAAATCAGGCAGAACATCTCAGTCAGATAACACAGTGATTGACTTTACATGCCTCGAAACAGGGACCTTGTCTCATTCAACGCTTCAACCTGACAGACTAGCACAACGTTTGGCTGAAAGCCGGCCCTGAAGAAACTGTGATTGAGCAACGTGAATGAATGCAATTATCAAGCAAAAAGCATTTTTGGAATAACCAGTTGATTTCATTTATCCCTGACTTCATTGGGATTAACATAATAAAGCAAACAATAGGGGAAAATTGGCTTACACAAGGTCAGTCATCTTCTCGGCTCTGCTCTCTGTCTATTTTCAAGAAATGATGAGAGGTGTCATGTGCCAAAGAGAATTTCATTTTTAGGAACTTTCGGGGGAAAGTGATTTAATTAGAAGGAAAAAAATAAAACTTTTAATTCAAAGAAATCAAACAATGCAGCAGTTGTTACTTACATTTGTAAGATATCATAAAAGTAAAAAAAGGCAGGAGTCAAATTAAGAATAAAAGAAGGTCACTTCTGCTTTGGGTGATCTGAAAAGTTCCTAAAATAGACAGTAACTAAAGTTAAGTCTCTTACCTTATAATTATTCATGATTTCAGTTAACCATGGTTTCACTGACTTTACTGTATCTTCTCGCAAGTACTTTTCAACTTTGGATCCATCACTAAAGCCTGGTTTCCCACGTGGATGGCTTGTCTCACTTGTGGGAGGGACAAAAATTTCCTGTAGTAACTTTGGTCCTCAGGTTCCTGGCATCAGAAAAATATTAGGGAAAACGAGTGGGTGGTGGGAACAGTACTCTGGGGAAAGCTTCAAATTTCTCCTAACATATATCACAATGAACAAGATGTGACACCACTATTAACTGGTCTCTACCCTGAATATTTTAACTTGGGGGGTTGGGGAAATTCAATTTTACCAAGCAAATCTGGATGACCTGATACTCTTGGAGCCAGTATCCAATTTGCAAATGCTGGATTTTTCCTTTTTGTAACAACAAAACTTTTGTGATCTGTAACTCCAATTAAAAACCCCATTCAAGGCAAAAATAGGAAAAATGAAGAGGCGAGATTATCAAAATCAACTTGCTCCTTGTTGGAGGCTCTCGGAAAAGAAGGTGAAATGGACCACAAGGGGCCAGGGAGGTGATGTGGTGGATTAAAAGCTGAGGATTTCTTTTTCATGTTCTGCCGTTTATTAAAACCACACACACAAAATAATCAGCTGACCATAATTTAAGGAGGAAAATATATCAAGTGTAAGAACAGATGATACCTTATGAAGGACATAAGACAAAAGAGAAGTTGTCCATGAGCCTTATTTTTTAAAAATACTGCATAAAAGTCTCTAAGATTCATTACGCTAAAAGAAAAAAAAAAGGAGTAAATGCTGTTTTTAAAAAGTTACAAAAGGATAAAAAAAAGAGTTTGAAATCAACAATTTTGTGAATCATCAATATTTTTTGCTAACTGTGAATACATTCTCTTTGTAAAGAAAAAAAATTAATCACAAATTTTGCTTCTTTATTGCCTAGCATATGTTTTTCTCTTGGTAGAATCTAAATCCAAAACCACAGGGGTTGGCAAATTCCATTGAAATTAGCTTTATATTTTATTTACAAAATAGTTAATAAGTAAGGCAATTTTAAAAACAGAATGTATTGTGATATCCACTAGACATGGTTATACAAATCCAAATCCCCAGTCTGGCTCCCTCTATCTTATTTGATTAATTCTACCCAAAAGGCATCAAATTTTGGCCCACTTTTATGAAAGAAACTATGTGAATACTTTGAGAAACATTCCAGAGGGCTTGAAGTGAGGGCCGTACTGAATGCATGAAACATCTTAAGTTAAAAGTAAGACAAAGCAAATATTTTCATAAAGGCTTTGGCAGTTTGGGTTATCCAAGCTGTCTTAAGTACAGAACAAATAATGTGGGCATTTTCAAGAAACTCACTACAGGATTGGAGCTCTGGGACCTGATACCCAGAACTGCAACCCTGGCCTGTCTCCTTCACAAAAGAACTTCTGTATAACAAGCTCTAGTGGGGGGAAACTGTGTTAATCGGAGATTTTTTTTGAGTTATCTGGAATATCACACACTCTCAATGGTCAGATTATAATGTATACAACACTGGCAGGGTAAAAAATCCTATAGATTAGTATACCAAATAATGCAATAGGGTTTGGACATGTTTGTCTAGTGTAAAGTCAGCTCTCCTATTTCTTAAATTGGAGGAAGTTTGGTTTTGCCAGAAGTTTTAAGTAAACATTATTATGTTTTTTAAAATTGTTGTCATTACCGTGCACTGCAAAAGGTTGTAGTAATTAGAACATCCTGTAACATTCTCGAAGTAGGAAGGCTCGCTTATTAACTCACCATCTAGCAGCTTATCCAGTAACTAGGTTGGGAGAGAGGGGAGAAAGGAAGGAGGAAAACATCAGGGTGGGTAAAAATATACAGGCATTTGTCATTTCATTTATTCAATAACTGTTTCATTCAACAACCACTTCCCACACATCTTCTCTGCGCTATAGACACTGTCCAAGGCATTGGGGAAACAGCAGTGAACAAGGCAGGCCGAAAATGCTCCCTCATAGAGCTTATATTCTAGAGGGTACGATAAACAAGCATTCACAGGTAAAATATGCAGTGTATTAGAGAATGATAAGGGCTAAGGAGAAAACTAACAAGGAGAAGGGTACAGGAAGTGCCATGGGTGCCTGTGGGGTGTGTGTGCCTGGGTGGTGGGTGTGGGGGACACTGCAGAGAGGAGGAAACGGGTCTCACTTAGAAGGTGGCATTTGAGTAAAGACCTGTTGGAAGGAAGGAAGCAAGCCCGGAAGACATCTAGGAAAAGAACTTTCCAAGTAGAGGAAACAGTGAGCCCAAAGGCCCCGACTGCGGGAGTGAGTCTTGTGGGGAAGGGTTACCGTAACACGATCATTGACCACTCACCCATGTACGAGGAGACAGGGCAGAGGATATGGACATACACCCAGGCGCTTGGAACTGGTGGAAGTTATCTTTGGACTGCTGACATTGAAAAGCTGGTCATCAGCTGAAGGTGAGAGCAGTCAGCATAGTTGTGTGCTTTTCTCAGGTCATGTTGAGCTGCACAAAGGCAGGCATGGAGTGGTAGAGAGGGGCATCTAGCCAGGACTGTGGTTTGGCCAAAGGAGTTGGAGGAGGTGCAAAGGGGGGCCGTAGGTGGGGAATGTATGTAATGACTGAGCTTGGGTTTATGTTGGGTAATTAGAGAAATTAAGACCTGCAGGGGTAGGGGACCATGAAGAGGTAGTAGGATCTGTGGACTGAAAGACAATGGGGTTGCAGGACTGTAATTCAGAGAAGTGAGCTGGGAGGAAGGGAGGTGGCAGCTGGGGGAAGACGTTTGAATCTGTTGAATCTGAGATTGTGGAGTGATTGCTGGCTTTTTTGCAGGGGGTAATGGGAATAAGCAGCTAAGGTAAAGAGAACAAGATCACTAAATGAGAGGAGACTAAGAAACTGAGGGACCAAGTATTAAAAAGATCATCCATGTGGAGACTTCAGTCACCAGAAATGATGACAAGAGTAATGCTGGAAAGTGACACTGAGGCAGGAGCCAAAATATTCAGAGAATGAGAAGGCGAACGCCAGGGGTGTGTGTCGGGAGAGAAGCTGATCCCTTCAGCTCCGACTTACCACTCTTTTATTAACTAAATCATTTTAAGGGATCAGAACATCAAAAAGGCTTTATTATTTAGGCTTGAGATTTTGACATTTGTATTCTCTTGGGTTTCAGGATTTCTTGGAGTCTTGTATTGCATAACGTGAAACACATTTTACCACTACTTGATTACTTTCCTAAGTATCATTTCATCTATTTCCTGTGAAAAAGCAAAAGTCTTCTCATTTATCACACAAGATTTTGGACCAGTGGTCACAGAGACATTGCATACCTTCAAGAGTTTTTTTGTGGGGGGAGGGGTGGGGGGTTTCTCTAGTTTTTGATGAATCTGGCTTGGGAGAGACCTCATGGGTCATCTTGTCGTTATCTCTGAATACACACAATATCTGAACTTTTCAACAGTTTCACTAATCCTGTGGACGCTTAGGCTGCTGGATCACGCACCACAGACATCTTTCTGCTTTCTTTATCCCTTTAAGTCTATCAAATATTCTTGCTCTTGACACTGCTTACGTTTGCTCTTGACATATGCTTCTTCAGAAACACATCAAATGTCTCGCTTGCAGATGGGTCTCATGCAATGTAAAATCTCATACTAATTCTAAATTCTGAACGCTTAGTCCTTTTTACCCTTTCTGCCTACCACAGCAGACAGCCTAAAACCGGTCTTGAAAATACTGTGATTGCAAGTTGAAGAATGACCCAACATGTCCCTGATAAGATTCTTCTTCTTTCCTTCACACTCACAATTGCACAAGAAATTCTGAATCCACGCTCTGCAGCCGCATCAAGTGTCCCGGCACAGAAAGAGGAGCCCGCCAGGGTGCTGCGGGGTGGCTCGGGACTTCCTGAGTTCTCCTATTTACACAGCTTGCTGCCGTCAGAACTCACAACAAGGGCAGTCACTGCCCTGGCACCCTATTTGTAAAATGGAGCACAACTTTGTTACCCCATCCTTCTCCATAAGTTTGTATGTCTCCTGTTTTGATCTGAACCAGCTGACCTACAGCGCCTAAAAGACTATTAATACCAGGCCTCGGCCTTAATAATAACAATGCTGTTAGGTAAACTGTGACAGGCTGTGTTCCCAGTAACAAGATTAAAGGTCTCAAAATTCAGTCCTCACCTCATTTACTAACGTGTCAAACACACAGGCTCTATGGCAAAGGTGACAAAACCCCCCAAGGAAGATTGCTTACACATGATCTTTGTCTGCACTGGCCAAAAACCAAATGAACAACAAACAAGACCCTCCTGCATCCTAATACTTAGTATAGTCTTACATTTTAAACAACCAAAAAAACAAAATAAAGGTTGAAGAATATAACTATGTTACTTGGTCCTCAAATTTAATTTTAGGAGAGCGATGTGGCGATATTTACAAATGCCAATGGCTCTTTGTAAAAGTTTCAAGCGACCACCCTTTATACTCTTTGTTCCTGACACACAGGAACATGTGACATTTGTTACACTGTGGCCACTTCCCCAGCTGGAGCACTGTGTGTGGATATTACCCTCTGAAGGGTTTAGAGCACATGTGGAAGCATATGCATCCACTTTCCAGGTTGCCTTTCTTCTGATTTCTTTATGGTAGGGATGCCTTGAGGGCCTACACAGCATTTCAAGAAATCAAAACAGTTAATGAAAGACACAGTTAGATAAACACCGCGAGGTGATCTCAGGTTTAAAATATGGTCAAAGTAAATTCAAAGAAACCCAGATGGCTCTTTTCTTCCTTACGAGCCCACTGTCTTGCCTCCTGATCTCGGGACGGCACCAAGGAAACACCTTTGCTAACAACAAAGAGCCAGGCCAGGCACCGCAGTGCTTCCGGGACCTTCTCAGATGGTGCTCATTGCGCCAGGGCAGCGCAGGCCACAGAACTCACTTCAAAGGCCTGAGACCACTTCTCCTCCTGGATGTATTTCACGCACTGATCGCACTGCTTCTGGAAGTAGTTTCTCTGCTTCTCATCCAACAAGCCAATTTGGAACAGGAATGGTGCATAGCCCTGTATGATCTGAGGAGAAAAGAAGCAAACACAGACGCTGCATGGAGAGAGAGGGATGTGAGGGAAGCCCATCTGCTTGTGAAATAACCCTTTGTAACTTCTCAATTAGCGGAGCAGGACAACACACACACATATACACACACCCCCCGCACAAACATAGACGTACAACACATACAATGCATACACAACACAAAATACACCACACAAACACACATACATAAGACATACACACGACACACACATACACACACACATACACAAACACACACACACCACACACACAATTCGTGTATAACACACAACTACACCATACAAACACATATACACAAAACATACACACACACCACATAACCACACAAACACTCATACAACACACATGTACACAAAATACACACAAACACACCAAGCACAGGTACACACACTTGTACATACACACACTGACACTTGCACTCACAGCCAACGTAGGCTGACATATAGTAAGTTGACACTGTAAAACATTTGGTAAAAATTAGAAGATTTAAATCATTAGAAAGTCAACTGAGCAACAGTATTTCCCTTGACGAAGTTAGGTCTGTAGGGTAAGAGGAGCGTCCATCTGATTAAAGGGTATTTACTCTCCTTAAGGAACAAAATGGAAAGGATAAAAGAGTCACCTACTGACTCGGGATCAGAATACGCGTCTCCAAGAGCAATTCCCTTCAGGTTGATCTTCATGGTCATCACGGGGTTGAGCATGTGGATGTAGTGGGCGATGGCTGGCACGTATTTCCCCGCGTAAGACTGAGAAGGGTAGACGTTAAAATGAACCATCACAAATCAATGCTACTAAAATGAGGTGTTTATGCAAATTAAAATCACAATAAAACAGTCAGTAGTTCCACAAGACACATGTATTTCTTAACCTCGCATTGCAAATTTGACAATAGCACGGAGCTCTGTCCCTTCCTTCTTTTGTCATCCCAAATAGCATGGAGTGACATGCAGGTCACAGGTTAGGAGGGCAAAAAAATAATAAGTGAACGTGTCCTAAGTGAACATTCTAATTTCCTTCCAAAAGAAAGAACATGGACACCAGTGAACACAATTCTGCCACCCTTAGGATTTTCCTTACCAGAAAGTTCCATTGCAAGCTTTATTTAAAAAAAAAAAATCCCAAGGCCAAAATTAAGATTAAGATTTCAAAATCTGTACAATGATGCCAAAATTTGAAATCAACATGGATTAAAGGAAGAGGAAAAGGATAAATAATATTTATTGGCCACTAAAATGGTCACTTGAACTTACCTCTGTTTCCAACCTTTTCCAATACAAGGCTCTTTTTCAATTTCAAAATAGTTTGCTGACACAAACATGATAATACTGCTTTTAGATTATGCTGAAAAGAGCCACTATTGGTTCAGTAATATTTAAAAATAGTTCTGTGTTTCTTCCATTAAAAAAGTTGCCTTCCTGACATCTCCACTTGTATGTCTAATATTGAACTTCCTATGTTCAAACCGAAGCTCCAATCCCCAAGCCCTCCTTGCAGCCTCCGTTTCCATGAATGTAAACTCTGTTCTTCTAACTGCTCAGGCCAAAAATCCTGGTGCCACCGTTTATCTCTTTGACTCACACCTCGTGAAAAGTCCATTAGTGAATCTCATCAACTCTACCTATTCTATCAAAACACATCCAGAATCCAGGGTCTTTGCACACACCCCCTTTATCACCTTGCTCCAGGTACCGTCATCTCTCGCCTGGATTCTTGCAGCAGCCTCCTCAATGGGCCTCTGTTTTTGCTCTTACCGTCATCCAGTCTAATTTCAAGACAGTGGTCTGTTAAATTAGATCATGCCACTCCTCTGCTCAAATCCTCTAATGACTTCCCATCTCTCTCAAAGCAAAAGTGAAGTGTTTTTTCTGGGGCATAAGGGCTGACATGATCTGGTCACTTCACTCACATTACCCCCTACTATCCTCTTGCTCATTCCTCTCCAGCCTCTCTCAGACCAAATCATAATTGTGATCTGTACTGTTCCTCCCCTTGCATTAGCTCTTTCTGTCCCTGGAATGTTCTTCCCCAGATATCCATATGGTTAACTCCCTCACTTCCTTCAGTGAGGCTTTCTGAGGGTTGCCCTCCATGGCCACCCTATCAAAAATTTTAACACCCCTTTTTTGATATTTTATATTCCCCTTCTCTCCTCTTTCATCTTAATCTTTATCACTCTCCAACAAACTTTTACTTTTTACCTTGTGTATTGTTATTCCCCTACCCACACTAGAACAGAAGATCCACAGACACAGGAATATCTGTCTGTTTTGTTTATTAGTGTATCCCCTGTACCTGATGCTGTTTGTTATTGCTCAATAAACAACTGCTCAATGAATGAATCTTGAATTAGCCTACATGCATTTGAAAAACAGCAATGCACATATATTCTAGATAGACTAGATACATTATGTGGGTACATATGGATCTGCAGAACTTTCACAATATGTCCAAGGCTCTCCAGGGCCCTGAAGTTCAAAGACTGGGAATTCTGGAGAGCTCTCATTTTTTCCATGCCATAATCATATGCTGCAGTTATCATTATTCCCATTTCAACGTAAGGACATTGGGGCTCAGAGAGGTTAAGTGATAGAGTCAGAATTAAACCTGGTCTGACCTACTCCAAATCCTAAACCCCTTCCAAATTATGATGGAAGAACTTAACTGACATAACTCACACAAGATCCCTTCACTGATGCACTCCTCTTGTGAAATAATAATTATTTAGGCAAAGTATTAAATCAAAGCAGCTTATCCATTCATACTCATGACTACTTTTTAGCTTCCATGTCTGAAATTTGCTTTGCTGTATAACTTTGCTATATTCTCCTTTTAGGGACAGTACGTGAACATTTATCAAGTAAAATTTCTGTAAATTGACCAAAAAAGCAAATTCTCTTGACTAATCATTTCACTGGTACAGATGTATTATATAATCTTCATTCAATGATGGTTTATTGGGCAACTCTTCTGTCAAAGGTATCATAACAGATACTTGAGTAGACACAAAAATGAATAAAGCACAAAACTCGTAAAGATCACAATATCTCTTAAAAATACATTATGGAAAACTTGACTCAAATGTGATAAGGCAGAGTCTACCATTTCATGGCTTATTATTTCCACAATGTGTACAACAGCCAGCACATAGTAGGTACATAAAAACATAGCTGATAAATGAATGACTAATCTGACATTATTTCTAAACATGTTTTCTCTACTGGAAATCAGTACAAATGCTAAAAAAGTACACCTTCCAGTGATGCTAGCACTCAACGTGTCTTGTTATAAGACCTAGCAACAAAACACCTCCCTTGACTTTTTCAGAGATAGAAGGGTATGTACTTTATAGGTAGTGATGACAAACATGGGCTAAAACAGTCACATTTTTACGGCACCTTTCCCCTTGCGACCATCATATGTATCCGGGATTCAGGCAGGAGATTAAAAAGGAACACCCACTCAATCTGAGCATCCACCATCAACAGATTATTTCACCTACTTTAATTCGAGCCAATGTAAAGTTAACATTATCTTCCTATATTTTAAAATGATGAAAACAAAGGTCTGTGTGTTTCACATGCCCACCTGGAATTCTGTCCGGGCTTGGCTGCCTCCACGCTTCCCATTTCTCATATCAAATCACATTTCAGTCAAGGGTCCTGGATAGACTATGGATCTCTGGTCCCCCAACCTGGGACCCACCCTTGGATTTATCCACTGCACACTTGCTAAGTGGACCATTTAGGAAAATGAGACAGTGAGATGGGTAGTTCTATAACCACATTCAAAACAGATTCCTCAATGTTCAGTCTACATCTACTAACCTAACAGTGATGATGTTTACCTTGGTTTTGGCTTTCTAATGACTATCACACACTTCCTTGCCCTGTGTCAGTGTGACAAATCCTTCACTGCCGTTTTCATTAATCATTCCACTGGTTGAGCGACTCAGGCTGTCACACAGTAGACAATTATAGGATTATTTTATGGAAAACAGACACCGAAACATTACAATGAAATTTCAATTATTTTCACTCTCCTTGTTGAGACACATTTCTTTTTTCTTCAAGATCAGATTTGTTTATTCTTCCTGAACCATTTGTTTCTCGATATAATGATTCTCTGACCACCACAAGCACTTTAAAAGACAACCAGACAATAAATCAAGTATGTTTGATTTTACCCAGTTTTCCCTTTTCCGGATATGTTTTAAATAGAATAGAATGTCAGACTCTGGGGGGAGAAGTTAGGTGTGGTTGTCTGATGGATCAGAAATGGACTATATGGCCCTTAGGACTTATAATTGTGATCCTGTAATTTTATGAACTCTTGTTGCTTTTGTTCTGAGTTCTGCCCATAACAACAACTAAAGCAATGACAACCACAACTATCAGCCCTGTGGTTTCTCTGATCTCTGGCTGGGGTTCACCAATGTGGTCAGCAGCTGGCCAACGAAGTTCCTGAAGTCTGTGAATTAACGCTAACCTTCTACCCTCAGATCAGACACTGGCCTCAAACAAGCTCTGAACAGCATCAAAGCAATTATAAAAGGAAAGAGGAAAAGTGTGTCCAGAAACTGTTTGAACACATACAATTTTAGAATTCAGCAGTGACCTTCAAATGAGGAACTCAGTCAGACAAATATATTTAACTAACATAATAATTCAAACTAGATTAGCAATCAACACGTCAGGATTTTAGTTTGCCCTTAGTAATTATTCCTTTCCAATATTTAAAGAAGCTGCAATTTCCAACACTATTCTTGCATGGCTCCTTTGCCCCACGGTGACCGTATTTTGAGCTCACCTCTGACAAGAAGGGCCAGAGCCATTAGGGTATGTTTGTATGTGCTTGTATTTGGAGCTTAAAGAAGCAGTCAACCTCCAGTTTTCCTCTGACATCAGAAGGATCTCAGAATTCAGCTCTCAAACTTTTATTTCCCCCATGAGAGAAAGAAGGTCTCAACATCAGAGTTGAATAGTGTTTTTGAATCTTGGTTTGCAATCTTTCTGTGTTCTTACATGATGTTTGGAACAGCCTAATGGAAATCACGTTAGGAGCATATTGTACTTGTAAAAATAGTCTAGAGAGAATGTAATACTTGGTTAATTATCCAGATGTGTAAAAGCAAAATGAAACTGGACTTAAAGAAACTTGTAATTGTGTATTCCATCTGAATCTCTCCCTTCTTACATGTTTCAACAACATTCACAGCCGACTTACTGTACCCCTGCCACCCGATTACTTTTAAGGGAGTCAAAAAATCCATATCGAAAATCAAGCTTCAATCAGCTCCTCCAGAAGAAACAAAACCGTGTCAGAGAATAATATTATAATGGAAACAATGTCCTCTTACAGAAATATCACATATGTTAGCAGTTACTATTGTTTAAGCTACTCTTAGTCGTCTGCATTTCTTACTGAAGTTTAGTTTAAAAAAAAAAAAAAGTAGATGCAGCTACATTCACTCTCTGACTTGCTTCTAAATATACCTTTTATGGTAAAACTCGCAGAACCTTTATCAGTGATAATGAGCAATGGCCTTTGAACCTGGTTACCAAGTGTCACTATTCATTGGCCCTCACCTCTGCCTGGAAGTGGAAAAAGGGAGTTGTCATCCTAGGCAATGGCATGTCAAGGATGGTCAGGGTCATTCTGTGCCCGCTTCCCTGCTCTGCCCCCAAACCCCCAGCCACTCCAGCTAGAATGAATGTCTCTGAAGAGTTCACTTCGGGGCTGGTGAGAACTCTTCCATGTCTTCCGGGAGGAAACCAGGTGGGCTGCCCTTCTGGAGAGAGTCACATCGGTGTCATGTCCTCTAGCTGTCCCCAAACACAGACTATGGTGGAACCAGCCCCATATACAGGGGTGGCCAGAGTGAATAGGGGGATATGCTTTGAAGAGAATTTTATACACACATTGAAAACTACAAAACTTGGTGAAAAGCCTAAGTTTAACGGAGTCACACAGGACACAGCAGCTAAGAGGACAGGATTAAGCTAGGGTGACCCTGACTTCATCTAGCCTTGGTAGAATCTTACTTCACTTGGCACCATTATTGCTTCTGAGGAGAGAAGAGGTGTGGCCTTAACACGGCCAGTTCAGAAAATTAATGAATGGAGAAAACTGGAGCTTTGGTATTGTGGTAATCTCTACAACTTCTTAGACATTGCTAGACCATGTGTCATCTAATTTCAAGACCACACTGCTGTGATTTAAAAAAAAAAAAAAGGCTTCTAACGAGAATATGACTTTATCTAAACATCTATTTCTCTTGACTATGAGCTTAAAAAGAAATGTAGAATCTACAGGAATACACATAAATTTATGCAAAAGTATGTACGGCCTTTCAAATATGTTCTTATTTCGTTTTGAGATGATGCTTCTTTAAAAATTAATTCCATCAGTGACAAACATACGTGAAAAGGATGTACCTTGCCTCCCCCCAACTCTAACTTCAGTGCCAGTTTTGGAGAAATTCATACCCAGCTTGAAGCCAGGTGACTTGAACAGATGAATAAACCCTTTTGTTTAGAGATTACAGTTAATTTGACTTTTAAATAAAGAGTGTGAATATACTGGGCCACAGTCAACAAACTGAGTCCTTCACTTGCTCACTACAGATAGAACTCAGAAGGTTGAAGCTGCGTAATAGATATAATTTAGCATTTCTGGTCCCCAGCCTAGACATCTCATCCAATTGGGTACTATTTGTGTCGCCATGCCACTTGGTCTAGCATAGTAGCTCACTTCAGACAAAGCTTATATTGACGTCTGATTTACTCATAGTCTTTTCCACGTAACCAGAGAATCAGCAAATATGTGTTGATTTGACTTAGATACGCTATCCAAAAGCCCGAGGCCCAATTTTGCAAACATTTCCATATGCCCCTGTTCAGTTCTCCAGGTTGCAGCGTAAACCTTGACTTTTCTAATATTAAATTCATTAAATAGTCACAAATCCGTTTTCAATTCTAAAAGAAAATATTGGCAAGTCAGAGGAACATAACTGAAAATAGACATCTGTCATGAGCTCAAGAGTTAAACCAGCTCAAATGTCATCTAGTCATATTCAGCAAGTTCCAAGCTTGGAGAAAGAATTACATGTCAAGGACTTCAAGCCTTTATATCACTTGAAACTTCCATTTACTCCATAAAACTTGATGATCAAAAGACAGAAATATCCAAGAAGCTAGAGAACTTCTTTTCTGTTTGTATAAGGTTAGTAACCCTTAGAGATTCTGTACAAAATATGTAAGGGATGTCCGACTCCCTTGTACAGACAGTGGATCTATTCTGTGGGAAAAGGTAAGTCTTGGAAACAGTGCAGTTTTGAGAAGCCAGGCTCCAGAGAGCATCTTCACGAAGCGGGTTACCATCCTTAGCCCATCCTGTGACTACAGTCTTTGGGTGATGGAGTCTGGCTGCTTAGGTTCCAATCTTGGCTGGGTGAGCTTGTAAAGCCTACATGACCTCTCTAAGCCTCAGTCATCTCAACTGTAAAATGGGGATGACAATAACAGTGCCCGCTTCATAAGGCAGCTGTGACGATTAAACAAGGTAATGCACGAAACACTGCTTAGCATCATGCCTGTCATATGATCCACTCTCAATAAACATTCTCAAATAAGATCTACAAATAAAACAAGGGGACTAGATACGTTTGAAGGCATCCTTCTAATCACCAAATTTAATGATCATAAGCCTGGACTAATAAGATAAAGGCATGGCCTACATGAAACAATTACAGGCCTATAGTTAGGGTAGTTCTCCCTTCCCACCCCTTCACAGGTATGTCAGTGCGTGAAGTTCCCCTATTACAAGTATCTTTCTATGGCTTAGGCTCTGTCCTCTATTCAAGGACAAGTATGTTGGAAGTACATTTAATTGATCAGATTCTCTCTAATGGATAGTGAGCTGGTAACAAGTCAGAATGGGGGAGAGAAACAGTACAATCATGATGGGGATGGAAGAAGCATGGGAGAAATAGGACCTCAGCACAGCACAGCCAAGGAAAGGAAGGCCTTGGGTGGCAGGCAGGGCACTGGATGACCCTGGAAAATAAGGGAGTAGAAAGGAGGTTCCCAGGGCCTGGGGTGCAGTACAGGGAGAGAAGAGCCATGAAAAGAGATGTAAAACAGCCAAAGAGAAATATCATTGATATTTTTATTTTATCTGGCAAATGCCTTGTGTGAAGCCACTCTATAACATCCATACAACACTGTGCCTGGTATTGTATGAAACAAATGAAACAAACCTGGCTCTCACCTCCTGGGAGCCTGCACCAGAACCCAGGACCATGATGATTTCAATAAAGAAATCAGACTCTGTGAGCCCAGCAGGACTTCACTCATGCAGATGAAGATAAAGTATCCTATTAAGCTCACTAATTTTTAAATAGCTTCAACGTTTTGCCTCAGATTCAGCCTTCGAATTAATCACGGTTGCAAAACTGCTTCTAAGGAAAGTAGGCCTCTCCTGCTGATCGGGAGATGCCCAGTTTTAACCACATGCCCTGCCAGTTTGGAAGCGCTCCCACCCATTGGCACAAACGCCTCTACACGCTAAATCTTTCCCATGAGTGGACAGAAAGCCACAGGCTCAGAGGCCAGTGGGCAGACCCCTCCCTACCGTCACCTCCCTGCCTTCCAGCGCCAAGGTCGTTGTGCTTTAAGTTTTAGCTGGGCCCACATACACTTGAGTGGATCCTAAAGAGTGTCTGTACCTCAAGAAAAAGAGCAATCTCACTAATAGTTACTGGCTCGGAAAGGATGACACTTAGGAAGAAAGTTAATGATATGAATGAAATGCAGCTTGTTCCTCTTTTTGAAGTACATTTTTTTCATGCCTTGAGGAGGGTGATTTATAGACACATTTGTCTCTCTTTAGAGAAAATTAATTCCAGTTGGTGTTCTGGGCAGAAATGGAGAGAAGGGAAGGAGACAAAGCAGTTCTTCCTTCTCCGCTGCCCCAACTGCAGGTCTGCACTATGCCTTACTGTGGCCTCACGTGGTCCACACGGCAGGGGCGAAGGGCCTGGATCGGTCCCCACACATTTTGCTACCATCCAAAACTTCTAAGCTCCACCATCATTTTCTGATGGAGCAAACAATTGCTTTTAAAGATGATTTCAAAATAAGAGGGGAGACAATGCCATACCCCAAGAACAAGTGAGCAGAGCCTTGTAAACATCTCAGCCCCTGTTTACATGCATTAGGCCATATGCTTTGGAGCCATAACATTTTAATCCAGCTTTTCAACATGAATGGTAATAATAGTCATCATATGCTGGGTACTCACCACAGCCAGTCACTCTGCTAAATATTTGAGGAGGATTATCTAATTAAATGCTCAAAACAACCCCATGCAGTAGGTACTGTTATTACTTCCAGACTCCCTTACACCAAAGTTAGGGCGCTGAACAGCTGTTCCAGCCCCTTTGAGCACCAGGCTACCCTCATTCATAGCACACAAATGTGGAGGATATTTAGGTCTAGTACCTTTGCAATCAAAAGCAGAAAACCATTTCTGAGTTTATGCATTTGTTTTCCAAGAACAATTCTACAAATCTAGCGGCATTATTTGTTCAGGAAATTAAGAGTTCACAAGAGAAAAGATTTCCCTTTCTTGAAAAATCTATTACAACATTTTTTATGGTGGCGGACACAGGGAGGGTGGGTTGGTATTATGTTAAAACTGCAATTGTATACAGATGCTTTAAGAGTACATCTAGGTAACTACAGTTGAGTATCCAGTAAAGTAAAATATCCCCGGAAGTGATCTAATTTAAAAACCAACCCTTCTGATTGTAAGATGAAAAGCAGAGGCCCAGAGAGGTCACAGAACTTGTCTGGAATCATCCAGAGAGAGACAAAGCCAGCAATGAACCTCAGGTCTCCTGATTATTAATCCAGAATTCCTTCCACTTCTCCATTCTGCCTCCTAGCCTTAAAACAGAAAGACCAGGTGGGACAAAGTAGACTAGAGAAACACAGCATTCTGCCAATAATAAACCATCAAGGCATTATTTAGTGCTCTACCTTTTAGAAAAAGATGTGCCCCCAGATTTAATGTATCTTGTGTGGTTCTCATGAAGATGCTGCTGCCTGACAAGTGCATCTCCATCCCAGGCTCTGCCTGCCCTCATTCCCGTCTTCCTTCATCACTTGGAAGGCACAGGTTTCCTTAAAAGTATTCATCCTGGCAGCAGAGAATATAAAAAGAAAATTGTCCTTTGCCACACACATTCAGAAACTACATGCATGAAACCACCAGGCAGACATGAGATAGACAAGTCAAATTTTTCATTTGGAATTTGGTAGCTTTGCCGAAAGTTCAACATGATGGTTAACAACATTGTCACATTATTTGCAAGACGAGGAATTACACACTAAGCAGATCACTCTTCTGTTGGTGGTGGAGAACTGGGTGTTTTCCAGGGTTGCTACCAAAATGACAGGAGTGTCACTTCCTCCATCCCCCTGACTCCAGTTATTAGTTCTAGAATGGCCATGGGATTCAAATGGATAATGAGATTCAGGTATATGGTGGAATTATTGGGAAAGAGAAGTTGAGCTGGTAGTCTATACCTAGAGCTCTGGAGTGGGTTGGAGAGTCAAGGGCACAGGTGAAAAGAACTTATCTGAGAATGAAATCAGTGAAGTGCAAAGCCAAGTGAATAGATGGAGAGAACGTGAGACAAGATCCTGATAAGGTTTGAGCAACCAGATCCAGCCACACCTGATGCCAACAATTCAATCCCCTGTTTTACTTAAGACACTTTGAATAGGGTTTCTGTCACTTGCAAGCAAAAGAGCCTTGACTAATACACCCATATTTATCCTTCAAAATCCAATTTAATTGCTGTCTCCTCTGTTTGACTTTTCCTGAGGATCCCATATTGAGAGGTAGCTATTTGCTCACCTTACACTATTTGTCTTTACAGCTACTTCTCCAACTGTACTCTTCATTCTGTATGGTTAGACTCAGATTTACAGTAGAGTTAATGTCTTAATCATTGACTTTCTAATACTTGTCCAAAGCCTCAGACATAGTACATACTCAATATATGTGTGTTGAACTGAATTGAATTTGATTCTCAATACTGTTTCAGGGAACACTGAACCCTTCAATGGTTTCCCATTACACTTAGAATAAAGTCTAACCACTCTGCCATGAGCAACAGGGCCCTACACGATCAGCCTGCCTCTCCCATCTAAGCTCCTTCTACAGTGGCTCAATGCTTCTCCTTGAGTGCACCAAGCCTGTCCCTACCTCAGAGTCTTTGCATTTGCTGTTCTTCTTCCAGGAAAGCTCTTCTCACAGATATTGCAGAGATCACTCCACTACGTCACTCAGGAATCTGCTCAATTGTCTCCTTACTGAAGAGACTTTCTCTGACAATCTTATCCAAAATAACACTTCCATCACTCTCCAGCCCTCACCCTGCTTATCTTTTTCATGACATCTTTTTCAGACATATCGCTGCCTGACCATCTGGTACATATTTATTTCTTTCATTATCACTGCTTTCACCTCTGGAATGTACGAATGCAGGGAATTTTTCTGTTTTGTTCACAACTGTACTCCTAGCACCTAAGAATTTTTGTGTTCTCAAAATATTGGCTGCTATACATGTTTAAAATAACCTTAAATTTAAAAGGATGAAAAATAGCAAACCTTAAGATTGAAACCAACATATGCAAATGAACCGTTCATTAAATTGTAACATAATCACCCTGGAAAAAAACACAATTAATTCCCTGCTAGGGCAGGGAAAGTACAAGATAATCCTATAACTTATAACTAATTTGTGCCAAAGAGCAAGGAAATGCTCAAAGGCTAACGGGGACAAACGGGGACAATGTGTCAAAAGGACACAGGAGCCAGCCTGAAGGGTTCCCATTGACCAAATATAGGAAAATACAAGCATCAAAAACAATAATGATATCAATAAAATTTAACACAGCAAACAGAATTTACAATCCATGAGTCCCCAGTGATATTTTTAAAGTACATATCAGAGAAGAGGAAGAAGGAAAGATGTTCTCTACAGAAGAATGCCAGATGATATCTAAAGGAAGATAGATCAGAAAAATCACCATTTTATAACCCCCAGTATAATAACTGATTCAGACAGGAATCATCAGTGGATGCTAAAACTACTTGGTGACATATTTGGTGTGTGTGTTGGGGGAAACAGATGTTCACATGGTCTCAGATTATTTATTAATTTCAAAGGGAAAATGGTACCTTTTCAATGGTGAGATCTGGCAGATACCATCTTGACTAAGTGACCAGTAATGGAACAAAGATGTTATATGCCTTCTGATGTGATTGAACAGAAAGTAAACAACTATGTAGTGTTCTTGCCAAATGTTTTCAGTGAATCTAAGCATTGGAAAAGAGTCAGACAAAGTCAGAAATGGGACATTCTACAAGGCACCTTGTCTAGACTCTGGATAATCATCATCACAACTGACAACAACACCAACAAAGACATGGTACTGAGACATGACAACCCACTGTGATATATGAATCTTTATTGGGCACTGAATTTTTAAAACTATGCTATGGAGGACATCTGCGGGATAATTGGAGAATTTTTTATATGGGCTGAATTAATATTGATGTGTGTGTGTGTATATACTGAATGAATAAACCACAAGTGTCATAATATATTTCAGTCCTGAAGATGTTGGAAGCATGCAAGAAAACATGACTTCAACTCACCTCCCCAGTGGCATAAAAGTCATTGTCTTTATAGTCAGAGAACAACTGGAAAAACTGAGTAAGTGCACTGCAAAAAGAAGAACAACAATAAAAATCACATGGAATCATGCTATGCTACACAATTTCACCCTTGGACAATAGGCTTCACATTTGAGTTAAGATACTATTATGCTATAAGTTCCTGTAGGCATTTTTTCAACGTCTCATGTGCATAACACTCCATACTCTGTGGATGGTTAGAAGAATACTTGTGGGCTTACTTTGTGATACTCAAAGTTGAGACAAGTGAACATCAACACTCTGGGAAGGTTTCCAATTCCCTGGGTTACCAACTTGGATCACCCACCTGTTGAGGGGACCCTTGAGCAAAGTGCTACAGGCTTTCACCTATTACTTAGCAATTTGTGGAGTTAGTTCTGCAAACCTTATGACCCCATTAATCTCGGGTTGTGGTGAGGTAATGGGAACCTTAGTTGCTTACCAACCTCTCTCTGTGGGGAAGCTGAACATTTCTATATTCTAACGGGGCTCCCAGCATTTCAGTGCTTTAATAACCAAAGAACAGAAAAGGTGTAAAATGACTGTAGTCTAAGGGAAAACCACCAAATGGTCACAGACATTGAAGTAAATGCACAGTGGCCTCCAGGGTCAAAAGAATCACATTTAGGGAAGAATGCCAACAGCCACCTTGGCAAGCTGAAATAGATTTAAACAGCCTCCAGAAATTATTTTATAATAAGCAAGAAAAGCGTGGATTATTGAATCATTCTCTACTTGAACAAAATCTTTCAGAAAGGAAACAAAAACTTGTGAAACTCAGAAGCTTTATGAATGTTTTGACCCAGATTGCAATGCCTGAGAAGCTAGGCAGGGTTTCTGTTCCAGTTTCCTGCTGAGGGACTAAAAGCCGTAAACCAGCCAGTGAACATGAAAGGCAAGGAGGCCCTGCAAAACCAGGAGAAAGAGAAAGTTCAAGGGTCACCCAGAGGCAAAACTGGGTCATTACAATCACCGTGATCCTGGAAATACTTAATTTTCAAAGGCTTCATAAAAACCCACCATTAAACTCTACTGTAGAGTTGCAGTTTATTTCTCTGTTTATTATTTATAGTAACTAAAATCTTTGTAGCAACTAAATCTGGGAAGCTGCATTATACAGCATCCATGTTTGTGCTGGCAATGAGCTAGCTTTAGAGCTGATATAAAAATAGGAGTTTATTCTCCAGCCTTCCCTCTCCAAACTTCAGGCTAAAAACTGCTTGCCTTTCTCTCTGCCTGCTAGTTGGAATGGCAATAGACATTTTAATATAGTAAATCTGAACTAAGCCTTGTGCTTTAGCTTAAAGCTTATTTCCTTAAAGAATTTGTTGGAGGATTGTCAGGGCTGCTAGATTTAGCAAATAAAAACAAAAGATGTACAATTAAATTTGAGGTTCAGATAAACAACAAATAATGTTTCAGTATTAATATGTTCCAAATATTTCATGCGACATACATAGATTAAAACATTATTCGTTGTTCATCTGAAATTCAAATTTAACTGGGCATTCTGTATTTTATCTGACAATCTTAGCTGAAGGAGATAATCTCCTAGGTTGCTTCCAGCCTGAAAAAGCAGGATTATCTAGCTGAAGTTTCCAAGGCAAGGTCCCACTTGAGGAAGCTATCACAGAGATTTAATTTCACAGTAGGATATGAACAAAAATTTGGCTAATCATAGCAAGGTCTTAGTAGGTCTTTCTTAAATGGGAACGAAGAATAAAATAGATAAATTTAGTAAGTTGCACGTACATAGATCATTTGCTCATTGAACTGTGTTTTCATCAAGGACTATACCATTATGTGGTGAAGGGTTGTTTCAAAATAATATCTAGAATAATGCTCACATAAAATTGCAAATTTTAGAAGTAGAAATGCCAAAATACATAAGGCATAATACATGCACATGTGTGTGCCGTGCACTCCATGCATTTACTCAGGCACAAGCGCCACATGGCACACAAGGCATGCCTCTTCCAGGTGTTTCCATTTGACGACCTTGCTGGCATTGTGCCAAGGCCTTGTCAATTTGAGTCAAATCTTAGTCAAAGGCTACCTGGTGGCAGAAAGGTACATTAAAGGACAATAGGATGAAACACAGATTGCAAGGGTGAATGAGTAGAAGAAAATACTCCTCAGATAATTTTTTTAAAAGGGAAGATGGGTTCAGGGCAGAGAAGATAGACGTAAATGATAACGCATTAGAGAACCAAAGACAACCTTGGACTTTGGTCAGCTCTAGTGGAGTCAGGGTCATAGTAAATACAAGACATCCAGGAGAACTGAGGTTAAAATAATCTCAGCAGAAGCTCCGTACCAACAAAAGCCAAACAAGGTATAGCTTTTGTTGCTGACAGGCTGAAAGCAGCACAGCAACAAGAATCTCGGTGGTTTCGTTCTGTTGCATCAGATCAGGAGCCGTCCTCTGCATTCATTCATTCCACTTCTAGTATGGCCAGGCCATGATCTCTGCCTGCACCCATCACACAGTATTGTTCTAATTAAATATATGAAACTGTTTCATAGTCATACTGCCATGAAGCTTTGTTTAGCAATACATACTATCTCCCATGCAAACCAATACGTGGAATAGAATAGCAGCATTTCCGTCTGGCTGCTAAGAAGACAACTTCAGGCACACTGGGAGAGTGGGGACTGGGGAGCTTGCGTACTACTGTATCAGCAGCACCAAGAACCATGTCGGGCACATAGTAGGCAATCAAAAAATAGTGGTACATGCCGTGGAGTGGCTGGGCCCATGAGCCACAGCTGCTGAGCCTGCGCGTCCAGAGGCTGTGCTCTGCAACGGGAGAGGCCACAACAGTGAGAGGCCCGCGTACCACAAAAAAAAAAAAAAAAAAAAAAAAAGTGGTAGAGGGAGAGTGGCACCAGCTGGTCTACTCCAGTTAGAAAATTTATTATTCTTTAGGAAATTTATATATTTTTCTAAACCAGAGAGGCATTGTGGTCCTAAACACATTCCAAATAGAAAAAAAAAAAAAATTTAAACATCTTGTTAGTGAAAAAGTTTCACTTCCAAACACAAAGAAAAGCAGCCTAAATGTGAATGTCAAATGTCTTTAGGAGTCTCCTTACAGCCGTGCACTAATAATAGTGAAAAGGAATTGGATTTTCAGAAAAAAAGAAAGATGGTTTTCAAAGGGAGAAAAAGAATGTTCTACTCTTTAAACCAATAGTAGACAATTTATAGGTTTCAAAGCGACCTTCTTATTCCAAACACCCATCTGGACAGCTGGAGAGAAGACTCTAGTCACAAAGGGAAACAAATAGTGCAAACCATAAAGGAAACAGCTGAAATCAGTTTTCTGCACTACTCTTGATTAACTACTTTCCAGTTCTAAGAGCCTGAAGCAAAAAGAACTAAAACAGCTATAAACAATGGATGCTTTGAAATAGGTTCTCTTTACATGTCTTGCAAGAGGAGATGAACCACATGTCAGCAGTAAATATCCACTCAGAGGGTCAACTGGAAGCTGTGACCATCTCTGGGGGAGGGGCAAGAGAGCCAGAAAAGGAAGGGCAAGGGTGCAAGGCTCGGGCTTAGAGGGTCTGATGCATTTCTTTAATACAGACCCTCCGCCCTCAGGGTGTTTGCTAGTTAAACAACTGAGGTTGTTTGGATTTAAGCCAAAAGAGGGTTGGAGTAGGAGGAGGGTATGGGGGAGAAGTAGGTTTCCAATCTGAAAAATGAGAGCTCACAGTCAGTGCTAAATGAGAAAGACATGGCGCTTGAGTAAACTTGTAAAAGACAGCCGGCAGGATTATGTCTGTGGCGGGAAAAAGGAGGTGCCTGAGCTGCGGGCAGGCAAGAGACCCCTGTCAGGATCTGGCTAATCTGCCCCCAGGACCCATTCATTGTATCTGGAAGCAGAAGTGTGCGTCCTATCCAGCCCGCCTAGAAACTGAATGCAAGTGTTAAAATAATGGGACATGTGGCAGATGAAAGTGTGCAAGACAGACAACAACCATATCATTTTCTGGGGCAGCAGAGAAGAGAGAAAAATCTCTGGGAGAGAGGCCGGAAGTTCTTCCTTCCTCTCCCCCACTCCCACCCCTCCCAGCCATTGGCCTTGGGGAGAAAGAAGAATAAAACGGAAAGCTTTTGTCAGAGATCAAAAAACTCTGACTCCTATTAGATTCACTTTCACTTTGGGGATTGGTTGGGTTTGCTCACCAAGTAATTAGCAGAATGAGTGTTTGGTAAAAGTGGGGGGCAGGGTAAAGGAGCTAGTTAACTCTTCCTGGCCACTAGGATTCTTTTAGTAAATTATTACAATGCGTAAAGGGGTGCCCTAGTGATCTGAAAGAATCCAGGACTTGGTCTCTAGTAATAATTTACAGACTGAAAAAAAAAATGTGACCGAATAAGAAAGGTCACTTACTTTAAAAACAAGTACTAAAAAATAGCTATAATGAATGTAAGAAAAAGAAAGGAAGACATTATACGTATACTGTTTGATCAGGCTTACAATGTCACATTTTTCTTAATTTCTTTTTTAGTAAAAGAATAATTTTGTAATATGAAGGGAAAAGTAAGAGACTTGCTAACAAGCTGAGCTTTCAGCCTGGAAAAGGCATGAAGGAGAAACACAAGAGTAAAAAAATGCATTTTGTGAAGGCCACAAAAGGAGGAATCCTGGGAAAGAAAACAAACAAACATCCAAGATGTTGTTTCCTGGCAAGAGCGGAGTTCAATATAATGTTGGAAAGCAAGCAGAAACCTCTTAGGCATCTAGGTGAAAGGTTGGAAAATCATCTTTGGTTGAACAATTCTGCTCTGTTTCCATTGTTTTTCAAAAGCTATGTTTACAAAATTAAAATTATGCCTTAAGATGTCAGTTCTTCTTGCTACTTTCTCTACTTTCATACTTATCAATGATAATGTAATAAAGTGGAAAATAGGCCGTGTGCGTGTGCGTGCACACACACACCTCACATAGAAGTATTCTTAAAAGATCTTCAGGAAATGGACTATGAAGACCAATCAATAATACTTCTAGGGCTTCCCTGGTGGCTCAGTGGTTGAGAGTCTGCCTGCCGATGCAAGGGACACGGGTTCGTGCCCCGGTCCGGGAAGATCCCACATGCTGCGGAGCGGCTGGGCCCGTGAGCCATGGCCGCTGAGCCTGTGCTCCGCAACGGGAGAGGCCACAACAGTGAGAGGCCCGCGTACCGCAAAAAAAAAAAAATAATAATAATAATAATAATACTTCTACTACTGGAAGAATTTTCCTGTTGAAATAGAAAAACGTTTGGTCTGAAGAAGGCTGAAAGAGTCAGAGCCTTTTACCTGTATAAGTCTCGTGCCACATCGTCCTCATCCACTGCATATCCCTGGAGATGTTCAGTAAAACTGAAGCCTGTGCCCACCTGAAGGTGAAATAAATAAGCAGGTATAAACATAGAGAAACACATGTCCTGCTGAGAGATACCACCTGGGAAGGAAATCAATCTTATTCCAAAGGCCATGACTTTGACCTCAGATTTTTGCCATCACCCACATGCACTCAGCCGTCCTCACAGGAGGATGCTGCATGTCACCTAGGTCCCCCTTCCCTCCTCCAAGCCCAAACAAAAGAGCAGCGCAAAGCCCTGCCCTGAAGTCAGTGACTGAGCTGTGCTGATCCTGCAGCGGGGACCCTGCCAGATGTTGCTTTAAGAACAAGAAATTCACCTTTCCTGGCTTCTGCTACAGTATCAAAAGACCCCAAGTTGTCTCCTCTCTGAAACCTGGAGGGTGCACTGCTCTGCCTGCTAAGAAGGAACTTAGGCTGGAGATAAAAGATAGTTGTATGTGTGTGTAGTTATTTTTTCCCATTTCTTTATTTATGGGAAATATGGCCACTAAGCCCTTTCACCTTCAGCAGACAAGGGGCTTTAAAATAAAGATTAGCTTTAAACTAATATTTCCTTATACCTAGAAGTTCATGGACAACTGAGCTGTAAATCAATAGAAGCAGCTACTACTTATTTTGGGTCAATAATATACATAAGTAATGCACCCCCTCCACACACACCAGTTGTAAATATTTTTGCTTTTGTTTTTTCTCCAAACACCCAAGAGAACAGGACATTTAATTAAACTTTTATTTAAATATGGTATTATAGACTAGGAAAAAGGATGGTTGACAAAACATGGGGGAGGGCAAGAATGTTGGACTTTTTTCTCCCTATTTTTCTGTTTTATCTTTGAACCATCTGGGAAATGAAAGAAGTTAGAGGAATTAGTTAGAGGACAAAGAAGATACTCCCAATCTGCAGAAGCTGACCCTAAAGTTACTTTCCTATACTGCAGTTTCTAGGATTTAATTTCATAAGAACTTCCCAAGGAGAATTCCACCTTTTGCTCCCCCTGAGATGAGGCATTCTGTTCACTGTGATAAGTGACGGGGGCCAGTGTTGACTTTTTATATCTAGAACTCAGTTTGAAAGATTAGGACTTCCCATACTATATAATAACCCATGCTATAGCGAAACCCATATCATCAGGAGAAAGAAACTAATCCCTTATCCTGGATGGTATAATTCAGTGATCAGGACATTTTATAAGATTAGAAATGAGGCAAGGAGAGAAGGCAGCAACTAAAATTCCCAAACTTGGATGTAATGATACATGTTAGAAAAGTTAAATTTCAAATGTGTTCTTTAAATAGACAATTATATTTTAAAAAGAAAAAAATTAAATCTGTATTTTTTTCTATTTCTTAAATGTACTTAATGAAAGAAAAAAGACAAGAGGGACCAACACTGCCATTTCACAGGAGCCTGGGGATACTCACTGGATTATCAATGTAGAGCATGGAAAATATAGTGGTCCAAGGAAAGTCTCTGGCACGCACTAGCAAAGCAGAGAAGAGGTTTTAGACTGGGTCATTAATAAAACATCCCATCTAATGCCTAGCTCTGGTTAGGAGCCCAACATGCCTACCTATCCTCTTCTGGTGAGCGAACCCTTGGTGTCCCTCTGACGTTGCATTATACTCTCATAGTAGGGAACAGATACCGGCACCTTTTTCTTCTCCCCTCCTCTCCTTTACTTTTCCCAGAACCAGAGAGTTTCTACATCTAAGATGAACTTTGGAAACAAAACCCCGTGCAACTGGTTCATGCAGAAACACCCATCAACCAGGGATGGAATAAACCCATCTGCCCAGTTGGGTGAATCATCCTTAATGTCCAATTCTCCAGAATCTGCTTCCTCCCATCCAATGCTGAAGAGAACCACAACTTCAACAGAATTGTGTACGTGAATATACTGAGTCACAAACTGGTTCACCCTCCACATTCTGACCCAGGGAAAGTAAACAGTCTCCCCTCCCCACCAAAAAAATGAGATGGAGGTAAACCTGGGTTAGAGCTGGATGTGGTTCCTTCTCCATTCCTTCCTTCATGCCAGCCCCAGCCCTCAGTATCTTGCTTCCAAGATATCCGATCATTCATGTGACTGAACCGTACAGCGTTCAGTTCATGTGAATAACTAGGGATATAATTCCACCCATTTGTCCTACGCAAAAGGGCTTACCCAAATACTAATAAATACCAACTGTTTTCATAAGCCCGGATTGCTTGAGTCAGTAGGAGACTGGCAGAACAAAGCTTGGAACCTTTCACCCAAATTTTAAGGGAGAAAGCAGCCCAGCCAGGACACGCACCCTGGTGGCTCCTCCTTCTTGGACAAACGTTGCCAGAAAGTTATGTTTTTATAATCTGGAACTGTAAAGCTATTACTAGTGGCTCACTGTTCACTCTAAGTTATTTCTAGAGCAGATATAAGGTTCAAATGAAAAACTCTCCATGGGAAAACAGAGTCCAAGCAGCACTTACCGGTCATGTTTCTTGTGACAATATAAGGTCCGTGTTCCACAAAGAGTCCAAACATGGATGAGCCTCCCGGCCCTCCCTGCAGCCAGAGGACGACTGGAGCATTCCACGGATCTATCTAGAAGGGACAAAGAACCCAGTGACTAAATAGAGTGCTAAGGCTGCAGAATACATCCAAGCAAATTTACCCCAACCCTCCGTCTCTCACAGCCTTGACTCATCTAAGTCTCATCAAGCCTTCTCAGACCCCAGTGACCACTCTCCACTGTCATCTCTTGTTGTTTCGATTTAGTATTTGTTTCATATGCCGGTATCTATCTTGTGCAGTTAAGTCTTTTCTCACTAATGGCCATAAAAGCCACAGATTGTAGAAGCTTAGCCTTTGTGTGCCCCTAGACACCCAGCATACTGTCTAGGGCACGGTTAGATTTTTTTAAAGCTCTTTAAACTTTCTGGGGACTCTTCCATTTGACCAACATATTCCCAAAGAGGCACAACAAAGAATCCATCCTCCTCAGTGACAATTTTCCCCTTTCACTGAGAGCCCAAATTGCCTTTCTGATTTTATTTACAGAGAAGGTGACCACGGAGATAACAGGAACTTCATTCAACATGATGAAACTGAGAAGAACAGAGAGAGGCCCTGAGTCATCTAGTCCATGCAAACAATAGCAACAAAACCCTGAAGGAGGTATGGATTTATTTAGGAGATGTGGCTGATGTAAATAAGGAAAGGTCACTGGCAGGGTTGGGATGCTGGAAATGAGCCACTGGTAGTGGTCAACACCGTCACCCCTGATGACAGAGTGGTCTTTACTTCTTTCACGCAGCACCTCGCGGGGGTCGGCACCACGCTAGGAGGAGGTCCTAGCAGAGCAGTGAGTGAAAAAGACAATTCCTTGCCCTCTTCAAGCTGACATTTCATTGGAAATACTGACAGTAAATGAATGAATAAATACGAGGATTAAAGAGTGTGGAGAGGAAATAAGGGTGATGTTAAAAGAGCGAGTGAGGGCAAAGAAAGAGGCATTTCCTTTGGACACAGTGATCAGGGAAGTTCTCAGTGAGATCCTGAGAGTGAAATTGAGACGTAGAAGCTGAGAAGGATCCAGCCACAAGGAGAGCCAGCGAATGATACTGTAGATGGAAGAAATCCTCAAGACAGAGAAGAACTGGGTGGGAGAGCAGTGAGCATGGAGGTTGCCTGGCCCTACGTGAAGCCTTGGGAGCAATCTGAAAGAAGCTCCACTTGGTCTCCACAAGGCTCAAAGCAGAACCTGATAGTGAGTCCTCATTGGATGTCATGGCTCATCTGATGTGCAGTCAGTCAGGTCTGGCAAGAAAGGATCCTACTGCTTCAGCCCAGAATGAAATCCTGCAACTTCTTACTTAGCCCAGTCACACAGAGACAAATCAGTGTTGCATTAGAAGGTCAAAGTGGATTGGCTCATCCATCTGGATGATGTGAGAAGGCCGTGGGCAGAAGGCAAGACGAACTCAAGGGGAGGGGATCTGGCACCCACAGCCAAGAACCTGGAAGAGCTGATCCTACAGGGTTCTAACCATGAAAACAGCAGGGACAGAGGGATTTCTCTTATCTAGTCACCAAATATCTACAGAGTCCTTTGGCAGCTTTAGGGAGGGGTCAAGGGAGCGGGCTGAAAGAGTGGCAGCGGTCAGAACAGCTGTGAGCTGGAGAAAAGCCTGCCTAGGAGGGGCCACCTGGGATCCACTCTCCAGTGTTAAGGAATTAAATGAGATAATATAATATTTGTAAAGCCCTTGGAGCAAAACCTAATGCATGATAAAAAGCACATTAAGCACGAATGATTATTATAACTAAGGAAGCAGGTAGAAAAAGTTGGAGCCCAGAGTCAGACTGGGAACTCAGATCAGGGCTGTAGCTCCAAGTGTCAGCACAGTGTAATGGATAAGTCTTGTGAGCTCCTGTTCCAAACTGGATTCCAATCTGGGCCACTAGCTGTGTGACTTTAGGCAAGTTGCCTAAGTCCTGTGGACCTCCGTTTCCCCACCTGTAAAATGGGGATCAATGATAGTACCTATGCCATGTGGTGGTTGGGAGGACTAAATAAATTAATTTTCATAAAACCCAGTGAGTGGCATATAGTGCCTGTTCTACAGATGTTAGCTATTGCTACTGGGTTGGCCAAAAGAGTTAGTTCAGGTTTTTCTGTACCATCTTATGGAAAAACCCAAAGGAACTTTTTGGCCAACTCAACATAATAGAAAAATACTAGGAATTTATAGACAGTTTTCATGTAAAACATATATAAATGAGAGAATAGGAAAAGTGGGTCGTTTGCTGTTTATTCTCGCTCCTTTGGACATCTTCCCCGGTCAGTTTTTCGCTAGTTGGTTCTCTTGCCTCAAGTGTTGCAAATGTCTATAAAGAATTCAAGAGAACCAGGAACTTATAAGTTGAAGCAGAAAAAATTAACATCAAAGCTGGACTTTTAAAGCCACTGTAGGGAAGCAGAGTGACCCTGGAACTGGTAGCCAGACAGGTGCTGGTTCTACTTGGCCACGTAATAGCTGCGTAATCCTGGGCCTCAGATTCTTCCAGCCCTCTGCTGCCTCGTCCATCAAAGGGCAATAAATGCTCACCTCACAGGCTTGCCCAAGGACCCTAATGAGAAAATGTATCATGAAATGATACTGTCAACTCTACTGTGCTGAATAAATATAACTACCTCTGCCCTAGACTGCCTGGCCCCAACTGTGTGTTTTGTTTGAACAAGTGATTTTTATCTCCCCTCCAATCCGCTATCTTGCTATTCAATAGGGGATTACTCAGGACCACCTTCCACTTGTATTCACTCAGCAGTAGGAGAGTATTAGAGGTGGAGACAGGATGGAATCTAGATGGAAGTAGTTCCAGCCTCCCGGGCGTGTGAGATACTGTGAGTCCATCCATTCCAGTGGACCTCCAGCCCCCCATTTCCTTCCTATCGTGCACATGAGCTTCTAGAAGCCCTGGAGAGCTACCCATGAGCCAGTGGTTCTCAACCTTGGACACCCATTAAAATAACTCGGAGAGCTTTTTTTTTTTAAAAAAAAAAACTACTGCTCAGGCCCAAATCCCAGCGATTCCAATTCAACTGGTCTGGGGTGAGGCAGGCACCCGTCTGTTTTAAAAGCTCCCAGGTGGTTAAATGTACAGGCAGGGCTGAAAATCTGTGAGGGTGATAGAGAGTTTGCCCTCTTGGGTGCCCGGGGCCCTCTGATCTCCACCCTATCCTCCCCTGCTTTTCATGTCCCTTCCTGTGACCTGGCACAATGATGGGACCTCCGGGCTCTCAGAAAAATAGGCTGACCCTGAGAGGCCACACTACAAAGTCAAGTCTAACACCTCAGTGCCAAACATCTTTATTATGCGACTTTGAAGCACAGGACACTGAATTCTTGGAATGCTTAAATAATAGGAGATCTGCACACACCCCTCCAACCTCAGCTGACCCTGCTCCTCAAATTTACTTTCCTGAAGGAGCTCCTGAAGAGCTCAACAACCTCTGAAGAAGCTCATTTTTTAAAAGAAAACTCCACGCACACATCTTCTTACTCTGATGAGCCAACCAACCTGTGAGCTAATACTACCCGTATCCAGAATGAAATGCAAAAGTCAGACGCTGGAAAAGAAAGGTTCACATGTACATCGCAAAAAGTTAGTTATAACACAGCCTGCGGACTTCTGTAATATGCTGTGACATCACAATGTCATGACATATAACAATAATTATGTCAATAATAATGGCATAAAGTTATTATGTGATAATTCCTTGGGTGATATATTCAGCTCTCAGTTGTGAGAATGAAACCCTTCTCCCACTCGCTACCCCCCCATTTAGGAAAGAATAAAAGTAAATGAAGACACCCTGAACAAAACCACACTGCAAAACTTAGGATCAAATGAAGTAAGAAACAACTGCTTTACTTCATTTACAGATTTACAAAATTCAGGACTTTTAAAGTACTTATTATTTTGAAACTATAATTCAAGAGTATATGAAACGAGAGAGAATGTGTTTATTTTTGTCCAAATTTTGAAAAATTTTACTTAAAGCTTTTCATATTATAAAGAAAGTACTTATTCTTAATTTTTTTCCAAAGAGGGTATAAAAAAATTCCCCCTTGCCCCACCAATCCTATTCCCTAGAGATGATCATAGAAATATTTAGTCTTCCAGATTTTTCTCTATACCCCACCTCACCTCCCCACATGTACATATACACGTATCTTACAGATGTTACATATGCGATATACATAAGCACTTTTTTTTTTCAAAAATAGAATCAGGCTATACATAATATTCTGTATTTGCTGTATTCACTTAACAACATGTTGTGGAAATATCTTCGTATCAGTACATATTATCATTTGGCTGAATAGTCCGACACTCTGAATTTACAACAATGTATTAATTCATTTAACATATAACATGAACAGGCATTATTCTAGGGCTGGGGATTCAGACCAGCTCCACTCATGGACAGGAAGGATACTTAATGATTAAGAGCATAGGTTTTGGCACCAGACTGCCAGGGTATGAATTCTAATTATGTGATTTTAGAGCTGTGTGACCTTGGGCAAGTTACTTAACGTCTCTGTGTCTCAGTGTCTTCTGCTTGAAAATAATAATAATAATGTCTATCGTACAGGATTGCTGTGCAGATTCAGAGTTAATACACGCCCAGCAATTGAACAGCTCCTGACATGTCTACTTAAGTGTTAGCTCTGATTACTTTTCTGGTAAGGTGGGAAGACAGGTAATAAATAAATAAGCAGGTGATATGAAAGAGCAATGGAAAGACGTTAGATTGAACACTTAAAGAAGTCCTCTGGTGATGGGCTAACATTTGAGCTGAGACCGGAAAGGTGAGTAATCCCCTATTGATAAAAATTTATATATTTAATTAAAAAGAAAATAAAATCTCTACTAATGACATATAGGTCAGAGTAGTGTAGCAAGAACTGATGATCAAAAAGAAGGGACAAGGAAATTCTAAATATAAAAGAAGGGACAAAGGAATCATAAATAGTTAAGTGAGAAGTCTTTCTAACAACAGAAGGGTGGGCACGCAGGTCCCACAAATCTGCCCTCTTCTTGGTGAGCAAGAAACTATGGCTTTGCCTCAGAAGTCCTTTCAATTCTTCTGGTGACCCCTGGTGGCCAATTCAAGAACTTGGACATTCCTCCCTCAGGGTTTGTTCCTAAAGGAACAGCCCAGAAGGAGGCAGGTTATCTACTGTTTTTTAGATCCCTACTGAAGTAAATTTCAGTCTCTCACATTAGTAGATTCCATTATTTATTCACTATGATAGTGAAAAAATCTACCCTATGCCTTAATAGATTGTCATTCGAAGTAAGTAAAACATTTATTTGGTTTAACATTCTGTACTTAAAGAGATTCTTAGAAACACCCAGCTTTTTCCTTTCTCCTTGCTTCTAAGTGAGCGAAGAGGAGACTCTATATGGGAACACTAATGAAATGAAACCAGTACTCAACCCTCCTGCCCTACTGCTTCCCACGTGGGTAGCATCCCCTTATGTTCTGAGTCTTCCTTTTCATCCCTGCTCCCCATCAAACCATACCCATCTTCGTACCGTCCTCCCAGGCCCTCCTCTATATCACGTGGTAGAGATAACCTTCTACTCAGGCCTTACACATAATCACTGAAGTAGTACATTCATACATCAGGGCCAGGGGAGCACTAAAGACTTGCCGATTTCAGTACTCTCAGGTAACAACACTGTATTTTACACAGAGGACTTGCTGGAGCAACTCTAGGGAATCTTAGGTACCCAACAAGTATTGGGGCAATATTTTCTGCCAATGCCCAGGGCTGGGTACATATTCTAGCCACCCTCTTCCTGAACCCCCAACAAGGAACACCACACTTTGTAAGAGAAAACAGCAACTTAACCACTATAGACTCAAATCAATGTACCACTTAAAATAAGAAGTACAATTAGTAAATTAATTAAGGCTCCCTTCACACTTCTACATGCAGAGGCTGATCATTTTTGGTTTAAGCAATGTGTTCTGTCATAATGGAAGTCATTAGTACCCCAAGTAAATGTTTTGAAATTCCCCCGAGTATGTTTGAATGGACTCGCATTTTGCCACACAGATCCCAGTTCAGCTGCTACACTAATGGTATTAATCAAGACACAGCTTTTTATTTAAAGCAATTGGTTTTTTGCCTAAAATTGTTAACTAGGTACCTAACAAAATTTTTTAATAGTATTTTTAAATTAATTTATTTATTTTTGGTTGTTTTCGGTCTCCATTGTTGCACGCGGGCTTTCTCTAGTTGCGTCGAGCAGGGTCTACTCTTCGTTGGGGTGCACGGGCTTCTCATTGCAGTGGTTTCTATTGTTGCAGAGCACAGGCTCTAGGCACGTGGGCTTCAGTAGTTGTGGCACGCAGGCTCAGTAGTTGTGGTGCACGGGCTTGGTTGCTCCGCAGCATCTGGGATCTTCCCGGACCAGGGATTGAACCCGTGTCCCCTGCGTTGGCAGGTGGATTCTTAACCACTGCGCCACCAGAGAAGTCTCCATAATAACATTTAAATTCTACATACATACTCCCAACACAGGCAAACAACTTGCTTAAGACATTCAGTGCTTTTCAGGGGAATTTTACTTACAGAGGTTGGTTTCGGCCACTCACTTAAAACTTCCTACACAATGACTGTTGCCACTGCACTATCATACAGGCAACTAACTTTTCCAAACATTTTTCTGTTTCTGAAGCCTCCTTGTATCACTCTCAAGCTCCCACTGACTCTCGACAAGCTTTGAATTGTCTCATTAGTTTGAGCCAACTCACATCCCACTAGAATTCTCTTTACCTTTCTCCTCATTAACCTTTCTACCTGGCTCTCATTCCTTCATGAGGTAAATCTGGCTTCTCTGTGCCTCCTTCAAGAAAGCTGGACATTAGAAGGAATGGGGGGAGGGTGTTAGAGAAAAGGCCTGACTTTCCTTTCTTAATGCATAGAAAGAAATTGCTGAAAAGGTTGCTTTCTTCTCCATGTTAAAATTTCATTTCTCAGGGTTTCCCTGGTGGTGCGGTGGTTGACAGTCCGCCTGCCGATGCAGGAGACGTGGGTTCGTGCCCCGGTCCGGGAAGATCCCACATGCCGCGGAGCGGCTAGGCCCGTGAGCCATGGCCGCTGAGCCTGAGCGTCTGGAGCCTGTGCTCCACAACAGGAGAGGCCACAACAGTGAGAGGCCCGCGAACCCAAAAAAGAAAAAAAAAAAAAAATTTCATTTCTCAAAGGGAATCAGGCACGCAAAGGTTTTTTCAAAGGTTGAATATATCTATGGATGGGATTATCTGTAATTTATCTTTTGTAGCTACTTTCTTTTTGATTTGTCTCACTCCACCTACCTTCTACTTTTCTAGGTCTCTGATGCCATTAGTACATAGCAAAGAGAAGATAAACAGTGAAGGTTAAGAAGATAAATGTCTGTGACTTCCACAGCTTTACTGTTACTAGTGGATTTGTGGCCATCCGTGGTAGACATATTTTAAGAGATCTGTCCAGACCACATTCCCTTCTCTAAGAATTGATTCTCCATTCACCAATGGAAAGAGCCCATTAGCCATGTTTATTATCACATGACCCAGCAACCTCAGCCTCAGCTGATTGGACCAAGAAAGAACACCTGACCCAAACTGGGCTAATCACACTTTGCCCCCAGGAGAAGTGCTAGTTAATCTCTGTTGATTGTACAATCCAAGGACAGATAGGCTTGGAAACTGTAGGTAGCCATCTTCTGCCAAATGCCTGTAGAAGCAAAGCACATTGATCTGCCACGAAGCACAGATGAGTGATCCACTGGTCTTGACAGAATAAGGCTGAGACAGAAAGACTGGCTGCCCTGGCTCCTGACGCCTTCTCAACAAACACACAGTAAATTTTTCTATTTTTTTAACTATTATTTTTTCAACCTGGAAACACTGACCTTCAATTCTGTTACAAGTTCTAGTGTTTGCCCTGGCCCCCATCAGCCATGAGTATCATATCCAGCCCAGGGCAAGAGTAGGGGCAGAATGCCAGAGGGGTCTGCTCCCCCCTGAGCCACTTCCTCAGTGTTCGCCAACTGCCAGCGTGCTAGGTAGGCTTCCTGTGTCCACCAAGGAACAGGGAGATTTTAACATAAAGGGGTATTCATTATAACGGGAGAATAACCATAAATATATAAAGAGAACTCTAAAGTGTATTCTGGGCTGAGGGAGAATGTCCACGGATGGACAAACTCATAAGGTGGGGCGCGGCCCTTCCCAAGGCTACGGTCCAGACCTTGTTGGGTAGCTGAGAAGTTCACTGAGGTGCCCAGGCAAAGCTGGCCAACAACCCCTGGGCAAGTAGGAAAGGCCTCCTGGACAGTGGGCTGTGGTGGCAGGGCCGGGAGTGCAGAGGAAGTCAGGATGTTGGGAGCCTCCTTGCTTGAACGAAGGCACAAAACCAGGAGTGCACGGTGTCCACGTCAGGAGGGCTGTGGGAAGCCACTCTCCGGGATGCAGGTGGTCCAGGCTGGTGAGAGGGTGCCAGAGAAAGCTGGGCTGTAGGAAGCCTGCTCGCTGGCAAGACCTGGGATGAATGGTGTCTATCTTGCGAGGGCCATAGTCAGGTGGTCACTGGGACAGAGTCCAGACTGTAAGCTTGCTGAGGGTCTTCGCGGTCTGGGTGCCCAGCTAAGGCAGAGCACCACTGGTTGTCCCTCCACACACACTGCTGACAGACTGAGCAGCAGGTCCAAGAGAAAGCAAAACGCAGGACAAGGGGCCAGGAAAAGAAGCCAACTTCCTCCTGCAATGTCCCTCCAGCACCCTCTACTGTCAAAGCTTAATATCGTGTTCACTGAAAATTCAATACACGTTAAGTTGATCAGTTATTATTTGAACATAGGGAGTATAAGAAAATACGTTTGGAGATTACATTAGAGAAAAATGCAGGAACTAGTCCATAAGGAATCTGATGTGTTTAATAAAGTTGTTTAAAAATTTATAATAGATTATACTTGTTCGTAGAAACCAATCTGGAAAGCATAAAACAGACAGAAAAAACAAGTTTTTTTAATCCTCCCAGCCTAAAATCATTGTGAACATTTTGATAGCATTTGTATTCTTGCTTTTACATTATGATTTAATATGTAAATAAATTTGCTTTTGTCTTCAAAAAAAAAATATTGTGTTTGCTGAATAGGAAAAATATTTAAAACTCTAGTACTGTGGAGCAGGTAAGAGGGTAGAATTGGAGCCGAGAGGCAAAAAACACAAAAAACAAAAAAAAAGTACAAAAAACACAAAAGCACACATACAAACACACACACAACCAAAAGAAAACTGGTACAGTAGTCACCACTCCAGAAGTTCTAGATGTCACAAGATATCACAAACATAGCCCAAAAGTACATGACAAGAGGCTCTATGAGCTATCTAATGCTGCATAACATGTCTCTAAAATTTAGGGGCTGAAGACAATAATAATCACTTATTATCTCTCTTGCTTTCTGTGGGACAGGAATTTGGGGCTATCTGGCTGGACAGTTATGGCTCAGGGTCTCTCAACAGGTTGTAGTCAAGATATCAACCAGGGCTGCAAGTTGTCTGAAGGCCTGACTCCAATGTTGACTGGAGGGTGGAGGCCTCACTTCCTCTCCAGAAGAGTTTGTCCATATGGCTGTTTTAGCATCCTTCCAGCATGGCATCTGGCTTCCCTCAGAGTGAGTGGTCCAAAACACCAAGGCAGAAGCAGCATTGTTCTTAATGGTCCAGGCTTGGAAGTCACACACCATCATTTCTGCTATTAATGTGTGGGTCACTAAAGGCCAGCCTTGATTCAGTATGGAAGGGGACTACACAGGAGAACACATACCAAGAAATGAAGATCACTGGGGACTCTCTTGAAGGCCAGTTACCACAGAGGCCACAAATTCAAGAGTTCATTCACAAACCAGAGTTCTCGGATGCTTTTATAACTTTGGCTGCACATTAAGGGATGTTTTGTAGGCAAGCCGACTAAAACTGTAGATACCATAGAATGTAAGACTGGGAAGGGACCTTAGGAATCAACTTTAACATCTTTATTTCTCTATGAGAAAATGGGGGCTCAGAGAGTATAAATGCCCTGTCCCAAGTTATATAGTGAGGAAACGCAGACCTGCAACTAGAATCCCAGTTTCCTGACCTCTAGTTCTCTCTTCCTAAATTCAAGTGCACGGACAACTGCACTGGAATCACTGTGGAGCTTGATAGAAATACTGATCCCTGGGCCCTCTCCAGATCAAATGAAACAGAATCTCTGCTGGGAGAGACTGCACACTGAGCTGGGGAATCTATCATATTTGTAAAGCTCCACAGGTATGTCTGACGAGCTGTAGCAAATTTGGGAACTACTGCTTTCTACCACCCTGACTGTTACTGAAGCAGTCCAGACACCCAGAGGAGGGAGTGAACTGAGTTTGTGCAGAGGCCCCATGGAGCCTGATTCCAAGTCTGCACTCCCTGGGTGGGCTTTTCTACTGGCTTCCAAGGACCCTTGGGGACCTGCTCTCCTGCTCCCAGAGAGAATGCCTTCTGCTTTGGCCATGTGCATCAGAGTGGCTCACTGCCCCTGCACCGCACTGTGGATTTGTGGACCTGGACCGCGTTGCTGGATATCTTTTTCCAATGAAAAGGATGCTAATATCAAAAAATAGTAATCCATATGTCTTTTTATATTCGTGAACATGAAAAATCCCAATTTCACTTTGTAATTTCCTTACCCAGTAACAATTAAGCCACATTCTTGGCTGGCATCCAACTCCTTCCAATTTGCAATTGCTCCTTCTCTCTTGCTCCTTTAACCTCCCCAATTGTGTCTGATTTTGTTCTGTAGAGTATTCGGGTTAATACGAGGAAAACTAACAATAATGATGATGATGATGATGATGACATAACAACAGCCACTCTTCTTACTATGTATCTATTTTTATTTTATTAAAATTTTTTTACATCTTTATTGGAGTATAATTGCTTTACAATGGTGTGTTAGTTTCTGCTTTATAACAAAGTGAATCAGTTATACGTATACATATGTTCCCATATCTCTTCCCTCTTGCATCTCTCTCCCTCCCACCCTCCCTATCCCACCCTCCCTATCCCACCCCTCTAGGTGGTCACAAAGCACAGAGCTGATCTCCCTGTGCTATGCGGCTGCTTCCCACTAGCTATCTATTTTACGTTTGGTAGTGTATATATGTCCATGCCACTCTCTCGCTTTGTCACAGCTTACCCTTCCTGCTCCCCATATCCTCAAGTCCATTCTCTAGTAGGTCTGTGTCTTTATTCCTGTCTTACCCCTAGGTTCTTCATGACATTTTTTTTCTTAAATTCCATATATATGTGTTAGCATACGGTATTTGTCTTTCTCTTTCTGACTTACTTCACTCTGTATGACAGACTCTAGGTCCATCCACCTCATTACAAATAGCTCAATTTCATTTCTTTTTATGGTTGAGTAATATTCCATTGTATACATGTGCCACATCTTCTTTATTCATTCATCCGATGATGGACACTTAGGTTGTTTCCATCTCCTGGCTATTGTAAATAGAGCTGCAATGAACATTTTGGTACATGACTCTTTTTGAATTATGGTTTTCTCAGGGTATATGCCCAGTAGTGGGATTGCTGGGTCATATGGTAGTTCTATTTGTAGTTTTTAAAGGAAACTCCATACTGTTCTCTATAGTGGCTATACCAATTCACATTCCCACCAGCAGTGCAAGAGGGTTCCCTTTTCTCCACACCCTCTCCAGCATTTATTGTTCCTAGATTTTTTGATGATGGCCATTCTGACTGGTGTGAGATGATATCTCATTGTAGTTTTGAATTGCATTTCTCTAATGATTAATGATGTTGAGCATTCTTTCATGTGTTTGTTGGCAGTCTGTATATCTTCTTTGGAGAAATGTCTATTTAGGTCTTCTGCCCATTTTTGCATTGGGTTGTTTGTTTTTTTTGTTATTGACCTGCATGAGCTGCTTATAAATTTTGGAGATTAATCCTTTGTCAGTTGCTTCATTTGAAAATATTTTCTCCCATTCTGAGGGTTCCCTTTTGGTCTTTTATATGGTTTCCTTTGCTGTGCAAAAGCTTTGAAGTTTCATTAGGACCCATTTGCTTATTTTTGTTTTTATTTCCATTTCTCTAGGAGGTGGGTCAAAAAGGATCTTGCCGTGATTTATGTCATAGAGTGTTCTGCCTATGTTTTCCTATAAGAGTTTGATAGCTTCTAGCCTTACATTTAGGTCTTTAATCCATCTTGAGCTTATTTTTGTGTATGGTGTTAGGGAGTTATCTAATCTCATACTTTTACATGTACCTGTCCAGTTTTCCCAGCACCACATATTGAAGAGGCTGTCCTTTCTCCACTGTACATTCCTGCCTCCTTTATCAAAGATAAGGTGACCATATGTGCGTGGGTTTATCTCTGGGCTTTCTATACTGTTCCATTGATATATATTTCTGTTTTTGTGCCAGTACCATAGTGTCTTGATTACTGTAGCTTTGTAGTATAGTCTGAAGTCAGGGAGCCTGATTCCTCCAGCTCCGTTTTTCGTTCTCAAGATTGCTTTGGGTATTCGGGGTCTTTTGTGTTTCCATACAAATTGTGAAATTTTTTGCTCTAGTTCTGTGAAAAATGCCATTGGTAGTTTGATAGGGATTGCATTGAATCTGTAGATTGTTTTGGGTAGTAGAGTCATTTTCACAATGTTGATTCTTCCAATCCAAGAACATGGTATATCTCTCCATCTATTTGTATCATCTTTAATTTCTTTCATCAGTGTCTTATAATTTTCTGCATAGAGGTCTTTTATCTCCTTAGGTAGGTTTATTCCTAGATATTTTGTTCTTTTTGTTACAATGGTAAATGGGAGTGTTTTCTTGATTTCACTTTCAGGTTTTTGCATCATTAGTGTATAGGAATGCAAGAGATTTCTGTGCATTAATTTTGTATCCTGCTACTTTACCAAATTCATTGATTAGCTCTAGTAGTTTTCTGGTAGCATCTTTAGGATTCTCTATGTATAGTATCATGTCATCTGCAAACAGTGACAGCTTTACTTCTTCTTTTCCGATTTGGATTCCTTTTATTTCCTTTTCTTCTCTGATGGCTGTGGCTAAAACTTCCAAAACTACGTTGAATAAGAGTGGTGAGAGTGGGCAACCTTGTCTTGTTCCTGATCTTAGTGGAAATGCTTTCAGTTTTTCACCATTGAGGACGATGTTGGCTGTGGGTTTGTCATATACGGCCTTTATTATGTTGAGGAAAGTTCCCTCTATGCCTACTTTCCGCAGGGTTTTTATCATAAATGGGTGTTGAATTTTGTCAAAAGCTTTCTCTGCATCTATTGAGATGATCATATGGTTTTTCTCCTGCAATTTGTTAATATGGTGTATCACATTGATTGATTTGCGTATATTGAAGAATCCTTGCATTCCTGGAATAAACCCCACTTGATCATGGTGTATGACCCTTTTAATGTGCTGTTGGATTCTGTTTGCTAGTATTTTGTTGAGGATTTTTGCATCTATGTTCATCAGTGATATTGGCCTGTAGTTTTCTTTCTTTGTGACATCCTTGTCTGGTTTTGGTATCAAGGTGATGGTGGCCTCGTAGAAGGAGTTTGGGAGTGTTCCTCCCTCTGCTATACTTTGGAAGAGTTTGAGAAGGATAGGTGTTATCTCTTCTCTAAATGTTTGATAGAATTCGCCTGTGAAGCCATCTGGTCTGGGCTTTTGTTTGTTGGAAGATTTTTAATCACAGTTTCAATTTCAGTGCTTGTGATTGGTCTGTTCATATTTTCTATTTCTTCCTGATTCAGTCTTGGCAGGTTGTGCATTTCTAAGAATTTGTCCATTTCTTCCAGGTTGTCCATTTTATTGGCATAGAGTTGCTTGTAGTAATCTCTCATGATCTTTTGTATTTCTGTAGTGTCAGTTGTTACTTCTCTTTTTTCATTTCTAATTCTATTGATTTGAGTCTTCTCTCTTTTTTTCTTGATGAGTCTGGCTATTGATTTATCAATTTTGTTTATCTTCTCAAAGAACCAGCTTTTAGTTTTGTTGATCTTTGCTATCGTTTCCTTCATTTCTTTTTCATTTATTTCTGATCTGATCTTTATGATTTCTTTCCTTCTGCTAACTTTGGGGTTTTTTTGTTCTTCTTTCTCTCTTACTATGTATCTAATAGCAACTCTACTTACTATGTATCTGACACCATTCTGAGACTTTATCATATTATCTCATTTCTCTCAAAGCCATTGTTCAGAAGGTATTTTGATTCTCATTTTAAAACAAGGAAACCAATGCTCAGGGAAGTTAAGAATGTGCCCAAGGAAGGTCACATTTGGCATAAGGAGTGGAGCCAAGGTTTTATCCAAGCCTGACTAACTCAAGAGCTATACTTTTCACAGCTGTTATCTATTGCCTTTCATGACTAGTTTTCTCAGGATCAACATGGGATGATCAAGAGCAAAGATTTCTCCACCAGAGACCTCATTTTAAAATCTAATTCTGCCCATTTCTAGTTGAGTAACTTGGGGCTAATTATCTAATCTCTGTAATCCTCTTCATCTGTAAAATGAGGACAGTAATTCCCTCCTCATGTGGCTTTAGTACGGTCTTAAGAAGAAAATGCACAGTGCTTTATTAGCACATAGTCAACGTTCAGTTAAGAACAGCTATTTTAATTGCTAACATTTTTATTGGCTTCATTGTACTTTTTTTTTAATAAATTTATTTATTTTTGGCTGAGTTAGGTCTTTGTTGCTGCACACAGGCTTTCTCTAGTTGTGGCGAGCAGGGGCTACTCTTCATTGCGGTGCGTGGGCTTCTCATTGTGGTGACTTCTCTTGTTGCAGAGCATGGGCTCTAGGCATGCGGGCTTCAGTTGTTGTACTCGTGGGTTCTAGAGCACAGGCTCAGTAGTTGTGGTGCATGGGCTTAGTTGCTCCATGGCATGTGGGATCTTCCTGGACCGGGGATTGAACCGGTGTCCCCTGCATTGACAGGCGGATTCTTAACCACTGAGCCACCAGGGAAGCCCTTCATTGTATTTTTTATTCCATGCAAAATGCCTATTCATTTCTCTTGTAGATTGCGTCCCTAACTGCAGACCGATTTCAAGTTCTGGAACCCATTATGCACTGATTTGTATATAACAGGGGAGCCTCACAGAAATAACAGGAAAAGAAAATTAATTTCAGAAACAGCAGTCCAAAAAAATACTCAGAGGATATGACAAGTGTGGCATCCTTCCTGGGTTTTTCATTTTCTCTACCTTCAGTTTTTTTAAGGGGTCACTTCTCTCCTGATGATCATATCAGCTGCTTCCCTGTGACAGGCAACGAACTAGTATTTCTGCCAAATGAAAGGAACTCTCCCCCATCTTGGTGACCACTGCTTCTCCTTCTCGCATGCTTTATCTCCTTCACCAAAACTTGCCTGGTCCATAATTTACAGCCTGACTGGCTCCGCAGGAATGGTTGCCTTGAGGCCTTGGAGACCTAACTGTGCGTGTGGGCTCCCCTGTAAGGAGGTCTTGGAAAAATCTATCCCTGCTGCCATGTGGTGACACCTAGTACCGTCTGTGGTGACAGCTGTCAATGGTACCATCTTTTCATCTCTGCCTCTTCCTGAAGCTCAGTCTATCACTTCCAACAGAATACTATGTGCTTAAGCATCTTCTTTCCTGCTGTGGTGGTGTGGTTTTTATGTCTTCTGGGATCATCTTAGAACGTATTTAGGGCTATAATTCTGGGCCCAGAAGAACATAATCTGGTCAGGGGGTGCATAGGTAGGTCTTCATTTAATTAAAAGGGGGGCCCCAATAGCACGGTTATTGTTTACTGCAGGGGGTTTCAGTCTGGAAACCAGGAGTGGGTACAGCAGACCCTAAGCCCACTTCCCTGACTAGCTTTATAGTCCCAGAGAATCACCAATATCCTAGATAAAGCTGTTCACCTCTCAGAGGCAACCTAAAAGGGAAAAGACTGGGTCTTTGTTTGGTTTTCATTTGATCACTTCCCTCAACATTAATTGCTGTTTTCACAAATCTGGATCATTACTAAAAAAAGTCACCATGTAGAAGTCAATGGGGAACTTACTGGTATCATAACCAGCCACCGAAGCAGAAGAGAGAGTAAGGAATCAGGTTTGGCAGGGCTGGGGTGGAGGTGGGAGAGGCAGAGGGTGCAGCGGAGGTGAAGCCCCGGTAGGACTTAGAGGAATAGGAAGCAGGATTAGGAGTGCTGACCCCACTTGCCACCTCAGTCCTCCATTCTAGCCCTCATCCTAGGCGGATGAGTGGGACAACGTACCACCTCTATTGGGGTTTGCCTGCTCTAGGTGTCTCCAATAAAAGAACTGTGGGCCACTTTGGGGCCAGGAGCACTGAATCCAGGGTGGTAGCCTGTAGGCTAGAGTGATGGTTTCTCAAGTGTGGTCTACCTGTTAATTCTACAACTTGCTGGCCTCTCCCAGTTTACAAGTCAGAATCTCTGGGGGAACGTGAAAATCATTCCTAAGTACAATAAAATGTGAGGATCACTGAGAGAGAACATACTGCAAATCACTAATCCAGGTAAAATTTTCAAGTGTCCATTTTGCACAGAATAATGGCCTCCAAAGATGTCACATCCAAAACCCCAGAATGTGTGAATACGTTAAGCTACGCGGTAAAGGGGAATTAAGGTTGCAGATGGAATTAAGGTTGCTAGTCAACTGACATTAAAACAGGGAGAGTATCCTGGATTATCCAAGTGGGCCCAAAGTAATCCCAAGGGTCCTTAAATGAAGAGGGAGGCAAAGGACAAGAGGCACGGAAGGTTATATGAGTATGGAGTCGGCCAGAGTGATGCAATGTAAGAAGGATTCAACTCACTGATGCTGGCTTTGGAGATAGAAAAAGGAGCCATTAGCCAAGGAATGCCAGCAGCCTCAAGAAACTGCAAAAGGCAAGGACATGCATTCTCCCCTGGAGCCTCCAGAAGGACCACAGCCCGGCTGACACCTTGATTTTAGGCCAGTGAGACCGGTGTTGGACTTCTAACCTCCAGAACTGTGAAATAAAAAATCTGTGTTGTTTAAGCCACTAAATTTGTGCAAATTTGTACAATAGCAATAGAAAACTAATATAACTCCTATTCATGATAAATGCCTGTATTCATGATAAATGCCTGTATTCAATGATATGGATAGATGTGATATCACAAACCATACAGTATGGTTTCTGAAAGGCATGGAGTTTAAGGGACTTCTAAGAACATGAAGAAAATTTCCACCTGTTAGAAACAGGTCATCTTTCTAGGCTTAATTTATCTCCTCAAGATAGCTGTGCTGGATATTGGGATATTTACTTGGTTGCTTCTGAAGATCCAGTCTCTACTCTGTGCCCTGGTAGGCAGATCTCTATGGACCAGACTCCCTTGCCCTTTGTTTTCCAGCTGGGTTCCCCCAATGGGAGGTACCAGCAGGAGAGTCTAGAGGTCACTCAGGTACCAGCCTTGCACTTGTACAACCCTGAGAGTGAGTCTCTCCTTAAATTTTGTGCTCTAGGCACCTTACTTGCCTCACTCAACAGTAACAATGAGGAAGAAATATGTAAGGGGTCCAGGAGAAGCCTTCCCAGAGTGGGTGACAGCCTGAAAATGGCTATGAGCTCCAACTATAAAGTATCTAGAATTCCTCCCCATTTCTTATATGCCTCCTTCCACCCACAACTACCTGGTGAACTGTCAGAGGCTATGGTTGAGAAAGTAGAAATGAAAAATCAAGAAAATATGATCCAACAGTACCAAGAGAAGCAATTTAGTTCAAGCAATTTACCCAGTCATTATATATGCAATGCTGTTATATGCAAATCACATGCAAATATAAATACTACCCTCCATAGGAGGGTAAACATTTTTTGTTTTCTCTGGCTTCTAACGCAAATTCAATTTGGAAAATAAAAATAGAAAACTACCCTGTGTTGGGATAAAATTTGTTTATGCATCTCACTACCTCTTACAATAACCCCAATAGTATCCATAAGCCTAAAGCAGTTTGTTCCTGCTGAGGAATTGTGTGACCTTGACGTGAGCTAAACAGAATTGCTAAAGTACAAGCATATACGAACCTGTGTCTGTATGGATGTGAGAAGGTAAATAGCCCCCTCATCCAGGAAGCCATCCTGGGTCACTGGTCCTCCCCACCCCTCCCCTAAAGGCCCACAGAGTGAGTTCAATTCTCTCTCCTCTGTATCCCCACAGAGCACTACTCAGTAAATGGGTATTGGATGCATGAAGGAGTGAGTGTAAGAATGATAATTGGCACAGCAAAATCCATAGACAGAGCAGCCAAATAAGACTACAATTGACTAAATTTAAACAGGCTTAGACATGCATCACCTGTGAACTTCAGGAATCTCCCCACTCCTTGTCCTTCCTTGGCTCCCCAAGGCCCAACCCTGCCCTCAAGTATTTTTAGAACAAAACAACAAAAAGATAGGAAGAAGACTGTGGCAGGAAGAAGGTGGCAGCATTAATATTCTGAACAAGGCTGCAAGGAATTTAAAAGCCGGACCTCCCCCACTAACGTTTGTTTCCTGCACATAAACAGGAACACCACGCAGAGTCACTGCACTTATTTTTAGAAAAAAAATCGAAAAGATTTAAAAGAAAAGAAAAGCACCCTTAGGTTGGTTGAAGACCAATGTTTCTACCTGAAGCAACAGAGTCAGCTCTTGAGCATCAGTGTCCTGTGAGGGCGCTGTTGCGGGCCTACCTGAGCTGGAAAGAACCAGAAGAAAAGGTTGCTGTTGTAAGTCTTATTCACAGTGATGTAGCCAGAATAACTCGTCAAATTCCATCCTGGGAAAGGAGTCACCGAGCTCAACCGTCTTCCTAGGGGGGGAAAATATTTACCCGAGGATTAGACAAATAATAAATACGGGGTGGGCCATTCCATCTTGGCCAGACTTCTCCCAGGGGCCAGGTCTGGAATGAAGTGATCAGAAAGGCTACAAGGGGATTGGTATAAAGGTGTTTACTGGTAGCAACTTCCAGCCTGCCCTGGCCAGTTCCACATATTCAAAATTCACCATTTAGCCAAGGGCAAGTGACATTTTAAACCTTTTTTTTTTGGTTCATACCTTATGAACTATAATAAGAATTTTTTTAAGAAGAAAAGAAAATCACCTATCCTTAGCTCCACTCTAAAGAGTAAACCAAGGTGTTCACATGGGGCCACCTGGAAGGCCAAGGCAGGATAAAGTCACCTAACCCCAAAAGGTGGGGCGGGGGTGGGGGGGAGTGAAAGAGAAATAACAGCTAAGGAGCTCTCAGCCTGGAAGAGGCCTGTGTTCTCCACACTCTTCTTGTGCTGAAAGCAAAGGGCCTGCTACTTCCACTAAGGGAAATGGACCAGGCATGTGGGGAGTAAGAATGACTGGGGCCGGCTGGGGAGGGTGGGGAGAGGCAGGCAGTGAGACTATGGGTGATCACGTGGCTACTCAGAAGGAGCCAAATAGGACAAGGGGCAGCTGTAGAGGGCAGAGGTCCTGGTTTTCTAAGGGCAGCAAAAGGACAGGGACAGGGAGGAGGAAAGAGGGAATGCTCAGAGAGGTGAAGCGCCCAGGAGTAAACAATACTACTATCAATAGAACTGGGAACACCTACAAGGCCACTATACCAAGGGCTTTACATTACGTGGTAGGTATAATTATTATCTCCATTTTACAGATGAGAAAGCTGAAGCACAGAGAGGTTAAGTAACTTGCCCGAGGTCACACAGCTAGCAACGGAGAGCTGGGATTTAAACCCAGAAGTCGAGCTGCGGAGTTAGCCCCTGCCCCTACCCTGCTACACTGCATCTCAGCTACAGAGTTAGTCAAAAGGTATGAGAAGCAGGGAATGGAGGGGGAAGCAGTGATTAGGAAAGGAGTGGAGAAGGGACAGTAAACAGGTAGGAAGCAGGGTGTGGTGGGGAAGTCTGGGTGAAGAAGAGTCCTTTAGGGGGAACAAAGTAAGTGTCCCCAATAAAAACAAAATTGTTCAAGAAAAGCTACTTAAGTCTGAGACTTATTAAGTTGGAGACTGTTTAGTAGACAGTAGGTAAGGAAGCTCGATCCTACTCATGTGCCACCAACTAAAGATGTCTTCAGTGGGGTACCAGAGCCCATGGGCCCTGGAGTGCTAATTGACATCTCTTCCCAACTCGGCGTTCAGTGACAGCACAGACAGGATGCAGGAAGCCATGGTGTCAATGTGGATGCTGATTTGTCCACCCTGGGCTTTGTGTGAGGATCAAATGAAAACATGCATATGACCCTTGAGCACAGAGATGGACATAACATAAGGGCTTAGGCAAAGAGAGGGATGATTCTCATTAGCCTGTGGGCCACCCCAAGAATAGCCTAGAAGACTTTGCCTTTTTGGGGCTCAGTCCAGTTCCCCCAGGAAAGATTGTTTATTCCAACCTCTTAACCTCTTCGCCATTCTCTTCCCAATGAGATCTATCCCTCCCCACCAAAAAAAAAAAAAAAAAAAAAAAAAAAAGGCAAAGAACAAAGAAAGATTTTAAGGAAAAGAAAAGGGAGATGTTTTGGGGAAAGTGGTATGTGCCTGCCCTTCCCATCCCCCACCCTTCCCTCTTCCCATCTTTGCTTCCACTCTCAATTAGCCCACAGAAAGATCACCTCCAGGGCTGGGCAGCCTTTAAAACACTTCTTTTGGCCTTTTTTTTTTTTTAATTGACGTGTAATTGACATACAACATGACATTAGTTTCAGATATATATAACATGATTGAATATTTGTATATGTTGTGAAATGATCACCACAATAAATCCAGTTAACATCTCTCATCACACACAGCTACAAATTTTTTTCTTGTGATGAGGACTTTTAAGCTCTACTCTCTTAGCAACTTTCAAATAGCAAGACAGTATTATTAACTACAGTTACCATGCTGTGCATTACATCCCTGGAACTTATGTCTTTTGTAGCTGGTAGTTTGTACCTAAAACACTTTTGAAATATTTTTCACAAAACTATTAATCTTCTCAAAATCCAACAGAGATCCCCCCCAACAAGGAGGGCAGAGAACCAAAGGCTCAAGCATTGGGAATGAGTGAGATGTGAATCCCAGAGGGCTAAGTGAGCACTTGAGAAAGACAGAGAAAAATGAGAAAGGTCAAAGTAGAATGAGAAAAAGAGAAAACATATAACAGAAAGGAGCTGGAGGGAATGGACTATGGGAGATGGGGTGATTGAATCTATCTATCTCTCTGAGACCAGCACAACACAAGGTCCGCTGGCCTGCTCTGAAAATGACTCAGATGCTTACACAGTCCTTCCTTTCTGAGCATTGTAAAGCTGTTTCTCTGCTGCCTTGTACTGACTGGGGTTTACTTTCTACCTTCCCTCCTGGATCAGGGGCTGTTGGGAAGCAGGGAATTTGTCTTGTTTATCTTTGTACCCCCAGGGACACAGTATGCTGGTTTATACACTTAAGACATTCGATACACATTTTTTAATGAATAAATGTGAATGAATGAACTAAAACATGACACACTGGCAATGCACTAGGATTAGCTTACTTCTACAAAAACCTCCTAAGGCAGGCAGGCCTTATTAAGATCTCAAGAAATTTAGAAAGACTTTTCTCTGCCCCACAAAAAAAGTGTTTCATCCTGTTTTAAATTTCCTTTAACTTAACCCCGGTAAAATAAAAGCTTTTTCAACTAAATTGATTTTTTGCATTTTCAAATGTCCCCGTTCATCCTTCTAGAATCTATTAATGGAATGTGGAAAATAAACTCCTAAGATGGAGGAGTTTCTTTCTTCCTGGAACCGTGACTCATAATACAAATGTTGAAAACAGTTGAAAAAAGGAAAAAGGTTTTCTTTGAAGCGACTTCACTTCCTACTTGTTATTTACTGTGCTTGTGATAGAAACACTTTCAAAAAGATTAGAGTATGACCAAAGAAGGGCTTGAACCAGTTAATCAGGTACTTCATATTTGCAAAGACTTGCATCATCATCAGGATGGACAGGACACTACCAGGCCATAAGTAATAATAAATTAAGACCTAATAGCAAAATATTCTTTAAAGTTGGTGAAAAGGCAGTGTCTGGAAACATGCTAAAACTGGCCTCCTACATTCATTTTGTTTCAGAGAGTGAGGATTTATTCTAGCTGCAGAGAAAGCAAACATGCAATTACAGTTACATAAAACTAAGCCAGTTAGTTTATGTTGGAGATTTTTTAAAAAATTAAAATTTCCCTTGTCTTTTTGTCAATTACTCTTTATCTCAAAAATGTTCCATTATGATATTAAGACTCATGTTCCTAAGATTCTGACAGACTTGATAAACAAAAGGGATTCAGCAGAGTGAGCTGACCATCTGTCCAGAGCTTCCTGAACTTTCAGTAAAGCGGATGAATACAATTATCCTTAATTGTGTTGTCAGGACTGCAGTTGAATACCCAGATGTACCTGATTTTGGATTAGTCATTTAAAATTCTGTTCAAAGATTTTTGACAGAACTTTAGAAAGTGACATTACACCAGATTTAATATTTTAAATGTTGTCACTCATCAGATGGTGATCTATCAGGTTTAGCACAAAAAAGGACAGAAGATAAAACTATCTCCCTCAGAATCTTTCTTTACTACTGCTGACACCCATGACCGTGAAATGCTTGTAGGCGAGAAATCCAGGAATGGGAGGGATGTGGACAATCTCTCAGGCAGATTTCTCTGTATTCTTTGCACTTGTTCTACCAGATGTACGATTCAGAGACACCATGGCCACGTTGCCTTAATGCTCTGTTTAAGCTGTCTTACTCAGTATGCACAGGCCCTTTCTTATTTGCCCAAATCTTACCCTACACCCTCAAGTCTGGTCACATAGTACAGCGGTTCATACCTCAGGCTCTGGAGTCAGCAGAAATAGGTTTTAATTCCAGATCTGCCACTTACTACCTTTAAATGGTCCTGGGCAAGACACCTAATTTCTCTGGGCTTTAGTTTTCTCATTCGTAAAATGGGAACAATAAGTATTCATTGTTCATTAGAGTTGCTATAAGGATTAAAAGAGCTAATTTGTATAAAGCATAACGTCTGAAACATAGGTCTCAAATTTAAATTCTACAAATATTTATTGAGTGCCTATTACATACAGCCGCTGTGCCAGGTACTTGGGATACAATTACTACTAAATGTTAGCTATTTATTGACATTATTCTTACTACTACTACTACTACTACTACTACTACTACTACTACTACTACTACTACTGCTACTACTTTCTATCTGGATTATGCCAACCAACAGGGATAGCTTCCTTCTAAAAATTTCCAGCACGCCTTCCTCAAATGTAATACTTTAGAACTTTAGTATGCATTGCCTGATTCCTTAATTGTTTCACGTGTGTGCATCTGGTCACTCCAAAAGAGGACAAGCTTCTTAAACAAAGGAAAATAAATTATAGCAGGCGAATTACAGAGCGCAAGTCAGAAAATTTGGGTCTTAGACTCATCTCTACTACTATTACCTATGTCCCCTTGGGCAAGTCATGTAAAATATTTGAGTCTCAAATTCCTCATCTGTGAATTGGCAGGGTTTGGTTATGAGTATTTAACTCCTTTTCAGCTCCAAACGAAATGATTTGCTTTGATTTACTGTGAATAAACATAATCTAAGTCATCAGTATCCATGGAAGCCAAAAGGAAGGCGTATGATCCAGTTTGGTGGATTTGGGTTAATGATATTTTGCCTCTTCATTTATGCCTAGTGATATCAGCCTATGCCATTGGGCTGCCATCTTTTCATGACTTTTCTATATCAAGCAAAAACAAGTCTTAAAAAAAAAAAGACTACACAGCCTCACTACATTATCACTGACTATATTATCAAAGTTTTTCATCTTTTCTTAGAAAAGAGATGGTGAAACATGGAGCCAATGTATATTTCAGACAAAGATATATGAGCAGGACTCCAATGCACCCTTAAGAGGGGAGAATAGGGCTTCCCTGGTGGCGCAGTGGTTGAGAGTCCGCCTGCCGATGCAGGGGACACGGGTTCATGCCCCGGTCCGGGAAGATCCCACATGCCGCGGAGCGGCTGGGCCCGTGAGCCATGGCCGCTGAGCCTGCGCGTCTGGAGCCTGTGCTCCGCAACGGGAGAGGCCACAACAGTGAGAGGCCCGCGTACCGCAAAAAAAAAAAAAAAAAAAAAAAAAAAAAGGGGGGGGGAGAATATTTTGGTTTTAAATCAAACCAAAGACAAAAATGATGACAGCCTATTGACTATGAGAACTAAAGAAAAGTTGCTTTATTTTAAACTTCCATACAGAGTATGTACATTTATTTTAGATCTTTAAAATGATCATTTCCCTAAAATTTCCAGTTTCAGCTCCACAATCCCATGAAATCTACCAACTTATCAGCCTCACAAGCATTAACTCTGCCTTCCCACCTGTGACTAGGGATAAACTCCGAAGCAAACACCAAGATCTCCATCCATGGATTCTCATCTCCTTCAAGAAAATGTTCCACAACAGACGTCCCACCCCAATCTACTTTCTCCTCTCTACTGGACTATTTCCATCATTACCTCCTACCCTCCGTAACTCTCTTCCTGACCCTTCCTGACTCCATAACTCCCTCCAGCCACCACCCCATTTCTCTGCTCCCTTTTACAAACAGCTCTGCCTATATACCGGTTTATAGTTCAGGAGTGTCCTGAGGTCCAGAAAGATTACATAATTGATCCTACACAGTGATTTACCTAAGCATGAAGAAGCATTAAGGGCAGAGGCACGTCATAATTTTTAGTCTCTGATGACATCAGAAGACACTTTTTTTTGTATTAATAATAGAAAAACCCACAAACTCTAAATAAAAGCCATCAGCAAACACTAATATTTAGAGAGCAATTTACAGGTTATAAAGAGTTTTCACATGCATTTCCTCATATGATTCTTTTAACATCCCTGAGACTTGGGTGGGTTGTTTTTTCTCCATCTTATTAATGAGGAAACTGAGTCCTAGGATGTTAAGTCAACTTACCAGGCAAAGGGGCCCAGCACAGTGGCTGTGAGCTTAGGCTTTGGAATGAAGCTATCGGGGTGTGAATCCTGCATCTACCAGCTGGTGTCTGTATGACTCTGGCAAGTAACTTCATCTCCTTCTGCTTTAGTTTTCTTGTGTGTAAAACAGATGCACTTCCTGGCTCGCTGCGATGCTAAAATGATTTTTATATCAAATGCATGGAAGCAGTAACTGACATGTAGTAACCAATTGTAGACAGGCCCTATATTAGTTTTATAAATAGATATGCAGGGACTCAACCACTGGTTAATCTGACCCTGATGAACTTTCATTTTAGCTCTAAACTCTGATACTATATGACACCAAATCATTAATATTTGAAATAAAACAATTGAGTAAAATACTAGAATGTATTTTGGATCCTGTGAGACAACTGCTAAAAAAAAAAACCAACTGTTGAAACTATACCAGAAGGTAAGTTTCTGATTTAAACTTACCTTCTGCAAACTTCCCAGCTTCAATATAAGGAGTTAGAAATAATGGCTGTCCTGGATCTCCTTTACGTGGTGTGGAAACATGGGCGTTTCTGTATAAGGAGCGAAACAGCCCATCACCACCAGGGCTGAGCACCAACAGGGCCAGCAAAGCAAGCGCCTTCCACATGGCACCAACCGTTCTGTCTAGACCTAGGATGGAAACAATAACATTCCACAAATAAATACAGAGTAAAAATTTACCAATCCCCTTTACACGCAAGACATTCATTTAGTTACTCGAAGAAAAATACATATAAAGCTCTTTGCTAAGTACCTTAGATACAATCTAAAAAAGAAAGACCCAATCCTTGCTCACCCTGAAATTAACAGCCTAATGGAAGGCTATTCAAGGGATTTACAATGCAACTAAAGAAACGATTTATATTTCTAAAACTGTGGTCTGGAAAGTAAATTTGATGAAGGATTACATGAAGCATCAAGACAACAGGGACTCTGTAAATAGATCATGAAATGAGTGGGAGAGACAGTCATCTGCTACAGGCAGAGGACTGAGAACACATTTCAGGCCAAGAGAACCTAGGAAGGCCTTACCAAGGTCGGAGGTGAATAAAAGGTGGGTGGAACTCAGCTAGGCAGAAGAAATGGGGAAGCATCATTGGTGGGAGGCACAGCTTGAGAAAAGGTGAGACCTGAGCTGTCCCTGGGCATTTTGCATGTGATTTCTGGTCACGTTTCTATCTCTTACAAATCACTAAACTTTGCATCCAAGAACAAAAAAGAAAGAGACAGGGAGGGTCCTACAACAATTTTCAGGCCCCTGCCCCTATAGCTAGCTGACAAATGAACTCAAGAGTTAGACTTCCCACTTTATTAACACAAAGTTTTCCAAGGATCTTCCACTCTGATGTTTGCTTAGAGTATTCATCTGAGCTGATAATAATAATGGCGTAAAATTTTACGGTGATTTCTCTAAACTTGTAAATACATAAATTGTATTTACAATGGGCTTTCCCATGTATTTTTAGCTGATGTGAACATCCTAATAAATCAAGCAGGAAAGCAAGGATTATTATCATCAATCTTAGACAAAGAAAACTTGACTCAAAGGAGTGCCTTATCCATGGACATCAAAGTAGAGAAATAGGAACTCGTATGCAATCAGGGCCGGGACCCGGGTAAGGTGAGTCTGGTGCAGATGCAGGGTGGAACTCGTCTTTTTTTAAATTTTGAGACTTTGTCTATCGTGGGGTTTTTTGGTACTATTTTTGATTTTTTCAAGTATTGCATTAAATACTATTTATCTTGATTACTGAGTTTTTTGGCACTCTTAAATTTTATATCCAAGGCAGGCACCTCACTTGCTTCCCCTTAATCCTGACTCTGCTAAGTATTATAATGTCTACATCAGTGCTATTACATTACTCTGCACTGCTGCTAGTTAAATACTCTGCTCACTCAGATTTCTGGATGCAAAAAGAAATATACAATTTCTGCAAATATAATGTCCGCTTTTGACTGTTTAGTGCTTTAAAATACAAAGCCACTAAAATACCTTAAAAACTCAAAATGTGTAGAAATCTATTAATCACATGCTTATCACAACCCAACTTGGCATAATAGGAAAATATTGCTTGTAGAAAATTTTAAAAGCTTTTCAGCCACATTTCCCCAATAAAATAAAAGTTTATAATTTGATTGAATACATAATCCTTGTCAAGTCTTTCATGGTTAACTTAATAGAACCCCCCAGACTTAATGTAAACAAGCCCAACCAAATAGAGTATGTAGCTAAAAAATGCTTTTCTCTATTATTTACTATAATAAGGAACAAAATGAATTTAGAAACTAAATTTAGGTTCCCAAGAAGCCCAAGGGTAATTTAATGATCACTATGGCACTGATAATACATTTTTTTAAATTATGAGAACTTGTTACGCTAATGTTTTACTAACAGCTACTTTCAAGGAATGCTTGAATCAACAATCTTACTGACAGGTTCGCAGGGAAAAAAAAAATCTGTGGTATTAGAAACATATTGGAAGAAGCTCTTCCATTAAGAGGTTTTTTCCCGTGGGCAGAAACAAGAAACTAATCATACCACCTAATTTCTCAATCTTTCTGCTGCAAACATCCAGCCCCCGTTAATGGAAGTCATTAATATTAAAATAACCAGGGTAGTTACAGCACTTCTTCTGTAAGCAGATGTTGACTCAAAGATGTTAAACACAGAAAGGTAAAACCAGTCTCGTTTTAACTGACATAAATCTAACACATAAAAGTAAGAGTTGGGTCAATTTAGGAGCTCCCATTGACATTTAATCAAATAACTATTAGAGTCATGGTTTCCCATGTAGGTGAATTAAAGCAACAACATACTTCATTTCACTGTTTCATTTAATGGTCAGAATTCCTGAACTGTGCTTAGCTGTCATCTCTCCTAATGAAAACGAAAGCCATATCATGAACGGAGAAGTGTTTCTTTTTTTTTAAACATCTTTTACAAATGTTTTCGCCTATCCTAAATTAGCCAGAATCTTTTTATTTATTGAATATTTATTGAGTACTTTCTAAACTAATAAACCCTGTACTGGAAGTTATTGCCCACAGAGAGTGAAAAAAAAAATTATTAACCCTATACTGTATCACGTGTCTACTTGAAGTGATATGAAAACATGCGTGCTATTTCCAGTTCAAATACATCCTACTGAAGGATTCAGGCAAACTGTTCCTCTTAATAAATGTTCAGAAACCGAATAAAATCTAGGCAGATACAAAACAATATTGGCAGACTCAAATAAGCTAAAGGTCAAAACCATGTGATTCACTAAAACTGTCTTACTAAGCCTTAAATATTACAATTGGAAATCATGTGTCTAATGTAAATTTTTTTTGATATAAACAAAGCTATTTATCACAGTGTTATTTAGAATAATAAAAACTGTCAACAATGTAAACAATTTAAGGTAAGTAAGTTACTGTACATCAAAAAGATGGAATTATATACAGCAATTAATATGACTACTGAAGAATGTTTTGGAAAATATACTAAAATATTAGGTAAAGAAAAGCAGACTACTAAAATAGATGTATGGTATTTTCTCCTTATTTAATACACTTAAGAATTTCTAAATTTTCTACAATAATTAACCTTATAATTAGAAGAAAATTATTTTCGGTTTTGCTTTTTTATCACACAGTGAAGCAACTGGTAGGCATGGCTTGTTCCTTATTCCTTATTACTACCTGGTTATGACCTCTCGCGTTTCCTAGGAGTAAGAGTTCTGTCTGTTCTTTTAGAATAAGTTCTGCTCTAACATTCTGTGAAGATGTGTCCTGATCTCCTAAAACCATAGAACCTCAGAGGCTCAAAGTAAAGTCTGTCTTTGGTGAATTAGAAGGCTCTACACTAATGTGAGATGTTGTTCTAATAATAATTACTCTTATTATATTTATATTTAGTTCTGCCTGGAGTGGAGTCCATAACGAATGTGCATATAATTGGTACTAAGCAAATATGTGTTGAATTGGTGGGTCTAAATAGTGAATCATGGTATGTTAGACATATGGGCATATGGGCGATAGTACATGCTCGTATGGTTCAATTCCTTCATCTCACAGACTAGACAACTGAACAACTAGAGAAGTAAGCAAGTAACTTATAAGTAAGATTACACCACTGGTGAGCAGTAGGACCAAGACTCAAAGCCAGGACTCACTTATGGTTCTAAATCTAATCTGCTTTCCACTCTCCCATCTTTGGTTATGATTATATATATTCAAATATTTTGACTCTTATTGCCTCAGTAGATAGTAACAGTCTGTTATAGTCCTAAACCCCTTTCATTAGATCATTAGAGCATGCAGTAAAAAAATAAATAAACAAATGAATATACAGAAACATTAATAAGTAAGTCTTTCTAGAGAAATTTGGGTTTTAGAAATGATTTGTACTAATTCAGGTTCTAACACGACTCATTCACTGAACCTTGGGCAGGACACTGACTTTTCTGGGTCCCGGTCAATGTGTTAAAACCAATGGTTAGATTTCCAGGAACTGTGAGAGCCAGCTGTTCAACACAGCCATTGTTTAAAATTAAACTATAAAAGCTTACCATTAAATAAGTTATATTAAAAACATAAGTAATAAATACTCAAAACGCATCACTTCTTAACTATTTTACTACATTTTACCATCATCTATGCTCTGGAGTTATATTTTTCATATTTGTCTAATGGACAGATTATATAATGGTTTGCTACTGTGCATTCCTTTCCAACTTGGTGTTCAGTAACATCTCGTAGCTTGAAATCAGCCACAGTGGGAGTATTTACACCACAGAAATCAGAGACACCACAAATCAGGGCTTCCCCTGCCCACCCTACCCCAGGGAACTAGATGTTCAACATTTACCTGCTCATGTGAGTCTCACGTTCCTTATTTGAAAAATGAGCTGGAAACTACGTTCCATCAACTCACACCCCAATCTAATGGAAATGATCAGAAGAGACAAAAGGGGAAAATCTGGCAAGTTGTCATCCGTGTGTAGAAGCAACCAGTAACACGCCCAGATAGGCAAGGCTTAGAGAAAAGAAACCTGAAAAAGCCACTGGAAAGTGTGTGTTCTACCACAGAAAAAAAGAATCAGAAACAAAAACTCCAGAATGAGGACAAAGAAACAAACAGCAAACGTGTCAAGCAGCCCTATGTTTTCCTCTTCTCTCCTTCCCATGTCTCCATTTTACATTATAGATTATTCCAAACAAAGGATAAACATCGTTCATGTAATAAATGTCATAGCTGCAATTAAAACAATTATTTGGAGTCCCCTCACATATTTAACTGGCTTTAATAGCTCCCAACATAAGAAAAACATTCCCCTGGACAAACAAACAAAAAACAGGCCAACTAGTAACAGACGTTTCCATGAAATCTGTAATTAAAGAAAGGAAAAAGAAAGTGATCCCTCTATTCAAATAAGACTCAGTCACCTCACAAGATTATTCAGGTATATCCAAAGCATTTGAATCCTGTAATGAAGGGCTATTGTGCAACCCTGAATTAAATACCAACCCAAATCCCAAGTCTAGCTATTTTTGTTAAAGGATTTCCATGCAAACAAATGGTAAAAGAAAACCTTTATTTCAAAGGATCCAGTATTCATTTTCCTTTGGACATCATTTTCATTTCTAAAATTGATATTTGAAGCACTCTTTTCCCAGAAAGGACTAGTACATGACACAAGGTGATGGGCAACCTTTTGCTGAAGCATCACTGAGACTTACATGCCTATCTCCTTTCCACAGGCTACCCCTCCAGCATCAGACAGTGGCGTCTAATCTTGCTAGTTGAATTAGTCATCCCTATCTCTGCCACCATATCCTTGGGCTCACAGGAAAGGGAAACAAACTCGAGTTAACGTGGCAGGTAGAGAATAAAAAGAATCAGGAAGAGGAGGAAATAATACTATCTGACACTATAGTAGGGAGCTTACCTTGAAATCTCACTCCAACCAGAAGGAAAATTGGCATGGGGGTAGGAAGTACAAAGTAGACATGTCCCAAAATGTTAATACCAGCTTTGAAACAGAAAGACCATCCCCATGATCCAGGGCATCCTCATGAGAACGATACCAGTAAAAGCTACCAATTATTCAATGCACTCCAGGTACATGAACTGTGCTAACTGCTTTATATTTTTATTCCTAATCTTTACCAGGTAGGTACTATTATCACCCCATTTTACAGATGAGAAATGGATCCTCAGAGAATTTAAGTTACTTGCCCAGGGTCACACAGCTAGAAAGCAGTAGAGCAACGAATTGAGGCCAGTACCGATCAATTTTCAAAGACCATTCTATAGTCCCATACCAGCATCTCCCAAAATGTGCTATGTGTGCCAGGGGCTTATCTCCCTATTCAGGTAAGTTTGGAAATACAATATACAAAAATAAAATTTTTGCCAGAAGGTAAATGAGGATGAGAGAAGATTCTTCCCCCATGTTTCAGAGGGAACATGGTCCCACCAACACATCGATTTTGGACTTCCAGCCTGCAGAAATCTGAGACAATAAATTTGTGATGTTTTAAGCCACCCGGTTTGCGGTACTTTGCTATAGCAGCCCTAGAAAACTAATACCCGGATAGTTGGGAAGACTGTGGAAGGAGTCAAGGTGGAGGGGATTACAAAGAGTGGAACTTAAAGAGTTCTACTTTAAGTTATTATTAAGCATCCAAGCGAAAATTCTGAGAGGTCAACAGTAAAATGGGAAAGGGAAGCTAAATTGAGTTTGTATTTAAGACATGTCTGGCATTCTGGTAAGCCAGGATTTCCCACAGAATCCTTTATGGAATACTAGTTCAGCAATATATAATTAGATTTTATAAGAACAAAACTTTGGGAAAATCTGGGCTAAACAAACTTAAACGGGTTTCTTGGTTACAGAATGAACATTTCCGAGCCTTTCACTTGCTACTGGATAGCATGTGTTTATTTGACTGTGTCACTATCCTTAGGCCCTAAGTTCCGAGATTTATATAAGACATACTCAGATGAGGAAACTAAATCCTAGGTTGACTAGTTTCTCAAGCACTAGGTTTAATTTTCTCAAGCCCCCGACTCAACCACTAGACAGTAAAGTTCGAATTTGAAGCCAGATCTAGATGATTCCAAAGTCCATGTATTTTTCATATATCGTTATATAAATGACATAATACAACAAAATCTGCCTCCATGCAAATTTTCACAAAAGCAGAATTCTGGGTAAACTGGATTACCTTGGCATGCCATTTGCAAAATTTACAGGTGCTGAAATTGCAAGTGATTTAAGGGCACGTTTATTTGCAAAGAAGTGAAACTCACATGACCAGAGATTGCTTCAAAATGAATATCTAGCTTCCTTCTGTTTTGAAAATAATTTGAGGGGATGGATGAAGCCCTCAATCCTCATGGCAAAAGAAATGTCTTCCACTGAGAAATTCCTTATTTTTGCTGAAGTAAATGTAGCCCTATTCTTTTTAAAACGATCCTCCTTTTTGCTATCTACTATGACTAAATTTTCCATACAAAAAATCAGGACACACAGTGTGGCAAATACAAGGATAAGACTGGGTATAATGGATAAGAATATTTTATATGAGGATGATCCTGGGAAATCACTCCATGCTGTCACCTTACCCAGGTGACAGGTAACTCCTTGATTCCAAAAGAGATAATGTTGTCATTGGGAGTAATCTCCATGCAACACTCCCTTAGATTATTCCAGTACTTCCCACATCTCTTCTCCACACATAGTCTCATTGGATCTTCACCACCACTCTTGAAAGGAGTTAATGCAGCTCTTCAACAGAGGCCCAGGTGGATGGAGCAACGTCCCAAGTAATGACACTCTAGTCAGTAGCAGAGCTGGGACAGATTCCAAGTTCACTGGACCAGTTATTCACTTGATAAACAAATATATTTTAGCTCCTACTATGTGCTAGACTCCAATGCAGGCACAGAAAACAAGAGAGACAAAGTGTCCGCCTTCATGAAGCTTCCCATACAATGGAGACAAGAGAGAGGAAACCTATTAAGAACATCAAAGCAGGGTGAACGGTTCCAGAGGGATGGGGTCAAGAAGCAATATTATTTTATTTTATTTATTTTATTTATTTTATTTTTTGCAGAACGCGGGCCTCTCACTGTTGTGGCCTCTCCCGTTGCGGAGCACAGGCTCCGGCCGCGCAGCCTAGGCGGCCATGGCTCACGGGCCCAGCCACTCTGCGGCACGTGGGATCTTCCCGGACCGGGGCACGAACCCGTGTCCCCTGCATCGGCAGGCGGACTCTCAACCACTGCGCCACCAGGGAAGCCCAGGAGCGATATTATTTTAGCTTGGGGGGTCAGGGAAGGCCCCTCTGAGGTGGTGACAGGTGAGAGGATCTGAAGGTATTAGAGAATTTCAAGTGACTATCTAGGGAGAAGAGAGTTCCGGGCTCGGGTAAGGAAAAAGAGGAACATAATATGTAAACAAGTGGGACAACGGGAAAAGCAGAAGATTGATGGAGTGAAACAAGCAAGTAAACAAATAAAAAGAGAGCTTTTCTCTAGCTCACTTTAAAAAGAAATCAGCAGAGGACTGAAGGTGTGATCTTCAGGAGAATTAATGAAGTAATTGTTAAACTCAGCCTTAGGGGGTGGCATTTCTGAGAGGGTGTGACTCTTCCCGCAGAGTTAAAGAAGTTGAGTGACACAGACATAGAGAACAAACTTGTGGTTGCCAAGAGTAAGGGGTGTTGGGAGAGGGATGCATTGGGGGATTAGCAAATGCAAACTATTATATATAGAATGGATAAACAACAAGGTCCAACTGTATAGCACAGGGAACTACATTCAACATCCTGGGATAAGCCATAATGGAAAATATGAAAAAGAATGCATATATATATGCATAACTGAATCACTTTGCTGTACAGCAGAAATTAACACAACATTGTAAACCAACTATATTTCAATAAAATAAATTTTAAAAAAAGAAGTTGAATGAAAATAAAATAGGGCAATACCCCACCAATAATAACCAATTGAGCAATTTTGGTTTGAGCTTTCCTTGGAATTACCTACCAAACCAGAGGGATGAAATGAAGGAACCCACATGTGCAAACACCAGATATAATGCCTGGCACACAGTCAGCAAGTATTTGGGAAGGTAATACAGTCCAATGGGAGGAGCAGAAAGAATTTAGACACAGCTTCAAATGTGGCTCTGTCACTCAAAAACTCTGTACCACTAGACAAAGTACTGGTATACTGAGTGGACCCACACTACCACTCATTGTTATGGTGACAATGATATCGTACATATATAAACTCATACAGGGTATAGCAGAGAGATGAAAGACAGTCCCTGCCCTCACCTTCTGAGACCTTAGAACAGTCCCTGACCACAGAAGAGATGCTAATTAAATCTAATTTCCTTTGCCTTGTCAGTGAATTATTATAATAAGATGGGTTTACAGACCTGAATATTTATTCAATGCATAGAGCATATATGAAAATATTAATATGAAAAGGGAGAGGGGAGTTTTAGTTGCTAAATATTTGGATAAAGGCTTGGTGACCATGCATTCAGAATGTGTCCCACCTGAGGTTTCATTCGGAAAATATGGCCACCATCACAATAGGTTGTTATGGTTCCCAGATTAAGTAGGTACTGCCTTCTGAAAAGATAGACAAATTCATTAAATTACCTGGCTTCCTGATATTTGGTTGACATGGATAAAGCTCTGTGTACTCTAAAAGTCCAAGATAAAAAATACTTCAGTTTCCCTCTTTCCTGCCCTCTGCCACCTTATTCTCCATCCTCTTTTCACACCCTCCCCCTGTGCCTCCTACAGTGGGAGTAGGAAAGACTCCACTCCATTCATATGGGTACATTTTTTAGTTTGTTATAAGTTATCAAGGAGAACTGTGGCTTCAGTAACGCCGTAGATAGAACCATCATTAATATACAAACTGACAATTAACACGTATTTTTTTTTCTGTTTCAAGAACTCTATATATTCAGATTTTCCTCAAGGTCCTGCCCTTTTTCTCTCCTTCTGTACATTCTCATTCAACCATCCCTTGATCACTAACTGCTAGTCCAGAATTTTGTTCCTGACCTTGCTGTTGGGCTCCCCACACTCAGAAGGCTCCTTTGCATGGGTACCCAGTTGGTTCCTCAAACCCATCGAGTCTTATAACAAAACATCAACACCCCCCTGAACTTCCCCCTCCTCTAACTTCCTGATTCCTAATGACACCCAAGGCTCATGTTAAGTCATTCACAAAATCCCACCTCTCTTCTTTTTTTTTTCCCTTTTGGTTCATAAGTCAACCCTCACTTGCCCTGGGGACATTTGCAAAGCCTCCTAACTTGTCTCTCAGACCTCAGGTCCTCTCCACACCCATTCAGCCTAACACTGATGCCGAAGTCAGCTTTCTAAAGCGCAAGACACTTCCCTCCTCAAATGCCTTCAGTGGTTCCCAAATGCAACCAGAATAAAGTATAAACTTCCTGCCATGTAATTCAATGTCTTCCACAATGTGACTCTGGCATAACTTTCCAGAGCAAAGTGATACGACCCCTTCATAAACTCTATGTTCCAGCCAAATCAAACTCTTCTGTGTTCCCCAACTTTACTCTGCCTTCTATGTCTTTACCTCCAGGCGAATAGTAGGCACTAAATATCAGTTGAATGATAATAGAATTTAGGTGGGAGTATACAGTACACTGTAAAATTCTTTCAACTCTTCTGAATGTTTGAAAATTTTCAAAATCAAACATCAGTAAAAATATTAGTCCACTTAGGATGAAAGAATGAATCTCTTGGGAGGTGGGTTATCCTCCCCAGATACAGGTACAAGAAGATATGTCAAGGGGTCTTTGTGAAAGATGAGTAACAGAATATGGAGTCGCAAAAGGGAAAGGAGGAAGAGCCAGCCCCTAGATGCCTAAATAAATATTTTGGCCAGTAAGCAACCTTAGCAATTTAAAGACAGCCACTAACTAGAATCAGAACACAAAGAGAAGGTTAAGAGGTAAGACCTAAGGATGCTGGAAAGATGTGATGCTAAGAATTTGCTTTTTCAGGCTAATGGATCTAAGGACATCAAGACTTATTACCACCACCCCGATCTTGCTCCCCAGATTCTAAGGTTAAAGCAGTAAAAGAAAAGCATGTGGTTTCATGTCCAAGGCAGTACCTGCAATATCTTCTTTGGTTCAGTTATTCTCAGGAGCATAGGTTTTATGAAGAAAGCACCTGATCACTGTCCTGTGAACTGAGTCTATTGCTTAAAGCTTTGAACTTGCAGCTATATAGCATGAAAGTTCAAACTCCATCACTTGTTTTGACCCAGTACAGTTCTTAGCCCTCTGTCCAGGTTACCCCTCTCCCGAATCAATATAGATATTAATGATTTGTTCTTCTAGAACAAATTCTAGAGGAACCTTTCTAATTATGGGAAACTTGTCCTTCTTAAGTTCTTCTTCTAAACCGCTGGGAATGTTAAACAAAAATAATCATGTTTGCTCTTTAAAATGAACTATACTTCCTATTAAGAATGGGTCATTACCTATTTACCTTGGGTATTTGGGAAAAGATAAAGGGGTATCTGGTGTTAGCTGGGGCAGTAACTAAGCTCTTCCTCTCTTACTGTCTTAGTTTCATGCACACCAGGGTAATATTCAACACAATTTTTCTTCTAACAAATCATACACTTTCCAAAACAAAAACAGTCATTAACAAAATACTGTTATGTTGTTTGCATTTTTTTCCTCCCCCCAAGGGCAGTGAACTGATAAGCCCAGTGGACTTCCTAAACACTCTTCTAAGTCATTTGAACTGCCTGTCAGTCAAAGCCCACTTATTTCTCAGCCTATAAAATCAGTCTAATAGAAGCCCACTGTAAATTGGTTTATAAGCTGGATTCACATGTACTGTTGGGCCAATTATGTCCCTCCAAAAGAACCGACTACTATAAAAGAAGAATACAACAGCTTCTTGCTAAGAACACTTGCATCACATTATAAAGGGTTTCCACTGGACTTAGATTAGCCTGCAGTACAATCCTAGAAAGCCCAATCAGCTAAGGGGTTTTGACAACTTTTCAGACTTTCGTATGCCAGCAAAGCCAGTGCAATCTACTTTTCCAAAAGCATTCCAATTCCTATTTTGAACAGCTTTCTTAAAAGTTATTTTTCAAGTTACTAAAATGCTCCTTGGATTTTTTTTTTTCTCCTTACATCTCTGTTCTTCCTCATCCCTCACCAAAAAAAGTAAAAAGCAGTTGTGCAAGTATCTTTCAAATGCGGAGACTGAAGCTTAGTAAGCTTAAGTAATTTGTTCAAGGTCACCAACTCGCCAAAGGCAGAGCTAGGATTCAAATCCATACATATGCCAAAGCAGCTTTTTTTTCAGGACACCAAGCTGACGTGAAAGACACTGGATGTTTCCATTTACACACATCTCTACGTGTCCCTCTGGCTCCTATGAATTCCCCTGCAAGGACCTAATCCACTTGGCAGAAAGTTGCTTCCACCTGTGCCATGCCCCCGGTTTTCTTCTAATCCTACATTCCTGGAAAAACAGCCTTTTCGTGTGCCTTCCTTCACTCAAGCCAAATCTCCTTTTGTGGGACACGCACTAACTAAAGGCATTTTCCGCTTTCCTCCACAGCACCCACGAAATAAAACATCCCAAAGGGACTCGGTGAAGGAGAAGGAGGTCGTGTCCGACGCCCACCCCTCGCACTGAGAGTTATGGCGGACCACACAGCTTCGCGCTTCCATGGAGGGGCGCCTGGCCTGGAAGAAGCCCGGAGGCGACCTCCTCAGATTGTGCCAGAAGCCTTCGGGAGCACGTTCCGGGCTGGGCGCACACAGAGCAGAATACCAAGCATCCACAGGACTCCGATTTGGAAACTACTAGCCGGCCCGAACCACCTGACCCCAATCTCACCTCACCGGGCTTGCTTCCTCTACGGTGCTGAAGGCTTCTGAGACCGCCCTCCTTACGCTCCGTGCGTCCGGGGCCCAGAAATCCCCGCGGAGCCGCGCACTTACGCAGGGCACACGGCGCTCCTCCCTGCCTCGCGGTGCGCGGGGACCGAGTCCGGAAAGAGTGAGGCGGTGTCCCTTCGTCGCCCCTCGCAGTCACGCGTACCCTGCAGACCGCGAGTTTTTGAGTGCTTCTCTCAGGAGGAGGAGACCCACGTGACCTACACCTACGGAGCCAAAGGTAAGTCCCCACCTATCTCTCCCCGCGACCTGGCCGCGCCTGGTCAGCGCTTTCCGTCGTGGAAAAAGCCAGTCGCAGAGTGAAATCTTAAAAATGAACAGAGAAAGACTGACCACGGTGCAGCTCCATTTGGTTTGTTTGTTCCTTTGTGTTCCTTTTGACTTTCTCGCCTGCTTTTTTTCTTGCGGTACGCGGGCCTCTCACTGTTGTGGCCTCTCCCGGTGCGGAGCACAGGCTCCGGACACGCAGGCTCAGCGGCCATGGCTCACGGGCCCAGCCGCTCCGTGGCATGTGGGATCCTCCCGGACCGGGGCACGAACCCGTGTCCCCTGCATCGACAGGCGGACTCTCAACCACTGCGCCCACCAGGGAAGCCCTCGCCTGCTTTTTTGAAGCTGGTATCTTAGAATTTCCGCCGTAGTTTGAAATAATGTCCCTACGCCCGTGCTTGCAAGCCTGGTGTTTGCATCTGGAAGCAGAGTGGGGTTTTACTCCCCCCGTTTAAAAGGCCCACATGCATTCCTGGATAGTTATTACACATGGTAATGGCGCTAACACTGGGGACACACTGAGAGCCAGTACTGTGTCCAGTGCATTCTCTGCCTTACTGCATCGGAATATTAGAGCAACCCGATGTGTTCTGTACTATAACTATCCTCACTTTGCAGGCGGGAAACTGGGACTTAGATTAAGGAGCCCATTCAGGGTCATCTCTTATAAGTGACCTACCTGAGTAGGTAGTATTAACCACCACCAGGTGCTGGCCACTAAGCCAGACACTGGAGGAAGACAGAGACTTGTTTAAAAAAAAAAAAACAACAGACCCAAAATGGGGTCTCTTGTGCTAAGCCCCTGTCACCAAACCAAGACCTAATACCTAACCTGATTGCAATTCCAACCTTCCCTATTAACATAATCTTAACCAGTCAGTCTGAAATTTCCTGGTCAGCACCAGTGAGGTAATTCACCTGATGGACCCTTTGTCCTCCAAAAGAAGGCGAAGTTGCCTGAAATGGCCTAAAATAATTCTTTTTTTTTCCATTTATGACTTCCTATCCCACCCCCACCCCTGCCTTTAAAAACTTTTCCTTTTCTGCAGCTTTTTGGGACTCCTTTCTATTTGCTAGATGAGATTCAGATGGGATTCTACCCAGTTCATGACTTAACAAAGGCAATTAGATCTTCAAATTTACTTGATTGAATTTTGTTTTTTAAGACTAAATAGGTAAGGAGATTGCAAGAGCAAGGGGATAAGACAAAATACAGGAGTGTCATCATTCCCATGTCTAAGTCCCCAACAGGTCCCGTGGTTCAGAAAAGGCACAGTTATTAGAGCATCCCAGCCAGGCCACTTGGCTTTGAATCCTGGCTCTGCTATTTAGCTACTAGCTCTGATCCATTGTTTTTAAAGGTGGCCAAAACAACGTCACCATGCTCCTTTGCAGAGTGACTTGGCCGTTCGTCCCATCAACAGGTGAAGTCTGTCTTCCCTCCCCTTGAATCAGGACTGGCTTTGTGTCATGTTTTGACCATTAGAATGTGAGCAAGTGCCACTTCTATCCCAGGAATCAAAAGGCCTTGCAGCTTCTGCTCTGAGACAGCTGCCTTGGGACCACCATGACAAGAAGCAGGTGTGGCTCCTGAAGAGTGAGAGGTCCTGTGCAGGGGAACCGAGGCATCCCAGAGACAGGAGCACCAACTGGGAGACTGGTGAGAGAAGCCATTGGGACCTTCCAGCTCAGCCCACCCTGCAGCAGAGTGCAGCTGCATGAGCCAGCCCAGGTGAAACCAGCAGTGGAACAGCCTGGGCAGCCCACCAATCAGGGAAAAAAAAAATCACTGTTGTTTTAAGCCACTTCAGTTTGGGGGAGTTTGTTATGCCACTAAGGCTAACTGTAGCATTAACTTTCGGATCTGGAACAAATTGCTTAATGTCACTGAGTCTCAGTTTTCTCATAAATACTTACTTTATTGGGTTGTGGTGGACACTAAATGTAAGTCATCTGGCCCAGAGTGTGTGCTGGGTGGCTGCAGCCATTGCTATCTGCCATCATACACTATGTAAGGAAGTACATTCTACACAGTTATCTTTTTATGGAGAAAAATTTATTGGTGGGAAAAAATTTTCCTTTAAGACCAAAATCACACCACCCTTAACAAACTATTAAATAAAATAGGTGCAACCTTCCTACCTGGACAAATATACCTTTGTAATGACCTGCAAGGCCAGATACAAACTCCTTGATGATCTGCACCTGGATGTGGTGATGCAGGGAGAGCTGGTCTCCAGCCCCTGGTCTGCAGCCACTTCCCTTTTTCCCAGTAAGCTCCAGTCCCAGTATACTTTACTGAAGTATAGCTGATTAACAATGTTGTGTTAATTTCTGCTATACAGCAAAGTGATTCAGTTATACATATATATATTCTTTTTTATATTCTTTTCCATTATGGTTTATCTCAGGATATTGAATATAGGTCCCTGTGCTATACAGCAGACCCTTGTTGTTTACCAGTCTTTAAGAAACTTGGAGTTTAGCTGGGGGGGGGCAGGTGGAGGGAGGCACTTAAATTGATCCTTTAATTGACACTTAAATGCTAAGTACTATCATTGAGGCCTATTAAAATCGCTATAGGAACAGAGAACCAACTGACTCTGCATAGGAGCCAGGGAAAACCCCTCAGAGGAGGTGACATGAAGCTGGGCATTAAAAATGAATAGACATTGGGCTTCCCTGGTGGCGCAGTGGTTGAGAGTCCACCTGTCGATGCAGGGGACATGGTTTCGTTTCCCGGTCCGGGAGGATCCCACATGCCGCGGAGCTGCTGGACCCGTGAGCCGTGGCCGCTGAGCCTGTGCGTCCAGAGCCTGTGCTCCGAAACGGGAGAGTCCACAACAGTGAGAGGCCCGCGTACCGCAAAAAAACAAAACAAAATAATGAATAGACATTGAGGGGAAAGGGTATAGCACAAGCAATAGCATGCCGTCTGTGAATTGATGCTGTGTTCTGGGAATGATTGACTGTTTGGAGCTACTGGATGCATTTGGGATGGATCAGAGGTTGGCTAAATGGAGGTTAAAAATTGGTGTGGGAAAAGCTTGAATGAAGTCTGATGACATTCAGAATTAGTAGACTGGAAAATCAATTTTCTTAATGAAATAGGATAGAATAGAACAGAACAGAAGAGCATGTGTTTGCCAGGACTGCTATAACAAAGTACCCAAAACTGGGTGGCTATAAACGGTAGAAATTTGTTGTCTTGCAGTTCTGCAGCCTTCAAGTCTGAAATAAAGGTGTCTGCAGGGCCGCATTCCCACTGCAGTAGGAGGATTCTTCCTTGCCTTTTCCAGCTTCTGGTAGCCCCAGGCACTCCTTGGCTTATGGCATCATAATTCTAATCTCTGCCTTGGTCTTCATAGGATGCTCCCCTTTTTTATAAGAGCACCAGTCATATTGGATTAGGGCCAGCCTAATGACCTCATTTAACTTATTACCTCTGTGAAGACCCTATTTCCAAATAAGGCTGCATTCTGAGGTACCGGGGGGTGGGGGTTGAGGAATTCAACATATCTTTTTGAGGGGACATAATTAAATCCATGAAGATGGGAAAGAAAACATCAGAGTATATCATGTGTTATGAAACTGTTTCAGTGTGTGTACATATGTGTCATGGCATTAGTTTCCTGTTGGTACTGTAACGAATTACCACAATTTAGTGGCTGAAAACAACTCAAACTTACTGTTTTATAGTTCTGAAGTTGGAAGTCTAAAATCAAGGTTTCAGCAGGGCTGCATTCCTTCTGGAGGATTCGGGGAGAATATGATTCTTTGCCTTTTTCATCTTCTAGAAGCTGCCCACATTCTTTGTCTCCTGGCCCTGTACTTGCATCACTCCAAGCATTGCTTCCATCCTCACATCTCCTACTAATCATTCTGATCCTTCTGTCTCTCTCTTATAGTGGGCCCAACAGATAATCCAACAGATAATCCAGGGTGTAGGGAGGCAAAATTTGCCACCCCAAAGTGTGTCTCTTGAGTCTCATTTTTCTCATGGGGCCCTTGTAAGTATGTAATTAAATTTGATTTTCTCCTGTTCATCTGTCTCAGGTCAATTTAATTTTTAGACAAGCTAGAAGAACCTAGAAAAAGTATGAGGAAATTTTTTTTTTTTAAATAGGTGGTGTATCCAGCAGGATCCTTCACTGGCTGGAAAAACTGCTTTCCAGAAGACCACTGCAGATAAAGAGATCCTGGGACATCTGATAAAAGCTGGCAGAAGGTAAGATTTCCTATTACATCAGCCTTCCAGAATCTCTGTCTGTGGGATTTGGTAGAGCAAAAGTGGTGTGAATGTTTTCACTCTCTCTTTCTAAATATAGATTAGTAGGAGAAAATATCTGTGGAACTACAATACCTTGGACTTAGTGACTCTGGTCAATTTGGTATTTACCAAATGGCTTTAATGATCCATTTCCTCCCAGAGACAGTCAGTGTTTTTTCTTTGTCCTTGTCTTTTATGTTTGTCATAAGGAGGAAAAACCACAGAATAATTACAGAGGCATAGGCTGTATAGGGCCCTAGAACCTGCAGTTTGAGCCTCAAAGACTAGTGAGTTCACAGTTCTCAGCAGACTGGCATCTGTTTAGACAAACTTTGCTGTGGATTAATAGGCACATGAGGTAAAAGCTGTTGCTAAGGGACATCTTGGAAGCCAAAGCCACAAAATTGGTTGACATGGATTGAGCAATTAAGAGCCATTAGGGTGCTTGCCACCTCAAAAAGGCACCCATGAGAGGATAAGTTGGTCACGGAATGGGTTAGATCAACACTAGATCACCTGCCAACCTCAAGAAAATTTCCATGTAATGAGGTACTCTGTAAAACAACACATAACCCCCAACCCCATGACATATTCCTCCTAGGTACTTCACTTACAGGGTTCCTGGCAGCCTTACCAGGTGTGTAAGGATGGTCACTTCCTGGAAGGTACAGGAACCTCAAGGTATTTTGGGGACCTTGAGAAGAGAAGAATTCACTGAAATGTGTAGGTATTGCACGTGAGTCTGATGGCAAGTCCTTAGCTTGGCTTCCTGGCCTGAAGAGGCATTTAAAAGTCCAATCTGAAATTTCTTAAGAAAAGTTCCAACAAAGCAGATTAAAAGAGTTACATGGTCAATTGCTATTCTTGCTACACTTATATAAACAGGCCAAGTTTTTTGAAACTAGATTTGTTTTGCAAACAAATTAGTCCTAATTTGTCTACCTTTGGTAAAAATTAGGATGATTTTAGAGAGAAAAATTATGTTTTAGTAATATACTTGTGGCTATAGATTGTAATACTGTCCCTTGTCTTTGAGGTTTGTTTTCTACCTATAAACTGGGTTGGATCCTGAATTCTTCCAGTTTCCTCCAATATTTGGCTACAACTCTCCAAGCTGACATTTCTAATTTTCTCTCCCACCCTTTTGGCTTGAAATCATTAAGAACTAAAACTGTCCTTTTTCTGAAGCCATGCAAGCTAAAATTGGACAACCTGATATAAACTTCAGAGAAATCACCATGATAGCTCATATATAGTCTTCATATCTGTTGCCATATAAGCCACTCAGAAAGATCACAAGAGACATTCAAACTGCAAACTAGGAAAATTTGTCAGTTTGCCACTACCTGCCCTCACTCTATCTGAAAACGCTTTGAGCCAGACATCTAGAAATATTTACTGGGTACCCTCAGAACTCAGAAGCTGGGATTATGTTTTGCTCCAATCACTAGCCGTTATTCTACTTTGTTTCCACAGAAGTGCCTCTTATTAAACACCTGATTGCTTGCACCATAGTCCTGACTCTGGGAGCTCACCTGCATCACCACCTCCTGAAATGAGTTTAGCCAAAGTGACCTATTGTCAGGGCTAAGAATCTGGTTCAGTGAGATAGAACAATCTACCAACTCAACTTTTGGACTGTGAAACTTCTTGGGGAAGTTTCAAAGGCATAACTGTAGGGAAGCAAAATTTGCCACCCTAAAATGTTACTCTTTGGCATGAGGATTATTTTAGGTTGATTGTCTTTAAGAAACAGAAGACTCAGGAAGTCTTTTTTTTTTTTTAGCCTCTCCCTTAAGCTGCCTAAGAGAATTAGATACTGGTCCCGGAAGAGCACCATCACCAGAGATATCTACAAAGAATATGGGTTATAGGTGTGGTAGGGGGACTCAGCAGGGCCTTAAGACCAAAGTTCTCTCTGGGTCCCATTGCCTTTGCATGGCATAGCAAACGTTTGTTTACCAAACATTTGTTTTTCCATCTCCATATGAATTTCCGTTCTCCCCTTTGAGGTTCCCAAACCCTTACCCCCTTCTCCTTCTCTCAGATGGCATATAAGCCTCAATTACTAACTTGTCCATGGCCCTCATTTTTCTTATGGGGTCCCTGTATATACATAATTAAATTTGATTTTTTCCTGTTAAAGTGTCTTATGTCAGTTTAATTCTCACCAGCCAGAAGAACCTAGAAAGGGTAGAATGAACTTTTTTCTTTTGCCAACAGTGACATTCACAGCTTCTGGAGATGAGGGTATAGACATCTTTGGAGGGAGTGGCATTACTCAGTCTACTATAGTCATAATGCAAACCATATTTGTTACTAGGAGATGAGGTCAAAATAGCTTGAAAACCACTGAACTGGAAGTCTTCTGAATTTTTCAAGTAAGCTATATTGCTTATTTTTTTATTATGAACATAATACATTATCATTATAGAAATATGAGGATATATGAAAAGATCAGATAAAAATCCTGTTGTGACTCCTAAGAGATAACCAAATGATACATTTTTTTCTAATCTTTTCTCTATATAAACATATGTTTAAAACAAAACTGAAATTATACAGTTATTTATCTTCTTTAACAGGTAGCATATTATATCCCAGTTATTTTCACACATAGTTAATTCAAAAACAATGTTAATGGCTGCATAATGTTCACCTATATGAATATACCATAATTTATTCAACCATTTTCCAACATTTGGTCATTTGAATTGCTTCCAATTTTTTCTTGCTATTCACTAAAACGAATCCCTGCAAAAGATGATGAGGGCTTGGGCCAAATTGTATGTGGTAGTTCCTATATTAGTTTCCTAGAACTGCTGTAACAAATGACCACAAACTGGATGCCTTAAAGCAACAGAAATTGATTCTCTCACAGTTCCGGAGAAGTCTGAAATGAAGGTGTTGGCAGGACTGCTCTCTCTCCTGAAGCTCTGGGGGAGGATCCTTCCTTGTTTCTTCCAGCTCCCAGAAATCCCCGGCATTCCTTGCCCTGTAGCTGCATCACTCCAATCTCTGCCTCCATGTTTACGTGGCTTTTTCTCTGTGTGTGTCTCTTCACGTCTTCTCCTCTTCTTATAAGGATGCCAGTTATGGGATTTAGGGCCCATCCTAATCCAGTATGACTTCATCTTAACTATCTCCATCTGCAAAGACCCTCTTTCCAAATAAGGTCACATTCTGAGGTTTTGGATGGATATGAATTTTGAGGGGACACTATTCAACCCACTACATTCCCTATGGAAAGGGTACAACTTTGAAAGATATTTAGGTGCATTGAGAGGATTTGGGGACAGCTAACCATGGGATGGGCAAAAAGGATGAACCCGTACATTTTCATGACATAATCATTTGCCTGTCTTTATTCATACCCATTCTCCAGTGACCTGTGGCTTCTGAAATGACACATCTAGTGAACCCATGAGCAAATTCTGTTTGGAAACGACACTGCAGTGGAGGAGATCATCTGTAGGGTGTGCTTGCATCCAGACTGTGCAGGTATAATTGGCAGCAGCGTGGGAGAGATGATTTTGGTGCGTTTCTTTCCTTAGAGACAAACGTATTCCTTTTCTACACTATTCACTGGCATATTTTGGCATAGCTGGTCAAATATTACTAATACTTTAAAGAGTATTTCTTTACATTTCTCTCCAAGTGACCATAATTGTAATCAACCTAACAGCTGAAAAATCAAAATATATGACTTGCAGAGGAGGATCAAGCTGCTAGAAATAGTATTTTTAGCCCATTTCTGTATCAAGAGTTCTCAAAGGTGGACAAAAGAATGGCTGTGTAAAAAGATTGGTTAAGCCTTCTTCTCCGATTGGCTTTTCTGAGAACAACTTTAAATTGGCCAGTTGATCAGTCCAGATGACTTCAGGGTCCCCTAAGCCCTTGTGTTCTCTGCACCTGCATATCCTGGGAAGGTTCTAGTTTGTTAAGCCCTGGTGGTTCACAGCATGAGTTGGACCCAGGTTCAGATCTAGGACCTGCCATCTGGTGACCTCAGCAAGTTACTTAATCTCAGCTTTTTCAACCATACATGGTAAAAATAATATTAGCTACCTCACAATGTTATTAAGAGGGTGAAATGAGAGTGTGTCCAGCAAGTACTTGTCATATAGAATGGGCCCAATGAGCCATAGCTATAGCAATAGTAATGATGAGCATGACAATCTGTGAGATTTCAGTCCTGTGACTGTCATGCTTTTCAACTGTCTCACCCAAGGTACTAAATTGTGTCCTCTCCCCCAGTGTCTTCCATGGTATCTGGACACCACAGAAGAGTGTGTTCCTCACTGACCTACCGCCAGAGCTTTGCAGTATGTCTTACATCCTGTCTAAGAAGATACAGAGAATAGCTCGTTTCCATGTCTCAAGCAGGTAAATACAATTTCATTCGTCTTGGCTTTCACGTTTGTAGCTGCTGCCGCCAGGATAATGTGGACCTGGAATGAAAACCAAGGGAATTGATTAACCTTGTAGACAGCCATGCCACTGTTGGAAGTGTCTTTGTCTCTCCCTACACTTGTCATGGCCTCTGCCATTGCTCCTTTGAAGTGTTGTTAGTATCTTCAACAGCGCCTCATGGCTTGAGAACACAGCTTGGAGGCACATCAGAAAGAGGAGTGTCACGGCCTGCCCATTGTATTAACTTGCTCTATAAGCCGGTTGCTTCAGAAAAGAAGTCAGATGTGTCGCATTCACACACTTGCAAAAAAAAAGTCATTGTGCTATGAGGAGAGGAGAGGAGAGGAGAGTGGATCCAGTGGCTGAGACCCCACAGCTCTTCTGCCCCTTGGCCATCAGCTTTGAGAAGTAGGCCCAGGTGGCGCTGACCCAGCTGTAAGGCACAGACACGTGCCCTGATAAATTTATGGAAGTGCTTCAGTCTCCTTACACTTAGTGAGGAAGGGCCACCTCCTAAGACCAGCCACAGGCTACAGCCTCAGGGAAGTTGTGGATAATTACATGGTAATTATTTATAATAAGTGCTTCCACTCTCAGCACGATTATCCTTCCCTGGGTTGCTTGCCTTCTTGTGCCTGGTTTATGTAGGGAAGTAATGTCCAAATTAATCTACATCTTTTGTAAGTGAATCTAGTGTCCTCTGATGATCCAGCACCCTTTGGCAGCAGGTGTTAAGCCTTCCTTACAGAAGGCATATTTTCAGTTTCCCTTTGGTTATAGAGAAAGCCAGGCAAACAAGACTTTGGTGGATTAAGGATGAATTGTGGGATTAATATAGACTTGGTCACTAAGGACAGCAGAGCTGCCTCTGTGTAAAGCCTTGACAAATAATCACAGGGAAGCTTTGCAGGGCCTCATGGTTTGCCGAACACTTTTCATATATATCATCTCTTTAATTTGCACGCCAGCCCTGCAAGGTATATATTGATGTGATGATGAACCTGCCAGTACGCTCACTGGAGTATCTGATTAAGGGCACAGCATGGCTCATGGAGAAGACTGATGGGGATTTGAATCCCAGCTCATTAGCGTGTGACCTTTGCTGTGTTAATTAACCTCTCTAAGCCTTCAGTTTCTCATATATGGAAAGAGGACAGCCCTACAGGGCTGATCTGAGGATTTACTAACTTGCATGTAGAGCTGATATAACAATGCCTGGCCCATTGCAAGCAAGTTATTCATTTGTTGAAGGCAAAAAATTTACAAATGATAAACAAAGATCAAAGGAACCAAATTGGTGAAATGGCATGTGGTGTCTCCTCTTTTTGTTTTATTCAGGTTTTATTTTATTTTCCTCTGATGCCAATTGTGGTTAGTCCAGGGGCTCTCCTTACTAACAAAATATTGTGCCTGTGATTACTTACATGATTCAAAGAAGAGTTGGTCTAGAAAAGGGATTCTCTATTTTTCTGGTTCTGTAGCCTCTTGAGGGCTTCCAAGAACTTGAGGAACTAAGTAATATTACCAAATAAAGGGATACAAATGAAATAGGTGAAGGGTGGTCCTCAGCAGGAATGCTCAGTCAATGACATGAAACATCATGTTTTTTTTTTTTGCGGTATGCGGGCCTCTCACTGTTGTGGCCTCTCCTGTTGCAGAGCACAGGCTCCGGACGCACAGGCTCAGCGGCCATGGCTCACGGGCCCAGCCGCTCCGTGGCATGTGGGATCTTCCCAGACCGGAGCACGAACCCATGTCCCCTGCATCGGCAGGTGGACTCTTAACCACTGCGCCACCAGGGAAGCCCATGTTGCTTTTTATATAGGGTGGTTCAGGCTAAACTGCTCAGAACCTCCTGCTTGGTTGACTTCTATGGGTTTAAAAGATTCTCCCTTGAATTTAAGATGGCTATACTCTCAGAGCACACAACAGTTGGGAAGAGAGAATGCACTAGAAGACCAGTTCCAAGGTCTCTTCCTTCTCTAGTCTCTGTCACTGGCTACAGCCTGTCTCTCAACTCTGGTTTCCTCATCTGAAAGTGGATGTTGTAACAACTCATCTACTCCATCCACCTTTACTACCATCCTCACCCCAGAGAGTGGTGATGGATGACTAAGTGAGCTGAGGAATAAGAAGAATGCACTGGGCTAATTGTGCAGGGCATGTCGTGGGTGGCACAGTGATCACCAATGTGATATAAACTGGCAGTGCTTAACTGGTCCTCTTCCACCCCACACAGAGATCTGTCAGCAAAAAGAATAGAAAAGGAATGATTCCTTCCTCTTCTCAGAAGAACTCAACACTAGATTCTTCAAAATCTGGGCTTCTTTGCAACCGGAATGGTCAGGAGAGTTAGTAACCCCACTTTTCCTCCTTCTGTGTACCCAGTTGTTCATTTCTCTCAGGAAATTCTTGACAAAAACAAGCAAACAAAACAAAACACAGTCACTATTCATTCTTTGTGGATTCCATATTTGCAGATTCGCCTCCATGGTTTGGATAACACGGCCCTCAGAAGTCCTTGCCCAAATGTCTACAAGTCTGATTCCAGAGCCTGCATGCTAATCTTTTTTGGATTCTGGCTCCCCTTGGGGGGTGTCCAAGGAGCATACTTACAGATCTTGTATGTATAGGATAGGGTGTCAAGGAGCAGGACAGGCTAAAAGGCTATCCTGCCCTATACTACCATGTTCTGACATAGAGCATTAGGGAAGGAGTCGCGGAATTCTAAATTCAAATCTCATTTTCCAGGTTGTTATAAAGGCATATTTTTCAAGGTAAGAAGTGTCCAAAGACGGAGAGAATGAAGAGTGCCCACCACTGAACTAAGAAGTTATCTTGAGACTGAAAAATGAGGTAGGCAGTTGCATATAATCAGTGGATCAGTTTATTATAGGATAAATTACATATAGAGTGGAATTGGGTAAACGGCGATACCCCTGTTTGTACTGTAATTCTCTGCTCCGCTGAGGGGCCTTTGGGACGTTTTTATAGTTAAACTAGGATATGGGGGGGTGTGCTCAGAGACAAGGAGTGTATTCCTAAGTCGCAATCGTATCTGACTTACGATGGGTAACTAGTCTTGTGGGTGCCAGAAATGCGTCAGTATCATTGTTTGGAGACTAACAGAGCATAGAGGCCACCCAGAACTAATGAACATTAAACAATATCTATTAACTATAAAGCCTTTGACAATAGAGAAGAGATTTACTACACAGTACAGTCCTAGGTAGGTTCAGTGGAAGGACAGGAAGAACTGAACAGGCCCAAGATGGTATTGGTTATGCTAACAGCCATATAAGAGGGTAGAACGTATTTTGTTTGTTACCTTGGTTTATAACTTTTAAATACTTAGACATATGGTACTTGGGGCTCCATTCATACTTTAGGCTTGGAAAGAAATGAACCTTTGGTGAGTCGGGTTACTAATATTTGGGACTATCATAACCTGGTTTATTCTGACTATTATACCAGGGTAGTGGGTCTCACGGTTTCAGAACCTCTGTAGCCATATGATCTGGCAGCATGGGTGCCAGTAGGGGCTCAACCCAGCAAGTAGTGCGGGGAGCCTCTGAGAACGTGACTGTGTTCTGTGGTGAGGGCTGCCATGGGGGCATGTCTGTAATCTACCTAGGGCAGGGTGCCGACAGATAAGGAGCAACAGTCAGAGCTGCACGGAGTGACAGAGCAGTAGGACCAGAAAGATTGTGAATCCTGAAGATCAGACCCCTTCACTTATATATATAAGGAATAGCTACTAGCATGTTCTAGGATCTAAATGGGAGAAGGGAGAAGGGAGATTCCCCATCCCTTCTCCATATCCCTTTAAACCATTCGTTTTTGGACTTCTCTCCAAATTCAGCAAGGGTGAGCTCAAACTGGATTCTTTTTCAACAATATAAAAAGAAAGGACATTTCTTACACTCTAGGTGTGACAAAACAGTACACATCTGACCAATATATAAAGTATTCTTATTATCGTCTAAACTTGGTTGACACCATTTCAGAGAAAACAAATACATTTTAACGGCCTAAATAAAAAAAGCAATTACCAAAAAAATAAATCTCTTTTCAGAGTTAGAGGGGAAGACAAGGACCCTTTGGTCCTTGAGAAAAAGGTATTGAACTCTAAAAACAAAAAAGGCACTGAGCCCTAAAAAAACAAAAGCTATTAAGCCCTTACTATTAGCCGAAAGCCATGCTAAGTGTATCACACGCATTATCTCATTTAGACCTCACCCTAACCCTAAAAGGTAGGTATCATAGTCTCCATTCCATAACAGAAGTAACTGAAGAACAGAGATGTTCAACAATTGGTCCAAGGTCAAAGAGCTACTAAGTGTCAGAATCAAATTCAAATTGAGGCCTATCTGATACTAAAACACCCATCCTTTTTACATCTATGTCTAGTGGCCTCCATTCTGGAGCTTAAAATAAATAATTGGATTATTCACATCACCTGCTCTGCTTCCCTGTTTCTAAATCCTGTCCCTTTAGCAAGGTCACCAGTGGACAGTCCTCCCTCATCTGGGACCAGGAAGTTAGGCTGGCTGGAGGGGGCCAGTTGACAAATCTCATCTTTGTGGTGGATTTCTTATAGGGTACAGAGCAGCTGGAGAGGACACTTCTTAAATACCCTCTGTTTGTGTTGAAACAGTATTAGGGCATCCTGTCAGGCTCTGAGTGCTGGGCAATAAGCCATGAGCTGACGGGTCCATTGGAAGCCACATACCCCTACAGAGTGGATCAAGCATTCACCCTTTGGCTATTGGTTTAGCAGACTTACTTTTACATTCAACCTTGTTTTTTCCTCTCAAATGTAAAGAGGGCCAGGGGTAGAGCAGTGAAGCATGATAAAATGGAAGAAAGTTTAGATACAAGGTTATCCTAGACTTCAGAGAGAGGCGCTTTGAAAATCATGCATGTACTTTGAATTTTTTGACATCACGATCTCTTGTCTTCCCTTCCCCTACCAGACTAGTCCATTTTCCCTCTATTTGTAAATTCTCACGTGGCATGTCACCTTCCTTGCAAATCTGTTGCGAAGTAATCACATCTCTGTATTAGGTTCCGTTTCTAAAAATGTCAAAACAAATCTCAATGATTAAATGCAATGGATTAAGCTTTAAGCTTTTTACTTCTCTAAAATTGATATGATTTTAATTAGAAAGTTATAAATCTAAGCCACTGTATCACCAGACCACCTCCAAAATATGTATAAAGCTCTAACTCTGAAAAAAAAAGTTAAATTCTGTATAATGACAGTGATCTTGTTAAATAACCAGCCACATCTCGTTTTATTTCATTTGGGTTGAGATTTTGCCCTGAGGCATCTGAGAGTAAGACATCTCTTATAAAGGTCATCTATGAGAGAACCTCTGAATTTTTTCTCTGTCTATAAACTCTAATTAAATGTACATTTATTGGTGTGATTTTGACCAGGGAGCTTTTTATTAGTATAGAAGTGACTATTACTCTCTGGCACAGTTTATCTATGGCATTATGCTAAATGTTGAGATTTTTTGGTTCTGCATAGCTAAAGACAAAGTCCAAGAAGTCGTAATTCTTTATCAAAACTGACACTTGTTTTCTGCATTTGGAGATCTGTGTAGAGAACGCTACCCTGCATTCTCAGCGTTAAAATCCTGTGGCTGCCAGTCACCAATACATCTAATTTTAACGCAAGAAAAAATGTCTAGCAAACATCAAAACAAAAGCTACCCTTTGAGCTTAATTTTCTTTTTCATGCATTTGTCCATTCTGCTCCCTCTTGGTGTCAGCAGGAAGTAATCTCACTTTTGGAAAGGAAGTCAATATCCTAGCTGTGCTGACAAATTGTAGGGAAATGATTGCTGAATTTTATCCCTCTTTATTTCCAAAAGAAGAATAATGAAGAGCTCTCTTTTCTTCCACTTAACATCCTAATGATCCACATCTGCAGTTTACATTGCAGCTACCCGTACCTCTGCAAGGAAGAAAAAAAGAATGAGCTGTGACACCCCTCCCCCTCCCCTGCCACACACATTGGAACCTGTCGCTAGTATATCCTTAATCAATCTCTGAAATTGCTCTGGGAACTATACAATCCTACCCCAGTCAATGCCCAGCCCCTGCTGGTTGAGGCAGCTACATAGCTTGTGGTAAACTGCTATCCACTATTCCTCTATATTTAGAACTTCTCTAGAGAAATGGCATTATCTCAGTCACTAAGCTGAAAGCGGCTTAAAGTTAGTTTTTCACAGTTGTTTATTCACAGTCTGTTTCATGCACCCTTCATTCACCTTGCTTTAAAAAACTTCCGATTGATGCACAACCACAGAAATGCAAACTGTTGAAATATCGCCTCCTAGAAAATTGACTGTGATTTGCATTTTGCTAATGTTGGAGTGGGTCAAAATGTTATTTTTCTCTCTCTTCTCAATAATGTTTCATTAAAGGTAAATTCTACTCCCTTCTACCAGTGAAAAGCCACTCAATGACCTGAATAAGATCTGGTGATAGGAAACATATTTTCAGTAATACTGAACTCATTTTTCTGCCAGAACAAATTAGTCAGTAGCTATCGTGTATGTCACAGAGGTTTTCAAGAGGCACTTAGGAGGATGCTAGAAAAAAAATCCTTCTGTGTAGATTATTAGAAATGTCATGGTGCTAATGGAAAAATGCTGTAGTAATCTTTTTGTTTCATTCTTCCCTCCTAAACTACTCTTTCCTGTTTGCAATTCAGCTCTTAGAAGATATCTTTTGAAAAATGGTTCCAAAGAGAAGCAGAAAGGAAATTTTATAATTTATCCCGGAAAAGGCAAGATAGAGGGGTAATCAGATAATGGAGGCAAAGATGCAACTGAACTAATCATTTCTCTGAGTTCCCATCTTCACTGAAAACTGAATAAGGAAAGGGAAGTGGGCTGGGTTTAGAGGATGCTTTCCTTAGAGTAGGGTATGTTAGAAATAGAGTGAGTCTCTGAATGAATGAATGACTATAATCAAGGACTGTCTTCCGTAATGTTCTTTGGAATTTGAAGGAGAAGCAGTGTACAGCATACGCATAACCCCTTGGGACCTCAGTTTCCACCATCTTGTAATAGAGCAAACAGTTGCTACCTTTATGGGCTGTTGAGATTAAATACCGTGATGTGAATGAAACATCTAACATGGTGTCTGGTCCAGAGTCATAGAAAACCAGAGTAATGCGTAAAGCTATGATGCAGGTATGTAGGGGTGGGGGTGGCTAAATCATGAAAATTCGGGCAGAAAGACTGACTTTATTTATTGTGTAGCCTGGTCTTTACGGGATTGCGTTACTATCAAAGTTTATCAGAGAGGAAAAGTGACTCTTCGGCATCCTCTGCGTGATCCATTTTCTCATGTGCGGAGTTGATTGTGTATTTGTAGGGACAATTTATGCATTTCCCCCAACTCTCTGTTATAATGAGTTACTAGGCATGATTTGAGTTAACTTTTTAAATATTTATTTATTTGGCTGCATCGGGTCTTAGTTGCGAGAGTTAACAGTTTAACATCAAAGTGTTCCCCGGGATTTTGCTGGTTCCTTTTGGCTTCTACTCGAACTTAACAGAGATTAGTAGAAGTAGTATTTGTGGTTTCATCCTGTCTTAAATATTTACAGATGCTTAACTCTTAGAGAGATACTTTTCATTTTCCAGCAGATGTAAACTTTAAGTATAAACATTCCTTTGGGAGCTTTCACTTTGTTCTGAAAGTGAAAACTATCAGAGGAATGTGACTTAAACCTGATTTCCAAATGAGACATCCTCCAGCAATTGAAATATCCTATGCAGTTATTATTCCACTGGAAAGTACCCTTTCCCCCCAAGGAATGTGCTATAAGAGGAAATTAAAACCTAGCTGCCCAAATTAAAGCCTATTCAGTCATTAGATGGCTCTTTAGCCTTCGTGAGCCTCGTTTGCCTTCTGGGTTGCAGGGAACAAGAAGGCCTTCCAGAGCAGGTGAGAAGAGGCTACTGCAGACTCCTGTAAGCAGGAGTGTGATTTATCTGAGGATCACAGAATTTAGACCTGAGATGGATCTAGGGCATCATCCTCTTCAGCTCCCTCAATTTGCGGACAAGGAAACTGAGCACAGAAGAGGTTAAATGGTTTTTCCAAAATCCACAGCTGTTTGAGGAAGACTCAGAGTTAACCCCCAAATCCCTACCACATCCTGAAATCACAGAGCCCACTAGTCCTGAAGGTAGGGTGAATTTCTCTAGACCCATGTGCTTTGGATGGTGGAATTTGAAAACTCTCTGGGTTGATGGTTGCCTCAGAAGAAATAAAAAACCTACTCTTTTTAAAAGGTAGAGCAGTTACAATGTGTTTTATTTTGTAACATATCATGTACTATCACTGAATTGATCCTGAGTTCCATGGTGTCCGTGATATGCATTTAATCTGTATTTTGTATAAACAAACTGCTAGTGATCACTACCTAAAGTAGTTTGGAAAGCAAGGTAATTGAAAATTACGAATTTGACTCTTTTGAAAATGCAATTTTGGCCAAAACAAATGTCTCCTTTAAAGAAGCAGAAAGTGGAATCTGTGCATGGCTTGTTGAAACTAATTATTTAGAGTCAAAGGATCTGGGAGCTGGAAGGGATCACACAGATCAGCCAATTCGACCCTTTATTTTACAGAAAAGGACACTGAGGCCCATTGAGTTTACCTAAAGTCACACGAACCAGTGACAAAACTGGAAAGTGTAGCACTCCAAAACAGTAGATCTCTTTTTCTACTTCACTGGAAAGTCTCACTTAGAGAACATCAGGGTAGAATCATGATGACTTCATAAATGTTCTCTAAATTTTTGTAGAATTTATAATTTATCCACATCTTAAATCCAGTGCATTGATTCAGCTTACCTGTCAAGGACTAATCATTCCCATGACACCCTCCAGGTTACAGTTCTCACAAATAAACATTAACTGGAAAAGTATATTAATGTGATAATAACAAGCAACAATAAAATTAAGGCAATTCGTCCTTAATCACTTAAACACAGCACTATATTTTGGTGTTAAATGTGAAATGGCAAAGAAATATGAAATCCACATTAGTGCCAAAAATCGAAATGGGCATACAGAGGTCCTCAACTTTGTTTCAAGGAGAAGCAGTGGCTCACTTCCCTGATACATTGAGATCTCTCAGGGAAGGTTTGGAAGGCCCATGTTTCTAGAGGGCTGGAGGCAAGGGTAAGTGCCAATAATAAAGTCCCTCGGTAGAGCAGGGAAATGGGATGCCTGATATTAGACACAGCCTTCCCACAATTCCTCTTGGCCATCCTTCACCTCCTTGGCGAGTTTGTTCAGTTGTCGCCTTCTCAGTGAGGTGTCCCTGACCACCCTGTTTAACCCCTCCCACAGTGCCCACCCCAGGATTACTGACCCCTTTGACCCTGTTCTATTTATTTTCCATAGCACTTAATCACTTGCTAACTTAATTCACTTTGCAGGCTGTAACTTACTCATTATTATGCTAGAATATAAGCTCATGGGAGTAGGAAGTGTTTCGTTGTTTTTGTTCGCTAATGTATTGCAAGTACTTAGAACAGTGCCTGATATATAACATGGTCTCAATAAGTATTCGCAGAAGGAACTAACGCTTTCTCCTCAAATGGCATTCTTTGGGCTGTCAAAGGTGCCCACCTTTTTTCTTCTTCCCATTGGTGGTCACCGTCTTCTGCCTGGACATGCCCTGTCCATCAACACCCAGTCATGGTGAAGAGCCAGGCTTCATTATTACCTTGCCCTCCTGAAAAATAAACACTGTGGATTTGGGCTCTCTGATAAAGATAGCCTACTTTCTTAATATCAGTGTGATTTTTCAGCCCTCATAAATATTTCTACATGTTTAAATCCTACTCAGTTTGCCACCTTCTGCATTCTACATTAACCTAAAATGTGTATTGAACACCTACAATATGCACAGTTGGTGCCAGACATTCAATGGTGACGGGAAACGTATGTAGTATATTCTGGAATTTATTAGACTAGTGTCCCATAAAGCTTCTCTAACTCCCTGATACTCCTCTGGTCAATTCTTTTGTACTTCTCTGGGGCAGACAAGGTTACTTGCTTATCCATCAGTCATTCCCCTTCCTGTTTGCTGTCTCAATTTAGTTTGGGCAGGGCAACAATGTGCTAGGAGTTGAGTCATGTTTGACCTCAGTCAATCATGGCAATCCCTTTCCCCTTTGGCAGTGACTGTTCTACAAGTGGTCACGTAACCCAGTCCTGGTCAGTGAATTGTAATGAGAATTCTAGTGGAAGGCTTGGGATAGATTTTCCTCCCTGTTAAAAGATAGGGGAAGTTCAGCAATCCCCACTCCAAATCCCAAAGTCTTGATTCCTAATTTGGGTGGTGTCATGTGAGAATGTGATACCTGGTGCTGTGACAGCCATATTGTGACCATGAGGAAAACCATCACATGTGCACTAAGGATGGCAGAGAGGAAGGACTGAAGGTGTCTGGGCTCTTAATGAGATTGTTAAGCCAACAAATCCAGTCTGAGACCACTCTTATCTCCTAACTTACTGACCGCATTCACATATCTCGTAATCATTGATATCTCTTAATCACTGATATCAAATCTGTAGTCTTTTCTATTTTTGATCAGTGTTAAAAATTATAGACTATTTTTGTCTAAAAATGTCTGTCAACCTTGGGATAATAATATTAAGAAAAGATTTTACTTTCTTGAGCTTCTCCTCTATCACTGAGTTTTTCTTACTTTTGTTAACTTTATTTTCTCAACCTTCTTTTATAAAATCTTGTTTCTATTAATTTATTTTCTGTACAATAATACCTATAAGCTGTCTCGCTTCTTACGAGATATTATCTTAAGCCCCTTCTTTGTACCTTAATAACAAGATAGGGTAAGGTGCTCAAGGTTAGGGGAAAAACTTTAATGTTTTCAACATTATCCCAGACCAGGCTCTCATGGCTGAGAGTTTGGAGAGGGAAACAGGAGGAAGGAGAGGAGAGCATGGTTGCAACATTTCCAGTCCTCTTTGAACACTGCTACTAGTGAATCTTCCTAAAACACTGCCTGCAGTAACATCTTTCTCCTGTTTAGAAAGTCCCAAGGACTCTGTAGGGTCTGCCAGATAAGGCTTCCGCCCTCTTCTTAGTGTTCAGCATCTTTCACAATCTAGACCCAATTGACCGTTCCAGCAGGAGCATCTCTGCTTGTCCTGAATCTCACTCTTTACCCAATTGGATCTGTCTATTTGCCTGTAACTTTCCTTACCCATTCATGCTTCTGGTCCTGTTTATATTGGTCCCTCACCTGGAAGGATGCCCATCCAAATTCTACCCATCCTCTAAACTGTGTTATTTACTAGTTAGCGACAGGCTCCATGTGGGTACCTGAAAATTGCATAGTGAGACTGGCCTTTTTAATCCAATTTTTAATTTAATTCAATTTGAATTAAAAAACTGATAATTGAAAATAAAAAACTTTTGCTCAGTGAAAGACCCTGTTAAGAGGTTGAAAAGACAAGACACTGAATGGGAGAAAAAATTGACAAATTATGTATCTTATAAAGGATTCATATGTAGAATATATAAGAACTCTCTGAACTCAACAGTGAGAAAATAAAAAATTATTTATAAAATAGGTAAACGTGTTGAATAGATATTTCACCAAAGATATAAGGTTGGCAAATAAGCACATGAAAGTTGTTCAACACCACTAGCCATTAGGGAAATACAAATTTAACTCCTAAAGATGTGTATCAATACACATCTATTAGAATGTCTAAAATAAGAATTATAATAACAAATGTTGGCATGGATGCTGGGAAATTGGATCTCTCAGACATTGCTGATAGAAATGTAAAATGATACAGGCACCCTGGGAATCTGGCAGTCTTATTAAACATATGTTTACCACACAATTCAGCAATAGCACTTAGGCATTTATCCTAGAGAAGTAAAAATTTTAGAGTTGATGCTGGAATGAGTTAAGACTTTTGGGGCTGTTGGGATGGCATGAAAGTATTTTGTATGTGAAAAGGACATGAATTTTAGGGGCCCAGTGGCAGAATGCTATGGACTGAACTGTGTCCCCCAAAATTCATATGTCGAAGCCCTAACCCCCAACGTAACCCCAATAGGAGGTTAAGTGAGGTCATAAAGGTGGGGCCCTAATCTGATAGGACTGTGACCTTATGAGAAGAGGAAGAGAGCGAGATCTCTGTCTGCTGTGCGAGGACACAGTGAGGAAGTGACCGTCTGCACCTCAAGGAGAGAGTTCTCACCAGACACTGACCCTGCTGGCACCTTGATCTTGCACTTCCAGTCACCAGAACTGTGTGAAAATAAATTTCAGTTGGTTAAACAACCCAGTCTGTGGTATTTTGTTATGGCAGCCTGAGCAGACTAAGACAGAGCTTTTCAGATTATCTGTTTCTTCTTGAGTGATCTTTGGGAGATTGTTTCTTTCAAAAAGTTTACCTGTTTCATCTAAGTTGACAAATATGTTGGCACAAGGTTGTTCATAATATTCTCTTATCTTTTAGTATCTACAACATCTGTAGTGGTATCCTCCCTCTCATCACCATAATTGGTAATTTACATCATCTCTTTTTTCTTATCAATCTAGCTAAAGGTTAATCATTCTTATTGGTCTCAAATAACCAGCATTTAATTCTAATGATATTCTCTATATATTTTTTATTTCCTACTTAATTTTCTATCTTTTGTTTTCACTATTATCTATATTGTTTCCTTTCTTCTCCTTACTTTGAGTTTAATTTGTTTTTTCTCTAGTTACTTAAGGTGCAAGCTTAGGTCACAGATGAGAGATTTTTTCTAATGTAAGGATTTAATGCTATAAATTTCTCTCTAAACATTTGTGATATTGTGATTTGTAATTAGAAATATGTATTTGGTCTTTGTCTCCATTCCTGGAAAGAGCTTCTAAAACTTCTGGAATTTCTTAAGTGATAAGAGTGATGAAAGTGTCTTTTTTTATTTAGAACAAATCCTTTTCAATCACACCTGAGTTTGCATTAATGAGGTGATTATAGAGAGCCCCTAAAGGTGGGGGCTTTTGCCAAGGCAATAAACCCTGTGACTAGAGGGTTGAACTTTCAGCTCCATCTCCTGACCTCCAGGGAGGGGAGAGGGGTTGGGGACTGACTTAATCACTAATGGCCAGTGATTTAATCAATCATGTTTAGGTTGTGAAACCTTCATAAAAATCCATGAAGTATGAGGTTCAGAGAGCTTCCAGGTGGGTGAACTCATGGGGGTCCTGAGAGGTGACAGGTCTGGAGAGGGCATGGAAGCTCCACACCCCTTCCCCATACCTTGCCCTATGCATCTCTTCCATAGGGCTGTTTCTGAGTTATATCCTTTGTAATGAACCTGTAATCTAGTAAGTAAACTCTTTTCTTGAGTTCTGTGAGATGCTCTAGCAAACTATCAAACCCTAGGTGGGAGTCATGGGAACCTCCAACTTATAACTGATATGTCAGAAGCACAGGTGACAACCTGGACTTGAAATTGGTGTCTAAAGTGGGGACAGTCTGTGGAACTGAGCCAATAACCTGTAGGATTTGACGCTATCTCCGGGTAGATGGTGGTAGAATTGAGTTAAATTATAGGACACCCAGCTGATGCTGAGAATTGCTTGGTGTGGGGAAAAAACTGCTACATATTTGTGACCAGAAGTGAAGTATATTAAGAGCAGAATGTTGTAAGAAAGTAGAGGAGAAACAGGAGTGATTTTCCTTTACAATACTACTTTAGCAACATAACACAAATTTTGATATATCTTGTTTCATTTGCATTGAGTTCAGAATACTGTCTAATTTCTCATGTGACTTCCTCTTTGACCCATGGGTTGATTAGAACTGTATTTTTTAGTTTCCATTTTGTAACATGCTTCTTCTCCTAAAGGACTTTTTTCAGTGTTTCTGCTAGTGTTGAACTGCTAGTGAAGTATATCCTTAGCTTTTGCATCTATCAAAAAATCTTTATTCTCCATTTTTGAAAGATATTTTTACTGGGTAAAGAATTCTAAGTTAACAGTATTTTTTCCCAAATACTTTAAAGAGTTTACTCCAGTCTTCTGGTTTGCATTTTTTTTTTTTTTTTTGAAGAGAAATCTACTGTAATTCTCATCTTTATGCCTCTGTATGTAAAATGTGTCTCCCTTTCCCTTCCCCAACCCAGCTCCTTTTAAGATTCTTTGTTACTGGTTTTCAGCAATTGATTATGATGTGCTATGTTGTAGATTTTATCAGTTTAAAAAGTTCATTGAACTTCCTGAACCTGTATATTTATAGTTTTCTTCATATTGGAACAAATTTCAGGCATTTTTTATTAAAATATTTTTCTGTCTCCCCTTCCCATGATCCCCCTGTGACTCCAATTATACACATATTAGGCCAGTTGGTGTTAATGTATAGACCACTGATGCACTGTTCATTTTTTTCCTGTCTTTTTTTGTGTGTGTGTTTCATTTTTTGCAGTTTCTATGTCTTCAAGTGCACTAAGCTTTTTTTTTTGTTGTGTCGAATTCATTAATCCCATTCAGTGGATTTTTATATCAATTATTAATTTTTCATCTCCAGAAATTTGATTTGGGTTTTTTAAAATATTTTTAATTTTTCTCTTCATTGTGTTCATGTTTTCCTCTACCTTCTTAAACTTGACTACTAATTCTACCATTTGTGCCATTTTGTTTTGTTCCTATTGATTGGTTTTTCTCCACAATATGAGAAGTATTTCACTGTTATTTTTGTGTGTGTGTGTGCACAAATAAACAAGAGTGTATATAATGTATACATACAAGTTAAAGAATACTAATAAAATAAACACATGTTTAAAGCTCCATTATTAAAATAATAATAAGCTTATTGTTCCAAAAAAAATATTACTACCACCTTATCAGTCCGTCCCTGATCACACCCCTCCCTCAGTCCACTCAGAGGTGACATCTGTGTTGAATTGTGTGCTTCACTAAGATGTATTTATTTATTTACATATTTATTTATATTCCTAAAACAATATATTATTTTTGATTATTTTAAGCCTTTCCCAAAACACCACAGTTCTTGACATATATTTTTCACTCAATATGATGTTTTTGAAATTGAAATGAATAAAAGTGTATATCTTTTATTCATTCATTTTCCATACTGAATGGTATCTCATAAATAAATATTCCCAAAATTATCTATTTTACTGTTTCTGCATGTGAAAGCTATTTCCAGTGTGATTTTTATTTGCTTACCAATAGTGCTGCTATAACCACATTTCCAGTTATCCCCCTTTCCAAGCACAGAGAAGGAGGAATTACACTTCCTGACCCCTTGTGGTTGGGTGAGTTCATGTGACTTGTACTGACTAATGAGTTATGAAAAGATGTGTGCCGCTTCCAGGCTGGAGCAATTAATTGCTGATGCAAATACCTCCCTGACTCTCTTCCCTCTGGAAAGGAGACCTACAACATTCAGGAAGTGACTGCCATATGACCTTTGGAACATGAGTGACTATGATGAATAGAGCCTCCCAACTGACCTAAAATGGCTAGTTAGTGTGAGTGAGACATAAAATTTTGTTAGTATAAGATTCTTGGGTGTTGGCAGCAACAATATAACCTAGTCTATCATGATGTAGGAAATATCTCATTGTGGTTTTAATTTGCATTTTCCTGCTTACTTAATGAGGCCAAACATCTTTTGATATTTTGCTGGACATTTTTTGTCCCTTCATAGAATGCTCATTGATGGCTTTTCCATTTTTCAATTGATTTCTTTGTCTTTTATTGATTTATAGGAGTTCTTAAAACATTTTGGATTCTTATCTTTTGTCGGTTGTGTTTCAAATTTCTTTCTATAATTTATGGTTTTTCTTTTAATCCTATGGTTCTTTAAAAAAATAGCTTTTCATTTTAGAAAATTTCAGACATATACAAAAGTAGAGAAACTAGTATAATAAACCCTCATGGAGCCATAACCCAGGTTCAGCAGTTTTTGACTCATGGCCACTCTTATTTCATCAGTAATCCCTATTCATTTCCCTCACTGGTGGATTATTCTGAAGAAAATTCCAGTCCTCACATAATTTCATCTCTGTATGTCTGAAGAGAAGATCTCTTTGCTATTTGTAGACTCAGCTTTGTGTAAACTCTGTTCCCGTCTCCCACCTTGCACAGGCTGAAGGCTTTTTCCCCTTCCCCTCAAACCGAAGCTGTAGGCTTCTGAGGAGCATTTGTGTTTCAGCCCACCAGGTGGCTTTAGCCATCCTTTCAATTATATTGGGCTAAAAGCACTATAAATAATTAAGTTTAGTATATACTCATGTTGCTTAGATATTTACTGGTAGGTGTGTTTTATGCTCATATGTTTTTTACACTGTATGTGTTTACCACTGTCCATTTTAACCTATAAGTTTCTAAAATGTATGAATTGTTCCTATTGGCCTTGTTTGAAATAATGCCCAGCCCAATGTGATTCAGAATTAAATATAGAATAAACTGTATTTGGTGAAAGTGGACATCCTGGTAGTTGTTAGGATATCGTGAGGAAAATGAACTCAAGTTACGGCTTGATTTTCATAGACAGTTCTAATGGGTATAAGAAGAAATTTATCTCACATGGAACAAAATGTTTCCGTGTTCTACTCATTTCAGTTTTCTTTTTTTCACACCTATTCTAGGTAGTCTATGCATTGTATGTTCAGCACTGTTGTTTTTTAAAGGTACTTAAAATATGAGGTCCTACTATGGATAAAGGCACTATACTGATATTACCACGCTACAAGAATCTGGAAGGAGCATTCTGTCATTTAATCCCTTCAACTGTATCATCTAATCAAGTTGCTTCTTCTCAATTATTTGTGTACAGTGTACTTTGTCTTTCAGAGTTTAACAATTCCGTTTGCATACCTCTCTGAAATAATGTTTTTAATAGTTATTTTAAGCAACACTCCGTTAGTGATTTCTGTCCTATATTTTTTTATAAATGCCTAAATACAATGATTTTCTGTTAATTAAAAAATAAATACAATGGTTTTATTGCTTTTATATTATCTTTCACTTAAAAAAGGAGAAAGAGCAGATTAAGTAGCTGACAGTATATCAAAGAGTAACTGAAAAGACCAACACAGGATCACTGCCTTTTCCTGCTTTTTCTCCTTTGGTTTCTACCAGTTCGCGTCCTTTGCAGGGCTGTCATTGCAGCGCTGTCTCTTTTCCTTGGGGCTTGCTTAATACGTTTGATCCAGAAATGCCCCTCCCTTCCCTCTGACTGCTGCTTGCACAGGTGGCACGCCTATAGCTCTGCTTGCCCTTATTCCATGGTTATCTGGCAGGGATAAGAATTGTGCATCCCTTTGATCCTTATATTTGACCTTCTTGATTAACCCGGTGCTTCCAGACTTCCAGCTGAAGCCCATGGTCTAGAGTTGTGCTCAAGGAATCTCACAGAGTAGAGAGGCTTCCCTGAGCTCTTGCACCTGCTTCTAATGTGCTTTCTTGGCCACTTTATGTTTAGCAATTGATTGATGGTGATACTAACGAAACTTTTTCTTTGTTTTAATATCTGACACATTTTTTTCCAATCTTCATTACCAGAGCAACTCTAGGGAACAACGAATCTTCAAACGCAAGATTTTAATATGCCTTCTGTGTTAGGGTTCTCCTGAGAAACAGGACCAATAGGATATAGATATAGAGGTAGAGAGAGAGAGAGGAGAGAGATTTATTATGAGGAATTGGATCATACAGCTATGGAGGCTGAGAAGCCCCACAAGCTGCCCTCTGCAAGTTGGAGATCCAGGAAAGCTGATGGTATCATTCAGTCGAATCCAAAGGCCTGGGAACTAGGGAAGCCAATGGCGTAAATCCCAGTCCAACGGCAGGAGATGAGATGAGATGCTCTAGTTCAAGCAGTGAGGCAGGAAAAAAGGGGCAAATTCCTCCTTCCTCCACCTTTTGTTCTATTCAGTCCCGAGTCTACCAATTCAAACGCTAATCTCATTTGGAAACACCTCACAGACATAGCCAGAAACAATGTGTAATCTAGGCATCCAGCGGTCCACTCAAATTGATGCATAAAATTAATCATCACACTTTCCTTCATGCCAGTGTTTCTTTTATCTGCATCCTTAATAAAACATTTGTTCTATTTGATCCCAGAGGTTTGCCCTTCCTTTAAATTAATTTGGATGCTGTGAATGTTAGTCCCCCTGCTCCCCACATAGTTCATATTTTCACCAGTTGTTCATCGGATGGCTCATTTAAGTAATTTGTACCTATCCCCACTTTATACTGGCTTTTGAATGTTTAGTGAATATTTCTAAGAAAGACCAATCATTACGTGACAAATGCATGTCTTCTAGTATTTTTGTTCCCAAGCTCCGTGGACTCCTTCTGACTTTCTGTAATATCTAACCTCAGGCAAAAACAACTTACAGTGCTCTGTAACTCAGCCGATCCATTTCTCTAATGGATACAAACGCACATTTCTCTTGTGGAAAATGACTGTCTACCATGTATGTCAATCAAGCTGAAAGGTGCTGAAAGTAATGAACTGCCAGTTTGGTTCCCAGTCCTGACTCTTGGTTGCAAAGCCCTGTTGCTACTTACATATGCACTGCTCTTTAATAACGGGCTCTGACAGCACCTTATAAGCTTCCCACTCCATTCTTTCTGCCACACTCCCAGAAACCAAAAAGCCCTTAGGAACACCCAGGGGATTTCACAGGTCTGTAAGAAGAACAACCTGTTAATTGGGCTTGGTTGTTCTGTGGGGATAGCATCCAACATAATATGTGCGTAATGGAATAACGTACAGCATGAGCCAGTTCAGAGCCCTGAGGATGAGCTTGCCAGGAGAAAGAGCATCTCGCCCCAAATAAGCGAGTAGGGTGGGACCCCAGAGGGAAGGAATTTACCCAGACTCCTCTTCAATCCTGAGGTTTTTATCAGGAGTCTTCTGTATACAGAGTGTAAGGTCAGAGACTTTTAATATTTCATTCACATGCGGGCAGGGAAGACAAGCTCTAAAATCTTGAGATACTATTTAATCAAATTCCACAAGCTAAGTATCTGCCAAGAGACAAATAATTTAGAGCATGAACTTGTTGCAGCCAAATCCAGGCATGTGACGTAATTAAGAAAACTACCAGTGTGTCTCCAAGTAATGCATGTTCGTTTTTCAGTATAAACACTTGCCAAAAAGGAATAGGCCTCATCTCAAGCCAATACCAAGTTAAAATACTCATGTTGCTGTTTAAAAGTAGCCATTCCTTGATTTGGAAAATAAAAATATGGTTCCTTCTCTCATATGGCCTTTGTCTCTAGGGTATGTAGTGTGACAAATAGACAGGAAAACAAATAGGTTCTGCAAACAGTGCAGAATAACAAACCTAGGTAAAACCTTTTCCAGTTACAGTTAAGAGGTTTTTGGTTGTTCTTAAGGTACAGATGTAATGGAGTGATAATCCTTTGACATAGAATTTAAGTGGTACCAAGGAAAGGATACCCAGTCCAAAATGTTTTCTCCATATCCATATCACAGTGCCTGAAATTCACTATACACTCTTGGGAGCTAAAGTACCTCCGAAATTTTAGTCTCTAGTAGTTTTCATGCTGAAAACTCAGCCTCTTTGCACTGGTGCCAAATCGAATCGCAGAGACGGAGTTTTGGGTGAAGTAGAAAAGGATAGCTTTATTGTTTTGCCAGGCAAAGGGGGACACAGCAGGCTCATGCCCCTCAAAACTGAGTGTCCCAACCCAGGAAGATTTGGTGTAGAGTTTTATAACAATAGTTCAAGGGTGGAGTTGCTAATAAGGATCAGGGTGTGTGCAGGGCCTGCAGTCCTTTAATCTGGCCTCAGGTGGTCTCCTGGTGAGATTCTCTGGTTCTCCAGGCTATCAGACCATAGCCTTCTCTCTGGTATGAGAACTGCTTCATCAAGTAGTTTATCCTCCATTTGTTGGGGGTGTTAGTTCTGTAGAAGAGGTCAAAGATAGTGTTATGTGTATCCCTTGAGGTGGAACCAGGGCCTGCCACAAGGCTGCACTATTGTTTCTTGACTGCTCCTCCCTTGTCTCTGCATCCCTCCCTTCCCTGATTAGCAACTGTTCGAATCTGCCCTTTGGAACTCAGGGAAGGTTATGGAGGCTGGAGTCTATTCCCTACAAAGAAGAAACAGGGGACATGGAAAGTCTTTGTGCCCAGGAGCCCCACAGGGTCCTGCTTGGTTTCAGTTTCAATGAAAAAGGTTAATTCATGAGCACATTAATCAACATTATCATCTTGAGTAAGATTTTCCATGGCTTACATGTCTCCTTTTATTTTTTATTTATTTATTTATTCATTTTTTTGCGTTACGCGGGCCTCTCACTGTTTCGGCCTCTCCCGTTGTGGAGCACGGGCTCCGGATGCGCAGGCCCAGCGGCCATGGCTCACGGGCCCAGCCATTCCGCGGCACGTGGGATCCTCCCGGACCGGGGCATGAACCCGTGTCCCCTGCATCGGCAGGTGGACTCTCAACCACTGTGCCACCAGGGAAGCCCACATGTCTCCTTTTAGAGTCCTAAGAGTTTGAGATTGGGGGAGGACACATCTAAAGCATGAGGTTTTCCTTGGGAAGGATTGAAAAATAAAACTAGTAATTTGCAGCCTATTATGTTCCAGGCATTGTGCGTTGTGCCTGAGGCCATCATGATCAGTTCATTGAGCAATCCAGGGACACTCATACTTTTATCAACCAGCCCTCTTGTAGTGGCAGGGAACACAGTCAAACTTAAAAGGCTCTTCTCTCTCTCTCTCTTTTTTTTTTTAAATTAGGTAACTAAAAAGTCTAGAGGTTATTTCTTTCAGGTACAGCTGGATGTGGGTGCTTGAACTGTGCTTTCAGAATCTCTTAGCCTTTTTTTCCTTTGGAGTTATCCTTATGAGATCTCCCAGTTTACATGACCTCTGTTTTGGTTTGTCATCTCAAGAGGAGAAACATGCTCTCTCTCCCAAAATCCTTATCAATCCCAAATGGAACTTATAAGGGACTTGGATTGGCCTTGCTCAGCCCTGTTGTTCACCTGGGTAGTGGGGCTCCCTAGACCATCACAAGAACCCAGGAAGGCACTGGAATACCTGGGTAGAGTCAGTACAGAGTAAAGCATAAAGTGGGTAATGAGAGACATGAGAACAGGAGGCTGTGTTAGTTTCCTAGTGCTGCTGTAACAAATTACCATAAATCTAGTGGCTTCCAGGAACACAAATATATTATTTCATAGTTCTGTGGATCATAAGTCTGAAATGGGTCTCACCAGGCTATAATCAAGGTGTCTGCAGGGATGCATTCTTTCTTAAGGCTCCTGGGAAGAGTCTCCTTCCTTGCTCATGCAGGTGTTGGCAGAATTCACAAGTTGTGTTCGTAGGACTGAGGTCCTCATTGCCTTGCTGGCTCTTGGTCATGGTCACTCTCAGCTTTTGGAGGCTGCCTGGATTTGCTCTCTCATGGCCTCTTTCGTCTTCAAAGTCATCAGCAGTGGGTCAGGTCCCTGTCTTGTTCTGAATCTTTGCTGCCTCTTCTTCCATTGGATTTCTCTGACCACAGCTGGCAAAGAGTCTTTGTTTTTAAGTACAGCAGTCCCCCCTTATCTGCAGTTCTGCTTTTCATGGCTCTGTTACCCGAGGTCATGCACAATGAAAAATATTAAATTGAAAATTCCAGAAATAAACAATTCATAAGTTTTAAACTGCACACCATTCTAAGTAACATGATGTAATCTCGAGCTGTCCAGTTCTGTCCTGCCCAGGACCTGAATCATCCCTATGTCCAGTGTATCCTGAAAGTCACTTAGTAGCTGTCTAGGTTATCTGATCCACTGTCGCGGTTATCAGATTGACTGTCGCAGTATCTCAGTGCTTGTGTTCAAGTCACTTTTATTTTGCTTAGTAATTGCCCCAAACGTCAAGAGTAGTGATGCTGGCAATTCGGATATGCCAAAGAGAAGCTGTAAAGTGCTTCCTTTACAGGTGAAATCTCTCAACTTAATAAGGAAAGAAAAAATTATATGCTGAGGTTGCTAAGATCTACGGTAAGAACGAATCTTCTATCCATGAAATTGTGAAGAAGGAAAAAGAAATTTGTGCTAATTTTGCTGTTGGACCTCAAACTGCAGTCATGATAAATGCCTAGTTAAGGTGGAAAAGACATTAAATTTGTACGAGATATTTTGAGAGAGAGACACCACATTTTCATAACTTTTATTAGAATATATTGTTATAATTGTTCTATTTTGTTAATAGTTATTGCTGTTACTCTCTTACTGTGCCTAATATGTAAATTAAACTTTATCACAGGTATGTATCTCTAGGACAAAACATAGTATTTATAGGGTTCAGTACTATCTGCAGTTTCAGGCATCCACTGCGAGTCTTAGAACATATCCCCCGTAGAGAAGCGGCGGGGGACCACTGTCCTCATTTGACTAAATTGGACCCACTCAGAATCTAGGGTAATTTTAAGATTATCTCATGATCCATAACCTTAATCACATCTACAAAGTCCCTTTGGCCATGTAAGGTAACTTATTCATAGGTCCTAGGGATTAGGGTGAGGACATCTTTGAGAGGCCATTATTTGGCCTGCCAGAGAGGGGTAGGGAAATGCCAAAAAAAACTATCGAATGCATCATTTTAAAGGAATGAAGTAATTGTAACTGAAGCTTTCAAGCATGCCTTCACATATAGTTCCTACAAATGGAACTTAAGAGCTGATTTGGAGGGAAGCCCCCAATTCCTATATCCTTGACTGTAAAGAACAGTCAGTCCTGTGTGAAAAGGTTGTCCTCAATTGAGCACTCAGTGTGCACAGGGGAAAACTCATGGAATAGAGAAGGAGGAAGAAGACAGCCATCCAGTCAGGAAGATCAACCAAATCAGATGTAGGGTCTAACGGATCATGTTAACATATTGGGATAACGTTACCTCGTAAATGGAATCCAAGAAGTAACTAGGTTTATTATGTAGGGAATTCACGCAATGATCCAGTCCCTTAATGAAACGTCTTACTGTAGGTCATTAAAAGTCAGCATTGGGCTTCCCTGGTGGCGCAGTGGTTGAGAGTCCGCCTGCCGATGCAGGGGACGCGGGTTCGTGCCCCGGTCCGGGAGGATCCCACATGCTGCAGGGCGGCTGGGCCCGTTAGCCGTGGCTGCTGAGCCTGCGCGTCCGGAGCCTGCGCGTCCGGAGCCTGTGCTCCGCAACGGGAGAGGCCACAACAGTGAGAGGCCTGCGTACCGGAAAAAAAAAAAAGAAGTCAGCATTATCTTCTCTCCAGGATCTAGTCCCACTGCGGTCATGGTAGCATAGGTGCTGTAGGCATCCTAGCTGATTTCTGTTATTTGACTGGTTGTATCTAGTCGATCAACTTTCTGACCCAAGAATCCTCTGACTTTCAGACTTAGGCTCACCTTTGCTTATGATGAGATCAGTGTCTAAAGTTTACATTAGTATACTATACAACAGTCTATGAATCTGTCTATTTATCTATTGTCATATAACCATCCACTCATCATTTGTCAAAAAATTTTTTGTTAAAAATAACCTTTTGGATTCAGGAAAATCCTCAAAATAATTTTCTTTCTCTTGCAGTTGGAAAATGAATTCTAAATTATTCATGTTAATATCCTCTAGATAAATTGAATTTTTAGAGTATTTAAGAAAAGCTTAGTAAAGTCAATCTTTTACATTAATGGATTTCATTTTTAAAATATTAATTTCACATTAACCATTGCTTTTTGACTTATGCAGCCTTCTAATCAACAATTTTGAGAATCATTCATCTTAATAAGAAAAATAGGAAATTATTAAAATTTTAACGTTATAAAACACTTCTTTTTTCAACTTTTGTTTCTGGCCATATGCCTTACTCGATATCTGGAAGAGACTCTGTTATGTATCACTTTAAAATGCTGGATAAGATAGTTTTTTAAAAAACATCCTTTTAAATGCATGTCTGAGCTTACAGAAAAATAAGGGAAATCGTCTCAGGCCAGCAAAATAAGACAGCAGGAATCCAGAGCGCTGCAGCTGGCGTTGCCCTGAAGGCACCTGCCAGATGCTCCTGGCTTTGAGCTTGGGCCTGACCTTCAGTAGCCACGTAGTAATTTATCCTCCAGACCGGAGTGCTTGGGAAGTGAAAGGTGGTGTTGTTTGGAGTACACTGGGAATTCCACTCCTGCTCAAGATCTGGAGAGCTGCTAGAGAGTGTCCCTCCCATCCTAACAACAGGAAAATGCTTAACGGTGTACAAAATCAATCACAGTTTTCCTGAACTCATCAGAGGGCTGAGGTCACTGGCAACCAGGAAACTGAATTTCAAATAGTAAAAAGTCCCCCTCAAGGAGAGTCAGGACACATGGATTGTTTTACCTTTGACAGTGCATGGGAGGAAGAGGCGGCTGCCATAGGGTGGGGGAAGAAAAAATTAAAAAAAAAAAAAAAAGAATTCCTAAAGGCTGAATAGGCGCTAGTATATCAATTAGAATAACTGGGTACCCCAGACACATGGGGATTTGTACCCACTCCCAAGCTCCTCCCCTTGGTCTCCACTGGGCGCTTCTGAGAAAGATTTCAGGTAGGTCAGAGGCTGGAGAGAGCCCCTTTTGATTGGCACAGGATACAGGGAGGAGGTCACTGTGGCTGTGCCCTGATGCTCCTCTCATGGTGCATAACTAAGCCTTGTCATATAGTAGGAGCTCAGTTATTATTTGTTGGATGAACATTTGACATTAATTCCACAACTTGGGGTAAAAAAGTGGTTACATCATTTCATTTTTAATAATCAAATAATCTGGCCGGGATCCCATCTACCAGAGCTAACAAGAATTTCTACCCTCTCGGTTATTGTTAAGTGGTCTCTTGACCCCTTAGGGTTGCAGAGGATCCAGGAGTGTCTTGTGCTGTCAGGGAATAGGAAACCATTCTCTAATCTGTGCTGACACACTTATACCCCTCATGGTCCCTTTGAATGCAACGCTTCCAGTTTCTTTTTACCAAGTCTGGGCACGAGGCTTATTTGCGTTAGGTCACACCGCCATCTGGGAGGACCCTTAAAAGGTTCTGTCCCCTCACAGAGCACTGGGTGATGGTGGGCATGGGCTGCCATCCTTGAGAACTGCCACCCCCACTCCACGTCGTGGGGAAGTTTGCTCGCTTCACTCCCTGGAAAGATCACTTGTGCCTTTCCACGACCCAGCCTCAGCCTCTCGGTCAGCCTTGATGGAGAAAGGACTGCTGAAGGTTCTGCTCAGAAACCTCAGGCTTGAATTTTACCATATAAGAGTTGTTTGACCACCTTCAGACACTAGGGGACCCAGGAACCCAGGCTCAACACGAAGACTTCTTGTGGTAGGAAGGGAAAATTCTCACACTTATCCTAAGTCTCCTTCAGCAACAAGAATAAGGCAGACATCAATATGTCAATAGTTTATATATATCCTTTGTCAAACAGCATTATTGTGATATATGTAAATAAATACTCTCCTTTTCTAAGTAGAGGGACCAGGTATAATTACTATGCATTCACTTCTCAAATGACAAAATATAAAATACTTAATAACTATTCTGTATCATATGAACGAAAAGCAGAGTTGAGAACTAGACAGTTGTTGGGACTGTTTAGTGTTCATTATGTTTATTTTTTTTATGCTAGACCTTCAGTGAGTTAGTGCACATGAGGATGTATTTATTATTTCCAGCAAATTAGCTTAGGTATTAAAAACCTCATCTAATCACTACCTTATTTTGAAAATATTAGAATAATTTACATTGCTAAGCGTTTGATTGATCTGTTGTCTTATATTTTCGAGTTACTATGTTCCCCTAGAGGTGGTAGAAACACCACTGAGAATTAAGATGTCTCTTCATTAATGATATAGATTATTTGATTTCCAGATATTCACATATTATGGTTACGTGTTCCATTCTTAATATTCCAAAGTCAGTTCTTCCTCTAATAGTTTTTTTTTTTTACTTAGAAAGGAAAATATCATTTCACACCAAGCATTTTAATACCTGAATCAAATTTTAAATATTTAAAACGTGACAGAGGGCTAATATCATTGTTATACAAAGAAGTCATGTAAGTTGATATGAAGAAAGGCTTAAATCTATAGTATATCAAGTTAAGGCAAATAATGAGCCAAGAAAAATGAATTTGCTACAAATTGGACCAAATATTATTACAATTATTATATAAAGAGTTATTACATACTAATAAGAGGAACACTGGCATAGCAATGAAGGAGCACTATAGTGCAATGATAAAGAGCCCAGACTCTGGAGTTAGAGCTAAGTTCAGATCCAAGTCCTATCACTTGCTGAGGGACCTTGAGCAAGATCCTTAACTTTCACACACCTCTTAGTGTTCTAATGTGTAACACAGAGTTATTAAAAGTGACTGCTTACCATGTAATTGAGAAGAGGTAAGTAAGATCATACGTGTACAACTCTTAGTACAATTACTGGAACCCAGTACCTATTGTGATTTTGGCAAAAGGCATGAATAGGCAGTTTGCAAAAGAAGAAATACAAGTGACTAATAGACATAAGCAAAAATTTTGATCTCACTAGTAATCAGAGATAAAACAGCAATGAGATACCATTTTTTCCCCTAGCAAATTTGAAATGTTCAAATGAAAATATGTTCTCATTCTTACTTTTGATATGTATGTGGTGAGTCCTGGAATGAATATAAATTGAGACAATTTTTCCAGCAGGCAATTTGCCAGTTTTTATTAAGGGCTTTAAACATTTCCTTCATCTTTGATGACACTCAACCGTTGCTCTACTCCAACGGACTCAACTCACATTGTAGTTTGAAATTGCACCATTTATATAGAACACACCGTGTCTGGTGCCCTCAAGAGTCACACATCTGGGGGCCCTGCCAGTGACATGCACAACTTACAGCAACCAAGCCTAAGAAAGTAAACAGAAAGGCACCTACAGATTTATGTGCAAGAATTTTTATCCCAGCATAATTCACAAATAGCAGAAGCCATGGAATAATTTAAATTTTAATTAAGACTATGTAATGACATGGGGAATATTCATATAAATTTATTCCAAAACAAAGGTAGCTTTCTTACTGATTCCAATATAAAAGTAAAATATAATCGTTTTAAATGACACAATATAGAAAATTAAAGTAGTCATAATAATTTCAACACACAAAGAGATAGCCACTTTTGATATATGTCCTAACAAAGTATTTTACACGTGTATATTCATATTCCTACATAAACTGCAAAGAGCAGACTGCTAAACTGCTAATCCCCACAGGGAGAAAAATACAACAAAAGTATTAACATAGTTATTCATGCTGATGGGATTATGGACAATTTGTCTTTTCTTTTGCTGATCTCTTTTTTACTTCTAACATGTCTACAGTTAGCATGATTACTTTTTAAGAAAAACATTTTAAATAACAAATGCTGTAAATGACTTGATGTTCAGCTAACTTATAACTATTTCTTTCAGTGATTTGAATGCAGAATATAAAAAATAGACATATTTCTTTTGCAAAATGTGAAATAACATTCATTAATCACTTTGCTGTCTTCCTCTTAATGAAGACATGCAAATGCGTATGCAAACAAGCTGAACTTCTGTTCTGAGGCTGTGACAGGATGCTCTGCAAAAGAGAAGGTAATGATAGAGCTTGAAAAATAGGAGGGCAGAGGAAGGTTAGCAGTGATGGAAGATTTCGATTCTGAATGCCTTAAAAGAATTGTATGAGCTTATAGTGTTCTGTCTAACAATAATAAAATAAGATCACAAACAGCATTAAGAGAAGAAAGCTAGTCATTGTGGTATGACACACAGAGTGTAACCGAATGGGGAGACGAAGACTCGTATCAAAATCAAAGTGTATAAAGTTGCAACTTTGTTCAGACTTCTCCCTAAGTCTTGCCAGATCATCATTTTCAACTGCTTGACAAGTTCAGTCAATATTACTCACTTATAACCCTAGGATATTTTTACCCAGTATTACACATTTGGATCAAAATTGAAAAAGTCAGTTCAACATTTAAACATTTTATCTACACAATTCCATACATTTACATGTCTAGAAATATAAATTGAGTGAACTCGGTGTCCCCCAAGATCATTAGGGTTCAATAGAAAAGACTTCAATGTCACAAGAGGGTATGAAACATTAAGATTCTAGATATAACTGTCCCAAAAAGAATTGGAGCTAGGCTTATAGAAGGTTAAATTCTTTGGACAGGGCAGAAGAGAATATCAGACAGCATCCTATTGTGTTAATTCTACTCCTGCCTTTTTGTGTGGAAAATCGGGACAGGCTGCCGCCTTTAAATGGCTTGGGAAACCAGAACAAAGATAAACACTCAGCTGGATTTTACAAACATTTTTGAAATTCAATTATAGGAAAGGTTCTTGGGTTGGGGAAGGGAGATGCAAAAATGGCAAAACATCATTGCTGCCCTCCAGAATCTTCCCATCGCGTGAGAGCACCAGATAGAAAGAAAACTGCAAATCATAGTGGAATTTCTTTAAGGGCTGAACTGGTGGTATAAACACAGGCAGTGGAGATTAAAGGGCAGTCCCCTGGAAAGGGGCTGTGATCATTATTACAATGATGGTAGACCTCTTCACTCAGAGCAGGGTTCATGGAATAGCATCGCCCAGGAGCTTGTGAGAGATGCAGACACTCAGCCCCTCCTCCCCGCCCAGACCTCCTGAATCAGAATCTCTGAGGGTGGGACCCAGTTTTAACAGCTCTGCAGGTAATATTCATAGGTTTTAAAGTTGGAGAAGCCACATTGCTCTGAAGTATAGACACCTGTGATGTAAGAGGATATGGTTCTTCCGGTTGTGCATTTAATAGCCCACAATTTAAAAATCAGTGATGATATAATCCCATTTTAGAAAAATATATGAAAATATGGAGAAATACAAAATATGAAAAAATTGCCCTTATGAATTATTAGTCAGGGTTCTCCAGATAGAATCAGTAGAATATATATGGCCAAGCCAATTCCTTTATATATGGAGGCCGGTAAGTTCCGGATCTGCAGTGAGCAAACTGGAGACCTAGGAGAACTGATGGTTTATTTCTAGTCCAAAGGTCAACAGGCTTAAGACCCAGAAAGAGCTGATGTTTCAAGTCAAGAAACAAAGGCAAGAAAAGAACTGGTGTTGCAGTCTGAAGGCTTTGGGGAAGAATTCTCTCTTACTCGGGGAGGATCAGCCTTTTTGTTTTATTCAGGCCTTCTGCTGATTAGATGGGGCCCATCCACATTAGGGAGGACGATCTGCTTTACTCAGTCTACTGATTTAAATGTTAATTTCATCCAAAACCAGCCTCATGGAAACACCCAGAATAATGTTTGACCAAATATCTGGGCACCCCATGGCTCAGTCAGGTTGACACATGAAATTAACCATCGTACCTGAATTAACTGCTGTAAACATTTTGGTTTACCTTGTCACCTTTTCAGTTTCAACCCTGAGGAATGGGAGTGTATGTGGGTGAGGATAAATTCTTTGGGTATAAAGAGTTAGCTAAAATACCTTTTGCCTGCCTGCTGCTGCCACATAGGAAGTGGAAGTCAAGTTCATTCACCTATGTTACTACCTCTTTATGTCCAACCTGAGGGTTTCATTTTCATATATTCATGACGCATAAGAAGTTGAGGGGTTTTCTTCTCCAAAGCGATTTTTCTAGCTGTGGCGTGAAGTACTTCTCTGGCATAAACATCACTCTCCAACCCCATCTGAGCTGAAAATCCCATCTCTAATCTTTCTGATTGAGATTTGCTGGGAAACATCTGCCTCCCTGACGGCTGGTGGCTTTTGTGGGATTGGCCCTAAGGTCATAGCATATTGATGCTTATTCATCGAGAAGTATATTTTAAAAATCATAATGTGGACTAAAATTCAAAGAAGAATTGCCCCCATGTTGATTGAGAAAATTTTATCCGAATGTTAGATTATATTCTGTTTTCTTTCATCACAGTGGCGGGGGCCGTGTGGTCTTATAAAAGGTCTTGAGAAAAACTTGATTCTCTCTTTTTCCTTTATGACCAGAGACAGCCCTAAAAAAATCATTAAAGCAACATTAGCCCTCCCCATTCCCAACTGACTCCTTTGACAGTACGTTCTCTTTTCTAAATCCCGTCTTTCCCATAAGTGGCTCTAAATCTTAGCAGTACATTGGAATCACCAAGGAGTTATAAAAAATACCGATGTTTGGTTCCCACCCACAGAGATTTTCGATTTGATTTTCCTGGGGTGGAAGCTGGGCATTGGGATTTCTGAAAGGCTTTTAAGTGACTCTGATGTGCGGCCAGAGTTGCAAACCATTGCCCCAGGACCCTTGTTATTCAAGGTGTATTGCTGCACCATCTGCATCACCTGGGGCTTGTTAGAAATGCAGAATTGGAGTCTGCCCCATACCTGCGGAATCTGAATCTGCATTTTAACAAGACTCCTAGGTAATCTGTAGACACCTTAAATGTTGCATAGCCCTGTCCTATGTATTGGTGTTAAAATCAATTAAAATTGGTATAAAATCCCTGGGTATTAAAATCAGTTTAGGGGATAGGGAAACTGACTCAAGTGAAAATAGCTATGGTTTAATGTCTTAGGTCCCCCAAAGGTGATTGAATTCTAGTAGGTGTTCACAGCACTCTTTGATTAAGTCAGAAGTGCAAATTCTCACCTGAAGCTAACACAACATTGTAAATTAACTGTACTTCAATTAAAATTTTTTTCCAAAAAAAAGTGGAAGTTCTACTTATGGGACTTCCAGCAACTGGAAGCTGGATAGGATGGAGTTTTTTTGTTTTTTTAAAAATTTATTTATTTATTTTTGCGTTGGGTCTTCATTGCTGTGCGCAGGCTTTCTCTGGTTGCTGTGAGCAGGGCTACTTTTCTTTGCGGTGCGCGGGCTTCTCATTGCGGTGGCTTCTCTTGTTGTGCAGCACGGGCTCTAGGTGCGTGGGCTTCAGTAGTTGTGGCAAACAGGCTCAGTAGTTGTGGCTCGCGGGCTCTAGAGTGCAGGCTCAGTAGCTGTGGCGCACAGGCTTAGTTGCTCCGTGGCATGTGGGATCTTCCCGGACCAGGGCTTGAACCCATGTCCCCTGCATTGGCAGGCGGATTCTTAACCACTGCACCACCAGGGAAGCCCTAGGATGGAGTTTTTGATTAGGAGCATTTGTGGTTCCCTGAAATCCCCTCACTTGGGCAAATGCCTTAGTATCCCCGACACTATGCCCGTCCCTGCCCAGGCCCTTGGAGTCAGATCCCAAGCTCATCCTGTGAACTGTCCAGAGCCCGGCCTGTGCAAAGGTGTGTGTTTCAGGCAAGGAAAATGATAGTATCCTTCTGGGTTCAAATAGAGAAACACCAGTGCTTAAAGCAAAGAAAATGTAAAGACTTCATTTCTCACCTGAGCAAAGCCTCAAACAGGAAAGTGTTTACCAAAAAAGCAGAAAGAAACTTCAAACAGAAACTAAAAAGTCAATTTTCTTTTCATGTGTTCTGAAAAGAATCAGCCAAAGCGGGGTTCAAATTGATGCCTGTAACCGTGATAAATTATGTACCCTCTCTCACTTTTGGTTTTCTTAACCAAATAAAGTGAGGATGCTAATACGTACCACTAGGTTTGTAGTTCATTTTAAGATGTAAGTTTTTTGGCCTCAGTTTCCCCAAATGGAAAATGGAGCTCACGACTTCAGACTTCAGGATTGTTGTGAATATAGGTTAACATGTACAGCATGGTCCTGGCGCACAATAAATGCTTATTATGTGGAAGGTGATTTTTCTGTATCACTAGTGGCAGGGAACGTCCTGAGTGGTGATAAAAGTAGCAGCAATAGTAGTCGTCAGCAAATATGAGTTTTCTCCCCTTTTTTCTTATGGGGTCAGATTTAACAGAGTTTATGTAATCTGCCTACCTTCTTACCCTGAACCCTACTTTCAAATTCTACCAGGATTCTTATCCAAAGAGGCTGGTGGGAAAATGTCTCAGTGTGAGGCATTGCCATCTTGTGTAGGGTGTGTGTGTGTGTGTGTGTGTGTGAGAGAGAGAGAGAGGGAGAGAGAGGACTTGAGTAAAACTTTTAATATTATACATGCCACTCCCTGGAGATTCTGAAACACTCTCCACCTAGCAAAGTCACCCTCTCTCCAGCTGGACATAAATATTACTGAGTACTAAAATAACGTTGCATACACTAATATCATTGCCTTTTACCTAAGAATAAGAGAAGTTAAGCTCCTTGTCCAAGGTTACCACATGATATGTAGCAGAATCAGGGTTTGAACTCTGATTTATCTCCAGAGCCCAGGCCTCTCTCACCTGTCTTAATGTAATCTCACACAAGTGATGGAACATAGGAGTGGTAGGTAGAGATGAAAATTACTTTTGCCTCAGACCATTATTCTTCCAGACTACTCTGGAGAGATAGGTGTAAGCACACTGTGCTTTGCTCTGAGGAATAGACACCCAGAACTCCTAACTGGGCTTCTATGTGGTAGACGCTGCATTACATCTGTTGTTTCATTTGGGCTTCACAAACTCTGAAGTAAGTACTGTTCACCCCATTTTAAAGATCAGGAGACTGAGATGCAGTAACTTGCTGAAGGTCTCACAGCTAATAAATGACAAACTAAGATTGAAATCTGGGTCTGTCTGACTGCATAGATACACATTCAACTTTTCCAGAATCATTTCATACCTTGTTTTACAAACAAATCTGGAATATTTGCAAAAGGCTAAAATATGTTTTCTTATATCAGAAAGTTGGCCCAGATATTGTGTCTGTTAGCTTTCTTCCAATGCCCACTTACCCTCCCTCCTTAAAAAAAAAAAAAAAAAAAAAAATTTGTTTCTGTTTTGTTGTTGAATCTGTAGCTGCCACAGGGAATGAAATGAGAATATTGATTCAGAACTTTTCTGGGAGGTGAGGGCACAGAACATTTAGAGTACAGTATCCTGCTTCGTTCTCTGAGCTGACAAGCTAAAACTGAATGAGGAAATGCCAATTATCTAGAAACAGACTTTAAGGCTTAATTTTGGATGTTTTGTTAAAAAAAAATGCTGAAAATAAAGTTGCCACCAGCATAGGTAATACCTATAATTCCCAATTTGTAGCTTAAAACCTTGTCCCAGCTAAAATGTAAATGTTCCAGGGAGGAGGAGAGGCATCATACTGTAGGATGCCCCAGGGCAAGAATGTAGCTTTCCTCTTATCTTTCTTCCCAGCATACTTTCTTCCTAGCAATACTCCCTGACACATGGTGAGTGCTCAGTAAACATCACTGAGTGAAGTGGTGAATGCATAAATGAGTGAAAAGTTAGAGAACAAATCCCTCTGATACTTTTATGAAAGCAAACTTCGATAATGAAAGCATAAAGCCAGAGGTACCCCAGAAGACATGAAAAACAAACTCACTGTACACATTTGCCCAGAGTAGGCTTAGAGCTCTCTTCAGTTTAGTTTATCCTAGATTTCTCTTTGGACATAGAGTGTAGAAAAGATTTTTGTTATCTAAAATGTCAGGGAACAAAGCCAGAGGTGAACTGTGGAAGAATGCATATTCAATGAGTTTTTGAACTCTTATCACTGAATTTCTGAACTCTGATTTTTTTTTTCCTTTAGAAAGAAAGAAAAGCCTTCATTTCTCTTTTTCTCTCTCAATACCTCTGTCTCTCTCTTCCTCCCCACTTCTCTCTCAAGTCAAAGAGGTTGTAGCTGACAGCCATGCCATAAGTGTGTGCCTGATCTCCCAAGTTAAGTGGCAAACAGGGAAACTCGGTGTTACCCCGACCCCTCCGCATCTCAGATTCAGGAACACTTGTGCTTGCGGCATGTCGCCACTAGGGGTCCCCAGCGGCAGGCGGTGTGAACTGGGACTTGGGTAGCCGAGGCGGCCTCCTTTGTCTGCACCCCAGGTGTGGACTCCTTTTGTTCAGAGGCTGGGCTGCTACCTGCGGCGTCTGAGCTGTCTGCTCCAGTCACCCAGCCCTGGGCTGCCTGCGCACCTCTTCGGAGGACGTGCACTGTTTCTCAGCTTCTGCCTTTAGTTACACCTGACGTTACCCCGGAAGAGCCAGTGTTTTCTCTTTAACAGGACTAGGTATCTTTGCATTAGAAACACGGCTTAAACTGCAAAGGGAAATATTTCTCACTACAACAGAGTATATCTATGTTGAGAAATTAATGGCAAAAGGACCCCTTTTCTATAGTAGAGTATTTGCCATAAAATATTTAAAACTAGTTGACAAATAGACCCACTCTTCTCCCGAAAGATGGCCCCTGGATTAATCTTGAAAGTCAGGAATGTTTCATTCTATGCTTAGCACGGAGAAGAGGAATGACCTTCACAAACACCCCCAAGTGCCTGAAATGTGGGAGCTCAGCTCCAGCCACAACAGCCGCATGTACCCTTCGGTGTTTTCACGTCTGCCTTTAAACTTCAAAGGAAGGAACAGTAAAGCAAAAATAAACAAATTACAGTAACAGAAGAGCGCCTCTGTAAACAATAAATTACAGGAGTTGTAACAGCTGGTGATGGGAGTGGGGGTGGGGAATGCAAACATTTGCTCCATGGAAATTTATTCTTGTTTTCACCATCTTAGTTTTTCTTGTTCACAGCAAAATAGTGGGTCCTTAACATGCCCGTCAACTTTTTTGTGCTCCAGATGCGTCACTCATCACCTAGTTGCTCAGTGGTCACAGCTACTGATGTGAAAATTAATTGGTGTACATGAGAACCATTCATGGATTCATTTGTTCCTTGGTTTACTCACTTATTCCACAGATATCCACTGAGCACCTATTGTGTGTAAAGCATGGTAGAGACTACAAAGGCCGGCCAGACAAGGATCCTACCCCCCAGGAAGCTTTTAATAAAGTAGGGAGGTCAAATATGTTCCACAATTGCGACCAAAGCAAGACAGAGCATCTGCCATTTGAGAGGTGCAGAGAAAAGACTATAGGAATTCAACAGAAGGAGAGCCGATTTCTGGCTTGGGGTTCAGGGACGATTCCCCAAGAAGGTACATTCTTCTTGAACCTTCACGGTCTGTAGGAGGTCCAGCAGGGAGGGATGGGAAAAGGCCAGTGCTGGCAGCCCCAGGGGTTAGGGGGCGAGGTGAGGCAGGGTTACGTTTGTGACAGGGACAACAGGAAATATGTTTGGAAAGGGAAGGTGGGAAGGCTTTAAATGCTAAGCTAAGCATGAATGCTAAGTTAAAACAAAATGGTAATTTTTAAGCCTAAATAGACTAAGTTATCAAGACTCCTTTCATCCCATAAGTACTTTACTCTTTGAAGAAAGAAGGTAGAAATATCTTTAAAAAATCCCTACTTCTCAAACAGACTTAAGATCTTTGTAGCACCAATATTCCCGTTTTTACCAGCAGATAGGCATTACCTAGAAATAAGGCCGTACATGAGTGAATAAAGTATATGAATGAATTTTCTTATTGCTTCATTTAGAGGAATGCTTTGGAAGGTCCACAGACAGGTTCCTGAGCCTACTGAGGAGGAGGTTAGCATCTTGTTTCCTCTACCTTCTGCTAATATATTGATATTAAACATTTTTGCAAGTGGCAGCGAGCCATTAAGCCTCTGAAACTATGTTGATGGTGAGCGATCATGCCTGCTGAGTTTTCTCTGTTGGTTATGACTTTAACAATCCAAGTTATTGATTAACTTTCAGATTTTAGTACTGAACCTAGAGCTTTCCTTTTGTTCTTCAAAATAATGGACTTCAGAGTTTCCGTCCATCTCCTACCAATTAGCTAAGCCTCTCCAGTCATCCCGTTTCTACTCAGCAAGCGTATTTGTTGGTCTTGTATTCTTCTGACCTCTGGACCCAGTGGAAAAAAAATTATTTTCCATCTTATTCTGCTTTTGTACACAGGGTGCCTTGGGGTGATGCCTTCACAGCAAGTGTCCCTCTGTCCCTTCATCTGTCAACTGGGAATAAAAAAATAATCTACTTCACAGGGCCATGCTTTACTTTCTCTAACTAAGGACTGTAAAGCTCTATGAGGGTAGATATCATCATCCAAACTGCAGAAATAGAATTTGACATCCCTTTGTGAGACTTCTGAGTGATGAAACCTGTTGGCATACTTCTTGATTTGGGACAAGAAAGATACAAACCTTGGGCCGAAGATGAGCATTTCCCCTGGTAGAACAGGTCACTGCTGATTAGTTATCTCCAGTTATCTCCAGATGCAGTGGAGAAAGCAAAAGTTGTTCAAATCATAGATTCCATCTTTCAAGTAAAAAATTTACAATCACTTATGGAGCACAAACTGTATACCAGGTACACTGTGACTTTACACATCTCATGTCATTTAATTTTCACCACGCCCTACATTATCAGGAGTTTGGTTGGGGGTGGAGAAACTGAACCTCAGCAAATGTGAGTAATTTGCTCAAGGTCCCACAGCTAATAAGTGGGAGAACCAGAGTTTGAATCCAGGTGTAGTCTCCTTCAAAGCCCAGAGGGAGACAGCCCTACTAGGTGACATAGCCAAGTCAGACAGTCCACCAGCTAAAGATCTGGAGGGATACATTAAGCTGCATCAAGGCTGCATTACACAAAGAAGAAGAAGAATGGAAGGGGGGCGGAGTGGAGGTGCTTGGGTCTCCGTATACCAGGCTGGGATGTTTCAAGTTCCATGTAGATGAGTGTCAGGAGGACTCAGTCTAATGTGACTGGAGAGTGCTCCAGAGCCCTCAACGATTCTGCAAGCTGCATTAAAAACAAAACAAGGGCTTCCCTGGTGGCGCAGTGGTTGAGAGTCCGCCTGCCGATGCAGGGGACACGAGTTCGTGCCCCGGTCCGGGAAGATCCCACATGCTGCGGAGCGGCTGGGCCCGTGAGCCATGGCCGTTGAGCCTGCACGTCCGGAGCCTGTGCTCCTCAACGGGAGAGGCCACAACAGTGAGAGGCCCGCGTACCGCAAAAAAAAAAAAAAAGAGCCTTATTGGGAGCATACACCGGGATGGCATCCTGGAGGGAATTTTAAAAAAAAAAGTTTAAATCAACTAGAAAATGTGACATGGGTGCATACTGTGATTATTCAACATTTATTCACTGTGTGTTAGGTGCTTTGTTGAGGTGGACCCCCTAGGATTGGCTGCTGTTCCTGTGTCACTCCTGATAATTTTTAAATTGACTATGTCCTTTTAACCATGTTTTTAAAAATTGAACAACCACAATGTGAACAATTTCCACTTTGCTACATAATGAGAGGACTTTCATTCCTTTAATGTTTGCTTTTTCCTTTGAACTAACAATTTCTGTTCAAATTTCACAGTTTTCTGTGGCTTCAGGAATGAAAGAACCGATTACCCTGCTGGGAGCGTGAAATAGACTTAAAAAACCTGCATGATATTTCCTCCCAGTGAAATTAATTTAGGTTTAAATACTGGAGTAAAGTACACACCTTGTGCCAGAGTCTCTTTCTCTCACACACCTGAGTAGTTCCTTATCCAGAAAGGGCACAATTGGACCTGCTGCTAAGTCTTAAGTCTTTTGTGAAGATCCTTTGCAAGACTGCAGTGTGAGAACCTCTTTTTCTTTGACACCCGGCTTTGTGTGGGCCTGATGGCATATCTGGAACGTCTCTATTTCTTTGAAGGCCCATCTCAAAAGCCCAGTGGACCCGGACTGTCCATGGCTGGGGTACTTAAGAGCAGCCGGATTGGCTTGCCGGGTGTTTTGAGGGTATTTTAGGAAACGCACCTTCTTGCAGGGCAGGAATCCTCAGCTCCAGAGCGACAAAGGACAATTTGGAGGGGAGTGCAAGGAGCGCTCCATAGCCGCTCTGGCATCCCAGGCCCCCTTACGCCTAGCATCGTGTCCTTAGTGACCCCGCCTTCGCCCTCTGGATCGCACCCCGGCTGTCTCGCTGCTCCCTAGTCCGGCTGGGCGTCGCGAGTCCCGCCACCTTCCCCCACGCCCCACACCCGGTCGCCCTCAAACCTTTGGAGCCGCGCTGCGCACCGCAGCTATGCTCGCCCCGCGCCCCCCAGCGGCTTCCCCGGCACCTCGGGGTCCGGCTCCCCGGGCCAGTGTCGCCCCGCCCTGCAGCCCACAGCCTCCCCCTCCAGCCCCCGTCGCAGGAGCTGTCAAGCCCGCGGCAGCTGAACCAGCCCCCGAGCTCCCGCGTCTCCTCTCCTTCCTTTGTGTGCGCGCGAGCGGAGTTGGGGAGGAGGGAGAAGGGGGAGGTCGCTCTGTCTGTCTGTCTCCCGCCGCCTTTGCCCGGGCAGCTTGAAGTGCCGCCGGGGAGGCGGGAGCCGGGGGGGAGGGTGCGGGGAGCCGGCGGGGCGTCTCGGGGCCGCCCGGGCGCCCTGGTCCCAGCCGCGCGCTGGGGAGCGCGCACCGCAGCAGGGGCTCAGCTGGAGGCACGATTCGTCTGCTCCGGCCGCCCCTCGGCCTCCCTCCGCTCCCACCTACCCTCGACACTCGCAGAAAAGCGTGCGAAGGCGCCGAGAGTGACGGAAACCACAAATAAATAGCGGCGGCAGCAGCGCGTCATCTGGCGGAGCAGGAAGTGCAGGCAGAGTCCGGAGGCTGGTGCTTTCTGCGCGTCCCCAGGACTTTGCCATGGGCTGGGGGCCGCGGAGGCTGCGAGCTGCCGGGTCAGGACAGCGGCGGCGGCGTCCGCACCGCGGCTGAGCGAGCAGCGTCGCGCGGGGCGCGCGGAGATGGCAGCGTCCAGCAACTCCAGCCTGTCCGGCTCCTCGGTGTCCTCCGGTGAGTTTCAGCCCGTCGGGCGCGATTGCCCCACTGGGTCTGTCGCCCGCTGCCCTCGCCCCGCACTCTGGGATGGAGAAAGCCTACCTGTGGCCGTCTTGCCCGCTCTCCCGGGGTGAGGGCAGGCGGCCGGTGTGACACTTGTTTGGCTGGCCAGCACCCTCGGTGCCCACAGCACCTCCGCGCCTGGCATCTGACAGCGCAGAGGTGGGGGAGCGGGGCGCCCTTAGTGTGCAGACGCGGGAGTACTGGAGATTTGGGGAGCAGCAGGCGAGAAGCGAACCGGGTAGGGGCGGGCTCGCACTTTCTGGCGCCGCTGGAACCCGGGCTGGCGGGGCGGGGAAGGTTAGGGTGACGCTGGGCGCCCCGACCCGCTGGCTCTGGGGTGCCCGCTCCGCGGGATGTCCGCATTCAAGGCAGTGGAGAGCAAACCCTCGCTTCTCGCAGACTTGATTTTCTTTGTTTGTTTCAGAAATTAGCTCCGTGGAGACCCACGCTTGGGGTATGGGTTTGAGATAGAGGTGATTCTCTTTCTGGTTCTGATCGAAGCGAGTTAGGGGACGCGAGGTCGAGCCAGCCTTTGACAATTTGCCCGTTTGCAAGTGTGTGTGTGTGTGTGTGTGTGTGATTTTCCTCTGTGGCCTCTTGGAATATGTTCTGTGATTTTACTTTCCAGGCATACATATTTTTTTTTTCAAGTGCGGCCGAGGAAGGAAGGGCTTCTTTCAGCTTTTCTACGTTGAACAGCGGGTCTAATTGAAGAGAACAAATTGCTAATGAATCTGAAGGAGTAGGAATCAATAGAAGCAGACCCACTGGATTCTGAGTATGACAGGTTTCTAATCAGGATGATGCATTAGGTAGAATTCTTCTACTTCGCTAGTCGTTGAAAACTTTAATGACAAACCCTAAAGGGTTAGCTGATAAGACATTTAGTGTAGTTTACAGCATTCATGGGTCAAGAAGGTCTTGAAGTCCTAATGGAAATGCTTAATATATCAATATTGTATTAATTCCTATTGTGTGTGTGTTTTAAATTATTACCCAAAAATTAAACTCACAAGAAGAAACACTTTATTGGAGGCATTGGACAGCAAGCCAAGCATTAAGGAACCATATCTCTAGATGTGTGACTAATTAAATCATAAATGCAAGGTGATTTGACTAAGGTGCAGTTGTGACGTGGAACAAGGTGATCACTTGAAAGCCATTTATTATCTTTTTTGGCAGGTTTTAGTTCCAGGGAAATAGCACTTCCTTTCTTGATCACTGCCAACTAATGAAAAGCACAGTGTTGTTATGTGTACGATGTAGTTGAAGTTTCTGGTAGTAGCAACCAATGGGGCAGAACAGTCATATCTTATTAAGAGCAGCAACAAGTTGACCGCCTGTGGTTTTAATTCTGAGAACTCAGCAAATGCTACAGCTTATTTTTAGTACCCCCAAACCACTGCTGCTGCTTTTCAGTTCATTTTGGTTGACTAACATTGAATTTAAAACACAGTGATGTTAGCTTATGATTAGCATATGGTTATCCCTCTCCGAAAATGGCCCACAAGAAAATGAACTGGTGGGGGAGAGGTGACGAAGGGAAAGAAGAAAGGATAAAGGACAATAAGGCAGTGTTATCACATGATTTACTGAAGGTATAAATTACAGATGCTGTGGCATCTGAATTTTCAGATCTTGATGAAAGATCGCCTTAAGCTTAAGGAATGTTATTGAAAACCTAACTCAGCCTTAGGAAGAATACATGGGTTTGAAGCAGCACAGTATAAGCTTTAGATGATGTTAATTGCTTTGTAGATAGAATAGAGATGCTTGTGATGGTTCTTTTTTCTGCTTTAGTTACCACTGTTTTAAATCCTAATGGAAACTGGAAAATTTTGCAAAAGCTTAAATTCAAAAAGTGGGCAGAGGTATATTTTTTGGTATGACTCAACCATGGGCCATGAGCTTATATTGGCTAATTCACCAATTAATCAGGCACTTTGTCTTGAAAAATTTAAGAGCCAGAATTCTCTTTTTAAAGCTCACCATCGTGTGGATCATGAATAATTCAGGTGACACAAGCAATTCACACCTGTGGGAGGTGTTGGGCAGGAAAGAATAGAGCCTGTTTGTGGTGGCAGCTGGGTTCTCTCAGGCAAAGGCCAGAGTCTGAAAAATTAGGACACTCCATCAATCTATTAATCACCGTTTTGGAGGGCCTACTATGTGCCAGGCAGTAAGTTATAAGCATCAGATTCAAGGAGGTTAAGTGAGGAAGATAATTTAAAGGATTCCTTCAAGTTCTGAAGTTCTGGGATTATTGTCCTTGAGTTTGGCTCCAGCAGTGGGTAACTTGGGGTAAGTTATTTAACTTCTCCAAGCCTCAATTTCCTCATCGATAAATGAGACTGATGCTAACAACAGGAACTATTTCATAAGAATGTCATGGGGATTAAGTGAGATAACTTGTATAGAGCGTTTAGCACAGGGTGTGGCACTTAATAAGTGCTTGGTGTGAATAAAGTTTGTTCCTTGGAGGAATGAAAAAGAAAGCTCTCACTGACTCAGACTTTAGGTACAGAAATAAGTCCAACACACATCAAGTCTGCCTCTTACATTGCATGTTAAGTTTGGTCTTGCGGTTTGAGCTCCATTAAACAAGCATTTATTAAGTTTCTTTTAGGTTTCAGCCATAATCCCAAGTGTATGGAATAGAAAAATGCATCAAGATCCTTTCCCTCTCCATCCAGCAGCAGAGATGGACAAGCAAATAGCAATCTATTTTCCATTTTGATAAAATAAATTATGGGGAGGAGAGTACAGGGAAGAGAGTGATGACCTCAGTTGTGAGGGGTCAGTAGGGGTGACATATGAGTTGAGCCTTGAAGGATGAGTGGAATGTTTTCAAAAAGCAGAGCGCGGGAAAGGCATTTCAGGAAGAGGTAAGATCTTAGGCAAAGACCTGGAGATAGGGGAGTTCATTGCCTAATTTTCAACTCCCTCCTTAGGGCTATTGACCTGTTTTCTTGGTGGTTCCTCTTCTCTGGACAGTTTCTTTCTGCTCAGGTAGCAATGGGTTTAGTGGCACAGCTCTCCAGTACCTTAGGACATACTTGGGCAATTGAGCATTGAGAAAGGAATGGTTGATTCTGTAGTGTCCAGGATATGGAGAGGTGAACTTGAATAGAATACCATGGGTTAAACCTCTCTTAGAGGAATAGCCTCTATTTCTGGGAGGTTTAGGTTTGGATGGATTTGTGTGAAGAGTAAAAATCTAATAATTTACTCATATTAAGCTCAAAATTATCTGATTTTCCTGAGAATATGTTCTTACCTGCTATTGTTGGACCACATTACCCGAGCATCTCATTTATTCTACATTACCAGCTGAGTCACAACAGATGAAATAATCAGGTTAAAATTAATTTTTAAATACATTTTCTGAGAACTCTTTAGAAATGTGTTTCTGAAATATTCAATTATGTGTAAAAGAAATTGCTTTGGGGCTTCCCTGGTGGCGCGGTGGTTGAGAGTCTGCCTGCCGATGCAGGGGACACGGGTTCATGCCCCGGTCCGGGAGGATCCCACATGCTGTGGAGCGGCTGGGCCCGTGAGCCATGGCCGCTGAGCCTGTGCGTCCGGAGCGTGTGCTCCACAACGGGAGAGGCCACAACAGTGAGAAGCCCGCATACCACAAAAAAAAAAAAAAAAAAGAAAAGAAATTGCTTTGCCTTTGTTTTAATGATAACTGCTGGTGATTAAATTTCACAGGCACCTAGGTTGGCAGGAAGGTTTGAGTACCTGTTTTATTTTAAATCGGGGGGGAAAAATCCCTATCCTTAAGTTTTTAATCTAGCCTGTGGTACTTGATTATATTCTGAAATAAACAGTGGTTGACTTGCAAAGTACTTTTCTTAATAATCATGAATTAGATTTGCTTTTATAATTGAAATAAGAACTTTTTGCATATTAGTCATGTGATCACCAAATGGGTAATTTCACAAAGTAACGAAAAAAATCAACTCAAGTAAAGTAATAGATAAAGAAGCTATGAGATGTTTTCCAGTAACTGAACAAAGTAAAAAATAAATAATAAAGGGACTCCCGGGATAAGAAGTTGTTAAGATTTTGAAAACATAAACACACTGTATTATAGAAATAAAATCGACAGGGACTTTTGAAATTAAAATGCAAATAGAAAAAGGTAAAAATCAGTGTTATGTGCAGAGTCATTGAAACCGTAATTGGGAAAAGAACGTTCCTGAATGGATTGAGGGATTTATTTTTCCAGATTCTATACAACAGTAATTGTGTGCCAGGTAAGTAATGCCATTTTCTGCTGTCAAACTGGTGTTGATCCTAGAAATGATAAATAGGAATTTTCATTACTTGTTATTGGCGAGTCACAACCAGCGGCATATACAAATCTTTCACATTCCTAGATGCAGAAGGCAAAATTGAACTACAGTAATGCTGCCAAGACTTATATACGTGTAATTAGAAACTCCATGGATCCAATACTACAAAACAGGGTATCTTTGTTGAAACAGACATTCACACTGAGAAGTCTTCTAGTCCTTTAGACTTCAGAAACATTCAATTATGTGTAAGCAAAATGGCTTTACCTTTGTTTTAGTGATAACTGCTGGCAGTTTAATTTCAGTCACCTAGAACGGCAGGAAGATTTGATCACCTTTATTTGAAATCGTGTGCACAAAAAAATTGCAATTTCAGAAACATTGCAAATATTTTTAAATTCACAATCTAAAAGTCAATCCCCTGAGAGAAATCATTCACTCAGTTGAAGAATATTGTTTTTTGCTGTTTTTCTGGTGACCTTTCCACAGCTTATTTTAACTTATTAGATTTTCACTGTACTTTGTGGTACCTGAGATGAACACAGTGATATAAAATCTGAGAGAAAAGGAGGCTCTTCTTAAGCATGACAGCTTGTTTGCAGTGTTTGACAAAGGGCCACTGATTTGTGTACTTTTGTTAAAACTCCAGATGCCCCCCCCCCACTCCCACTAACCCTATGAAGAGTTTTGAATGACCTTGACATTTGTTCAACTTTTGGGGGATGCAAACCCCAGGTATTTTCTGAGGCCAGTCTCTGTGGGGTTTAACTGAACAATGTGTTCTTTGCACTGCCTCCTGGGGCTTGGCCTGAGTGTCAGTCCTGCTGAGGGCCTTCTGCTGCTCTGCAGGGTCTCCTGTTTTCACACAATGGTGAAAATAACCGGACATTAGGATTGGAAAACCTATACATGAGCAGTGTCATCTTGGTATGGTTTGGGAAAGCGTTTTCTGCCAGAAGGTTAAGATTCCTGCCAAGATAGTTAGATATAAAGAAAGAGAAAGGAACTGAGTGATAGACATAAGATTAATAGCACCCAGCTATCATTCACCCATGATTTATCTTTTATGAATGTATTCACATTTCATGGCTCCTAAAATATGTCATTGAATTTTCAAAATGAATGGTTGGCTTGCCTCTCTCTCTGTCTCTCTCTTTCTTTCTTTCTTTCTCCCTTTTGGTTTTCTCATCAGTTATTATGTTGGTCACATTTCTATTTAGAGATGTTTTCAGAAACCCTGCCTTTGGTCTACTTTACTGTTAATAGTTTCCTAGTCCTCCAGGCACCTTGCTGCTTCTCCTTCCACTTGCTCAGTGGGAAAGGCAGCTACTGTTCTCACGTGGATTCTGGTCAGAGCATCAAGATGGACACCTCCATCTCTGGTGCAGGCTGGTGGGTGTGACAGAACACACTCATGTGTCTCAAAGTTACAAACGAAAGCAGAGGTTTATGTAAAGTTTCCATGGCTAGAGGAAAACCCAGTTGGAATGTGCTGAACCCACATGCAGTCTGCTCTGCCAGGGGACCCGTGTGGCTGTCCACTGGGGTCTGAGGCTGAAGATGGCATGTGTGCACTGGGGGAGAGCCATCCACCAGCTGCTTGTGCAAATAACCTGCTTCTTCCCTCATTTATTACTAATTGAACACCATCGTGGGGACCAATCTTCTAATATAGTCTTTAGAGTATGGCCTAATGACAGCATGGCCTTGCTTCAGCAGTTTGGCCTGTCAAAGTCACCCAACTTCAGCCCATTCACAGTATCACCTCCACAGTTTAAAGTGTTATTTTCAATCATCCAATGTCTTAGTTCCCATAGACATTCTCTAAGAAAGGTATTCAATTAATAACCTTATTTAAAATGTCATCATCACCTCAGGTCAGAGGGGACATTGATCAGATTCCTGGAATTGAGATATCGCCCACTCACTATGCAGACCGCCAATCACCCCATGCCTTTGGTGGGCCTGTGGAGGAGAGCATTTTGTCGAGGAGAGAGGCTAGATGCCAGTTGCCTGGAATAATCAAATAGATCTGAATTGATACAGCTACTATGGAGAACAATATGGAGGTTTCTTTAAAAACTAAAAATAGAACTACCATATGACCCAACAACCCCACTACTGGGCATATACCCTGAGAAAACCATAATTCAAAAAGACACATGCACCCCAATGTTCATTGCAGCACTATTTGGAAGCAACCTAAATGTCCATCGACAGATGAAAGGATAAAGAAGATGTGGTGTATATATATATATTTTTTATATATATATATATATATATATATATATATATATAATGGAATAATACTAACTCATGAAAAGGAACGAAATTGGGTCATTTGTAGAGATGTGGAAGGAGTCTGTCATACAGAGTGAAGTAAGTCAGAAAGAGAGAAACCAATATATATTAATGCATGCATGTGGAATTTAGAAAAATGGTACTGAATAACCTATTTGCAGGGCAGGAATAGAGACGCAGATGTAGAGAATGGATGGGTGGACATGGGGGAAGGGGAGGGTGGGATGAATTGGGAGATTAGGATTGACATATATACACTACAATGTATAAAGTAGATAGCTAGTGGGAACCTGCTATATAGCACAGGGAGCTCAGCTCTGTGCTCTGTGATGACCTAGATGGGTGGGATGAGGGGTGGGTGGGAGGGAGGTCCAAGAGGGAGGGGATATATGTATACATATAGCTGATTCACTTTTTTGTGCAGAAACTAACACAACATTGTAAAGCAATTATACTCCAATGTAAAAAAAAAAAAAAAAGAATCAAATAGATCTGGAGAAACAGTCTGCTTCCTTGAGCTGGGGAGAGATCCCACCTTCTGAAATGTGTCTTCGTTAGATGTTGTAGGAAGAGCCATAAATGTGGAATCAGAAGATTCCGGACATTTAAACCTTTAACCAGGATATTTAAACCCTTAGCCAGGGCACCTACATCTTTTACCAAAGCCCTTAAATCCTCTGTCAGAGCCCTTAAGCCCTTAACCAGGACCCTTAAACCATTAACCAAGGCCCTTGAACCCTTTACCAAGGCTCCTAAACCCTTAACATAGGCACTTTAACCAGATACTTAACGAAACCAACTAGCTAACTATGTGGTCTTTGGTGAAGTTAGCCCCTCTGAACCTTAAATGCCTCGCTGCAAACTGCAGTTGTGAGAGTCTGTTTCTGGAGCTGAGATGAGCATCGACAGAGGTGATAGAAGCATCCCCTCTACAGACCTGGCCAGCACGCCTGCTTATTAGAGGCCAGTTCTCTTTTCCCTGTCTCCTTCCCTTGATGTCTCTGAGCCTCAGTTCTCTTGGCTGTAAACCAGAAATAGTGATATCTGACAAATTTATCCCATGGGGTTGTCATTCCTGAAGTACTGTTTGGGAAAATGCGTAGTAAACTGTAAAAGCAACTAACACTACTGAATGGCTGCTAAGTGTCATTCTGTTTACATTATCTCACACAATTTTCGCAATATTTCTCTGAGGCAGACATTATATCCCATTTTGTAAACAAAGAAATAGGTTCAGAGAGGGATGGGGCTTGGATTCGAGGTGATAGGATTAGAGCAAAGTCTTCCTAATTTCAAAGATCGTGCTTTTCCCTCTTGAAACATAAGGGGTTGGTTCATTTCTATCTATTTACAAAGTTGCTGACATTAGAGTTTACCGCTGAAATCCATGCTCATGGTTGACAGAGAAAATATAGTTACATACTTGTGCTTTATTTTGTTGCCCTCAGTAGTTAGCCAGACCCTCACCTCAGTCTGACCAAAGCTTATTCTCACCAGCAATACGAACTGGGAGGTGTTATCACGTCATTACTCTTCAGAGTGAACACCCAGGATATTGGACTTGTGAGTATCTATACTTGAGAATAGTCTTGCAAGGTGAAGGGTATATAGGTATCCATTGTACTATTCTTGCAACTTTTCTAAAGGTTTGAAAATTTTCTCAGTGAAAGAAAAAAATTAGGCAAAAAAAGAAAAGTACTACTTAGCATTCAGTTGATTTTCTTCACTGGCATTTCAAAAGCGTTCCATTTTGTGTGAGCATATCAAGTCCTGTTATCATCTCATGCAACTCCCAGATTCTGAATCCTCAGGCAGCAGAATGTCTATTTCTTAGCTTATATCTTAAGTGAAAGCATAAAGGAGCTGAAATTACAGAAGCAGGTCAGGCAGAACACACGCAACAATTTCTGCCTGAGAATTGTTGGTTTTTTTCTCCCGACCTGGATTGACCTGACTTTTCACTGTAGGTTTGGACCAAAGAGGGACCTTGGAGGTTGTTTAGAAGATGCCAGCATAGTGTAAGCAAGAGAATCAGGGTCCAAAGAACTCCAGGAACTGCCCAGTGCCGCTCACCTAGTTGGTGGTGGGGCTAGAGCTGAACTGTAGTCTAGGACCCACGTTTCCAGAATATCATTCTCCATCCTCCTTCCTGGCTCATCCTAAAGAGTAGTTATCATCCTTAGAGAACTTCTCGCAGATGTTTTTTCTGTCTGGCTTCATACAGGCTGTTCTATTTAATTATTTAATATTTTCAACAAAGAGGTCATAAAGCGCTTTGTATGTTAGATGGGCCTTAGAACTCAAGGCTGTTGTGTCAACAGAGACAGAGACTTAAGTGATCTGGTGTCTGCCCTAACTATATATAGCTATGCTGTCCAATATGGTAACCACTAGACACATGTAGCTATTTAAATTTAAATTAAAAACATTCATTTCCTCAGTTGTAGTAGGCACATTTCAAGGGCTCAGTAGCACACATGGTACTACTGTGGTAGCTAGTGGCTACCATATTAGGCCACGCAGAAATAGAACATTTCCACCATTCTGCAAAAGATTCTGTTGGGCAACACTTGTAGACAGGGTATGAAGTTCTAAGACAGGGACTTTACTAATGTAAAATGAATTAGCTAAGGATAGAAAATTTGATAAAATGTTCACCCATTCTTGTGTTTGCTCCTTGTGCTGCTTGCGTTGGATTTTACTAATTTTGCAAATTGGCTTTTCGTAAGTAATTTTTTCATAACTTTGAGGCAAACTGTGGAATGACAGCTAGAATATAATGTTGGGGAGAGTAATTAAAATGTTGATAAACACTGCTAGTCCTGAAGTTTGATTCAAGCTTTTTAAAAAATGGTCTGTAGTTTCCTTAATGGCAGCTCCATTTCTTTTTGAAATAAACCCACAGTGAGTTGTAATTTCACCCTCCAAGAGGAAAAAATGCCATATCCAGAAGAAGTTTGGATCTTATAACTGCATTTCTTCCCCAAAATTATAAATAAAATAGGGAAATTGTGAATGTGTGGACTGAGGTTGCTAGTGGCATATCTAAGCTATGCTATTTAAAAGAGATTTTCTGCCAACTTGGCCATCAGCAAACCATTTGCCTAGAAGTATTTTGCTTCTGCAAAAGCCCACATACAGGGCAAAGAAAATGCACTGGTTTTTGGAAAATAAAGTTAGCTTTTGGAATTTTCAGCACATTTAATTGGGGGGAAATGCGTGCGTATAAGATGCAGGAACATGACAATTCCTACGAAAAGGAAGCTGCCCTCCTCCTTGAACTTCTGTTACCATCTTCAAGTGGAACAAAAAAATGGAAAGGTGGAGGGTATCTTTCAAGTGTCAAGCAGCTGTCAAGGAGGAGGTGGATGTTGAGGCCAGTGGCCTCAGAAACCACACTAGCCAGAAGCCTGTGGCATGAATGCTTGTTCTTTATTGATATGATTCAGATCACAAATTTCAGGCAATATGAATCACAGAATCACTTGGGTGATAACCTTACATAGTTCTTTTCTCTTCAGAGGCCCAGTACCTAGATTTCATCATGCCCCATCACTGCCCTGAGGACTACCCTCAGTCCTGGCTGAACACTATCTTCTTCAAGGAAAGGAAACCTAGCACTTCTTAGTTATTTCACATAATGCCACTCTAACAATGTAAAGTGCTTTTTCTTAAATAATTTTGTTTCCAAGGAATAAACCTGAGAAAGATCAATTTTGGGGGCAGCAAGTAAGCAGGAAGCAGGGAGCATGGTTTTGGGGGTAAATCTTCTGCAGCATCTACTAGAGTGTGAGGGCTGCAACACCGACCTGTAAGGGTCTTCTCAAGACCTATATCTGCACTGTCCAATATGGTAGCCACCTGGGCAACTTAGCCCTTGAAATGTGGCTAGTCTGAGATGGGCTGCAAGCTAAAATACACACCAGAATTGAAGACTTCGTACAAAACAAAAAGAATGTAAAATGTCTCATGAATAACTTTGTTATATTGATTATATTGTGATGTGATAACATTTTTTGGATATTAGGTTAAAAGAAAACATATTTTAAGAAACTTATTTAAAAATGTTTAATGTAGCTGCCAGAATATTTAAAATTACATATGTGGCTCACATTATATTTGGATTAGACAGCACTGGTCTGGACAACTCCAGTGAGAATGTTCTAGCCTTTCTCACAGAATCCCTGCTGCTTGGCTCAGTGGCTCTCATGGTTGCCGTCCTGTCCACTTTCCAAGCCAGAAACTTACCCTCCCTCCCACCCCCCAGGTCCAGTTCAGCCCTGATTCTTAAGTCCCTGTTTTGGATTAGTCTCAGACACTGAGAGACGTCCTTCATTTTTCTGGGTCTGTACAGTGACTTTGAAATGAAATACTATAGAGAGGGACAAACTGGGAGTTTCATCAGATTCTTGTTTATATAGGTTTTGTGCTTTGTTTTTTTTTGGTTTTTGCTTCACAATAGTTCTAGACTTTACATATTTACTTGTGAGTTTTATGTATACCCCTCTTTCCAAAGAAAGCCTGCCGTGCGATAATGCTATGAAGTTGGAAAGAGAAGCTGAGAGAATAAGGAACACATTTTCTCTTGACCTGAAGCTTCTTACCATGAGTATGCATATGTGTATACACGCATGTACATGCGCGGTATATGTCTATATGTGTGTGTTTATGTGTATATGTATACACAGAAAGCCGAAGTGGATTGGGTTTCAAACAAAAGTTATTTCCCACCAAATGTATGTTAATATCAAGGGAAGTGAAAAGTCAAGCCTAGCATTACTTTCGGTAATGAAAAAATTCACTTGGGATTTTGCTAATGATGTGTAGATATTAATACACATAATTTGGCTGCCTAACACTGATTTAAGTTGCTCATTCAAATTCATTTTATTACAGAAAAATTAGCCATTTTGTTCTACAGTGTTTGTCCCTGCAGACAGTGAGACTGTAAAACCGTGTTTATTGGGTAAATAATACTATTTTGCTGACTTTCACATGCAAAGAGAGCATTATGATGTCTCCTTCAGGAAGTGCTGTGAGCAGTTAAGTTCTCGTTGGGGGTCTGGTGAGTTCAATCAGGTGTCCTCTGGTTATCTCCCTTGTGATCCATATCTAGGGTTGAAGGTACTGTCAGTAACCTGGGCACAGAGGGTTTTTTTTCTTATGTGATGTGCCTGAGGGTTGAACTTTGTCCCTGTGAGAGCCCTATGCTTGTTTTAAGCGACCAAACTAACCCACGTGCTTTTATTTCTTTTTTTTTTTTTTAAAGCAAATGTGAGTTCTTCCTTAGAGGAAAAAGCAATTGACAGTGGCTTTGTCAACTCTCTTGAAATAATATCAGGTTCAGATTAGGAGCATAACCACAGCAAATCCTAGGGAATTATGAACGGAAGACATGATTTGGAACTAGACAATGTAATTTGTCACAAGAACATAATAATTGCCACCGTACTTATTTGGTTCTATATTCTAACCCCAGGAATAACATTAAGGGGTATTTTGTAAAAATGCACAGCAGTGTTTCAGGGAAGAGATGCCCTGCAGATATCTTATTTTTCATAAATGAGTGTAAATCTGTCATTCAGGAATTCATGTAAACATGTTTCTGAGAGCATATGTAGCTCTAGCTTGTGCTTCTTCTTATAGTAATGAGTTCCATCCATTTTCTGTCCTCAGAGTGGACTTGTATTTCTTTTTATTGCTTTGAATGTAACTCTCTGAAACTTATTTTTAACATCCATTCCTGACTTTGTAAATAAATGTGGGTTCATTTGAACCCTGGACTTCAAGGGTGATGTGTCATGTATCACGTGCTGTGAAGTTGGGGATCTGGCCCAAACACTAGCACCAACGTCTGTGTTAACTTGGCCCCCTCTGAATTTCCATTTTCTCATCCATGAAATGGGCTAATAATACCTGTTGTGAGAATCAAATCGGAATATGTTTGTGAAAGAAACTTGAAAATTGAAAATTTGTGAACAAAATGTAAAAGTCTCTGGTCTCATGAAGTTCCCATTCTAATAGATGCTCCATAGATTTCTTTCCTGGGTGATAAGTTGATCATGCAGAGTTCATGATCATCTAATATAACTGGAAAAATCTCTTCTAAATGTATTATTTTGCTCTTCTTCAACAACCTTTCAAAACCTTGAAGTGTAATCCCACCAGTTTAGAATTTCTCCACTCAGTGTGAGACTTCACTGTGCATCCCATATTCCCGTAAACATTTGAAATGAGCCTGGACAAATCTCTCATCCAAAGGCACATCACTGTTTATACTTTCCAATCCAGAGGAGTGGCTCTTTTATAAATCAAATTTGATGTAATAATATATGCAAATGAATATCTGTAATAGACATGCAGGTTACAAAGCACAGCAAGGTAACTCACATAAGGAGAGCTACCACCCAACCTAAAACACTTTGTTCCCTTGCATCTTCCTGGGTTCTCTTCTCCCTTCTCCCTTCCCTCCCCCACCTTCTGTCTTCCTTTCTCTCTCTCTTTCTTTCTTTCTTTCTTCCCTTCCTTCCTTCCTTCTTTCTTTCTTTCTTTCTTTCTTTCTTTCTTAATTGGAGTATAATTGCTTTACAATGTTGTGTTAGTTTCTGCTGTACAACGAAGTGAATCAGCTATATGTATCCCTATATCCCCTCCCTCTTGGACCTCCCTCCCATCCCCCCCAACCCCCCATCTAGGTCATCACAGAGGACTGAGCTGAGCTCCCTGTGCTATATAGCAGGTTCCCACTGGCTGTCTATTTTACACATGGTAGAGTATTTATGTCAAATCTAATCTCCCAATTCGTCCCACCCTCCCCTTCCGTGTCCTCCCTCCAGAGTAACCACTACTTTGAATTTCCTGCTTATTATTCCCTTGGTTTTCTTTCTTGAAATGATTTTATCACATATCACTAAAATACATGCTCCGTGATGGTGGATATTTTTTGTCTGTTTTGTTCAGTCAATCCCCAGTGCCTAGAACTGTGTCTGGCATGTAGTAGGCACTCAATAACTAGTTGTTGAGTAAATGAATATGTCAATATCCCAAGTCTATCAAAGGAATGCTGCTATAGTCCCTCTTTTATCTCTTGTAGGTAAATCAGTTCTGTAAGTGATGTAAATTCCATCACTGTTTCACATTAGCTGCATGCCTTTAATGATTTTTAGAAAATTAGTATTTTTTAAACTGATAATACAGATTATTTGCGTTTAGTTGCAATAGGAGACTCCCAGAAAAATTACATAGACTTTTCTGAACCAGGACTTCTTTTTAAACTTGATTTGTAGTTCACAAGCAGTTTTCAGGAGTGAATAGTGAACACTCAAGGAACATAAGTAGTAAAGCTAGAGTTCAACAGGGAGAGCTGTAGAGAAATTTGTTTTAAACGGGTAAAATATACGTGCTACAACAAGGATGAACCTTGAAAACATTATGCTAAGTGAAAGAAGCCAGCTAAGAAAGACCACATACTGTATGATTCCACTTACGTGAAATGTCCAGAATAGGCAAATCATAGCGACAGAAAGTCGATTAGTTATTTCCTCCTGCTGGGAGGGTTGGAGGGAAACCAGAGTGACTACTAATGGGTATGGCTTTCTTTTGGTGGTGATGAAATTGTTCTAAAATTGATTGCGATAATGGTTGCACCTGTGTGTGATTACACTAAAAGTCATTGAACTGTACACTTTTTTTTTTCTTTTTTGCGGTACGCGGGCCTCTCACTGTTGTGGCCTCTCCCGCTGCGGAGCACAGGCTCCGGACGCACAGGCTCAGCGGCCATGGCTCACAGGCCCAGCCGCTCTGCGGCATGTGGGATCCTCCCAGACCAGGGCACGAACCTGTGTCCCCTGCATCGGCAGGCGGACTCCCAACCACTGCGCCACCAGGGAAGCCCTGAACTGTACACTTTTAAAGAGGTGAATTGTAGGTGTGTGAATTATATCTCAGTAAACCCGTTATTTAAAAGAGGCCAAAAAAGTAATAGAGTAGGCATGAGAGGGTGAAAAGACTGGAATATACTTAAAGATCAAGTCCTTTCCAGATAGGATGCTTGTAATCATATAGGAGGCATTCACTCCAGTATTCACTGATATCTTTATCAACACATGGAGGTACCTCTCCTCTTCCCATTTTTGTTTGCACATTCATCTTTTTCTGCTGCCAGCCTCCGATCTCCTGTAAAGGTTCCACAGAAACGTGTTCTCTGTGGCTGGTTCTCAGGGTCAGCTCTGCCTGCACTAGGCAGATACCTCCTTCCCCAGTGTCCCCTAAAGGCCACGGTGTCCTCCCTCCTCTGGCTGAAAAATGAGGGACAGCAGCAGGTCTCTGCTGATGCTGGACAAAGCAGTTAATGCATTTCTCATGACTAGTTAATTCGATTTTTATGCAGCTTTTCAAGCCCTGGGGACAACTCTTATGCCCTCCAAGTGGAATGGCGGTCATCTGGGAACCAAGTTTCCCACTGTGTACATGGTGCTGCTGGATGTTATCAGCGCAGTGATGCCTCTCTTCCTCTCTTCCATGCCCCACTAGATGGATGCATGTGCAAACGTTTCCAAGGGTATCATCTGTTGGCTCTTTTATTGTTTCTAATCAAAGAGCTGACACCCTTTGATCATGTCAGATCACAGTATTGTACTGTAAATACTTTGTTAGAAAGACTAAACTATTACATGGGTACAGCTGTCTCAGCTGTTCTGACAGTGCTTACTTTCACCCTGAACAAGTAAAGAAAAATGCATTTGATCCGCTCAGATGTAAAATATGAATATTACAAATATGAAATTTTCTAGAACCACATAGAGTTCACTACAATGAATCCAATCAGTAAGCATTTTAAAAAGACCTGTTGGTTTTGAGTACCAGGTTGTTGTAGAAATCCTCCCTTCCCCACGAGTTTAGAGTCTCCTGGAGCAAGATAGACTTCGCGTTGGTTGGAGGAATATCTGGCTCTGGTGGGGAGTTTACGGAGATAGAGACTGGCATCTTTGGGGAGCAGAGTCCCTGGGTCATCACTTTCATGGGCAGGCTTCAATCTTCAAAGGCTTGTATGAATTTATACGATGACTGGCTCCCCTTCAACCTGTTCATGGCCTGTCCTCTTTCTTTCTCCCCATGGGAGAGCTAAGATGGGTACCCACACAAGATCCACATAAATACCCATTCATGGGAGTGTGAAGGCAAAGCAAGTACGGAAACGTCTTCCTTAGTTCTTTCCTTAAGGTCCCATTTGCAGTATTTTCTTGGCACCCAGAGGAGGAAGTGGGTACGGGCTACAGTGGATTTGTTGTTCTGTGTCCTCCCTCGGGAAATCTGGATGCCCTGAGTCTCCTGCGACAACGTGGGCAAGGTATTGTGCCTTGTGCTGGCCTCTGCAGCTGCCCTCACGTCTCACCCCAGGTGTGGATTTTATACGTTGGTCCTCCTACTTGCTAATGTCCTTGGCCAAGCTTTCCCTAACAAAAGACACACTGTCCCTGGGACATCCTGTGCGTGTAATTTTTCTCATGCTGACACATTTCTCATGCTGACACATTTCTCATTTCTCATGCTAACGCATTCACACTTCCTAATTTCCTGACTAGAACATTCCAGGGCGTGATTATTGCATGGGTTAGGATGCTTCTGCAGAAAACCCCCAAAGAAGCGGGAGATAGGGATACTATACACTGTGGCATTCCACTCTCTCTGCTTCTCTGCAGTTCTGTGGGCTCTCCCTCTTGGTGGATGGGCTCTGTCCTCAGCTTTACTCTCCTTTTGGCATCAAGATGACATCGGCAGTCCCTGGCATCACGTTTACAAAGAGAAAAGGGATAATATTTTCCTCCTGACTTGGTGGAAAGTAAGAACACCTGTCTCAGAAGCATTCCTCCCCCCAGCAGACTTCCCCTTGCCTCATTGGTCACAGTTTTCTCACATGCTCATATGCAAGCCAATCACTGGCAAGAATAGGATTCCCGTGGTGCACACAGTCCAGTCATGACCCCCTTCCTGGAATGGAGATGGGGCCAGCCTCTGGAAAAGTGAGGACATCTGGAGGGAGCAGGGTTCTGTGAAGGAGGATGGAGGAACCAAAAGTGTCTGCCACAGGTATGTCAAGAATGTCTGCAGCCCTCGAAATCTCTAAGGGCACCTAGAAATACTGAGAGTTCTAAGAAACCTGGCCTCCCCCAGTCAAATGACTTATTTAGTCTAGTTGAGAACCTAATGATTAGTGAACCTATTCATTCTGTAATAATATTCAGTCCCTGACAAAAAAAATGTATCTGCTTCCCTTCCAAGTTAAGATGACTGACAGCTTTTACTGATGCATTGTTTTCACTTGTTAGTGCCTTATGGTTTGAAACACTTTGTTTTGTGGTTATGAGCCATTCATCAAAAAATGGATGGATTCTTCAGCTCTAATGAAAAGTAGGACAGTGAGGGTTGAAGGTTTTGATTCTCAACTGACTTTAACACCCCTGAGCCTGGTGTAAGTTGGAATTGTTTTATTAGAAATTCAGGGAATAATAGCAGCTGATTCAACCACTCCTGGTTGCTATGGTGAGGAATTTTTAAAGCTTTGATTTATGAGAAACGGTGATCATTAGCAGCTCTTTGTTTTTAAAACAGAAAGCCCCGCAAATTGTGAAGGCTTGAGTGGAATAGATGACTGGCACCTAATTGGAGAAAGAATCTCAGGTTATTTCCAAAGAAAAGAGAACAGGCAGAAGGCTTTTGGAGAGCAGATTCCTGTTTTTCATTTTTATGGCAGGCCAGAGTGTGTGAAGATCGTTGGACAAGGGGTCATGTGACCCAGGTCTATGCTAGTTCTGTCTCGGCATTTGCTTTTCATATGGCCTGGGGCCAATTACATCATCATTTTGTAAATTTTTGATGCTCATCTGTCGAATTATTAGGTCGGACCAGATCATCTCTGAGGGTCTTGAAAATTATTTTGTGACTGCCGATATCCTCTTGCCAATTTACAGTGTTCTGGTGGTGTGCTGAAGGGAACAACCCTCTGTCCTCCCACGCGTACTGCACATAGCAGTTATCACTGGCCCCATTTGCTCCTGGCACCTGGTCTGTAAGATATGAAGAATTACTGCGTACCTTTCCTGCACCCACTTTTCAGTCCTTACAGTAAGCCCAGAGATATCCCAACTGTGCTCCAGGGGAATATTATACAAGCCTTTCGGAATTTCCTACACTAAGAAATATATTTTATACTACAACTCAGAACACACAGACTGTGCGCGCACAAACACACACACACACACACACATAATTCAGTGTGTACTTATTGAGTATTTATGATGTTCTAAGTGTTAGAAATATTGCAGTGAACAAAACAAACAAAAATTCTGGTCCTTATAGAGCTTCTAAATACAGAGAAGTAATAAACCAAAGAAACTATATGTAATCTGTATATTTATGAAATATATGCAACATTATTATATTATATATAACTTATAATTTCCTTAATATATTAGAAGGTGGTAAGGTCTATGGAGAAAAATAAAGCAGGAAGGGAGATAGGAAATAGTGGGGGGTGGTGTCTGATTATTAAACTGTGTAGTCAGGGAAGGCCTTACTGAGAAGATGACATTGGTGGTGAGGGAGCCAGCACGCAGATATCTGGAGGAAGAGCATTTCGGACAGAGGGAACAGCAGTTACAGATGCCTGCATGCGGGCGTGTGCCTGATGTGTTCCAGGAACAGAAGTAATATCAATGGGTCTGGGGTGAATAAGGGGTAAATAGGACTGAGCAGAAGGGGGATGGGGCAGATCACGGTGGGCTGTACAGGCCATTGTAAGGACTTGGGCTTTTACTCTGAGATCCATTATCCCTTGGTAATCCATAAGGTTCTAGAAGAATGACATGATCTGACTTGGGTTTTAACCAAGAACCATTCTGGCTATTGTATTGAGAGTAGACTAAACATAACACTCTGTGTGTGTGAGAAAGCTCCACAAGCTGTGCTTACCCCTTCATGTGTGATGTGCTGTATTTTCTTTTCTATTGTATTCTACTTCATTCATCTAAAAACTGGTCAGCGCCCACAAATTGATTTCACTATCAGGTGGCAACTGGCAGTTTGAAAAACAGATTATAAATTGGCCTAGAGCCCCGAAGATGTAACAATTGAGCTTCCTTGCTCAAGGCATGGTTGTGGTATACATGGCACCCTATGGAAACCTCGTATTTACGCTCAATAATAGTTTTCAAGGAGCTTTTGTTCATTTTTTTAATTTACACTGAATAGCTATTTTATTAAAAGCTGATTTAAAAGTTCATCTTTTCCTACATATTCAGCAGACTTTTATTACCAATTTGTTTTTTTTTGTTTTTTTTGTTTTTTTTTTGCGGTACGCGGGCCTCTCACTGTTGTGGCCTCTCCCATTGCGGAACACAGGCTCCGGATGCGCAGACTCAGCGGCCATGGCTCACGGGCCCAGCTGCTCTGCAGCATGTGGGATCCTCCCAGACTGGGGCACGAACCCGTGTCCCCTGCATCGGCAGGCGGACTCTCAACCACTGCGCCACCAGGGAAGCCCCCCAATTTGTATTTTAAATAACTTTCTTTTTATTGAAGTATAGTTGATTTACAATCCAGGTGTACAGCATAGCAATTCAGTTTTTTCTGATTATATTCTATTATAGGTTATTATAAGATATTGAATATAGTTCCCTATGCTATACAGCAAATCCTTGTTGCTTATCTATTTTATGTAGAGTGGTGTGTATCTGTTACTCTCATACTCCTAATATATTCCTCCCCTACTCCCTCTCCACTTTGGAAATAACTTTTATATAGAGCATTTTAAATATACTTAAAGTAAAGAGAAAAGTATAATGAACCAACTTGAACAATTGTAAACTCATGGTCTGGTGTCATCTAAACTCAACCCCTATAGTTCGGACCATTTTGAAGCAGGTCTCAGGCCTGGTGTTATTTCATCTGTAAAGATTTCAGTTGTTATCTTAAAAGATAAGAACTCTTTACAAAAATATGCCACATTAGTATTCTCTCACATGAGCGCGCACACAGACACAGACATGCGCGCGCACACACACATATGCATGAGCAGTAATTCCCCGTTTAGTCTGGTCAGCAGTGTCTCTGTTCATTCACCTGAGGACAGAAATGCAAGTGACTTTAATGAAATGAAGCTGTGGTCATTGTGGTCATGCTTTCCTGATGCTGAAGATGGTATTTCTGGATGCTGCCAAGCCCCTGTTGAAGAAATACTTTCTTACTTTCAAAAATGAGTCACTTCAGGGCTTCCCTGGTGGCGCAGTGGTTCAGAGTCTGCCTGCCAATGCAGGGGACGCGGGTTCGTGCCCCGGTCCGGGAAGATCCCACATGCCGCGGAGCGGCTAGGCCCGTGAGCCATGGCCGCTGAGCCTGCGTATTCGGAGCCTGTGTTCCGCACCGGGAGAGGCCACAGCAGTGACAGGCCCGCATACAGCAAAATAAAAAAAAAAAATGAGTCACTTCAATCCTATTCCCCTTTTATACCTTGGTTTCTTCTTAAGTGTGACCTCCTTTTCTGTGGCTCTTGACTAATCAGTAGTAAGCGCCTTGAGAGAAGGTCTTGGGTCTTATGACCCTTGTGCCACCCAGTGGCTTGATATGGCTCCCCACACACAGCAGCCATCACACTTTTGTTAATGTTCTTACTTCCTTTTCTAAATGCAGAATTGGGGTAGCCTTTCTTGGCCCTGTGGCCCATTACTCCTTTGGCCACATGTTGTAGCATCATTAACATCTGACTTTTCCAGGAAGCCTCACTTCTACCAGGATGGAAAGCTCTCTGGATCAGTATTAACTCTTTGACAGGAGACTTCAAGTTGACCTCTGTTCTTAAAGAACATTTTTTGTCCCTTCTATTCCTTGAGCTCATTATCCTCAATCAGTAGAGTGTGGTGTTTCTCTTTCTGTGATAGTGGCCCTAATCTCCACCAATTTATTGACAAAATTCTAATTTGCTATGGGTTACATTACTGGAAACATTGTCATTTCTAAATATATGTAGTAGTCATAATTCCAGGTAGAGGTAAGTAAATATTTGTATGTTTGAGTATATGGTGTATACTAATTCAGCGTTGAGTATCCCTTTTTTAACAAATTAATTACCCAAATATTTTATCTGTAAGATTGGTAAGGGAAGTGGCAATACTTCAAGCCTTATTCTTTTCATCCTTGCTTTCTCCAACCTTTTCCCCTTCTCTTTTCCATAAAAATTGAGTACATACTTGTGCCAGCCACCATGTGTGGCTCTGGGCAACACGAAGATGGGAAGCAGCATCCTTGTAATTTCTTGTTCAGAGTTTGTCCCCAGTGGATTGTCTGTCACTCCATAAAGGCAGGGACCCTCAAGTCACCAGCTACTAGCAGAGGGCCTGCCATATAATAGCTTCTTAAGAACAGTTTTTGGATGAATGGCTGAATGAATGGAGATATGAACCTCACCACAAAGGCGTTTACAGCCCAAGATTTGGTAGTGAGTGTGGACTTGGTAGAACTTGGTAGAACTTGTAAGGTCCTTATCATTTATAAATATTTGCAGTTTGAAACTTTTCCCTTAAGTTGCTACCCCTCCTGGCCACTATCTCCTGAGTTTTCAGTACCCTCTTAAAGATGCCAGAAGCTTGACATGGGGATTCTTACACACAAGAGCATAGGTATGGCCTCTGGACAACAAACAAGAAAGACTGAAATGGGGGTGGGGGGGGAGGGCTTCACTGTCTGCCTCTCCTGCGTATGTAGCTCTAGCTAGATGAGACACTCCCAGTTGTTCATCCTCTCTGGTTCTGGAAATGTCTCAGTCTTGGGAGGCCTCCCGGATGTCCTGATTATGGGGCTTGTTTAGCCTGGAGGCAGCCCTGTAGTTGTAACTCGTTACCGTGAGGAAAGCACTTTCAAAACCAGCACACAGATCTACGTCTGTCTTTTCTTCTCTCCGAGTTACAATTTTATGTTTATGCTCTGCCAGGAGACGTTTACTACTGGTTAAAGAGGAATTAAAAATACTTGTTGCTCTGTCATTCCAGGGCAAGGATTCACTCTGGTGGAAATTAATGTTGTGTGTGTGTGTGTGAATGTCTGCATTTATGCATGTCAGGGTGTGTCTATGAGTTTCTGTATGTGTGCACGTGTGTGTCTATGTTTGTCTCGGTTTGTGTTAGTGTGTCAGTGTATGTCTTTGCGGGATATATGTGTGTCTTTGTGTCATAAAGCAGATTCAGTTCCCAGGGGAAAGAAAACTTTCAGAGGCCCACAACCCATGGGACAAGTTTTCAGCTACTATTTTTTTTTTTTTTTTTTTTTAGCGGTACGCGGGCCTCTCACTGTTGTGGCCTCTCCCATTGTGGAGCACAGGGTCCGGACACGCAGGCTCAGCGGCCATGGCTTACGGGCCCAGCTGCTCCACGGCATGTGGGATCTTCCCAGACCGGGGCACGAACCCGTGTCCCCTAGGTGGACTCTCAACCACTGCGCCACCAGGGAAGCCCTCAGCTACTATCTTTTCTTGTGGTTTTGAATTATTTACTCCTCTTCCTGAAGTGACTGATTCAGAATATGAAAGAGTTCTCTCAGAGAATGGAAAAGATATCATTTAACATTTTAATGGTTATATATAATTAATCTTATTATGTAAACCAATTATTTTTAATCCCTGGTGGAGTTTGTAACTAAGCCTAAGTAATTCTCCAGGTATGATGAATGACAAGCTGCAGAGTCAGAATGTCAGAGAAGCAACTATTTTGGGGGGTTGGAACATTTTCTTTTTAAATAGACGTTTTTAGTTGCTGAAAGAGTCCTAGTAGATTCCCCTCAAAATTAGAAAAGCAAGAGGAAGAGGAAATTACAATGAATAGTCTTAAAATTCCAATTAATCTCTCAAATAGTGATTAATTTCCAGAGACAGGGAGACTCAGCAGTGTATGGGAGAGAAAGGAAAAGACAATTAGGATTGGGGAAATTGGTAGAGGACACTTGGGTAGGTGGAAATCCCACCAGGATTGAAGACTGTGCTAGGATTGAGATAATTGACAAGGTTGGAAGCCTGCCAAAAACTATCTGGCATTGGCTCTTCTTAATGGGACAAATGTGGCCATTTGGAAACCCACGAACCATGTTTTCTAAAACTGTCTGTTGACTCTTTATGGGAAACCTTAAATAAGATCTGTTATCAAATTAGAGTGCTTTCTTTGTCACCTTTTAGCTCATCCTTTGGCTGAAACGTTGGCCCCCTACCCTTCTTTGTGCTCACAGCATTCTTGGGGCTCTCCTCTTCCTAACAATCAACATTTCAGTGAGCTGGTTCAAATCTGTGTTGGTTTAAGATAGTGGATGCTTTAAATTTCTGAGACCACTGATGTAGCCTGGAAATCACAAAAACCAATTGATGCATCAACTTTTTCCTCTATAAAGGCAAAATAACACCATGGCAGTTTTTTTGTGTGTGTGTGTAAATTATTGAGGACAGGATAAATTGGAACAAAGAAAAAAATAGCATGTTCTCATAGAGCTGGCTATACTTATGAAAATAATACTTAGTGTAACATGCAGATGCTAAGATCGAGTGGATTCAGTTTTAAGTCGTTTGGAACTTACTTGTATGTACCTGAAGTTTTAATTACAGGGTAATGAAGATGGTGTTAAACTTTTAGAGTAGCATGGCTTTTGATCTGTTTCTTCTTTCCAGTCTCCTAGCAGTACTTATTAGGGGGAAAAACTCTCTAGAGAGTGAGGAATAAACATCACAGTCCCTTAAATTTCTATGTGTATGCAGCACTTTACAGAAATAATGTTAAGTGAAGTAACCATTTGTGGTCAGCTGGAAAATGTAACTTTCAGAGGGATTTGACCAGCTATACTGACCTAGAAAACTAAATAAGCAGTTTGGAAAATCTGGTTTGTGTGTATAATTATTTTTATATTATCTCAGGCTGTGCCTTGCAAAGAGCAGACCACAGTAGTTATCTGACCTATTGCTCTACCCTTGCCTTTTCTTCAACACGGTAATTATGTAAGACTCAGCATGTTTTTCACTAACTATGAGCCATATGCACATTCCTTAACTTCAGCAGCCCTCTATCTGGAGGCGACTCAAGTGCTCTGTAATCTCTCAGTTTGAATAGGAAAGATATCTTAAATTGGGACCAGTGGTAACATTTATAGACTGGGAGGGCCACTGGGAAAATAAAAGCATTTGGCACTTTTATTAGCTGAAAATGTCTTGAAAGTCAGCTATTTTTAATTAAAACAGAAAAGTATCTTCAAGATCAAAGAGTCCTAACAATGCTTTTCATTTGAATATAAATATTTAGTTGGGGTATAGGTTACAGGATGTCTTTAAGGACCTAAGGTCCTTTGGGCTTACTGTTTTTAATTCTGGTTCTTCCTTTAGTTGCTTGGAGCACAGAAAAATGATTTCCTTTAGATTGTATGCATGCTCCTAAGGATATCTGAATAAAAGATACATTTCTGATAATTTGCCATCTCAGCTTCATCCCTTGGGCAGCAGGCTGGAATGCAATAACTTAACCTGAATGTGAATGAATGCATATGTGCAAGAGGGTGTGTGTCTCTTCCTGGATTTGAAGGAATTGGCATTAAAGCAGTTTAATCAGGATACCTTGGATGGCTTATCATCTTGATTAGCTAGCGTTGCAATTAGAAGACGCTGAACTTTTGTTTAAAACATGAAAGTGACTGGTGGAGTTCAGATATTAATAAAACTAGGCTTAGCCTATAGTTTTAACCCTCTACTATCTTACATTAAGAAGAAATAAAAAGACGATTCAAGGGAAACAAGGAACTGGAATTAACTACAAAGCTGTAAAGGGTCCTGGGTGATTTTAGTCTTATTTGGGATTGTGATATCCCCTCCCACCCATCCACAACCCTGACCCCCTCCAGCACAGCAGCACCTCTGTTCTCAGCTCCTGAGTTGGTTCCTTTTTCTTCTTTATTGTAACCATAAATACTAGACGGTAGAAGTCATGCTTAGTGAAGGGAGGCATGAGGAGTAGTGGAATCACACAATATCTGTGTTAAAAGGTTATGTCCTATTAAGATACGCTTTTTAAAGTTAGTTCTTAATATAGACAGGACATTTAGATTGTTTTCGATGAGACAGGCTCTGTCAGAGATTGATCCAGTGGTCCTTAGTCCTGATTCACCAGGGATGGTTTTTGAAGAAACAGTGGCCTAGGCCACATTCCAGATCTAAAGAATCTTTTAGAGATAAGGCTGAGAGATACACATGTGCAGTCAAGGTAATGAAACACTCTGTGTTTCCCCAACATTGAGAACGATGAGTCACCTAGAGCCTTGAACAGTCAAAGGATGGTCCCTGGTGACTGCATCACCTAAAGTTTGTTAGAATTGCAAAATCTCAGGCCCACCCCACACCTACTGAATCAGAATCTGAGTTTTAACAAGATCTCCAAATGATTTTTATGTACTTTCAAGTGTAAGAAGCATTTATTAAAAGCCCTTAAATACATGAGCAGGAAATAGGGTCAGAAACACAGATGATTAGGACCATGGTTAAGTGAGGAAAAATATCTCCATACAATGGATTGCTGCTAGCTTAAATGAAGTTTGGGTAGAGTTTTTGATGACTTAAGAAATGCTTAGGGCTTCCCTGGTGGCGCAGTGGTTGAGAGTCCGCCTGCCGATGCAGGGGACATGGGTTCGTGCCCCGGTCCGGGAAGATCGCACATGCCGTGGAGCGGCTGGGCCCGTGAGCCATGGCCGCTGAGCCTGCGCGTCCGGAGCACGGGAGAGGCCACAACAGTGAGAGGCCCACATACCAGAAAAAAAAAAAAAAAAAAAGAAATGCTTATATTAGAGCTCTTCAGTGAGAAATAGAAAGTTCGAGAATTTTATCTGTAGGAAGACACTGTCTCTACTTAAACATTAAAGAAAGAATTTCCACTTTTGAGGTCCCGGGCATAATGGTATAAAAGGTACTGGACTTAGCCTCCTGTTATGAAAAGCTGTGAAAACTGGATAATATATAAACAACTCATTCAGGTATTGGAAAACAACCAGAACAGAAATGCAGTAATTGAGTGAGAGGTGGAGGAGTTCTCTAGGAGATCCCACATGTACGATGACTTTTTCTCTGAGACCATTTTTCAAACCAATATATAGGAAAATAGGACCCAAACAGAAAACTTCAGTCTCCCTAGGCAGAAGAAACAGAGGTCAGAGTTTGAGAGCATCAAGGATTTGAGAGTCAGAGTCCCAGAGAGGAAGGAGCTAGAGAGAAGGAGCCCTAAATATCTCCATGAAAATGCTTTTAGGATCTTTGGTCAACTACTAAGCTGGGCATGTGCAGGGTGAGAGGTGGGAAGTAGCAGAGAGAAGGCTAGAGAGAAGACTAGAGATTTCAGAGGCGATATGGTGCTAAAGAGATGTTGGAGTTTGGGCTTAATGAGAATAGACAGACCTAAATGAACACTCTGAGCATTCATGTGAGGCTTTAGAAGACCAGGGTGAGGTCCTAGGGAGGGAGGATTTCACCCATGCCTTGATAGGATCAAGGTGATCCACAGGTAATTTAACAGGTGAGCAAAACAAAACTCAACCCTCTGTAAGAAAAATGACATAAGACAGAGTTCACATGCTATCTATAATGTACATCATAAAATTAAAATTATTTCATCTGTGAAGAAGCAGAAAACGTGACCAACAGTCAAGAGATAAAGAAAGCATTAAAAACAGATCTGCAGATGATCCAGATGTTAGAGCTACTAGAAATGGGCCTCAAAATAATCACGATTGGTATTATTAAATTCTTTAATGGTTAAAGAAAACGGAAGACTTGTATTAAAGATAGTTCTTTAGGCAGAAGGAAAATGATCTCAAATAGAAAAACATAATTGCAGGAAGGAATGGAGAGCTATTAGAAATGGTAAATATATGCATGAATAGAAATAAATATTGATTGTTTAAAATAACAGCAATAGTCCTTTTGTGGGATTTGCAACATTTATAAAAGTAAAATATATAACAATAATAACACAAAGGATGGCAAGGGTAAATGGAGTTAAACTGTTCTAAGGTTCTTGCATTGTTTAGGATGGGGTAAAATTACTAATTTAAAGAAGACTGAAATAAATCAAGAATGCATTTTGGGGCTTCCCTGGTGGTGCAGTGGTTGAGAGTCTGCCTGCCGATGCAGGGGACACGGGTTCGTGCCCCGGTCTGGGAAGGTCCCACATGCCGCGGAGCGGCTGGGCCAGTGAGCCGTGGCTGCTGAGCCTGCGCGTCCGGAGCCTGTGCTCCGCAGCGGGAGAGGCCATAGCAGTGAGGGGCCCGCGTACCGCAAAAAAAAAAAAAAAAAGCAGCATTTTGTAATTTTTAGGATAACCTAAACCTAAAAATTTATTTTTAGGGTAAAATAATAATTTTAAAAAGGTATAACTAAAATGCTAACAAGGGATAAAAATAATTTTTAAAAATTTTGATTAATTTAAAGGGAAGTGAAAAAACAGGAACAAAGAATAGATATAGATGGGACAAACGGTAAACAAATTGTAAGATGGTCAACTTAAAAGCAACTATATCAGTAATTACATTAAATGTACATCAACATTCCAACAAAAATATAAAGGTTGTCAGAATGGATAAAGAAAACCAACTGTAGCAGGTTTAAATTTTAAGGTACTTTATAAAGACACAAAAAGGTTGAAAGTTAGAGGTAGATTTACCATGCAAAAACTAAACAAAATAAAGCTTATAACAACATATTAATATCAGATGAAGCTGATTTTAAAGCTAGAATTATTATGAGACATAAGAAGGGACATTTCTTAATGAAAAAGGGAAGTTATAACAATCCTAAATTTGTAGGCACTTAATGATACGTCTTCAAACATCGACAGACTCAAAGGGAAAAATAGACAAATCCAAAAATCATTGTTGGAGATTTAAGTAGATAAAAGTCAATAAAAAATAGAAGACTTGAAAAATATGATTATGTAACTTGATCTAATTGGCAAGTATAGAATGCTACATCCAGCAACTGCATTCTTTTCAAATGTACATGGGCCCTCCTTTTAAGTGCTCATGGGACGTTTGACAAAATAGATCACATCTTGGCCATAACATATGTCTCAGCAAATATCAAAGGGTTGGAATCAGTGTATATGATCTGACCAGAGTAAAATCAAATTAAGACTTGATAACAGAAAGATACCTAGAACATCTCTAAATATTTAGAAATTAAGCAAAACACTTGTAAATACCCCACACAAGAAAAAATTACAATGTAAATAAGAAAATGTTTTGAGGTGAATAATAAAGGTAATGAAAATGCAACATATGAAAATTTATGAGATGGAACTAAATCAATACTTAGAAGGAAATTTATACTTTTAAAATGTATACAGCATAAAAAAGAAAAAGTTGAAAATCATTTAAACATCCACTCAAGAAAGTGGAAAATTAATAGCAAATTAATCCCAAAAGAAAAAAAGAAAGGAAATCACAAAAAGAAGAGCAGAAATCAAAGAAATAGGAAAAATATATATAATAAAAAAATCGACAAAACCAAGTGTGGTTCTTTAAAAATGTTAATATAATTGATAAATTCCTTGAAGACCAGCCAAGAAAATAAGAAGAAAAAACACAAAGAATGTCAGCAAAAAAAAATGAAGGGGTCACAACTACAGGTCAGAGATATTAAAAGGAAAGTAAGAGGATATTACAATCAACTTTATGTCAATAAAATTGACAACTTAGAGAAAATTGATAAATTCCTTCAAAAACATAACTTACCAAAGTGGACATAAGAAGAAATAAAAAATCTAATAGTCCTACATATTGAAATTGAAACCAAAATTAAATGTCTTCCTACAAATTAAATTCCAGACCCAGACTGTTTTAGTGATGAATTATTCCAAATATTTAGGGGAGAAGTAATGCCAATCTTATACAATCTTCAATTCTTCCAGAGAATAGCAAAAGATGGAACATTTCTTAACTCATTTTGTGAGTTCAGCATAATCAAAGTCTGACAAGTACTTACTAGGAAGGAAAATTACAAGTCAGTATCTCTCATGAACTCTAAAATTGTTTTTAGCAAATAAAATTCCGTGATTTATAAAAGGATAGTACATTGTGATCAAATGGGATTTATTTCAGGAATCTGTGGTTGTTTTAACTTTTAAAAAATAATCAAAGCCTCATTAAAAGAATAAAGGAAGAAGAAAAGAGATGGAGAATTTATACTGCCAGAGATTTAGATTTACCATAAAGCTACAGTAATTAAGATAGTGTGACATTGACTCAAGGTACATGAATAGAACAAAGGAATAGAATAGAGTTCTGAAATAATTGTTACAGATATCTGTAAATCTGACAGAGTTCTTAAATCCAGAGCACATAAAGAATCCTATCCTACAAAAGAATTGGAAAAATAAGTCAACTCGATTAAAAATTAGGCAAAATACTTGAAAGGGCCTTCACAGAAGAGAATATCACAGTTGCCAGTAAACATGTAAAATATGTTCAACATCATTAGTCATTAGATAAATGCAAATAAAAATACCAAAAAGATACCATTACGTACCCACCAGAATGGCTAAAGTTAAAAAGGCTGACAGGGCTTCCCTGGTGGCGCAGTGGTTGAGAGTCCGCCTGCCGATGCAGGGGACACGGGTTCGTGCGCCGGTCCGGGAGGATCCCACATGCCGCGGAGCGGCTGGGCCCGTGAGCCATGGCCGCTGAGCTTGCGCATCCGGATCCTGTGCTCCGCAACGGGAGAAGCCACAAGAGTGAGAGGCCTGTGTACCGCAAAAAAAAAAAAAAAAAAAAAAGGCTGACAATATCAAGTGGATGTTTTAGATTTTTTGGTGACCTGGAGAAAGGAATTCACTCTGTCCTCCCTGTCCTTATAGTTAAAACTCTGTATTAGCAGCTCTTCTTCCATTTTCTTGGCTGTAGCATCCCAAGTCATCTCCCAATTGATTTAGTCTTTTATTTTATTTTAATTTTTATTTTATAATGGAGTATAGTTGATTTACAATGTTGTGTTAGTTTCAGATAGATGTACAGCAAAGTGATTCAGTCATACATATACACATATCTGTTCTTTTTCAGATTCTTTCCCCATATAGGTTATTACTCTTGAGTAGAGTTCCTGTGTATATAATTCCTGTGTATATAATTCCTGTGTATATAGTTCCTGTGTATATAATTTATATATAAATTAGATAATCAACAAGTAGGTCCTTGTTGATTATCTAATTTATATATAATAGCGTGTATATGTTAATCCCAACCTCCTAATTTATCCCTCCCCCCACTTTCCCCTTTGGTAACCATAGGTTTGTTTTTGAAGTCTGTGAGTCTGTTTCTGTTTTGTAAATAAGTTCATTTGTATCATTTTTTAGATTCCACATACAAGTGATACCGTATGATATTTGTCTTCTTCTGTCTGACTTACCTCACTTAGTATGATAATCTCTACGTCCAACCATGTTGCTGCAAATGGCATTATTTCATTCGTTTTTATGGCTGAGTAATATTTCATTGTATATATGTACTACCTCCTCTTTATGCATTCCTCTCTTGATGGACATTTAGGTTGCTTCCATGTATTGGCTATTGTAAATAGTGCTGCAATGAACATTGGGGTGCATGTATCTTTTCGAGTTAGAGTTTTCTCCCCATATATGCCCAGGAGTGGGATTGCTGGATGATATATATAGTAGTTCTAGTTTCAGTTTTTTAAGGAACCTCCATACTGTTCTCCATAGCGGTTGTACCAATTTACATTCCCACCAACAGTGTAGGAGGGTTCCCTCTTCTCCACACCCTCGCCAGCATTTATTATTTGTAGACTTTTTGATGATGGCTATTCTGACTGGTGTGAGGTGATACCTCATTGTAGTTTTGATTTGCATTTCTCTAATAGTTAGCGATATTGAGCATCTTTCCATGTGCTTTTTGGCCATCTGTATGTCTTGCTTAGAGAAATATCTGTTTAGATCTTCTGCCCATTTTTTGATTGGGTTGTTTGTTTTTTGACATAGAGCTGCATGAGCTATTTGTATGTTTTGGAGATTAATCTCTTGTCAGTCGCTTCATTTGCAAATATTTTCCCATTAATTTAGTCTTGCCTTTTGCTCAGAGTCTTCTCACATCACCGAGGTAGATAGAGCCAATCTACTTAGGCCTTCCAATGAAACACTGATTCGTCATTATTGCCATTCCCCAAATTAACCACTATTCTGACTTCCTCACCGTAGATTAATTTTGTCTGTTTTTGAATTTTATATGCATCGAATCATACGATATGCACTTGTATACTCTTTTATATCTAGATTCTTTCACTCAACATTATATCTTGAGATTCATCCATATATTATGTCTACCCATGGTTCATTCTTTTTCACTTTTGTAGAATATTCCAGTTCCTATATGTTTATCTCTGTATACTTATGTATTCTTTTACTGATGGATTCTTGGGTTATTTCCAATATGGGACTACTACCAAAAAATGCTGCTATGAATATTCTGTACGTGCACCTATGTACATTATCTGTTATCTATATACCTGAAAGTAGAATTGTTAGGTCGTGGGGTGTGTATATATTCAGTTTTATAAGACACCGCCAAATAGTTTTCTAAAATTGTTTTACCAGTTTATATTTCCACCCAGAAGTGTATGAAAATTCCATATCTTCTCCACTTTCATGTCCCATTTCTTGTTGACTTAAAATTCTTTTGAAGGTAATCACATTTGACTAGACTGTTAAAACCACCACAGTAGCAGAAGCAGCAAACAAACATGATAGGAGAGACAGTCCCAACTGATATTCCCAAGTCAGATCATGCTAAAGGCTACTTAATGAAAGGAAAACTATTAGATGAAATTGCTGTCCCATTTAAGAAGGCATTACCGCTTAATCATTAACTGAATTCTTATTTTCCCCTAGAAATGTCGCAATTATGAAAAATTATGAAATGATTCCTGATTAAGTGACACTACATGTGAAACAGTAAATATAACTGAAAAGGGTAGACTTTTAGACTTAGTCAGATACTACTATTTTAACTAAGTTACGTATGCAACTAAGTAACATAACTAAGTTATGATGAGAAGAACTCTCACAATACAAACATTTTTTTTTCCTGTTCGTTGAAGGCATAAACTGGGTTTATTTCTAAAACCCTTCTTTGCTTAAGGAGAGGTCACAAGAGAGAAAAGTCAGAAGCTGTTTCTGCTGTTACTAACTTTGTAATCCTAGTCACTTAATATCTTTTGTCTCAGTTTCAAGTGTCTGCTAAAGCTATGGAACATTATACCTTCTCTGTTTACCAAAAACATTATTGTGAGAAGCAGTTGAATGCCTGTAACAGCTAATCCATATGTAGATTTAAAGTCAACAAAGCATTTTCCACATATTCTCATTTCTATATTTAAAATAATCTTATAATGGGTAAAATGCTATTCTAATGGAAGGTTTTTTTTCATAATGATAAATCATATTTTTCATATGATAATCTTATTTGTTATACATCTTATGTTGTAAGCAGAGCCCAGTGCGGTGCAGTCTAGAAGTCCATTTGCTCATTCTCTTTTGCCTCAGTAGAAAGGAATAGAAAGGATGATGCATAATGAGTAAAACACGTATCATCTCCTGGAGATGGAAAATAAGGATAGAGGCAGATTTCCATTCAGGAGAATTTATTTGGGCTTTGGAAGTAATTTAAAATGGCTATTCCCTCTATTGGCAATTTGTAGCCTGCCTGAGTTGACACCTCCATTTTCAATCACAGCAAGATTGCTTTTAGTTGCAGGGAATTGCTAAAGCCAGAGCTCTGAAATCCTGAATCTGAACCCTTTTCAAACTCGTTATATTAAAGCAGATGGAACAAAACATAGGATCTTCTCTCGTAATTGTCATCACATGCTTTACAAATTATTTAAATTAATCCATAATTTGTCTAAATCAAGAGGGGGAAATATGGCCCAATTATAACGTTGACCTATTATATCTGGACATGGCAAATTTAGTCCAGAAAGATATGTTAGCCATCAAATATGCAAACTTAATGTGAAGTAGTTGTTGGGCTTTTATATACATGTGAGATCTAAGAAAGACAATATTATTATACATACAGTGACTAAGTTCCCAGATCAGTCAATCCAAACCAATATATGGAAAACTCTGTGTGTGTGTGTGTGTGTGTGTGTGTGTGTGTCCGCGCACACATACCTTCTGACTGTCTATCTGTATGGAGATATGTACGTATCTGTTTAGAGCAAAATCTCCAAAGATTCTCTTTGTAAAACTGAATTAGATTCTAGAGGACATTAGTGTTGTAGTTTAGCATCTCTCTTGGTTTCCTATCCATACCGTGGAAAATCTCTAAGGCAGAAGGAGACCGAAGCTGATCGCCTGCTGTGAGCTCTTTGAGACCCATTTTGAGGAATCATCACCAATCACACTGGGGAAGGCGACTTACCTCACATGGGGGAGAGTTATAATTATTGAGTGGGTGTTGTAGTCACCGAGCTTTCGTGTAGTTAAAACATTATTCTGAGACATGTACTATAAGCCATGGGATTAGGCCTTTATTAATAAAACTCCCCAAATGGTATTTGCAATATGTCATTCCACTTGAGAAGATAAATAGGACAGAATTAAACTAACACAGAAAGATTACTTATCTTATAATTAAGAACATTGTAGGAGAATGAATTTTGAATTTATAGCAGATACTGGGTTGGCTGGGGAGACATATTAAATAACCTTCCTTTTTTAAAAATATCTTTTGAGACATAAATTCTCTGTGGGGAAAAAACATAGAACAATGAGCTGTCTTTTCTCAACTGATTGCCTAGTGTTCCAAACACTTTGAAAAATGAAGGGAAATTTAACATTTTAAAATGATCTTTTAGAAATCTTTTATTATGAGTGGGGAAGAATGAACTAAAGTCCTAAAGTATTTAGACTTTTTGGAAACTTCCATGATGTAAGCTTAGGTAAGTCTGAGATAGTCCAGCGCACAGAGCATGGTGGCATGAAATGCAAACGTGAGTCACCGATTTTTATAGTCAGCTAGAAAAGCAGCGCATTTTTAAAAAAGAAAAATAGACAATATTTCCTGACATGAAGACAGTTACTATCTTAGTTTCTCTTTGGAAACTTCACAGAGCTTTATCCTGTTTATTTACTCTGTAGCAGTGACCCTGAGCATCAGCTTGGGTCTGTATTTTAAGATCTTGGCTAAAATGCCATATGTTCTTAAGCAAACCAAAGTAGAGAATTCAACAGTCACCCAATTTATACCATTAAGGTAAAAAAAAAAAAATCAATTTATGCAAATCAGAATCAAATTCATACCAATTTATCTATGGTATGAATTTTCAGGTTTTCTCTGAAATTATCCTGGGGATCATAATTTTGCTTTTAACTTTCTCAATGTAGACCCCAAATAATAAGATAATTTTATTGTAAGCATAGAAAATAGATTTTGATGACCCATTTTTTTCTTTGTTCCTCCTAAAATGAATTTCTTAAGCTGGTCTTTACTTTTCCCATCTACAAAGTGGAGAATATAAAAGGTTTCCTGAAGCTGTGAAATATGTAGAGGGCATTCATGTTTTCGGAAGCAAGTTGGAATGTATAATTACACACAATTCCCAGCATTTTGTGCTTATGAAAGGAGTAATAGCAGTTCCCTGATCTCAAGTCATTAGATCTGTGGGGAGATGTAATGTGATGCTGCCATTTGTTAGAATATTTTAGGACTATACTACTTCACTGTTTGGTATGACATTACGACCAGCTGTAACTGTTTTGGCAGAGTTAATCGGACTTGTTTCCCCCTGGCTCCCACCATCACAGCATCCCACTGGCAGCAGGAAGCTTCTTGAGGAGATGTCTTCATGCTTTGCTGGGTACTGTAGCCCACATCAAGCCATCAACATTTCCATTTTCATACTTTTCTGACTTGGAGTCATTTTCCCAACTCAGTGATCTCTTTTCTGCCATTAGCCACCTGCACTCCATTAAGTTGTCTGTTCCATAGAGATAGAAGCATCGAGTTCCTTGATAAGGGTTGTCTACTGTCCACCATTACTCTCCCTTCTTGTAGCAAAGCCCCTGATTTTCTTATGGGTGCCCACTTTTCCCTGACTCTCTCAGTCCATACACGTTCAGAGCTTCTGAGGGTGGCCTGTGACTCCAGCTTCACAGAAAAGAGCTTCAGGGATTGGGCGGGAAGGGGCACAGGAACCATCAGCCATTTGCTCTGGCTTTTGCTTGCGGATTTAAACTGTAGCCACCTTGCAATCATCCACGTGGGAACTGAGAGAGACCACACCCACGTTCGGGGCAGAGGTGAGAGATGGAGAAGTGAGCCCTGCATCACGGTGTCTGAACCTGAATGGAGTTGTGGCTGAAGTTCTACCTCTGGCCTTTTAGCTACCACAATTTTTTTTTTTTCTTTAGCTCAAACCAGTTGGAATTGGGGCTTCTATCATCTGTTACTCTCAACAGAAATAACCCTGAGTAATCCAAGCCTAGTATCTATGGTCCAAATTCAAAAGAATTTCACTCCTTTGTTTTATCCTGGGTATTCCCACTAATATATCAAGGCTTCAGAACCTTTCTTCACCCATGGATGCTGGTACCAACAAGATTGTTCTTGAATTTGAGGCCTCAGATTGTGCAACAAATAAGTTCTCAGCCCCATGTACTCAGTGCTAAGCATAGTATCAAGTTGCTTAAAATCAGGGTACCTACAAGTCACTGCTTCTAATTCACAGAGAAGCTGCCTTTTAAAATGTGTGTGTGTGTGTGTATATATATATATATATATATATATATACACACACACACACACACAAATACACATATAGATGTGTGTTACACCTTTGTAATGGCTAGGTCAACAATATTTAATTAATTAAATTTGTTAGATTAAAAAAAATAAGCTCCCCATTGGGCAATATCAGGAAATAAATACACCAAGGTAGAGAATTTGATGTGATCAAAGTCCAAGATGATTTGGCTGCAGGCACAGTAGCAAAGTGGGGGGGTTGTTTGTCCCTTATGACCTCAGGTTTCAAGGAGGCCAGTCCACCCACATAGCCAGGGCAGGGTGCCAGATAAATGAGCCTGTGGCACTGCAGCCCCATTCTCCTTCCTGAACTCTCGGTTCATGCCTACTCTAACTTTTGCTCCCACCCACTCTGTTCCAGTTTAGCCTGATTTCCAAGCCTAGTGACATGCTTTCCTTTCTGGCCCACGGACTCAAGGATGGAATCGATATCCAACTTTAACCCTTAAAGCTCCCAGGCCCACTAGCTTGGTTTGCCTAGCTCCTGGCCACACTTTCTCTGGGCTAGGGGTTCTGTTTCAGTCTTTCTAACAGGACGGTGGGATGAGGAAGAAAGTTGAGATGAAAGAGTAGCAGATAGAAAAAGGGCAAAGGTAGTCTGTTCCCACATGAGTCTTCACCTTATCTGAAAAGACTTCCCATTGGCAAAAAAGGTGAAGCTGAGCATATGACATATGCTTCCTAGTGCACCAGATTGTAATATTATACACTGGGATCACAAAGTCTGGATATTACAACCATAAACGTCTGTAAACATTTTAATGTTTTGCGCAAAAGGAAAAAAACCACCAGTGATGTATTCTCCTAATGAGCTGCTTACAAAGATCAATTAGCGATATTCCCAAACTCGAGATAGAAAGAATGGCGCCCGCTTCAGTGACACACTACGTAGCTGCATTAGTGAGTATGATGGTATTCTCATTGGTTTGATTGTCACTGTTTGCTACAGCTGTGTTTTATAGGTTAGAATCCTGGGACTGGAAGGAACCCTTAGATGAGGGATTGGAAAACTACAGCCTACTGCCAAATCCAGCCCGCTCCCTGTTGTTGTAAACACAGTTTTATTGGAACCCAGCCACAGCCTTTCACTTAAGTGTTGTCCGTGGTATGTAAGTGTGTATGTGCTTTCGCATACACCGGCAGAGCTGAGTACTTGTGACAGTGACTGTAAGGCTGACAAAGCCTAAAATATTTACTGTCTGGTGTTTTACAGTGAAAATTTGCTGACTTTGCTTTAGAAGGCAATTTAAATCCATTTGCCTGTTTTCTGGAATGACTGTATTTTTGTTGCCTCAGAAAAGTATTTGCCCAGTTAGTAATGATTCCTAGGGATGAAGATTGTGTTGTCTCATTGGTATTCCAACTCCTACTAACCAAAAATTCTTTGTAGAGATAACTTACTTAAATCCTTCATGGTACCAGCTAGACCCAGTTCCTCTTCTTTTGTCTTTAGTTTGGTTGTTTTTGTTTTAGCTGCTCAATGAAATCTTTTCATATATTTAAAGACTATCAGATGGCCCAATTTTTGTCTTCCCTCCCCCACCCCCCTGCCCACAGGATAAAATCCATCCCTTTTAACATTCCCAAATCTTGAAAATTTTTTTTTTTTGCGTGGCTCATTTACAAAGCCTTTTCCATTCACTGTGATGACATTTCTTTATTATACCAAGAACTGGACATTGTACTTTGATAATATTTACCTATTACGAAGTGCAGGTATAGAATCAATTTGGATCTCAAAACATCTTGGGAGGCCAGCTAGGGTTTTTACTACGCCCATTTTGCAGATGAGGGGCAATGAGGCTCAACAAGGTTAAATACACAGCCCCGTGATCACATAACCAGGAATTGATAAACCTCTTCTAGCTTACTGCACTGCCCATTGCTTTGTAATGAGCCTGGCAGGAGGACAGTTTCAATAAACTATATTGCATGTGTCTGGTGCAATACTGAGCTTGCTTTGGGGGAGATAGTCTGTCCTTCATTGTATATCTACTGGTTCAACTTCAACTCAAAGTTGTTTGTCCATGGGGCCAGTGTGAAGTGGGTCCTCAGTGCACTATTTAAATATTGTCACTGTGTTCTACGGTCACAGCAAGCAGGTTATGTGTTAGCAGAGGAACTGGAGGAGAGTGTGGTTAAATTAGCAAAAATCCATCACCAGCAGGAGAAAAGGTGTGCGTTTTGCCAGGAGGAAGATGTTCCATGGTGTCATCTTTCTGTACAGTGGGCAATGTTTTCTACATATCTTTCCTGTATTGGACATAGCCAGCCCATCCCCCTGTTTTATTTTGTGCCATTTGTTTTCCTCTTCTGATGTACGAAATTTAGTAGTCTAATTTGCCCAAATTACTTTGATTTTGGAGTCTGTGTTTGAAGTTATTCTCTGCTGTTCTCTTTTTTCATCATCATGTGGTGTTACCGTGAAATTCTTCTCTGAGTCATTAATGAAAATGTTAGGCAGCAGAAACAAAACGATATCTCCTTAATAATAATATATCGTTCTCAACCAAGCACAAAGATAACGTAGGGGCACTGCTGTAGAAGTATGAAAAAAACAATCGTTACTGCACTTTGGGGGTGGACATTTTCCCACTTACTTACTTTAGCCTTTTAGATGTTTCTTTGTGGACCAAATTATAGCTCTGGTACTGTCATTAGCACTTTAGATTATCGGTTGCAGTGTATTAAGGGAGATACAGGCTGCTTCTTGAACATTCTGCATTTGTATTTAAGTTTAACAGTGTTTCCTTTTTTGGTTGTATGTTGCCTGTTGTTCACCTTTTATCCTAGCAAAAGATCACGATTCCTGTACACACAGATCATCTTACTAATTGAGTTTCTCATTGTGTGTCTTCAGGTTATTGCAGTTTAAGTATTTATTTTTATTACTAATAATATTAGTCAATAATTTGAAGCCTAAACCACTTTTCCTTACACAAACAGCAGCAACTTCTTCTTTCAGTGTATTTGTTTCTGAATCATGCAGTTCCCGGTGATTATGTAAGGAGGAGAAAGGGCACACTTTGACTATGAGACCCAAGGCTGGGATTGAGAGATGCCAGCAAGGACAGTCATCCTTGGATTTGTAAACAGATTTGTAAAACTGTGACATTTTATGAGGACATCATTGGGAGAGAATAGATTCAGGACCTTGCTGTCATTTTTATAGTCAGAATTAAAGTGAGATGGGACTTTAAAATGGGAATTTCTCTTTTCTTACCCTTTCTTCCAGTCTTCCTTTAAAAGCTACTTAAATAAAAATTCCTTTGTATTTTCCTAACCTTCTCTCTAGTTTAGTGGCCAGCTCGTATTCTCATCTGACCAGATTTCTTCTCATCCTTTTATGTGCACAGCCAGGAAGCCTTCCTAAATCACTCTCCCAGCATCACAGCTGTTTTCTCCCTTTGAGAAACAATATACTCTAGCTCTTCTTTTTTTTTCCCCTGTAGAGTTGCATTCAACAGACACAATTTCCATGTCTAAGAAGCAGTCACCCTTGAATTTTGCATACTTAATTTCATTCTGGTAGCTTCAAACCTACAAACAAAATGAGTGACCTGGTATGTATTTTTATTCGAGAATAGAGGTGCATCTTTTTCGTAGTGCTGGGGTTTGGCTGAGACCATCTCTTTCCAGTCTGAGCTGACCGTGTGATCTTTTGTGTGCACTCACATATTTTAGAGTTGTCGAACGTCCATTGAATGCAGGATGCCATTAAATTTTGCAGGCTTCTTTCTGAACTGTTATTTATACACTCTGTGAAAACTTCAGTTATTTTTATGACAAACATTATTTTAAAGGAACAGTGGTGTCAATGACTATTCATTGATTATTTTCATTGAATGGTCCTCATACATCTATAATGTGGGCCAGTCTTTTTAACATTCCTTGTTATGACTTGTTTGTCTTCATTTCCATTGTCCTGTTTTTGCTTGGAGGTTTATGTTGTTTCTACAGTTTATATTGTTTTTGTTTGTTTACCCAGTTAATGCCCTTTTTTCTTAAAGTTATATTAAAGAAAAAACTGATCATAGAGGTTCAGAGCTTGGGTTTCAGAGTCCGAGTGCCTGTATTTAAAACCCAGCCTGCCACCAAACTAGTTGTGTGACCTGGGCAAGAAACACTGTCTCTTTGTGCCTCAGTTTCCTTTTCTCTAAAATGATGGTAATAGTACTACCTAACTCCTGGGGTGGTTGTGAGATTAAATGAGTTAAGTCATATTATGTGTTTAGAAAGGAGCCTGGCATACAGGAAATGCACAACAGTGGCAGCTGTTAAGCATCTTTATTGTTCTCTCCTGAAGAGTAAGGACTATGTGAAACAGTTTTTTTTCAAAATCCCTTACAAAACCTCATAATAGAAATGGGTACTCCGTGTCCTGGCTATTGTAAATAGTGCTGCAGTGAACACTGTGGTACATGTATCTTTTTGAAAGAGAAAAACAAGTACCGTATGCTAACGTGCATATATATGGAAACTAAAGAAGTGGTACTGGTGAACCTAGTGGCAGGGCAGGAATAAAGACACAGATGTAGAGAACGGACTTGAGGGCACGGCGGAGCGGGGAGGGAATGGGAAGCTGGGATGAAGTGAGAGAGTAGCATTGACGTATATATACTACCAAATGTAAAATGGATGGCTAGTGGGAAGCTGCTGCATAGCACAGGGAGATCAGCTCAGTGCTGTGTGACGACCTAGAGGGATGGTATGGGGGGGTGGGAGGGAGGCTCAAGAGGGAGGGGATATGGGGATATATGTATACATATAGCTGATTCACTTTGTCGTACAGCAGATACTAACACAACATTGTAAAGCATTTATACTCCAATAAAGATGTGAAAAAAAACAAAAAAGAAAGAAATGGGTACTCAAGGAACGTGTTAAGTAACTGTGGCAGGTAGAATAATGGTCCCTCAAGACGTCTACGTCCCACTCTCTGGAACCTGTGAATGTGTTATGTTACATGACAAGAGGGACTTGAGGTTTTGCAGATGGAATTAAGGTTGCTGTCCGTTGACTGGGATGGGGAGATTACTTGGACCTTCCTGGTGGGCACAGTGTATCATAAGGATCCTTTAAATGTGGAAGAAGGAGGCAGAGGAGTCAGTGGCAGAGGAATTTGAAGTAAGAAAAACTCAGTGAGCCATTGCTAGCCTTGAAGATGGGAGGGACCACCAGCCAAGGACTGCTGGGCAACCTCTAGAAGCTGGGAAAGGCAAGGATATGGATTCTTCTTTCCTTAGAGCCTCCAGAAGGAACACATCCCTGCCAATACCTTGATTTTAGCCCAGAAAGGCTTCAGAACTGTCACATAATAAATTTATAATATAAACATATACAATTTATAATAAAGTTATGTTAGTTTAAGCAACCAAGTATGTGGTAATTTGTTAAAGCAGTAATAGAAAACTAATACAGTGACCAACTGACTGAATGAAAAGATTTTTTGAGACAATGACACCAAAAAAAAGGTACCAGTGTAAGAATTTATACATTAAGAAGACATAATGGCTAGAACCAGTTTTTAAAGCAGTGGATTTTAAACCTTCCTTGGTCAGAATCATTCCTTTAAAACAGCTAACATGCCCGTAAATATAAAGTTTTGCATAAAATTTAACAAGGCCCACAGACCACATGGAAACCCTCCATTGACCCCAGGTTATAACCCTAGGTTTGTTCAGGATTTGTTAAGACTCAGCCACTGACGAGTTTTTAACAGTGACCTGGGAGCATTTGCTACCGGACTGTTAGAGTTGTCTGGTACGTTGAGGTTCTTCTGAGCAGCTGAAGACTCTGTAAATGCTAATCAAAGCTATAAGGTAACTTAGAGGTTTGGGCCCCCTTTTCAGTCAAATTGAAAGTTTAGAACCTTGTTCTCTGTTTCTCAGTTTACTGTGGCAATAGTATATCCCAAGTCACATGATCCTTCTGTACTCATATTCTCCATTTTTAGAAAAGATTCATCACCACTAAAGTAATTAAACTCGTGTTTTAAAAGGTGATTTGAAAGCTAAGGTAACGTTGGAGTACTGGTCACCTTTTTCCAAGGTTTTGTTTGTTTTAGGGCAGTCATGAAAACAGGTTTTATCTCCATATCATAGGAAGTGCTAACATTTATAGCAGATAGTATAGGTGTTCTCTCTGTTGGTATGGTTTCATTCATTCATTCAGTAAGTTTTGATCCAAGACCAACTAAATTCCACGCATGGTACTAGGGATGAGGGATACCAATGAAAAAGAAGTTGAATGTAGACTCTGTTCTTGAGTTTACAGTCTTGTGATCTTTGTTAAAAAGTAAATACCCCTTGGAGGTATGGTTTAAATGTCACAGCACAGCCATTGTGTACTTTATAGTGAATGAGTTTACCAGATATTGTCTTGAAAATAAGCTTTCACTGGAGGAGGAGAAGAGGTTAGAAGTCCAATAAGAGCCAGAGGGGGAAGCGTAAGATTTCTGTAAGAAGATAAGAAAGGATGGTAGTAGCATAGCATCATGGGGTCAGTGAATAATACTTTCATTCATACTGGATTTCTCTTCGAGTGGATCCAAACTATTCTTTAAAAGTTCTGGTAAAGAGTGGATAAGTGACAGAGAGGGTGTGGGATGGCCAAAGGTGATCAGTGTGACCCACCCAGACCTGGCTTGAAGCCCATCTTTGTGACTCATTGAGCTCACGGGTTGCATTAGTGAGTCTGGCATTTCCCACAGGCTCTGCTGGACCTAGCCATGGCTGTTTGTAAGACTGCACCTTTGTAGACGATGAAGAACTGCCACAGAATGAGCTGTGATTTCACAAAACACCCTGTCTCTACCTTAGCCTGGTTGCTAGAACATTCAGGACATTCTCAGCCATGAAATGCTGAAGGACTGTATGTGAGAGTGAGAGAAGAGATGTGTATTAGTTTCCTGCTGCTGCTGTAACAGATTACCACAAATCCAGTGGCTTAAAACAACACATGTCTTACAGTTCTGGAGGGTCATCATTCTCGAGTGGGTTATCGGGGCTGCATTTTGAAAATGCAGAGGGAAATCTGTTTTCTCGCCTTTTGCAGCCTCTGGTGGTTGCCCATGTTCCTTGACCCCTGACCCCACATCGCTCTGGCCTCTGCTTCAATTCTCACATCGCCTTCTCTCTCTCACCCTCCTGCCTCCCTCTTGATTATATTGGGCCTACCCTGGTAATCTAGGATAATCTTCTGTCTCAGAATCCTTAATCACCTCTGCGAAGTCCCTTTTGTCATGGAAGGTCACATTTTCACAGGTTCCAGGTATTAGAATGTGGACCTCTCGGGGCTGTTATTCTGCCTGTACCACAAAGTGTCAAAGGTGATGACACCCAAACGGCCAAAATGTTTTGCTAAGGCCTTGAAACCAAAATCTCAGCCCCATCGAGTTTTGGAGCCAGACAAACCTTTGTAACCCCAAGAGGGCCCATTTTCCATTTCCCATTATGATGAACATGATATGAAATGTTTTAATGTGAATGGAATTAGCAATGTCTTATCTCACGTTGGACTCCGTGGGGAAAGTTGGTGGAAAGTGGCAGATTTCCAGGCTATCTGCCTTGCCTTTGCAGGTCTGTAAATTCCTCATCAGACTCCAGACTGTTTCCGTAATTCCTCATCCCGTTGCCTTTTAGAGTGTGCTTTACACTGCTTTTTTGGACAGACATGACATACCTTTTCAGCATGTGTTTTTCTGAAGCTGTTATGAAGATTTCAACTTTATTTTCTCATAGTTAGGTGTCACCATGAAGCTCTGTATTTTTTTCCAGATAACTTTAAAAATGTGGTGGAAAAGAGAAAGGGGAAAAAAAAAATTGAATAGAACAAGGGCCTTTGCCAAAAACTTTCCTGGGTTCCTTTCTGTCTAACATCTCCCCTCCAGGCTGAAGCAGAGAGGAAAGCAGGTCTCGAGGCCAAGGCTGGAGGCAGGAGATCAGCTGTGAGCCAGGACGTTAGGTAACAGGGCTAGCAGCCTCAGGACCAGACAAACAGAGGTTCCAAAGCTAGAGAAGCAAAAGATGCAGGTAGGAGGACAAAGGAGAGGCTGAATAAACTGTGGTGCAGAGTGGATACATCTTGTGTGTGAAGAGTTCTTTCCACTGTGTCTTGCAAGGGGCCAGAGCAAAATCTAAAAGGAGAATGCCTGGGCTTTGTACTGCACAGCATTGTATATGCGGTGTTTTAAGTTACTGTTATTCCATCTTTTGAATTTTTGTCAGTCACTCATACTGTGACATCTACCCCCTTTTTTTTTAAATATCTATTTATTTATTTATTTGGCTGTGTTGGGTCTTAGCTGGGCACGCAGGATCTTAGTTGAGGCACGCGGGATCTTCTGTTGCAGCACGCGGGCTCTTCGTTGTGGCACGCGGGCTTCTCTCTAGTTATGGCTTGCTGGTTTTTCTCTTTCTGGTTGTGGTGTGTGGGTTCCAGAGCACATGGGCTTTGTAGTTTGCGGCACGTGGGCTCTCTCATTGAGGTGCGAGCTCAGTAGTTGTGGTGGGCTTAGTTGCCCTGCGGCATGTGGGATCTTAGTTCCCCGACCAGGGATCGAACCCGTGTCCCCTGCATTGGGAGGCAGATTCTTTACCACTGGACCACCAGGGAAGTCCCTGACATCTACCCTTTTTAAAGCTTTAGGCCTAATACTATGTGTATTATCCCCAAATTTAATGTTATCAGGCAAACTGGTAAATTTTTTTTTCCACTGGGAATGATCATATGTAAGTATGATCTGAAGAATGTAGAATATATATATATGAATTCATTTTATTTAACAAATATTTGTTGATCAGCCAGTATTCATTGGACTATGTGCCAAGGATTCTTCTAGGCACTGATGATGCAGTATTTAACAAAAAACATTGAAATCCTGTCTTTTTTTTTTTTAACATCTTTATTGGAGTATAATTGCTTTACAGTGGTGTGTTAGTTTCTGCTTTATAGCAAAGTGAATCAGCTATAGCAAGGAGAATCAGTCTCCCTCCCACCCTTCCTATCCCACCCCTCTAGGTGGTCACAAAGCACCAAGCTGATCTCCCTGTGCTATGCAGCTGCTTCCCACTAGCTATCTATTTTACATTTGGTGAAATCCTGTCTTTGAGGTGCTTATGTTCTACCTGGGAGTGACAGACTACAAACGAAAATAGGAAAAATTTAGTGAAGGAACGATAGGGCATGGGCAGGGTTGTAAAGTATTGAAGAGGGTTGAATTTGAGATAGGGCGATCAGAGAGGGCCTTCCTGAGATGAAGGCACTTTTGTAAAGTCAGAAGGAATTGAGGGGCATGGTTAGTGGATATGTGGGGGAAAAGAACATGCTGGACAGGGAAACAGCAAGTACAGGTGGGAATATGCCTGCAGCTTCAAAGAACAGCAGAAAGACCAGTGTGGCCGGAGTCGAGTGAGCGAGGCAGGGAGAGTAGTAAGAGATGAAGGTGGCGTGTGTGAGTGGAGGGTGGTTCACAGGTCATGGGAGATCTTGAAGATCCCAGCAGGGGCTCTGTTCCTCTGAATGAATGGGAACTCACTGGCAGCTGCTGAGCAGAGCAACGATATGACCTGACGTTTATTTTCACAGGATCGTTCTGGCGTCTGTGTTGAGAACGGACAGCAGGGTGCATGGGCAGAATGAGCAGTAGCATTTAGGGGCCTATTTCAATAATATAGGAGAGAGATGATGGCTTGGACCAGAGTGATGGCAGTGGGGCTGGTGACACAGGGTTGAATTCCTGGGATATTTTGAAGGTAGAGCTAGAACAGGATTTGCAGATGGACTAGACGTGGGAATGAAAGAATGTGGAGTCAGAGATGACCTCAAAGTTGTTGCCCTGAGCAACTGGAAGAATGAATGGAAAAGACGGCAGGAAGAGCAGGTTTGGGGGAAGCCATCAGTGGTTCAATTTGGATATTCAATTTGATATACTCACTAGACAGGTCAAGTAGGCAGTTGGATATGTGGGTCTGGAACTCAGAAGAGAGGTCCTGGCTGGAGATACGAATTTATATTTATACATGCACACAAACCATAAAGCCATCAACTCGGGTCCCCACCACCACACTTCCTAGAAACCATTAATTCTAGCCTCCATTTATCACTGCTCTTCACAGCAGCCCCCCTACCTTGGCCTAAGCAATGAAGATCTTATAAAAAGCTCTTGGCCGCTTGGTTCTGGGTTTCTTTCCAGATTCTGGTCTGAGTTTTCCATTTCCCACCTCCTTCCATCAGAGCTTGGATTCTCTTGCTGAGCCTAGCCCTGAGGTTACAGACTCAGTTGCACAGAGCCTAGGCACTTAAAGAAATTGCCCGAAGTGAAGAATGTGATAAACTCCAGAATACATGCCCCACCTACAGATAACAGCACGATTCAGCTCCCACCAGGTGCTCTTCCCAGGGAGGGGAACCCATTGTAGCCAGTTCTTCTCAAAATCAAGCCAGAAATCCGTGATTTAAAAAATGTACAGTCTCCTAGTTTTTAAACATTGGCAGCTAACTTACACATTTTTCAAGACTCTGTGGGCCAAACAGAATGTGTCTGCGGACCAAATCTAGTCCACAGGCCGCCCGCCTTTTACCAGTGAGGAGCCTGTTGGACAGGCTGACTGGCTGGGTTTGGCTCCTGAACGGAACCACTTGGATTCTCCACCTTGGTTTCCCACAGTGCAGGCAGAGGGCACAAAGCTCCCACCCTGGGGAGGTTCCCAAGGAACACTGTGCCCTGAGCCTGGCTCCTAAAGGCCCTGCTTTTCTGGAAAGGATAACGAGACTTCTTCCCCAGCACCTCTCTTGAGAACATTTTATGTTCTGTTTTCCTTCATCTCCTTCCCTCCTGATACTGTATCTCATTTCAAAAGCAGAATGAGTATTGATCGTATCTCATAGGTGAGACAGGTAGGGACTATTGAATCAGCACCTCTGTCTGAAATGCTTGATGGTGTAAAAAAAAAAAAAAAAATTGCAAAATAGTAGCTGAATGAGTCTGAGAGCGCAAGTTAGTCTGAGGGCAGGTAGAAGAAACTATATATTTTTTCAACAATTATGTATTGAATACTTGTGAGGTGCCAGTTCTTTTACTACATGCTGTGTGTACAGAAAAAATAAACCACAGTCTGCTCCTAAGAGAGTCACAGCCTAGTGGAGGAGACAAATATGAAAGGAAACAAACTGTAGCAGTGTGAGGACAGCAGCAGGACAGAAATGCCACAGAGCAAAGAGCAGGGGTGGAGGGAGGGTGAAAAAGAGTCTTTCTGGAGGCAGTGATAACTGGGCCAAGTTTTGAAAAATGAGGAGAAGTCTACCAGGTAGACCACCGGAGGAAAGCATTCTAGAAAAATGACTCACATGTACAAGGTTTCAGAGGTATGGTGTAGTTAAGGAACTCTGGTCATTGCAAGAGCTTAAAGTCTGAAGGAAAGGGCAAAGCCCAGCATGAGGGGACAGGGCAGGAGAGAGTGCCAGCGACCAAGTCCTGAAGGGTCTTGTCAAAGAGGAAGAAAGAGGGACCAAATGCATTCCCATCTTCGCTAGAGGGCTGCTGAGGCAAGCATAATCTTGGTTGAGAGGCAAACAAACAAACAAAAATCCCCTTTTTCTTCCAAAATTTATGCCAAGAGGAGAGCCACCATCAACCTGAAGCCACTTAGAAAGTTTGATGTAACCTTCATTAATTTCCCTTGAGACCTGCCAGTCATATAAGACATAGAACATAATAATAATATCAAGCACTTATATGGTGTTTACTCTGCAAGGCATTGTCCCAAAGGCTCTATATGTGATGCATTCCTATAACTCGCTGAATTCTCAAAACCACCCTATGATGTAGTAGGTCCCAATGTAGTTAAGTGACTTGTCCAAGGTAATATGACTTGTAAGTGACAAAGCAGGAGTGGAACCCAGGCAGGCTACCTGTAGTGGCCTTGCTCTTGACTGTTCTACAATGCTTCTGTCTGCCACATCGTGGTGTTTCTCACCAGAGGCTTTGTAAGACAGATAGCAAATGTCTAGCAACCAGAGACGGGGCTGTTGTATTTGTATAAAACCATCTCTTTGGCATTGTTGGGAGTGACTATTATAAATGCAAATCGTCAGAGACCCTGCCTTAATTCAAAGGCAGTGGGAGCTGCACATTTACCTATGGCTGCCTGCTGCACACTGCTGATTAGGATGTCACCATGTTTACATGAAATGGTGCAGCCCATGGCCACATCTTTTAAGGCAGTCAGTGATCTGTCTTGGTGGAAACAGAATAGGCTCTCTCAGTATTTTAGATAATTTTCTGCAAGAACTCTGGAGGGCTGGATTCAGGGTGTATAGACTCTTTAAATAGAGTAAGTATCCATTATTTCAGAAAATTTTGCAATCTCTCTTTGATGCTTATTGCACATTAGTTAAGAACTGTCTTGGATAAAGAAAGGAAGAAGTTTAAATGCTAAAATCTTGAGAGTTTGATTGTTTGGAGAAATCTGCAGCACTGACTCTTCTTAAAAATAAAGGAAGAGAAAAGTCAAAGAATCATAGTATTTCTATGAGGAAAACAGGAATTGCAGTTCTCAGGGTGAATGCTAGTCTTTTTACAGCATGACTTTTTTTTTTGGAAATAAACTTCAAACCTTCTACACATGTTAAAAGTATTCCCATCTGCAGGGAAACAAATTCATTTCATTAATGCCTTCATTATTTATGTAGTCAAAAAGCAAGTATGGAAATAAATATCACTGAGAGAGATTTGTAAAAACGGACATGTTTTGTGTTTTCTTTGAGACGGCTTAGTTATTTTAGAATTCTGTTGTAATCTAATCAGTCAGTAACTACATTTTAAAAATATGGTAACGGGAGGAAATTACTTTTCAGAAAATGTAACTTCTTTTTTCAATGCCTTGAAGGAACACAAAAAAACAATCAATAATCAACCTTTCAAAAATATGCTACTTCTGTTCTTATGTCTCACTTTTCATAGAAAAAAACCCCATTTCTGGCATCTTCCACCAATTTGAGACCATTGTAGTTCACCTACTATAGGTGCATTTCACTTTGGGTCACAGGTGTAATCCTGAAAAGTTATGTACAAATCAGTTTCCTAAGTTGCACCATTCAGAATGTACTCACATAGGAAGAACTCCTCATTTGAAAGGGGTTCTATGGGGAGTCCTTTTGGGAAATGAATAAAACATTTTATGTGAAAATACCTCAATATCCCAATTTTTAAAATTCAGATTTTCAATATGCCAGTTTAGGCATGTTTGTATTTATAAGTGACATCGTTTTACTTTGTATATGTTATACAGATTCTGAATTAGAGGATCTTAAAATACTCCAGAAATTTGCTTGCAAAATATGGGCAGATAGGTGTTATCACTTGTAGGGTTGGAACAAATTACAACAGAGAGCCGAGAAGAATGTCGCCAAGTCTCAAGACTATCTAGGGAAGAAAATCCCCAGTTTCCACATTTGTTGTTAGTGTGCTTGCCAGATATATCCTTTTGATCTAAAATTACATAATTTAAATAAGTCTGAAGTTAATTGCAGTTCAGTGCTATCACAAATCTATTTTTAGACGCCAAAAGTGCACCCACATCGGACTACCAGGCAGGGTTCCCGCAGGATCTGAACATTCAATGCCTCTTTTTTTTTAAAAAAGAAGTTGCCCTGAGTAACAGCACACTGGATTGTTCTATTGTTAACACTAAGGAGGGAACTTCCTGATTTTTTTTTTCGTTTTTATTTAGTGGTTTCTAAACTGAAAAGGAAATATTGAATGGTGCTTAATTTCAAGTTTGTGGGTTATATATTATTTGCTTCCCCACACCCACTTTCCCCCTTCCCTGTCATTTCGTAAGTGGTGTGTTCACTTATTTACGCCCTTGTGCTCTCATTTCCGAGGCTGGGATTTCCCCTTCTTCTTCTTGGTTGGAATTTTGATGTAGAAGAGAAACTTCAGGGGAGGGAAGGTGGCACAGAGAGCAGAGGTGGCCGTGGTTAACCACTCTCATTGGCTGGGGGCGAAACGTCTGAGGCTGTGAAGGACACAATTCACCTCGCACACGGAGGGATGCACCAACCAAGTGACTCCTCCTTGGAGGAGTAAGTGGTTGAATCCTCCTTGGTCATTTCTGGCATTCTCTTTGAGAATTTCAAAGCAAGCATTACAGTATTATTAAGGCAGCAAGGCTTGGTCCAGCGTGATGGCTGATGGGTTTTGCTTCCAGGAGCAGTGCAAGCCTTCTGGCAGACTGGAAGGCTGTTTTGAAGATGGCAAGGCTGGGTCTGGACTCAATAGGAAAGAGTGCCCTGATCGATTAGAAATGTCTGCTTTGGGTGAGGGATAAGGAAGTGTGGTGTATATGCCATAAGTTGCCATTTCCCTGTGATGGATGTTCCAGCTTCTGATTAATAATTAGGAAATCAGCATGCTCATCCCAGTTCTGTTCCTAATGAGCAGTGTAACTTCAGGCAAGTTAACTTCCCTTAGACTTGCTTTCCTGGCCTTTCAGAGGGGACTAGACTATATGAACCTTACAGGACTCGGATTCCATGAACCCAGGCCAGGTCACGTGTGCCTGTCCATTGTTCATGAGCTGAGCCCTGAATCTTCATCTTGGCCTCTAGGTTTCTTTCCAGTCTGACCTTGTATTACTTTTCAGGCCATGTCTTCAATTTCCTACACTTACTGGCCAGGCCAGATACCCCTGGTTTCTCCAGCTTGCTCCACACTTTCCCATCTTGATCTCCTTTCTTCAGAAATGTCTCTAAATGTAATGCCTCTGCCTTCCCCTCTTCTTTGGTTATCAAAATTCTACTCATTTCTTTTAGACGCTGAGCCTCATAGAACTTTTTCCCTCGTGGAACCTTTAATACTCAACAATCTATTCCAACTGGCTATGCATTTGTCAGATTGCCTACAAATCCTGCCTGAAATTCATGGTGGGCAGGATTTGTGTTTTATTCATTCACTTTAATGTCTAATCAGGCTAACAAATTGTAGTAAACATTTCTTCAAAGAGGAAAACAAAAACCAAGGAACAAGGATAGAAATAACGTGGCAAGGAGATTCATTTAAGTCAACACACACTTAGTACCTGTTGAATTTGAGCAAAACAGGATGAGGTACTTCAGTGGGGACAAGTTAGAGTAAGAAATAGTCTCTTTTTCAAGGAGCTTATGAATCATCATCATCATCATCATCACCATAATCACCATAGCTTCCATTTATTTAATGCATATTCTTTACCACATCCTTAACCTGTATCCTAAATTCTTAGAACAAACTCGCAAGGTATTATCATCTCTATTTTACTGATGAGGAAGCTGAGACCCAGAGAGTTTGAGGGACTTGCCCAAGGCCACATAGAGCTAGTAAGGGAGTGACTTACTCTCAGCTCGTGAAAAGGTTTTCCATGCTTCAAATATGCCTCAGATCTCTCCCTCTTCAGTTCTTGCCTGTCTCCCTTTTCCAGCTGGGTCCCTGATAATGTGTGAATCTATACATATATAAAATGAATGCATTAATGCCAAGTTCTCTTTTTTCATTATGAGGTTCTAAGGGTGAGGTAAGAACATCTAATGAAAAGTGAGCAGAGAATTCTTTTCCGTTCAACAAACATCTATTGAGCACTTGGCAAGGCTTTGACAACTTAAAGAGGAAGACTCTCCCAGTGTTAGAACAACTGCTCTCTGCTTTACAGGAGAAGAGGCTGGGGTGACACCCATGATGAGATCATCATCTGGGATTTATGTTGCATGGAGAGAATTACTTCTTGCCTCTGGCAGAAGCAAAAGGTTCCCAGAGTTCTCTTGTCCTCTTCCTGGTTCTGGTCCATGCAGCCTGGAGGGGTGAGGGGAGATAGCCACTGCATGGAGTGGACAGTCTCAGAAGGAACTGATTTGCTGGGAGTTGCACAACCAGAATAGGTTTCTGGAAGCATGTCAGAGCTTCTTCCCTCCATCCAGGAGTGAAGGGTCAAAGTAAGGCCGCTGTTGGCATAGTTTATATTCACTGATCTTCCTGTGAGTAAGTGGTGAGGTTGGTTGCTATGTCTTCTGCAGAGGCTCAGTTTTTTGAGCCACTGCTCACAGTGCTGTGGATTCAAAGGTTAATAAGGCACAACCGGGAGAGACCTTAAGATGGCGGAAGAGTAAGAGATCACCTTCCTCCCCACAAATACATCAGAAATACATCTACATGTGGAACAACTCCTGCAGAACACCTACTGAACACTGGCAGAAGACCTGAGACCTCCCAAAAGGCAAGAAACTCCCTGCGTACCTGGGTAGGACAAAAGAAAAAAGAAAAAACAGAGACAAAAGAATAGGGACGGCACCTGCACCAGTGGGAGGGAGCCATGAAGGAGGAAAGGTTTCCACACAGTAGAAGCCCCTTCATGGGCGGAGACTGCGAGTGGCGGAGGTGGGGAAGCTTCGGCGCTGCGGAGGAGAGCGCAGCAACAGGGGTGCAGAGGGCAAAGCGGAGAGATTCCCGCACAGAGGATCGGTGCCAACCAGCACTCACCAGCCAGAGAGGCTTGTCTGCTCACCCGCCAGGGCGGGCGGGGCTAGGAGCTGAGGCTTGGGCTTGAGAGGTCAGATCCCAGGGAGAGGACTGGGATTGGCTGTGTGAACACAGCCTGAAGGGGGCTAGTGCGCCACGGCTAGCCAGGAGGGAGTCTGGGAAAATGTCTGGAGCTGCCAAAGAGGCAAGAGACTGTTGTTTCGGGTCCACGAGGAGAGGGGATTCAGAGCACTGCCTAAATGAGCTCCAGAGACGGGCGCGAGCCGCGGCTAAAAGCGCGGACCCCAGAGATGGGCATGGGACGCTAAGGCTGCTGCTGCCACCACCAAGAAGCCTGTGTACGAGCACAGGTCACTATCCACACCTCCCCTCCCGAGAGCCTGTGCAGCCCGCCACTGCCAGGGTCCCGGGATCCAGGGACAACTCTCCCGGAAGAACGCACGGCGCGCCTCAGGCTGGTGCAACGTCACGCTGGCCTCTGCCGCCGCAGGCTCGCCCCGCATCCGTACCCCTCTCTCCCCTCGGCCTGAGTGAGCCAGAGCCCCCGAAGCAGCTGCTTCTTTAACCCTGTCCTGTCTGAGCGAACAACAGACGCCCTCAGGCGACCTACACGCAGAAGCGGGGCCAAATCCAAAGCTGAACCCCAGGAGCTGTGCGAACAAAGAAGAGAAAGGGAAATCTCTCCCAGCAGCCTCAGGAGCAGCGGATTAAATCTCCAAGTCAACCTGATGTACACTGCATCAGTGGAATACCTGAATAGACAACGAATCATCCCATTTTGAGGAGGTGGACTTTGGGAGCAACGATATATATATTTTTTCCCTTTTTCTCTCTTTGGTCTTGGTGCTCTGGCCAGGTGTCAGGACTGTGCCTCTGAGGTGGGAGAGCCAAGTTCAGGACATTGGTCCACCAGAGACCTCCTGGCTCCATGTAATGTAAAGCCACGAGAGCCCTCCTAGAGATCTCTGTCTCAACACTGAGACCCAGCTCCACTCAATGACCAGCAAGCTACAGTGCTGGACACCCTATGCCAAACAACTAGCAAGACAGGAATACAACCCCACCCATTAGCAGAGAGGCTGCCTAAAATCATAATAAGGTCACAGACACCCCAAAACACACCACCGGACGCAGTCCTGCCCACCAGAAAGAGAAGATCCAGCCTCATCCACCAGAACACAGGCACTAGTCCCCTCCACCAGGAAGCCTACACAACCCACTGTACCAACCTTACCCACTGGGGGCAAACACCAAAACCAACAGGAACGACAAACCTGCAGCCTGCTAAAAAGAGACCCCAAACACAGTAAGATAAGCAAAATGAGAAGACAGAGAAATACACAGCAGATGAAGGAGCAAGGTGAAAACGCACCAGACCAAACAAATGAAGAGGAAATAGGCAGGCTACCTGAAAAATAATTTAGAGTAATGATAGGAAAGATGATCCAAAATCTTGGAAATAGAATGGAGAAAATACAAGAAATGTTTAACAAGGACCTAGAAGAACTAAAGAGCAAACAATGATGAACAACACAGTAAATGAAATTAAAAACCCTCTAGAAGGAATAAACAGCAGAATAACTGAGGCAGAAGAACAGATAAGTGACCTGGAAGATAAAATAGTAGAAATAACTACCACAGAGCAGAATAAACAAAAAAGAATGAAAAGAATTGAAGACAGCCTCAGAGACCTCTGGGACAACATTAAACACACCAACATTCGAATTATAGGGGTCCCAGAAGAAGAAGAGAAAAAGAAAGGGACTGAGAAAATATTTGAAGAGATTATACTTGAAAACTTTCCTAATATGGGAAAGGAAATAGTTAATCAAGTCCAGGAAGCACAGAGAGTCCCATACAGGATAAATACAGGGAGAAACATGCCAAGACACACAGTAATCAAACTATCAAAAATTAAACACAAAGAAAAAATATTAAAAGCAGTAAGGGAAAAGCAACAAATAACATACAAGGCAATCCCCATAAGGTTAACAGCTGGTCTTTCAGAAGAAACTCTGCAAGCCAGAAGGGAGTGGCAGGACATACTTAAAGTGATGAAAGGCAAAAACCTACAACCAAGATTACTCTACCCATCAAGGATCTCATTCAGATTCGACAGAGAAATTAAAACCTTTACAGACAAGCAAAAGCTAAGAGAATTCAGCACCATCAAACCAGCTTTACAACAAATGCTAAAGGAACTTCTCTAGGCAGAAAACAAAAGAGAAGGAAAAGACCTACAATAACAAACCCAAAACAATTAAGAAAATAATAGGAACATACATATCGATAATTACCTTAAATGTAAATGGATTAAATGCTCCCACCAAAAGACATACACTGGCTGAATGGATACAAAAACAAGAACCATATATATACTGTCTACAAGAGACCCACTTCAGACCTACGGACACATACAGACTGAAAGTGAGGGAATGGAAAAAGATATTCCATGCAAATGAAAATCAAAAGAAAGCTGGAGTAGCAATTCTCATATCAGACAAAATAAACTTTAAAATGAAGACTAGGGCTTCCCTGGTGGCGCGGTGGTTAAGAATCTGCCTGCCAATGCAGGAGACACGGGTTCAAGCCCTGGTCCAGGAAGACCCCACATGCAGCGGAGCAACTAAGCCCGTGCGCCACAACTACTAAGTCTGTGCTGTAGAGCCCGTGAGCCACAAGTAGAGAGCCCACATGGCACACCTTTGGACACCTGCGTGCCTAGAGCCTGTGCTCTGCAACAAGAGAAGCCACCACAATGAGAAGCCTGCTCACTGCAACAAAGAGTAGCCCCCGCTCGCCACAACTAGAGAAAGCCTGCGCACAACAACGAGGACCGAACACAGCCAAAAGTAAATAAAATAAAATAAATAAAAATAAGAATAAAATAAAATGAAGACTGTTACAAGAGACAAAGAGGGACACTACATTAATGATCAAGGGATCAATCCAAGAAGAAGATATAACAATTGTAAATATTTATGCACCCAACATAGGTGCACCTCAATACATAAGGCAAATGCTATCAGCCATAAAAGGGGAAATCGACAGTAACACAATCACAGGAGGGGACTTTAACACCCCACTTTCACCAATGGACAGAACATCCAAAATGAAAATAAATAAAGAAACACAAGCTTTAAATGATACATTAAACAAGATGGACTTAATTGATATTTATAGGACATTCCATCCGAAAACAACAGAATACACTTTCTTCTCAAGTGCTCATGGAACATTCTCCAGGATAGATCATATATTGGGTCACAAATCAAGCCTTGGTAAATTTAAGAAAATTGAAATTGTATCAGGTATCTTTTCCGACCACAATGCTATGAGACTAGATATCAATAACAGGAAAAATTATGTAAAAAAATACAAACACATGGAGGCTAAACAATACACTACTAAATAACCAAGAGATCACTGAAGAAATCAAAGAGGAAATCAAAAAATACCTAGAGACAAATGGCAATGAAAACACGATGACCCAAAACCTATGGGATGCAGCAAAAGCAGTTCTAAGAGGGAAGTTTATAGCAGTACAGTCCTACCTCAAGAAACAAGAAACATCTCAAATAAACAACTTAACCTTACACCTAAAGCAATTAGAGAAAGAAGAACAAAAAAACCCCAAAGTTAGCAGAAGGAAAGAAATCATAAAGATCAGATCAGAAATAAATGAAAAAGCAATGAAGGAAACAATAGCAAAGATCAATAAAACTAAAAGCTGGTTCTTTTTTTTTTTTTTTTTTTTTTGGTACGCGGGCCTCTCACTGCTGTGGCCTCTCCCGTTGCGGAGCACAGGCTCCGGACACGCAGGCTCAGCGGCCATGGCTCACGGGCCCAGCCGCTCTGCGTCATGTGGGATCTTCCTGGACTGGGGCACGAACCCGTGTCCCCTGCATCAGCAAGCGGACTCTCAACCACTGCGCCACCAGGGAAGCCCTAAAAGCTTGTTCTTTGAGAAGATAAACAAAATTGATAAACCATTAGCCAGACTCATCAAGAAAAAGAGGGAGAAGACTCAAATCAATAGAATTAGAAATGAAAAAGGAGAAGTAACAACTGACACTGCAGAAATACAAAGGACCATGAGAGTTTACTACAAGCAACTCTATGCCAATAAAATGGACAACCTGGGGCTTCCCTGGTGGCACAGTGGTTGAGAGTCCCCCTGCCAATGCAGGGGACACGGGTTTGTGCCCTGGTCTGGGAAGATCCCACATGCCGCGGAGCGGCTAGGCCCGTGAGCCATGGCTGCTGAGCCTGTGCGTCTGGAGCCTGTGCTCCTAACGGGAGAGGGCACAACAGAGGCTCGCGTACCGCAAAAAAAAAAAAAAAAAAAAAAAGGCCAACCTGTAAGAAATGGACAAATTCTTAGAAAAGCACAACCTTCTGAGACTGAACCAGGAAGAAATAGAAAATGTAAACAGACCAATCACAAGCACTGAAATTGAAACTGTGATTAAAAATCTTCCAACGAACAAAAGCCCAGGACCAGATGGCTTCACAGGTGAATTCTGTCAGACATTTAAAGAAGAGCTAACACCTATCCTTCTCAAACTCTTCCAAAATATAGCGAGGGAGGAACACTCCCAAACTCATTGTCTGAGGCCACCATCACCCTGATACCAAAACCAGAAAAAGATGTCACAAAGAAAGAAAACCACAGGCCAATATCACTGTTGAACATAGATGCAAAAATCCTCAACAAAATACTAGCAAACAGAATCCAACAACGCATTAAAAGGATCATATACCATGATCAAGTGGGGGTTTTCCCAGGAATGCAAGGATTCTTCAGTATACACAAATCAATGTGATATACCATATTAACAAACTGAAGGATAAAAACCATATGATCATCTCAATAGATGCAGAAAAAAACTTTTGACAAAACTCAACACCCATTTATAATAACAGCCATCCAGAAAGTAGGCATAGAGGGAACTTACCTCAACATAATAAAGGCCATATATGAAAAACCCACAGCCAACATCGTTCTCAGTGGTGAAAAACTGAAACCATTTCCACTAAGATCAGGAACAAGACAAGGTTGCACACTCTCACTACTATAATTCAACATAGTTTTGGAAGTTTTAGCCACAGCAATCAGAGAAGAAAAAGAAATAAAAGGAATCCAAATCGGAAAAGAAGACGTAAAGCTGTCACTGTTTGCAGATGACATGATGCTATACATAGAGAATCCTAAAGACTCTACCAGAAAATTACTGGAGCTAATCAGTGAATTTGGTAGAGTAGCAGGATACAAAATTAATGCACAGAAATCTCTGGCATTCCTATACACTAATGATGAAATATTTGAAAGAGAAATTAAGGAAACACTCCCATTTACCATTGAAACAAAAGAATAAAATACCTAGGAATAAACCTACCTAAGGAGACAAAAGACCTGTATGCAGCAAACTATAAGACACTGATGAAAGAAATTAAAGATGATACAAACAGATGGAGAGATATACCATCTTCTTGGACTGGAAAAATCAACATTGTGAAAATGACTCTACTACCCAAAGCAAGCTACAGATTCAGTGCAATCCCTATCAAACTACCAATGGCATTTTTCACAGAACTAGAACAAAAAATTTCACAATTTGTATGGAAACACAAAAGACCCCGAATAGCCAAAGAAATCTTGAGAAAGAAAAACGGAGCTGGAGGAATCAAGCTCCCTGACTTCAGACTATATTACAAAGCTCCAGTAATCAATACAGTATAGTACTGACACAAAAACAGACATATAGATCAATGGAACAGGATAGAAAGCCCAGAGATAAACCCATGCCCATATGGTCACCTTATTTTTGATAACAGAGGCAAGAATATAGAATGGAGAAAAGACAGCCTCTTCAATAAGTGATGCTTGGAAAACTGGACAGCTACATGTAAAAGAATGAAATTAGCACTCCCTAACACCATACACAAAAATAAACTCAGGCGTTGGAAACGCCTCATAGATTAATTGTATTGTTTCCTTTACTCATAGAACTACCTGTTAGATCTGTGGGAAAGAACTACAAGACAGAGCTGCCAAGTAAACTATGAAAAACCTAACAAACTTTTTATCTTAGGTATTGGCATATCCCAATGATCTGTACTGTTCTAGGGTGCGATGGCTTAGGGGTGGATATGATTTGAACCTAATACATTTTTAGAGGGTGTCAAATTCAGAACCAGGCAGATCCATCTCCTGACCCTAAACATGGTTCTAAAGTAAATCGTTTGAGGAAATTGGATCCCAAAGATTACAGGTGGGGAATTTTGTAGTGTGTCCATATTTCATTGGAGATCAAAGAAGCCTAACTAAAAGAATTGTTTTTATTACATTACAGGTTGCCTGGTTACTAAAGGAGGGGAGGCTGGCTTCAGAATTTTACATGAGCACTTCTGAAAATGGACCCTTATCTTTTTATTTGTTATACAGGGCTGACTCACATGATAACTTCTTTTTGAAAGGGCTATTTTATCTTGAAGATTATGAGTTTGGAGGAACTAAGGTGATTGGCAGTGGAAAGAATCAGAATGTGTGAAATTCCTTAAAAATTTATTGACTTAAATAACTTTGTGTTACACATAATAAAAAAAAACTTAAAAAAAAATAAAAAGAAATAAACTCAGAATGGATTAAAGACCTAAATACAAGGCCAGACACTATAAAACTCCTAGAGGAAAAGATAGGCAGAACACTCTATGCCATAAATGACAGAAAAATCCTTCTTAGTCCACCTCCTAGAGGAATGGAACTAAAAACAAAAATAAACAAATGGGATCTAATGAAACTTAAAAGCTTTTGCACAGCAAAGGAAACCATAAACAAGATGAAAAGACAACCCTCAGAATGGGAGAAAATATTTGAAAATGAGGCAACTGACAAAGGATTAATCTCCAAAATTTATAAGTAGCTCATGCAGCTCAAAATCAATAAAACAAGCAACCCAATCCAAAAATGGGCAGAAGACCTAAATAGACATTTCTCCAAAGAAGATATACAGACTGCCAACAAACACATGGAAGGATGCTCAACATCACTAATCATTAGAGAAATGCAAATCAAAACTACAATGAGGTATCACCTCACAGCAGTCAGAATGGCCATCATCAAAACATCTACAAACAGTAAATGCTGGAGAGGGTGTGGAGAAAAGGGAACCCTTTTGCACTGTTGGTGGGAATGTAAATTGATACAGTCACTATGGAGAACAGTATGGAGGTTCCTTAAAAAACTAAAAATAGAACTACCATACGACCCAGAAATCCCACTACTGGGCATATACTGAGAAAACCATAATTCAAAAAGAGTCATGTACTACAGTGTTCATTGCAGCACTATTTACAATAGCCAGGACATGGAAGCAGCTTAAGTGTCCATCAACAGATGAATGGATAAAGAATATATGGCACATATATACAATGGAATATTACTCAGCCATAAAAAGAAATGAAATTGAGTTATTTTTAGTGAGGTGGATGGACCTAGAGTCTGTCATACAGGGTGAAGTAAGTCAAAGAGAAAAACAAATACCATATGTTAACACATATATATGGAATCTAAAAAAGAAAAAAAAAATGGTCATGAAGAACCTAGGGGCAGGACAGGAATAAAGATGCAGACGTAGAGAATGGATTTGGAAAAAAAAAAAAAATAAGGCAGAACTGCAGCTGAAAAGCAGCTTACGTAACTTAAGTACAATAGCACACATCATGTATGCGTCCTGATGACCTTGTGCATCTAATGCCTTTAGAGACCACAGGAAGGAACGATCTGTCGTGCCTGAGAGTGTAAGAGAAGGTTCCACGGAAGTGGTGACACCTTTGCCAGAAGTTGAAAGATGAATGGGATTTGACCAGGCTCAGAAGGGGTGGGGGAGGGGCACTCCAGGAAGAGGGACCAGCAAGTGTAAAGAGTAGAGAGAGCAGGTTGGCATAGCTGGAGCTTGGGGAGTTCAGGAGTGAGGTCCAATGAGAGCCACAAATTCTGGATTTTCTGTTTCAAATAGCTGATATGTATGCAAATAACACAGTCGCCCAAAGATGCTACATCTGGCGCACAGGCCTGCTGTTGGTGCCTCCTTCCCTGCCTTTATCACTTATGAAAGTGGCTGCCCAACACCCTCCAGAGAACAAGTGCCCATTTGTCCTGTGACCACATGCTTCCCTAGCCTTCTGCCCACGGCCAGTCTACCCCGCTTCCTGAGCTCAGCTTGCCAGAAGGATGCAGGCTGCTGCGCTGTGCCACTGCGGAGGGCACTGCCAACACAGACCACCCTGACGGCCTGGCATTGTTCAGTGGCCTTGAAGGGGCCAGAACTTGTTTGTCTTGCCCCCTTACAAAGATTGGCCAGCCCCTGGGTTACAGAAAACAAAACAAAACTAACTAACAAAAGCCTTCCTGCCCCTGATGGTGCATCACAAGTCCTGACCTTTTACCACCCAGTCTTGACCTTCATCGTATCACAGCCTGATTCACTGAGACAGGAGCGCTGACACAGTTCTATTGTTTCCTTGGCCAGCTTTCCCTTTCCGAGGCTTTGCTCTCCAGCGAAAAACAAAGCAAAATGAAAATCCAGCAAGCCCCAAATCCTTCCCAACTCCTGATCCTCAGGTGGTCAGTGTTACAGTATTTTGAATTTTGGTTTGTTCTTGCTGTTGTTTTTAGTGGAAGCATTGTTTTTATAGCAAAAGCCTTATTGTCCGTGGAACCATGGGTTTGCTCTGCCTTGTTCAGGTTCTGTGTGTGAGGAACCGATGCACCAGCCTGTGAGAGCAGAGCTGAGACCAGGCAGCTAGCGGGTCAGTTTGACTTGGGGCTGGAGGGTGCCTGGGGCTTGGAAAACAGACCCTGCCCATTGCAGCCAAGTACAGTCATTGGGTCTGACTTTGTTGCAGGAGATGGGAGGAAGTCTGGCCAGGGCAGCTGGAGGTGAGGTCCGGAGAGTCTGGAGAGGCAGTGCCAGGCAGGCAGTAGTGATATCAGGAAGAAGCAACCCCTGATATCCAACCCCAAACCTGAGCTCCAGACTGGCTGCCTAGGACACAGCCTCGCAGTCAGACCTGCTTTCAGACTACTCACCTGCCAATTTATCTCTCTTCTGCCTCTAGCTCATTAGCCATTGCTCCCCCAGTTGTCTCCAGCATCCATTTCTCCTTCTCTACTTCTGCTGCTGTGACCTTCATGCAGGCCCTGCATCTCTTCCAGGTTACCATTACTGACCTAGTGATGAATTGCTTCCCGGCCTGGAGTCTCTCCCTATCATGTCTGCCTTTTGAATCACTGCCAGATGTCTTTACCTGAAACACGGTTCTGATCACATTATTCCCCTACCCACAGATCTTTGGGGGCTCCCACCCAGTAAGACTGCTATTTCGAGGCCTCAGGCCGTCAGCTTTGCCTCTCATACCACTTCCTGTCTCATTCTCTGCAAGGAGTATGATCACCTCTTGTGCCCTGAATATTTCCTGTAGATTCCCACTCTCATCGCTTTGCCCAGTGGATCCACTGGGAAGCTTGCTAACTGTTAAGCATACAGTTTCTCAGGCTCCACCTCGAGGGACGCACAGCAGTAAATAGGGGTCTGTCCCGTCCCTATCCTTTTGTCTCTGTTTATTCTTTTTTCTTTTGCCCTACCCAGGTACGTGGGGAGTTTCTTGCCTTTTGGGAGGTCTGAGGTCTTCTGCCAGCGTTCAGTAGGTGTTCTGTATGAGTTGTTCCACGTGTAGATGTATTTCTGGTGTATCTGTGGGGAGGAAGGTGATCTCTGCGTCTTACTCTTCCGCCATCTTCCCCTCGTCCCCCTGGATGCTTCATGTTTAAAACTCTGGCCCCGTGGCGCTGTGGATGAGCCAGGTTGGAGAACCAGCGCCTTTGCCATAACCGTTCCTGTGTGCTGGTGTTCTCTCTCCCATCACCAGAACTCTGTCTGTTCTTCAGTGTCCAGATCAGATGTTACTTCCTTCTTGAAGAACTCCCTGAGCCCAGCAGTCAGAAATGACTTCTTCTTCCACCCTGTAGGTTTGTCCTGTGGCCTTTGTACTCTAAGCTGTTTGTCTTTCGCCTGCTAGATTATAAGTTCCTTGAGTATAGGGAGGGCATTTTATTCATCCCTGTGTATCTTGCAGCTTCCAGGAAATTTAGCAGCTGCTCAAATGTGAAAGATAGCATGCAGTCGAATAACCAAGTAAAGATATAAAGATATTACATTCACTTACCTGCTACTTTACATCTACAAGAAAAAAAGAGACGATATCTCAAGAATGATAGTGGCACGAATGCCTACAATCAACTCCATTTTAAAAAGTTTTGGAAACATGAATTTAAACAAGTAGCACTTTCAGTTGTTTAGCCTTGTATAAGAATTTTTTTCTTCGCTGTCTTGCCTAATGAAGAGAGTGTAAAGCTTCTGAGAGTATCTGTATTGCCAAGACTTTGCTGACGTAATATATAACATAAGGTTTATGATTTAATTGTTTGTCTGCAACCATTTTTTCTGTTATATTTGCTTTTGTTCACCAGCAGAAACACCTATTAGCTCAGGCTTCTGTTAACAGGCATAGTTTTATGGCATTCTCTGAGATGAAAGGAAGATATCAGGAGTCAGCTGTTTATAGCTTTTATAGCAACACCTTTATTGATATATGTGTGCGTCTTTAATATCCTTTTATCTGCATTGCAAAAATGAAATTATGTATCCATTACCAAAACTAGATCGGAGATGTATTGGATTAGAAATGCCTTCTTCCTAATCCTTAAAAGACCAAAAGGCTCTTCTTTGATAATTCTATGAGAGTTAAAATTCCTTTTTATTTTCAGATGTTACAGATAGGAGATTAACCTAGTTATGCTTTGCCGATATAAGGAGTGCATGTCTCAGGGAACCAGGCAACGCCAACAGAGATTTCTGATTCAGGAATGTACAGAAGATATGAGACTTGCATGAATTATAGCATGATTCACTAAAGGATATAAAAGTACTTTGCAAGTAATTAAATAATTAAATATTTTAGAGTAGGAATTCTTATTTCCTGTAAGTCTTCCTGCTTTGAAGAGTCTTCCTTTTTTGTGCATGTCTGAAACTTCTTTATAATTTAGTAATAGTTCTAATACATACTAATTATAGGCAAGGAAGGCAAAATTGAATGAAAATACTAAAATTAATAAACCAGCATTTGTTATGTATCTACTATGCAGGACACCTTGCAAAGGACTGTGACTTAAAATACTCACCTCTGATAAGACCACTTTTTAGGGTTGTTATAGGGCTGAGAGGTAGTAAAGCACCTGGCATGGTGAGTGCTGAATAAATGCTCAGCAGTGTTTTTCAGATAACTTTGTGTAGCCTGTGCAGAATTTCAGAAAGAATGAGTTAAGGCCATCCAGACATATTAGCACTGTTTGGATAAACAGAGATTTCACTCTTTCTCCACACGGTGTTTTAAGCTTCATATGAGGAGAAATGTGTCAGTATGTGTAAACTGTAAATGTTTGCTTTCAGCTATGAACGTGAAGCCAGATTTGGAATTAGGAAGGTTTTCATCATAGAAATGGAACTAATTATGTACAATTCAAGACAATATAAGACTTGGTGCACGACACTTAAAGATTCAAGCAATTAAATTCAGGTGACAGTGGTTTGTTTTGTTTACCTTTTGGAAAGTGCTTTAAATTTTACATCTCTCTCAAGAAGCTTATGTGCTGTACATACAGGTTTAGACACAAACACATTATCTTTAACCCCCAAACAATGGTAGAAAAGCCCTGAATCAAGGCTCTGCCACTGTAGTGGGTCAAATAGTTGCCCACCCCCCCAATTCATGTCCACCTGGAACTTCAGCACGTGAACTTATTTGGAAATAAGGTCTTTGCAGATGTAAGTAGTAATAAGATGAGGTCATGCTGGATTAGTGTGGTTCTTAAATCCAATGTGACTGATGCTCTTACAAGAAGAGGAGAAGATGAAGACAGACACACAAGAGAGAAGGCCATTTGAAGATGCAGGCAGACGTAGGAGTGATGCTGCCACAGCCAGGGCACGCCAGAGATTGCCCTCAACCCCCAGAAGCTGAAAGAGGAAAGGAAGGATTCTTCCCTAGCGCTGTCAGAGGGAGCATGGACCTGTTGACACCTTAATTTCAGACTTCTAGCTTACAGAACTGTAGAAGAAGAGTTCTGCTGTTCTAAGCCAATCGTGGTGCTTTGTTACGGCAGCCCAAGGATACTAATACAGCCACTTATCAGAGATGCACTTGAATGCACTGATGTGCTATTTTCTATCCTTAAAGTGGGCCCAGTAAAACCTACTACACAAGATTACATGAGGATTACATGAGATATTCTATGTACAAATATTTGACACATGCTTTTTGTGTTAAATTCTGCTCTTATGCAACAAAGTGCTACCCCTTGTTCAGGGTGAGATTTCAGCTTAGGGAGAGGAAAAACTATTTCCTACAGGACCATCCAAAAATGTAAGCAACATCTTCTGGGCAGTCAATTTCCCCTCGATGGAAAGATTTAAGATCCAGGGTATGGAGGATAGTGTATAAGTTAGAGACTGTACTTCAGTCCAAGTAACAGAAACCCAATTATAGTGGCTTAACCAAATAGGGATTAGCCAATAAGGATCTCATATAATAAGATGTCCTAAATTATGCCTTATGAGCTAGGAAAGAAGCCCCAGCGTGCCATCCAGGACCCAGGCTGCTTCTCTCATTCTGCCCTTCCATCCTTACATGTTTTTCATCCTTGCTGCCTGAAGTTAGTTGCCCTCCTTCTAGCCTCACAAAAGTCATTCGAGCAGGAAGAAGAAGGCAATGTCAAGAAGGAAGGGACAGCTCATATTAAGAAAGCAAAACTTTCAGAAATTCTCAGTACACTTAAGTTAATTCTCATTGGCCAGAACTGGGTCACATGACCTCCCCTAAACATGAGGATGTCCAGGAAATTTAACTTTTAGCTGGGCTTGGTGCTGCTTTGAACAACATAAACATTCTGTTTGTAAGGAAGCAGGGGGCTCATGGATTTGGGGTAGCTAATTAGTAGAGTCAGCCATAAAAGGGATTCTGGAATAGGTAGGAGATTAGACTAGATGTGTCTTTCCAACTGTGAGTTTCAAAGATGCGATTAAGAGATCATTTCCTACCCTCAAGGCATTTACAGTTTATATTGGAGGCAGGTTTTGGAGTCAGCTGTGTGGATTTGACTCCCAGTTCAAGTCCTGACTAGATACAATAATCCTGATTGTGGGAAAGTTATTTATCCTCTCTGTGCCTTAATTCCTTCATCTGTAAAATAGGAAGGATAATATCTTCTTTATACTGTTATTTTGAGGATTATATGAGTTAAATATTTAAAGTGTTAATTTGCTAAATAAATGTAGCTACTATTTTTCCACTAGAGGGTAAGCTCCATGAAGCCAGGAATTGTATCTGACATACTTGCCTGGTAACTCAGTACCTAGAACATAGTCAGCCTTTAACAGATCATTGTTAAGTGAATGAATGGATAAGGTCACCAGTCCTAATGCTAATACAGCTGACCCTTGAACAACACGAGTTTGAACTGCACTGGTCCATTTATATGTGGATTTTTTTCAATAGTAAATACTACAGTACTGCACGATCTGTGGCTGGTTGAATCCGTGGATGCAGAACCGCTTATACAGAGGGCAGACTATAAGTTACACTAGGATTTTTGACTGTGCAAAGGGTCAGTGCCCCCTAACCCCTGTGTTGTTCAAGGGTCAGCTGTATAAAGATTACTCAAAATAACTGAGATTTGTCATTTCTCAAGTGAGGTTTTGGTACATGTATCTGAAGCACCTTCTCTAAATATGAGGTGGGAACACTCTACATTAAGGGAAAAGAATGAAGGCTTAAGGATAAGAAGTTGTCTTGATCATTGATGTTAGTTTCAGACAATGGAAGCCACTCTAACAAATTTAAGCAGAAAGTGATTTGTTACAGTGTATTAAGAACCTTAAAGAACCAGGACTGTTCTAGCAGTAACTTCCTTGCCATCACTGCTCATACTCACCTTTGGTGTTATGGGGTAGTGGAGTGAGAATCTCTGCCATAGCTGCCCCAGACAGATCACACACATCAGGTCTATAAGAGCCGATCTCCCTGTACAGCCACGGCTAAACACCTACTCCTTCCAAATCTCATCTGAATGTGTTTGCTTGTCAGAGTCTAGGTCACATGCAGACCTGTAGCTGCAAGGGAGACTGGGAAATGTAGTTTTTAGCCTTCCAACGTCTGTAGTCCAGGCAGGTTTGCTAAAGGGGGATTGGAAGGGGTGCTTAGCTAGCTAATGCTCGGTGTCTAGCACAGAGGTCGCTCTGTGCAGCTGCATGCAGTTGTCCCACCAAGACTACATAGGAAAAAAAAAAAAAGACTACGAAGAGGTCACATGGGGGCGTGGCCACTGAGAGGAGGCTCTGGAAGACCAGAGGAACGCATTGAAGAGTTCAGGCCCGCATAACCCAGGAGCCTGCAGAACAGCCACCCAAGAATGGACAACAGGATCCTGATGAGGGGACGCAGGGAGTCAGGAGAGGAGGAGAGGTGAAGGTAGTTGACCCTGGGCGTGCACGATTGTGTGAAGAGGGAGACCTGCTCCTGTATCTCCTGTTGCCGTGGCGCTGTCCCAGCTGCTGAGCTCCAGGCAGGGCCATCAAGCTCACCTCACTGCCCAGCCACCCCCATCCATCCCAAAGCAGGGGTGACAAAGGAGGGGCAGCTGTGCAATGTAGCTCCCATGACCCGACCTGTATGACCCTACAGCCGGTCCTAAAACATAGACTGTGGGGAGGAATGAGGAGGAGGCAAGGAAGAGTAGGGGCACCTGCCACACTGCAGGACCTTCTATTAGGACCTTTCAGGCGTGAGGTTGGAAGGAAGGAGCTGGGTGATCTTTAAGAAAAAAGAAAAACCAAAAAACTTGGTTGAAGGTGTGATTTTCCTTTCTTTCTCTTCTTTTTTACCTTTTGTCTTTTCAGTTTGAGTCATGTTTTATAGACTGTGTGATATAGGCAATGGGGCAGCTGAGCAATTCAGCTGGAATTTATCTTGTGGACAGCCAAAGTGGCAAGCTGATAATTCAAGTTCAGAAAGGATCTTTTACAGAGGAAAAAAAAGAAACAGCCATGATTTATCCCCACCCCCCTTTTATTTACTTATTTATTTATTTTTGTAGGCCTTGTGGAGGATTTGGTGGATTTACTGACATCATTTCTTCCTTGGCAGGCACACCCATGTCAGTCCTCTACTCAGTTATACCTTTTGTAAGGACGAAATCTATAAATGCAACTTGCAGTGTGCAAAAACCATTTTCTAGAAACTGATTCAGTTTAATGTCATTAAATGCAATCAGAAGTTACCAAGCATCTTACTGGAACTCCCTTCCAAATGTAGCCTAATCCAATTTACCTTTCCTTTGGTATTTAAGTTCCTGACAGCCAGAGTGGACGTTTCTCAGACACAGCAGTTTGGCTTGTAACTTCTTCATTCGCTTCCTATTACCATCTTGGTGTCATGTTACACTGAGCCTTCACTGGGTTATGGTCAGCTCTAGACACAAAGATGCTGCCGTATCAGATATGACCCCTTGATTTCAGTGTCCCGGGTGTGTCAGATATTTGTGCATGAGTGAATGAGACATAGCCCTGTTCTCAAGCCCCAGGCCACTTCTCACTCTGTTTTAGAATCACAGAATCATGTGCTCATGTGAGAATACTTTATCTCTAATAAACCTGGAGTTTAATGACTCTTTCCCACATGATTTTAGTGTTTCTTTTTCAATTGAAAATATTCTTTTTGAAGAAGAAAAAGTTTGCATATGAACATTCAAGAGGAAGGAAAAAGCCATTCCCCATTCTCTCAGCTTGAACACAATTGCAGTATTTTAACTCTCACTTTGCAGTTTTGAAGGTATGCCTCGAGGTGATTTAATTATCTGCTTCTGATCTCCTCACAGAGAAGTGGTAGAAGCCTGGGGGGTGGGGAACTTTTCATTCCCCAGTATCTTCTGCTAGAAAGCTGGTGCTCATGGATCATTTATTCGAGGAATTATTTTAAAGCCCATTTTCTGTTTCACATAAGTTAGAGCTGCATCAGGCTGGTCTGGCGAGGATGCTCTTCGATGATCTTTTGAGACCTGGACACGTGAGCTCCGGATTAGGGGACTTGGATAGTCTAGGAGCCAATCCTACTAGCATATGAGGGGGAGCTGACACCCCGTTGAGCCAAATCTACCTGCAGGGCCCTTCATTAACCAAAGACACTCTAATAATGAGTTCTGGCTGCAAATCCCTTTTGTCATCAGGGAAACCCAAAGGAATTAGACATGGTACTTTCTTGGAGTCAAAGCCATCCATTTATAGGTATGGGTTTTCCTTAAATACATCCTGAGTTAAAGCAATAGATTTCCTTCAGAGCCATCGGAGACAAAGATTGGGACTGTCAATTGGCCTTGCCGTCGAAAACCTACTTGCTTTCCCGGGCTGTCTGACCTGAAACTTAGACTGTCAACATTTGTCTACTCACCTGCTGTCTTTGCACTCATCTTCTTTGACCACACATGAGCACCATGAGTGAGGGCCAGCAACCTTCCCTGAGTCCATCTGCTAGAACTGTCTAAGTGTGGTCCAGCCGAGCCCTGGTTTCCATTTGGCTTGGTTACGTCACTGTGCCCTCTTATGTGTATCTTTAAATCGCCACTTCAGTGGCGCCACTGTCATCTCGAATACAGTGTGTATGAAACTAACTTCATGGGCTGTCTCACAATTCAGCTCAATAGTCCTCACAACTTTTATATGCCAGTGGCAACAATTCTGTCCTTGTCACCTGTGCTCAACTGTTTTGACTGTTCCCTGTACTTCACTGTTGCTTCATCTTTTTTTTTTCTTTCTAATTTTCCACATTTCCATACACCTAGATTGTAGCAATAATCTCCTAGACCCATGAGTATTAGATCTGAAAGTCTCCTTTTGCAACTAAACCAATATCTTCAGTTTACAAATGAAGAAATGGGAGCTCCAGAGAGGTTAGATAAATTACTTTGTTTCAAACTAGGAGAGTCAGGCCTAGCATCCTTCTTCCTGGTCCTGTTTTCTTGCTATCCTGCCAGGTGATGTCCTGGTCCCCCTTCCACTAGCCTCTCTCCCTTCATCCATTCTGTGCACTCAGCATTCACATTTATTCTGCTGAAATATTTCTTTCATCATCTCTCTCTCTTGTCCACAAATTTTTGGTGGTCCCTGTTGCTAGGATGAGACAATATAAATTTTGCTACAATATTGCTAAGATGATGACAATATAAATTACCATGCAAGCTGGGACCCTTGAGAGTGAAAGAAATGCTAAGACAACAGACATAAACCAGGACATATGGTCATACTTCATGTAGTAAAAATCATAAAGACCAGACTTTCCCCTCTGGAACTTAGGGTTTTCCATATTCAGCCCCCAATTACATTTCTAAGCTCTGTCCTTAATAACCTACACAGCCCTTTCCCCAGCCAACGTGCTAATCCTTCTTGGCTTACTTCATGTATATTTCTGCTTTGGAACCTGAACATTTTTCTCTGCTTACCGAACTTCTCCATGTTCTTTAAGGGCCTAGTTGGGTCCCCTTTCTTCCATAAAATCCTCTAAGTTAGTTGCATCTCCCGAAGATGTGTAGCTTCTCCTAAGTCATGCACTTGCTGTCTCTACTACTAATCTGACACTTACAAGTGGTGAAATGAGCTGTTCTGACTTTTTTCCTCCATAGTGAGGATGTAGTCTCTGATAAGCCTCACCATAAATGTGTCTGCCTGAAAAGAGAGAGACCCAGAAAATAACAAAAATGAACAAAACTTTCAAAGTGGATATAAGAACCTATTGATGAATGTGGAAAACTGTACAGCCTCTGCAAGGGAGAATGCATCATTATGTAACAGAAGTTTAAATGCAATCCCACTTCTGCCTGCACAAGTGTGAAATAACATATGTACAAGGTTATTGCTTGTGGCATTACTGTAATCCCAAAAGGTTGGAAGCAACTAAGTGTCCAGCAGTAGGGAACTAGTTGAACAGACTGTGATATAGCACATAGCACACAGTGGAGTAGCTGTAAAAAAAAAAAAAAGACGGATAATCTCTGTGTATGAATATGGAAAGATCTATAGGACACAGAGAAGAGGAGAAGCAAGGTACAGGAGAGTGGATGTGATTTGCTACCCTTTAAGTACTTTTAATTTAACATTTAAGTACTTTATTTCATGAAATTCTTTCTTTTATAAAGTAGTGTGCAGTGTGATTAATTTTGCATTCCCTCATTGGCAGTATTTTCACGTTTGGATTTGTAGAACTGAATAACCATCTGGGGAGGGACATCAGAGCTATGCTTTAGAAAGCTCTTTCTGCCACAGGTGAAGGTGCGTTGGGACGAGGGAGGAAGCCTGGAGAAGGGGTGATCTACAGGTGGAATTGGCACCCAGGGCTCCCAGTCTCTAGTCTTGAATGTGGTTCTGTCAACCAGGTTTCTTTATAAGAAGCTCAATCATTTGCTGGCTCCATATCTCAGCATTTCCCTCTTGTTGCCCTTGGCCTTCAAGAGTTTGGAGTTTTGTTTTCAGGTGAACGTTTATTCAGAAGCACCATTTTCCAGCCTGGTAATTTTGAGCACCAGACTTGTTTTCCTTGGTGATGTATGTGGTGGTTTCTCCCAATAGCAGACAGAGGGAGGAAACAGATCCTTTTTCCACTCATCACGTTTCATTCTGACAAATGTAATTTACAGCTCTTTAAGAATGTCATTTAAGGGCTTCCCTGGTGGCACAGGCATTAAGGATCCGCCTGCCAATGCAGGGGACATGGGTTTGAGCCCTGACCCAGGAAGATCCCACATGCCGCGGAGCAACTAAGCCCATGCGCCACAACTACTGAGCCTGCGCTCTGGAGCCCGCGAGTCACAACTACTGAGCCTGCGTGCCTAGAGCCTGTGAGCCACACTACTGAGCCCGCATGCCACAGCTACTGAAGCCCGCGCGCCTAGAGCCCGTGCTCCGCAACAAGAGAAGCCACCACAATGAGAAGCCCGCACACTGCAACGAAGAGTAGCCCCCGCTCTCCGTAACCAGAGAAAAGCCTGCGCGCAGCAATGAAGACCCAACGCAGCCAGAAATAAAATAAATAAAATAAAATAATTTATTTTAAAAAAAGAATGTCATTTAGAAATAACCCCCAATTAATAAACCACTTTGCAATTATATTTTATTTTCCTTCTAACACACTTTGACTCTTATGGGGGGGGAAGTTAGGACATGAATTTTTAATGCAGACATCTGGAATGACCCGTTCCAAGAGAAGCTCTGTAGGCAATAGTGATTCCTCCTTCCCAGCCCCTGCATCCAAGCAGTTATCAACCATAATAATAGATTTTCTTCATGAAATGTCTTCAGGAATGCTCTATCCAGCTGGCTTTTTAATTTTCTTATGTTTTATATATCATCTCTTATTATTTTGTTATGGAGAAGGAAACTGAGGCTCAGAGAGGTTTAATAACTTGCTCAAGGTCATACAGCCTACAGTGTAATGACAGGCCTGGGTTTAAGCTCAGGTCCTCAGGCTGTGAAGCTGGTGTTTGCGTTATATTCACTGCCTCCATCACTTGGCCAAGCTCTGTCAGTTCTACCTTTGCTGTTATCTTTCACATCAATTCCAAACCCACTGAGAGCAGTTATGAGCACCCTCATTACCTCTCACCTGGAGCACTGTGATTGCCTCCCGGAAAGGCTCAGTTTCCAGGTTTTTCCTCTTATAACCTGGAGGTCCTACTTATCGCCTAGAGCTCAGTCTCTCTGAAGGGCCACAAGTATCCTCCCTCCACTCGACACATTTTTCTGGAGTATCTCCCCAAATACATGGTGATTTTTTTCCTTCAAAATATAATTCCTCAGCACATAGGATTTTGTTTTCAATTTGAGTCCTTACAAAATCTTCCATCTTCACTAGGATGAAAGTTCAGTTATTTACTTGGAACCACAAACATTGTTGGGGCAAGACACATTAGCTTGAAATTACCTAAAATAAATACCAGCAGCGGATGCTCATGGTGGTCATCTAATGGAATGACTTTTTTTTTTTTTGCGGTACACGGGCCTCTCACCGCTGTGGCCTCTCCCATTGCGGAGCACAGGCTCCAGACACACAGGCCCAGTGGCCATGGCTCACGAGCCCAGCCACTCCGCGGCACGTGGGATCCTCCCGGACAGGGGCACGAACCCATGTCCCCTGCATCAGCAGGCGGACTCTCAACCACTGCGCCACCAGGAAAGCCCTGGAATGACTTTTTAAAGGAAGCAGATTTGCACAGCTCTAGTGATTGTTCATAGGCTCTGCCCTCATAGAAGTGCACATTAGATATCATTGTACACAGGCCTTTTCAAGTTTCTTTAAAAAGCAATAAAGTGGTGATCACTAATTTCGTGGTGCTCATGAATTCACATCCACACGATCAAATAAAAACCGGTCTTGTGTTACATAAATGCAGCTTTGTGGCTGGGATAAAATTTCCAGTGACAACATCACACACAGATCCCAAAGTGCTTTGTCTCAAACTGTGTAAATGATGTGAAGATGGTGCGCTGCAGAAATCTGTTAGACGGTTCAAAAAGTGACTCTAATGATGACTAAGATACTGCTGACAAAGATGTGTGTCAAGAGAGTAATAAAATTGTTTCAAAAAATATGGAAATGAAAAAGAGCAATATTTCTAAACGTATCATCTTATGCTACCTGTGACTGTGAATTTGCAACTATAAATTAAATAAGTAAATTAAAATTAACTATTTCAACTTCAGCCTTAGAAGTTTACATATTTAAACTGACCAAAACCCTGTTTTCCTTATTTTCTCATTGAGAAGACAGACAGTTGCTTTATTTTCAGGGTCACCTTATGGTCATGTCTCAACACTGTACTACTCACAGAAAATCAGATATAGATCCTACCCTCAGGACACTCATAAACCAGGCGAGAAGTGTAACAGCTACTAAGTGTAGCTGTTACACTTCATTGCGGTGTGTGGGCTTCTCATCGTGGTGGCTCCTCTTGTTGCGGAGCACGGGCTCTAGTCACGTGGGCTTCAGTAGTTGTGGCACACAGGCTCAGTAGTTGTGGCTCTGGGGCTCTTGAACGCAGGCTCAGTAGTTGTGGCGCAGGGGCTTAGTTGCTCCGCGGCATGTGGGATCTTCCCGAACCAGGACTCGAACCTGTGTTACCTGTATTGGCAGGCGGATTCTTAACCACTGCACCACCAGGGAAGCTGTACAGCCACCCTCATCTCTTGAAACTCTTCCATTTCTTGGCTTTAGTTGGCTGTCCTCCCACCTCTCTGGCTGCACCGTCTCAGTCCCCTGGGCTGGCTCCTTTATCTCAAAGCCTCCTCAAATTTAGTGGCACGAAACGACGACTGTTTTATTAGGTTCATGGATTCTCTGGATTAGGAATTCCAGAAGAGCCCAGAGGGGACAACTTTGTTCTGTCCCATGATGTTTGAGGCCTCCACTGGGAACACTTGAAGGCTTAGCTGGAATCATTTAGGATGTCTTTACTCATTGGCACTGGGTTTCCTCACAGCATGGTGGCCTTACAGTAGTCAGATTTCTTGCATGACTGCTCAGAGCTCCAAGCACAAAAATTACATTGAAGAGTAGAGGCTGCATTGCCTTTTTCTGACCTGGTCTTTTTCTAATGATGACTACCCATTGTTACTCCTGCCAGAGTCTTTTGGTTATAGGCAAGTCAGAATTCTGTCTGAATTCAGGGGAGGGGACCTAGACCCCACCTCTTGTGGGATGAGTGTCAATATCACATTGTAGGAGATCATGTAGGTTGGGAACTATTGTTGTGTCCATTTTTGGAAAATGCAACCTGACCTAAAGATCTTTGGCCGGCCCACATATGACAGAAAGTAAAGATAGAAAACATAGCGGATGTTCTATGGCCTTAAAGAAAAGTTATTTATGGATGAGGCTTGGGAAAAGGAGGAAGGGTAGGATGTAGGCATTTGAAAAGGTAGTGATGGGAACCAGATATAGAATTAATGAGATCAAAACAACTGAATGAAAATGTAGGATTAGGGAGAGAGATGGCTGGCTGTTTTCGAGTCTGGATGTCAGGAAAAGGGTGTGCCTCAGTCAAAAGGAAGAGAGGCAGACAAGTATATGCGGGAAGGAGGTCCAGCAGCTGTTCACAGTAGCATTTACAGTGTCTAAAATCCGATATCCTCAATCCAGCCCTCGGCATTCTGGCCTCTGAACCAACACTGCCTTGACACTCCAACATAGATACCTCTTTGTGGTTAATTCTAATGGCTGCTTCCATTGGGTTTTCTGCCCTCTTATGGCATCTCCCCCCAAGCCAGTCTTCCAGCAGAGTATGCTTGGGTAAGTGTTTCCTGGGTCCTGCTCTCCTCTTAAACCATCTGCAGCTCCATTATTTGACCCATTCACAGCATTTGACTCTGTACCACCCTCGTCTCTTGAAACTCTTCTGTTTCTTGGCTTTAGTTGGCTGTCCTCCCACCTCTCTGGCTGCACCGTCTCAGTCCCCTGGGCTGGCTCCTTTATCTCAGGTAGCTCATTATTTGTTGGGTCTCCTCTTGGCTATTTTTCCTGATTGTTCTATACTCAGCCTTGCGAAGGTGGACCGTGGGCCACTGAGATGGGCTGTAACTTTTGTGAGCATGTGTGTAAGCACGTATTTCTAGGAGATGATCCAGAGCTTCATCACATCCTCAAAGTTGTCTCTGAATTAACAAAAAACAAAAGGCCTAGATGAACTGCTTTCTGCATATTTGCTCCGTGGCTTCAACTCCCTTAACTCTAGGATCCCTCCTTGGCTATACGCGAGTCTCTTCGGGGAAGCTGACAAAAAATACTGGTGATCAGGGCTCAATCTCAGACCAGCTGAACAGAATCCTGGGCGTAGGGTCCAATGGGTAATACATTTTAAAGAAAGCGTTAGCCCTGCTTTGTGTCAGTCACAAAGATAACCCCCATGGTTAATACTTTAAACTATTTTCTCTTTACTAGGCTGAAATAAGTTACACCACCTTAAAGAGACTTGAATTATATCAGGATTAGACTGTCAATGTGGATGACAAAGATCTGGATTAAAAAAAAAAATCAGTATAGAGAATAGATTGAATATAATTGTTTGCTTTGGGTTGACTTCATTCAGCTCCCTAACTCCTTTTTTCTTTGTCTAATTGTTCCTTTTATCTTTAATCTGTTAAAGTGAAACTTTCTTCCTAAAAAGAAAGTAGATTTTAATGGGTACAGTTTTCAGTTTTGCAAAATGAAAAGAGTTTTAGAGATGGACGGTGAGGATGGTTGTACAGCAATGAATATGCTTAACACCTCTGAACTATACACTTAAAAATGGGTAAGATGGTACAAATTATGGTATGTGTATTTTACCACAATTTTTAAAAATAAAAAATTTAAAAAGACAATTGACTGTTAACCAAAAAAGTGCAACTAGTTTGAGATGAAATAGAATCATTGGCCTTTTAAAAAGAGGTTTGTTGTTTCTCAGTATAAATTCAATCCATTGAGAAATGATATCAAAATTATTTCTCTCCAATCACAGTGAAATCATAAGGGTTTAAAGTAGCTGTTGTGGAGAATTCCACAGAGACAAAAAGTCAGAAAAATGCCTATTTCTGCCAAAGTCAGTTAATGGTAACTAAACCATAACTTTTCTTTTCCCACTTCAATGTTTATTTCCTAGACAAAATATTAAAAACTACATATTTGATATTTAAAAGTCCTTATAATGTAAGGACCAGCATAATTCCTGAAGATACTTTTAGCTGGGGTGGGTATATTTTAAAAAGTGATCAAGAAATTACCCAGAGAGACTGTGTTCCCTATGGTTTGTGTGGTGTAGTGGTTGAACTCACAGAATCTGGAGCCGAAATGCCTGGGTTTTGATCCAAACTCCACTATCAATTATTAGTGTGATCTGGGACAAGTTAATTTAACCTGTGTATGCCTCCAGTTTCCCCACCTGTCATATTGGCCCCAGCCTCATAGAATTTAATGAGATAATACATGTAAAGCACTTAGGATGGAGCCCAGAGCTTTTAGTATTTCCCTATCACATTGAGTTTTAGGGGTTTCTGATTCAGCAAACATTTCCTATGTGTTGACTGTACATTGCTGGAGAGAGTCACAAAACATAGCATGAAACAGACTCTCCTTTGAGATCCTCAAAGACCACCTCCCCAATCCTAGCTCTTTGTACCCTGGCCCTTCTCCTGAGGTGTCATAACTATTTTGCCTGCATAGTCAATGATACCGCCCCTATTTCTTCAACTTCTCCTAACTCCACAGAACATTCACCTATTTAGTGAGCTTCAGGTTTTCTGGAGGCTCGAACTGTGCAGTCTCCCTGCTTGTCTGGGTGCCCTTGGTCTCCCACCTGGCTTCCTTATTGTCCTTCCTTGGGAGCTGCACTGCTTTGGGGCCCTAGATTTCTTTTCAGCCTTGCATTCACAGCACATGTTAGTTAAGTGAATTTTTGAGTCTTAGGGTTTCGGACAGAAGTTGGTTGTTCCTCTTTTCATCCACTGATGGCTTGAGAGAAAGTTTATAAAAACCTGAAAGGATTTGCAGAATAATACTGCTCTTACAAAAATGTGTCTCAGAACCTAACTGAGATTCCAGTTTGACAAAAGAGAACAAAAATGAAAGAAGTTGTGAAGGGCTAGGACACAAGGTAAGAATGAAAACAATGCTTATGAAACCACCCTTTTTCATCCCGGGAAGAGGAGGCAGCTGGCACAACGGTACAATCCGATGCCCAAGAAGAGGGCACGACTTTCATGTGCTCTTCTAGACTAAGCTGACCAAACTCACTGTCCTGAAACCTCTTGAAACCTTGGTCTGAGTTTTTACTTCTGCCACCTTAAGGATCCTGGCTTCGAAGCTGAGGAGGCTGTTAATTAGCTAACAGAGCTTTGTAAACTGCTTAAGAGACGTGGGTAGGCAATTGGGACTTCTAGAGCAAAGACGAGATGATTAAAAAAAAATCTTCTCTGATTAGGATTAACATACCTGCCTTGTCACTCTGAGTCCGAAGAACTTTACTGGAGATGGGAGGAGGCTTCACGAGAGACATGAGACAAGGGGAGTCGTGTCTCTGGGTCCAGAAGAGTACTACATCTCCCTCTTGCATTCAGGGAAGAGAATCCTGCAGCCTGGGTGATGAGTTACAGCTGAGGAATAGAGAATTTTGATGCCAAAGAGACTAGGTACAAAGGACACCCTTTGCCATGGTGGATGAGTGTAACGAGAAGGAAAAGGGTTAAGTTTAAAAAAAAAAAAATTTTATTAAACTATAGGGGTTTTTTTTGTTTTTTTTTGTTTTTGCGGTACATGGGCCTCTCACTGTTATGGCCTCTCCCGTTGCGGAGCACAGGCTCCGGACGCGCAGGCTCAGTGGCCATGGCTCACGGGCCCAGCCGCTCTGCGGCATGTGGGATCTTCCCACACTGGGGCACGAACCCATGTTCCCTGCATCGGCTGATGGACTCTCAACCACTGTGCCACGAGGGAAGCCCTAAACTATAGTTGATTTACAATATTGTGTTAGTTTCAGGTGTACAGCTTCAGATTCTTTTCCATTACAGCTTATTATACTGAATATAGTTCCCTGTGCTATACAGTAAATCTCTGTTGTTCATCTATTTTATAGAATAGTGTGTATCTGTTAATCCCAACCTCCTAATTTATCCCTCCGCCTCCCCTTTCCCCTTTGGTAACTGTAAGTTTGTTTTCTATGTCTGTGAGTCTATGTCTGTTTTGTAAATAAGTTGATTTGTATTATTTGTTTAGATTCCACATAAAAGTGATATAATATTTGTCTTTCTCTGCCTGACTTCACATAGTATGATTATCTCTAGGTCCATTCATATTGCTGCAAATGGCAATATTTCATTCTTTTTTATGACTGAGTAGTATTCCATTGTGTGTGTGTGTGTGTGTGTGTGTGTGTGTGTGTGTACACCATATCTACTTTATCCACTCATCTGTTAATGGACATTTAAGTTGCTTCCATGTCTTGGCTATTGTAAATAGTGCTGCTGTGAACACTAGGGCACACTTATCTTTTCGAATTAGAGTTTTTGTCTTTTTATGGATATATGCCCAGGAGTGGGATTTCTGGATCATATGGTAGCTCTATTTTTAGTTTTTTAAGGAATCTCCAGACTGTTTTCCATACTGGCTGCACCAATTTACATTCCCACCAACAGTGTGGGAGGGTTCAAAAAGGCTCAAGTTTTGAGTCAACTCATAAAGTCTATTTTAAATAAAACAGTAAAAGCTTGACTGCCACATGAATGAAGAATCATCTCAGAAAGCCCCGATTCAGATATTATCCATGCCATTGGCTGTGTGACAAATGACAGCCAAGATGTGTTTGTCCTCCACAAAGCAAACTGCCGATACACTTACAGCCTGAGATCTCCAAGCAGGGTTTCCTAGGAAACTGGGCCACTGGTAGGCCTTTCTCACTGAGCACTCACCAGAAAGGGGACTCAGTAAATATTTCCTTTCTCCCTAACGTCTCTTCTCTCCCCTCCTCTCTATCCTTCAACCCCCCACATCAAAAATATCTGAAGAATGGATGATCCAATAAGATACTAAACAGGTGATATTATTAACTTCCGATTGAAAGAATATATTTGCTAAATCACAAATTGACTTCATTGCCTGTCAGATGGACCAGCAAGACAAGAGTTGTGAAACTATGCATTTTCTGGAAAAATCCATGACCAGTGATCCCAGTCATTTGTTTCTCCATTGCGGGGCAAGACGGTATATGAGAAGATTCAGGTGGGATCTAGTATTTACTGACCATTTGTGTGCGAGATATTGTGTTCCAAGTTTTAAAGGCATTCTTTAATGCTAACGAGCCCCTACATGGCAGGCATTTACCTCATTTCACAGTCGAGGGAAGTGCGGTCCGGGGAAGACTGTAACTTCCCCAGGGTCACCTAGCCAGGGAGAGTGGAGGAGGATTTTGAGCCCAGGTCCACTCCCCAATTCTTTCCACTATAGCACATCCTCTGGATGAGTGACAAGTTGGTTTTGAACACTGCCTTCCCTTCCTCTTCCTCCCATCCCTTTCTACCCAAACTGCTGACCACGCAGCCAGCAAGAACCAAACACCCTTCCAAAAAGCCTCCACTTCTCCCAACAGTGACATCCTTCAAATCCAGCCTGGGCCTCAATGATCATAGTTTGGGAAATAGCAAATTGACTGTACTGGCCCTTCTCTCTTTTTAAAATGAGAAGCTAAAGTCACTTTCTGTTTGAAGTCCTGCCTATCTCTTAATGGAAGTACTCAATATGGGTCAAATCCATCCTTTCCCGTTGATGCTTTTCCTGCTTGTCTCAAGCCCCACCCACCCCTCAGCCCCGGTAGCACTTGGAATTTTTGTGCTCAGTTGGCATTTCTCACCAAGTGCCTTCTGACCTCGCCTACATTTCTCCCTGGCAGGACTGTCATCGGGATACACTCCCCTGTATCCCAGAATCTTTGGTACATTAGTCACTAAATGCATGTTTCTTATTGGTTTTTAAAGGATACAAAGAGCAAATGACTTTTCTCCAGGAGGAACTTGAGGGGTGTGGATCCTAGCCCCCAGAACAAAGCCCTGGTTCCCCTTTGAATTTCCTTTAGTTCTCCATGACTTGGGGATGTCAATGTGTCCCTGTTCTGGGAACCTGGTATTCATCACCTGCATACGCAGTTTAAGCTGAGTCAGATCACAGAATCCTCCCCATACGCAGGACGAGAAGAGGCTCCAGAACATTCCATCTGTGTGTGTCAGGATCACGCTCCTTGTGTTTCGGCTTATCTGTAATTTGGATGACTCTCCTTGAAGCAGGACAGCCAAATCAGCTTCCTGCTGGTAACAGTAATCAGATATTATAGCAAAGACCCCAGTTAGGGCAAACAGAGAGGCAGCCCCGGTTATTGATTTGTGCCATGGAAGGTTCTTTTCCATTGAAGGCTGAATATTTTGTGCTGAAACCTTTGTCTTCCCTGTACCTGGCATATTTCTCCTATACATGTTACGGGAGTACCTTGTTGAGTATCTTCTTTATTTTATTTGCTTAGTTAAAACCCTGGAATTAAGGTTTGGGAAACAAATTAACCATATTTAGTGTATGCAATTGGCTCAAAAGTGTCACCCATTTTAGATAACGTAGGAAGAAGTGTCAATTATTTCTTGGTGTATCAACCATTTTCAATGGTGTTTTTCATGTCGTTTGTATTTCATACCAGTTAAAAAATAGTTTCTCCCTGGGTACCAACATTATCTATAGAGTATGTTTTTCTAAAAAAAATTACTAACTATGCTATGCATTTTCAACTTCTCTTAATCTTTGCATTTGGAAAATGCTACCTACTCTCTAGGTAGCTTTGAGGTTAATAATAGACGTGAGAATGCATGGATGCTTCTGCACCAATCCCAAGGAAGGCTTTTCCAGATGTGGAACGCCAATGGGGAGTTGATCTGCCTTGGATAATTGACAGCTGGCAGCCTGTAATCTTTTGTGCTAAATTGGCACTGGAGCCACAGAAGGCAACACAGCAGCTGGGCTGCTGGGATTCAAGTCCCTGCACATGGCATGGCTCCCCCCTCAACCCCGCCAGCTGCTGTCTGCAGAGACCCCACCCCCTAAAGCAGGATGCACTGCTCTGGGAAGGGAAAGGAGCCTGTAACTATTGCCTGGTAGATGGGAGAAAACATCTTGATTCACTCAACTGGACCACAATTGGATAACCAGAGCTGGTGTTTTATTGTATTGACTTTGGCATTTTAGTCTTAAATTATTCAGAGACCAGTTCTTAAGATGAGGCAGGACCATAAATTAAAAGAATGGAGGATATCAGCTAAGTAGAGAAAACAATCCCCTCTCAGGGCCTTGAACCATGTGGCTCCTGTTCTTGTCCCAGCTCTTCCATTTAGTGACTGTTAAACCTTATACCGAAACCTCCAACGCTTCCTGCCCCTCCATCGTGTCCTGGTTTACCAAATGGGATAATACTACCTGTCCTATCTACTTCACAGGCTTATTCTGGGGATCAGAGAAGCTAATGTAAATGCTCTGCCCACTGCAAACCAATTGAAATAGAAGGCACAGATGGATTAAGAAACAGAAGTTGGTAGGCATGGTCTCTGTCTTCTAATTTTCTTCCTCTTCTGAATTACAGCCTCCATGGTAAGGCTTCCTGATAATAATAATAGCTATCATTTGCTAAGCACTTTTTATGTGCCAGGCTTTGAGCTAAATGCTTTACAGGCCTTGTTTTACTTAATCCTCATGAAAACCTTGCTGATTGGTACTCATTCCTTCAGTTCATGTAAGACTGGGTTCTGCATCCATCATGATCTTCTAGACAAGCCCATGTACTTTCCTTTAATCTGCTTTCTAAATGAACGGGCTGCATTCTTCATTTTCAGTTTTGACACTTTTAAAATGATTAAAAATTTTATCAGTAACTGAATCACTTTTTGAATGTTTGAATGCACCATAAGGCCAGAAAGCATGGTGTACAATTATGATTATTCAGCAGAGAGAGAGAGAGCTACAGTGACAGAGAAGAGAGCAGAGAGTAGGTGTAGAGGAGGGAGGGAGAAAGAGAATACATGACGGAGAGAAAAAGATGTAATTTTATGTGTGTGATACGAATAGTGATTTTCTAATGTTTTACATGCAGATAATCCTTAAAAGCTTATAATTAATTAGTTAGTGGGCTTTTGATGTTCATAGAACAGGAGATTTGGAAGTACATGATCTTGATAATCTTCATAAAAGATCAGAAGATGCTTAAAGTGAGACAGTACCCAGGATTTCAAAACTTTGCTGAATAAGAAATGATTACAGTGGGGGGCAGGAGGGTAGAAGAGGTGAGAGGAGGTGGAATGGGAAAGGGGATTGAGATGAAAACTGGCTTCAGAAAATCGTTTCACGAACAACTCTCCTTTCAGTCATCTTCATCTTCACTAATCGAGTGCTTTTTTTTTTTTTTTTGCGGTACGCGGGCTCTCACTGTTGTGGCCTCTCCCGTTGCGGAGCACACGCTCCAGACGCACAGGCTCAGTGGCCATGGCTCACGGGCCCAGCTGCTCCACGGCATGTGGGATCCTCCCGGACCGAGGCACGAACCCGTGTCCCCTGCATCGGCAGGCGGACCCTCAACCACTGCGCCACCAGGGAAGCTCCCTAATCAAGTACATTTTAACTTGGGCTGTGGCAGGTCCCTGCCTGACTCTGACAGCAGGCAGACAAGTTTGAGCCACAGGTTGTTGTCCACATTAGTGAAAGCCCTCTGGGTGTTTGCTTCTGGCCCCATTAAATAAGCAGGTAGTGATTAGGCTGCCCATTTTAACATAGAACTTCATGATTCTAGAGCCTACTTTAAAGATGAAGCATTTTGCAATTCAAAAATGTTCCAAGTCCCCTTCCATTTCTAAGATGCCCTCCAGGCTGGGCAGTCCTTTAGCTGGATGCCTCTGAAGAGCCTTGTGGGTGAATCCTGCCTGGGGACCAGAGCATAACCAGGTCAGACACGGGAATTTTTAGTTTGGTCGGAAATCTCTTTCTGTCCAGGCCAGCAATTGAATTTGAGGTTTGGAAATAACATTTATAAAGAGGAAAAGAGAGAGTGACGACTTCTGCAGAATCAGTTCTTGTATTTCAGATGTTGATTATCCAGTCTTGAGAATTATTTAGGGCTTTCGTTTCTCCATTTTCTCTAGCAGCTTTGCTTTTTCTCCGTGTGCAGTTTCTAGAAAACAGGCAAGGTAAGAGACATGAGTTAAAAACTCAAGTCTGATCATTTTGCTGCTAATACGAAGCTCCAGTACAGGTTTGTCCTGCTCCTAGAGGGCAGAGAGGGGGCATTTCTTATGAATCTTTGCACTTCTCCCCACCAGCACTTTACATAGTGTCAGTGATTGTTGTTTTTAGGTGGATTAGATTGAAGTGAATATTTTACTGTGATTTGCAGGAGAGAGATAGAGGACAGGGCTTCTGAGGTCCTGCAGAGAACATGGCCCTGCCTGTGACTTTGGTGTCAGTCATAAGGTTTTTCGCACATGGAGGGGACCCTTGATCTGTATGGTACTGCCTGCCCCTCACCACAGGCACGGGGCTTCCTCCCAGTATCTGCAGTCCGGACTCAGGGTCTTGATCTCCCCGGTCTAGACGCAGCTCCCTCCCACTGTCAACCCATAGAAGTGCATCTGTCTCCCCAGCCCCCATCCAGCGTTTGTGGGTTGACAGTCCAGGCAGAAGTGGCAGTCCTCCTATGCATGTGGACACTGCCTGATTGAGAGCTAAGAGGCTTGCCAGGGAGGATGAACAACTGGGACTCTCCTGGTCCCGTGTCACGGGCAGAACAAAGACAAGTCAACGGTAAGGATTTGGAGCAAGGCAGGTAATGGAGACAGCCTGCATCCAAGACCCAGAAAGTGGTGAGTCTGAAGCGGGTGGATGCTTGGCTGCTGAGCTCAGAAGGAAGGACTGCTTCCGCCGAGGGGAAAATAAAGTTATCAGATGCTTCTAGGTCAGTGGTTCTCAAGCTTTTGGGGCTCAGAACCTTGTCATTCTTTTAAAAATTGAGGGGCCCAAATACTTTGCTGTGGGTTATAGCAATCAGTATTAACCATATTAGAAATTAAAACTGAGAAATGTAAAAACTAATTTGTCAATTTATTTCAAACAATATGCCAGATGTATGTTAACATAAATTATTTTCTACAAAAACTATGTTTTATGAAAATAATTATTGAGAATAATGTCATTGTTTTACTTTGCTGCAAATCTCTGTCGTGTCTGGCTTAGTGGGAGATGGTTGGATTCTCTTATCTGCTCATGCATCCGATCTGATGCTATATCCCATGTCATGTGTCTTCTGGAAAACGCTACACTTGAGGGAGAATGAGAATGAACAGGTCAAATAATGTCTCAGTGCTTTTATGAAAAGAGCCTTGACCTCTCAGATCCCAGGTGTCAGGGATGCCCAGGGGCTCCCCAGACCATCCTTTGAGAATTGCTTCCCTAGGTGCCAGCTCCCAGAAACGCGCCTCTCTCTGTGTTTAACATGTGGCCATCTTGCATGACGACATTTCTGCATTAGCAGAAAGTGGGTAATGGTGAGCCAAGCGGATAATTCTTTTTCAAGCTTTTGTCATTTGAACAGTGCCTGTGAACATTCCACAAAGCATCACAGAGACAAGCTAGAGTAAGATCGACGCTGAATGTCCCATTGGGCAATCTGGCCGAGTTCTTGCTCATTGACTGGCAAAAATGATAATCCAGAGCATGAGACCGTCTCCCTTCCACACTTTTCAAAACGTGAACCTCAAATGCTACGAGCCCCACTTAGTCTGGGCAACACAGACGTTTTTCCTTTCCACAATTACTGCAAGCTTTTTAAGAGAGGAGCAGCTGCTCCACAGCCTCTCTGAGGTTTGTGTTTCAGGGCCCGGGGGCAACTAAAATCTGCTTTCCAAGTGACCAATATCTGGGCAGTTTACCGACTCATCTGGTGTTTTCTGGGCAGCAGATTTATCTCACTTAATCGTGACTCCCTTTTTCCTGCACTAATCAAGACAGTGACAGAGCTGTGACACCAGCAAGATGAGCATGGATGGAGGGTGATGATTTATAAGGACTGTGATCTAGCTTTGCTCAGGCCCAGACTCGGCCAGCCAGAAAAGGACGGTGGATACAGCACAATGGATACAGCCAGTCTGCAGCCAACGTGCAGATCAAAGAAAGACCGTTAAAAGACAAAAATAAAACACATTTTTGTGTTGTTCTAAAGCAGGAACATCATTTCTAATGTGGCTAGGAAAATATTCAGCTTCATTCTCTGTCCCTTGGGAAAACTACATGCATCATTGCTCTGACCTGTCCAAAACTGGCAGTGGGATAGTCTCTGTAGATTCAGTTACAATCACAGAATTGTATAGTGAGAAGGAGAGTTAGAGATCATCCACTGTGAAGGCCAGGGTGTGTGTGTGTGAGTGTGTGCAGTGGGTATACATGGGAGGGAGGTGCAGGGTAGGAACAGTGTCACCACAGCAAAGGCCCATGGGTCTTGTCTCTCTGTGTCCTCTGCCAGACCTAGCTGTGGAACTCAGACACCACACTAGGGAATTGGAATTAGCCAACTCCCACGATCTCTGTGATCCCTGACCCCTTAGAGGATTACTTAATCTCTGCGTCTCAGTTTCCCCATCTGTAAAATGGGTGTAACAATAACACCTATCTCATAGTGTGATTTTGAAAATTGAAAGATAGCATACATAGATGCTTCTTACAGCAGTGTACAGTACATAGGAAGCACAAAATAAATGTTAGTCATCATCATCATCTTATTAGTATTACTATTATTTATTATTAGACACTTCTGAAACTCACTTTCCTCATCTGCAAAGTAGATTTTGCCTGTTGGTGTGGGGATTAGGTTAGAGAATTTATGGTCAAGTCTTGGAGAAGCTGTCAAGCGCCATTAAAAGTAATGTACTCTATTTGGGGGCCAAGTTAATAGAACAGTTTTTGAACCTGGGTGTTTTTCCATGTGTAAGACTCCAGTCCTGGAGCAGTGACATGGGATTTTCTGTACTGTTTTGAAAGTAGGGCAGTTAATTTCAATTAAGTGAATATGTAAAAACAACCAGAGGAGAAACAGCAATATAGTCACAACGGGCAATAAGAGTTAGTATTTATCTTGTGTCAGCACCGAGCTAAGTACTTTACAGGTAATATATTGTGTCACTCCTCACCACAGCCCCTTTAAAGAGGTGATGTTATTATTCCCAGTTTGCACATGAGGAAAGTGAAATTGAGAGTTCACCCAGGGCCACTTAGGCCAGGGTTGAACCCAGGCAGGCTGGGTCCCCAATCAGCACCCTTAACCAGTGTAGGAGCAGGGCTAGAGGTCCAGGAGGTGGACGGGGAAACATCCGAGTTTGAGCTCAGCAGGGCAGTGTTGTGCTCTGCTGGTGAAAGAATTGGATCTTTTGTTCTCTTTAGATGAAAGATATGATGCTTTATCAGAACTATTTGGGGAGAGGAGCTGGCTGCTTCTTAGGTGAGTAAATCGTTGACCAGGCATAACCCAGGGCTGGAGCCAAGAATCAATTCTTGAGAAACGCGGGAGATCAGATGCAAGGCTCTAAGCGCTCTCCAAGGAGCAGCCATGTGGGACAGTGTGAGGAGAGGCCTGGAACAGAAATCCACAGGCAGTTTCTGAAGGGACCCTGAGACCCTAGGAAAAAGGCAGAGGTGAGCCCCAGACATGAGGTAGAAACTTCCAGAGTAGAGAAGTGCAGCCCCTTTCTCAAAGGGGCTGGAGGCTGTCTCATGGGGCATGGGTATTTTTTCCCTGTCTCAGTCCAAAGCTATTTGGTGGGACAAGATTATGCCACAGCAGGGGCATAACAGGCTCTTTCTGGGGAGGCTCTATAAGTTAGTAATATAGAGCGGGAGCTTTAGAGTCAGGGAGACCCGAATTCAGATCTCAGTCCTGCCACTTAAAAGCTATGTGGCTGTGCCGGCACTTAATTCTCCGAGTCTTCGTAGGATGGCTGTAAAGAATAAATAAGAAGTTAGGACTTCCCTGGCGATCCAGTGGTTAAAACTTTGACTTCCAGTGCAGCGGGTGCAGGTTCAATCCCTGGTTGGGGAGCTAAGATCCCACATGCCTTGTGGCCATAAAACCAAAACGAGCAATACTGTAACAAATTCAATAAAGACTTTAAAAATGGTCCACATCAAAAAAAGTTTTTTTTAAAGAATAAACAAGAAATTGCATATAAATAAATAAATAAATTACCAAGCACTTAGTAAGCCCGCCCAAAATGGAAGCCATTAGTATCATTGTTACCATTACAATTAGATCTTCTCATTGACTGGTCCTTGGATTTTCCAGTTGTGTTGAGGGGCTGTCCTGTAACCATGGCTTGACTCCAAGCTATTTTAGATCGTCATATGTGATGCCCGTTTTCAGGACAGGGCCCCATGGCTAGGGGCCTGGAATGGTGCTAAGCTACCATTCCTTACGCAGGTATTACATTCACGATAGTATTGGCCAGGCTTTTCTGAAACTAGCCACACAGCTTGATCCTGTTCTACCCCAAGCCTTAAGCCAATGTGCAGGAAGTGATGGCCAACTGCAAGCAGTCATGCCCCTGGCTCAGCTGATGAAGGTCATGGTTTACCATTTCTTGAGTTGGTGGGTCTCCAAACCCTGCCAGCACTCCCAAGAACTCTGGTCATGCCTCTGAGGAGCCTTCCATCTTTACACTGGATGGGAGAGGTCACCAACTCTGAACAAGACTCAGGCCTGTCTGTGAAATGCAGGACCACGCTCCCTGCTCAGTGTAGGTCATTAGCTGAGCAGGCAGTCCCAAGAATTCTGCAGCGTTCATGTCCTTTACTTGTTAATTGGATGGTCGAGGACAGGTATTGTTGGAGCATCTTTAGGAGCCAGATAGTCTGCCCCAAAGAGAAGTCCTCTGTGTGTAGCAGACCGGAGTCCTCCTTGTGTTCCCTGGGTACGAGTTTGGCAGACTGATGTCAAACCCAGACTGGCACGGAGGCAGGCCCAAGGTGGGCAGGAAGCAGGAGTCTGCAGGGTAGGTGTCAGGCGCCTACCATAGCCCAGTGTACGGTCCAAGCAGCAGGTTTCAGGTTTTAGTATCAAGGTCTCTAAAAAGCATTCGTTAGGAGCTACCAGAATCTTGCAGGGAGATTCTGCTGGCATCCAGAATGTGAGCCAGGGCCCAAAACGGGGAGCCCCAGGAGCAGGGGAGATATGGGCAGAGTTTAGCCATGGGCGTCCCTTGAGCTCTCCAGGACCACGCCCCCCAACACAGGCTGGGTCATCACACATGCACAGGAGCGTCTTTAAAACGTTGCTCAGCCTCCAACATGAACATCTCTCGTTGGACACCACATGTGGCAGCCCTGAGAATTTCTCCAGCTCCTCCAGCTGCTCTAAGCCAGGATAAAGTCAGCCTCTCAGCCCAGCTCTTGCCCATCCCCTATTTTAGCTACCTTTTATCAAGTCATATGCCAGGCTCAGTGCTAAAAGCTCTACAAGCATTCTTTCCTGTAATCCTCTTAGCCACCCTGTGAGGTAGGTGTTATTATGCCCATCTTATAGATGGAGAAACTGAGGTGTTGAGGGGTCGAGCTGTCTAGGTTAGATAGCTGATAAATGACAGAGTGAGGATGCAGATTAGGCCTTTCTTCCCCAGAGCTCAAGCTCTGGACCACCCTTCCCTGTGACGTATTCAGCTAAGATGAAATCTTATTCTGTGTTCAGCTGCTTCTCAGAGTTGCTTCATCAGACTGGACCAGTGGTTTGCAACCTTGGCTACACACTGAAATCACTCAGGAAGCTTTAAAAAGTACCCATGCCTGGGTTTTGCCACCAGAGATTCTGATTTCAGTTGGTCTGAGGGGCAGCCTGGGCATTGTCTGGACCAAAAGTTGGCCAAGTTTTTCTGTAAAGGGCCAGATAGCACATGTGTTAGGCTTTGCAGGGCCATATGGTCCCTGTCACAAGTACTCAGCTCTGCCTTCGTGGAGTAAAAGCAGCCATAGACAACACATGAGCAAAGGAACATGGCTGTGTTTCGGTAAAACTTTATCTGTAAGAACAGGTGGCTGGCTGGAATTGGCCCACGAGCCATAGTGTGCCAACGCTTGATCAAGTCAGTCAGTTCCTTAGTAGATTCTATCCATCGCCAGCGAAATTAGAATTCATATTGCTTCTGTGGACCTGGTATCTGTGGTATGGTATCTGTTCCCCTTGGGTGCCCATAAACCCTTCAATCCACTGCCTTCCTGCAGGCTCGGAGGTGTCGGCCCAGTGTCTATGATTTGTCTTTTTTGTCAAGGACTCCCACCTCCCCTCAGGTCTGAAATCTTGCCATGAACCATCCCTGTTAGGCGGGGATGTTAGGCACCGATTAAAATCTAGACTCTGGCTTGCTAGCCCTTCTCCATGAGGAGTTAAAATTGCCCCTCTTTTTCTTGGCTGGCGGCCAGGTCCTCTGTAATTAGGAGGATTAGCTGGACCCACGAGGCTGCCACCTGTCTGACAGGAGGACTGCCCCGTGTGATCATGCTTCCCCTTTCTGCCCCAGCACCCTGCACCCCTACCCCCGTCTCCCCCCAGAGCCATCTCCTCACCCGGACCCCCACTTCTTTCCTTTTCCAATTGACCTTCCACGTCTGCCCGGTGCTTGTAGTTTGAGTAATAGCATCATTTTCGCCTGAGGCATTCAGTATATCAATTAATTTTCTTTCATGGAATATTAATAGAGTATTCCTGAAATTGTGAGTTGTGATTATTTACAAAGTCAAAAGGACAACTAGAAGATAAAGCTGCAGAATTGCTTGTGGCGATCGGAATTATGCCCCAACCACCTAAAAATAGCCTGCTTTCCTCATCTCCCCTCATATGTCAACTTGTCCTTGGTAACAGGGTGTAAGAGACACCACAAAAATGCCAGACTGAAAGAAAACTCTTAATATAGGTGACACCTAAGATATTAACAGTTCATGTACACAAAGTCTTTTTGTAAGTTAGTTGTTTAGACATCGAAATGCATTTGTTCCACAAACATTTATTGAGACCTTAATCTGTTCCATGTGTCAGGGATACAGGATAAGGCTCCCATCCTCATGAGAGAATCCGTCACATAAACAAATAACTCTGTAACCATATCAGAAGTGCCATAAGAGAGGCGTGTACATAGCTCTGTGGGAGGAGAGGCTGGAGTCAATGCCTGAGGTTACAGGGAAAGCTTCTCCCAGGGAGTGAGAGGCGAGTTGAGTTGTTTGAATAAATTTCCCCACCAGGAACAGGAGGAAAGGCATTCCTGGGAGAGGGCCCGGCGTGTCAAGGCAGGAATGGGATGTGACTGTGTGACTGGAGTGTGTGGTTCCTGGGGGAATGGTGGGAGCGGAGTCTGGAAAGGGGCAAAGGGATGTGTAAAGCAGTCTGGCAGTGCCAACTTTAATGGGCAATTTGGGCCAATACAAGCCTTTTAAATAGAGGGATAATTCGATCCAGTTTTTGTTTTAGAAAGAGCTTCTGGTAGCCGTGGGGATCCTGAATTGGGGTGGGAAGTAAGGAAGGAAGCAGGGGCTTCCTATTAGGAGCTGTTATAAAAATAAAGACGTTCTCAACTAAGAATGTGGAAGCTAGGATGAGAAAGAGTAAGAATGTACAATTGTGCTCAAGAGATGTGATTGGATAATGAAGGCAAGTGAGGAGTTCTTTATAATTAAAAAGATAGAAGAAAGAGTGGTGTTTTAGAGGGGTGGGGAAGTTAAGGGGTTGGGATTGGGGCCTGTTGAGTTTAGGGAGTCTGAGGAACATACAGTTTGGGGTTTCCCATTAGTCTGTGGGTCATGTGGGCTGAAACTGAAGAGGGAAGTTGGAGGTAAAAATGATGCATGGTCAGTAATTAAATCCATGGCAGTGAATGAGTTAACTACAGTGTGTGAGAGATAAGAGAAGGGAAGGGAAGAGATGGGATGGTAAGAGAACAGGACAGGTCTATAGCATAACCCCAGGGAACACCAGCATTTAAGGAACTGAGTAGAGGAAGTACCAACAGAGCAGACCCGATTTCTGGATCAGTTATGAATTGGGGCAGTGTTGAGGAGAGCAAGGGGATCTGTTTATACCTGGGACTGAACTAAGATGTACCACTAGATGAGCTTCAGGATGTCTTAAATATTTACCCTGGAACCTTGCCATTACTCCTACCATTCAGGGTATAAGACTCCATTCATTTGTTTCTTCGTTTACTAATTGAACAAATATTCTACTGAGTGCAAGACAGTCTACTGGGCACTGGGTGTAGATGTGGCTCCTATGCTCTGTTGCTGATAGTTTAGCAGAGGAGACAGACATTCAGCAATAAACTTGGAAACAGATGTCGTTTTTAGTTGTGTCATTGTGGGCAAGTTGTTTACCTTCCTCAGTCTCAATGTCTTCATTCAAAAAAAGTGGATGAGGATGTGTAGAAAAAGGAACCCTCCTATACTGTTGGTGGGAAAGTAAATTGGTGCAACCAGTATGGAGAATAGTATGGAGGTTCCTCAAAAAACTACAAATAGAACTACCATAAGATCCAACAATCCCACTCCTGGGCACATAGCCAGAGAAAACCATAATTCGAAAAGACACATGTACCCCAATGTTCATAGCAGCACTATTTACAAAAGCCAAGACATAGAAGCAACCTGTAATAAATGTCCATCAACAGATGAATGGATAAAGAAGATGTGAGATATATATATATATTATATATTATATATAGATAGATAGATAATAGGATATTACTCAGCCATAAAAAAGAATGAAATAATGCCATTTGAAGCAAATGGATGGACCTAGAGATTATCATACTAAGTGAAGTAAGCCAAAGACAAAGACAGATATCATATGATATCACTTATATGTGGAATCTTAAAAAATGATCCAAATGAACTTATTTAGAAAGCAGAAATAGACTCAGACATAGAAAACAAACCTATGGTTACCAAAGGGGAAACGGGGGAGGGATAAATCAGGAGTTTGGGATTAATATATACACACTATTATATATAAAATAGGTAAACAACAAGGACCTACTGTGTAGCACAGGAAATTATACTCAGTATCTTGTAATAACTTATAAGGGAAAAGAATCTGAGAAAGAATGTATATATAACTTTGAATCACTTTGATGTACACCTGAAACTAACACAGCATTGTAAATTAACTATACTTCAGTTAAAAATATTTTTGAAAAGTGGCTGATAAGAACCGTAGCAATAACTAAGGCATGTATAGGACATTGTTTATACCCCCTTACACATATTATATAATTTAACACTTAAACTGACAACCTTGATGCTTTAAAAAATTGTATATTTTGAATAAGCAATATATTCAGATGGTACAAAATTCCTGAAAGTGTAAATAGTGAGTTTCCCTTCCATGCTGTCCCCAGTCCCCAATTCCTCTTCCCAGAGGACACCAGTGTTACTATTTTCTTGTGTGCCCTTACTAGGGTATTCTTTGCATGTACAACCTATCACTGTGTGTGTGTATCTCTGTGCATGTATGTGCACATGCACGTGTCTTCCTTCCTTCCTTCCTTCCTTCCTTCCTTTCTTTCTTTCTTTCTCTTTCCCTTTCTTTCTTTTTTTCCTTTCTCACTTCCTCCCTTCCTTCCTTTCTTTCTTGTGAAAATTGTAGCATGCTTTTCACTGTTCTCTACCTTGCTTTTTTTCACATAACAAAATATATCCATTATACAGCACAGTTTTACTTAAGTGACCTGATATTTATGGACATTTAGGTTGTTTCCAGTATTCTATTATAAACAATGCTGTATCAGTTCCACCTATGCAAGTATCTTTATAGGATAAATCCCTAGGAATGGGATTGCTAAATCAAAGACAATGTGTATTTGTAATTTTGATGATGATGAGCAAATTTCTCATCTTGGTGATTTTACCAAGTTCTGTTCTTACCAGCAAGATCTCCCATGGTTATGAGGGTCCTGTGAAGTAATGTGTTTAAACATTACTTTAAATGTGAGCTGAGAAGGGGTCTATACTTTCACAGCGTCCTCATCCCTGTGCCTCCCTACACAGTAGCTCTACAGCTTGCTGTCAACACCGTGGAAAGTGATGGTTACACATAATGGGGCAACCCCTTAGAACCCTGTCCAGCCATGACCTCTAAGACAGGGGTCCCCAAACCCCGGGCCACGGACCGGTAGCAGCAGCACAGCAGGTGCTGAGCGGCGGGCCAACGAAGCTTCATCTGTATTTACAGCCGCTCCCCAGAACTCACGTTACCGCCTGAGTTCCACCTCCTGTCAGATCAGCAGCGGCATTAGATTCTCATAGGAGCAGAAACCCTACTGTGAACTGCGCATGCGAGGGATCTAGGTTGCATGCTCCTTATGAGAACCTAATGCCTGATGATCTGAGGTGGAGCTGAGGCGCTGATGCTAGCGCTGGGGAGCGGCTGCATGATAATGATCTCAGCTCGTTTGTCCATACAAGCCTTCTGTGTTGAACTGTTCATTACTACTGGTTCTTCTGTTTGTTTTGAAAACTCTATTTTACATTGGAGTTAGGTATCAGGGAGAAGAAAGGACACTAATTAAGTGGATCCATGGTAGTCTTTTAGTGGGACAGATCCTCAATTCAACTCAAGAAATGTCTGCTGAGTACCTACTGTGTGCAGGGCACAGGGCTGCAATGTATTGTATTTTGAAATACTGCCGACAGCCATAGCTGTGTTAGCTGTTTCCATGGACTTTGGCAGACTGACATTGCTTTGCCTTTTTCCTTTGCTAGCCTCTCATAGTTTTCATTGGCAAACTGGTTGCAAACCAGGGCTGATTCCCTTAGCGTAATAGGAGGGTTCCTGAAACCCTCCTATTTTTGAAAATGAATTGTAATTTTTGAAAATGAATTGTTATAAAAATTAACAATGTTTTAACTGTACTGTGGGGGAGGGTTTCTATTAAAAGGAAATTCTGATGTTGAATTGTTTTGAAGGGTGAAACGTTATTTTCTGTCTATCTGTTTGGTAAAGGAGAAAATTTAAAGAGAAAATAAGTCAAAATTTCATAACTTCAGGAATCTGAAACAATAGCAAACACAAAAAAATATTTTTAAGAGCTGATGAGTAGTGAATACTAACAAAAAGGATCACATGATAGAATGTTAGCTGATCTGAAGGAAAGACATAGTCTTATTTGCTGGGCTAATAATAGCAAATCTTGCCAGTGTAAAAAATGAGAATAATGAAAGAAGCAACAGAGAAAGAAGAAAAGGCTGAAAGAAAAAACCCACACACACAGAGAAGAGGAAGAATAACAGCAGGTGATGGACACCCAAAGTGGCAAAGGAAATTAAAGCCAAATAGTGAAAGTGGCAGCAGAGAGGAGAGCTGGCCCATCGGAGAGAAAACAGAATCCATCTCTCCATGAAGTTGCGGATCTGACCCACTTTAGCAGCTCCTGCCTGAGAGCTCATTGACCATAGGATGTCTGACCGCCACCGGGTCCAGTCCTTCCAAAGGATACCATGTATTCCTGCATGACAATACCTTATAACTTTGCTCGGGTGAACCTGATGCCAGGTTACTGTTCCAAGTCCTTTATGTATGAATTCATTTAACCCTTCTAACAACCCCTTAAGGAATCATTATCCCCACTTAATAGATGAAGTAACTGAATTGCAGAGAGAGGCTGAGCAGCTTGCCCAAGGTCAGAAGCTGTGAGTGCAAAAGCTACATGTGATTGGCAGAATTCTACGATGGCCTCCAAGATTCCCACCCCTTAGTGCACAGACCCTGGAGAATTCTCTCCCCTTCAGTATGCACGGGATTTGTAAGAATGATGGGATGTCACTCTCTTGAATGGGTTCCATTATATAGCAGGCAGGAAGGGATTTTTGCAGATACAGGTAAGGTCTCTTATGAGTTGATTTGAATTAATCAGGCAGGAGGTTTTGGTGGGTAGGCCTGACCTAATCAGGCAAACCCTTTATAAGAGGGTCCAGGCTTTTCCTGAAGAGACAGAATTAAAGCAAGAGAGTCTTCTGCTGACCTCAAAGAAGCACACAGTCAGGCTGTGAAAGCCTATGGAGGGAGTCACATGGGAAGAACCAGAGAGTGGCCTTAGGAGCCGAGAGTGGTCCCTGGCCAGCAGTAAGCACGGAAGTGAGGCGCTCGGCCGTCAGCCTCGGGGACAAGAGTTCTGCCAGTTTGGAAGAGGACCCTGAGCTCAAGGAAGGAGCACAATCCAGCTGACACTTCAGTTTCAGTCTTGTGAGACCCTGAGCAGAGTCCCCAGTTAAGCTCTGCCTGGACTTCTGTCCTGCAGAGACTTGAGCTGGTAAGGGCGTGTTGTGTTCATGTGTTCCACAGCAATAGGAAATGAATGCGCTGGGATTCGAACCGCATGATTCTGGCTGCAGAGTTCACCTGTTTCCCCACTACTCTAGTCTGCCTCTTAGAAGAAGTCATATCTCAGAAATCACTGATTCCTGGAACCTGAGAGTTAAACAGGGACCTTTGAGATCGTCCAGTCCCGTGGCTTAATACAGCCTTTCCCTCACAACAGAAGTGTGTGTGAACAGGTCAGGGGAGCTACTCTGCTTAAAATGAGGTGTGGGAGCAGGAAACTTGTGTCATAATGGAGGCACAAGCAGACAGTTGCTTCTGTCTCCTCTGCCCTGAGGCACTTCTGAGGAACACAGTTTGAGAACCACTGGTCTGATCCAACAACGCATCTGGTCTTTATATTTCCCTCGACCACATCCTTGTCATCTGCTGACTTCTGTTTGAATGCCTCCTTAAACTTTTCTTTCAATCCGGGGACCATTCCTCTGGAAAGTTTTCTTTCTGTTGCATTAAAACCTGTTCTAAAATTCCAGCCATTGGTTTAGGTGCAGCCACAGGTGTTGCACAGAACAAATGGATCCCTTCTTTCTCAAGACTGCTTATCATATCATCAAAGACAGCGCTCCAGTTTCACATAAGCCTTCTCTTTTCCATGCAAAACATCTCCATGCCCTCCTAGGTGTTTCCAGTCCCTTCACCATAATGGTCACTTCTCTCCTGAACTTCAGTTCATTTATGTCTCTCTTAGAGTAAGGTCAGGAGCTAAGCACAGAACTCGTGGTGTAGTCTGCTTCACATGAACTCCAGCTCGCCTCACAGCAGCCACAGTAAGATGTTCTGTTTCATCAGTGCAGCATCAGACCACAGTAGCTTCTTGGCAACCACAGTGCAGAGTTGACTCATATCGCTCGTAGTGTCAACCAAAGCTCCTTTTTCACACATGTGGCTGCTAAGCTGTGTCTCCACAACAATTGACTTGTGTGTGTTTATTTTAACCCAAACACAGGCTTAACATGCATCACTATTTTCTCATCAGGGATCTGGTGTATATCTTGCTTGATCCTAATTAAGTCATCCAACCACAGTACTCTTCTTCCCAGCATCACTTCAGCTCTCAACTTGATCAGTATGCCATAAATATCCTCACTGGGCTTATTGACAGAATTTTGGAACTGGACAGAGCTAAGGTCATAGTCCTCTGGCATCCTATTGATGGCCTACTCCCAGTGTTTGGGTCTTTCAAACAGTTACCAGTCCAACTCATTGTATCACCTACTGGCAGTTATTCAACTCATAAAGGTACCCTCAGAAATGTAATGAAATATTTCCTGGGGCTTCCCTGGTGGCGCAGTGGTTGAGAGTCCACCTGCCGATGCAGGGGACACGGGTTCGTGCCCCAGTCCGGGAAGATCCCACATGCCGCGGAGCGGCTGGGCCCATGAGCCATGGCCGCTGAGCCTGCGCGTCCGGAGCCTGTGCTCCACAACGGGAGAGGCCGCAACAGTGAGAGGCCCGTGTACCGCAAAAAAAAAAAAAAAAATTTCCTGGAGTCCAGGTACAGGTATTGAATTCTCTGACCTCCCGAGCCAGGAGGTCACAAGAGCTCCCAGTGAGCAGTCACACACACTCGGCAGCATCTTTCCCCAGTGGTGCCTCTTACCCGCCGATCTGTAGTTTGGTCCTCCTGAGATAAACATTTCTTCCCACAACTCTGTTCTCTCTCATCTTGTTTGTTTCCACTCAGATTCGCATGGGGAAAGATAAAGACTCTTTAGAGGATAACAGTGGATCTCGGGGTGCCTAAAAATTGAGGCAGAGTTCATTTTTATTTCAGAGGAAGAGCCAATCCTAAGTGTTTTTCCATAAGTAGGGTAGTGGCTCTGGTATGAAGAGCAGGGCAAGCTGAGATGTGTGCAGTTAGAGGGAAGGTTTGTACGTGGGGATGGGATGATGAGAGAGATGGAGGATAAGATGAGCGTGGTTGCCACGGCATAAGTGCAGGTGTTTGCAGCATCAGCCTTTTTTGCCGGTCCTTTTGCACTTTCTGTATCAGCTATGCCGTATGTGAAAGCAGGGCAAGGTGAGAAATAGACCAGCCTGCTAACGTGGAGGACATGGTCCTTGGTGGCACTGGGAACAGCCTCTGGTCCATGCGGGCCCTTGGAGTGGATGCATGCCGATATCCCCCGCCAAGTGAAGATTCTCTGATTTCATGATTCATTGAGGAATCATAAAAACTGATGTGAATGGGCTTGGTGGAGGTAGTCCATGAATAGAAAATTAATCATGATGGTCCTGTCTTGGTTCATTTTTTTATATACCTTTCCCCTTTATAAAAATGAAAGTTGCCACAGGTCTCATAGGACAACTGTGATACCCAAAGACCAAGAGCTTCTATCAGATAATTGAAAATGAAGTATTTTAATTATTGTGGTAAAATTTTACAATGTGATGTTCACCTATTGTTTACACTACCCAGTATTTCAGTCACCATCTCTGATAACTGTTGCAGTTTCTCTGGGGAGGGAGGTGTTCTCACCTCACCTACTTTCTGTCCAGATGTTTCTGGTGGAATTGACTCCACATTCTGCTCCGTGGGGCTCTGTGACCCAGGTTTGTCTGGCCAGTCAAAACATTGACACTCTCCTGTGTTTGGGTTAAGTCAATGAGATGCAGGGAGACTTTTCTTGGGATTTCTGGAAAGAAACCCTTGGTCTTTTTCACTGGACTTGGAATTGTCGTGATTTGAGGCTTAAGCTGTTTTGGCTGTCTGCTTCCAGGAAGGGAGAATCTCCAAGAGAAGGAACCACAGAGGAGGTGGAGTTGAAAGGTAGAGCAAAACTGGATCATGGTCATGTGAGAAGGCACCGATTAAAATCTAGGCTTTGAAACCAGATTGTTTGGGTTTGAATTGCTCTTCCATTTACTGTCAGGGTCACTCAGGACAAGTTAGCTTCCGTGCCTCAGTTTCCTTATCTGTAAAATGGGAATCATTATAATAGCTACTCACAGAGTTATTGTGAGGATTAGGTGAGTTGTGTGAAATGCTGAGAACAGTACCCTGCATTTGGTATGGACCATACAAGTGTTTGTCACGATATGAGCTCTGTGTCCAGCCAAGCCTGAAATCAGACGCTCCTCTCAATTTTTCAGTTCTAAGAACAGTATAGTCTCTTTTTGTAATTAGCTAGTTTGGATTTTGGTTTTGGTCACTTAACCCAAAGAGTCATAACTAGTAGATTCAATGAAATCAAATTCTTACTCAAGTTTAAGTTTTGTCTTCCTTAATGAGACTAAAATAAAAATAAGGCAGAGTCAGATATTCCTTTCCTGATTGTTATCCATTGGTGAGTATGATCTCGGAACAGCCTAATTCCTTCTCCTTCCCATCTTTTTGGTAGCATTTGTTTGAAATTACTTTTCAGAAATTCTTTTAAAAATACTGCAGGTCATGATTATCTAAGAAAACTCCAAACATTGTCATCAGATTTTCACAGCAAGTATATGCTTTACCTTCTTTATCCCCAATTCATGAAATATTGTAAAATGTTCATATAATACAACATGCTAAATGCAGAAGAGGGTAGTTGGCTGGGGCTTTGGGTGGGAGGGAGTAGGGAACAAATCAGAAAACCTGGGAATCTACCTTGGCCTCAGCAAATACCTGGCTCTGTGGTCTCGGACAAGTTATTCTCCTCGGTTTCCTGGTCTGTAAAACAGGCAAGGTGATATCTAAGTTCCCTCCTTATTGATTTTGAAATGTATGGAAACTTTCTTAAGCACTTAAATAATAGATTTAATTTTCTGTGTAGGTGAAATGATGAAAAAGAAGTGAGAAAAATGATAAATCTTAATGAGACCCATCTGTATTTTGTGATTACCTTAGAATTGGTAGTATATATTTTAAGGTTTATCCATCTGGATCTGAGGGGTTTTGTTTTGTCTTGTTTTGGGTTTTTTTCCCCCTAATTTCTTCTCTCTAAAAATCCATGTGCCATCTCCCTAGGTCCTCATGGTCCTTGGTAATCAACAAGGATCTTGGCCATTTAGGCTGAGAATTGCAGCAGAGGCCCTGGGCCTCTAGTCAGCTTTAATTAGCAGACAGCAGGCAGAGAGGAACAATAAGATAACCAGAGTAGCAAACAAATAGTAAACTAGAGACAATGGAGACAAAGACATGGAGACGCAGCAAATGACTAGAATTAGCTCAGGGAGCTGGGAAGAGGGAAACCAGAACTCTGTTATCCTGCCTTTCTCTTAGACTGTAAAGCCAGGCCTGACGTGTCATAGGCACTCGGTGGACGTTTGTGGAGCCGGGAGGCGAGGGATGAATAGATGCGAGCATTTGGCTGTGTGTGGACACACTGGCTCCTGCCAACTCAACTAGCCCAGGGACAGCGAAGGGAGGAAACAACAAAAGAAGACTCAGGATACCGATGTACCAATGCAAAACGCATTTTCCACCTCAGAAGGGAAAATATCATAGGAGGCATTGGATGAGGAACAGTGAGACACTTGAGAAAGCTCTTAAGTTGCCGACGAGCATTTGTTTTTGAAACGTGGCGCTTACTTGCAAGTAAGTATTCATTTCATGCCTCGCTATTTGGCTTTTGGGTTGGAATTAATTTAAAAAGCTGTAGCATCTTTGAGTCCAATTTCCTCTTTTCACATAGCATCTGTCCCTGACAGCTTGTGTGAGGCTCGGCCACTTGTTGAGGGCCAGGCTAGAGGAGGAAATGGCAGGGGAGAGGCGAGGTGGACAGACGCCTCTTGGTGGAGATGGCACTCTCGGATGCTGCGCGGCCCTGTCACGTGCATCCGAGGCTTCTTGGTTTAAGCAAGGCAACAGATGTCTCCGAGAGGGGGATGCTGGCAGCCTCACAAAGGCCAGCATGACTGAGGGTAGGCATGAGTGAGCTAACAGGGGAGCAGGGCACACATGCTTGGGCCCTCTGCTCAGAACTAGAAGATAGGCCAAAATTGGATAAGAGAAAATTCTAGAACTCAACAGAGGGTGGATGGCAGAGAGAAAATATAATACTAATTTGGAATAAACACTATCCCAAGGGGAAGAGCTCACTATTTCCAGAGGCAAATATGCCCTCGTGCTTTCTATATTCAAATAGATGGCACAGAAGATAAAAGTCTGCGCTGAACTTGGCTTTCCTTAGATGTGGTCCTGTGCCGCCCCTTGATGCATTTACCTGGAGGTTTGGTTTGGAATGTGACTGAGAAAGAGAACCGAAGCTTTCTCCCCTTAGATCTGTCATTCTCATTTCTCGGGACAAGCGTATCAGTAAATCCAAACAAACCTGTATCTCATTTTGGAACAAGTAATTGAGTTTGTCTTAAGCAGGCTCTTACAGATGGAGCCTACACTTAATCCACTTTCTGTTTGATGTTTTCAGTGTTGCTTTTAAAGCAGTTTGTTTGAAGTTCAAGGTATTAGGATTTCGTTCTTTGGAGACCTCGTTCTTAATTTAAAGGAGTCTTTGGAAATTGCTTGGGCCGTGTATTGAACCTTGTTGCTGAAATTAGCCGGAATTTCCCTAATTGTGCTGTGCTGTTTTATAGCAGAAGGCCCATTTGACCAAATATGTGCTGGGTTCTTATTCCCTTTCTGGGGCTTTGCTTGTCTCCCCTGTGTGCCTCCTACCCTCTATCCCCCATAGATGTTCTGGCTACATTTTGTTGCTTTGGTGCAAAGGCAACTGATACTATGACACATCCCCCTTGAAGCTTATGGTTAAAGCCTGTTCTCTGTGGTTCTGTGGGTATTTGAATCTCCGTTGCTCTCCTCATTTTCCTGCACTTGGTGCCTGAAGAATACCATCGGCCTGATTGCTGAGCAGATTGTCACAGATCCATGGAAGGCCATCTGTGGGCCACATTAGGGCTTAAGCACTGACATAACCACATGTCTAAAAAGCAAGCAAGGTCAGGAGCCACAGGGGTGCCTTTGGCCAGGCAGTATTCTTGTGAGACTGGAGTCCACCATGGATAAATGCTTAGCCACTTTTACTGACAGTTTTCCAATTACACAAGTAATAAAAGGATACTTACAGAAAAATTAGAACAAAGCACAGATGAGCAAAAAAGACAACCTCCCTGAAAATCCTTCATTTAGAAATAATCACATAAGTCTTGATGTTTATGCTTCATATTTCCTTCCATGTGCATATATACATGTAAATATGTATTTTCTTTTAACAAAAATGTGGTCAGACCATTCATAATAATTTTATTTCAGAATCCACCGTGAACATATTTCCACATCTTTAAGTACTTGAAATCATTTTTAGTCACTCTGGGAGTTCAGTTGCATGAATGGTACTTATTTTTTTTAACCCGTCACCAATTGTTAGATATTTAGACTGTCTCTAGTTTTTCTTTCTAATAAACCATGCGGTGGTGAACATCCTTGCAACTAAATGTTTATGCAACTTTAACTGTTCCTTTAGTATTAAATTCTAGACATTTGTTTGTCAAAACCCACCATGATTCTTCTTAAATTCCATATATATGTGTTAGCATACAGTATTTGTCTTTCTCTTTCTGACTTACTTCACTCTGTATGACAGACTCTAGGTCCATGCACCTCATTACACATAGCTCAATTTCGTTTCTTTTTATGGCCGAGTAATATTCCATTGTATATATGTGCCACATCTTCTTTATCCATTCATCCAGTGATGGACACTTAGGTTGTTTCCATCTCTGGGCTATTGTAAATACAGCTGCAATGAACATTTTGCTACATGACTCTTTTTGAATATACGGGATTTAAGAAAAAAAAATGTCATGAAGAACCTAGGGGTAAGACAGGAGTAAAGACACAGACCTACTAGAGAATGGACTTGAGGATATGGGGAGGGGGAAGGGTAAGCTGTGACAAAGCGAGAGAGTGGCATGGACATATATACACTACCAAACGTAAAATAGATAGCTGGTGGGAAGCAGCCGCATAGGACAGGGAGATCAGCTCGGTGCTTTGTGACCACCTGGAGGGGTGGTATAGGGAGGGTGGGAAGGAGGGAGACGCAGGAGGGAAGAGATGTGGGAACATGCGTGTATGTATGGCTGATTCGCTTTGTTGTAGAGCAGAGGCTAACACACCATTGTAAAGCAATTATACTCCAATAAGATGTAAAAAAAAAAAAAAAAAAAAAAGATCATTTTGTGATCTCAGATTAACATCTTTATTCTTAAATGGAGCATAAATAACATTTATTGGCTAAGATTATTTGCAATAAACAAGAGTGTTTACTGTTAAAAAAAAAAACACCATGATTCTTATAGGAATCTATTTTATATGCCCTCTAGGATGGTGTAGAACATCTGGGTGACAACATTTAGCAGTTAATGCTTCTCAAACAAAACTTGAGTCAGGGAAAGAAGTGAAAGGGGTTTCTGCCCTTTACTCTCTGGAAGTTTTATGTGTGTTATTTCCTGTTATAAATTTGAAAGGAAAGACTGGGTTCCTCATATATTTTGGTTGTTCCAAGTCCTAAATATTAGCGGAAATAGGTTTAAAATAGGCCTCATGAAGACCAGAGGTGGACATTTTTATAACAACACTTTCACCTTGTGATGCAATTTGTACATCGCAACTTTATCTGTAAGATTATCTGTAACTGTAGTTATAAGTGGCAGAGGAGGAAGGGAAAGGGCAGTCGTCTTGGTTCTTTTCCGTGTTGCATAGAGATGCATGTTTCTGATATGCTGTGGACAGTTACTGTAAAATGCAGACTAATAGTGGTTTCACTGGTGAATAGAAAATACTTAGTGAGGACGGAGTGCTTTGAGCAACTTCTCAATCCATTTATCAAAAGAGCTTATAATGGAACTCTCGTTTCAAGGGAGGTCAAACACTAATAAATATTAAGAAAAGAAAGTTAAAAGGACATCAGGTTAATATTTTACTATCCATTCTTTGATCTTGGAAAGGCTGAAATATTTTTCCACACTAATTCTGTGATTTATTGATTCATCCTTGACAATCGGCTTATTGGAACAGACACAGATACCTTGCTTTTAACTTCAGCTCCAATTTCTATAATGCTTTACAAGGCCAGTGGATTTTTATGTGTTCACCAGCATCACTTATTGATATTGCCACAGATCTGGAATAGTCTTTGCTGGTTAAAAGCTGGATTGGTGTCAGTAAAAGCAGCTGAAGTATTACTGATTTTTGGTTTAAATGCTATAATAACCTGTCTTGGTTTTGTTGTATTGGTTTGGGAGAAAAACAATAAAATACCCTGTACTTCATTGACTCTGCCATACTTACCTGTATTCAGATGCATTCAGAATCTGATCGTTTTCCCACTTCCATTGTTACCACTCTGGTCTATTTTTAAAAACCCCACAAACATCTCATCTCCATCTTGGATGATTTCAGTAACCACCCAACTGGCTGCTCTGTTTCCACCTTTGCCTCACTTTATTCTGATCCCAGAAGCCAGAGGGAGCTCCTAAAATGTAAGTCAGATCATGTTGCAGCCCCTCCTCCCTCCGAGTCAGCACCTCTGCCCCTACATGACTCACCCTAGTCTTCCTCTCCGACCACAGGCCCCCTGAGCTGTCGCATTGAGAAGATAACAGAGCTGTCTGGAGAGGATCTGCATGAGCCCCCAGCACTCATCTGCATGCAGACCTTGGTGCCAGATCCCCTGCCTTCTCTTCTTTGCCAGACCGTGACTTGTTCCTGTTGCTGCCCAAGCTAACTTTGTTCCCTTGTCCACTAGATCCTCTCCTCTCCCACTCGTTCCCCCTGCTCGTTCTGACAAGTCCTCTTCTCCAGCATCACCAGTGCTTCTCTCTACTGCATCCATTCCTAACAGCCTACTAACAGCCTGTTATTTCTCTCATTTAAAAAACAGGACAACACAAAAACCATCAATCAATCAGACAAAAACCACCTTTCTTTTTTCTTTCTTTCTTTCTTTCTTTCTTTCTCTCTTTCTGTCTTTCTCTCTTTCTCTCTTTCTCTCTTTCTCTCTCTCTCCCCCTTTCTTTCTTTCTCTTCCTTCCTCCCTCCCTCCCTCTCTCCCTCCCTCCCTCTCTCCCTCCCTCTCTCCCTCTCTCCCTCTCTCCCTCTCTCTCTTTCTCTCTTTCTCTCTTTCTCTCTGTCTTTCTCTCCCCACCCCCAGCTTTATTGACATATAATTGACAAATAACATTGGGTAACTTGTAGGCATACCACGCAACGGTTGGATATGTGTATACATCATGAAATGCTGACCACAAAAAGACTAGCTGACACATCTCTAACCTCACATAGTTACCTTTTTTGGTGTGTAGTGAGAACGTTTAAGACCTACTGTCTTAGCAAATCTCAAGTGTGCAGTACAGTATTATAACTGTAGTCACCATGCTATACACGTTTCTATGAGTTTGACTTTTTTGGATTCCACATAGAAATGAGATCATGCAGTATTTTTGTTTCTCTGCCTTGTTTCACTTAGCATAACTCCTTAAGGTTTCATTCATGTTGTCAAGAGTGGCAGGATTTCCTTTTTTATGGCTGAATGATATTGTATCATATATATGTCACATTTTAAAATTCATTCATCCTCTGAGGGACACTTCATTTGTTTCTGTGTCTTGACTGTTGTGTATAATGCTGCAGTGAACATGACAGTGCAGACATCTCTTCAAGATAGTGATTTCATTTCCTTCAGACATATACCCAGAAGTGGGATTGCTGGATCCTGTCTTGGTTTAATTTTTAATTTTTTGAGGAACCTCCATACTGTTCTCCACAGTGGCTGCACTAGTTTGCATTCCCACCAACAGTGCATGGTGGGTCCTTTTTCTCCACACCCTCACCAACGCTTGTTCTTTTTGTCTTTCTCATAATAGCCTCTCTGACATGTGTGAGGTGATATTTCACTGTGGTTTTGCTTTGCGTTTCCCTGGTGATGAGTGATGTGCCGCACCTTTTCATTTGCCTGTTAGCCGTTTGCATGTCTTCTTTGGAAAAATATCTTCTCAGGTCCTTTGCTGATATTTCCATCAGATTATTTGCCTTTTTGCTATTGAGTTGTACGTGTTCCTTATTTAAAAAAAAAAAAATAACCACCTTTCTTGACATCGTTTCCCCCTCCAACGATCACTGCATTTCTCTACTCTGTTTTCAGTAACTGCTTTGTCGTGCACTCTTTTCCTCCCTCTCTCCCTTGAATTCCCTGCGGTCAGGCTAGTTGGGGTCGCCAGCAGCCTCCGCAGCATTAACTTCAAGGGTCCATTCTCTGTCCTCACCTTACCTGACCTCTCGGCCGCATTTGCTAACACTGATCCCTCACTTTCCTCCACCGTGAGACATGTTTCTTCTTCTGTCACCCACAATCCACACTCCACTAATTGTCTTCCTGCTCCAGACTGCTGATGGCTCTTACTTCTGTGTCCTTGCACCTTACTACTCTCGCCTCCCCTCACTCAGCTCCAGGCGCACTGGCCTCCTTGTGACTCCCCACCCATGTCAGGTGCGTTTCAGGGCCTTTGCACTTGCTGTTCCTTCTGCCACAGATGCTCTGCTCTGTGACACCTGCATGGGTCTCCACCGTTCTCTTCCTTCAAGTATGGGCTCAGATGTCCCCAGCGTTCCCTGTGTCCTTTGCCTGCCCCTTTTCTCCACAGCACATCTCATCATCTGGCTCACTATTTTATGTATTTGTTTCCTTTATTGTCAGTCTCCACCCACTAGACTAAGCTCCTTGGGGGGCTGGTTATCTGTTGTGTTCTCTGCCACATCTCCAATGCCTGGGACAGTGCCTGATAGGTGCCCAATAAATATTTATTGAATGAATGGAGAAATGAGTGAGTCATGAATGTTCTTGGTCTGTTAGTAATGTACTTGGAGAAATACTTCAGGAGCACCTCCTGAGTCTCATACCTTATAGGAATTTCAGATTCCTAGTTTTCTTAGAGTTATTATGGCTTGGGAAAAACAAGGGTGTTTTGAGAGGCGGAATGCCTTTCCCATTTTGCCAGCCTTTCTGTATACACAGAAACACTTCCTCAGAACTCTAAATTCCAGGTATAATTTTTAGAGTCTGTCTTGTAAGCACAAGAAGATGCCATTTGGGGGCCAAACTGAATGACGGGGGCAGAATCCGAGAGAAGCAGCTGAGAGCTTGCCTTAATGCGGCTCATGTTGCTTCAGAGGCGTTGTAACTGCAGGTTGAGAGACTTCTGTAAAGGTAGCCAATGCCGCCTGCCTGTCTTTGGTGCCTCCTGCCTGGCTAGGGCCCTCTCATTTAGTTCCTCTTCTCCGTGCACATCAGCACATAGCACATGCCTTGTACTATCCCCTGTCTCTGCCTTTTCTCAAGTATTCGTTTCTTTCTTCAAAAATCCTTTCTCCTCTATTTCTGCATACTGAAGTTCCCCTTCTTATTAAGGCCCAGCACAAATACAGGCTTGCCTGTGAAGCTTTTCCAGATCCTTGCCTGTCAGCACGGACTCCCCCTGTGGACTGTGCTCCTTAGAATAGCAAGCTGCAGGTGCCTCAGTTTTGCTGTGAACACACACAGACACACAAAGACATACAGACACAGACATACATGCACACACATAGGTACAACAGACACCCGCCTCCTGCCAAATATAAGCACCTTGAGGGCAGGGATTGTATTGTACTTTTCTGGAGTTTTCAACACACAGAAAACGCCCTGGACCGTGAAGCCACTCAGTATAATTAGAAATGTGATAAAATTGACACGAATCCTTTTTCAGTAGATAAAGGCCATTCTTACAAATTCCCCTCCTACTGATCATTTTCCTTTCCCTCCTGTTTTGTGTCTATTCGACATTCTGAAGAGAAGCCCCTTGTGCACCACACTGAGGCCTCCTACTTAGGCCAGGGCGTAGCTGTGCTACTGTGTGCCTGCCCAGGGGCCCTCGGATGTGTCTGCAGACAGAGGCTGTTCTTGTTTGGCAAAGAATGAAACAGGTTAAGCAACTTACATAAGAATGTCCTGCAAGGCAGAGCTGGATTTCAACCTCTGCTTCTCTGAAATGCTAGTCTGGGGGTCTCAGCATGATATTGCACCGATGCCAGGCCAGTTCTTCATCAGAAATGACACAAGTGCAAATCTCAGGAGTCAAGAAAGAAAGGTAAAACCATTCATGGTTATTGAGGGCTGTTGCTTTTCTTACCAGTGTTCTCACTTGGTGGCATAGATGAATCCCAGTGATTCTTGGCTGTTGAGGCTACTTACCTCCCTCTTTTCATGATACTTTGTTAGTAAGACCAGGAGAAATGAGCACCTGAGAAACAGACTCACGCAGATCTGGCCTCAGTGGCACTACTGCCTTTGCCAGCAGAAAGGGTTAGGCAAATTAGCAAAGGGCCGCAGGCTCTTGTGGAAGCCTCACTGATGTCTCAGACATTGCGTATTGGGTCCCAGAGGAGGGAAGGTCAGCGTGATCTTGGCTGGGCTGTCTGTGGGCACCACGTGCTAGAAATCTTCCATGTTGAAAGAAACACGCGGGAAGCCTGAAGTTAGGATCACTCCAAAAAAGGGAAGTGTCTGTTCCTGTTTCATCACCTTAAAAATAGATATAGTTGTACCATATTTTTTAAGCATAAGCTAAAATGCTGTATTTGTAAGGATTCCGATGATGTTGGGTAAATAACTTGAGTTTTGCCAAGTGCTGTGGAGTAACACAACAGTCGGTGCTGCGCACTCCAGCTGGCATGAAAGGTACTTCCAAGAGAACATTTGCCTAACAGACTCTGCTAGCTCCGGCCTGCAGGTATTTGCATGCTACGGGGCTGGGTTCCTTTCCATTGTATACTTATTTAAAAGGTTTCTTTCTAATGACTCACGTGCACTGAGGGACATGAGGTAAACGGGTCCAAATCTACTTAGCAGTCCAAAGAGGCGCAACGGAGGCCAGATATTTAATGAACGTTTTCTGAATTGCCTTGCAGGGGTGCAGAGTGACTTATAACGGGTAAACACTCCTTGGGATACTTTGTCACTAGCCTGATTTTGTGCCCCAAGTTACCTGCATGACAGGCTCCCCACTGGAGGCGAGATTTGCACTTGGGAGCGAGGCAAATCCAGGAAATGCCCCGTTAATGGCTCCGCTGGATTAGAGAAGGGGAAACTGTCCGAAAGAACATTACTCATAGTGATCCATGGTGATGTCTGTTCTCAGGAGAGAGCGTACTTACTCTTTCATTTCAGCTGAAGTCTTGTTTGTCATGGGTGTTTGTGGTGATGCACGTAAATCAGGACATTCTTGAGTTCATAGGTAGTGATGTCTGGAGACCGTATCAAGGGCCCACAGTCAGGCTGAGCTTCATTTTTCTGAATGCTTTATGTTTTGCTAAGCATTTTCAGAAATTCCTGTTCACCTGATACAGGTTTTGCCTCTTACTAGCTCTTTGCTTCATTTTGCTCGTATGTCAAATAAGGATGGAGATATCACCTCTTTAAGAAGTCTTGAGATAAGAGATAATAGACCTGGAAACCACAACATGTATTTAATGTTCTATTTAATTTAATATTGCATATAACTCAAAACACTGACTTTTTATAAGAGTAATACAGTTATGAAGCAGGGTTACTGATACTGCTTGGTATCCTGTGCTAATTCCTGTATTTTCATTGAGCTTTGCTAGGGAGGAAGCCCAGAGGACTGAGCTATAAACACAAATAATTGATACATGAGGCAGAAAGTGGCAAACATTTTAAGAGACAAATTAATAACTCTCCATGAGAGCACAGATGAGAGCCTGAGTGTCCAAGAAGAAGAAACAGGAAAGACAGAAAAAATAGCATGGAATGACGACTTGGAGGCGGGAACCCAGAGGGGGCCCAGTGGGAGTAGATTTCATTAGAACTCAGGGCACGTGAGGGACAAGAGCAGAAGTTAGACTAGGGGGTCTAACTTCTAGACCCCCTAGTCTAACTTCTAGAAAAAAGATGGGGGTCAGATTATGGAAGGTCTTACATGTTAGGCTGACGAGTGTGGACTTTGGAGCAGAGGTGATAGTAAGCAGTGATGAGAGAGACTGGAGGCAGTACACCAAACAAAAGTTGATGATGTCTCGAACTAGGGCATGTCAGAGAGAATAGAGAGGAGGGTGAGGCAAGAAATACCCTAACTGGAGAAAAGACAGGAATTGGCCATGAATGAAGTGTGAGAAAGGTGAGCTGGTGAGAGGAGGTAGGGGGAGCCGTCAGGTGGTTCCTTAGGTCACGAGGTGTCTCCCTGGGCCTTTGGCACTGGCTTCTGAATGGACAACCTTGAGAAAATATTGCCCTTTTACATTCATTCTCAATTTTGTATGATGCTATTTTCTACTTTTAAGTGTGCTTAAAATAGCCAAAGATACAGCATAGTACTTTGAGCCAACAAAACAATATGACAAGTCAAACTGGTAGGGTTTAAAAAAAAAGAAAGTGGTCATTCATTTATCAGACTTGAAGACTTTCTCCTCTTCAAAAATGCCAAAACAAGAAACTCTGAAGTAGATAAATTAGCAGGTGATTATTTGAATAACAAAAGGAATCTTTTCCAAAAGCTTTCCTTCGTGGATTCTTTAAATAGTAAGCACCTTGTCTTCACTCATTTAAAATGTGATTTATTTGTAGGCATTTGATAAAACACAGGAACAAGCTTATCACATAAAGCATGATATCCCCTAGAGCTACATTTTAACATGTGCAATATTTTTTAAAATACTTATTTATATATGTATGAAGTAGCCGTCACATAAAATACTCTAAGAAAGTTAATTAGTACATTTTCATTTTCTGTTAGTCAATTTTGGAAAATTAAAGCTGCAAATTTTTTATTAAACATAAAAATGACGAGTAAAATTTGCTAATTATTTTGATTGCTGTCATTTGTATAGTCTCATAATAAATACAGTCTAGTTTTTATAATGTCAGCTCTGAAAAACCCTAACAATGGCTTCCTTTTTGAATCCTTAAAAGTGGTAAATTTAATTATTTTAGGATTTTCTAGAGATTCCTAGTTTTCTTCTATAGAATGCTTTTTAAAATTACTCTCGGGCTTCCCTGGTGGCGCAGTGGTTACGAATCAGCCTGCCAACGCAGGGGACCCAGGCTCGAGCCCTGGTCCGGGAAGATCCCATATGCCGCGGAGCAACTAAAGCCCGTGTGCCACAACTACTGAGCCTGCGCTCTAGAGCCCACGAACCACAACTACTGAAGCCCGCATGCCTAGAGCCCATGCTCCACAACAAGAGAAGCCACCGCAATGGGAAGCCCGCAGACCACAACAAAGAGAAAGCCCATGCGAAGGAATGAAGACCCAATGCAGCCAAAAATAAATGAATAAAGTAAATACATTTAAAATTACTCTCTGCTACCCAAAAGACTTGAAAGGAAGGATTTGAACAGATATTTATTTGTACACCGATATTCATAGCAGCATTATTCACAATATCCAAAAGTAGAAGCAAACCAACATCAATGAATGAATGGATAAACAAAACGGAACATTATGCACCGTTAAAAAGGACGAAATTCCAACACCTGCTACAACATGGATGAACCTTGAAGACATTATGCTAAGTGAAATAACCCAAACACAAAAAGACAAATACTGCATGATTCCACTTATATAAGTACCTAGAATAGTCAAATTCATAGAGACTGAAGGTAGGAGGGTGTTTGCCAGGGGCTAATGGGAGGGGGAAAGGGGAGTTAGAGTTTAATGGGCACAGAGTTTCAGTTTGGGAGGATGAGAAAGCTCTGGAGATGGATGGTTGCATGACAATGTGAATGTACTTAGGATCTCTGAACTATGCACTTAAAAATGGTTAAGATGGTGAATTTGTTATGTACATTTTATCCCCCTAAAAAACCACAAGAACTCTCTGCTAAACTGTAGTTCTGTAGAAGCTCTCGTAGAAAAGGACAGTGGCAGTGGCCAATCTGGAACCGGATGAGTGTCCTTACACTTGCAGTCTTCCAGCCTGTGACCATCGGCCCTTCCTCGGGGGTCCTCTGGCTTTGCCCCTGCTCCCCAAGAGGAAGTACATCTCACACACTTCCGGTGCCACAGGTGGTTACAACAGTGTTTCACCTCCCAGCCCTCAAAGTGGCTTGCTCCAATGGGTTGCCAGATGGTTTCAACAAAAAAACCAGAGATATATTTTTAAGTTTGGAGTTTTATCAATTTGTGTCCTAGACAGAAAACTCAACTATGGGGCCTTATTTGAAAAGGAAGGGGGAGAAAAATCTACAGCCAGGATGATAATAATCACTTCTTTCTATACAGTACATTTAACCTCAAAGAGTGTTTTCATTCTAATGCAATTCTTTGAGATTAAGTAGGGCAAGTAATATCATTCATATACTCTAGTGAGATGAGATGAGGACTGCAGGTTTAAGTGACTTGCCCAAGGTTACCTCACTAAGCCAGGGCCTAAAGAAGGGTCAGTCCCAGTGTTCTGAGTCCAGATCTGCAGCCCTTTTCAGCGCACCTCATTCTCCCTTCAGAGAAAGGATGAGGGGAGTCCTAGGCAGGCTCTGGGTCACCCGGAGTGCAGGACACCACGGAAAGACCAGGAGCATCTGAAAGCCTCTCTCAGGAGCAAGCATTCTACTTTGTGCTGTGTTTAGATCCCGGGTGAACCCATAAATGGATCTCCTTTTGAGAGCAGGGCTCCCCATCAACTTCAGAACTGTCGAGGCCTCCAGCCAGATGAAAATTCTGGGTGTCCCGGGAGCCCTTGGCTTCCTCCTGTCTGGACCGGATTCCTTGGGCTCTGGCTACCCCCGATGTCACTGGGCTACTGTGTGCTTAGGGGTTGTATTAGATCCCTAGGGCTGCCATAACAGACTACAGCAGGGCAGCTTAGAACAACAGAATGTATTCTCTCACAGTTCTGGAGGCTAGAGGTGCGAAGGTGTCAACAGGGCTCCGCTCCCTTTAAAGGCCCTGGGGAAGAATGCCTCCTTGCCTCTCTCCTAGTTTCCAGCAATCCCAGCAATCTATGGCATTCCTTGCCTTGTAGCTGCATCACCCCAATCTCTGCCTCCTTATTCCCATGGCCTTCTTCCCTGAGTCTTTCTGTGTCTCTTCTTCTAAGGACACCCATCCTTGGATTTAGGGCCCATTCTAATCCAGTATGTCCTCATCTTAACAAATTACATCTGCAAAGACCCTATTTCCACATAAAGTCACATTCTGATGTTCCAGATGGACATGAATTTGGGGGAAGACGCTATTCAACCCACCACACTGGTCGGATACAGGCTCTGGAGCCAGCGGGCCTAGCGGCCTGTCCCTCCCATCTTTAGTCTGTCTCGCTTCCGGGGGCCTCACTCTGTATCTCACACCAGGGGCAACAGGCTGACTTCTTGCTGTCATGTGTTGGTGCTGGCCTCCGTTTCCTGGTTCCCAGGCAACGTTTCCCTGGAGTCATCGCTGTGTGCGCCTAGCAAGACAGCTTAAGGTCTGCCTCTCTCTGAGTTTCTTTCATGACACACTTGATTCATAGAGATCATTCTTTCCATGGAGGAACTTGACAGTCTGTGTGTGTAAGGCTTGCCTCCACTTATGTGCTCCCTTTGGGGCACCCAGAAATCATTCACTCATTCTTGTGATGTGTTGGGGCATTAGGGCGGATCTGGGGCCACCTCGATCACTCCACGTGGCATCTCCCCTTCCTCCCTCAATCTACCAGGACAGATGGGGCAGTGCCCCCTGCCCTCATATGCTCCAGCTCTACCTGAGAGTTCCTTTATCCACTCCTCTCAGGGCTGTGCCTGAAGGTGGGTGGGGATTGGGGCTGCTTCTCAGGACCCCCCAACTCCAGCCTCTAATACCTTTCTTTTTTTTTTGGCTGCGTTGAGTCTTGGTTGCTGTGTGCAGACTTACTCTAGTTGTGGCAAGAGGGGGGCTACTGTTCGTTGAGGTGCGTGGGCTGCTCATTACGGTGGCTTCTCGTTGCAGAGCACGGGCTCTAGGCACGCAGGCTTCAGTAGTTGTGGCACGCGGACTCAGTAGTTGTGGCGCAGGGGCTTAGTTGCTCCATGGCATGTGGGATTTTCCCGGACCAGGGTTCGAACCCTTGTCCCCTGTATTGGCAGGCGGATTCTTAACCACTGCACCACCAGGGAAGCCCTCTAATACCTTTCTACCACCGTCCACTGGTCTGCTACTTTCCCCCGTCTATGGGACTTTATCAGAGCCTTTGCTTACCGAATAGCCATCCTTCCAAATCTTCAGCCCATGCCAGGATCCAAGATTTTGAAACAGAAAATAATTGATTTCTTTGTTTTCTGCCACTGTGCTGTGTCACCCCTTCTCTCTAAAGTAATGAAAGCAGTGGTCGTAGCTGGTTGAATGAGCAAGGGTCACTGGGTACCGCGGCAAAATACAAAACAAACACACAAAGAGCCACTGGGTTAGTGCTTAAAAATATCCTCCTAACTCTAATGTTTCAGCTCCGCGTTTTAGTAGAAGTTCAGGGAGAGCAGAGGACATAAATTAGTGAACCAAACCCAATTTGCAGATGACTAAAACCTGATCCTTTGGTATCCCTGAGAGATTTATAGGATGTGAAGTGTATCTGAGAGTTAAGAAACCAAAAGTGACTGAGGGAGCAAGTGAAAAAACATATTCAGAGAGGCTTAGCCAAGCTATAATTGTAGAGCAAGGTGATACCTCATAATAAAATAGCATTAAAAATTGTAAAATGTGATCAACTGAACAACAACTGTCTTGCTTAATCTGCTTTGGAAATCTAGACTTGCATATTTAGGATAAAATGGAATATTATATAATATTATGTGAACATGGACCTATTTTAATTTCAATGTTGGCTGAGTACCCAATACAGTAAATGTGCCATTTCAAAATTTGGGAAGGACGTGCACACAAACTGGTTTTGTGACTCTGACCCCTCACCCACTGAGGGTGTGACAAGATGGAGAGCTAGAATTTTGGAGCAAACTGTGTGCTATGCTCTAAATCTCATCCTCTCCAAAAAAGGTATGAAGTGTGCTTGCCTCTTTCTTCAAGCACAGAAAGAACAGCTTCCACCAGACCTCTTGGAGGGTTTAATATGTGTCTGCATTTTGGGGGACACAGTGAACAGGGGTCTGATTCACCCCTAGAAAATCTAAAGGGCAGGTTGCTCTCAGATTGGGGGTCATTGAGTATCTGGAATTTGTCAGGGAAGAGGAGCAACTATTTCCCATGAAGCAGATGTAAGCTGGGCCCCAGGGACAGCTGTCCAGGAGAGCCACTTGGAGGGTAAACTGACACCCAAAGGAGGTGAGCCTCTGGATTTCCAGTAGCTGAGGAAGGAGCCCTACAGATTTGCCTGTGTTAAGGATACCTCAGATGCGAGATCCCCAGTAATTGTGGGGAAACCCATGAAAACACTCCAGGAGAAGAAGCAGATATTTTATTTTATTTTTGCATGTGTGATTTCTCTTCTTTCTTTTTTTAAAAAATTGAAGTATAGTACTATATACTTGAGTTGAGTATGTGTAGACTTACAACATTATGTTAGTTTCAGGTATGGAGTATACGCTCAGTAGTTGCTGTGGGCCCCTAAGCCATCTTTCAGCAGTACTAATCCAGTAAGGCCTTTCCTTTTCCTTCTCTTCCCTCCACCCTGACCTGGAGGAATCAGAAACTGCAGTTAGCAAGAAGGATAAAAGGGCAAGGAGGGAAGAGAGATCTTCTCCCTCAGGCAGCTAGCTGGAAGCAGGCTGAGACAGGAAAGTGAGGGAAGTTGTAACTTTGAATTATTACACTGGACTGACTGAACATGTTAATTACTCCACGTTGTGTTTTTGTGAGTTGAGTTGCAGACAAAGTTCTTATTATCCAAAAGTAATCTGAAAGACATGGGATTTGCCCTAAATTTCTTTCAGGACGGGGAAGAGTTAACTTTACCAGAATAAATTTAAAGTTTGGACAATGGTAGACAAAAATAAAGTTGCTTATAGCCCATGAATTTTGCTTATTCAAAATAGTTGTTACACATATTAAGGTTTCAAAGAGATACAAAATATCTATAGCCAACAAATGCTTTTGAGCTCTTAGTATGTCAGGCGATCCTGTTAGGTGCTAGGGCTAGAAATTACATAGAAGCACATCTCTTTATCTGCTGTTCATATTCTACATGCTGAAAATCATAAAATAACTATTCAGCACCCAGCATTTCGCTAGGGATAGTTTCTTCTTTGACGAAGATGAATTTTGTTTTTTAGTTTTGACCCTTACCCTGATTGATTACAAAGCTTGTGAATTGTAAGAAAAATTTGCATTTGTTAAAGCTTAGAGACATGATAAAATGGAAAACTGAGTCAATAGCTGGATAATTTTTAGAGACGAAGTAATCAAAGCAATTGTAGAGTTAGCTATTTGGTTTACATTGCACAGAACGCAAAGTCTGATAAAGTTTACTTGTGTAGAAGGCCACATGGGCTGCCCGGAAAGTTACTCTGCGTGCCCACATTTTATTCTTCTGAATAAGAAAGCACGTCCACACACTGTGGGTCTCGCTTGCTTTCTCTCCCTCTCCTTCCTTCTTCCCCATCTCCTCCTCTTCTAATTCCCTTCCTCTCTCTCTCTTTCAATCTCTCTCTTTTTCTCCCCTTCTCTCTTTTTTTTCTCTCCCTCTTCCTCAACTCCCTTGCCCCCCCCAAAAGCTTTTTAGACACATACTTATTTGAATCTTATTTACATGTTAGATTTCTGTGTTCCGTGTCTAGAATGCTCACATCTAGGTGGGAAAAATGGCAGAATCGGTGTCAAGCAAATAGCTCAGAATGTTCCCAGTATTGTGATTTGCTTTCAATCCCGTTGCAAGTTAGGCCCCCTTTAGGATTTTGTCTGGAAGCTGGTATGTGAAAGCTCATTGATTGAGTAGCACACAGTGTGAACCAAGAAAGTCCCTAAACTAGCTGTGTCTTAAGAAGCAGATCTGAAAGCATCTTATTGCTTTGTCCGTTTCCTGGGAGGGTGTTTCAAGCTTAAAAACTGTAGTCAATGTAAACATTTCCTGAGAAGTTAATTATTAGTATCTCCTGAAAATGGAAGTACTGGCATCATGTAAAAGAAAGGAGAATGTTCTAAGTAGCTTGTTTAATAAACAATGAGGAGGAGCCACAAAGCAAAAAGTATAGAAGGAGGGATAGTGATGGGAAGACAGAGTCCCTCTGTGATGTATCACTAACGAGAGTGCTGATTGCCAGGGTATCGACTTGGGGATGTAATAGGAAAAGGAGATCCTGGGAGCTATAAGAAAGAATAAAATGGTCTAGCCGATGCTGCATGAAGTGCTGTTTCTTTGACCTGTGACAAATTCACCCTCCAACAGCAAACAGAGGTCCAGGGAATCTTGTGTCCAAGGTGATTTTTCATGTGTTTTGTTTAGTATTTAAATATTGGGCAGACCACTTAATCCAGGATAATCAGTTAGGTTAGAACTGCTGCAAACTCCCTACTGTGCCAGTAGCTTTGTTAGCATCCTTGAGGGATGACATGGGAATGTAATTGGGCAGCTCAAGGGGAATTGTTTTGGGTGGTTTGCATTCTGCAGACTTCCCAGGTTTCTGTCCTCTAACACAATAATGAGCATCTCCCTCCAGAGGTGTGAAGTGTGTATAATAACTGGTCCTCTTCATTTTAGATGTGATTCATCATGTCCAAGCCTCTTTAGTATTAAGAATATAATTTTATTGTGTTGACATTTTCCAGGGAGCGGCCCCAAACCCCCATTGGGGGGACAACAGGAGGGGGATATACCCAGATCCATCCTATCAGTTCATTGTCTCCCCTTCAGCTAAATCCTTTGACCAGACCTAGGAAGTTGATATTTGAAAAGCCTAGTTTCCTGTAATTCTAATGGCCCCCAACCCAAGGATCACTTCAAATGTTTTTTGGAGTTCTGCAACCTCTTTTACCCATTTTGAAAGTCTAATTTAAAAATCTAAATGGAAATCATTATCTATACATAATTATATAATACATTCCATTTGCTTTGGAAATCACATTTTTTGAAACATCCAGTTTGAGGGAAAATGATAAAAGGGGTCTATGAGTTACAAGGTTGGTAACTATGGTTTAGTCAACCTCAATTTACAACTAATGTCATTCCTAGTGTGGGGGGCAGAATAACAGCCCCCCAAAGATGTCTTCGTCCTAATCCCTAGAACTTGTGACTCTGTTGATATGTGGCAAGGGGGAAGTACGACTGCAGATGGAATTAAGGCTGCTGATCAACTGATTTTGAGATGGGGAGATTATCCTGAATCATCTGGTGGGTCCAGTGTAATCACAGGAGTCCTTTTAAGTGAAAGAGGGAAGCTGGAGGGGCAGAGTCAGAGAGAGATTTGAGGATGCTATGCTGTTTATTTTTAAAGACAGAGGAAGGGGCCATGAACCAAGGAATGCAGAGTTTCTAGAAGCTCGAAAAGGCAAGAAAACAAATTCTTCTCTAGAGCCCCCAGACGGGGCCGAGCCCTGCTAAAACCTTGATTTTAGCCCAGTGAGACCTATTGTGAACTTCTGGCCTCCAGACCTGGAAAGTAATAAATTTGTGTTGTTTTAAGCCATTAAGTTTGTGGTAATTTGTTACAGCAGCAATAGGAAACTAATGCACTGAGTGTAGTATGTTTCTGGATTTTGGTCATTTAACCAAAATCAGTTAACAGTATCTTCTGGGTACCATGACATACAAATAACTGTACGAGGGTTGTTGTAAAAGTATAGAGGAAGTAGGATAAATCCAAACTCCTTACCAGCGTCTCAGTGTCTGCATCATCTGCCCCCTTCTGGCACTCCAGCCTTCCTTTATGTTACTTCTCCACAATCCCGACTCCAGCTCTTCCAGCTTTCTGCCAGTTCTTCACACTTCCTGCCCTGGTGCTTGGTTCATGCTGCTTCCTCTGCCTTGAATGCCCTCGTTCCAGATCTCCCAACAGCTGCTTTCTTCGCATCCTTCAGGCCTTAGCGTAACCTTTCCTCCTCTGTTTTCAGAGCAGTGTATCGTGTACAACTCCAAACCTTAGTGGCTTAAAACAATGACATTTGTTTGTTCCTCAGGTCACAGCCCAATGTGTTTGATGCGTGTGGGAATCAGGGATAAGAATAGGGACGCCCCTGTGTTCTACATGGCCACCGAGCCTTTCCCTCATGTGACCCCCACCAACCCCTTGGCCTTCTTGGAATCCTCTGCAGGTTCACCTGCTTTCACCCGGTGAGAAATCAAAAACCTGTGGAGGATTGTTCAGGCCAGGCCTGGAAGTGAGAAGCATCACTTGGGCTCACATTCCACATGACCCCATCTAGGTGCAAGGGGGTAGGCAGTCCTTCTATAAGCTCAGATGGAAAACTCGCCACTTGGTGACTAATTGCCCTGCTGTGCCCCTTCTCAGAGATGCTTCCTATAACATCCCTAAGCAGATCTGCCTTGTGAGTCTCATGGTGATTCCTTATTTATTTTCTCCATAGTACTTTATCCTTCATAATTATTTGCCTTTTTGTTAACTGTGTTCTCTCCACAAGTCCAGAGCTGTGTGAGGATAGAGATCATTTGTTTTGTCATGACCATATGCACAATACTTGGCAAAGCTGGGTCCTGTAGAGTAGTTTACCAATTAATAATAGTTAATCAATGTGTGATGGATGGATGAGCCGATGACCCAACAAATGAATAAAGAGAAAACAGAGCCCTTATCTAGAAGGTATCCACTTTGTAGCAAAGACAGAGCCAATAGCTCATGGTCTTTTACAATAATTAATTTTAAGAAGGCACAAAAATCTTTGAATTAAAAATAACAGACCTTGTACTAGGGTTCAGAAAGTGTTTGGAGTGGCACGGCTCTTTCTGCAAAGTTCAGTTCTCCTGGTGAGCAGATGGGGAAGGAGCAGTGCTGTGTATTTATTCTGGTTGATTAATTCCATTGTTGTATTTCTGAGTGGGGTGCAGACCTTTCAGACACCCTCCTAATTCACCTCATCTCCACCCCAACTCCGCTCACAGAAGCCAGATGACTTACTCCTTCCCTCCCCTCCTCTATTAGTATCCTCATAGTGGCCCAGGGCATGGGAGCATACCATTTCAGACGACTGAGTTTTTTATCTTTCTTCTCCTTTCCCTTCCCATTGTCCTTTTCTGGCTTAATGTGCACCAGGAGTGTATGGCAGTCCAAGAGGCAGAATGCCCAACCCAAGGCTTCCCCTCTTGCGGTGTGAGTAGGGCTCTAAGGAGGGATGCTGTGGCATGCTCAGCTACTTTTCCGGGAAGGCTGGGCTGTTGCCTGTCTCCTGGAGGGGGACACGGAAAAGGTCCACCCTACCTAGTTCATTTGTGCGGCTCTGTCTCTGGCATGGCTCCTGATTGGCTGGGCTTTGGGGAATGTAGGAGAGTGAGGGGCCTGAGTACAGATTCCTGGAATCGCTGGCTAGGCAGGATGCCCCCTACCGCAGATGGGTTTCTCCCATCACCCCATTCTCTCTCCCATGGGGCAGGCATATGGCATTTCCTGGGTAGAGGACCGAGGACTTGTAGTTGGGGTAATTCCTGTGAAGAGTACAGTGTGTACTTACTTTGCTTTCTTTCCCTCGCTTTGGCGTTTCTGTGCAGATGTACGTTAAGATGAACACTAAAATCAAGGATGTGTACAAAGATGTAGCAACAGGTATGTTCAGTAATAGGAAAAAAATGGAAATCAACTTAAACGTTCACATAAGGGAGTAGATAAAAATAAATTATGGTACATCCATATAATGAAATACTAGAAAGTCATTAGCATTGATTGTGTAGGAGAGTATTAAATGACATGTAATTTAATTTTTAAAAATCAGGCTATAAAAAAGGGGACACCATGTGACCCCATTTTTTCCAATTAAAACTTTTTTTAATGTATAATATATAAACAGTGAAAAGAATAAAGATCAAAATGGGGTGGTTATTGTGTAAATGTGATGATAGGTAAATTTTTCTTTTATTCTTAGTGCCCAATGGTATTTTTTAAAATTTTCTATAATGAACACACATTTCTTTTGTAAAGGGACATAAAAATCTAAACTGTTACTTTACAAATTAGATGGCTAGCTTCCCAAATAAACACTTGTTTCTGAAAAATGACTGTTGACAGAACTTAAAAGAGCAAACCAAGTCATTGAAGTGCAATTAAAAAAAGCCCAATAACTTGCTTATCTGTTGTTCCCCGACCTCATCCTGGACCCTGTCTCTCACTTTCTCTCCCACCCACCTGTACTAAGTGCTGAGGCCTCCTCAGTATCTGGAGTGGTGCTGGTCGCCATGCCCTCCCATGGCATTCCTACCGCCATTGCCTTAGTTTAGCCCTCTGTCATCTTCTGATGAGACTTGCCTCCAGGCCTGGACTCACACTTGACACCTCCCACCCCCCCATCCCCCCACCCCCCCACCCGGCAAAGGGGGACCCTTGTCAGGAGACTCAGCTCAAAGGTCACATGTTCTCTGAGTCTTTCCTGACCGTCTCCATTTCTGTTCCCAGAATCGACCCTTCTTTATGCCTCACTCTTTGTTCTGAACTCTCTTATGGAAGCTTTAAATCTCTGCTGCATTTCTTTCTTTTTTTAAAGCCACTTTATTGTGGTATGATTGCCATGTAAAAGTTGAATGTATACAACTTAATGAATTTGGGCATAAGTATAGAGCCATCACCACCAAGGCCAGAGTCATATCCATCACCTCCCAAAGTTTCCTCTTGTCACTTTACCATTATTATTGTTATTTTCTATTGCCCTTCTTGGCACTTCGTGTTTACACTTCCCCCATGGTAATTTGTGTGATCCTTGCAACATCCCCATGAGGGTTATAGCCCCACTTTACAGATGAGAAAACGGAGGCACAGAGAGGTTAAGTAACTTGTCCAAGGCATCACAGGGAGAAACTGACAAGAATGGGGTCATACTCAGGTAGTACAGCTCGAGCATCTCTAATCTCTACACTTTACATATTTAGGTGCTGCTGCTTCTCATATTGATGAGGCCTTTCACATGTCTCTCTTCCTTTACCATATTTGTAGAGGAGGGATCGTGTTTTAAATGTATCTTTCTTCATTTGATGCCAAGCCCAGGGCTGGCATATAGCAATCTCATCATAAATATCGACTATTCATGCAACAAGAGTTTATTGAGCCTTTGCCATATGCCAGGCATTGTTTTAAGCACTTGAAATATGTAAATAACAAAACACATCAAGATTTCTGCCCTCAGTGGGAGGGCAGAGCAGTGACTTAGATTCTAGTGAAAATGTCAAGGGCAAGTTGGGTAAATGACTCAGGTGTTATTTACATGACATTTTTACTTCTTCTGTATCCATGCTTCACTAGATTTCATTTTAAATTTGGGGTATAATATAATAATATAATTATTATAATTATATTTATATATAATATATATTTATATTATTATAATTATATAATATAATATAATTTGAGGCAATGACAGTGCTGGAAATTAATACAGATCCTTCCTTTGTCACATGAGAGCTCTGTAACTGATCAAGTGTTAGCGATCTGTCAGTGATCACATCATGACTGCCTGATGCATCTTGATGCTTTGAAATGTATTTTTTTAAACTTCAGTGCATATCTGAAAATATCACCTTTCTCTCGTTTCTTTATGTTCTTCTTTCTTGCTCATATTTTTTACTTTTTTCTGTTTTTCTTCCCTCTTCTCTCGTGAAACCATCTCAATGCCTCTCACTGCTTCCTTCTGCGCCCTCTGCCTGCCCTTCTTTCCTTCTCCCTCTACCTTCCCAAATGTATGTTTTTAACAGTTGATCAAAACTCAGGAAGACGATATGATTTTCTCTTTCAACCTGTAGGGTAAAAATGGCAAGGCATTGATCTGATCAAAATTGGTGTCACCAGCAACTATAGATTTCATTTGGGTGCAGAAGAAAGAAGAAAGGCTAGCTCTAGAGGGCAGAATAATCTCATGAGGTAGGCTTTATTTCTGTTTTATTAATAACAAAGCAGAGATTCAAAAGGATTAATTGTCTAAAGTCACCTAAATAATAAAGAACATGTAAAAGAATATGTTCTTCTACACTCTGTTGCTTACCACCTTATACAGAGGCGAGCTCTGAGAAAAATTTGCTTTTCCTACCTAGGGGATATATTCTTCTGGGGTCTCATGTATTAAAATGAAATTGAGGTGGTAAGAAACTCAGACTGTTCCCAAATGATGGCATTATTTTAAAACAAATGGAGCCTTACAGGAATAGCAATAACCTATTATATTTGCAAAGCACTTGCTTAAAAATGTATCACCGGAATATGCTGTTTCTTCATTTTCCCCTCCCTACACTCCAGTCTCCAGGAATGGAAATTACTCATTCCTTAGATTCTACATTAAATTTAAACGGCCATAGCGTGACCATAGGAAGCCCCTGAATTTATCAATAGTTTCCCTGTATCTTGAGCAATCACACAGCCTAGATTTCCAGAACATTATCTTTTGCAGATGTTTTGTCAAACCCTGTTCCAAAAATATAGTCAGTATTCTTGTATCTCTGTTAGTCCACTGTGTTCATTAAACACTTAGAGTTGAACTTGAGCCTCACTGTATCAGCTCACAGTTCACCAATGACCTGCTCACCGCCAAGGTCAAGCCTTTCCCTCAGCCATAGTGCTTTTCAGCCTTCCTGAGATATATGCAGTTTCAGGGTCAATGCTTACCTTCAGGGTTTTCCCCCAGGAACGAATTGTCACATTTTAAGAAGGGTTGGAGGAAAAATACCCAAACCCCTAGCCTCTAATTTAGTTGATATGAACCCAAGCTGGAAGGATTCCCAGGAAATAGAGGGACTGTGGACTAGTGAGAAAATCTTCACTAAGCAGGTGGGGCAAATGATTTAATGGCTGAGGTCCCAGAGGTGTCAGCTCAGTCTCGGAAAAATGCAGATGTACCCCTGTTCCCCACCTGAGGCTCCCTGTAGCACCCTACTGACTGCTAAGGTGGGAAGGCACTTTATTTAAGTGACCACTGAACTCTGGGAAAGCAGCAAAGTTAGAGAAGTGCTGTCCTTGGGACCATGGTACTTGGCCAAGCCAGGAAGCAAAGGTTAAGCTTCCTAAACATTAAATCATTCATTCCCATGATGCTTTACTTAGAAAGATTTCTCTTGGAAACTCTTATTGATACGTTGATTCTTGATCTCCCCCTCCTCTCCCTTCTGGCTCTTCATGTCCATACCCTTATTTCCTCTAGGGCAAAACCGGGGGTCTTAAGGTAGTTTATGAGACGTAACTCACTGTGGGTGTTTATTATTTTTAGAAATTGTACACAATGAAGAGCTCCTCAAGGTCACAGAGTCCCAACATTCTGTCTGGGGGGTGCCATTCCCTTTTTGATTATAGAGTCATTCTGCTCAGTGTCTTCTTGGAATCCTTCTTTTTCATCTGCTGTCCATAGTGCTTGCCAGTATATAAACTAATGTTAACAGTAGCCTGGGACAATACCACTTCTGGGTACACATCCAAAAGAATTAAAAGCAGGGTCTCAAAGAGATATCTGTACACCCATGGTAATAGCAGCATTATTCACAATAGCCAAAAAGAGGAGACCACCCAAGTGCCCATCAGTGGATGAATGGATAAACAAAATGTGGTATATACATACGATGGAATATTACTCAGCCTTAAAAAGGAATGAAATTCTGGCACATGCTACAACATGGATGAACCTTGAGGATATTATGCTCAGTGAAATAAGCCAGTCACCAAGACACAAATACTGTCTGATTCCACTTATGTGAGATACCTACAATAGTCGAATTCACAGATACTCAATGTAAAATGGAGATTGCCAGGGGCTGGGGAGAGAGGGGAAGGAGAGATTGTTGTTTAATGGGTATAGAGTTTTAGTTTTGCAAGATAAAAAGAATTCTGGAGATTGGTTACACAACAGTGTGAATGTACTTAACACTGCTGAACTGTATGCTTAAAAATGGTTGAGATGGCAAATTTTATGGTATGTATTTTGACACAATTAAAAATAAAATTAAAAAAATAATAACCTGGGAAGAGGAATTGGAAAGTTATACCAACAACAAGAAAAATTCAGATAATTCACTGTCAACTAATACTTCTCAGTAATTACTATATACAGTATACCTGAGCTGAGAGCCAAGAAGGATATTAAGATAAATACAGCATGGTTCTTGTCCCCAGGGAGATGCTGTTGTGGTCCAGGTTATGAGACATGCACAGAATATTAATTGAATGAAAATTCCAAGAAGTGCAAGTTCACATTAGGTACAAGGTAGAATATTTGAGATGATCACTTAAGGTGAACTGAGAAGGACAGGTAGGAATCTAAAACCAGATAGAAACTTTTTTTTTAGATTACCTGTGCCTGTATTAAAGAATGAATAATTAAGACTTTATGGCCCTTTATTTTTCTGAGTTCTTATAAACTGTTCTGAGATGGAATAATTCCAGGCATCCCTTCCATAAAGTGTCACTTGATTAAATCAACATTGTGTGTTTTAGGGACAAGACAGTGCTAAGTACCAAACCCCTCAGAGGTTTTAAACACCAGCATTCTCTATATAAAAGCGCCAACCTTACTGTAATTTAGCATTCAATTGTGAAAATATTGTACAATTTCCTGAATTCTTATGAAATGATTGTTTTTCTCCTATTCTTAGAAAACAAAGCCATAGGTTTATTTCTACTTTTTTGACTACCTCAAAAACGAGTGTAGTGTATGAGAGACCTGATACCATGTGTGCTTCTAATTTAAGGATCTTCCCGTAGTTGTGAAATACTTTACTTTGTGATGGGAATATCTGAAAGAGAGAATATGTCAGAATTGCCCGGCCAGGCGTGCTTATGTTGATCTGATCTATCTTTCTTAGCGTTGGCAGGCCAGCAGAGATGGCAATTTCCCTGCCGTATAATCCTAGGAAGCTGATTGCTGAATCCTAAGAGTCCTAACTTCAGGCTAAAGGTGAAAATAATTCCTTCAGGGAGTAATGTCTAGATCCAGTCTGCAGAATTAAGCTGATAAGCAATGACATTGCATTAGGAGGTTACAATAATAGGATCACCTTAAATTAAGCTCCCTTGAATGAATAAAATAAAGCTATTACTCTGAGGTTCACCTCAGCCTTGTCAGAGGTTCTGGAAAAAATGTCCAATAGATGACATGAAAAGGAGATATTCTGATAATGCAGTGATATTTTTGAGGGTTATCATATATGATTCATTTATTTTTTAATTTAACAAATTTATTTACCTCTCACTTTGTGCTGGACACTATTCTAGGTGGTATAGCTGTGAATAAAAGATAAAAACCTTTGTCTTTAGGAATCTTACCTTCTAATGGGGGAGACAGATGATTTTTTTTTAAATTGTGAGAATGCCAAAGAGAAGAGATAAAGTAGGAAGGGATTTCTGAAACATGGTGGTGGGTGTTGAAATTTTAGATAGGGTGGACCATACATGAATTATGAAATTTCCAAAAATTTGAACACATGAAAGATTATGATACTCAACGCCATTTAATCAGTGTGGTTGCAAAGGCCATGTGTCGGGGTATGAGGAAACTGGATGCCAGGCCTTGCTTTCATTCATGAGCAAATTATTCACTCCTTCAGACTCAGTACACAGCTGTCAGATGTGCATTTTGGACGCATGAGCTCCAAATCTCTTTCAGCTCTAAAATTCTGTAAGTATTAATGTTTCTTTAGTGATTTAGAAGACCCTTCAGGATCTTTCAGTTCCCCAGAGTTGTCAGTATGGAAACCAATTACTATCGGATACATTTTTTGGAGCTTTCTGGTTATTTAGGTTTTGGAGAAATAGGAATGTTTGCCATATATATAATGCATAATGAAATCAGGTTGCTGTGGTCTGAATGTTTGTGTTCCCCCAAAATTCACACGTTGAAATCCCAACACCAATGTGATGGCATTAGGAGGTGGGGACTTTAGGAAGTAGTTAGGGCCTGGGGGGTGGAGCCCTCCTGAATGGGCTTAATGCCCTTAAAAAAGAGATCCCACAGAGCTCCCTAGCCCGTTCTGCCATGTGACAATGTAATGAAAAGTCTGCAACCCTTATCCAACCACACTGGCACCTTGATCTGGGACTTCCAGCCTCCAGAACTGTGAGAAACAAATTTCTGTTGTTCATAAGCTATCCAGTCTGTGGTATTTTGTTATAGTTGCTGGAAGGGACTAAGACACAGGTATTATAAGATGTTGATCAGTTATAAAACTGCCATACTTTTGTAATCATTTTCTTCTGTAATTTCAGGTAAGGCAGTTTGATTCCTTCCATTGGAAATAAACATAGGGAGAGAGCCATTTATGTAGTATGAGTTGATTATAGTGCATTTTACTACAATTTAGTAGTGAAGAAGCCCAGTTAGAATCACATATTCACTATAGCACCAATTTTGTGACACAATTCAGTATCCTTAGAAATTGTCAGAGGAGATGGAGTTATCCAAAATGCTGAGATTACCTGATATAAACTAGCCTAAGCCTACTTGTAATGGACCTGTGGCATCTTTATGCTAAAAGCCAGTTTCCAGGCAAAGCTGAATGGCTGGAGCTGCTGCCCCCAGTGTGATATCTAACTTTATTGAACTCATACAAGGAAATGTGATTTTTGCCATAATGTTAAGATTATACTTTTAACTTGCCAAAGCAAAGAGCTCAGCTTTCATGGAGTATGAAGTTCCTCTAGATAATCTTGATATATTCTTCTTCTGCCTCTTTTTTTGGTGTGTGAGGGGATCTGGCGGGTTAGGGGAGGTTGGGAGGGTAGAGAACCATGTGGTTCCTGGAGCTCTGTAAGCAATTATTTGCTCTGCTGATAAAAAAGTGTTTTTTTGCTATAAAAAGAGGTGTAGGTAACCCCCAAATAAGTTTCAGTTTGGTCATTGTGCTGGAGTTCTGGGAAAATAGACTGTTCTTTTGAATTTCTAAACAATAATAATTTGTTTAATACATTTGCACCATTCATGATAAGTAATACATCTTGATAAGGAAGCCTTGCATTGGAAGATCATCTGTAGAAAAATCACTGTACAGATAATGAGAACAGTTATGTTTAAATTAAGTGGACACCAAGGGATAGGAGTAAATAGGGAAGGAGGAAGTAATTGAAACAGCAAATAGTCTGAGGCATAGAAATGGAAATGTGTGGAAACTCTGCAAATTTAAAAGTCATTTGGGTGCCACAAATTATGTTATTAATTCCTCTGGAGTTTTGAATAGGTACAAGTAATGATTTAATGAAATGACCATGGAAAGAAGTCAACATATGTACCAAAATCGGGGAGGAAATCTCTTAGCATATGCCACTCTGGGACCAAAGGGTATTTCCCAGATTCTTGCTACTCAAAGTGTGGTCCGTGGACCAGCAGTATGTAGCATCCTGGGAGTGTGATAGAAATGCAGAACCGTAGTCCCCATTCTAGACCTACTGAATCAGAAACTGCAGAATGAAGTTGCCAGGTGATGTGTATGCACACTGAAGTTTAAGAAGCACTGCCCGAGGGACTTCCCTGGTGGCGCAGTGGTTAAGAATCCACCTGCCAACGCAGGGGACACGGGTTCGATCCTTGGTCCTGGAAGATCCCACATGCTGAGGAGCAACTAAGCCCGTGCCCCACAACTACTGAACCCACATGCCACAACTACAGAAGCCCACGTGCCTAGAGCCCACGCTCCACAACAAGAGAAACCACCGCAATGAGAAGCCCGCGCACCATAATGAAGAGTAGCTCCCGCTCACCGCAACTAGAGAAAGCCTGCGTGCAGCAACAAAGACCCAAGGCAGCCAAAAATAATAAATAAGTTAATTAAAAAAGAAGAAGCACTGCCCTAGAGTCTTTATAACAGTTCGTTCATTCATTCAGTAAACATTTTTTGGGAGACCCTTCCATGTGCTAGAAACTAGATTAGACAATAGGAATGCATGGTCCCTGCACTCAAGGAATACATAATTGGAGTGGGACAAATGAGAACTATTAGAAGTTAGAGTTGATAGGCTTTGTGCTTGGTTGTGGGTTGTTAGGATGGGGAATGTGCATGATGCCCCAGGCATGATGCCCCATGCCCGTAGCCCCGGGCACACGAGGGTTGGTGGTCTCTTTACAGCTAACTAGAGGTAGAAGAGAATGTATCTAGCCTTGAAACATTGAGTTTGGAGGCAGCTATGGAATCTGCAGGTGGAAATGTCTAGCAGGCAGTTGGAGTTGAGAGCAGGGGTTGGCGAACTGGGACTGCATAGACCAAATCCTGCCCTCTCTCTGTTTTTGCAAACAAAGTTTTACTGGCATGCAGCCATGCACATTGGTTTACACATTGTCTATGGCTGCTTTCACCCTATGAGGGCAGAGTTGAGTAGGTGCATCAGAGACCCAGACACCCCGTGGCACACAAAACCAAAAATATTTTTCTCTCGAGCCTTTTACAGGAAAAGTTTGCTGAGTCCTGTTCTAGAGCATAGCGGAGAAGTCTGGGTTATAGACAGCCATGTGGAATTCAAGCAGCCAAGTGTGTGGATAAAGACTGTCCTGGGAGGTGTCAGTGAGAAGGAAAAAGGGCAAGATCAGAGCCCTGAGACAGACATGGCTTCGTGTGGTTTTTGTGCCCGGGGTAGCTCCCCTGGCCATTCAAATTCTTTTTTTTTCCCTGATAATTTTACAGCAGTTTTGTTTGGGTACGTGGGAGGAGGAGGGGGAAAATTATTATTATTATAAATTATTATAAATTTATAATAATAAATTTGGCACTTGCAAATTTATTAAGCCAAGAAACTTGCATTAGTTCCGTGACCCATCCTGTAGGTCACTTATGACCCTAATAATTTAGCAGATTCTGTATGGTAACAAATAACGCTTACCTTTCAATAAAAGCTGTAAGTAACATAATAGTTTGGGCCTAATAACAGAGAAGAATCTCATCATCTCATGAAATAGAAAGGAAAAGTTTCATTTCCTTGTGAATTTGTTTTGCCTGACTCCTGTGGCTGGCAGGGCTGTGCAGAGGTGCCCACAGCTCCTGAAAAGCCCCTATCCTCTCAATCCGGTCCCAAAGCCGTGTGGCCACAAGCTGGCATGTTTTCTGTGCTTTGCCCAGTCGTGAGGCTGTTGTTCTCTACCAGATACAAGGAACTGGATCAGAGAGAGAGGAGCTGCGAAGGGAAGCAGGATGCTCCTGGAGCACGGAAGCAGTTTAGGGCATTAAAAAGGGAACTGCATGTGTAAAATCTGTAAATTTAAAAGCCGTTCGGCGCCGTAAACTCTTACATACTTCTCAGAAGTTGTGCATGAAACATTTTAATGGAGTCACCACAAAAAGTCAAGGACTCGAGCCTCAGTTCTTAGCCCACCTTTATTAGATAAATAACGCAGATAAGTCCTGGGCTCCAAGGGGAGGTTGAGTTGAGGTGAGGAGGAGAAAAAGGATGCAGGTGGAGGTCAGCTCAGCACCCTCCCATCGGTGCAGACACCCTAATGTCACCTTTTCATACCAGCACGAAGGTGGTCCTTGTACTGTTCGGTGCCAGGCATGGTGGATGGTGTCTTCACAGACACCCTCTAGTTTAACATCCTCGTGGACACAATTCAGATATAACGGAGCTGCCAAACTTGTTTTGATTTCAATTTGAGGTGGAAGATGCTTACTTCTGAGAAGCTCCAGGAGCTCTTTTGGTAAACCTACAGTTGCACATTGCAGTGCTCCATTAGAGGTTCTGTCACCCCTGGTTAGCAGTGTGTCTAAACCACAGGGGAGGGAAATGAAAAATGAATACCTTCCTGCAGGCAGAAAGTGCAAAACTCAGAAGCCTCAGTTTGGTGGCTCTGGGACCCCAATCTCCAGTGTGTAAAGTTTGGGGATGGGCATGGTGGTGAAGAGCCCCACTGCCGGCAGGTCTGACAGAGGAGATGTGGTTCCATTAGAGACGCTGAGTCGGTCTCCACTTCAACAAAACAAACTTCATTTTCTTTCGGCCTTTCCAGTTGCTTTGAGGGCCCGAAGCTGTCTGTTCACAATATTGCAGTGTTGGGGTTTTCTTACAGGGCCGTGGCTCATCTGGGCTTTTGTTTACTCTGGAACCGAGTGGCACCAAACCCTTTATCACGTCTTGCTTTCCCAGTGTGAATGAGCCAGTGTTGCAATGCCCGGTTCCTTTGTGCAGCCTCCCCTCCCTCCCCTGCCCTCCCCAGCCCCTCCCCTGCCCTCCCCAGCCCCTATCTTTCAGCAGTATTTCCGTGTTTTTGTGACTCTCCACGAGAGGGTGAAGTAGAAGATTGATGAGTGAGATGATGAGCATCAACATTTGGTGAGGAGCTGGGCTCACTGAACCCTCCCTGGCCCCCGGGGGGTAGGTCCAATAGATTTCTCTATTAAAGAGGAGGTAACGGGGCTTCCCTGGTGGCGCAGTGGTTGAGAGTCCGCCTGCCGATGCAGGGGACGCGGGTTCGTGCCCCGGTCCGGGCAGATCCCACATACCGCAGAGCGGCTGGGCCCGTGAGCCATGGCCGCTGAGCCTGCGCGTCCGGAGCCTGTGCTCCGCGACGGGAGAGGCCACAACAGTGAGAGGCCCGCGTACCGCAAAAAAAAAAAAAAAAAAAAAAGAAGTAACGGAGATTTAGAAAAGTTACATAATTTGCCCAAAGTGGTACAGGCAAAAAGTAATAGAGCTGCATGAGAACCACATCTCCTCTCAAGATTGGCCGGCAGTGGGGCTCTTCACCACCATACCCATCACCAAACCTTACACGCTGGAGACTGAAGTCCCAGAGCCACTGAACTGTGGCTTCTGAGTTTTGCACTTTCTGCCTGCAGGAAGATATTCATTTGTCCTTCCCCTCTCCTGTGGTTTAGACACAATGCTAACCAGGGGTGACAGAACCCTGTGGTTCTGAGCAACACGGTCATCCTCAGAGAGGTTTGCCAGTAGGGCTTTTGGCTGGCATCCCCACAGATCTGTGACTGTGCACTTTGTGCAACTTTACTGTAAAAAAACTCTCTTTATTGGAAGAACTAAAGCCAAATAAATATTAAAGAAACATCCAAACCAACAGAGCAACTTCTAGGATATGGCAGCTTTCTTCACTAACATCTAACAGCCAGCTGGACCCCCGACCCTACTCGGGATAGCAATATTAATGACGGTTCCCAGATTTTAACCTGTCCTCCAGACTGTCCTGCCACACCTAGGTGCACATTTCCCTGGGGTTCTTTCCTTCTTGAAGATTCTCTTTCTCTTTCCTCAAGTGCTTTCAGAGTTGTTCCTTCTGGGCCTTGGAAGACCTTTTCTGTCCCATGGTCATCATCTGGCCCTCTCCCTCCAGCCTCCTACTATATCCCTTCTTTCTTTCACCTCACATCCTATTTGCAGGGGTGCATCTGCTGCAACCAGAGAGACCACTTTGGTCCCATCTTTACTTGTTCTCCAACACCAGAATCTAAATCACTTAAAATTAGACCCAATGCTGGGAGCACTTAGGTAAATTTCTCCCTCACGGGAGAAAGTGGCTTCTTTTAAAACTTGCTTTAGAATGGCATTTCTTTAAAACACCATCATCTCTTCTACAGAACAGACCATCTAGGGAAAATCTTTACAGATCGTTAGCAGTTCTGGTACAAAGCTTCCTTGGTGGAAAACAGTGGACATTTTTTTGGAGAGAGTAGATTTCGGGGTTATCTGTGCCTTTTATTTATGCCTGCTTTCCTAATACTGCCCTCTGGTGTGGACAGCCCAAGATCTTAAAGCAGGTGACGAGGGAGTAGATTGATTCTTAGCGCCAAGGTGAAGACTCGCCGTGCTCTGTGGTGCACAGGCAGTGCAGTGGCAATGGAGGCGGACGTGGGAAGCATATGCCAGGTGCCCAGCATTTATTTTATAGATTTGCTGATCTATTCCCCACAGCCCTCCTGTGAGGGAGGAGGTGCTCTAATGATCCCGTTTTATGGATGAGGAAACCAGGCACAGAGCAGTGGACTGACTTACCCAGAGTCACCCAGCTCATGGGTGGTAGAGGTGGTATTTGAACCTAGGCAGTGTGGTTTCAGAGACTGTGCTTATACCCCTTCTTCTGTACCTCTTGACACGAGGACAAGGAAAGCTTGTCAGTTCCTTTAGGGATCTTACGGATTAGTCAGAGAGACATTTGCCAATCTAATTTAAGACATACTGTGTTAAATACCACACAGAAACACAGAATAGGGTGCTTTTAAGCCCTGGATATTTTCATGTGGTGTAAAAAGCCATTTTTGGAACTGCCTTCCATCCCGGAGAATTATCAACCACTCAGATAATTGAGGAAAATGAGGTAAAATGAGAAGAAGGGTCCTCTCCAAGCCATTTTTCCTTGTAATTCACCACTGATCAGGGTCAAACAGCTTTTCTCATTCTGCTTCCTAACACCTCTGCCTGTCTCCACTAGTGAGTCCCTGCCTTTCCTGGAACCAAAAGTTTAAGTCAGTCCCTGATTACTGTTGCTTTTAAATGCATTTTAACAGGGACAGTGTCCCGCAGAAAGGTGGAATGTGGCTTTACCCTTTAAAATAGAGATGGCTAAAGAACAAAATTCCAATTTCCAAATACCAGATTCCCATCACGATGGAATAGCCTTTGCTAAATCTCCTCAAGCTTCCCTGGCTACAAAATGGGCAAAATCAAACTTGCTTCCTCCTCCTCCTTACCTGGTGGGAGTATTGTGAAGGTAAAAGGCAATAATTGGTATGAAGGTGCCCTGAGCTCCATAGATAAGAGCTCTATAAAATCCCAGTATATCATTAAACCTGCTTTATTGGGATTTGGATACAGTCTGTAGGTCAGAGAAGTAGGTCTTTCAGCCAGTAGTTTGGAGTCCCAAGACTTTATTCCAGAAAGAGAGTATTTATGGCAAATACAGTCAGATTAACACTATCCAGGGCACAGACAGCCTAGAGTTAAAGGATGGGCACACTTCTCTTTGGGAAGCACTTCAGTCATGCTTGAATGTCTCCTGCGATGGGGAGCTCCCCACCTCCTGAAGCTGCCACTGGAGACCGTTAGAAAGTGCTTCCTTGGATTGGTGCTATTTCTCTGCATTCCCGAACTCTGCAGAGCACATCCACATCTGGCCCCTTCAGCTCTTTGAAGACATGCACCATGCTCATCCAGAGACATCGCTAACCTAGCTTCCTTCAACCATGTCTTACCTGATGAGGTTTTGAATCATCTCATGCTACTCATTCTCCTCCAGACATATTTCAGTCCTCCCCTAATATTATAGAGTGTGGCCCCCAGAACCACACTCGACACTCCGGAGAGCCTGACCAAAGGAGATGGCCACCTTGTCATCCTATTAGCACAGTCTGAGGTCAGAGTTTTCTGGGAGCTTTGTTACTCTATAATAGCTACTGATGTTACACCAATTACAATCTTTACCTCTACATTGTATGTACCCCTGCTAGGTTGTGTCTCCCCAGTGTTGGCAATGATTTTTTAAATTCTTGGCAAAAAGTTACATCTGTCCCTCTTAAATGAAATTTTATTGAATTTGGTGCCAGCCTATTCAGTTTTTTTTTTTAATCCCCATTTTACCATCTGATATATTATCTACCCCTCACAGGTGGCAATCCAAGCTTCTGAATCTTTATTCCAGAAAGGGTAAAGAGCATGCTTCTTTCAAATATAGTGACCTTTAATTAGATCTCCTGTACATGGATAATTTTGATAAAAATGCTCACACTTTTGGTTAAAATGTTAATAAAAATATTGCCTAGGATTAGGCCAAGAAATATTCTTCTATCAGCTAATTTGAGCCCTTTCTACTTGTCAATCATCAGATTGATTATTAATCTGCCTAATTGTACTGGTCTCTAACCTGTGTTTTTTTTTTTTTTTGCGGTACGCGGGCCTCTCACTACCACGGCCTCCCCCGCTGCGGAGCACAGGCTGCAGACGCGCAGGCCCAGCAGCCATGGCTCACGGGCCCAGCCGCTCCGCGGCATGTGGAATCCTCCGGACTGGGGCACGAACCCGCATCCCCTGCATCGGCAGGCGGACTCCCAAACACTGCGCCACCAGGGAAGCCCTAACCTGTGTTTTGTAACCTTGTCCAAAATGCTTTGCGAACATCCCTCTTGTTTGCTTCATTTTCTCTGATATCCCAATCTTATTCCTTTATTTCTGGAAAGATATGACTGGCATTACTATGACTTCAGTTGTTCTTAGTGAGACTGGATTGGCTTTATGGCCCCACCATTATCACTTTCTTTTTCAATCCATCTCATTTATAATTTCTGGGATCAATTTCCAGCTCAACCACCAATATCTTAGAGAATTTTCCTTCTATCTCTTTAAAAAAAATCAAGACATTTGCCTAATTCCTTGCTTCTGGCCCCACTCTCATGGATCATGTCTTCCTCCAAGGTCTCTGTCAGCAGGTTGTCCATCCCGTTTGTAAGCCAGAGACTGTTCTCCCTGGCAAGGAAGCCAGTGGCAGCTGGGAGAGGGATTGTGCCTCTTTTTTTTTTTTTCGGTACGCGGGCCTCTCACTGTTGTGGCCTCTCCCGTTGCAGAGCACAGGCTCCGGACGTGCAGGCTCAGCGGCCATGGCTCACGGGCCCAGCCGCTCCGCGGCATGTGGGATCCTCCTGGACCGGGGCACGAACCCATGTTCCCTGCATTGGCAGGCGGACTCTCAACCGCTGCGCCACCAGGGAAGCCCCTGTGCCCCTTGACATCCGTCAGCATCACACCTTGGATGCCAGGCAGTTGACTCAGGCCTTCTTTGATGTTCTCCTGGTTCTGAGCCTCACCAAATTCTTTTAAATACTACTTTCAGTCTTTAAGTGACCCTTATTAAAATGCAAATATCTCTTAGAAGGGTTATTAAGCTAACAGCCTATGTAGTTTCAGGGGTGAGGGGGCGTTTTAAAGGAAGACATCCTTAACTGCTCACTTATGGCTGGGCTGAAACATTAGACCTTCCTGGGACACTTTATCTGGTGCCACTGAATGGAGAAGAGCCCAAGCCTGATTCATTTTGGGAGGCTGCTATGTTCCTGTAATATTGTTGGCAGGAACTGGAGGAAGGAGAGGTGTAGAAGAAAGAGAGGTGGATTAGGAGTTAAGAGACATAGTCATGTTCCCATGATCTGCTCCTAAATAGACTCAGAGACCTCTGTATCTATATCTATAAAATGAGGAAGTTGGGTCAACTCAGACTCATCTGGAAGGTCATTCCCAGCATGATTCTGTGATACTTTATTGTAATCCAATCCCATCTTTTCCACTATAGCTGGCTCTGTGTCCTATTAGCAAGTTGTGTCACCTCTCTAGGTCTTAGTTTCCTCAGTTTTAAAGACGGAGTAATGACTAATTCCTGGGTTTTCTAAATGAGCAGGGCTCACAGAAGCCTGGGGAGAAGCAGGATAGAGATGTGGGAGAGGGACTTTGTCCTCCTCCCTCCCTGTTCAACCAGAATAACTCAGTATTTACCCTTCGGTCTTCTGCAGAAGCTTTTATTCAGGGAAAGGTTTTTGTTGTTGTTGCTTTATTTTGTTTTTGCCTATAAATGAATGTATCTTAGTACGTCCATGTAGTATAATATCACAGGACACTCTGAAACTCCCATCTAGCTCAAAAATCAGATATTCAGCTCTTTGAGAGCAGGCATCAGGACTTGTGATTCTGTCCTCATTACCTTTTGTAGAGTCAAAAGTATAGTAGATTTCAACAAATGTTTGTTGGATAAATATGCAATGATAATAATAATCACTATTACTGAGCTCTAATTCCATGCCAGGCATTCAGTGCTTTAGTGGGTTACCTCAGTTAATCCTTAAAATAAACCTATCAGGTAGTTATTATTTTTTCACATTTTATAAATGCAGCAATGGAGGTATTAAGACTTGAGTGGAATGGAGGCAATTTGACATACATATTTATGTATGTATGTGTGTATATATATACACACACATATATATATCAAAACCAAGGCTCTTAATCACCTTGTTACATGGCCTCGTTTCTGTCTATGGGACATACTGAGTAATATGGATGAGGAAGCTGAAATGCAAGGCCAACAGGATGGGGAGTGTGAATCTGCAGATAATACCTGGAGAGAGGGAGAGGGAGGGATGTTTCAAGGTGTATGAGAAAGGGCTTAGATGTGAGGTGGAATATCAGTTCCACAGAACTGGGTTCCCTAGACCACCAGCATCAGCATCACTCAAGAACTTTTCAGAAATACAGATTCTCAGGCCCCATCCCAGACCCTCTGAATCCAAAAAGCTGGAGATCAGCCTCAGAACACGCTCACAGGGCATGTTAATAAGCCCTCCAGGGGATTCTGATGCATGTTGAGAATCCTGCTGTGGACCAACTTCTGAAGAGTGGTGAAGCTTCTGGTTTTCTCACTGTTGGAATAAAAGTTCTAAATCGGCACGAATATTTACCTCTTTGATATCTTAAGATGACACTCCACAAGATGCTTGCTTGGACTGAGAGACTAAGTATGCCATTCCTTTCCTACCTTCTGTTTAGTCTGTAACCTGAGGCCATCACTTAACTCCTGATTCTTTGCCTGTAAAATGTGGTTAATGATGCCTGTTCCCTATTGGGGTAGCAGGAGAAATGTGTAATTAGTGGCTGCAAGGCACCTGGAGCCCAGAGCACCCTATAAATACTGTAGGATAATAACCAGTTTATGGCCTTAAATGCTGCCTGCAACTTGACACATTTAACATTTCTTCTCTGAATTGTAAAGTTGAAAGTTAATTTAACTGTTCAGTATTTGCACTGATTTTTTATTCATTCTTTAGCCCCAAATCGTGTGCGTGTGTGTGTGTGCTTCCTTCAAACTTCCAGAGGAAATGGGTAAGAAAGAAAACATTTAAAATATCAGGACCTTCTCAGAAAATAACCTCTCCAAAGCATGATGTTGGATTGGTTGTCAAACAGATTCTTCAGATGATTTAAGCAGAAAGGTGAGAGACTCCATGGGCAGAGATGCTTGGTGCCAGAGGTAATGCTGGTTCTTTGAGATTCCAAGCTGCAATTATTTAAAGATGGTTCACCTTTTCACTTTATGAACATTTTCATTTCTGCTCATCTTTCTAATGGTAACCCTCCTTTTCCTATTTAGAATCCAAAAAGTCTGAATAATATTCTCTACGCGGTCATTCTTTATTCAGCTTAGGCAGATACTTCCTTTTTTAGGCAAGACTGCTTGTCCTATGTATAAACTCATTTTAGATTAGATTTACGAGAGTACAGGCTAGTTTTTTTTTACTCTAGTAAAAGGTTTTTTCCCGCCTTCATCTTAAGCAGATGAATGGCCAAAAAAGACCCAGATAGAGACACAGCAAAAACATTTCTTTTCAGAGGTCGACCAGGGCACAATTTACATGGAGGATACAAATGTGAATAGATAAGCAAAGAGGGGCTTCCCTGGTGGCTCAGTGGCTAAGAATCTGCCTGCCAATGCAGGGGACTTGGGTTCGAGCCCTGGTCCGGGAAGATACCACATGCCGCGGAGCAGCTAAGCCCATGTGCCACAACTACTGAGCCTGCCCTCCAGCCTGCTCTCTGGAGCCCGCGAACCACAACTACTGAGCCCCTGTGCTCCAACTACTGAAGCCCACATGCCTAGAGCCCGTGCTCCGCAATAAGAGAAGCCACTGCAATGAGAAGCCGGCACACCACAATGAAGAGTGGACCCCGCTCACCACAACTAGAGAGAGATAGCCCGCGTGCAACAATGAAGACCCAACACAGCCAAAAAAAAAAAAAAAAAAAGATAAGCAAAGATACGTGTGTAAAAGAGGCCTTTATACCAACAGTGTGGTATGGAGAAAAAAAATTTAAATGCCAACTAACTGTAGTTTTAATTTTGTATGTTATAACTTTAATATTGGAGCATAATCACTGGGCAGGGAAAATAACTCCACCCTTTTATTACCATTTCCTGACATTTTAAATTATATGCTATTCCTGAATTTAAAAAAAAGAACAGCAGAATAAGGATCATTCGGACCCTGAATCAACTCACTATTTTATAAAACCAAGTCTCAAGTAAACAGGCTTGTTTCTCCTCGTGCCTATGCTGGAGGTCAAATGCTTACAAAAGCCTAAAATAACAAGTTGACATACGTTTTCGTTATTGGAAATAAGAAAGAAATTCAGCCATCTGCTAATGGAAAGAAAAGTTTTGAAATAAAGCTAACAGCTGCTGTCGTTTCTGAAGAAACATCTCTAAATTCTTCAGAAGACAGTAATGGTGCTTACAACAGCTAAAAATCATTCAGGGCACCATTAACTAATTATGAATTACCTGGGAAATCATGTTTGCCTTTAGAAGGGCCATGCAGACTCCTTTTAGAAGTTGGTCTAACTTTACAACGGTCTGGGGTTATTCATTGCAGACTGAAGTGTTTCCTTTTCAAGTCCAAATAAGTCGAAATAAATTGGACAGCGGATTCCCTGTGAGGGAAAAGAGACTGTGCCCTCCCTTTCCTTGAAAAGCACTGGCTGAACCCAAGAATGGCTTCTATTTCCACCAAGCTTCGGAACAATCTGCAAAGCACTTCAGTGAAATGAAATAGTAGCATGTCTGGCAAATTGTGAGGGTTGACGGCAAACAAAAAGGAAGAGTTTAACTCCTCCTCATCTTCCAACTCTGGCATTAAGCTTCAGATAAGGCAAGAAAAATGGCTAACGCTGGGACTGCCTGCCCCTCATAATAGAAAATGGTCCTTCCAGAGATATTTTCTCATTTTTCTGATCACCTGTCTTCTCAGGGCCTGTCTTTTCTTATCGGGAGTAAATTATTTGTTTGCAACGTTTCTGAGATTGCTCTAAGAAGATCAGTAGAAATGTGGTGAGGAAAGAGAATATAATTTTACTGCCCTCAGTTCTCTGAAATCCAGGGATTTACTTCCTGCCAGCTCGGTAATAATTAATGTAAAGTGTGTGTGTTTAATCCTGCAGAAACTTATCAAGAAATAAGTGCTTTTAATCATTGTTTGGATGATCCTAAAGCATTTTAATATTACAGTGTTTAGGGCTTCCCTGGTGGCGCAGTGGTTGGGAGTCCGCCTGCCAATGCAGGGGACACGGGTTCGTGCCCCAGTCCGGGAAGATCCCACATGCCGCGGAGCGGCTGGGCCCGTGAGCCATGGCCGCTGAGCCTGTGCGTCCGGAGCCTGTGCTCCCCAACGGGAGTGGCCACAACGGTGAGAGGCCCGCGTACCGCAAAAAAAAAAAAAAAAAATTACAGTGTTTAGTCGGCAAACCTTTGCAATAAAGAAAATACGTTGTTTGATTGAATTAGGTAATAAAGTTTCTTCTTGTTTTTTTTTAAAACAGGAACTGTTGCTTTTCAGAAAAAAAACTTTTTCTTGAGGAATCTGCATGGCAGTTTTTTGTGGTTCCTCTCTTTTCTGACCTCTCAGAGCTCTCACTGTCTGATCTATTCATTCCTCATCTTTCAGTATCTACTTTCATGTGCTTGCTGTTAATTCTCTTTTTATGTCCCAACCAGACTATAAACTCCTTGAAGGTAAGCATCATTTTGTTGTTTATTTCTCAAAGTGCCTAAATCAGTAGATTGTCAGGCACTTGTAACAAGATTTTATGTGTTTAATCACATTTAATGATCTGACCCATTTCTTCTTAAAATAGTGAATTGCACATCATTCTATTTTTTTAAAATTTTTCTTTCTTTCTTTCTTTCTTTCTTTATGGCTGTGTTGGGTCTTCGTTTCTGTGCGAGGGCTTTCTCTAGTTGTGGCAAGTGGGGGCCACTCTTCATCGCGGTGCGCAGGCCTCTCACTATCGCGGCCTCTCTTGTTGCGGAGCACAGGCTCCAGACGCACAGGCTCAGTAATTGTGGCTCACAGGGCTAGTTGCTCCGTGGCATATGGGATCCTCCCAGACCAGGGCTCGAACCCATGTCCCCTGCACTGGCAGGCAGATTCTCAACCACTGCGCCACCAGGGAAGCCCCACCTCATTCTATTTTAATATCATACAGTCATCATGAAATGTAGTGTATTTGACAGTCCCTCTTCTAAAATGACCCTGGCCTTCTTCAGCACAGTGGTCTGCCGTAAAGTTCTTCAGTCCTGGGCTCCGGATGGTTTGGGTATCACACCTAATAAGCGTGATTTGAAGTAGTGTCACTCCATTGAATGAGCTTCATCGCAGTGCATAGGGTCAGGCTGAATAATTTCTGTGTGAGTGTGATTGGGAATTGTTCCGACTCTGAGAATCTTCCATGATTGGAGAACATAAGAGAGAATGCCTCTCTTAGATGGATATTTATTTGTTTTTTAATTACAAGTCATAAAGGGTTAATGAAGTTGGCCTTTCTGAAACCTGTTCTTGGAATTTGATTTTGGTCCCTGATTGACGTTCAGGAGACAAACTCATGTTCTTGGATGTTGTGTATGTGTGTGTGCGTTTCTGTGTGTATGAAAAACAAAGGAATCAAGTTAGTTTTGAGAACATATCATTTAAATTCTTAGAAACCCCATAATTGCAGGTTTCGTGGCATGCATATCATATGAAGAAAAATAGCCCACTAAACTTGGAGACCTTGCTTAGGTTCACAATACATCACCAAAGAGTAAAGAGGGGAGTGTTGGTGATATTGTTATCATTTTTATTTTTAGAAAAGCCCAGAGCTCAGATGAGAGCTTCCTTGCATTGAGTCAATTTAGAAGGTGTGTAGTATATAGCATGGGAAGTTGATTACAGATGTGAAATTATGCAGTACGTAGCAAGGGCAAATGTTTATTCGTATTCCAAATGTAACCCACTTTAGTGGGTTAAGTTTAACCCATTTTAATGCTGCAGTGGGAAGCGGGTTTGCTGTTTCGGTTTGTGGGCTTGAAAATCTCCCTAGATGGTAAGAGAGGCACACCTACGGAAACTGGAAGGCTCTCCAGGCTCCCTCCTCACCTTTGGACAATGTCTTTGATTCCAGTTTATAAAAAGTGAGTCCAAAGTCCCTATAAAAATAAATGACCTTCGTCCTGTTCAGGTCTTGTTTCAGACTGTTTTCGCCTTTCCTGTGGTCTAGGGGATGTTAAATGGTCTCTGTCAGGGTCCTGGCAGGGGCAGACGGCACACTCAGCTGGGGTGTTGAAGAGAAGTTAATGAAGGGGCTTTTCTACAGAGGTATAGGCGGGCCAAGGGAACCAGAGATTCTGAAGCACCCAGGGGTTGCCAGCAGTGCAAAGCCGCAACCACTCCTGGGCCTGAAGGGGCAACAGGAGGAAACCGTGTTACTGCTGGAGCCAGGGGATGGCTAGAGCCACAGGAGAAGAGCCTGGACAGTGGTAGCTGTGAGGGTCATCCATTGCAGCACCAGAGCAGGGAGGGAACAGGAATAAATACCCCAGCATACCTCTCCTCCCTCCTTCCCTTTCCTGCCCAAGCCTCCCATTGGCTGAACCCAATTGGAAGCCTGAAGCAAGGGAGCCTAAGGACTACAGTTCTTAGATGTTCATCTCCCTGCTGCACACACACACTGAGGAGACCCTTGGGAGAAGAAGAGACCACTCCTGTCAGAGAGTCAGCTCTTCCCTTCCAACTCAGGGTTACCGACATAGTGATTTTTCATTGGATAAAATGATAGAGGGGATAGAGGGCACAAGGAATGAATGAAATCAGAATTGGGGTGGAGCGCTGGCTTGTATGATCTGGAAAAAAAATCATGAATAGTAAGATATGAGGTATATCCATAAAAAGGAGAAAAGAAACAAACAGCCGCATGGAGGAGTGGTTCAGAGCACCTGCACTGGACTGAGACTGTTCACGTGGGACGCCAGGTTGGCCTCTTACTAGCTGGCCAGTTTCTCTCTGAGGCTCTTTTTGCACATTTTAAAAGTAGGAATAATGATCATACCTACCCGTGAGTAGGCTGAAGTGTAAAGATAATTGTAAAATTCTTGGCTTGAGACATAGTCAGCACTCAAGAAATACAGCTGCTAGCTGCTAATCCAAGTTAGAGACAGGAAGGCAGTCTTGTCTCGTGGTCCTGTCCCGGAAGATGTCCTTCCTTCTGCACCAGGAGTCAGAATGGGTGAGGATAAGGGCATGAGGTCTTTATGTTTGTAAAAAGGGAGCGTGGACTGCAGTCAGCTGAGAAACACCCACTGTCTCCTCCGTTCTTGGCTCTGAGTAAAGAAGGCTCTGGCCTTGCTTATCTCTCAGGTGGTGGTAGCCTGTGGAGCTTAGAAGTAGGCAGCAGAGAAATTGACTAAAGAAGGATACATGCTAGGTTCCCACCAGGTCAGGGCTGGATGGGGGTGTATGCGGAGCAACAGCAAAACGGGGGAGGCCCACCCAGGCTGTGTGATCACATTCTTCACCGGCATCCCACACCAGGTCCTAACCCACTGTTTTCTGAGCCCATGGCCTCCATCGCTTCATGTCGGGGCTGCTGTTAAAAGGATTCACAGGCCCGCCTCAGAGTCTTATCCTGAGAAAATGACCATTCTTGGGAGAAGAGGTGACAGAGTGAGTGAGAGAGTTACACGCAGCTAAGAGTAGATCAAGAAGAAATTGGGGTCTCTTGAGGAAAAAAAGGATCTAATAAAAGAATCTAAAGATGTAGTTGAGTCCTCTAAACTAGCTGGCTTTCCCTTACATTTTTGTAGTTTTAAAAATAAAAACTAGAAGCAAGTTGGATGAACATAAAGACACTGGCAGCCTTGGGAATTAGAGGCAAAATTCTGTTCTAAATTCATGAAATTGTGGCATGGTTTCATATTCAACATGACTCTGTTTCTACCACTAGCATTTTCCTGGCTAATTTCTTCTCCATCCCTGGACTTCCTTCTGGTTTTCCAATTTATATCACCTCATCCCCTACCCATCCCCAGGTCTCCCCAACCCATGAATAAGCTAGTGGTTACAGGGGCAGCACATTTTGTGTCAGTAATCTCTGGATTTTCAGCAGTAATGGATAAGAGTCAGAGACGAGATGAGTGTGTGAGCTGGTGAGAAAGGACCAGATGATAATAAAAAATACACTGTGTTATGGGGCTGGCAGCCCTTGATATTTTGAAGATTACTTGGCCTTTGACAACCAGTAGATTTGATCCCCCTTCTCTCAGAAAATACTAAAACATATCTAAAAAGCCATATGATGAATAAATTCAATCTCATAGCTACTATTTCACCACACAAGATGAGTGTAGAAAAATTTGGCTGCTAGAATTGTGGCAGTTTGACATCACAAAGCTACAATGGTGAGGGATTAGAAAACATTCTTCCTACAATTCTATTTAAAAATAAATTCTATTTGGAGAATATCCATCAGATTCCATGCTTGTCACATCTCTGTCCCCTAAGTGTAAGAATTAGGGTCAAAGGACTAGACTGGAGTGAGAAAGTCAAATGCAGAAATACCCCTCTCGGTATATACAGGAAGCTCCTGTATGGAGGAAGAGCAGCTGTGTACCCTTATTATTGATACCTTGAGTCATTTACCATGTGTGAGAGATAAGTTATCTTAATCAGTGGATACATTTAGAATACTTTAGTGTAATAGCTTTGAAAATATTGTTGATATAAAATGCATTTAGAAAGACATCTAAAATTCCATAGTGAAAGTCTCAGTGGTGGTCAAGGTCAAGTATGCCTTCTTTCCGGAACCATCTATTCAGTGCATTGGTGCTCACAGGAGTGGAACAATGGAGTCCCTCCAGCATCCTCTGTCACTATGGCAGGCAATGGAGGAAAGCCTATTACAATGTAACAAATGAACTCTGAAAATAGAACCATCCTAAACAGCTAAAGGTTGCATATGAAAAACCTACAAACAGCTCCTGCCAAAGGCTGAGCCTCTTGACCCAGCAAATTATTACTAGTTCGTCCTAAGTGGTTTCTTAGTGCCCAGAGGAACACCCACTTCCTACCGGAGGGTAGGAAACCCTGGACAGGGGAAGCTCCCACCAAGTGCTTGGACTCAGATGCTTGAGACAAAGGACCTTTCACTGTTGTTTAGAGGCCCAAGATCTAATCATTTCTGGCTGCTTTCTTTGCTTTTTCCTTTTCTAGTTTTTGAATCCTGACAGCCAAATCATGGCCGCACTAGTTACTGATTGGTCTGTATCAGAGTTTGCAGATGTCAGGTAGGGCATGCTGCACATCCTGGCTGAAGGAGACTTCCAGTATCCCCAGTTCTTTTCCTTTTTAATCCCGTCTGCCAGCTTGTGACTGGTCATTTGGACACTGTGAGCAGTGAAGATGATTTGTCTTGCTTGAACCTAGCCCTGAAAATGCAGTACTGATGGCTGCAATAGACATTCTTAAGGAGAATCTGATTTTTTTCCTCTACTTCAATAGTGGTCACTCAGTTGATCAATCAAACAAGCATTTATTGAGCACCTGGTGTATACAGAGCTCTGCTCTGGGAGGTGCTGAAGAAAGTAAAGCTGCAGGGTAGCACCGGGGTTTGGGGGGCACTAGGGTGGCTTTCCACTGGATTCACACCTCACTTTCATTCCATCAGAAGCCACAGGACACCCACTGGGAGTAATCATGGTGCGGGCTCTGCCCTGAGCAGCCAGGGTTAATAGGCCACATGCCTAGAAGAGAAGGCGAGACAGCAGGTTGCCCTGGAGGAATTTCCCGTGACCCTCTCCTTGCCCCTTGACAGGATGCAAGCAATCCTTTCATTCAAAGCCTGCTGGTGCCTCGTGTATTTGCCTTTGCATTCATTATAGGCAGGGAAAGATGGCTTTGTTAAGGCACAGACTTCCAGTGGAAATGATGATCTAGCCTTTGTGAGAAAACGCTCCTTTGTCAGAAACACTTAACATACAAACCAAGAAGTCTCCTTCCTTCTCAGAACACTTAAAGTGAAACCAATGTCCCAATCCTCCCTTTTACCTCCACCTTCCTTCTCTTCCCTGTAATGCAGAGCCCAGAGAACTCCTACTCACCCTTCACTGCCCAGCTCCAATATAATCTCCTCTGTGAAGTTTTCCTCCTCCTTCCCACTCACCCCTGCCAGGGGCGTGGCACTTGCACAACCCCCTCCCATAGACACCGTTCAATTCTCTTCCCTCTGGAAGTGGGAGCTGCCAGAGGGAAAGAACTTTCTTACTCATCTTTGTGGGCCCAGCACCTAACATGAGCTCAGGAACAGAGTGACTGGTAAATATTTGTTATGTGGACAAATTAGGAAATTGATAAATGATCTTTCATAAAGGCACAGGTGTGTAAATATGCTATTCCTCCTTATGACAGTGCCACTGGAAATAGATAAACGGAGGTTACAAGTACAAACATCTTCAGACAGGAGGATAATATTAAGGAAAGATTTGTTTTAATATTTGGTTTCTGATTCTGGTCGTGGAAGCAGGAACTTTCACATACCGGGATTAGGAAGACAAATGTGCCACTGTGCAAACAGCAAGAGGATATGACTCTCCCGCCAGCACGCGGGACAGCTGTCCCAAGTGCCATGAAGACAGGCGACCCTAAGATAGCAGCAGGGGCGGGGGGGGGGGGGTCTATTCTTCTTGCTCTGTTATGTAATGTAAATATTCTCCCTTCCAGAAATGATTGGGCCCGCCTGTTGTTTGCCTTATTCTTAACCCTTTAATTATAGACCTGCCAATGCTGTCATCCACCCTGCCAGGGTGACAGGAAGGCTTCCCTTCCTGCGTACATTTGTTCAAGCATGCGGCATCCAAGTGATAAATACACGCTGCTAATGCCAAGTTGAACGCTGAGGTTTTAATTAGCATCTTGCAGCTTGTGAAAGGTTGCTTTGACTCTTGTTTCTCCTTCCTGTACATCGCTGTTGCGCTTCCTGTGCTGTTTTTGTTGCTTTGTGGTATGGGGGGTGAGATGTCTGAAGTGTTGCTATAGTGTGCGTGTTTGTGATCTTTAGAAATATTTTCTCTGTAAGAAGTTATTTTTAAAGCAAGTGATAAGAAACCGCAGAGCACTGAAACCCTGGAGAAAAGCAAAACTTGAGGCTCTGGTTTTCAGGAGGCTTCAAGTATCACGGCCACAACTACAGCCACACCAGACACCCTGACTGGGCCTCATATGTCTTTATTTGGCTTACAGTAATAGGTGAGGTTTAGGTTGGTTATAGATGAAGACAGAATTAATGCAACCTTAGACCTAAGTAAACAGGTTTAGCATTGTGAAGCAAATGTATTTAATGCTTGTGATAAAATGATAGGTCAGCCTTCCCAAGATGGCCATTGGGTGTACATAGTATTATTTTTATGGGGTACAAAGGAGATGGCCAACTTTGGGTAAGGTTCGGTTGCCTTTGATCCTCAGCGTCCGTATCTGTAAAATGGGATAATACTACCCACCTCACAACGCTGTTTGATGATCCCGTGTGATAATATATATGAAGTCTCACAATGTAGCAGGGTTCATTGGGAGAGGCAGGATTTTATCGTGGAAGAAGCCTAGTTGTCAGAGTTGGACAGACCTAAATTTGAACATTCAGCTTTACTACCTATTAACTGTGTGACTCTGGGCAACCTCATCATTCCTCGGTTTACTTACCCGTACAATGGGACTGATGATCTCTATTTTATACGCTTGTTATGAAGGTTAAATAAGACTGCGCCTGAAACACCTAACAACATCATGTAATGAAAGCCTCTCAGTAGAGGTTAAAATACCTGTGTCTCTATTTATGATATGTGCCGCAAATGATCTTTCAGAAAGGGGGGTGTCATCTTAAAATTGTATTTATACAAAGCCTCTCAGGTAGCTGGGTTTCTCTCTCAGTTACTTTATTTTGCACCCCCAACTACTTTCTGGAAGAGACACAGTCGACCTGAAATCACCTTAATCAATGATAGTTTTGCCTTCTTGTGGAGGTTACTTAACAGCCAAGCCTCCCAGTCTCTTCTGACCCGCAGTCCCCAGCTCTCTTCCTCCTCAGACACAACTCCAACCGTGGCAGAATCTTCCAGAGCCGTTCTGTGCTCTGCCAACACTGGGCTGGCTGTACCACGCTTTCACAATTTAACATCTTAGAGAGCTTTTCGTATCAGCCACCTTATTCCTTTTAGCACCTTTGTAGTTTTCCATAAACAGAGTTTTTAAAGATCACTTGAAAAAAGTAATGTAGCCAGTGGTTATGTTGTCCACATTGTACATGGATCTTTACATTTTTAACTCCGAAAAGGCTAAGGAAGAAGTGAATATGATGCGCTTTAGGAAAAAAATGTCTTAGATGACTCAAAAATGCCAAAGATATACATAGAGAACTTCAATAAAGTTGTCCTATGAAATATGAATTAATGAAAGCACTATCTCTAAATTTGTGTATTATTTTATATCTGGTTTTAAGTACATATGTATAACTGAATTAATGAATTAAATAGTATTAGTAGGTATCTGATGATTTCACTGATGTCTCTAAAAGTTTATATATTCAAAAACTTTTTGTAGAGGATCTGCTCATTAGGAAAATGGAGGCTGCCTTCTGCTGGGGGTTGCTTAGAACTCCCCAGTACTTAGCAGTTCTAGTCTTTTTAAAAAATTTATTTATTTATTTATTTATTGGTTGCACTGGGTCTTAGTTGTGGCACGCTGGCTCCTTAGTTGTGGAATGTGAACTCTTAGTTGCGGCATGTGAACTCTTAGTTGCGGCATGCATGTGGGATCTAGTTCCCTGACCGGGGATCAAACCCAGGCCTCCCGCATTGGGAGCACGGAGTCTTCTGCACTGTGCCACCAGGGAAGTCCCCTAGCAGGTCTATTCTAAACAAATAGAAATCAAAGTAAAGCAGGCATAGGCTGAAGTGTCACCTGTATTACTAAGGGCAGGCAGGAGGGTGGTTAGCCAGGTGGACTTGCACACCATTGAACCCCAGAATTAAGTGAGCTTACCTGTCCCCCAGGTACTGCAGAGCTAGATCACCAGAAAGGCAGCCCTTCACCTCCAGGGCAGCGCTCCCAGGTGCTGACACAAAGCCAGGCGACAAATGGCTTCCATCTCCCCAGGACACAACATAGGCCCAGATCGAGGGCAGGAATTCACTTACCGAGTGAGCTTCACAGGCCAGGAGTAGGGAAGTCTTCTCCACTAACACTGTGGATTTGGGCATAAAGCCTATACTCACTTTGACTGATTCTCACCACGCATGTGAGGCAATTCGATTATTCTGTGGCAGGTGAGGGGTTCACTTGTTCCATCAGCGGGGGAAGGAGGGCTTCACCAGAACTGCTGGTGTCAACCTGCCGCCTTTTCACCTCCAGGTCACCTGGAACCGCTCTGAGCAGAGAATGCGGCAGGGGAGACTGTAGCTGCTCCACAACTCTGATAATTGAAGGGATTCAGGAGAGCTCTCAGAGGGCATCCCGCCCAATCCCTGTTTTTACAGATGAGAAAACTGAGGCCCACCTGGGTTGGGGTTGCGGGAGTGGGTGAAAATCACTGAGTGAACTGAGAGTGGAGCTGGGGCGAGAAACTCCCAGGGTCATTAACAACAGCACAGATTTCTGCCTTCGCTTGAGATGCCCGTTGCGAGAAATCTCTAAATTTTCCATTTTCCAGACTCGTTCTCTCCTTCACTGGAGGATGCATAGCCAGTGGCCCTCTGAAAGGCAGGTTCCACTGCAGCTGGTTCTGTTTTCAGCCTGTAAGACCAATAGTGACCCGGCAAACGTGGCCAGAGTGAACGGCTGCTGACGTGTCCATTCTTGCCATCAATTACTACGGTTATATTAACCGTGCCGTTTGTTATGAACTGAACCAGTTGTGAGGAATGGTGGTGTTAAACCAGAGGGCCCATTTGTTGCCAGACTGGTTGCTGATAAGCCAATATTCTAGGCACGGGCTGAATATTTCTATTGATAATGAAACTGAGGAAGAGTCACACACAGAACCTGTTACATAGAGGGCTCTTGAGGAAGGAGAATAGGGATGGATGGTGGGAGAAATAGAGAGAGGGAGAAGGAGAGAGGGAAGGAGGGGAGGAGAAGAGAAAGGAGGGAGGGGATTCCAGTTAGTGAGATTTCACATTTTTTGGTCTAAAAAAATGGCAGAAAAAGGAATAATGTCCTAAGTATCCTTGCTTCTCTAATGCTGCTTTCTACAGTGTTCAAACTGTGTTATATTGCTGAAGCAGAAGAGAAATAAGAAAAAGGTGAAATTTTCACTTTAGCTTCTGCACTGCTGATTCCTCTGTGGGATTAGGGCCATGGGGAGAGAAATCAATTGGCTCTGAAGCAAAACAGACCTGGATTTGAATTTTGCCACTAACTGTGTGACTTTGGGAAAATTACTTAATCTTTTTGAGTTTCATCTTCCTCATAGCTAGGAGATAAAAATACTTACAAGACCCCCCGTTATATGCTTCCTTAATTAGCACCCTGAACTTTGTCTATCATGTTTTTCCTAGTTTATTGTAATTTTTCCTTTTTTAAAAAATATATTTATTTTATTTATTTATTTTTGGCTGCGTTGGGTCTTCATTGCTGCACGCAGGCTTTCTCTAGTTGCGGCGAGCGGGGGCTACTCTTCGTTGCAGTGCATGGGCTTCTCATTGCGGTGGCTTCTCTTGTTGTGGAACACGGGCTCTGGGCACGTGGGCTTCAGTAGCTGTGGCATGCAGGTTCAGTAGTTGTGGCTCGCAGGCTCTAGAGCGCAGACTCAGTAGTTATGGCGCACGGGCTTAGTTGCTCCATGGCATGTGGGATCTTCCCAGACCAAGGCTCGAACCCATGTCCCCTGCATTGGCAGGCAGATTATTAACCACTGAGCCACCAGGGAAGCCCTGTAATTACTTTTTAAATGTTTGTTTGCCTTCATTGCTGGACTGAAGGCACTTTGAAAGTGGGGACTGAGTTTGCCTTACTCATGGCTATATCTTTTTTTTTTTTTGCAGTACGTGGGCCTCTCACTGTTGTGGCCTCTCCCGTTGCGGAGCACAGGCTCCGGACACGCAGGCTCAGTGGCCATGGCTCACGGGCCCAGCCACTCCACAGCATGTGGGATCTTCCCAGACCGGGGCACGAACCCGTGTCCCCTGCATCGGCAGGCAGACTCTCAACCACTGCGCCACCAGGGAAGCCCATGGCTATATCTTTATATAGCACTGTGTAGCACAGTGCCTGGCACATAAGTATATGACGAAGGGATGGATGGATGGATGGATGGATAGGTGGATAGGTGGGTAGAGGGATGAGCGAATAGATGGGTGAACGCGTGGAGAGATGATTCAGGAAAATTGTAAAGATTAGATATAATGTATATAAGCGACCTACCCCCAAATCTAGAATCTACTGGGTACTTAAAATCCCTTCCCACTCTTGGTAGAAGACCTCACTTCCTCTTCTGTCTCTGCACTAAGACTTCCCTCTATTTGACTCCGAATATAATACAGGCAGAAAATCTTTCTTTCCTTGCCAGTAGCAACATTTCCAGGGCTATGATTTATGAGCTGCTTTCATGAGAATTTAGTCTATCACTGCCACTGCCACTATGTATGTAGAGACACAAATACCCACAGTAAGGTCAAGGCACACAAGAAAGATACTATTATAATAGGAGAAGAAAACGGCTTTTCTAAATGGCAAGAATAGAGAGCTGCCTGGAGGTGCACCTAAGTAGTCTTTTCTAAGGAAGAAGACATCTTCTTCAGGAAAGAGATGTTTAAAAGAATAATTATCAAGAAATAACTGAGCAGTGGGAAGAGGGAATGGGGGAGGGGCAAGATAGGGGCTTAAGAGGTACAAACTACTATGTATAAAAATAAATAAGCTACAAGGATATATTGTACAACACAGGGAATATAGCCAATATTTTATAATAACTATAGATGAAGTATAACCCTTAAAAATTGTGAATCACTGTGTTGTGCACCTGTAACTTAATATTGTACATCAACTATATCGCAGTGAAAACGCTGAGTCCTAACCACTGGACTGCCAGGGAATGCCAAGAAAAGATTTTAAAAAGCCATTTTCTACTAAAAAAGAGAAATAACTGAGTAAAATAATCTCTCTTTCCTCTCCATTTTAACAGCACTTTTCAGTCTAACCTTTCTATATAACATGCCACTTTCTACCTTATGCTTTGGTTACAATGCACGTGTGGCCAGAAGTCAGATGCCCAGCAGGCAGTGCTTGTTGAGTGAATGAGCTGACGTCTTTATTTCATCTTCTGATTTCTCGTGATTAGATTCTGCATCCTGCCTTTATAGCTACACCAGTGCCTAGTGCAGTATTTTGTGCCAAGTAGTCTGTAAGTTCTAGGTAAATATTTGTTGGATGAACAAATGAATGCCTGGCTTCTGGAGGAAAGCCAGGAAGACATTCCTCTGATGAAAAGAATTTGTGAAGAGGCAGGCAAATGCTGGAAGGGAGAATGTTGGGGGCTGGAGGAGAAGAGAGGCTTCCAGACTGAATGGAAATAGTGAGTATGGGGTTGTCTCTAAAGAAACAGCAGAGGAGGAAGTATGTGAATTTTAAAGGAGGAAGTTATCCACCAGGAAATCAGCTCCGTCACGCTGGGAGGAACCTGCATGTTATAGAAACTTAGGACCAGGAAGTGGGGAGAAGGCCCTGGAGGAAAGGGAGACCAGGGACACGGGCAAGAGGTAATGGCAATGATATCCGAATTAAAGCTCCTATATCTTTTATCTGTCTTGATCCCCATCCCCCTTTATTGGAAAGAGATGTTCACCTCCATGTCACTGCCACGTCTCCCAAAAGAGTTATTCATACTCACAAGTTCAGTTTTTCAACTTCCATTAACCCTTCATCTTCTTTAACTGTGGCTTCTGCCCACACTCCATTGCGAGGTCATCATAAACCCCTTGTTGCTAAAGCAGTGGGTCCTCCTCAGGCTTGTCTCATGTGAACAGCTTCTGATACACTTAACCACTTCTCCCTTTTAAAATCTTTCTTGTCTTGCCTTTCACATCACCCCATCTCATGGTTTCTCTCTTATCTCTCGGGTCTCTACTTACTCTCCTCTTCTGCTTATCCCTTAAATGTTGATGTTCCTGGGGGGTTCTGTCCAAGGCCTTGCGTGTCAACTACTTTAGGGGCTGTAGTCGCCATCTGTATATTGGGGCTTCCGTTTCTAGATCTCTTGCCTAGATCTCTCTTCTAAACTCGTAGCCCCTTAGATATGCTCACTTGGCTGTCCCATAGACGTTTCCTTCCAACAGGGAAAAGCCGAGTGCATCACCATCTGCCCAACCTGCTCCTCCTCTGGTCTGGCCTGTTTCTGTGAATGGCATCACTATCCATCCAGTTCCTTGTGCCAAAAACCATTCATCTTCTTCCACCAGAAGTCATGTTTCCTCCTCTCCTTTTCTGTTTACATCCAATTTATCACCAAGTCCTGTAGATTCTGTCTTCTCAACATCTTCCAAACCCATTCCATTTTCTCCATCTCCACTGACACCGTTTGAGTTCCAACCATTAGTGTCAGCTGCTTAGGTTACTACCCAGCTACCTGATTGGTCTCCACCCCCCTTATTGTCCATCCCTCCCATCTTCTCTTCCTCCAGTCTGATTTCACACTGCGGTTGGAGTGATCTTTCTAAAATGCAAACTGGATGCTGTATCCTCCTTGTGCATATTTCCCCTTCCTTCTAGAACAAAGGTAAGCCCTTAGCATGGTTTTAAAAGCCCTTCATTATCTGGCCCCTGCGTGCCTCTCTAATTTCATTCCTAGCCATTCTGAAACCTACACACACACACACACCCACACACCCGTCCCCCACACACACACCATGGTCTCTCTGTTTCAGCCAGCAGGCTGAACCACTTCTAGCTCTCAGCACCATGTTCTGTCTTGCCTTTCGTCCTGACAGGCCACACCTTGGTCTACTAGTCATGATCCGTGAGCCCCTTTGTTCACAAAGGCATTCCTTGCCGTGGGCTGCTGTAAGTAGCTGTCTGGGTGATAGCATACCTCCTTGACTAGGCTTAATGGCAATGGTACTGAAGTTACTTATGATTCTCTCGGTCTTTGGGGACCCTAGGTCTTGCTGTTAGACTCCACTTTTCTGGGATAATTCTTGAAGGAGCCCTGGACAGAGCTGCTCGAGGCCAGATGTAACTGGCCCAGGCCCCATTCAGCCTTCTGAAGGTTAGGAAGTTCTGCTAGATACTCCTTTATATATCCTCTTGCTATTGGATTGCCTCCTTATTTGTTTGTATCCCTCAACAGGAAGGCAACAAATCTGCCTTTCACTTAACCAACTCTTTATTGAGAAGCTACTACCTCCTGAATACAAGAGTCAGGGCTGTTCCAGTCATGCTGTTAGTGCCCAGCTGAGGGGATGGGTTAGGGCTGAACCCAGTCTGGACTCCCCTCACCAGGCCTGTGCCCTGACTCAGGGCTGTGTCTCCCAAAGGAAGCATATTCTTTACACACAGGTGCTGTCCAGTGACCAAGCCATGCACCTGCCTGAAAGGGGCACCTTTTAAAATTCATCAGAGGTTCTTGATAAGCTAAGGGTGACCCAGACTTCAGAGAACAAGATAAATGAGGTTCTTGCTCTCATAAGTGCTGTCTAGCCTGGGCTATATTTTTGTCTCAAAATACAAAGAAATACACGAGCACATAGTAAAAAAAAAAAAAAAAAAATCAGATAGTGAAAAGGCTCTGCAGATAATTTAAAAAGGTATCTAAGACACAGCTTTAGGTTGAATGGTACAGGAAGATGTCTCCGGGGAGCCAGAACATTTAAGCTGAGATCCAAATGATAATGAAGCCAGCCATGTATAAATCAGAGGGAAGAGACTGTAACATCTCCAAGACTGTGTAACATCTCCAAGACTGTGTAACATCTCTAAGGCTGTGTAACATCTCTAAGGCTGAAACAACAAGGTTCTACTATACAGCACAGAGAACTATATTCAATATTCTATGATAAACCATAGTGGAAAAGAATGTTTTAAAAAAATGTATATATACATATATATATATGTATAATTGAATCACTTTGCTGTATGGCAGTAATGAACACAACATTGTAAATCAACTATACTTCAATAAAAATGGAAAAAAAAAAAAAAAAAGAAAGGCCTGAGTAGCTGAGGTATAGTGGGCAAGAGAGGAGACAAATGAGATGATCAGGGAGAGGTGGCCAGGGGCCAGATCACGCAGAGCTTGAAGCCCTACCTGCCTTGTTCACTGAAGCATTCCCAGGGCCTGCCTCACTGTATTTATTCAATAAATACCTGTTGAACAGGAGAAACTCATGCCTCTACATACAGAATAAGTGGCCCAGAGAGAAGCTCCGTGTGGCCTCAGTGCCCTCTAGTGACCACAGACTCCAGCCCAAGGCCCTCGATGGTTGGCTTCATCATCTTTAGAAAATCTCAGTTTAGCCTTGGCCTTGGGGCCCAGCCTGTGGGCCCAGCAGTAATTTCTGGAATATGTCTTACTAACTATTCTCTGCAATTAGGACTAAGTCAGTTATAAAAATCCCTGAAATGAGAGCGACAGTCAGATGCACGCCAGGGCTTCATTCCTTACCCAAGCAGCAGTTTCCAAAGAGAATACATGGATGTCTTATTTCTCAGGGGAATGCTGGGGGCCTGGACAGGTGACAAGTGTTAGAACACATTTCCGTATACCGTAGCCAGTGTGACAGAAAGGAAGCTCCATGATAGCCTTGACATCTCAATGTCTCGCGGCAGTTAGGATGATCTCCAGGCCATCTCACCGCTCAGGCATGGCACTGTTGGGCTGGAATGGCCTGACGAGACCATAGCCGCAGGCTGCACACTGTGGCCCCTCACACGCTTCCGAAGACCCAAGCCTGGGCATCGTGTGTGTGTGTGTCGAGGATATGTTGCGGCACGTACACAAACAAAGCATACTCCTTGGGCTGTCGTTGTTTGCTTTCGTTTGGATCCCAACCCATTCTGTGCCCATTAAGCCCAACAAATTCCAAACTGTCATCTCATTGTGAAGCTGTCCCGTGGCTGATGGAAAAACCTGTTTCCACCCAACTTCCCTGGAAAAAGCCCATGAACTGCAGCCCATTTGCAAATGTGTGCATCAATAAATCAAAAGTGACAGCAGAGGGCTTCCCTGGTGGCGCAGTGGTTGAGAGTCCGCCTGCCAATGCAGGGGACGCGGGTTCGTGCCCCGGTCCGGGAGGATCCCACATGCCGCAGAGCGGCTGGGCCCGTGAGCCATGGCTGCTGAGCCTGCACGTCCGGAGCCTGTGCTCCGCAACGGGAGAGGCCACAACAGTGAGAGGCCCGCGTACCGCCAAAAAAAAAAAAAAAAAAAACAACAAAAAAACCCCAAAAAACCAAAAGTGACAGCAGAGACCTGGCTCTTCTGGGGGAGGGGATGGCAGAGGGAGGGACCCAATCCTTCCACCCTCTGTTTCCCAAATCATCCTCCTGATGCAGTATAGGCAGCTTTGCTTGAAATATTCTTAAGCGTGGGTCATCTCCAATTTCCTTGGTAGATCATTCTCAAAATTGGTGAATCTTTCACTCTCATTTTCCAAAGCCCCTGCATGTGTTTTTCTGAGTCTAGTCATCCTCCACTGAGCCAAGCAAAGGAATCTGGCTCTCCTTGATGTTTACAGGTATTTCCTCTCTGGTTGTCACTTGCCCAAGTGTAGCACATGGTGTTCTCTAATTTTTCTTCATTAATCAGTCCCCAAATTCCTTTACATTTGCTCCTCAGGTGATTCCATCAAATCAACATATTTCTGGAGCTAAAAATGCTTGGAAGAATATAGCCTTCCAGCTGCAGCCACCAAAACCTGGGGGATTAGCGTGTTTTTTGCCTTACTCCTTGGCCATATGTTTCCACAGGTTCATTCCCAGGAGCGTTCTGTGCAGCCGTTTGCTTCCATACAAATGTACTTAGTTTCATTTGTATATTTTTTCTAATTGAGTATAAAAGGCATCAAAAATTAAAATGTATATTGATAACCTCCAGTGTTTGCTGAGAGTGTGGGGAAATGGGCATTCTTTCACACATGATTGAGAGTTCCAATTGATACATCTTGTTGAAGGCCATTTTCACAATAGCTTTGAAAATCAGAAATACACCCATCACCCAGCAGTTCAACTTCCCAGAATATAAACTACGTGTATAGCCTATCATTGAAGCATTGTTTCAAAATATTGAAAATAACTTAAATGTCCATCAATTGGAAATGTTTACATAAGTGAATTAAATGCATTTTGGTATTCTGGTACACAGATATAGTGGAAAACCAACCCACAGTTTTAAAAAAGGAAGCCACAGATCTATATGTACTGACATGGAAAAAATGCCTAAGAAATATCATTAAGTTCAAAAGCAAATTGCAGGACACTATATATGATATGAGACCATTTTTGTAAATTTTTTTTTTTTTTTTTTTTTTGCGTTACATGGGCCTCTCGCTGTTGCGGCCTTCTCCCGTTGCGGAGCACAGGCTCCAGACGCACAGGCCCAGCAGCCATGGCTCACGGGCCCAGCCGCTCCGCGTCATGTGGGATCTTCCCGGACCGGGGCACAAACCCGTGTCCCCTGCATCGGCAGGCAGACTCTCAACCACTGTGCCACCAGGGAAGCCTGCCCCTATAAATTTTTATTCTAGCCTTTTACAAGACAAAATCTGGAAGGATTCGCATAAGTCTATTTATGGTGCTTTTTTCTGAGGTTAGGAACTTTCTAAAATATACATTTTTTAATTGTTGGGATTTTTCTGCTTTGCAACATGCTGTGTATTTTAACAGACATATTAAATTATTTTTGTCGTGCTCTTGATCTAGAAAGATGACTTTTTATGACACATGCTCTCTATCGCCCGTCTCCCTCTCCTTGGGCCTCACACATGGAAGAGCTTTCCGTACGCTGATCCCAGAATTCCTCATCCTCCCCAACAGTTCAGAATGGCAGCGCTATCTTTTCAGGGTTTAACTACTTCAGCACGTAAGGTTTTCTCAAAATTGTTTCTAAGGGTTTTTTTAAACTTTTTATTTTATATTGAGGTATAGCCGATTAACAATGTTGTGATAGTTTCAGGTGCACAGCAGAGCGACTCAGCCATACATATACATGTATCCATTCTCCCCCAAACTTCCCTTTTTTAACCTGTACCTCCAGGCCCCTCAAACAAGCTTCTCTTTCTTTCTCCTTTTCTTTTTGTTTCATATGTTCCAGTCTTTATAGGTTGTTTCATTTGTGTGGTTTTATTACCTATTTTTGTAAGGTTTTGGTTGTTTTCTAAGCATCTATATCTTTTTTCCCCCTTTCCCTCCCTCTTCAATGAGCAGAGATACCTGCTTCCCAGCCTGCTTAGAATTGCTCATTAATATTTATTTCACAGGATTTTTAAGAGGGCCAAGGGAATTGGGCTTGGCTTTTTACTGCAGAAGCCCTGGTCTCTCTTCTTTTGACTTCACCCTTAGCTCTCCTGGACTAATACTGTGCATGCTGCATGTGTTATTATAGGAATTAGTTTTTATTGGGTCTTTTTACTTCTGCTTTATTTTCAAGGTGGTGATTTATTTAGACAGCATGTTCAAAAAGAGAAACCACCTAGCGCTCCCATGGATTTATTTCTCATTCATGTTAATTTTTATACAAGCAATATGAACAGAAAATTAGGAAATGCAGCTGAGCAAAACAAGAGAAAACTAGATATTGCCTATGTTTTCACTATCAGGAATAGCAAATGTTAATAATTGGGTTTATAGCCTTGTAGATCATTTCTATGTATACAAATATTTATCTTTTCCTTAAAATGGGATCATATTTGTTAAATTGTTTTGTAACCTGATTTGTTTAGTGCATAATGTAGCATGAATATTTTCCTATGTCATTAAGGAAAGATAATAATAACAACAAAGATAGAGTTTACTACATGCTAGACAACCCATCCTATCTTCAAAACATGCTGTATGTTGGGTAGTAATACTACTCCCATTTTGTAAATTGAAAAACTGAAGCACAGAGAGGTGAGTTAACTTGCCTGAGGTAACACAGCTAGTAAGTGACAGAGCTACGTTTTGAACCTAGATAGTCTAGCTCTAGAGGCCGTGCTCTGGACCACAGAGCTCTGACCCATGCCATCATTTTCATGGCTATAGTAGATGGTAATTTATTTAACCCTTCCCTTCTTTCTGGGATGTTAGATCCACTGTTATACACAAAGCAGCAATGAACACTTCGTTCAAACATTCATCTTTGTACACATGTTCAATTACTGCTTTAGGCTGAATTCCCATGAATAGAATTGCTGAGTCAAAAAGTTTACACATTTTTTAAAGTTTGGATACATATTAGTCAGCATTTTTAAGCAATTTATTTTCTAAGCCTCTTTGACCTTTATAATTCATTGTTCCTTTCAAATAATGTATCACTGTCCATTTGGGTTCAATGATAGTTTTTTCCTTAGAACATGGAGCTTCTTCTGTTCTACTTCCTCCTCCGTCCTTCTGCCTTATACCCATCTCTCTAAAATGTTTAACAAAATAATACCCTTCCCCAAAGCATAATGCCTTTTGTTGTCAGCACTTTCTGTATCTTATATCTCCTGGACTTTAACTATTAGATGGGGTATGTGTATTAGTGGAATACAGTCCCACCATTTGACTTGATGTCAGTTTTTTAAAAAATTTTACTTTAGATTGGAGTATAGTTGATTTACAGTGTTGTGTTAGTTTCGGGTGTACAGCAAAGTGATTTAGTTATACATATACGTATATCTATTCTTTTCCAGATTCTTCTCCCATATAGTTTATTACAAAGTATTGAGTACAGTTCCCTGTGCTATACAGTAAGTAGGTCCTTGTTGTTTATCTATTTTATATACAGTAGTGTGTATATGTTAATCCCAGCCTCCTAATTTATCCCCCCCCCGAACTTTCCCCTTTGGTAACGCTAAGTTTGTTTTATAAGTCTATGAGTATGTTTCTGTTTTGTAAATAAGCTCACTTGTATCATTTTATTAGATTCCACATATAAGTGGTATCATATGATATTTATCATTGCCTGCCTCATACAACTGATTTTCTTTCTTTTCTCTATTTTATTTTTTTCTTCCGAGCGTCACAAGAATTACAGTAACAAATCTGTTATATAACTTTTTTCCTGATGTTAGTCTGTAAAGTAGGATGGACTGCCTGGTAAGGATGACAGTGTGTCAGAGGCTGGAGGACAGAGCTTCCTGCTCTGATCCCACCTCTGCCTCCCGCTTGTTTTATGACCTTGAGAAAGCCACTTCATCATTCTCATTTCATGTTCCTCATTTGCTAAATGAGGAAGGTGAACTAAATGATCTAGAAAACCTATTCCAGGTTTAAAAAAAATATACGGTGTCAGGCCATCCAAGAGTAAAGCAGATTTTTAAAAAATATTGTGTGAAACTGGGACAAATGTGATGTTGGCGGGGCCATGTTGGACGCGGCTAAAGGTTCGTGTCAACATAATAAAAATGTTTTGTGCCTTGTCTCTTGGCCAAGGCCTCCTGACAGTCTGCTTTAGTGGCTCGTGAAACAAATCCCTAAGACCAAGGTAGTTATAGTTGTTCCACTGAAGCGTGACAAATGGCCTCTCACTTTGAATGCGTTTATGAGAAAGGAAAACCTTCCATGACAACAGCAGTGGAACTTAGTTACAGGCTCCAGGTCTGGGGACAAGAATGGAGATAGTCACTGGCTGTGGCCAAGCGAGAGAAGACAAGAGCCTGAGCTCACCTGGGAAGAACCAGGACCGGGTGATATAACAGTGACAACAACAGCACAATGACAACATTAGTGGGGCTTCATGGAGAACTTGCTATTTGCCAGGCACAGTCCCAAGAACTTTATATATATTATCTCATTTAATTGACACAATAGCCCTAAGAGATCGGTTCTGAGGTCGGTACATTTATTTTTCTGTTTTATAAAGATAAGTTTTGAGAGACTCTTAAAAGAAGTTGAGTAACATGCTTCTCGTTATTCAGCCAATAGTTGTCAGAGGTAAGATATGAACCCTGAGAGTTTGTTCATTTATTTAACACGTGCTGTTTGAATGTCTGTTATGTCAGGCACCCTTCTAAGGGCCGATGAGACCTAAGTGAACGAGGCAAAATTTCTGCTTGTATGGAGTTTGGCTAATAGTGGGATGAGCCCAGTAATAACAAGCCAACGAATCAATAAATAATTTCAGATGGTAATAATAAGTGGCTGTGAAGGAGAGTGAGTGGGGTTGCGGGAAGGCTGCTTTACACAGGATTGGCAGGGGTGGCCCATGGGAGGTGACATTTGAGCTGAGCCCTGCATGACAGAGCAAGTCAGCCATGCAAAGCTCTATTGGAGGAGGGTTCTTACATGGAGGGTCCACAGGAGCCAAGGCCAGGGGCTCAGAAGAACTTGGCTTGTTCTAGGAAGAGAGAGAAGGCCAGTATGGCTGGATGATACATGAAAAGGGGGGCAGTGCCTGCAATGGAGTGAGGAGGAGGGCAGGGACCAGAGGACACAGGGCCTTGGAGGCCACAGTATAATGTTTGTATTTTATTCCAAGTGCAGATGGGAGACATTGGAGGATTTTAAGCAAGGGAGCATTGTGATCTCCCGTCTCTGTGGATGGCTTTCTTCACCTCTATGTGACGTTGCCAACAAGAAGCCACCAGAAAGGGATAAGGTGTTTATGTGCAGGGAAGCCTAAATGAAAGTTTATAGGTTAGGAGCCAGCATTGCAGATGAATCAAAATTCTAGGTTTTTCACAGAGCAAGACTGAAATGAACAGGGAGAGACCATCTAATCCAAACTTCTGACTTTAGGTAAGAAGACCTTAGGAAATCCAAGTGGAGCATCTGAGCTATGTTTGAAAACCTGCATTAAGGAGACTATTTATTTTGGGGGGAACTTCCCTGACTATGTAGAAAGCTGCACTCTAGGTTCTGAATATTCTTGACAACTTCTTGGTCTGGGGGTTGTACTTACCTTATAGAGTAAATCTCATCCAAAATAAGAAGACAGCTTTGGGTAGATGACATCTCAGGGATTCATACTTCCATGCAGTCTGGTGTGTGTGTGTGTGTGTGTGTGTGTGTGTGTGTGTGTGCGCGCGCGTGCGCGCGCGCGCACACGCACGCATGCATATTAATTTGAAAAATATTTTTGAAGGTGTCATCAATATTTTAACATTCAGGACCTGGTTTTTCTGGTGAGATGGTATTGTATGGATGGTTCTAGAATTTTGTTGTAAACTCGGCAACATGATTTATTTTATTTGAATGTTATTGTAAACAAACACTCATCTTAACCCATTAAAATTGGTCTGTGTCACATATAAGATGAAATTAATTGCTCCTTTAGGTTAAAAGCTCACTCTTACATTGTCTACTTTGACAAAAGAATTAAGAGCTTCACTGTTATTTAGCAAACTAGGTTTGAATAACAGCATAAACCATTATTAGTACACTGTATTTGTGTGTGTGCCTATGTGGCTGGTTATCCGTAGGTAGGTTCCTGACGATGCAGGCCTAAGTATCCAGACGCATTTGTATGAAACTATCTTAGGAGATGTTTCGTTGCCTCTGTGATAGGATGGGCCCCAGAAAGCAAGTATGAATTGTGAAAGAACTTCATTTAAGCTACATAACGGTAATTGAGTAGGATTTGGGGAAGTTCACCACTCTTGAGTTACTTTTTATTTATAGTAAGTGTATTTGTTTCTCAGGAGGGGAAAAATTCTCAAACTATCTTACTGCATGAGATTAGAAAACTTCTGTTCCTTTGCATGAAAGTAGTATGTGACAGTAGCACAAGGACAAAGGCAGCATAAGGATGGGTGTGGGATGCCATAGACGTGCAGGATGACAAAAACAGAGTTTCCTTATCAGAAAGCACTGAATTAGAGAACTCTTAAAGCTTCCCCAGCTTAACATTCTATGAGTCGGGGAAAAGGATTTTTCCCTCTGGCTGCTTAAGCTAGAGTATGTTTTACCAAGACCTTAGCTACGAGCTCAGGAGGACTCTAATAACTCCGTCAAAATTACAAATTCAGCTGTCAGCACTGGGATTGTTGAGTTGACTGAACAAGCAGATTTTCTCCATCGTCTGCTTTCTGGATTGATGAATAACAATTTTGTCCTCTCCATTTTGTTGTAATTCTTTCACTCTGACACTGATTGCTGGGAGGTTTTCTGGAAATTTCCTAAGTCACAAACTGGAGTAAATTCAAGGATATAATGCGATTCCAATTGAATCATCAGTGTCTCAGCTGTCAGACCTAGGAGTTCAGTTGGTTGAGTTGTACAACTTCAACAGATTTAATATTACATACTTGCCATTTTGTGTCTTGCCCTCGAGTCTTGATAAATGGGCTAAAGGTCTGACTGGAATCTGTGAGATAAATTATATGTTTATTATGCCAAGTTAAGTAAATGCTGTTTGAAAGGATTACTGGAGGGTACAATCAAATTAATTGCTTTAAAAATCTTTTTTGATTTACTGGGCTCTATGAAAATGGTTAAGCAATTGATTCTGTCATGGTAAGTGACATGAAGAAAGTGGTGTTGGATCCACAAGGGTTGCCATATACACTTCCCCCCTCATGCCTGGAACTGTCCCGTAAATGAGCTGAGAGGCCCGCAGGACCAGAAAGCAAGTACTGCTGACAGACAGTTGTTCCTCCAGAGAAGACACAAGTTGACAGTTTGATGTTCAAGCTGACGGATTGCTTTCTTTCTTTTTATTCTAGATGCTGAAGAATACCAGCCTCCAATATGGAAATCCTACTGTGAGTACCTAAAATCATAACCTCCTCGGAAGTCTTTAGTCGGCCTGCCTTTTGAACAACTTTTGCTGTTGATTGAGTGCACACAGACTCTCGCATCACAGCACTGCAAACCCAAATCTCTCTTTCTCTGCTAAGGAAAGATATTGGTCAGAGAGAACTGGAAGAGCCCTGTCCCCTGGCCAGGACCTCGGAGAGCCAGCTGCCTGTGACCCGCTTAGGGAAATGCTTAGGGGAAAAAAAGATGGACATTCTGACTCTCTACCTTTCTTTGGGACTTTCCTTGTCTTCCTTCCTTCCTTCTTTCCATCCTTCCTTCCTCTTTTTTATTCACAGTTGGTCAGCAAGGGTAAGTGTGTTGACTTCCATGAATTATGTTCCTGGCTGTTCATCTTAAAGCTGTAATATCAAATGACATTTACCACAGAAAAATTAACAGATAGCAATGGATAATGTTTGGTCTCTAAGGGTGACACCTTAGAAACGGAGATCATTATCTGATCATCGATCATCAATCCGTCTCCCCTCATGAAGGCAGGCACTTGTCATCACCTCAAGCTGGTTTTCTGTTTCCTTAGTATCATCCGCCTGACTAAGTAATTCTCCAGTGACAGAGGGGAGGAGTGTGGTGTGGGGCGCCCACTGTGCTGAGAGCCAGGGGAACAGGCTCTGCTTCTAGACAGCAATAATAAGAATAATTATTTCTATCATTATTGACGTTGCCCTTGTTTCTACCGCCTGTTGAGACCTGGAGTGTGCCAGCCAGCACGCTAGCTCTGTGCCTCAAGTCGTAAATCGCACCACAGCCCTAAGCGACCGGTACCACCCTTATCCCTGTTTCACGTACAAAGAAACCACAGCTCAGAGGGGTTCAGTAACTTGGCAGAGGTTTTATGAGAAACCTTGGAGTGGCATTCAGAGTGGAGCCCAGAAGCAAGTCGGACTGACAGGCTGCAATTTGCCAATCTTTTTTTCTTTCTATTTAAAATTGTATACATAGGTATATAGATAAGTATATACATACACACAGACACACATATGCATATACCTGTGTATGTACGTATTTGTTACAAAAGCAATACAAAGCTACATAAAAGACGAACATTAGAGAAATACATAAAGCTGGGAGCAAAAATTTCCCATAGGCCACATACCAGCTCTCACCCCATGTTCCACTCCTCTTTTCCAGTCACTGACCCTGTCAGTTTTGGAAAGCGTATCTTTCCAAGTGTTTAAAATACACATGCCTAATAGTTTGTTGTTGTTCCCTGTTGTAAAAATGGGTTGATGCTGTAGCCGGTGTCCTTCAACTTGCTTGTTTCACTTCGCAAATACCTTGTTTTTATCTTCCTATTTCAGCATATAGGGAGGCACCTCATTCTTTATTGCATGAGTCTGTTCTTCCATCTGTGAAATAAAGGGGTGGTGCTGGGTCTCTAAGGGCCCTTCCAATCTAATGTAATGCATTCTGATCTTCTGTTTTAAAAGGCAATGCTAATGACTAAGTAATTGGATGTTTTCGTTTGTTTGTTTCCTAATGGAGTGTGAAGCGCTCTGACAGTAGATCAACGAAATATCTGTAGTGAGGGTATTGGGGGTCCCGTGACTCACTGTTCCTTGCACACTGCCTTACACACAGCCTTGCGTACGTTAACTACGCAATAAATATTTGTTGAGTGAATGCCACCGCAGAGAGCTTTACCGAAGCGAGAAGATGGCACTGGCTCAAATTCATTTCACTTTTTGCTAAGAGACCTTGGGCCACCCAGTGTATCCCTTAAAAGCACTTTTATGTCCTAAGGAAACCAGAAAAGGTGTTGTTATTTACCTGTTCCAATATCAATTTTACCAGAGTATATTGGTTTTAAGTTTGATTTTTTGATCTAAGCAAGTTGTGTGTGTGCGTGTGCTTAATTTGCTCTAGGATCATAAAACTTTAGATGCAGAAGGGATAATTGAGTCCATTTAATACAAACCTAATGACATATATGAAGTTCCTCTTTATTATACTCAACTAATAGTCATCCAGGCTGTATTTGAGGGTCTCTAGTGATGCAGAACTCTACAACTGAAGGGAGTATGCCAACAGCAGGGCCATCCACGGCATCAAAAACAGGTTGATCGAAGATCCACAGGGTACTACTGGGAAAGCACTCTCTTTTGGTTGTCCTGAGTCCATTAATTCTTTGAGTTAGGGTGTTGGACTACTATAAACTCATCTAACAATATCATTACCAAGCTCATGCTACTCCCTCTTATTCCCAAGTTTATCATCTACTCATTTGGTCTTTCAGCAGACATACATTATAAGCATTAGGATAAGCTTTAGGAATCAACAGCAGCTAAAATGTGGCCCATACTTTCCTCCAATTTACAGTCGAGAAAGGGAGACAGATGTAACCAATTAACATGCAGATGGACTGAAGCAACAATATGCTGCTCCTCTACCTCCTGGGATTAGAGAAGACTTTATAAAAGAGGTTAAATTTGCATGTGGGTCTTGAAGGATAAATAAGGAGAAGAAATCCGAGGGTCTTGAAGAACTTCATGAGATACATGTTAATATCCAAGTATGTTAAAACAATAGTATTTTCCTTATCTGAAAATCCAACAAACCTATCAGAATATGAAATTTGTTTGTTTTTAAATAACCTGTAGGTAAACCCATTCTGAACCTCAGGAATCACCAAGTTGTTTCTCTTTGAAATACTCACAGACCATCCTTTCAGAGATTAATTTTACTTGTTGATGTCAAACTCATTAACATACCATCTATGGAATCCATACTTGCCCATCACACACTTAATTTTCTAGCTCTGGCGTTTATTCGGTACTTGGAAATTTCTCATACATTTACCAGATGCAGTTCATTTTTGCCATATTATAGGACTTGGTTTGAAAACTGATGGTTTACAATGATTATAGGAGTATATAGGTATGTCTTTGCTTTCATCCATCACCTATTGTTGGCTGTTAATATTGACTTATTTGATATCAGATTCTTATTATGAAGCCTTAGTCCCAATTATAACGTTATTCCTAAAAGAAAATTAGTCTGCCTCATAATGATCCACTTTAAGAAGCTGTTTTTAAATTTTAATGCTAATTGCAATGCTCTTAGGTGCAAGTAACAGAATATTCCTCTCAAGCGCATTGATTGACATAAGCAAAAAGTCTAGAGGCACTGGCTTCAGGCATGACTTGGTCCAGCAACTCAGATGACATCACTAGAACCCAATGTGTACCTCTTGCTTTCTTGGCTCTACTTTCCTAGGTTTGTCTCCACTGTTAGTAGGCTTTTCTCTTGTAACCCCCAGAGAGCTACCAATAGCACCAGGGCTACCACATCCACATTTAAGAGCAACAGGCAGGACAGTCTACTGCAAGCAGAAGTCTTAGAATTGAGTCTCAGCCGTATTTGACATGGCTTCCCAACCCTGACTCCATCACTGTGGTCAGAGAGTTGAGATATACTAACTGCCCTAAACCCATCAGGGCTCACCACTGGAACTCAGGAGGGATTACACAGGAGTGACTGGAAACTTTGGAGTACCGTTAAAATGGGGAGGATGGAAATGGATGCCTAGAAGGCAACCAACGAATGTCTGATTTAGAAATTTAGAAGAATGAGGAACCTTAGAAATCAACTCTCTAAATACTTTCTGTAAAGTAGATTGCTTATTAATTTATTCATTCATTCATTCAACAAATGCATATTAAGTCTTTGCCTTAGACCAGGCAGTGTGCTTTGAGCTGTGGGACCGCAAGGATGGATAAGACTCCATCTTGACTCAAAGAACAGTGATGCCACGTGAAGTCCCTTAAGTTCCTGCCTTTCCCGCTCCCCTTTCTTTCTTAGAAGCTAATGCTATCACTTCCTGAGCTGATTATTTGGTAAGAATAATCTTGTCCCAAAGTATCATATATCTACATCTAGTCCTTAATACTCAAGACCAAACCCCAAAACACTGGTGAAATCACTGAGAAGTATTTGGTTTCAATTCTTAAAAAAAAGCTATTTTCAAGTTTACTTTAAAAATAAAGTAAAGCCACATTCTAAACTTTAAGCCAGAACTATGAACTAAGCAGATGAGTTTAAAAGCCAACCACCATGGGTACACTCTGAAAGATTTTATTGTTTAACAGGCCAAGTGCCAATTAAGCAGCAGATGGCTGTGGCCAACATCTCTCCCCAGAGACTCTCCTGGGCAGCAGGTCAGGCAGTCACAGCTTGTGCCTGTTTTTCTAAGGAGGAGTTTAGAACCTCAGAATTCTGATCCATAGGCCCCCTGCATCAGAGTCACCTGGGGAGAATAGTTATAATAACTATTATTAATAAATATTATTTATTAATAAATATTATTATTAATAACCTCAGCCCGACGCCAGATTTCTGAATCGGAAGAGTGGGGGGATCTGCAATTTCTCACACCCCACAGGTGCTTCTTATACACACTTAGGCCTGAGACCCCCTGGGTCAAGTCTACACACCTCATCCTCAGGCTTTTCACTGGGCCGTGGGACAAGAGGAGAACTCCATCCCCAGTAAGACTGGACATTCTGTTAGCAAGACAAGGCCTGCACACAGCTGCCTGGAAGTGGGGCTCAGCCTAGAGGCCATTGAAAGCCCCTGCTATTTCTTACTCACACCCGTGAGTTTTTTCCCATGAAAACTGGGAAGACATGGGCAGTGAGCGGGGTGGTGCTGGGTCAGTGTCACAGCCAAGTGGCCAGGTTCGGCTCCTGGATCCACATGCCCTCTTAAGTGATAAGTGGCTGTTAGAGGACATCCCTGCAGGGTCTCTTAGTAGCTGACGGGTTTGGACTGGGCTTAGCATCACCCAGGCCAGGGCTTTCACTCGGCCTCCGTGGGGTTGTGTTACCAGAGGATGAGCCGAGTTTTCTTACTGAAGAAAAAAATAAAACTCTCTCAGTGAGCTCTTGATTTCTCAATCTGCTTCAGGTTTCCTGGGGAGCAGGGGATCCCCTTCTCTTACCTCCACGTTCCCTAGTGACCATCCCCACCCCATCCCCCTGCCTAACAGCTTATTCCAGAATAAGAATTCTCTCTTGGGCTGCGAGGACCCAGGGCTGGGGAGTGCCTGGGACAGATGTGGGGCATTGCCGCAGAAGCACAGTCCATCATCTCGCCCCTTAGCGCACAGAATCACCCAAGCAGTGCCATGTGTTATTGCATTTTGCTTGTGACGTGGGTTTGTTGAACAAAGAAAATTCAAGAAACGACATTTTCAAGATTATGTGACATGTTTCAGTTCTATTAAATGGGCCTCATGGATGTTTGTTTCGTTATAGCCAACCTTGAAAATGCGGGACTGGGGCTGAAGCTGAGATAGAGTCTAGGGCCCCATCTTCTTCTGTGGCTGCCATGGCCATTGGTTGTCATCTCATTATCTTTATAGAGACATATTATTCAGATGGCAAACAGGCTTCGTCATTTCTATTGCTTGGAACAGCACTGAGCAGATTTTGTAGATCCTGAGACCTGCTCACTGAAAAATAATGATTGATTAATGATGTGTGCTGCCCAGAGACCAGCAAGGAGAGGTGGCACCCCTGGCTTGAGGGTTTTTCAGGGACCCCCCCACCAAAGTTTCCAGTTGTAAGACTGGTGAACTGACCATGTATCTCTTTACTCAGAGGATACAGCTAAGGGCTTTAGCCTGTTGACACAGGAGAGGAACTGTCCCTTACATTCCTTCTCCTGTAACCTCTGTGATTGTTAATGGCGTCTCAATCTTTCAAGCATTCAAGGCCCTTTCCTCCATTCAATTTGTAATCCAGCCCTGGCCACCCCCCTCTGCAATCAACTCACCTCCTCTTAGTGTTGTCCTAACTCGTACTTTCAGGATCTCCTTTACGTACAACTAAAATACAATTCTCTTTTGCTTCCCTGCCTCCAAGGATCCCCCTCCGATCCTTCCTTCAGTGAAGCAAAGGGCAGCGGCCCCCACTCCTGACTGTGTGTTGGAATCTCCCAAAGACCTTTAAAAAGAACATATTTCGGGGCCCCTTGCCAGGCTGGCAGAGTGAGCATCGCCGGAGACGGTGGTGTCTGAGAATCTGTATTTTATAATTGTATAATTTGTATTTTAGCTCTTGGAAGATTCTAATGCAAGCAGCCCCACTTGGGACCTCTCCACCATCTGCTTTACGGGCCACTGGTGAGGCTGAAAATACAGACCTTTGGACCTGGAAATCAGGCCTTAAATCTTGATTTCATCAATTATCTGTGTGACCTTGAGCTCCTTCACAGCTTGACGTCTCCACTGCTTTGTCACTGAGGTGGAGAAGAACAGTTACCTTGGAGGTTTGTTGGGAGGAGTAAATGAGGAAATGTAGATAAGGTGTCTGGCACACAGTAGGTCTCCAGAAAATGAGAACTTCTGTTTTTCCGAACAGTCTTATCCTTATCGTCATTATTCTGAAACAGACCAGATCATGTCACCTCCCTGCTCAAAACACGTCACTGTCCCCCCGTTGCTGACAGAAGAACGTCCATGCTTCCTACCACGACCTTCAAGGTTCAGTCCCACATGGCCTCCTCCCACATCTGCCCACCCTGGGGCAACAGCACACTGGACTCTCACTGACCAATCAGCACGTCATTCCCTTTTACTGCTGGGGCTCTTTCCTCTATCTGTACCCTCCTCTCTTTTCTCTACCTATGGAAACCCTGCTAACTCTTCAAGAAGAGCTCCATGCTTCTCCCCTCAGGAAGCCATCCTGACCACCTGAGTAAAAAGAACTGCTTCCTCCTCTGCCCTTAATTAAAGCACTTGGCCCTTCCTGGGTTTGTTTCTCCACATGTATCTCCGTCACTGGATCAGTGTCCTTGAAGGAATGGCTTGTGACCCATGAGTCAATGCATACAAATATGCATTAAGCATCTACTATGTGCCAAGCACTGTTCTAGGCGCTGAGCGTCCCACCATGGACAGAACAAAGTCCCTGCCCCCAAAGAGCCTACACATTAGTCAAGGGAGACAGCGCACAAAATAAACAAATACAGCCTGTTAATGGTGATGAGTACTGTGAAGAAACATGAAATGGTGTAAAGGTAGTGGAGTGATGGGATGGAATTTTATACCAAGTCGGGCAAGTCAGGGAAGACCTGAATGAAGGGGGAGGAGTGCCATCTAAACATCTTGGGAAAGTGCAATCCAGGTGGAGGGCACAGCAAGTGCAAAGGCCCTGAGGCATAGAAAAATAAACCTGGGCTTTGGAATCGAAAGGATACATTTTAGCTGGATGGTCTGGGGCAAATATTTCACTTCTGGGCACTTATTTCCTCATATAAAATATGAGAATGGTAATGATACGTTCTGTCCTCGGAGCTCTTGTGAAGGTTCAATAAGACATTGTTCCTGCCACATAACAGGTACTCGATATGCTGGTTCCCTTCTCTTCTCTCTTCCCCTCCATCCTCACAGCCTCCACATAATGCTGACTGTGGTATCTGTTCTACGGCAGATGTTCAAATATTTGCCGATATGAATTGCAAAGGTGCGCTTAGCTTAAAATGCTTCTCTCATAACAGCTGTACTTCCTTTGCCGCCTTCGAGGGAAGCATTAAAAACGGTGTTCACAAAACTGTTCCAGCCATGCCCCCCACATATAACTACTGGCTTCCGAGGGCATTGACAATGGGAAGAGAAGAGAGGATAGGATTCTCTGGATGTGGGTTCTGCAATTGCTCTAAAGCTCTGTGATTCTAGGAGATGCCCCCTTTGGTTCCCTTTACACTCATTAACAGCAAAACCCTGCTGAAAAGCAGTTAGTTGGTGTTGGAGCTCATTCGAGAGGAATAAAGGATTCCATGCAGACTCTGTCGTGATTTAAGGAGAGCATGGGCTCTAGTGGGAGAGTCAGTGGAATGTCCAAAACTATTTCTCTATTTTTAGCCAGTTCTTCCTCATGTTTCCTCCTGCACAAGGAGCCTTCTCTGACCTGTCTCTGATACATGGCTACAGTTGTCCTTAAGTGACACAGGCATCATCATTAGTGTGGGCAACCTAAGCTTAGAAATGCGACACGTTAAAACATCCATATGAGGGTTAGATGGTTTCTTCTCTGTTAGGAAGCTGAGTCATCTACCCTTAATTAGGTAAGAAAATAACCATGTTGAGCTGAAGGCATTGGGGAGCCATAGGTACAAAATATATCCCATCATTTCCACCTCTGTTTCCATGTGACCATCTGCCCTTCAATTAAAATTTCTTTTTTTAATTTTTAGACCTAAGAATAAGCCAGAAGTTTTTGCTTCTTTTATTACATTTTCTAGAAGACTTTATGTGATCTAGTTTTTAACTTTTCATAGATGTATTCTATGATATGATTCATAGATTTATTTGACATTAATTATTCCCTCTTCAACATTCTGAAGATAATATCAAGGAGGTTTATTTTCAACCTCTATTTCCATGGAAGTAGAATCCCAAGGTACCTGCATAGAGTAGCTTTTCCTCTAAGAGAAGTAATCAAACTAGCTGAGCAGCAGAAAATCACTCATTATAGTCTGAAAAATTACAAATAATATTCTGATAAATTACATTTTTGTATACAGTTACCTGCTTTCCTCCATGCCCAAGCCTGAAAGCCTGTCTTTAAAACAGGATATAAGAGAGTTATTATTATTTAAGATACTAAAGGGCCCAAGCAAAAGGAATGACAGTGGGTGGGAAATAGTCAAGTAGATAAGTATCCGTGGTGATGGGCAGGGCAAAAATGGAACTTGTGAAAAGAGAAATGAGTTGGGGCTTCGTTCACTCACAGGATCAGCTGTGTCTCTGTCCATAACTGTAACATTTCAGAGAATGCCACTCCTCTTCTAATGCCAGTCTTTCCCTGGTATGTCAAGAAACATCAGCATTGAGATTCAGGAATCCTATTACATGATCTTACTACCTAGGTACTCACAAGTACAATTTCATCTTTAAAATTGTCGAAAGAATTTTAGTCCTATCTAGTCTTCCAAGAAAGCCATAACATGAACAATGCCAGTAACAATTATGACACTAAATTGTCCTTATAAGAATTTTAAAAAATCAATTTTGCCCGTTTATATTCATTGTGACTAATTTCCATTTAAATGATCTGCCTTTATTTAGTCTAAAAATGTGTCTGTATCTCCTTTGTTTCTTGGTTGAGAAATTTGCAGTTCTTGAAAGGTGGTTAGGTGGAACTATTTGAAGACATGTTGGTATGTGCTAATGCTCTTTAATTATAATTCTCTCTTTTTATATTTGGCAGTGTATCAGTTACAGCAAGAGGCCCCTCGTCCCAAGAGGATCATTTGCCCTGGGGAGGTCAGTACTCAGCTATTTCCAATACACCTCGTTAAATATGATGAATGGTCAGCACTTCGTTCATATTGGAGGACCTTCAGATTTCCTGGGAGTTGATTTCGTTTAATGTTTGTTGAAGTGTCACCAAATTTAACATCTAAATAATCTATATTTTGAAATCAGGTATTATTTGAAAAATACTAACTTGGAATCAGAAGTCTTACATTTTTCACTACTACAGAGGCAAATTAAGCATCCTTTGTAAACTCTCCAAAATGTGTGTTCTGGTTGTTTTCTTTGTTCCTGCAGTTTTGATACTTTTATCACTTTTTTATTATGAAATGCTTCCAAAAGAGAAAATGCAGAGAATGATAAATATCTGGATACTCTCAACACCCATACTTAGCAAACCTTTACATTTTGTCATATTAAAAAAAAAATCCCTACGAGAAAAGTGACTGGGTTTTTATTCTTGGAGATAAGCTTAAAAATATATTGACTCATAAAAATGCTTACCAGGCACAGAACTTTCCCTAGCCCTCCTTTACTCATCAGTTCTCTTATCATCCGGGATGCCGGCAAGATTTGAAAGACAGGACTAAGGCTCTGTTTTCTATTTTTATGCTGACTAGGTGCTTTAACAGCCAGACCAATATCCTTCAAACAAAGGTCCATGGGTCCTTGACTATTTTTGTTATTATGACCTCAATTAAATACAGAATAGCAGATTTCTTTTAAAGTGTCACATCTGCCTTATAAGAGGGAAAGGCTCTAATTCCAACAATCTTGAGATTTTTCCTCGAACGTCAGTACTTTCTGGCAGACTGACCGGATCTGGTTTTGAATCTGTCTCGAAGACTTAGCTACATATGTACCCACACCCAGAGCCAACTTACCACTGTTTAATAAGTGTTTCTGTGTGAAATTTTACTTCCGTTGAAGGGCACTGAAGTTCATCAAGTAATCTGAATTTTAATAGAGTGGACATTCTCATCCCAGAAATATAGCCTGAGAAGAGAAAATATTTGATCTGTAAGGAAAAATCCAGGATGAGGTCAAATCTTTATTTGGTGGTACGATTTTGTTCCATCACTAACCCTGCTGACTTGTCTTTTGGTTATTAAATAATATCCAAGTAAGAGAAATATAGGATAAATACAAAATTTTTAATGAGATGCTTTAATTAGGGTATTTTGGGTGAGAAATAAGAAACAAGTTGTTAAAAATTCTTTCAGTCCTACTTTACGTTTAGTATTTTGCCATCAGGAAAAATATAACCATGTGTAGGGAGTTAGAGGAGTTTAAATGTCTCCATGAAAAGAATGTTTGTAAAATTAAAATACAACTAAAGTCTCTTCCTAGGGGTATTAATAAAAAGTCTACTGGTAAGGTTGGGCACTAGAACTTGAAACCCAAGGGGATATAGTAAATATTCATTTGTTCATTTATTTTATATGTATATAATATATAGCTAGAGAGAGAAACTGCTCTGTTCTGACTTAGATCTAGGTGTTGGGAATACAGCAAAGAACTTGGCTATTGGTGCTTTGAGTTTCATATTAATTGTATGTAATTAAAGATATATTTAAGATGTTATCTATGGGTGGGTGTAAAAGAGAGAGAGAGAGAGAGAAACAGAAAGAAAGAGAGAGAGAAATAGAAAGAAAGAGAGAGAGAGCGAGAGAGAGAGAAAGAGTCCGAGCACCTCTTTGTTTCTCAAAATCCTTGGAACTATGTCCGTTGTCCTCTTAAGCCAGGTGGAATGTTAGCAGTGGAGATGGGTAGATTCAGATTAGCTTCATGAAGCCTCTTCACAGGGTTCCTCTGAAACTCTTCAGACATCCTATGGGCTGAGGGTCCACAGCCTATCTCTTTAATGTCACACTTGCATCAGAAGGAAGTGCCCCAGAGGCCTTAGCAAAGCAGAGCTGTGAGCCGCAAGCCACCACCATCTGCTATGACTGAAGGACATGGCGTGTGTACAGCTTTTTTCATCCTTCTTTCTAGTCTTTTAAACCAAGCTTTTCACATTTTGACCTTTATCAATCTGATTCATTAATAAGTTATGCCTGGTGGATGCTGGATTCCTAGGTAACTTGCCTCTAGCAATTCCATATCTCATTTCTACCAGGAAACCTAACACAAAATGGACATTCATCAACTCCATTTCCTCAGCAGGCAGCATGGGGCCATCCAGCCAGGCAGATGTCAGGTGATACAGGGCCGAGTGTGCTGGAGGAACAGGTGCTGCCGAGGCGAGCGCCAGCCAGGGTAGCTTCAGGGCCCTTTGTCCTCCTGTGCAAATAATTCCTGCCCACACTGCTCGGCCTCCCAGGACTTGGCCTCCTTCTAGTGAAGGAGTGGTTGCTGGTGAAACCACTCCTGCTGCAGAGGGTGTTTTAGCAAACGGCTCTGTGCCTTATAGCGCACCTGCGTGCTCGGGGATATGCCTAATGAAGAAGCCTTTCAGTTTGAGTGTGTGGCCAGAAAGACCGAAGCTTTATTAACATATTTACATAAGGCCATAAGGCTATTTCTTTTGAACAGTGAGTTATGATTGTTTCTGTGTCTTTGCCATCTTATCCCTCAGCTAGCCATTGAGTCCTCGCTTTACTTTACACACAACCTTGCTGCCCTCCTTCTTAGTCTCCAGCCCCTCTCCTCTCAGCCACCTTGTCCCTGGCAAGCCTGCCCCGCTGTGTTGCTCCAACACACTCCATCTCTTTTGTTTCTCTGATGACTAATAACCTCCCAGGCTATGGGCCTCTCTCAGGTTCGGGTCCTCCCACTGAAAGTGATACATCCCACATTAGAGCACCAAGTGAGTCTGCAGTTACAGTCATGAAACACTGTCATTCAAGTGTACAGACACGGGCCAACCTGACCTGAATGCTTGGTGGCTCTCGACGGATACCAACCGCCTAATGGACTTTGTTGGAGAACTAGGCAATCGAGGGTACAGACTGATTCAGCAGGTGAAATCCAGTGAGTTTTGCAAACCCAGGAAGGGAAGCCCGGCTGCAGAGTCCGCTGGGCTTGTTTTGCATCCTTGTTCTACCACTTTCCCGCTACCTTACTTAGAACCAAGCACTTACTCTCTCAGGGGGATTAAGGTCTCCCCCCCAGGGCCAACAGCTACTGCGCAGGATGTTATAAGTGGGATCTATGTGTCAAGTGTCTAGAATGGTGCCTGGCACATCAGAGGTACTCACTGTTGATGACTCATGGCAGATTCAGAAATCTGTGGAGAGCAAGTTCTGAGACAGTCATTAGGGACAGAGTCACAGCAATGACAGTATTCTCTGCATGTGAGGGCCAAAAAGGCAGTGATGAAGAACCAAGCACGATTCCTGGGTCAGGGATTAAGCTGCCATGTAAAAAGATACTGAGGGTGAGGAACAGAAGGAACAAGTGGCTGAACAACGGCTCTGGCGCCAGTTAAGCCAGGGAGGGTCAGTTACTGAAATAATAGTCCATGGCTTTCTTGAGATTCATCGTGGTAAATTAATATTTACTGAGCAGCTACGGCACCTGGCACTCTTCTCTACCGGCATTTCCCGAGCGCTCCGTGCCAAGAGATTCAGAACATCTTCCGGTATGCAAAATTCTCACTTGCCCTTTCTGTCAATTATCAATCAGTCGTCACATAAGCATTTATTAATCACCAAATGTGTGCCTGGGTGGTCTGCTAGGAATAGTGCAGAATATCGACTCCTAAATTTGCATCTCTAGCTAAGACCTCTCCCCTGGGCTCCAAACACCTCGCTCCATCTGTCTACTTGACCTTTTCAGGGAGATGTCCCACCGGCCATCTCTAGCCTAATGCTCAAAGGAGAACTGGACCCCACTCCATTAAATGGCACCTAACTTCAGAAACCTGCATGCCTGTCTCTCCTACCCTCACCCTTTTCTCTTAGCAAGCTGCATTTACCTCCAAATATATCTTGCATTTGTCACTCTTCTCTGCCTCCAGGACTACCATGGGCTTGGGCCCATCATCGTTTCTTACCTGGGTTGTTGCTGCTCAGCAACCTCCAGCCTCATCTCCCTGCTTCCACTCTTGGCACTCTCCCTGACACACACACACACACACACACACACACGCACACCCCATTCTTCAAACAGGAGCCCAAACCATCATTGTTAGATATAAATCCAACTGCTACAGCAGCTTCCCATTGCTCTTAAAATAAAAGCAAGACCTCGGGCTTCCCTGGTGGTGCAGTGGTTGAGAATTTGCCTGCAGATGCAAGGGACATGGATTCGAGCCCTGGTCTAGGACGATCCCACATGCGGTGGAGCAACTAAGCCCGTGTGCCACAACTACTGAGCCTGTGCGCCTAGAGCCCGTGAGCCACAACTACTGAGCCTGCGCGCCTAGAGCCCATGAGCCACAACTACTGAAGCCCGTGTGCCCAGTGCCGGTGCTCCGCAACAAGAGAAGCCACCGCAATGAGAAGCCCGCACACCGCAACAAAGAGTGGCCCCCGCTCGCCACACCTAGAGAAAGCCTGTGCGCAGCAACGAAGACCCAACGCAGCCAAAAATAAAAACAAATAAATAAATTAATTTAGAAATAAATAAAAGAAAAAAAAAGCAAGACCTCTTGCCGTGGCTCTGAGCCATGGTGTGGCTCCTGCCTTCCTCACTGCCCTGTCTGTAGCATCCTTCTCGGAGTGCACTGCCTTGCAGCCCCACTAGGTCTTGCTCCTATTCATCAAACAGATCATAGTGCTGCTACCACAGGGCCTTTGCATTTGCCCTTTGCCTGGAATTCTTGTCCTCGAGTTCTCTGCGTGTCCAAGTTTCAGATCAGATTTCACCTAATAAAGCCCTCCTTGAACCCCCTAAAATTTAGCACCTACAGATCTTCTCTCTCGTTTCACCCTATTTATTTTGTTTATAGGACTTAATACATGCTCTAGTATACTTTTGATCATATTTAACTGTTTTCTTGTTGCTTGTACATCTCTCTCCAGGATAATACAAGCTCCAGAGATGTCACCAGTCTTAATCATAAGTACTTCCCTAGCATTAAACCCAGGGCCAAGCAGCAGTGGGTAATCAGTAAATATATGGTAAAATGATGAAAAAAAGGATAGAGACTGCTAACATAAGGAACTTAGAATTCTCAAACTATTACTAATAGCATATCAGATTTACTCAATGCTGTTATTAGGGGAGTGAGTTGAACTTTCTGGCTGTTGTTAAGGTTCTTACGTAAACATGGACTAATACTTTTTCCTGGAACATTCTGACTTTCTTTTTGGCCTTTCCAAAAGGCCAAACGTCAAGATTTACTTGCAAGGTCCCCAAGAATTACCTGAAGAATACAAAATATGCAGAAATTCTTTTATGACTGTAAAAGATTTGGTGTCATTTGTCATTCTTTTTTGAAATTGTTGTAGTGAATATGGGATTATAAAAAGCAATTTCAAAGCAGAGAAATAAATTACATGCTATCATTTCAAATTGTTCTCCATTTTATGAGGCTTTACTTCCCTTCTCCCTTACCACAGAGTATTTTGGAAGTTTTTTTTTTAATGCAAAAGTGAATTGTAGAACTGAATTTCTACAATTCACTTTTGTAGAACCTTTTTTTTTTCTTGATTGTCAGAGGTTAAGCCAAGTACAGATGACAGTGAACTATCTTAAGTTGCCGTAGTACCTTATTTTACCTCCTAGTGAATTGTATTCACTTTTTAAATATTACCGTAAGTACCCCTTCCCCCTTTTTGTGCATTTTCTCTAGCTTTTGGTGTTCCTAAATATCTACCCATTTCATCCCTTCTAACTTTATTTGTAAAAACTGTCCTTTTAAGCCTATAAGAGCATTTCATTTTATCATTAGGCTTTTAAGTTTTCATTCACCATACCTAGATTTGACATCTTAGAGTCTTGTAGCTTTAGGCGTTTCTCTTGTCTTAGACACGTCTGGAAGATCTTAACAAGCCATACTGATTGGCTGTATCATTCTCAACTAGCTCAGTACATTTCAAATCACAGATTTAAAGTAAACTCAGAGGGGTTTTCTAATATTCTACCATCCTCCCCCTTTTCTTCTTCTATTCACTGAAAATAAATGTTTTTTTGAAAACTACTGATTCAAGACATCTATACGATTTGTCTTTAACGTAATGAGATTGATTCTTTAAGCCACAAACAAAAATCAATCCCATTACCTTTTAATTGGCTTTATGTGTAGTAATCAGAAGGCTATTTCTTCCCTGGTCAGAAATATTTCTCTTCTTTTCATCCTAGACTTTCTCCACTGGTCTCTTTTCTCCCCTTACTATTGACACAACCTAGAATCAAAGGCGTTCCCCATCATTATTCCCCCCCAGGCTTTCATCTCACTCCCTAATGCAGTCAGGCGTTTTGATGCTGATGTGATTTCATCCTCAGCTAGACTCACTTTGCTTGTAGACCCACTGTTGTAAAGGGGGAAAACCTCATAAAACTAATGTTAGAAAAAAAATTTTAGACATATGAGTTTTATTTTCTTTCTAAAGATAAAACCAAGTTTTCTGCTGCTTTAAATAAAAAGCTGCTTTTTTTTTATTAACAAGTGAGGCCATCTACCAAAATACATAACCTTCCAAAAATTTTACTCTCCTTGGAATATTCTGAATTCCTTCTAGTGTAACACAGATTTTGCACGTTTGCACCTAGAAAATATTTATTCATTTCCAAGGTGATATCGTGAGGAGTGGATAAGGGCTCTTGAGGACAAGCTGCTATACAATTCAGATGCTCAGAGGCTCCAATTCGAGAGGACAGATGGCTAAAGTGGAGAGGGCCCCCAAGGAACAGCATATATATATAAGTTGAGTGAAAGTTGAGGCAAAAGTAGAAGGTTTTTCTCCTTAAAACAGAATAAGGAAAATGAGGGAGAATTAACAGTGATTGATAAGAAGTAAAATTTCTTTTTTTTTAAATGTGCACCTTTTTAAAAAAATTTTCACATGAATTTGTATTTTATTTTGAGTTTTTGAATTCTGTTTTATTTATTTTTTTATACAGCAGGTTCTTATTAGTCATCAGTTTCATCCACATCAGTGTATACATGTCAATCCCAATCTCCCAATTCATCACACCACCACTCCACCCCCCACCCCCTGCTGCTCCCCCCCTTGGTGTCCATACGTTTGTTCTCTACATCTATGTCTCTATTTCTGCCCTGCAAACCGGTTCATCTGTACCATTTTCCTAGGTTCCACACATATGCGTTAATATACGATATTTGTTTCTCTCTTTCTGACTTACTTCACTCTGTATCACAGTCTCTAGATTCATCCACGTCTCTACAAATGACCCAATTTCATTCCTTTTTATGGCTGAGTAATATTCCATTGTATATATGTACCACATCTTCTTTATCCACTCGTCTGTCGATGAGCATTTAGGTTGCTTCCATGACCTGGCTATTGTAAATAGTGCTGCAATGAACATTAGGGTGCATGTGTCTTTGCGAATTATGGTTTTCTCTGGGTATATGCCCAGTAGTGGGATTGCTGGATCATACGGTAGTTCTATTTTTAGTTCTTTAAGGAAACTCCATACTGTTCTCCATAGAGAACAGTATCAATTTACATTACCACCAACAGGGCAAGAGGGTTCCCTTTTCTCCACACCCTCTCCAGCATTTATTGTTTGTAGACTTTTTGATGATGCCCATTCTAACTGGTGTGAGGTGATACCTCATTGTAGTTTTGATTTGCATTTCTCTGATAATTAGTGATGTTGAGCAGCTTTTCATGTGCCCCTTGGCCATCTGTATGTCTTCTTTGGAGAAATGTCTATTTAGGTCTTCTGTCCATTTTTGGATTCGGTTGTTTGTTTTTTTAATATTGAGCTGCATGAGCTATTTATATATTTTGGAGATTAATCCTTTGTCCGTTGATTCATTTGCAAATATTTTCTCCCATTCTGAGGGTTGCCTTTTCATCTTGTTTGTAGTTTCCTTTGCTTTGCAAAAGCTTTGAAGTTTCATTAGGTCCCATTTGTTTATTTTTGTTTTTAACTCTAGGAGGTGGATCAAAAAAGATCTTGCTGTGATTTATGTCAAAGAGTGTTCTTCCTATGTTTTCCTCTAGAGTTTTATAGTGTCTGGTCTTACATTTAGATCTCTAACCCATTTTGAGTTTATTTTAGTGTATGGTGTTAGGGAATGTTCTAATTTCATTCTTTTATGTGTAGCTGTCCAGTCTTCCCAACACCACTTTTTTTTTTTTTTTTTTTTTTTTTTTTTGCGGTACGCAGGCCTCTCACTGTTGTGGCCTCTCCCGTTGCGGAGCACAGGCTCTGGACGTGCAGGCTTAGCGGCCATGACTCACGGGCCCAGCCGCTCCGCGGCATGTGGGATCTTCCCGGACCGGGGCACGAACCCGCGTTCCCTGCATCGGCAGGCAGACTCTCAACCACTGCGCCACCAGGGAAGCCCCTCCCAGCACCACTTATTGAAGACACTGTCTTTTCTCCATTGTATATCCTTGCCTCCTTTGTCAAAGATTAGTTGACCATAGGTGCCTGGGTTTATCTCTGGGCTTTCTATCCTGTTCCATTATCTATATTTCTGTTTTTGTGCCAGTACCATGTTGTCTTGATTACTGTAGCTTGATTACTGTAGCAGACTATACTGTAGTGTAGTCTGAAGTCAGGGAGTCTGATTCCTCCAGCTATGTTTTTTTTTTCCCTCAAGACTGCTGTGGCTATTCGGGGTCTTTTGTGTCTCCATACAAATTTTAACATTTTTTGTTCTGGTTCTGTAAAAAATGCCATTGGTAATTTGATAGGGATTGCATTGAATCTGTAGATTACTTTGGTTAGTATAGTCATTTTCACAGTATTGATTCTTCCACTCCAAGAACATGGTACATCTCTCCATCTGTTGGTATCATCTTTAATTTCTTTCAACAGTGTCTTATAGTTTTCTGCATACAGGTCTTTTGTCTCCCTAGGTAGATTTATTCCTAGGTACTTTATTCTTTTTGTTGCAATGGTAAATGGGAGTGTTTCCTTAATTTCTCTTTCAAATTTTTCATCATTAGTGTATAGGAATGCAAGAGATTTCTGTGCATTAATATTGTATCCTGCAACTTTACCAAATTCATTGATTAGCTCTAGTAGTTTTCTGGTGGCATCTTTAGGATTCTCTATGTATAGTATCATCTGCAAACAGTGACAGCTTTACTTCTTTTCAAATTTGTATTCCTTTTATTTCTTTTTCTTCTCTGATTGCCATGGCTAGGACTTCCAAAGCTATGTTGAATAATAGTGGTGAGAGTGGACATCCTTGTCTTGTTCCTGATCCTAGAGGAAATGCTTTCAGTTTTTCACCATTGAGAATGACGTTTGCTGTGGGTTTGTCATATATGGCCTTTATTATGTTGAGGTAGTTTCCCTCTATGCCCACTTTCTGGAGAGTTTTTATCATAAATGGGTGTTGAATTTTGTCAAAAGCTTTTTCTGCATCTATTGAGATGATCATATGGTTTTTATTCTTCAATCTGTTAATAAGGTGTATCACATTGATTGATTTGCATATATTGAAGAATCCTTGCATCCCTGGGATACATCCCACTTGATCATGGTGTATGATCCTTTTAATGTGTTGCTGGATTCTGTTTGCTAGTATTTTGTTGAGGATTTTTGCATCTATATTCATCAGTAATATTGGTCTGTAATTTTCTTTTTTTTTTTTTTTTTTTGCGGTACACGGGCCTGTCACTGTTGTGGCCTGTCCGGTTGCGGAGCACAGGCTCCGGACGCGCAGGCTCAGCAGCCATGGCTCACGGACCCAGCCGCTCCGCGGCATGTGGGATCTTCCCGGACCGGGGCGCGAACCCATGTCCCCTGCATCGGCAGGCGGACTCTCAACCACTGCGCCACCAGGGAAGCCCTGTAATTTTCTTTTTTTTTGTAGTATCTTTGTCTGGTTTTGGTATCAGGGTGACGGTGGCCTCATAGAATGAGTTTGGGAGTGTTCCTTCCTCTGCAGTTTTTTGGAAGAGTTTGAGAAGAATGGGTGTTAGCTCTTCTCTAAATGTTTGATAGAATTCACCTGTGAAGCCATCTGGTTCTGGATTTCTGTTTATTGGAAGATTTTTAATCACAGTTTCAGTTTGATTACTTGTGATTGGTCTGTTCATATTTTCTATTTCTTCCTGGTTCAGCCTTGGAAGGTTATACCTTTCTAAGAATTTGTCTATTTCTTCCAGGTTGTCCATTTTATTGGAAAAGAGTTGCTTGTAGTAGTCTCTCAGGATGCTTTGTATTTCTGCAGTGTCTGTTGTAACTTCTCCTTTTTCATTCCTAATTTTATTGATTTGAGTCCTCTCCCTCTTTTTCTTGATGAGTCTGGCTAATGGTTTATCAATTTTGTTTATCTTCTCAAAGAACCAGCTTTTAATTTTATTGATCTTTGCTACTGTTTTCTTTGTTTCTATTTCATTTATTTCTGCTCTGACTTTATGATTTCTTTCCTTCTACTAACTTTGGGTTTTGTTTGTTCTTCTTTCTCTAATTCCTTTAGGTGTAAGGTTAGATTGTTTATTTGATATTTTTCTTGTTTCTTGAGGTAGGCTTGTATAGCTATAAACTTCCCTCTTAGAACTGCTTTTGCTGCATACCATAGGTTTTGGATCATCATGTTTTCATTGTCATTTGTCTCGAGGTATTTTTTGATTTCCTCTTTGATTTCTTCAGTGATCTCTTGGTTATTTAGTAACGTATTGTTTAGCCTTCACGTGTTTGTGTTTTTTACATTTTTTTCCCTGTAATTGATTTCTAATCTCATAGCATTGTGGTCAGAAAAGATCTTGATATGATTTCAGTTTTCTTAAATTTACTGAGGCTTGATTTGTGACCTAAGATGTGATCTATCCTGGAGAATGTTTCATGCACACTTGAGAAGAAAGTGTAATCTGCTGGTTTTGGATGGAATGTCCTATAAATATCAATTAAATCTATCTGGTCTACTGTGTCATTTAAAGCTTGTGTTTCCTTATTAATTTTCTTTTTGGATGATCTGTCCATTTGTGTAAGTGAGGTGTTAAAGTCCCCCACTATTATTGTGTTACTGTTGATTTCCTCTTTTACAGCTATTAGCAGTTGCCTTATGTGTTGAGGTGCTCCTATGTTGGGTGCATATATATTCATAATTGTTATATCTTCTTGGATTGATCCCTTGATCATTATGTAGTATCCTTCCCTGTCTCTTGTAACCTTCTTTATTTTAAAGTCTATTTTATCTGATATGAGTATTGCTACTCCAGCTTTCTTTTGATTTCCATTTGCATGGAATATCTTTTTCCATCCCCTCACTTTCAGTCTGAATGTGTCCCTATGCCTGAAGTGGGTCTCTTGTAGACAGCGTATATATGGGTCTTGTTTTTGTATCCATTCAGCAAGCCAGTGTCTTTTGGTTGGAGCATTTAATCCATTTACATTTAAGGTAATTATTTGAAATATTTGTTCCTATTACCATTTTCTTAATTGTTTTGGGTTTGTTTTTGTAGGTCCTTTTCTTCTCTTGTGTTTCCCACTTAAAGAAGTTCCTTTAGCATTTGTTGTAGAGCTGGTTTAGTCATGCTGAATTCTCTTAGCTTTTGCTTGTCTGTAAAGCTTTTGATTTCTCCTTCAACTCTGAATGAGATTCTTGCCGTGTAGGGTAATCTTGGTTGTAGGTTCTTCTCTTTCATCACTTTAAGTATATCATGCCACTCCCTTCTGGCTTGTAGAGTTTCTACTGAGAAATCAGCTGTTAACCTTATGGGAATTCCCTTGTATGTTAGTTGTCGTTTTTCCCCAGCTGCTTTCAATAATTTTTCTTTGTCTTTAATTTTTGCCAATTTGATTACTATGTGTCCTGGTGTGTTTCTCCTTGGGTTTATCCTGTATGGGACTCTCTGTGCTTCCTGGACTTGGGTGGCTACTTCCTTTCCCATATTAGGGAAGTTTTCGACTATAATCTCTTCAAATATTTTCTCAGGTCCTTTCTCTCTCTCTTATCCTTCTGGGACCCCTCTAATGCGAATGTTGTTACGTTTAATGTCGTCCCAATGGTCTCTTAGGCTGTCTTCATTTCTTTACGTTCTTTTTTCTTGATTCTGTTCCGCAGCAGTGAATTCCACCATTCTGTATTCCAGGTCACTTATCTGTTCTTCTGCTTCACTTATTCTGCTATTGATTCCTTCTAGTGTATTTTTCATTTCAGTTATTGTATTGTTCATCTCTGTTTGTTTGTTCTTTAATTCTTCTAGGTCTTTGTTAAACATTTCTTGCATCTTCTCGATCTTTGCCTCCATTCTTTTTCCGAGGTCCTGGATCATCTTCACTATCATTATTCTGAATTCGTTTTCTGGAAGGTTGCCTATCTCCACTTCATTTAGTTGTTTTTCTGGGGTTTTATCTTGTTACTTCATCTGGTGCATAGCCCTCTGCCTTTTCATCTTTTCTGTCTTTCTGTGAATGTGTTTTTTGTTCCACAGGCTGCAGGATTGTAGTTCTTCTTGCTTCTGCTGTCTGCCCTCTGAGAAGTAAAATTTCTTAAGAAGCTACTACTAGAGATGAAGTACTACATTGTGTAGTTAGTTGTTTTAGGAAAAAAAAGAATAACCGATAGCATCATGTATTATAACACACGCTCTGTTATCCTCACTTAGTCTGTGACAGCCGTAACCCAAGATACCATTGCTCACAGATCGGGGGAGGGAGAGGGGTGGTCCAGACTGAGGGCACAGAGGTTATGAGGAGGTGCTGGCTTTTGTAGGGCCAACCTTACCCAAACAGAAAGCAAAGGTCTCCACACCAGTCGCTATCTAGAACAACCCACAGTATGTCTGCTCTGTGACGCAGAGGTCAGGTCCAACAAAATTTCAGGTGTGGCCAGGATCCTCTGAGAAAGGGAACAGGTACATAGCACTGCGTGCACTAGTGAGATTTAAAAGACATGCTTCACATTTGACTCATCTGGTTAAACATTAACTGAGAAATAATGTTGATGGGAGCAGGTTGCACTTTGCCCCGAGCAAGCCATGTTTCCTAGGGTAGTGTGGCCTGGCTAATCAAGCAGTGAGACCTTTGAAGAGTAATGTGGATGGCACAGTCTCAGACTGTCCCGATCTGACTGGGGCTGCTCTGAGGGATATTGCCTAGTTATTTACTGCTGTCAGTCTTTCCATAGGAATGAGTGCTAACACATACGGATCACTTACTGTGCCTTGAGCACTGGGTTAAGAGTTTCACATATGTTATTTCTCATAACAGTGCCATGGCGATTGTTATCTGTCTCGTTTTATAAGAGGAAATGAGACAAATAGCACAGGAAGGGCAGAGCCAGATTCAGACTCAGATAGTCCAAATCCAGGACTGGCCTTCTAACCCAGTGATTCTGAAAGTGTGGTCCTAAGACCAGCAGCAGCGGCATCACCAGGGAACCTATCAGAAATGCAGATTTTCTGGCCCACCCCCGACCTGCGAATCACAGACTCGGAGTTGGGGCCCAGCAATCTGGGTTTTAACAAACCCTGCAGGTCTTTCTGATGTTCGCTCAAGTGGGAGGACCACTGCTGTAGCCATTGTTCTCACTTCCTCTACTTTCTTTTTTTTTAAATTGAAGTATAGTTGATTTACAATGCTGTGTTAGTTTCTGGTGTACAGCAAAATGATTTGGTTTATATATATATATATATATATATATATATGCATATATACTATATATATATTCTTTTTCAGAGTCTTTTCCATTACAGGTTATTACAACATACTGAATATAGTTCCCTGTGCTATACAGTAAATCCTTTTTGTTTATTTTATATATAGTGGTGTGTCTCTGTTAATCCCAAACTCCTAATTTATTCCTCCCCGCCTTTCCTCTTAGGTAACCGTAGTTTTGTATTTTTTTTTCTATGTCTGTGAGTCAGTTTCTGGTTTGTAAATAAGTTCATTTGTGTCGTATTTTAGATTCCACATATAAATGATACCATATGGTATTTGTATCTTTCTGACTTATTTCACTTCCTAGAATATGATAATCTCTAGGTCCATTCATGTTACTTCAAATGGCATTATTTCATTCTTTTTTATGGCTGAGTAGTATTCCGTTGTGTATATATACCACATCTTCTTTATCCATTCATCTGTCAATGGATATTTGGGTTGCTTCAACGTGTTGGCTGTTGTAAATAGTGCTGCCAGGAACATTGGGGTGCATGTATCTTTTCGAATGAAATGGTCTCTCTGCTTTCTGTTTCATGCTGCTTTCCCTATGCCCTGTACTAGGAGAATCAAGATGCTTTGTTTCCTGATGACGCTTACTGTTTGCCCAGCACTGTGCTAGTTTTTTCATGAACTTCAAAGTCGATGCCAAGTCACCCCATAGCCGCCATTTTTTCTAGACGTACTTCCTCCTAGATATTATTTTCCACCCTTTAAAAGTATTTTGCCTTTGCCTTTCTTCTTTGCTATGTCTAGCTTTCCCACGCCCTCGTATGTTGCAGAGGCCAAATATGGATCTTTGTAGGGGAATGGTCAGTGCTTAATTTAACCTGGTTTTCTACGCCCACCACCGTCCTCCCACCCTTCTTAGTCTTATGTTTGCAGGACTAATTAACAAAAATATTCAAATTCAGTTCTAATCAGGTGATTCATACTCATGTTTGTCCATATTTGGTATATATTCTTATGAACTCCAGCTCTTTTTAGATGTTTTCCTTACCTTGTGACTGTGCAGAAATCCCGGCTAGATCTATTTACTCTTGCTTTTTTTTTGGCTGCATTGGGTCTCTGTTGCTGCGCGTGGGCCTTCCTCTAGTTGCGGCGAGTGGGAGCCACTCCTCACTGCAGTGCGCGGGCCTCTCACTGCAGCGGCCCCTCCCGTTGCAGAGCACGGGCTCTAGGTGCACGGGCTTCAGCAGCTGTAGCAGGCGGGCTCAGTAGCTGTGGTTCGCGGGCTTAGTTGCTCCGCAGCATGTGGGATCCTCCCAGACCAGGGATCAGACCTGTGTCCCCTGCATTGACAGGCAGATTGCCGACCACCACGCCACCAGGGAAGTCCCTTTACTCTTGCTTTTAATGGACCTTTGCATTAATAAAAATACCAAATCCATTATCATTATGTCAGGAATACTGTGAATTTTATTTCTATTTTCCAAGTGCTAGTCACTTCATTCAGTGGATCATCTCTGTGCTCAGTGCGTAGCTCTCAATTCAGGATTGCAGGCAATTAAATTACCAATAAAAGCTAGTCCAGTGCTGGTGTAGTCCTGACCTTGCCTCCTTGCCTCAGTCTACCACTCCTTTTGCCGTCCCCAGGTTTACTGGTGCCATTGGTAATCAGTCACCTTTGGCTCCGTCCTCTGACAAACCACAGTCTTGGCATTAGCTCTCAGTACACCGTATCTCCCTGTCTTGTTGGACAGAATAGCAAGCTTTGCTTTCGCGATAGTATCTCTTTCTTCCTCCTTATTTACATGGCCAGTGTCATCTCCCCATCTACTGTGGGAGGAAATTAAATAGCCTTGGCACAGCCCGACAAAGGCATATTGGATGCCATCAAGCACCTTGTGTCTTCCCAGGTAATTACGCATCGATCGTTAGATGAATTGTTCTCGTGTCTCCAGGGGTATTTCTACCGCGTCTGTAATTACACTTTTCTGGTTGTCCCTTTGATCTGCTGTGATCCTCCAAGTTCCATGACTTCTCGAAGACCATGCTTAATGACGCTGCTGCAGCACCTTTCAATTCAAGGATACAGATCAGATCCCTCAGAGTTTCAGTATTCCCCACCGTTTAACAATATAATTCAACTATTTGCTGTCTTAGTTCATTTTGATTTTGTAAGTTGGCATCAGTATGCCATAGAGTAAAAATGAATGATTCTCTCCTTTCTGCGCAGTAAGAGACAAAAGGGCATGAACACAAGTAGATGATTTGACCCAGCATTAAATAAAAAGGCCTTTTGAGGCACTGGCAAAAGCTCAGAGTTTTGAGCTAACTATAAGATGTCCTGAAACCGATTTTTAAGAATGGACTCTAATGTTTGTTAGTCTAACATAGCCATTGGCAGCTTTTTTTGTAAATAAAGTTTTATTAGAACACAGCAATGCTCATTCCTTTACGTATTGTCTACGGCTGCTTTTTTGCTTCCATGTGCAGTACTTGAGACAGATTGTATGGTCCTCAAAGTATTTACTATCTAATCCTTGACAGAAAAAGTTTCCTGACCCCTAGTCTTGCACTTGAAGTAACTTTGAAGAGTGAGTTAATACATGTACAGCACTCAGAACAGTGCCTGGCATTTATCTATGGGAAGTACTGGTCTTTAATTTCTACCACTTCCCAAGCACTTGTGTAAATATTAGCCAAAAAGGGAATTTTAGACCTGTAATGTAGGATGAATTTGATCCCAAGCCATTATAAGGAACATTTTGACCTTCATATTTAACACATGTAAATTGATGAAAGAAGCCAAGGCAGTTACAATAAGAAGTTGTAAAAAAAAAAAAAAAAGTTGTTCTTTCACCTGCTTTCTCACGGCCACTTCCTCCCATCAAGAAATGGTAGCCTGTTAGAAGATGTAGCCCAGTGCTTCATAAGCAGGAAATTGAAGAGATGTGTGGAATCTCTTTATTTGGTAACACCATCTGAACATGCAAACTAAGCTCACTTTCTTTAATTTCAGGAACAGAGCTGGTGTTACCTTCCTATTAAAAGTCTATATGTTACTGAATTCTGATTAATGATTTGCCTGCTGAAGCATCTGGGGGAAAGATTGCCATGTCTGTAACTTACTATGAAATACAGCCCCCCACAAATTTGGATTATTGGATGGATAGAGGGATGAAGAGATATGCCATAGAGCAAGTATATATAGTACATGACAGACTCTAGGTGGTGCATATATGGGTGTTTGCTGTAAAAGTCTTTCAATATTTCTGCCTGTGTGAAGATTTTCATAATAAACTGTCAAGAAGAAAAACAAAGAACGTTTGTGCAAGATGAGCAATGGCAGGGCATGCTCCGGCCCAGGGAACAAAAATGAAAGATAGGAGGGTGTCTCAGTGTCAGAGCTGCTGCAAACACCATAAGCTCAAGAATTTTTAATGTGGAATAATTTGTCAGAAGAAGAATCTGAAAGCAAGGACAAACATTAATAAGGCACTTTTACTCTTATTTATTACCATGTTGGGAATTGTTTGGGGGAAATGCCTGTTTCAGAAATGCTAAATTAAGTAATTTTTTTAAATAATAGAGAACAGGCTTCTGGATTTTATGGCATCATCACCATGTAGCAAAATGAATACGGGACCTGAAATCAACTAGGTTTCAACCCTGAATCTTCTGCTAACCATGGGTAGGACTGGGAGAAAATTAATTTATCTCTCCGAACTGCAGCTTTCTCATCTATGAAAAGGAGGCAAAGATACATAGTCCACCCTCCTGGTAGAAGAATAAAAAGCATTCTGAAAGCCATGAAGGTGTCACCAGACAGTGAGTTCTCAATGGGGGCAGTATTATGCCCAAGGGGTGGCGATTGGTTCTTCAGGGCGCTCATAAAAAATTTTACTATTTCAGTGTATAAAGCACAGATATACATATAGAACATAAACAGGTATACAATCTATCTGTAGTATTGAAATTTCACTGGGAAGAGATGATTAGGGAAGAAGAACAAGGAAGGTTATAATGCAAACAATACTGAGAACATTTTGCTGGATAATCTTTAATTCCTACCGTCTCCTAAGTTCTGTCCCCTTTTTTTATAGGTAGCTTAATCTGATCCATCAGTTCGAGCACCTAAATTTGAATTCTTACATTGAATACTTACATTTGAATCTTATATTTCTAGGAGGAGGGAGAAAAAGAAAAACTTCTGGGGAGAAGAATGAGAATGATGGACATTGTCTTTTCCAAAGCACATGTAGTACCACTTAACCCAAATACCATTAAGCTTTGAAGGAAGGAATTTGCTAACAAGAATGAGGAATTAAATGAGTGTACTCACCCAGTCTTTTTCCTGCTAGAAATTTAACAGTAGCATTAGTTTTCCCTTGATTTGCTTCGATTCTATTGGGTACTTCAAGCTCTTTGAGCCTAAGAGGTACGTGGAGAATTTAAAGACAGTTCCAAGGAGAATAATGAAGATGAATTAAGGTTTGGAAAATAGGATCTATTGGAAAAGATTAAAAGAACAAGGATTATTTAGTGTGAGGAAGAACTGGCAATCAGGTAGCACAGAGATGGCTTCTAATAATGGAAACCTATGGAGAATATTCTCAGGTTCTTATCTGTACTGAAAACCAAAGGAAGGGAAAAAGTATATTTTGAAGCAAGAGAGATGTGAGATTAGATATTAAGATAAAATAACTGTCCATGATTAAATCCTAGACTTTGACTCTCCTTTATGGGATTTTTTCAAAATAAGGTGCCTGTCTGTAGGACGTATCGGGAGGAGGGACAAGTGAACCCATCACCTTTGCTTCTCCTGCCCTGGTCAGAGGCCAACCTGGCCAATGTGGCCTCCATGGGCTCTGGCTTGATGGGAAGAAAGTCATTTTTCCTGGAGCTGTGGCTTCAGGATGCCAGAGGATGAGTACCAAGCCCTAGCCAAGAGATCACAGCCAGAGCAATACGCCCAGCTGGGTTGTCCATACAAGCAGTGCCAGAGGTGGGTGTTGGGTGTCAACACACGGAGCCAAGGAATCGGTGTCAGAGAAGATGTAGCAAGGAAGAGTGGGTCAAAGTGAGCTGCTGGGAAGATGCTGTGGACCGGCTGCCGAGGAGAGTAATGCCCATGGCTAGGCTTTTAAGTGCTGTTGGAAGGCTACTGTGAGAGTGGATCAAAATCCATGTAGAAGTCTTAGGAAGTTGTTCATTCTTTCCATGTTTGGAAACTACTGCCCAAAATCATGGTTTCCACTCCTACATATGTGTCAGAATCCCCTGTGGAGCTTTGTAAACCTCACAGCCACCCTGGCTCCAGCCTTAGAGATCGGGATTTAATGGGAATATCACTTAGGATTCTTTTGTGAGCAACAGAAACCAAATCTGGCTAAATTTAGTGGTGGGGGGGGGGGAAGATTGGGAAGAGGGGGTAGTGAGGAGAGTGGTTGGAAAGATATGAAGAAATTCTCTGAACAGGAAAAAAAAAAAAAAAAAAGGCTGAACAAGGGGCTTTGGGAAGGATCTGTGAATCAGGACATCTCCAGGGATCCAGGAAATACGATGGCTGCACCTCTGAGCAGTAGAGTGTGTGGTTAGGGGCCCAGGCTCTGGGATATTATGGCCTGCTTTTATACCCTGTTTCTCTGTGCTTCAGTTTGCCCTTTGGAAATGGGTGTGATAGATTTTTACCTATGTGCTAGTCATGAGGACTGAATGCGTCAACATACGGCAAGAAAGTGCTTAGCACAATTCTTGGCACATAGTGAGTTCTTAATGACTATTAGCAATTATTTTTCTTGTTGCCGTTAGGCTCTGCCATGCATGTGAATCAGCTGTAACCATTTCTCTTAATAGCTTTTCCTCAACTTGCAAATTACAGGGTCAGAGCATCTGAGCAGCTTATATTGGTTCACACGTTCACCCCTTGGCCCAAGAATGTGCAGGAATTTGATTAGCAGAATCACTGACTACCAGTCATGGTTGTTCGCTGTGGGCGTCATCCTTCACTCTTTGGACATTCAGAAAACTGGGAGGGGAGCAAGTTTTGTCCTATGGTGTAGAAGCATAAAGGACCAAGGTGTGAGCCAGCAGTACTGCCTATCTTGCCATGCAGGCCCCTTTTGAAATTTCAGTGAGCCCAGGAAGGGAATGTAGGGCCATTAGCAGAGCGGTCTTTCAAATAATGTACTACTTCCATTGAAGCTGATCTCTGTATAACATATGCTGTTGGTTGCTAGGACAACAGAGGTGAAAAGACAGGAGCCCTTTCCATAAGGAGCTCACATCCTGAGGTTGTAAAGGCCAACAGTCCCAATCCTAATAAGATCATGGCCCTAACTGAGGCCTTTATAAAGTTCATAGAGAGGCTAGGAAACCATACCTAAACTCGTGTGAGTTGGCCAGCAAAGATTTTCCTACCATAGTAGCATCTTGCCTCCTAGTTTTAAGATCAGTGAGATTTTGCCAGGTTAGGGGATAGACAGGTTAGAGAGCAAGTATTAGAATTCCAGGCAGAGGAAATATCACAACCAAAGAATGGCCAAAGTCTATGAACAACCAAGGTGTGAAACTACAAGGCATTCTGTATTAAGAACTGAAAGGATGTGGTGGAGCAGGAGTGTGCGCGCTAAGGACTGTCGACTGTCGACTGAAAAAAACGCACAACCTAAAAGTTGAGAATTATGTTTTATTTGGCAGACAAACTGAGGACTTAAGCCTGGGAGACAGCCTCTCAGACGGCTCTGAGGGACTGCTCTGAAGAAGTAAGGGAGGAGCTGGAATATATAGGAGTTTTTGCCAAAAAAAAAAAAAAAGCAGGTAGTTGGAACATCAAAAGATTACTAATTAAAGAAAGGAAGATTCTGTATACTATTCATTTATTCATTCAATAAATATTTATTGAGCACCTACTATATACCAGCTCTGTTCTAGACTCTGGAGATAGACAGCAGTAAGCAAAACACAAAAATCTGTACCCTTGTGTAGTTTCTATTTGAATGGGAGAGACTGGCAAAAAGCCCACAATTAAAATATATAGTTGGCAAAAAGCCCACAATTAAAATATATACTATCTCAGATGATGATAAGTGTAGTGGAAAAAAATAAACCAGAGAAGAGATATGGGGTCTGCCAAAGAAAGGAGGCGCCACTTTTAAGTAGAATAGTCTGGGAAGGCCCCACTAAGTTGTGTGGTTTTGACCACACGGCAGTGAAGAATTTGGAGCAGAGAGTAACACAATGAGATCTGCATTTTCTGCCCTCAGTGTGAAAGATAAATTGGAAGATGATTAAAGTGCAGACAGGGAGACCTGTAAAAAGACAATTTCAGTGGTCCAGGTGACTATGCAGTGCAGTGAACATGAGGAAAAAGAGAGCACTTCAAGAGCAATTAAGAAATTACATACAATGGACAGGACTTAATGACAGTGGGGTTGGGAAAGAGGAAGGAATCTGGGATGACAATTTCTGGCTTGGGCACTGGGTGGCTGATGCCCTGAGTAGTACCACTCACTGGGATGGGGAGAAAAGGAGGTTGGCCATCAGATGTGGTGAACAGATACCAGTAAGTTCCCTACATATGAACGAGTTCCGTAATGAGGGCACATTCATAAGTCCAGTTTGTTCGTAAGTCCAACAAAGTTAGCCTAGGTACCCAAATAACACACTCGGCTATATATACTGTACTGTAATAGGTTTATAATACTTTTCACACAAATAAAACATAAAAAACAAGCAAACAAAAAAGAAAGCATTTTTAAGCTTACAGTACAGTACCTTGAAAAGTACAGTAGTGCAGTATAACAGCTGGCACACAGGGGCCGGCATCGAGTGAACAGGCAAGACGAGTTACTGACTGGAGGAGGGAGAGGAGGTGGGAGATGGTAGAGCTGAAGGATCGTCAGCAACAGGAGACGGAGGGCAAGCTGCAGTTTCACTCACGCCTGACGTGGATGGCACAGGTTCTGGTTCCTTGCTGGAACCAGATGCACATTCGCATTTTTGAGAGTTCGCAACTTGAAGGTTCGTATGTAAGGGACTTACTGTATTCCTGTAACAGTCAGCCCACCCAGGTCTCCAGAATGGGAGGGTTGAGGGGTTTAACAGCTGAAGATCAACCTACCTTTTACAGCAGAGTCGGTGTTTTCTGTGAGTGCACCATCTCTTTTGTTCCCTGGACAATTTCCCTTCCTCTTGGTGTAGGAGAAGGTTATGGGCTCTGGTGTCAGTCGGATGTCGGTTTGGATTCATTGCCATGCCGCTGTGTGATCTTCAGGTGATGTAGTCACAGGGGCCTCCCTCTTCTCCTCTGTGGACTAGGAATGCCAGTCTCTACATAACTCACCTGTTGGGAGAACTGAAGCACACACACTGAAGGCACCTGTGAGGTGTTGCCTCCTCCTCCGCTCCTCCTGGGCTGTGCCCTCGGTGGGGTTCTGGGTCAGGGTCAGTAGGTCTGAACCTGGAGAAACCCAGAACCAGGAGCAAAGGGCTAAATGTGCAAGGCATGGGTATTTGTATGAGTGTGTGTCTGGGTGTAGTTACCCTTCCAGTACTTTTCAAATCCAAATATAAGGAGTTTGGGCAATTCACCTTCCTCTTTTATGATGCTTGTTTTGTAAAGGTGCTTATATAACTAAACCTGGGAAATCAGGACATCACTGAGGTACTAGACAGCCATTCAATGCTTCACCCCCACCCCACCCCACCCCACCCCCGAGTGCGCTCTCTAACACTGGGAGTGTGAGTGGTGGAAGTTTTGTTTCCAGCCCAGGGATCAGGGCATAGTTTCAAAGCAACATGCTGTGGTGTGGGGTCCCATGGCGTAAGGGATTTGTTTATTTATTTATTTATTTATTTATTTAAAAAAATAGATCTTTAATTATTAGAGTATAATTGCTTCACAATACTGTGTTAGTTTCTGTTGCACAACAAAGTGAATCAGTCATCTGCATACATATAGCCCCATATCCCCTCCCTCTTGAGCCTCCCTCCCACCCTCCCTATCCCACCCCTCTAGGTGGTCACAAAGCACCGAGCTGATCTTCCTGTGCTATGCAGCTGCTTCTCACTAGCTAACTGTTTTACATTCGGTAGTGCGTATATATCGATTAGTTCACATGTACGCATATCGTGGTTGATATTCTTGAATAATATCTTAAATTTTTTTCTTTAGTGTTTTTCATATTTTAGATTGTTTATAATTTTTCCAAGGGGGGAGAGAGGTTGGTTCCCTTATTAATCTGATTGAGCTGTTAGTCTATTCAGTTTTGTATTTATCTGAGCTATTTCCCTGAGTAGTTGGAGGTATTTCTGTCTTTTCTTAAAAGCTGCTCTTATAAATTATCAGTATTATCAAAAACAAGTATTACCTCTTACCTTCCTTTTACTCCATTTTATTTTATGTTTTTAAAGTATTTGTTGCTTACTTGCATTTTAGTTAAAAGAATGTTTTTTACTGATCTTCCTTGGGAATACTCAAGAGTTCAAAGTTCTTTTAGTCTAAAGTAGGGTTTCTCAACCTCAACATCATAGACATTTTGGGTGTTCTGACCTGTGTATTGTAGGATGTTTACCACCATCCCTGGACTCCTACCCGCTGGATGTCAGTGGCACCCTCCCCCTAGTCATGACAGTCAAAACTGTCTCCAGACATGGCCAAATATCTCCTGGGGAATGAAAAACACCTCCCCTCCCAGTTGAAAACCACTGGTCTATGAAAAGTCTTTTTAATTGTTCTAATATTGTTACTGATTTTTAAATCATAATTCCTGAAAAAATATGAGAAAAAAAGGAGAAGAAGGCAGAAAACAACCCAAATGAATGGAAACTGCTTTGGTCCTGAGCACGCAACCTGATATTGTGCGCATCTACATGTTAGCAGAATGTTTATAGTAGGTTACTAAGGCACCCGACTTGTGGGTACTTACATAACTTAGGAAAACCATTGGTAATCTTTTAAGGAGGTTTATTACAGAAAGACTGGTCAGTAGATTTTTTATAATACACTCTAATCAAGACAGGAAGGAATGCACCTCATCAGCATGCCCTCAGAATCCTGGAAAGGTTAAAGTAATGCCATGAGGAAAACTAAAGAAAAGAAACCGGAGATTTCACGTTTGCTCAATTTTCATTCTATACTATGCAATCTGACCACAAGAATGTAAATTTCAGTACTTGCATTTTCTTTCTCTCCCTTTCAACAGAGATCTTTGATTTCTAATTAGAAGGGAATAATCCATATTTATTTTTTTCTGGATGAAATTGCCCCAGTATCACCAATACAAATCCCCCCATCAAAAGCCTTTTCTCCTACACTTCATCTGTATCTCAGAGAATCCAGCAGTCTAGCTGCCCTGTGTAGGAGGTTGCTAAATTGGGTTTTTAAATTATTTCTATTAGGCAAAAACTTAACACATACCAGCTGCTGAGGGATTATAAAAGCTTAGTTTTTTCAATAATTGGAAACCTTGTTTACAGGGGACTCACAATATTCTTTAAATGCCTTTGTGTTGAATATAAAAGAACTTGTGTTTATCTAGGCAATGATAATCTGACTATAAAGCAAACTCATTTAAGGCTTATGCTTCCTGTCTCTCACTATGCAGCTGTCACCCTACTGTTCTTTCAAGCTTTGCAAGATGCTGAGAATTTTTCCTTAAAATTAGAAGACTAAATTGAAAAACAAACCAGGTAGTTTGGAATACATTTAATTCTAAATCACAGGGAAATCATTGAGAGACCCAGAATATCACAACATCTAGGCAAATTTATTCCAAGTTCTCATTTGTTAACTCATTGACAGAAGTCCAAGGAGATTTTAAGGTGTTCAGTCCTGGCAAAGAAAAATCAAGGACAATTCAGATAATTCAGTCTGAAACCAGTCCGTAGAATTTTGCTAGCCAATGCAGCCATCAGCATTGATTGGCATCTGCTCTGGAGAAGCTGGGAAGCACAGTATCGTAGTTAAAGGTATGTGTGCTGAGTCCAAAGGCACTTACTAGATCTATGACCTCAAGCTAGTTATTTGAGGGCTTTGTGTAAAATAATCGCACTCACTTCCCTCATAGGTTTGTTGGGAGGCTTAAATGAGATCAACGCGTGAAAACCTAAGGACGGTTCCTGGCACAGAATAGCCACTCAGTAAATGTTAGCCTATTACCACAACTTTTTTCCCAAGCCCTACTGGTTTTTACATGCATTATCTCACCTAATCTTTGAAAGAGCCTTATTAAAATAGTACATCTTTATAACTCCAGTTTTATTGAAAGTCGAGGGAAATGAGATGCAAAGAAGTTTAATAACCTATTCAGGGTCACACAGCAATTGAATTGACAGCGGGGCTCTTCGTTCATGATCTTTGTCTCATTCTGCAAACATTTAATGAGTACAGGCACCCTTTGCTCTCAGAACAATCACTCTCCGAATATTTGCTGTAACAACTTACAGAAGGTTTTAGCCAATATCATTCTCCCAGTTAAAAACCTGCTGCCACAAGTTCTCCTATGTGTGACGGCTTCTCAAACTTTAATGTGTATGTGACTCCCCTTCGAAATGCACATTCTGCATTTCTCACAAGCTCCAAGGTGATGCCAATGCTGTCGGTCCCCAGATCACACATTGAGTAGCAGGAAAGCTAGGTGATGCAAGAGTATGAGGTATGAGGACTCTCATACCTCAGAGTCCTCCTGTTCTACCTCCTGTTTAAACATATTGCACATTATACCCATAACTCCCCCCACTTTCCCCTGAGGGTTTAGCTCCTCAGTGTTTGTTTGGGCCAGGTACCTGAGGGCACTACCAATTCAGGCCTGATTTAGATAGTATCTTTCAAATCTTTGGCAATATTATTTCATTGTGTTTTTTATTATAGAACATTCTCAGTGTAGAAGGATAATGAAATTCCTATTCTGTTCAGCTGTGGACTGTACATAAACATACCTATTAATTACATCATGAAGTGTTAAACAATTATGTAATTGGCATTTAAATATTTTATATTATGCAGAAATTCTTATCAGATTGTTATATAATTATTTAAAAGAATTTGAATAATATCTGGGACATTGATGTTTTGGGATGCTCTAAGAATGAATTATTATTTTTTTCCATTTAAAATAATGGAATATAGGCTCTTGCTATTTGAAACTCTGCTGCCCAACACATTTTCAGGAATGGATTTGATTCAGATAACAAGAGGTACCTGCATTCACCCTGTGCCTGACATCAGGTGAAATCCTAGGAATACAATGATAATGAAGACAAAAATGGCTGCTTCAAAACACTCACAGAATAGTTAGAGAAGAACCAGCCCAATAAAGATTTAAAATATGGTGAGATGTCAAGTTTTTCAGCAGAGATCAGTAAAAGGAGCTTTAAGAGCACAGAAAATAATGGGCCTACCTCTTCCTTCTCTACACAGGAGGGTCTCTCTGGGCACCAGTAATAGCTAATATTCATTGAATATCTCTGTACTCCAGGAACTGTTGCAACCATGTTGCATGTATTTACTCAATTATTACAACTCAGTGAAGCAGGTATTTTTGTTATCATCCCCATTTTAAAGATGAGGAAACTGAGTAACAGAGAGATTAGTAACCTGCTTATGGACACACTGATCTGGCCTCAAAGACAGGCAGTCTGAGTGTAGAGCCCACCCTTTCAACCATCTTGTGATCCACCTTTATTTTATTAAAAGAAAGTTCAGGATCTTAAAATAAGAACATACAAAAACCAATGGACTGTTGAGCGGGGGGTGGGTGCATTGTATGGACAGGGCTAGACAGGACTAGAACCATCTTCAGTAGTCACAGTACTGGCAATAATTATATATGAGGTGTGACTATAAAGTCATGAAATAGTTTAACATATATTACATGAGAGTGGTCCCTTTCCAATCAGTCATCTTGGGAAGCTGTGCTTTTATTCCACCAATTTCCCACTGCCTAGAGTGTGCTGGGAATGCTCTTCTAAAGAACCTTCAGAATAAGTCACGGTGCAAATCTTAGTATCTTAGGATCATGCCTCATTTTTGTCTCAGATGTGTTTCCAGGTTGGATCACTCACCCTATTTACTGAATTTGGCTGTGAATAACTTATACCTGTTTGCCACAATAACATCCACTCTCAAATCCATTCTCAAAAAATAAATGTATGTTTCTTACCAGATGATTCTGAAACTTTAGTGTATGCTTAAATATCATCCAGGGGAACTTGATTAAATAACACATTAAAGCCCCACCCTAAGTAATTCTGATTCAGTTTGTCTGAGGAAAGGATCAGGATCCTGCAGTCTTTAACGAGCACCCTGAAGACCACACTTTGAGAAATGCAGCTCTGAGTATATCCAAGAAAAAGGGTAGTGATTCTTAAGGCAGTTCCAAAAGAGGAATTCCAAAAGTGTTCTCATCAACAGTGACATCAGTGTCATGTATCACCTACCTTGAGGGACTATTCTCCTGTACATGATGCTTACTTAGAATATGATGTTCAGTTATATTTATAAAAAGAATCAGCCACCATTCTTCACAGTCACACCACACACACCAAATTCACCTGTGTCTTGGGCAGGATGCATTTCAGGTGTTTGTTTGCTCACCGATCTACTTGGTATCCTCCTTTTTCAAAAAGAGGTGTTCCTTTCAGAACCAGGTAGATCATGAAAGGGTCCAGTATTGGAAGATCCAGCAATATGTATACGAATTATTACTTTTTTGTCCTGAAAAGGGTGGGCTTCTTTCACTTCTTGGAGCTGGATAACTAAACCCCGAGAGCAGGCATTGCAGATCCGATTTCTGTCAGTCATATCCTCAAAGACCAGTTCCACCAAGGTGATGGGTTATCCTAGGATAATCACAGTGGCAGGGAAGTTCCAGAACCAACTTTCCTTCACGTTGGGATATGTTACATCTTTGTCCCTTCCTGAATCCACGTGAATACCTAAATTAGCCCTCCATTTTTTGTCAAGTTGCCTGATTTTAACAAGCATAATTCTCAATGAAAATGCAAGAACTTCTGAGCTGCCTTACTTTTTATTTATCAGTTGTCCTCTGTCTCATTCACTGAAGAGAATCTCATACACCTGGAAATTGAAATTCAATGCTACGGCTTCTTTAATAAAACAAATCTGCATTTCACAGGTGGGTCCTGACTCCATCAGTGTCTGATGTGGGGCAGCACCTGGAGAGAGTCAGGCTCCTTTAAGGCATTACTGCATCACAGGGTAGAGGTTCTAGTTTCTCTAGTCAGGTTCCTTGTCCCTTGGAGCCCTGACATCAGCCGACTGTATTTTGTCTGGATCCTAGGATCCAGAATTATCTGCCTTAAAAAAATGTGCACATTCTATGATTTTTCTGGGGTCATTTAACTTATATTAAGCTCTTGACTGGTTAAAAGCTTAGTGAACGGTGGAGAGAAAGACTACGTTTAGATTCCTGTGAGCAAAAGTTTAGGAGAGGAAGAGGTGATAGTTGTATTTTTTTTTTATCCCAGCCATTCTCTCTCTCTTTAACATTAACGAGGGAGCTATGTTTTCTTTAAGAGCAACAGAGACAACAGATGGATGACAGGCTGAATCAGATCACTATCAAAACAGCCTGGACAGTGGGAGCAGTGATCAGATGACTGCCCACGTCCTCTGTCTTCACTCTCTCTTACTTCCACGTTTCCTCTCTCCCTGTGTAGGGTTGCCAGATTTAGAAAAAATGAAATAAAAACAGGATGCCTAGTTAAATTTGAATTTCAGCTAAATAAAGAATAATATTCTAGTATACGTTTTGCGCAATATTGGGGACCTGTTGTACGGCCCTATTCCACGGGTAGTCTCTCCCACACAGTTCAGTGGTCTTGTTTTATTTTCTTGCAGTTTTCATATGCAGATTAGTTCTTCAATTGGATCAAAGGGTCCTGCAGGCGGGATCTTATTTGGTATTCCTCAAGGCATCCGAGATATTGACTTCCCTATTTAGCGGCCTATGTTAGATTTTTCAAGTGTTTCCTCTTACTGCAAGTACAGAACACCCCTGAGCTCCTTATAGCTTTCCTCTCACACCTGTGAGGTCATCACTTCACGAACAATGACAGGGCTGAGCACAGAGCTCCGAACATAAGTGTACCATATATTTTTATGAGTGATGGATGAACTGAAAGCAACTTGTTGTCTTCTTAAGAGTCAATTAAATTAACTACTTACCTGCATGCCAGGAGTTCATAGTAAGCTCCATCTACCATGCTGTCCATCTGGGAAATTAGATTAATTACCCTTCTCTTATTATAGTCTCCCACCCTTTTGTTTTTTTATTAATCTCAAGGAAATATTTTCCTTTTCAACTGGTAGAGTCAATATTCAATGGAATAAGGGTTGTGAGGGAGAGGGGTCAGACTACATGGATAACCCCAAATTATAATTAAAACTGTAGTCATTTCTTTTTTACGCAAAGACAGGTTAACAGTGTTCTGAGGCCCAGCTGGGTCGTTAGGCTTGATTATTCGGAAGCGGGTGAGGAGGGATGATTCCCCCTTACCGACTAACTGTATTTTAAATTTCTCTAAATTACCTGAGCCCTTTGGAGGCAAATAAAACTTGTCTTTCACATGCTAAAAAAAAAAAAATTACCCTTCTCTTTTGGAAAGATAAGAGGATGGAGGAAAGGGAATGGGGTTGGTAGCGACACCTAAATTTGCAAATCTGTGTCGTGGCTCAGCCAAAAAGATGGAAATAAAATTGTCCTGATAAATGGGGAGTCATTTCAAAATGTGGAACGTTGACTCTCAAAGAAAGGACAGATATCTTGCGTATTATATATTACCTACTTCCATCAGCTTTTCTAAAATTCTAAATTTCTTCTACGGCATGTTGGTGTGGCAGCCAGATTACCTACAGTATCCTGAGAGGAAGAAAGAACTGTGAAAGCCAGTCAAACAGTGTAAATGACAAAATGTTCAACTCCCATTCAAAAGCTTTCCAGCATGTAGAGTAATCAGATAACAAGGTGCCTTTTTACACACTGTGTGCTTCGATTAATCATATCATTTAGATCTTCCTTCATAAATGACACACAGCAGGCTGCAAACCTTAAAGAGTGATGAATGCCCTCTCTTGGTTCAGTGCTTTTCAGGTGTAAAACGCACAGAAGAGTGAACACGTATTTAGAAGTATCTAGAGGATTAGTTTTATGCCAACTAGGCTTGTCCAAGGCAGGCTTGTCAAGATGGTCCACAGAGACCCGGCTCCCCCTTTTGAACCTTTTCCTCTGGTCCATACCTCCCTACTGCCCACTCGGGTCCCCTACATCCTTTGGAGAGTAAAGATAGGCCGGGAAACTGCCTTCAAAGCCCACCACGGTGCCCTGCTGAGAAAACTGCCCATTTGACTGTAGACAGAAATGACTGTAAATGAAGTAGCTGCCCAGCTCATATTCTACCCTAGTAAACAAACGTGATCTTGCTGTTATAACCATCAGTGAAATCCATAACTTCATGTAGCTCTACATGTTCTCAGTGTCCCTGGAATCAGACTAGAAGAATAAAAGCTGAACATGAGAATTCATGTTAATTTCTTACCAACTCCAACACCTTGAATGTAAGAAAACAAAGTTCATATGAAAGTAGATTATCACATATATGTGGCAGAAATCCAGTGTGATAACCCCAAGGCTCAAGATGTGATTGAAAAATCTTTTCTGGAATGTTTATGCTTTTCAGTCAACTCATAAATCTTATCCTCCAAAGCTTGTACCTCTGGTGTCAAGTGAATTTTAGCCCATTCACCATTTGATGAAAAAAATAAGAATGTTAGGATATTGATTTTATTGGGAAAGAGACCGGATTAAACTTATTTTTTAATCCGGGTGCACTCCCCATTTTTATTATAAATACATAATGAAACAATTAGGTGAAGATTGAAATAAACGTTTGTGTTTTATTCATGCTAAAAGTATTTGTTCTATCCTTCAGGATGAAGCCTTGTAATACTTTCATAAATTCCTTAATATTAAAATAAGCCTCACTGTGTTTCCTTCAAAAACTTTTTTATTGGGTGATTGAGTTTGGGTGGGGAGTGAGCCTAATGATGAGAGAAATATGGCAATTCTAGGTCATTTTCACTCAAGAGAGTGGAATGTGTTGCTTAACTCCAGAGTGTCTTAGAGCTCTGATTTGGGGAATAAAAACTGGAATAAAATTATTCCCAGGACTCTAGCTCTGTTTATTTGAATAGTATTTTTATCTATCTGGTTTGAATTCAAATGCATTACTAACACTTTTCTTCTTTTCCATATAGGTGGGAAACAGACCAAAATATTATGGAAGAGAGTATGTATTATGCTATTCGTTGTTTTAATAGTCACTTCCTATGTCATTTAAATATTAAAATTTTGCCAATATGTAGTCTTCATCGAATGTCCATTGTGCAAGAGTTTAATAATAAGGATAAGTGCAATCAAATCCCTTTGTACTGAATTTTCTTATAATATTCAGGTGCTTGGCTTCATGAATGTGGGAGGGAGACTATCTCCTGCTCCATTCAGCTCTCTTCACAAAAGCCGCCACTGAGTGCCCGGCAAGTATTTGAAACATAAGGCGTAAGGCGGCATTTTTTCATAACTGTGGCTCTCTTAGTATTTCATTTCACTTTTACTTCAATACTATATAAACAGCTAGGGTGTCGAAGAATGTGAACTGAGCCTGAATTCCTTACTTTCATCTACCTCAGTAAACACAACACTCAGGAAAGTCGCCCCATTTCCTTGCAGTCTCCTAAAACCAAAATGATGATTTCTCTTGACATGGATCTATTAGCCAAATTGCCTTAATACCATAATTATGATTTCCCCCATTTTCCTCTATTTTTTTTAAGATTTTTTTTTTAATGTGGACCATTTTTAGTCTTTATTGAATTTGTTACAATATGGCTTCTGTCTTATGTTTTGGTTTTTTGGCCACGAGGCATGTGGGATCTTAGCTCCCCGACCAGGGATCAAACCCGCACCCCCTGCATTGGAAGGCGAAGTCAACCACTGGACCGCCAGGGAAGTCCCCCCTATTTTCCTCTTAATTTCATCTCTTGTTTTACTTTCTCAGAAACCTACTGCAAAGCAAATATGCATTACCATAAAAATAGCTGGCAGTCTCGGGCTGTGGCATGGTGCACAGCTCACAGCAGGCAGAACCACCCAGACAGAGCAAAGGGCGGAGGCGGAGGGGGGGAGGATGTCAGTCAGATGCACAATTCGATTTTCTTCCCATGTCCCACCTGGACGCATTATAAGGTTAAAGTCTCTTTCAGCTCCCAGAGCTCTCCCAGCCAATCCAAAACCCTCTTCCTCTATTCCCTTACCCATCAGAGCCTCACTTCCGTGATGAATGACCCTCTTATTTGTCCCAGTTCAGCAGCCACTTCCTAACTGCCACGGCTGCGTTTCTGAACCTTCCTACTGGGCCTTGGGAATTCAGCTGGGGGCTCTGGAATACCTGCCTGCATCGCTGGCCTCCTCTCTCTTCCACCCCCATGTCCCTAATATCTAACCTGGTTGTAATAGGACTTTTTTTTCTTCAGTATACTGATTTGGATTTTGCTCATAGAGCAAAAGAAAAGAGAATTAATTTAAAAAAGAGAAAATGAAAACCTATTATATACTTCTCAAATAGAACATTTTTGTACATGAATTCCAAAAGAAACTCTATTTATTGTTTCTTTCCCTTTTTTGCATAAAAGTTTTGTTGAATAACCTTCTAGTTTTCATAGTCCAACCTCCCCCCCGCCCCGCCATCCACATAAACTGTAGAGTGAAACGAGACCAAAGAAACATTTTCTTAACCATAAAAAAGGAACATATCGTATTAGAGGGAAGTTAGCTTAAAAACCTCATATTCTGTGTTTCCCTTTCTTTTTTAAAAATGAAAGTTTTTGTTGTTCCATTCACAAAGTAAGACATGCTCTATTCAGGAAACATATATGCACATTTTTTTCCTAGAAAGAATCACAAGAAAGTGTGTTCAGTAGATACCATTAGGGAAAGGGAATTTTTATTTCTCTACTGTTTATATTTTTATTTCTTTCGTGCCTTTTAACTTTCAAATTTTGAATTTTCCCACTGTGGGTAGGTATTACTTTTGTTCTTAAAAAGTTAATCAATTAATACCCAATTAATTTGGGAAAATTAGAGCATATAGGAATCTACAAGGTGGAAAACACCATAGCCCCACCGTGAAAGAGAAGCATTGTTAACTTTTTTCCCCTTCATCTCTTTCTTCCCAGTCTTTGTGCAAGCTCTGGTTTTTGAAAAGTTGGGATCATAGATATATACATGATGGGTACTTTTAAATCCATGCCTAAAGGGGCTGATGAGCCACACACTGGGTCTTCAGATGCACAAGACTGTCATTTTCTTCTTTTGAACAATTGAATTTAACTTAGTTCTTGACACCTGACATCTGCTGCTGGCCATCCCTGAAACATGTCCATTCAAGGGAGTTCAAACAAAGCTGCTTTCAGGTTAACTGCCTATTTGGGATATTCCTTTTCCCATTTTTTTTTTTTTTTTTTTTGCCCTTCTCCCCCCAGAGAGTGACCTGGGTCAGGGGTGTCAGGTTTCTGTGCCCTTCGCTGCGTGTGCCTCTTCCTGCTGCGGTCACCCCCTGCCCTGCCCTGTCAGGTTGTGTCCTGGACATCTCAGCCTCAAACCTCTTGTGGCACCAGCTTTTGTTCTTTCTGATGTGGGAAACTTTCCAATGCCCTCTGCCCTTCTATCCTCTCCACGTCCCTCCCACCTCTCCCTCCCACCTCTCCCTCCCTCTCTCTCTCTCTCCCTCTCTCTCTCTCTCTCTCTCTCTCTCTCTCTCTCTTTCTCCAGCCTTCTCCAGCCCCAGCTCTTGCTGCAAAGGAGGCTTCTCCACCTCCCAGCTTAGACCCACTGAACATGGGTTCTAGCCAAATTTCTCCTAATCTCCCTCCCAAAAGAACTGGGGACACTGGTCTCCTTTTGGAAAGGAGGGTTGCTCTTATGTCACACAGCACATTCATCCTCACCCCGGAAAAGCGATGCTGCAAGGCCTCCATACATTGACTCTCAAGATTTAAAACCAAAATTTGAGAAGCCAGAACACCCCTTTTTCCCAAGCTATCACTGCCCTAGGCTTTTGAGAGTTGATCTGGGAACTCAAGGCCAGAGTGTTTGACCTCACTCCCCTAGGACTAAAGCTTCAGCTTGTAAGGTCTAGTTGTAAAGAATAGAAGGGAATTAGGACATAAGTATTGTGATAGGTTTATTTTTTTCCAAAATGTTATCCTGGTACATGTGTCCTCTAAGAATCTTTGCATTCCTGTGGAAAAAAAACAACAGCACTTCTCGTGTAGCCAGCTTCCCTCCCTCCTGTCTCCCTTCCAGGAAGGTAAAAGGGGATTCTCTGTCCAGAAAACTTCTTCTCTAATTTATTCCCCCCAATTCCCTAAGATCGGGTAATCCTAGAAAGAGGGTGGTGTTCTCTCTCCCAGGAGCCCGAGACCCCTTGGCCCTGGCCTCACTCCGCCACAACCCAGCTCCCACCTTCCTCTGAAACACAGATTGATCAAATCTCTGATAACAGGGGTGAGCCGCTGTCTTTGCTTTAGGGCAGCAGAGAGAGCTGGCTGGTTGTGTGTCCCTAACTCCTGTCCTGTTTTCCTCTCCCCTGGCATTGCTGTCCGCTCTGTAGGTCCCAGACATCCCCTCCAGAGCAAAGCAGTTACTGGCCAAGCTTGCAATCCTACCGAATTTTCTACATGCATGTGTATTACTTTTTAAATTGCGGGGGAAAAAATAAACATTATCTTTAAAAAAGAAAAATAGGTACGTTTTCCAAACACATCCCTAAGCGAACCTAAGCGAATGCTCTCAAAATTTAGAGGACTGGAAGGCTGTTCATTACTTCTGGCCATTCTTTCCAGAGAATGAGCCTCAAATGAACAGCACCCCACACTGACGTAAGCAGGGTGATAATCAGTACGTGCTCATTTGCAATCAGGATAATACCTAGTGATGAGCAGAGTGCTGCATTGGTAAATGCTCTTTTGCTTTCCTTCATGGATAAAAGAGGAGCCATAACCTGGCTTTTGGTTACGACTTTAATTTTCAGCTTGTGATCAAAGGCAATAGCAGAAAGCCAGGTGGACTGGGCGTTCTTCCTTTTGCCTTGCCTACTTGCATGCTTATTATGTGTTTGGGTGCATGCTGAGAGCCAGGTCCAAGCCCATCTGGAAGTATACAGTAGTCACACCCCTCTTCATTTAAATGGGGAGCTGTAGGTTCCAGGTGGGCCCCACCATCTTTTTCAGGCAGCTCTTTGTGGTCCATGTGGGTATGTGATCTGTTCAGAACAAAGATGGTCTTGTCTCTCCTCAGGTTTCATGGGATCATCTCCCGAGAGCAGGCAGATGAGCTTCTTGGAGGCGTGGAGGGCGCCTACATTCTTAGAGAAAGCCAGCGCCAGCCAGGGTGCTACACGTTAGCACTAAGGTAAGCCTGATTTCATCCACTGTTGCAGCTGCTTTACAGGAGACTTTACTTATTTTTTTTCCTTTTTTTTTTTTTTTGCGGTAAAATATACATAACATACAATGTAAATGTACCACTTTAACCATTTTTTAGTGTACAGTTCAGCGCCATTAAATATATTCTGTGTCCTGCAACCATCTCCACTATCCATTTCCAGAACTTTTTCATCATCCCAAATGTTCGGTACCCATTAAATCAATTGCTCCCCATTCCCCCCTAATTATTTTTTATTTTCACTTCATTTACAAAGCAGCCAGCAGCATGTCAGAGGCTTATACATTTCCTGTTATCAGTTGATGGGCTCTGAGGCTCTGTTTATGCATACACAGCATTCTTTGGAGAATCATCTGCAAAGCTGCTGCTCTAGGGCTGCTTCCTTCTGAAACATCAAGCCTGCTGATTGAGACACACCTCTGCCTCCCTTCGCCCTCGGCAAAAGTCTTCACCTCACGTTGTGCGTGTGTGCCTGCACGGCCGTGCGCTTTAACCAGAGGATTCTCTCAGAGATCACACTGACTTCACACTGAGCTCCCAGGGGTAGTCATGACGCTCCACGCCAGCGAGCCATCGCAGCACTTTACCACAAAATCACAGTATTAAAAAAATCACAATTTCAGTGCTTGTGATTGGTCTGTTTACATTTTCTGTTTTTTCCTGGTTCAGTCTCAGAAGGTTGTGCTTTTCTAAGAATTTGTCCATTTCTTCCAGGTTGTCCATTTTATTGGCGTATAGTTAGTTGCTTGTAGTAATCTCTCACAATCCTTTGTATTTCTGCGGTGTCAGTTGTTACTTCTTTTTCATTTCTAATTCTATTGATTTGAGTCTTCTCCCTGTTTTTCTTGATGAGCCTGGCTAATGGTTTATCAATTTTGTTTATCTTCTCAAAGAACCAGCTTTTAGTTTTATTGATCTTTGCTATTGTTTCCTTCATTTCTTTTTCATTTATTTCTGATCTGATCTTTATGATTTCTTTCCTTCTGCTAACTTTGGGGTTTTTATGTTCTTTCTCTAATTGCTTTAGGTGTAAGGTTAAGTTGTTTATTTGAGATGTTTCTTGTTTCTTGAGGTAGGATTGTATCCCTCTTAGAACTGCTTTTGCTGCATCCCATAGGTTTTGGATCATCGTGTTTTCATTGTCATTTGTTTCTAGGTATTTTTTGATTTCCTCTTTGATTTCTTCAGTGATCTCTTGGTTATTTAGTAGTGTATTGTTTAGTCTCCATGTGTTTGTATTTTTTACAGATTTTTTCCTGTAATTGATATCTAGTCTCATAGTGTTGTGGTCAGAAAAGTTACTTGATACGATTTCAATTTTCTTAAATTTACTAAGGCTTGATTTGTGACCCAATATATGATCTATCCTGGAGAATGTTCCATGAGCACTTGAGAAGAAAGTGTATTCTGTTGTTTTCGGATGGAATGTCCTATAAATATCAATTAAGTCCATCTTGTTTAATGTATCATTTAAAGCTTGTGTTTCCTTATTTATTTTCATTTTGGATGTTCTGTCCATTGGTGAAAGTGGGGTGTTAAAGTCCCCTACTGTGATTGTGTTACTGTCGATTTCCCCTTTTATGGCTGTTAGCATTTGCCTTACGTATTGAGGTGCTCCTACGTTGGGTGCATAAATATTTACAATTGTTATATCTTCTTCTTGGATTGATCCCTTGATCATTATGTAGTGTCCCTCTTTGTCTCTTGTAATAGTCTTTATTTTATTTTATTATTATTATTATTTTTAAATTTATTTATTTTTGGCTGTGTTGGGTCTTCGTTGTGTGCAGGCTTTCTCTAGTTGTGGCAAGTGGGGGCTACTCTTCGTTTTGGTGCACGGGCTTCTCATTGCGGTGGCTTCTCTTGTTGCAGAGCACGGGCTCTAGGCCCACAGGCTTCAGTAGTTGTGGCACGCGGGCTCACTACTTGTGCCTCGTGGGCTCTAGAGCACAGACTTAGTAGTTGTGGCACACGGGCTTAGTTGCTCCGAGGCATGTGGGGTCTTCCTGGACCAGGGCTTGAACCCGTGTCCCCTGCATTGGCAAGCGGATTCTTAACCACTGCGCCACCAAGGAAGCCCTAGTCTTTATTTTAAAGTCTATTTTGTCTGATATGAGAATTGCTACTCCAGCTTTCTTTTGATTTCCATTTGCATGGAATATCTTTTTCCATCCCCTCACTTTCAGTCTGTATGTGTCCCTAGGTCTGAAGCGGGTCTCTTGGAGACAGCATATATACGGGTCTTGTTTTTGTATCCATTCAGCCAGTCTGTGTCTTTTGGTGGGAGCATTTAATCCATTTACATTTAAGGTAGTTATCAATATGTATGTTCCCATTACCATTTTCTTAATTGTTTTGGGTTTGTTATTGTAGGTCTTTTCCTTCTCTTGTGTTTCCTGCCTAGAGAAGTTCCTTTAGCATTTGTAAATTAGAACACTTCCTAACACCATACACAAAAATAAACTCAAAATGGATTAAAGACCTAAACATAAGGCCAGACACTTTAAAACTTTGAGAAGAAATCATAGGCAGAACACTCTATGACATAAATCACAGCAAGATCCTTCTTGACCCACCTCCTACAGAAATGGAAATAAAAACAAAAATAAACAAATGGGACCTAATGAAACTTAAAAGATTTTGCACCACAAAGAAAACCATAAACAAGACGAAAGACAACCCTCAAATGGGAGAAAATATTTGCAAATGAAGCAACTGACAAAGGATTAATCTCCAAAATATACAAGCAGCTCCTGAAGCTCAGTATCAAAGAAACAAAACAACCCAATCCAAAAATGGACAGAAGACCAAAATAGACATTTCTCCAAAGAAGATATACAGATTGCCAACAAACACATGAAAGGATGTTCAACGTCACTTATCATTAGAGAAATGTAAATCAAAACTACAATAAGGTATCACCTCACACCAGTCAGAATGGCCATCATCAAAAAATCTACAAACAATAAATGCTGGAGAGGGTGTGGAGAAAAGGGAACCCTCTTGCACTGTTGGTGGGACTGTAAATTGATACAGCCACTATGGAGAACAGTATGGAGGTTCCTTAAAAACCTGAAGCTAGAACTACCATACGACCCAGCAATCCCACTACTGGGCATATACCCTGAGAAAACCATAATTCAAAAAGAGTCATGTACCACAATGTTCATTGCAACACTATTTACAGTAGCCAGGATATGGAAGCAACCTAAGTGTCCACTGACAGATGAGTGGGTAAAGAAGATGTGGCACATATATACAATGGAATATTATTCAGCCATATAAAGAAACGAAATTGAGTTATTTGTAGTGAGAGGGATGGACCTAGAGTCTGTCATACAGAGTGAATTAAGTCAGAAAGAGAAAAACAAATACCGTATGCTAACGCACATATATGGAATCTAAAATATATATATATATATATATATATATATATATATATATATATATATATATGGTTCTGAAAAACCTAGGGGCAGGACAGGAATAAAGATGCCGATGTAGAGAATGGACTTGAGGACACAGGGAGGGGGAAGGGTAAGCTGGGACGAAGTGAGAGAGTGGCATGGACATATATACACCATCAAATGTAAAATAGCTAGTGGGAAGCAACCACATAGCACAGGGAGATCAGCTCGGTGCTTTGTGACCACCTAGGGGGTGGGATAGGGAGGGTGGGAGGGAGACGCGAGAGGGAGGAGATATGGGGATATATGTATATGTATAGCTGATTCACTTTGTTATAAAGCAGAAACTCACACACCATTGTAAAGCAATTATACTCCAATAAAGATGTTAAACAAAAAATAAAAGAAAATAAAAATCATAGCACCCAAAAGGCATTGCATTTACTGCACCTTCCTAACCTGGATCAAATATTTTATGTCCTTTGATCCTCATGGCAATCCTATAAGGTTTGGTGAAGGTTTTCAATTTCAGAATTGGATTGTCCTCCAAAAGTTCATTCGTGAACTCTTTGGAATTGGGAAGCTCTTTCTCCGTGGAAGAAATGGTATCAGTGAAACACTTCCCAGGGCCTTCCCTGGTGGCAGAGTGGTTGGGAGTCCACCTGTCAATGCAGGGGACACCATGCTCTAGAGCCCGCAAGCCACAACTACTGAACCCACGTGCCACAACTACTGAAGCCCACGCGCCTAGAGCCCGTGCTCTGCAACGAGAAGCCCGCGCACGCAACGAAGAGTAGCCCCCTCTCGCCTCAACTAGAGAAAGCCCGTGCGCAGCAACGAAGACCCGATGCAGCCATAAGAAAATAAATAAATAAATGTATTAAAAAAAAAGAAAGAAAGAAACACTTCCCAGGTCAGCCCACAAAGGTGTGTTCAACCCACCATCTCGATGCTGTGATTGTGGAACGGTCAATGCTTTCCAGGTTGTGACTGGGGATGGCATATCTTCAGTGATGTCATTATGGGGAAGCACTTCAAGAGTAGCAAGTGCCCTAGAGATGCAAAGTATTTTCCCAGCTTCCCAGCATCCCAGCAGCAGGAGTTGACAGTCCCAGTGGGGAGCCAAGCAGGGGCTGTGAGATATAGGACCAAGGCCAAGAGGGAACAATCTGAACTAAAGGGAGAACACCCTAATGATTAGGTCACTGGAATGCTGGCTCTGGCGTTCAAGCAGGGAGCTCCACACAGATCCCGTTTCCCTTCTGTTGGACCAACTGGGGTGGGAGGCATGGGGTGCTTTACTGATAGTGGTTAAAGATGTAATAATAAAAGGACATCAGGCCAGTGGTGATAGCTTCCCTTCCAGAGGTAATTGCCTGGTACAGGGGAGGGGGTGGAGGGGCATGGCTAGTTCCCATTAAGAAATTTATGTAAGATATCTGTAAATCAGGCAGTACTCCCTGACTTTTACAAATGAGAATGATTATGACCCAATGGCCTTAGTGATTTCTAGGACCAAACGATGCCATATGACTGACTAGGGTTAAACCCACCTTTGCCTCTTTCCAGGGATGTAGCCTCAATCAGGTACCCCATCTTGTCAAGGCTCAGTTTCCTCAGCAGTCAAACAGGGATAATAATTGCACCTGTCTCAACGGGTCTCCATGATAACTTAATGGGGAAAATCATGTCCAAGGGCTTAGCCCAGTGCCTGGCATTCAGTACACTCTCGGGAAGTTTTAGCTGCCATTGCCACGCTAACACTACTGTGATTTCTAACACTACTGTGATTTCTCCTTCCTCATGGGCAGGTTTGGAAACCAGACCTTAAACTACAGGCTCTTCTATGATGGAAAACACTTTGTGGGTGAGAAGAGGTTTGAATCGATTCACGATCTGGTCACAGATGGCTTGATAACGCTGTACATAGAAACAAAAGCGTCTGAATACATTTCCAAAATGACAACAAATCCCATCTATGAACACATTGGATATGCCACTTTACTCAGAGAAAAAGTATCCAGGAGGCTAAGCAGGTCTAAAAACGAATCAAGAAAAGCCAGCGTCACAAATGAAGAACACACAGCGGTTGAAAAGGTAAGCGACGCGAGGGACAAAAACAGTCTCTCTTTTTTTAATCTATGCTCAAAAACCGGACGATTAATTCTATATGTGATTTGCCAGTATGTTGTAGGAGACCACCCCACCTCCACCGAAAGAACTTTAGAATTTTCATGCTAAAAGGGACCTTGGACATCTTTCAGCTCAACCCCCTCATTTTACAGATGAGGACAGTGACGTCCAGAAATGTTTGATGATTTGCCCCAACTCATGCGGTCAGAGCCGAGACTTCCACAGATAATTATCTGTGCGTTTATTTGGAGTTTGAAAGGAAGAGAAAATCCCCTTAATGTTTTATGATGAAACTAGTCACTTGCTTTTTATTTGCCATTTGAGGTGTTACTGGCTCCATCTCTAGTCCACCCAGCTGGCCAGATACATGGTATTTGCATTTCCTTCTCTCAGGACTGGGTGACCCTGCGTGACCCACAGGTCCGCCGTCTCTTGAAGGTGGTTTTACCTAGATAACAGATTTTACCGACAGAGATGGGAGCATTAGCGGTGATGATGGCTCTCTCTGGGAGGCTTGGAAAGACAGGCTATCCTCTGTCCCAAAGGAGGAGTTATTATGCCTCACCGAGGATTAGAAGCTCCTAAGTGGGTGATGTTCAAGGTGGTTGCATCACGGCAGGATGTGGCGAGGAAGATCTGATTTTCCTCTCCAGTAAGCTGCTGTTTATTTGAAAGACACCACCGCAGTTTGCTAGCAGATTTTTTGGATGTGCCTCTTCAGGAACCATCTGCTTTGCCTGGTCCTGTCTGTTTTCCACTGAAAGAAAGTGACAGCCAGCCACGCCAGTCAGCCCCCACTGAGTCTGTGCTGAGCCCAGCTTCTAAGGCGAGCTTGGACCGGGGCAGATGTAAATAAGCAGGGCGAGCACTGCTACTTCTGGTGGTTACTAATCCTTAATTAAACTGGAATGGCCCCCTTCGTCCCCCTGTTGTCCAGTGTTAGCAGAAAGCAAAGGAACCTCAGGTTGACTGACTGGGCTTCGGCTTTGGCGACGGGGATGCACCAGAAAGCACTGAAATGAGGAGAGCAGAGGATGGCAGGCGGTTCTGTTGGCAGACAGGGGAGGATCTTAATTGATTTGCTAATTAAGCTTTAGAGCCTAGGAGAACCTTCCTCAGAATCATGTCAGATGAGCAGCTGGCTCATGAAAAAAATCATTTGCAATTTTCTTTTTATAACTCCAGAGTCTCCAAAGCACCTGTTTATTCTTTTGCAAATAATTGATTTGGGAAATGGTGGGGTTTCTGGTTGTTTACATTTCAACAAAAGAGAGAGAGAGAACTTGGGTTCCAACTTTCAGAGTTTGTTCCCGTCTAGGCAAAAGCCGTTCCTTACTCTGTTTGCCAAATCTGTTGAAAAGTAATTTAGAATAGAAAATCTGGAAGCTGACCTTCCTAGCCATGACAAATCAGGGGATGAATTGTAAAATAAATCTCTGAAGTGGTGTTTATATTTCTGAATTGGAGAGTGATGTCACCATAAAGGCAATCTGTTACAACTGCAGGCAACACACTAGAACATTTCCAGGAAAAGAGGTGAGTAGGAAGTGACTCTTGTGTAGTTGGGATGAGAATTTAGATCCTGGGTGTTGGAATTGACATTCACCGATTTCTGCCCTCCGCCACAAGGGAAGTTGGGTCACTGGAAACTGATATTTCTAGATGATAGTCCCATAAGGAAATTTACACGACAAAATATGTCCTTTCTTGTAGATCATTTTGTATTTATTTATTAAGATTAAATTTTGGAGGAAATTAATAATCAGATTAATAATCACTTTGAGTGAGGCACCCAGTATACTTTTACCTTTTTAGGAAAAGGTAAATAAAGAAAATGTTGAAAGAGAAAGTCCAAACTCAGTGAAAGGTTTGATGGACAGGTGTTGGTGGTGTGGGTTTCTTAGATGCTGATGATGCCGTGTTTGGCTTTCCTGGAGGACACTCCGAATACGGGGTCTGGTCATTTGCCAGGGGTCGCTCATTTTGTTACTGGATTTGTGAAGTAACTTGGTACGCCTCCATCTGTTTCTCTCTGACCTGTATTGACAAGTGGAATTACCAAGTCTCAGTCTTGCCAGAAATTCCATTTCCCTTAAGGGCAGGTCAGTGGACTGCTGCCATGGAGACAGTAACTAGAAAAGAGGTGGCAGAAGCTTGAGTGCATTGACTGAGAATGTCCGCGGCACCTGTCTGCTTCGGTAGTGGCACGTCTTGAAGGTTTTAATGAGTGAAATGGGTAGGTTTCCTAATACTTCTCAAATCCAGACAGCCCAGCATTTCATTTTCCAGAGTACTTAAAACTCCATCCGCCCGTTTATTTTATTGCTCATTTCCTAATGAATCCAGAGAGACTATGTTACCTGTAAATCCGAGAATATTAACAGTGTAAATTGGCAAAAAGATATTACCTACCCCATCAGATTTGAGCTGTTTCCAGATTTACCTCCTGTCAAGATGGTTAGCAGTGAACTTGATTTTAATAACTGCAGATGAGGTAGGGAGAGGGGAGGGTGCAAAAAAAAAATGTTGTGGTTGTTAGCCAATAGGGATCTGATTTCTTTCTGATTCTTTAATTGATTTTTAAAACATTATGATCTGTAAGGGCCACCGTTTCATGTATTTAATTAAAATGGTCATGCCCAGTGTCATTTCTTTCTTTTTTTTTTTTTAATTTATTTATTTTTGGCTGTGTTGGGTCTTCATTTCTGTGCGAGGGCTTTCTCTAGTTGTGGTAAGCGGGGGCCACTCCTCATCACGGTGCGCGGGCCTCTCACTGTCGCGGCCTCTCTTGTTGCAGAGTACAGGCTCCAGACGCGCAGGCTCAGTAGTTGTGGCTCACGGGCCCAGTTGCTCCGCGGCATGTGGGATCTTCCCAGACCAGGGCTCGAACCCATATCCCCTGCACTGACAGGCAGATTCTCAAACACTGCGCCACCAGGGAAGCCCCCAGTGTCATTTCTTTTATGAAACTTATTTCAGAATTTATTCCATAGATGGATTGTCTACTGACCTCCAAAACTGGTGCTGTAAGCAATGTAAGAATAACAGGATTTAACATTGGTTCAGACATTTGCAGTTCGTAAACAGATTTCACGCATATGAAATAGTTTCCCATTTTATCCTCAGAACAACTTTGCCAGGTACATAGGGCAGGAATCATTATCCCCACTTTATTGAAAAAGTCACAATAGTAGAATGAGGAATCAGACCCACACTTCCTAACTTCAAGTTCAAAGCTTCTTAAATCTGTGGAGCAGCTGGACCTCATTCTGTTCTTATTGCCCTTATTGCCTTAAGCAAACACCCTTGCTTTTGACCATCCTAAGTCAATTGATAGTAAGAATCCCTTAATATTTACGTGATGTGCTTTTGAAAATACACTGCTATCAATAGCTCTAATAACTAAACTGCCTTGTAAACGATACCCAACTGAATCAAATATATGTGACAACAATATTTTCAATAGCACATTTATTAAGTAAATTTGGCTTGCTGGATTAAATTGTATTTATGCTTTACTGGAGAAAAATCATCTGTACTCTTGATACAATACAAGCACATTTAAGTACATATTATAGTTTACCATTATTCATTTCACTATTTTTTATAATAGCAAACATCAGAAAACAACCTAAATGCCCATCAGTTGGGAATTCCTTATATGAATTATGGTACACCGATGTACAGGAATATTATGCAACCACAGAAAAGAATGAGGATGCTCTCATATGGACCAGTTTGAAAAGATTACCCAGAGTTATCAGATGCAAAACCAAATATACTATAGTATGGGCAGTATGGTTTCATTTGTGTAAACCAGAAAAAAAGATTTTACACATTTTTTTCTTGCAAAATCATAGAACATCCCTTGAAGGATGCAAGAGCTAGTATCAGGGTTGCCAGTGTGGAGGGGACGGGGGTGTCTAAGATGTAAGGGAGGGAAGGAGACTCCTGCTGCTATTTCATACTCTTTGAATTTTGAATCATGATAAATGCAGGATCCCATTCAGAAAATTAAATAAGAAAGCAAAATTCATCATGTCCTAAATTCACATACGTTAAAGCAAACCCTCCGTAAAACCTCTTCTCACACACACACATATACAGTTCCAGCCCTCTGGACTCACACTGTTTTCCCATCCCTTCTCACTGGCCCCCTTCCCCATCCTGATAGCTCTTTTTATTCTTTCATTTCTCCTTTGGATTGTTAGCAAAGAGTCTGTATTTAGAAGCCTTTTGCTGAAGGTTGGGGGCTAGAAGATAGTAATTATAGCACAGAACTAAATCAGCAAATAAAGCCTACGGCATGACTGTCCCTGGAAATGGGGTGACTGTTGCTCCCTCCCTGATCTTGGCCCCTGACCACCTATAGACCCCTCAGCAGCGCTCCCCTAGGGTTTTGTCCAGCCTTCCCCCCATTTTTCATGCCCTTCCACCCCACCCCACTCTCCTTTCTCAAGCTGCCCCAGGCCAGCTCCCAGATTCCTCTTGCTTTCCTACAGCAGCGAGGAAACCTTTTTTGTTTTTGCTCGTCTTGCTGTGAAACCAAGAGAGAGACCTTTTCTGGAGTGAAGGGCTCTGTCCTCCTATATAGATGAGTGTTTCAGAGAGGAATGATCTCCAACCTCCACCCCACCATTTATTTTCTTTTAGAAAGAATTATTTTCTTTACGTCCAGGGTGAATCTTTCGTCTTTTATTTCACTGTTTCCACCATAGGGATCAGCTGGCCTGCAAGATATCTTTGCCTAATACCATGTTACATTTTTCTCCATACTCCTGGAGCAACAGGAAGTGCCCCCCCCACCCCGCACCGCCCCAGGGCACAAATCTCCAGGCCTCACTTACTGAGAAGCCTCAACAGTGGATTCAGCTCATCCTGAGTGGTTCTCCCCACCAGTCCCATGATGGCCCCCAATGGCTGGTGCCCCTTGGTGACTTTTCACTCATCAGAGTGTTGCTCTTGCTGTTGTTTTCATCCTGGAAACCATCTGATTGGCTTTGTCTACAGGACAGAGTTCAGATTCCTCAGCAGGACATTTGCGGCCCATCTAAGCCCAGGCTCCCCTGGATGCAGAGCCTGAGGCAAGGGCTTGGTGCGTTGGTAATTTGGGATGGCAGCCAGGGAGCAGGAGGGAGAGCGAAACAGACAAGGAGAGAAGCCAGTCGAAATGCCGATTATTGAGTTGGGCACCTTCCAAGGAGCCATGTAGAACTGCTCCTGGGAGGAACTGAAAGGGGGGTGGTATTTGCCCACCACCCCCTGACCTCTGTTGGCTGAGGGATGCTTGTGAGCTGTTAAGTCCCTTAAACACCAGGCTGTGCCTGCAGAGAACCAGGTGGGTGCCCAAGGGCAGGGAGTGAGAGATCATGGTGAGGACAGATTCTGTCGTACTGCCGGAAGGTGAGAGCCACAGCGATGCCCGGGGTCGATGGTGGGCCAGACGATGCCCACTGCAGTCCGGCCCCGCCTTTCCCAGCCTGTCTCCAGAGGCTGGCCTCCCTCGCCGGCCTGTGGTCTACAGATGTTCCTGTGCCCCTCGCCTCCCCTCCCTCTGTGCCCCGTCTGACATGCCTTCCCTCTCCTGTTATCTTCAGCTTTCTGTTCACCCTTTAGAGACAAGCACAGCCTCCCTAATAAAACCTGCTGGGACCCACCCTCCCTCGCCGACTCTAAAGGATTGATCTCATCTCACCACTATCTCACCACTTTCACAACAAAAAACTTTTTATTGAAGTATAGTTGATTTGCAGTGTTGTGTTAGCTTCAGGTGTACTGCAAAGTGATTCAAATATATATATTCTTTTTCAGATTCTTTTCCGTTATAGGTTATTACAAGATACTGACTGTAGTTCCCTGTGCCATATAGTAGTTCCTTGTTTTTCCATTTTATATATAATAGTGTGTGTCTGTTAATCCCAAACTCCTAATTTACCCCTCTCCCCTTCCCCTTTTGTAACCATAAGTTTGTTTTCTGTGTTTGTGAATCTGTTTCTGCTTTGTAAGTAAGTTCATTTGTATCGGTTTTTTAGCCTAATATTTTGCACATAATCTTTAAGATAATTTAACATGCTGTGTCTTAGGTAATTATTGAAATCAATGGTTCTCAGTGTCTCCCTCAGTGACTGGCAACATCACATTCCCCAAGAGACTGATTAGAAATTCACCTGCTGGGCCCCGACCCCAGCACTACTGGGTCAGGACCTCTGGGGCAGCACCTGCCAGCTGCTGTATGACCAAGCCTCCAGGTGGCTCCGGTGCACGCCCAAGTTTGAGAACCCCTGGTTTAGACGCTCCTCTCTTCCTCTAGAGGTTGACCAGTTGGAGGCCCAGGTCACTCCTTGGTTTACATCTTAACTCTAAAGCCCAACCCATGAAGGACTCAACAGAGTAAACAATGTTGAATAAACAGATGGATACTTTTCAAAATGGAACAGATTGGTTCACACTCACCCTAAGGAACAGCGTATCTCGAATACACCAAGATGGTGCATCAGTATCTCCCACCATTTTCTCTCAGGGCGTCTCCTTCCACCCCTGGGCTAAACTCTGACCTGCTGTGGCATCCTGAGAAGCTAGAGCCTGGAGGAGGAGGGTCTCGGAGACCATCTTGTGCATCCCCTTTGTTTTACACAACAGGAGACTAAGGCATCCAGCTCATTTGTCTGGAGTATTTCAGAGACATCTAGAGGTCACAGAGGCTTGGATAGAAAAAAATGCTTTAAAGCAACCGGCCGCTTAGAAGTTCTCTTAAAGTTAAAAGATCTTTGAGGAGCACAAGTTATATGTACAGGACTCCTGTGTGAATGATTGAAAAGTGAAAAATGAATTCAGGTTGCAGTTAGTCTTAAAGGTATCCCAGCAGTCAGGGCCCAGCAAGAAATAGAAGACACATTCACTGGGATTTTTGAAGAGAATTTGATTAACAAGGGATCTTTCCGAGGGACTGGCGATGGTGGGAGCTGTTACCTCCCCAGTGCTGAAGGGACTATGGGAAGGCACTGGGTTTCTGGGGTCTTATGAGAGCTGGAGGGGAGAGGAGGGGGCTGCCACAGAAGGGGGAGACTGCAGGAGAAGGGCTTCTGTAGGTAGGGAGCTCACATAAAAAGGGAACTCCCACAGGAGGGGACTCTCATAGAGAGAGACCCTCACGGTCAAGCAAGGGTGCAACCCTTAGGTGCTGCGCCACTCAAGCGGGAAGGGGCAGGGGAAGAAGTATCTCAGCTTCTCTCTCCTCCCACCCTTTGATCTCTTGCCTGCATCTCCCATTGGACAAATCCAGCCAGCAGCCAGAGGACAAGGGAGCCAGGGTTGCAGTCCATAGGAGTCAGTCTCCCCACCACAGGCGAGAAGGGAATGAATTGGGGGGATGGGATGTGGCAGAGAATAACCAATGCAAGGAACAAATAGAATAAAAGTGTGTTAGCCTTGTTCTAATTCGTGTAGAACGGTCAGTCACCAGATTCAGAAGCCATGATTGGCATTAATGCAAGATGACGAGGCAGCCCTTTTTGTGGGTGGGCTCCACCACTGTGCCGTTATGGAAGGAGTCTTGGTCCTAGAGGGTGGAGAGACTTTGTAACTTCATTCAGGACAGTGAATTCAAGCATGGTGTCGCCCATTGCCCTTCCCCGAGCAGAGATGCGGCATCCATTTGCCAAAGGAGGAGCCTGCATTGTTCACATAGAAAGCGTCCAGGGGCTGAAAAAGATACAGTCACATTACAGGGTCTGGAGAACCTGTAGATTTGTTCCGCAGGAGGTCTCTTGGAAATAATATGTAACTGACATAACCAGTCTTTTCTCAGGAGAAAGGATAAATGAAGATGAGCATAATTTAGCTAGTAAACGTGACAGGTACAGGGCTTCCCTGGTGGCGCAGTGGTTGAGAGTCCGCCTGCCGATGCAGGGGACACGGGTTCATGCCCCGGTCCTGGAAGATCCCACATGCCGCGGAGCGGCTGGGCCTGTGAGCCATGGCCGCTGAGCCTGCGCGTCCGGAGCCTGTGCTCCGCAACAGGAGAGACCACAACAGCGAGAGGCCCGCGTACCGCAAAAAAAAAAAAAAAAAAAAAGTGACAGGTACAGTAATGACTCTGATCATCCATCTTCCTGCTCACACACACAGTGTCATAAAATGGAATGCGATATAATGCTGTAAGAATGGATTTGAACTTAGATTACATTTGCTCATGAAACCAGGTTTTACCAAGAGTTATTTAAATCAGAATCCCCTAAGGGTGTGGAATTCATCATGCAGTGTGGAAAAGAGCTGATTTGGCTTGGTCAGTGGTCCTCAAACCGGCTTCGGGTTAGAGTCACCCTAGGAGCTTTTTAAAGAAAGACACATGTTAACCCCTCCTGACTTACTAAATCAAAGCCTCTACTGGTGAAGCTCAAGCATCTCTGTTTTTAAGGTTCCCCAGATGATTCTAAAATTCTCAGCCCCTGGTTAGATGAAAGGTCAGTGGGGGAAGTAAAGGTTGTCAGATACTTGGGAGCATTTTCTTTTAAGGACTCCTGTCCCTCTTTCTCTAACGCCTCTTATATTTCTGAGACTTTTTTTTTTTTTTTTTACGGTACGTGGGCCTCTCACTGCTGTGGCCTCTCCCGTTGCGGAGCACAGGCTCCGGACGCGCAGGCTCAGCGGCCACGGCTCACGGGCCCAGCCGCTCCGCGGCATGTGGGATCCTCCCGGACCGGGGCACGAACCCAAGTCCCCTGCATCGGCAGGCGGACTCTCAACCACTGCGCCACCAGGGATGCCCCCTGAGACTCTTTTATGTCCTAATTTAGGCACTGGCATTCTTTCTCACCTTTACCTCCACACAGAAAGTTCTCCATGTAAACATTCTTAAGAGAGTAAACTCTGGTGGTTCTGGTTACCTGAGTTGGTTCAAAGGTTTGCTTTGCTCCTTTTTTCCTGGGTCCTTTCCCCAGATTATTGGCTAAAATTTAAATGATGGGGGAAGTTAAATGTAGTAGGATTAAGAGAATTTAATGAAGAGACAAGAAAAAGTCAGTATCTCTTCTTTACGGGCTAGTGGGTGGTTTTCTTAATGACAAAGTTTATAGGACTAGGATTCTCAACCTTACCTGCCCACCGGGGAGTTTTCAAAAATACCAGTGCCTGGGCCACACCCCCAGAAAACAGATTTAACTACTTGGGATAAGGGCAGAGCATCTGGTGTTTATATTCTCTGGGTGATTCTGATATGCAGGTAAAGCTGAGAACCCATGCTATGGAGGAATAACTAAAAATGAGTTAGGTTGTTCTATACACCAGATTTATCTTTATCAGAAAGCTTCTCTTTTTTACCAGTACCCTGCTATCAGTGGTCTCAAGGTTAGAGCTTTACAGGAACAAAAAGGAAAGTTATCCTAATACATTCAGTGTGTGTCAGAATAAGACGGTCCAAACAAACCTTCCTCATTCATCCCCATCAAAAATCTCTGGAAAACAGCGCGATGCACCCCTTGCTGAAATGTTTTCTATGCAGGCAGTGCCATCTAGTGGCTGAAAGAAGAGTTACATGCTGACTGCAATCTCAAAGGACCACACTTAACAGATGTGGGAGTAATGAGCAAGAACAAATGTTCGGCCAAGAATCCACTGAATCGTCCCCATTTCCTCAGGTTTTATAGCACAGATCAGGCTATGCAGTGGCTAGGGGGTGTTTGTTATGTGGTTCGGGCTCATTCTTTGTGTAAGCAGGTGGGCAGTTCCTCCAGCTTGGGGCGTTTAGGTATAAAAATGGTCCCAATGACCTGATTCACTGAAATTCTCGTCCTGGGTCACTCAAATTTTTTGGCCTCGGGGCCCTTTTATACTCTTTCAAATTCCTGGGGATCCCAAAAAGCTTTTGTTTATGTGAGTTATATCTACTGATATTTACTGCATTAGAAAGTAAAACTGAGAAAACATTTAATTCTTTTAAACATAACAGTAATAAAGTCATTATGTATTCGTGTAAATAACATATTTTTGTGAAAAATAACCCCATTCTCCAAAACAAAAAAAAAATTAGTGAGAATATTGGCGTTGTTTTACATTTTGTAAATCTCTTAAGTGTCTGGCTTAATAGACAACATCTGTTTTCTCACTCCTGCTTCTGTATTCAATCTGTGGTGATATATTATTTCCTTTGAAGTGTAGGAAAAAGCTCTGGCCTCAAACAGATAAGTCATTGGGAAAAGGAAGAATGTTTTTATAGACTTTTTAGGTAAATTTGAACTTTTAAATTTTTTTAATAATAGAACAAAGCTTAACAAATGGTAGTTTCTTAAAGGTTACTTACAACGTCAATGGGTTGGAAAAGGCAATTGATAAAAATAGTTTTGACATTACGGACTCTCTGAGAGGATCTTGGGGTCCCCCAAACATTGGTGGGCCACACTTGGAGAACTGCTGCTCTAGGCAGACGTTTGATGGACAGAAAGCACACCTTTTAAAGTTTATATCTGTACGTCTCCAGGGAGGTGTTTGGGAGGAGTTATTATGCCACTTTTATCACCTTTGACTGTGGGAGGTAAATGATTCTGTCGCCTGGGACTGCCGTCCACCTTTGGAGACCGCAGGGGTTGCCCTGATTATGGACTCAGAGTTCTTCCCAATGGCTGTCCCTGGGGGTGGGCAACAGCACTGATTCTGGGGCCTCTGTCATTTGAAAACAGCTTTCCAGGTAATTCTGATGCATATTCCAATAAAGAGCCACCGACCTGCTCTTATTCCCTTCCCTGTACAGATGAGAAGCTGAGACCCAGAGCTCAAGGTGACATGGTGACAATGAGCTCCGGCAGGACAAGACACCATTTTAGGGATCCCATTATTTTCTTTCCTTGGCCTGGCACAGGGTGTCGGCCTCTTTCTTACTCTTCCAGTGCCTCTCCTTCCACCAGCTTTGCGTCTGTCTCATCAGGACTTACCACTCTTCCCACCTCCACCCCACAGTGAGTCGCTGTCATTTTTGCCACCTAGAGCCATGCACCCTCTATTGGAAATGGCACCCAGAGCCACTCAGTTTATGTCCTTCTCAGTTTACGTCCTTCTTTGCTCCCAGAGGTGGACTGGTGGTTCAAGGCTGATCCAAGGGGTCACATGTCCATGGCCACTCTGGTTGGTTCAAGGGTTGGCATGCGGTCATCAGAACCCATGAAACCAATAGCCTTGCACTGTGAATTCCCGAAAGAAGGCCCTTCTGCCCTTTTTCTGCTGGGCTGGATCCAACAGGAAGCAGAGTCTGGGTGGCTAAAGCCTTCTAGCCACCACATAGAGTCTGAGAAAGTGTAGCCTGGAAGTGGAGAGAAAGAAACTGAGTCCCAAGGACTCAGTCTGAGCTGCCTCTGGGGCCCGCTGCGCTCTGCTGCCTGTTTCAGTGGTTACCAAGTCATTCCTGCTTAGCTCTTGAGCCGGGCAACGGGAATGTCTGTGTTGAGTTTAGGTGTCTGCGTCTTTATAACCAGAAGAGCTCTAACTCACACCACCCCCATCCCCTGTCCTCCACACTTTAATCCTGCACTCACTGCTTGTCACCATTATGGAGAAAGCTCACTAGTCACATTCAGGGTCCATTTTCATTTTAATCGAATCACCCTTACTATCCTTCTTTTACATGGTAACATCAAATCAGAAAAAGGGACATCTAGTGTTTACTGAAATGGGTAGGAATGTGGTGCCTGGATTACCAGGCAGACTGAGAGATAACCCCAAAGCCACCTCCGGAGTACATCTCTCCATCTCTTGCCCGCAGCTCTGAAGAAGTGGGTTTGTAGATTTCTTAATAATGACATGCACTTACATAAGATTATGGCGATCGGTTAAAGAGTCCTAGTGAACTCTGATAAACCAGACTTTTATCTGCTCTTGATTTTGCCAGGAAATTGTTTTTAACAGAATGAGAAGAAACATAGCCCCATCTGCAGTATTGGATCTGCCCAGAGAGCCTCTGTTGAACACGAGACCTCCCAGATTATCAGTAAAACAGAGGATATGAATTGGAAACGTGCAGACCCTGAGGAAAGAAAGGTCAAAGTTCCAATCTGTAGTCTTGATTTATTTTTTAAAATACTTTATTTATTTATTTATTTAGGCTGCACCAGGTCTTAGTTGTAGCATGCATGATTTTTTTTTTTTTTTAGTTGCAGCATGTGGACTTCTTAGTTGTGGCACATGCTTAGTTTTTCTGAATAATTTCCATTGTTATTAATGGATGTGAGATTGTCAAAGCTACAGCTTAGGCGATTTGTGTCTGTTGCCTCTGGAACAGGTTGCAAAACTGGCATTACTCATTCCTCAATAATGAAATGTCTGGCTGGATTTTATGACAATAGTTTGTAAATGTCCCGATTGGGTTTGTCTCTCTTTATAGATAATCACTTTGAAGTTTCCACAAAGCTGGTAATTCACTTTGTACCTAGTCCCCATTTATGTCGCTAATGGTGTCTAGCCATCAGAAGAATAAGTTAAAGTTTAAAAATGCAACTTTTATTGCTCTCATGTGACTTGGTGGCTTAAAATAATTATTAAGAAGTCAAATCACTGTCATGTGCCACAGATCCTCCTTTAATGCTCATGTTGAGAGTCAGAAATAAGCTGCAGAATGGTGAGCGATCGATGTCCCAGCATGCACTTAACAGAGTGGGGCTAGTTATAGTTTATCACCGTTTACATAAATTCCATGTAGAACAATTCAGGATATAAAATAATTCTAATATTTTTAATCTTGAATGATTATAGGACATTTATAGTTACCAAAAAACTTTACATTTATCAAGCATGGCATAGTTTTTAATTCATTATAAAGTTACATTATTTCATTCAGCTTCATAACAATCTTTAAGTTTTGAGTTCCTATGCTTTATCAGTAAAATAGCAAAAAAAAAAACCACCAACAACACCCTAGGCGTGGGGAGGCCCAGGGATGGCCCAGGGTCATAGAACTAGCAACTTGCAGGTTGTATCACTAAGAACTATTAATTAGAACGTGGCTTGGTTGACTTCAAAGCTGCTGTCCTTTCTACTCTACACACTGACAAAGTAAATTAACTTGCTTTGTGTCTAATTTGAAAGCTGCTAAACAAAGCATTATATTGGGAATTGTTTCCCTCTTCAAATGTCAGTCCTCCTGTCTCTCTGTGGCGTGATTCTAGTCATCAGCCGCTCTTGACTAATTGGTTCTTAGGAAGAAATACGCCTGGCTGAGGGAGTTCCTTAAGAAGACAAGTCGTTCATTACAGACAGATACGCCTGCCTCTGTGATTTCTGTTCGAAAATCCCTCTGTGTATCTTTAGCCTGGAGCTATATGAATTTTAAAGGGATTTGGCAATATTGTCAAGCTCTGTATGTGGACCTCCCCGAAATCCCAAAGTGACAAGTATGAGATACATGCTTCAGCAGCAAGCCTGCATCCCACATCTTCACATCGTGATGAAATAAATAGGGACGAGAGGAAATTGAAGCCATAGTTACCCTCATGAATGTTTGGAAGTAACGCATGACCCAGTCCCCCCAGCTTTGAAACACTGGTTGAACTCTGGGATTGTAAAATGATATACACAGAGGTTTTAATTTACTGGAGTTTTTCTTCCTCCAGTAAATTAAGTGTAAAAATCAACCAGGGGACAAGAAAAGGAACACTAGCATTTATTGAGCATCTGTCATGCAGCAGGTGCTGGAGGGGGTGCTTTGCGTGTTCCGTCCTCACAGTAGCTCTGGGAGGGAGGAATTGGGGTGATTGAAGTAACTTATTCATGACCACCCAGCTGACAGGTGAACTGGAACCCAACCCCTGGCTGACTTGACGTGGAAGCCCCTTCAAGAGCTCCTGACTACTTGAGAGTAACCTTCTTGGAGTTATATACAGGGACTTTGATGACCTTGTCCCCTTGCCCTGTCACCCTGCACACACATGCACACATCTCTTTGCCCTTATCCACTTCCTCTCCCCAGCTGTGTCCAAGAGGCCAGCACATATGAACCATTACCATTTCCTAAGCACACCAGCTGGCTTCATGCCCCTCAGCCTTTACCCAGCCTCCTCCAGCTCTCTGCAGTGGTCCCCCTCTCCTCTCGGCCAGCCCTCTGCCCTGATGTAAGGGACTCTACCTATCTTTGTAGATCAGGCTCAGGCATTTTCTGACCTACAAAGTCTTCCCTAACCTCACCCAAGCCTTCCTGGACATGCCTTCCTTTGGCCACCTCACTGTCACTTAGATTTAACTCTGTTTGCACTTAGCACACTGCACTGGAGAGTTCATTCATTCATTCTTAACTATCAATAATTAATAACAAGTAAATATCCGTTGTATACCTAATCTGTATCAAGCACTGTTCTTCTCAAGGCTGGCCAATTACAGTGACTAGCTCAGGATAGGCCCGTGTCACAAGCACAGTAAGTGAGCCCCTGGGTCTTTGCTAAAAAAATAAGGAAGAGGCTCTTCCTTTCTTAAGTGGATCTTCTGAGCTTTTTTTTCCTAGTGCCGATTTGGGTAGAGTTTCTGTTTTCTGTTGTCAAGAGCTCTAATGGAGTCACAAAGGAAAGAGGCCCATGCCTGGTAGAGAAGGATCTTCTAGAAAAGGGAAGACATGGGGCTTCCCTGGTGGCACAGTGGTTAAGAATCCGCCTGCCAATGCAGGGGACACGGGGTCGAGCCCTGGTCCGGGAAGATCCCACATGCCACGGAGCAACTAAGCCCGTGCGCCACAACTACTGAGCCTGTGCTCTAGAGCCCATGAGCCACAAGTACTGAACCCGCGTGCCACAACTACTGAAGCCTGCGCGCCTAGAGCCCGTGCTCTGCAACAAGAGAAGCCACCGTAATGAGAAGCCTGCGCACCTCAATGAAGAGTAGCCCCCGCTCGCCACAACTAGAGAAAGCCTGCCTGCAGCAACAAAGACCCAATGCAGCCAAAAATAAATAAATAAAATAGAAAAGGGAGGACAGTGGGCAGAGCCTAGTGATAGGGTTGTAAAGAGGAAGGCCCTCGGCAGACAAGAGAGCCAGGTAGGGGAAGGGAGACTGATGAGTTAGGTGAGCTGGAGAAGGGCCATGTAAAGCAGGCTGAGAAGTTTGGACTTTATACCTGAAAGCTTGAGGAGTTTCCAGAGATGTAAGTTCTAGAAAGATGAATTGATGCCAGCAAGGAACATCTTAGGTGTTCTCTGAATATCCACTGCTCTTTTTTTTTTTTGCGGTACGTGGGCCTCTCACTGTTGTGGCCTCTCCTGCTGCGGAGAACAGGCTCTGGACGCACAGGCTCAGCGGCCATGGCTCACGGACCCAGCCGCTCCGCGGCACATGGGATCTTCACAGACCGGGGCATGAACCCGTGTCCCCTGCATCGGCAGGCGGACTCTCAACCACTGAGCCACCAGGGAAGCCCCTATCCACTGCTTTTGTGTGACACGTTTCCTTCTCTTCTGAAGCTCTCTGCGGTGCCCTCTGAAGGGCACGTCTCCTCACACAAAAGGTGCAGCTCAGTGGTTAAGTGCATGGGCTCCGGGGCCAGTGGCTGTGTGGCCCTTGACAAGCATGTATACTCCCTGTGTCTCGGTTTCCTCCTGTGAAAATAATCATAACCGCCTCCTAGAAGGGTTGTGCCTGGTGACTAAGTTAATGGCAGGCACAGCCCCAGGAGCAGTGCCTGCCAGATGAGGCGTCCTTCCGTAAGGCTAGCCTTTGGTTCTCTCTTCACTGTGACCCCTGAACTGGGTCACTGCTCACCGTGGGCTCCACAGCCAGAAATGCTCCCCCTCCTAAGGCATCTGCACCCCTACATCTCTGTGATTAGCTCAGGATAGGCCAGTGTCACAGGCACAGTAAGTGAGCCCCTGGGTCTTTAAGCCTGCTGGATCCCAGGCTTCCCTCATCCCCTCTGACGCCACCCAGTGCCTGGCACAGAGCAAATTCTCAACCAAGGCAGGGACTGTGGAACTCTCCTTGGGACTCTCCTGAGCCCCCCTTTCCTGCCTTGCTCCCCAACCCCCAATCTGTCCCACCTGCACCTTCTTGAGAGCTGGGTTGTGCACTGCTGTAAGTTGTTTCAGGCTGGTCTCCCTGCTAGTTAGGAACCATTCATGGTTAAGGGCAGCGCCTTACTTAGCTCTGCGCCGTCACAGGACTGACAGCCAAGGGACTCTTCTTACAAGACAGTCAATCAGTGTTTGCTGAGAGATGAAAGGAAGAGGAGGAAGGAAGGATGACAGAAAGAAGGAATTTTCCAAGTTGCTCATTGTCTGTGAAACGTTCTTCCTGTAACTTTTGAAACTAGAGGAAAATCCATTAGGTAGAAAACCTAGAAATGATTTAGCCTGAGCCATATGAAACTGTTGATATTTGATAGTTTTTTAACTACAAAAAAGGCAATTTCATGTGGCTCAAACTAATATTTATTTTTTTAATGAATTTATTTATTTTATTTATTTATTTTTGGCTGCATTGGGTCTTCATTGCTGCGCAGGGGCTTTGTCTAGTTGCAGTGAGCAGGGGCTACTCTTCATTGAGGTGCGCAGGCTTCTCATTGCACTGGCTTCTCTTGCGGAGCATGGGCTCTAGGCGCACGGGCTTCAGTAGTTGTGGCACATGGGCTCAGTAGTTGTGGCTCACGGGCTCTAGAGCGCAGGCTCAGTAGTTGTGGTACATGGGCTTAGTTGCTCCACAGCATGTGGGATCTTCCCAGACCAGGGCTCGACCCCATGTCCCCCGCATTAGCAGGCGGATTCTTAACCACTGCGCCACCAGGGAAGTCCCTAATATCTATTTAATATGAGTGCCTTTGAACCCTGGTGAGTATAACACAGTAGTACTTGCTCTGCACATACTCAGCACATCATGAATATTCATTAATAAGTCTACAACAAGGACGCTGGTGGACTGAAGTCCTGAATCTGAAGGGCCACACAGGATGATTTATCAGAGTAATAGTATAGGTTTGGCACTAGGTGGCAGTTCTTTTTACTTATTTATGTTTCACTTTCTTTTTTACTGATGTATAGTTGATGTACAATATCATATAAGTTACAGGTGTACAATATAGTGATTTACAATTTTTTTTGTTTTTTTGTCAATTCCAAACTCCCTAACTGGCAACTATTACACCGTGTGTGTGTGTGTGTGTGTGTGTGTGTGTGTAAAATCAGCTTTCAGGGGCAGACACCTCGAGGGTTTGTTTGTTAATTGTTAGCCAGATAGTTTGAAATAATCACCCCCAGTCTCTACCCAGCACAATGTTCTGAACCTACTACCAGGTTAACATTCAATCTAGAGAAGCAGATGGATCCCACATCTTTCTTGTCCTTTCAGCGAAGGTCAGCCGGGTTCCTTTCTCTTGCATAGTAATCACTCTGCCTCAGTCACTAAAGCTGGTCCACAGCCAAGTCCGCGCCGCCGGGCGGTTCAGGAGACCCTCAGTCTATTCGAGGACAGGCTCCCCTGCTTTCCTGCCTCTGGGCTGTTTTACTGCCTCTGAGACAGGTCACCAGAGAGAAGGCTCTGGAAGGAAGCGAAAGTCATGGCAGAGCTGGTAAGAGGTTTTGTGCATAGAGGAAGTTGAGGCCATTGGTTTCAAATAACTGGGTTTCATGTACGCGTGCTCCCACCGCCCTAAGCACACATAAGAGAAGGGACTGCTGGGACAACAGAAGCTCCTAGTGACCAGGCCTTCCGCAGCTTTATTTCCTCCAAAGTGAAGGGTGGCCCAGTGACTTATTTTGGCAGAGACTTCTTAGCTCAGAGAAGATGAGCCATAAAATCAAAAATGGGTTGCGGAGAAAGCTCAGGGGTGTATACGGTAAGCATATGTGCAAACACCTATAAAGGCAGGTACTTGCCTGCGCAGCTGATGCCCTGGGAAGGTGCTGGGGAAGGTCACCCAAGGGGGTGAGTCCGACTTGTGGCCCCTGGTTTGTATGAGAGCAGCCCTGGTCCTTGTCATGGCCACTTCAAAAAGAACACAGCTGCTTGAAAACCAGCCGGCCTTCTGAGCTGTCTTTCAGGAGGGGAAGACCTGAAGTACTTTGGGAAAGTTGACAGCTTTTTCAACTAAAACAGTGTCAGACAAGCAGAACACAGAACTTTCAGTCAAATGTTTGGGGACTACTGAATAGGGGTATATATTTACTCCACATATGGACTTAAGATTCCCTATTGTTACAGAAAAATGTATAGAGTTCTCCTTTGAAATATCTATACTCAATTTTGTTTAAGTCAGCAAGTATTAAAGGTCAGAGTTCATATGACTATTTGTGTTAGTTTCCCAAGTGACGATTTTTTAAGTGACTCTCTCTTTGGGGATATGTTTATTAGTTTTATTTTAAGCATGATTTTAGCCCTTCCTTGCTGTTATTGATCCGTTTCTGAAAGAATGGTGAAGAGGGGCAGTTCAGAGCAGGGGCTGAGGAACCACACTACTCTTTGGTCAGCTCTGTCCCCGTGGCCTGGGGCACATCATTTATCCTCTTTCAGCCTGAGCATCTTCTTAAGTACCACGGTGTGTGTGAAGTATATTCTGGGACAGCAGCTGCCGCCTACCAGGTGAGCTATAAATTCCAGCCACTGGTATACTGCTGGTTTTTAGAAGGCAGTTTCAGAATCTTAGTGAAAAATGAAGTCCTTAAATGCGTGATATCTCCTACGGGGTTAAGGTCAAATTTTAAAGCTGTTTCCATGTCTAATAGCCTGCCTCTCTGGCTGTTGCTATAACGTGACTGTCTCTTCATTTCTAGAGAAATAGCCTCAGCTGAGATTTTCCTCCATAGATTAAAAACAAACAAACAAACCAAGAGGGTCATATAGTTCCTGATGTTTTCAAAAAGGAATATTTATTTAGAAAAACCAAACGCATTAGTAAATTGCTTGCTTTATACATATAAACCCTTTGGAATCTTGTAGTGTTTCCATGAGATGTTAAGGCCATTACCTGTGGTCAGATAAATGTGTGTTTTACCAAGATAAACAGGTTTCTTTTGTGCAGGACTTCTCAGTAGGGTCGTGTAAGAATCTTCACGAGGGATTAGAGTATGAGTGAGTCCCAGCGTATTTGCCCGTCGAGCCCTTTCAGTGCTGAGCATCCCTCCAGACTGATGTTCTGAGAACACACCTTGGAAAAACTGGGACCAAAGGAAATGAAAAATAGAGGAAAAGTGTCCACATTCGGGGGTCTGCATTGTAACTTGCACTGTTATGGTCCTTTTTACATACTTGCCTTGTTAATTCCACTTCCTCCTTCAGTCTGCTCCAGGCCATGTTCTTGACTTTGGTCTGTCCATACACGGCCCCAACTATCAGAGTATTACATGAAACATTATGGAGAAGACCCTGCGACTGAAATGGGAGCTCCAGGGGAGTGCCTGTGTTCCCCGAATCACAGAACTTCAGCACTCAGAATGGAGAGAAGAGGGCAGTGATACTGACATTTATTTCATGCTTATTATGCACCATTTCAGGGATGGCCACACTGTTCAAAGTTGTCTCACTTGGTAATTGATGGGCACTATAATGCACCGCCCTTGGGCCCCACAGGACTGACAGGCTCATTCCCCCAGCCCTGGGTGGGCTGCTGGCAGAAGGCTGAAGAAAGGGGCTTTTGTCCACAGCCACATAGTCCTTCTCGGGGGTGGTCCACATCAAATGACCAGGTAACACTGAGGCATAAAGGCTCAGCTCCTTGCCCCAGTTCAGGACAACCGTGAAGGACCAGCCCAGCTTCAGAACTCCCGGGATCAGGTGAAGCCTTTGTCGAGGCTTCATCATAGCAGCGAGCATCTCCCCTGCCCAGTCCTGCTTCCTTTCCTCCTCCGTAGGTACTGATCCTGAGAGAGTGCTCCCCCAGTAAACTTCCTGTACCTTATGCTCACCTTGGAGTCTGCTTCCCAGGGAACTGGACCCATGACAATCTTACAGGGAGTATGAAATCTCAGGCTACAGACTGGAGGTGGAGAATAATCACTCTATCTTCTTTTTAATTGAATTTAATTTCCATCTCAAGCTTCCATGCTGCCTAATAGTGACACCTTAGTCTTTGCCAGTTCAGGGATTCCTTCTCCCCTCTTCCCCTCTTCCCCTCTTCTTCCTGGGATTACATCTCCTTTCCGCGAGACCTTAGGAGTTGTCACCTCTCTGTGCCAGCATCCACTGAGACCCCGTGTTCTGTCCACTCCCTGGTTTGTGGTCCATGCCCCATTTGCAGCTACCTGCTTCTTGGTTCAACCCTCAGGTCTCTCCCTGCTGGCCATCTCTTGGTGACACATCTTTGTAGCTACATGGGAGAGACCATTCTCTTGCCTCCCACCCTTGCTGGGCTACTTGGCAACAAGAGGAAGCTGCTGAATTTTCTACTATAGACATCATTTCTTTAAGGCAAAAAAAAAAAAAAAGTGTCATGTAGTTATAGTTCCATTTTTTAGCACTGAAGGTTCTGTTCAAAGTAAGCCATTTAGGGTTGTACAGAATATCCTGAAGGAGCAATTGTTTTTTGGTGTCCGTGGGTGAAAAAGGCTATCACACATGTTGTCCTTCTGCAGATACAGGTTTTAAATTAGTTCCGTGCAACTGCCCACATTCTGTTAACATATACTTATTGAGTACCTTCCATTTGCTGGACTTCCTTTGAGATTCTGGGGACACAGTGGTAAACAAACACAGGCAAAGCCCCTGGTCTCGCAGGCTTCAGAATCTGCCTCCCTGGAGTCTCCTTGGCAGGCGTTTGGTTCCCACAAAGCCAAGACCTCTTCAGCAGTGATTTCGACATTGAGGGAGACCAATGAGATGGCATTTGCCCTTCATTTCCCGTGTCGTAGTTATGTGAGATCTCACTCTCTGTGACCCTCTCCCAAGGGGACGTCAACGCTCCCTCTACTCAGTTGATTGTCACAACCAATGCCTCTGTAAGGAATCAGCAGCATACGTAGAATTTCTCCATGAATTGGCAATCCACGGGCCACATCTGGCTGACAGACGTGTTTTGACTGGTTTGCACGTTGTTTTTAAAATTTTTTAACTTTGGAGATTTTACAAACAAACCTATATTTCCAGGTTCTTTTTTTAAAAAATCAGAATATCTAGTAGTCCGAGGTTCACAGCCTCCTACAGCAATAAACCTACTGAAAGTTAGTAGACCACCCCCTCCATGGGGCAGATTCTTCGCGGTTTACTACGGTTTGGTCAACCAGCCAGCTTCCCTCCTCTACTTTCCCTCCCTGGCCTCTGGAGGCCTGTTCCTGGAGGATTTTACTTTACAGTAACCAAGACTGACAGAGCTGCATGCTGGGCCTTATTGTATTGTCCCCACATAGTATGGTATTTACCTGACTGTGCTTTGGCGTCATGTTTTCCACCTTTATTAAGCAATTGTATAAAAAATAATCATAGGATGCTCACTCACTATTACTTGTGATGTGGTACACTGTATCACACACTTTATAATGACATCTATGGCAGTCATTAGTGCTCCTGAGATGTTACTTGTTCATGCCTTTTTGGGGCAATACTAGGATGCACAGCTCGGCCCCCTTGTGCTTGAGTGGGGCGATACGACAGGAAATGATGTATGGCGTTTGATCTGTGTTGCATACACATCATTTCCAGGCCATGGCATGATCTGCCAGTGCAAGACCCTCCAGACTTCCTTTTCCTCCAGGAATGACAAGATAGTGTCTGTTGCCAGCCTGAGTCCCAGAAGAGCCATGGAGAAGAACCCCCGGCCAAACAACAGAGGATGTGTAGCATAAGTGAGAAATAGATCTTTGTTGAACCCAAGTAGCTGAAATTTGGGGATTTTTTTTTTTTTAATTACTGCAGCAGACCCTAGCCTATACTGAGTGGTACAGTCCATAAAAGAGGTTTCTCTTAGAGAGCTAGAAAAATTCCTCTTCTCAGAGACTAGTTTCCTTTTATCTAAAGGACTCTAAGAATCTTCTTTAGCATCTAGGAGTCTCAAAGCCATCTCTTATGGAAGTGTAGGAACTTGTGATATTTGGTGGGTATTCTAAACTTTCCCTTTTTTTAAACTTTAACTTTACTTAAACTTTCCCTTTTTTCCCTTTTTTTAACTTCTTCTTTTTTTAATATATTTATTTATTTCCTTATGGCTGCATTGGGTCTTCGTTGCTGCGTGCTGGCTTTCTCTAGTTGCGGCAAGCGGGGGCTACTCTTCGTTGCGGTGCACAGGCTTCTCGTTGCGGTGGCTTCTCTTGTTGAGGAGCATGGGCTCTAGGCACGTGGGCTTCAGTAGTTGTGGCACGTGGGCTCAGTAGTTGTGGCTTTGGGGCTTTAGAGTGCAGGCTCAGTAGTTGTGGCACACGGGCTTAGTTGCTCCGCCGCATGCGGGATCTTCCCGGACCAGGGCTTGAACCCGTGTCCCCTGCATGGCAGGTGGATTCTTAACCGCTGCGCCACTAGAGATGTCCTCTTTTTAAAAAAAACTTTTAATTTTATATTGGAGTATAGTTGATTAGCAATGTTGTGCTAGTTTCAAGTGTACAGCAAAGTGATTCAGCTATACATGTACATGTATCTATTCTTTTTCAAAGTTTTCTCCCATTTCGGTTGTTACATAATACTGAGCAGAGTTCCCTGTGCTATACAGTAGGTCCTTGTTGGTTATCCACTCTAAATATAGCAGTGCGTACATGTCAATCCTAAACTCCCTAACTATCCCTTCCCCCCACCATTCCCCCCAGTAACCATAAGTTCCTGCTCTAAGTCAGTGAGTCTGTTTCTGCTTTGCAGATAAGTTTATTTGTATCATTTTTTACAAATAAGTTCATTTGTATCATTTGTTTTAGGTTCCTCATGTTCACGTTCTCTGACTTCACTAAGTATAACCATCTATAGGTCCATCCACGTTGCTGCAAATAGCATTATTTCATTCTTTTTAATGTATATATGTACCACATCTTCTTTGTCCATTCCTCTGTCAATGGACATTTAGGTTGTTTCCATTTCTTGGCTATTGTAAGCAGTGCTGCAGTGAACATTGGGGTGCATGTATCCTTTCCGATCATGTTTTTCTCCAGAAAAATACCCAGGTGTGGGACTGCAGGATTGTAAAGAGGCTGTTTTTTAAAGAAAGAGCAAGATATAAAAATAATTAATTACATCCATAGAGGTTACTTTCGGATACATATATACGTTTCCCTTGAAAAAAAAATTTAAATACCTTAAAAAAATAAAAGCCCTGAGAATCTGCTGCACACATTTTACAAGGTCTGTGCGTGAGTGTGGGGTTTAATTCTGGGACTTTCTAAGGCTCTTTTTAAGAGTAGACTCTGAGAGAGGTTAATAGATTGCATGAAACATGTTGCCTTAAAACATTGCTTAGTTTTTCTGTGGCTTATAGTAATAAACTAGTATGGATCACTAGTTTTAAAGTTGCCAGTGGTAGACTGAAAATATTTATAAGGAAATATGTGGTTTGGGTTTCTTTTACTTATTTTTATTTGTGTAGGAAAACTTACCGGTACTTAGGGTTTTTTGTCACTAGTTGCCAGGCATAGGGACAAAGCAGCAAAGACGTTCTTACTTAAGCAAGTACCCTGGGACAGGATGTCTCTTGAGTTACCCTCTCTATTAGTTTTGTATTGATGTGTAACAAATTACCATAAATTTAGCAGCTCAAGAAAACACTCATCTACTAACTTACAGTTCTGTACATCAGAAATCAAGGTGGACTCAGCCAGGTCCCTACTCCGAGTATTGCAAGGCCCAAATCAAGTGTGGGCCACGGGGAGGCCCTGGGGAAAAATTCACTTCTAATTGCATTCACGTTGTTGGCTGAATTCAGATCCCTGAGGCTGTAGGTCTGAAGTTCTCATTTCCTTGCTGGCTGTCAGGTGAGGTCTGGTCTTTGCTCCTAGAGGCCATCGTCTTCCTTCTCACATGGTCCCTCCATCTTCAAATCCATAGTGAAGCATCCAGTCCTTCTCCTACTTCAGATCTTCCAGACGTCTCCTGCCAGCCAGAGAAAATTTCTACTTTTAAAGGGCTCATGACCATCCACCCAGATAACTTCCCTATCTTAAGGTCCATTGATTAGTAGCCATGATTACATCTGCAAAATCCCTTTTACCATATAATGTAATCATGCAACTCACTGCCATGTAACATAATCAGAGAAGTAACACCAGGTGGCAAGGTCATGAGACCATCTAGAATACCAGCCCCCTCCCCCCACCAACCAGTGCACCACCCGCCTCCCAGAATCCTCAGTAACTCCTTTTCACCTATTTGTTTGCTCCCAACTCTCATCTTTTCTGGAGAATCCAAAACTAGTTTCTACTGTATCTGTTTCAAGCAAGCAAGTCATTAGTGCAGGTACATATTTTTTACTTATGTCTGCCTTGCTTGTCTGGAGTATAAGGTGTAAGCTGGTGCTGGGAAATATGTAGGTAAGGTGCGTAGGCAGTATGGTGAAGTGACTGGGAGGAAGAACTCTAGAAGTAGACTTGCTGACTAGTTGCATGACTTTGGATATTTTAGTTCACCTCTCTGTGCCTCAGTTTCTTCACCTCTAAAATGGAGAGTATACAAGCAACTACTTCATAGGATTGTTGAGATGACTGAATGAGTTAGTATATGTAAAGTGCTTAAACAGTGCCTGGCATAGAGTTAATGTTTTAATTAGACTAATGCTAGCTGCTTTCACACAGAAATCCCCAAATCTTAGTGGCTTAATGCCATCAAGGGTCATTTGCATCATAGTTCAGTGGGGGTGTTTCTGGTGGGCAGCCTTCCGTGAGGTCATTCAGGAACCAAGACACCTTATATACTGTGGCTCCATCTTCCTCTGAATCACTGGGTCTCAACGTGTAATCCAAGGACCTTAAGTCCCTGAGGCCATTTCAGACTATTTCCACAAGGCCCCCCTTTTCCAGCTGTTCATCTGTGAAGGTCTTGATTTTTCTCCGTATTCTTCAACCAAAACAATATAACAGGTGGAATAAAGAAGCACATGTGAGAATCCAACCATCTTAAGTTAGACACTAGAGTTTCAAAAAATGTAAAATAATGCCACTTTTGTCACTAGATTTTTTTCTTGTTTGGGCCAATATGGTTAATTTTTATAAAAACATATTACTTACATTAATATTTAGGGCTTATCGTGTTTATAATGTTTATTTTTATTTTTTAATGAATCAGGATTCTGAAATGTTCTTGGTACGTCTCAATAGATGTAACTCATAGAAACAAAAACTCTTGGGGGTCCTAAATAAATGCTAAGAGTATAAAGGGGTTCTGATACCAAAAGTTGGAGATCTAGTGATGTATCATGGGAGACTCTTCCATTCTGCTGGCAGAGCGAGCCCAGACGATCATGTCAGGATGTTTCTACGGGCCAGTCCTGGAAGCAGCATATTATTCCCACTCATATTTCACCAGCTGCAACTCAGGCACGGGGCCACACCAAGAAAAGGGAGGCTGGAGAATGTTGCTGGCTCTTGCTCAAGAGACAGTAGAAAAGGGTTTGGTCACCATCTCACAGTCTTTACCGTATTTGACTGTTGTCAAGGGTTTATTTTATCTTGCCCTACACATGTATCACACGTCTTGTTTAGTGTTTTCCAAGAGCAATAATATTCGGCTAAACATACTCAGACAACTTCAAAAAAAATTTTAGAATTGTAACATGAGCTTATTTTTTGCCTTAGTAGTTTAGAAGTTGGCGGAGGCTTATCTGAACTAGCAAAGCATTTAGCCAAAGAAGTAAAACAAGAGATAGCAGTCTTTTTAGAACCAAACCCAACCAGGTGATTAAACAGTAAGAGTGAAATGTTCTATAAACATTTCCTATCCCTGTTGAAACCAACAGTGAGGGAGCTGGATTGAGAGGTTCTTTGTTTTGTTTTGTTTTGGGTTCGACTTGGTTTTTGCTTTGATATCTTATACCACTCACACAAAATCTGCTTTGTAAATTGAGAAATTGATGGCCTTTGACAACCTGCAGCATGGGTTAGCCATCTTACACTTTGGAGAACGAAGCTTGAGTTACGGAGAAAGAGACACCCCTAACTCAGGGTTCAGTTGCCTGGAGTTTGTGATTGAGTTCTAGAACACTAAAACTTTGAAAGCAAGACTTGAGTGAGTACTAGTATAGGCTTAGACAAAATTGTAAGGCGGAAATTTGATTTTTAAATTTGTTGTGACTAGAGTCAGTTCAGATGTTTATAATACGTATACGTTTGGAAATTTATATGTAACAGTATGGTATGCTTTTGCGCTATAAGTGAACTTTATCATATAGTAGAGGCCCTTGTATAATTAGCATGTTGTGTAACAATCCGTGGCTGTATCTTTGCTTTCATATATTGTTTGTGCTCTAATTTATTGGAGGTATAAGACCTGGCTAAGGAACATAAGCACACCGTTCCTAGGAGAAGGTAAATCCACTTTAGGACGTTTCCCTTTATGAGATCACTGCTATTGTGTTTAAAAAGACAAGCAAACTTTGCATAGGATATATAGGTTAGTAGTTTCTTAATGTTTAAAGATAACAATTCTTTGTAAATAACAGAGTCCCGCTAACAGATTTTAATCTTCAGGACATTTATTGTTTCCTTAACAGAGGCCAAGGTAGGTGGTTTGAGGACAGGTTGGGGCCAGTGGTTTCATCATGGACCCAGGCTCTTTTTATTCCCCCTCTGCCAACCTCACTGTATGGCCTTCCCTCCAGATTTGGTCAGCAAGTGCACAGTAAGATCACAGTTCCATCACAGGCATCACATGACAATGTTTAAAGCAGAGGGCAAGGGAGGTGATAGAACAAAGGAACTTCTCCGTTCCTCCCTTCACAAGAGAAAACCTCTCCCCGGCAGACTTCCCATCATATCTCGCTGACCAGCATGGGCCCATGCCTTCCCATAGACCAGTCACTGACAGAAGGGAACAGGGAGCCATAACTGGCTTGGGCCAGTCTTGACCAGTTCTCTGCATCCAGGTACATTGCTGCCCAAACCAAATCAGGGTCCTGTTGGCAAGTGAGAAGAAGGGGAAAGCAGCTGTGAGCAGGGAACCAAGGGGATCTGCCCCAGAGGGTAACCAGTATAAGCCTGGTGTGGAACAAGCACAACTCGCAGAAGACGATCAAAGTACAGCTGCCCAGTTAAAAATCCCTGAAGTTGGGGAAGTTTTCTCCTGCTACTGGGATAAAAACTCTGTCGTGCCCCCTGACTCTTCTAGCCACTTGCAGCTGGTAGAAAGCCCTACCATCACTTTCAATCTCAAAACACAATCTGGTTTTAATAATTAGAATTCCCAGTCCTGAATCATACTAGAAAATCCACGTCGATATAGTTAAGTGTCTCTCCCCCAGCCCTGGCTGACAGAGGTCGCCTGCTGCCTGGCAAGGGTTGTGATCAGCTTTCCTCTGTCCCCACTCTTGTTGCCAAGTTCACTGCCCACAGGGTAGGGATGCACAGATCGGGGAGAGCTCTTACTTGACTGGTGTCATCCTAGGAAGGCTTCACACTCAGTGGGCCTGGTGGGCGCATTTGTGGGGTATGCAGCTTGCCCACTAGACCCTTCTGACTGCTGTTCTTAGGACATGGGTGAATGCATAGCTGACCATATAACTTATCTTCCAAACTAAACAGTGCAAGTGAGAGTGAAGTGGGTGGAGATGGAGGAGTATTCATTTGACCAGGCCAACAGTCATGACCTGGGACCATCAATTATCTGGAGCAATAAGGGAGAATGGCCAAAGATCCAACTTAGCAATGCACCTGTGCCTCCAGTGGCCACTTGGCCCATAGTCCCTGCTTTTCCAGCTGTCCCCTTCACCAAGAACTCTCCTTTCAAGTTCTCTTAATGTTCTAGATGATCTTGATGGCCTGAATTGGAAAAACTCCTAGACAACCCTCTATGCCATGGGACCCACTTCTGGTCCACAGGTAACATTTATTTATGGTTGCCCTGAGTTAGGTGGAAATGCCATTTCTTCCCAGATGCAGCCCTCTAATCTCACCCTGCAGGCCCGCAGCCCTGGGATCTACCTTGAGATTGTCCGGATTGCCTCAGCATCAGTCAGACACCCTTCCATCATTGCAGGAATCGGGTTTGGGACTCACAGCTGAGCTGGCCAAAAGAATCGCCTCATGAATCCTTCCCGGTGTTGAACAACCTTCCATTTCCTTATCCTGCTCTGTGTTGGGAGGGAAGGGGGTCTAAGAGTTGTGAACTGGTATTCACTGGTCCCTCTGACTCTGCCTTAAGTTGGTATATGCCTCACTTCATAATTCCGTAATTACTCCTGAGGACAAACATTCAGTGACAGCCTCCTGACGCAGAAGCAAGAATGATGTGCTTTGCTACAATATGTGATGTCCCTAAAGGCTACTGGAGTTCTTAGTGCTGCACATTCCCTCAATGAATGGCCCCAGGCTAACCAGTATTCTAGTCTAGTGCTGTTTGCGCTTCTCTTCCTGTTGTCAGCTATGAACTCTAACCACCACTTCCTTCTCCCTGTCAATTCATTGCCTCCAGTTTGCTGACCAGAGAAGCCCAGAAAGAAGTGAAGTTTTTCAGGGTTAGCCAATTGAAAGATCCTAACTCAGAAACCTACATTTTACTTACCCACTACATCAGAAGTATAGGTGATCTCAACAACAAGAGATGAGTGAGGATTACCCTGCCCTATTTGCAGCGAGAATTTTCCAAAGATCCTTGTGTATACACACATGCATTGTTGCATTCATTCTGCATTTATATTGGGGAGCCAACCAGAGGAAAAGGGAAGGCTGTCTGTGTGGCTGTGGGTATGGGAGTGTGGGTATGTGTCTGTACTGGAAGGAACCAACATTTTTAGTAAATAAATATGGAAATAGGATAGATTTAGCTGCACCTGTCAATCAACCACATTTAACTAATATTTTTAAAGTGAAAAACAGAAGACAAAAGAAAAAATGGAAAGTCATTTCTTAATAGTCCCTGGAATATTTTGGATTAGTTGTGCATCATGGGTAATCCTCATTCATCTCTTGTTGTTGTTTTGTTCATAGAGTATTTTCAACAGCTGTCCCTGGCCTTCTGGAATTTAGCTATGTTTTTCTCTTGAGCTATAATTCGGCTGCGGCAACCAGAAAAAAAAGGTTTGTGTGGAATCAGAGCTGACAACAGGGAGTCTGCAGCTCTGACATTCCGCTGTTGGCTGACAGCTCTGCAACTCCTAGTGCATAAAAAGACATTCCAGAGCATGGTCACCAATAAGATTTGCAGCTCGTGCACATACTTTTCCCATCAGAGGAACTGGCTCTTACTGGCAGAAGTGGTTTCTTTAGTGCTATCTCTTCTGTTCACTGTTTATGCCAGCAGATATTTGTTTTGCACCTCAAGTGCTCAATGCATGTGCTGCACACTGTGGCAGTGGATTTCTTTTTTCAAGTACACTTTGGTTGGCAAAAAGTGATGTCTACACAAAGAGGTAAAATTCAAGGTATGGTTGACTTACGCTCTATTGTGATTACAAGGTCTGGAAATCCAAGAGGAGCCTTTGGGTTATCAAGGGAAGACTTGCAAGGGGAATGAGATTTGAAAGATGTGTGGAATTGGGAACAACTGGGCTGAAGGGAGTTGGCAGGAATCAAAGTCGTGCAGGTGACAAGTACCAGGTTTTTTTCCTCGTGTTGACCATAAATGATCGTTTGTACTAGGGTGACAATTAGATGTGTACCTAGACTTTTTAGAGTGAAATGAGACATACTTACAGGAATAAATCTAGCTATAGGGTCACCTGATTGAGAAGGAGCCTTACAGTTCTCTGTTAACCTCAACAACCAGAAGATAAACCGGGTAACGTGTCCTCATGTGCAACGAGCATTGATTTATCTCTGAGAATCTTCCCTCTTGTCTGCCTTTTCTCTTTTTTCAAATCTGGTACTTGTTTTCTTGGTAAAATGAAAAGTGTACTAAGATAAATTAAGCGGTTAAGAATGTTGTACCTGACCAGAAAAGTCTGTGCAGTTTCACCTTCCTTTTTAAACGTCTTCGTTCTTTGCCCTGCGTCATTAACACCAGTCGGCCATAGGTTCTGGTGATCTTGGTGACTTGTCTGCATCCCGGAGAGTTACTGACTGTCTGTAACCCACATGCTCTGCCCTGGGAAATGCAAAGGCCTGTATTGGTTTCCCAGGGCAGCCATAACAAAATACCACCACCTGGGTGGCTTAGAACAACAGAAATTTATTTTCTCGGTTCTGTAGGCTGGAAGTCCAAAGTCAAGGTTTGTGCAGGGCTATGCTCTCTCCAAAGGCTGTAGGGGAGGATCTTTCCTTGCTTCTTCCCAGCTTCTGGTGACTGATGGCAATTCCTAATGGAACATTAAGGCTTGTAAGACACATCACTCCAATCTGTGCCTCCATCCTCACATGGCTTTTCTCCTAGTGTGTCTCTGTGTTCAGATTTCCCTCTTCTTGTGCTAAGGACAGCAGTCATTGGATTAAGGGCCCACCCTAATCCAGTGTGACCTTCTCTTAACTTGATTACATTTGCAAAGACCCTATTTCCAAATAAGTTTACAAACACAGCTTACAGGGGTGAGCATATCTTTTTGGAAGGAGACGCAATTCAACCCACCACAGATCTAAAGACACAGTCCTTGCCCTCAGGGAACTTGCCATTTGCAGTATTTGGAAAAGTTATAAACAGACCATAATGAGAGGATAAACAAGAGAAATCAGTAAGTATATCCCCTCTCAGTCTATCTATCCAATCAATTATTTTTAAAGGTCCAAATGAGAGAAACCAAAAGTCAGTGCTCTAGAAAAGAGAGTGACTTCCAGTGTGTGGTCCAGGGACCAACAGCATCAGCATTGCCTGGGAACCTGTTAGAAATGCAGATGCTCCGGTCCCACCCCAGACCTATGGAATCAGATACTCTGGGGTTGGGCCCAGCAGTCAGTATCTGAAGCCAGGTGACTATAATGCAGGCAAAGGTTAAGAACTACTGGTCAAGGAATTCAGAGACGTCACCTTCCTCAAAGCCGGAATGGATAAGACTTTGTGCAGCATCTAAAGAAATCATTAAGCTGAGAGAGAATTCATGCACACTTCTCCACATCTTACCAGAAGAGCCTGCCACTTTTTTTTTCATGTTTTAGATCATGGTGAGGGGTGAAAATTGGACTGGTGAATTCTAGAATAGAGTTAATCAACCCAGCATATTAACCAAGGTGTGGAATGAAGTGGTCCTCTCACTAGGTTCTGCTTGCCCTAAAGTTGTAGCATCTGTACTGCAAGGTCAAAGTCAGCATGTGTGCCAAGCTGTGGAATGAGGTCTTGGATTGGAGAACACAGAATACTGGAGCAGTGCCCCTCAACCCTTCATATTCCCACCAGCCCTGGGGATTCTGATTCAGTGGGTCTGTGCTGAGGTCCAAGATTCTGCATCTCTAACCAGCTCCCAGAGATACTGAGGCTACAGGGTCCAGGAATGCCCCTGCCCTGTCTGTGTCTTTAAATAGTACGACTAGGTAGCATGTTAAGGACCTCACTATTTATCCACACTTTTTAAAGTGGGTATATTAGCTTTTATATGACTGTACTTACATTTTAATATTATGTTTAAATATTGAATATTTGAATATCATGTTTAACATTGAACATTATGTTTGAACATTGATGAAAAAAAGCTATCAATTTTTAAACACTCCACAAGCATTTGTGAAGGTAGAGTTTGACCTCAGTTTCCTTGTAGCTATATGTCAAGTGAATGCGGCCCCAGTGTCCCCCACTTGGCTCTCTGAAGGGCAACCTGATGCTGGGGTAAACTGAGGCAGCCCTGCCTTCTGACAATTGATGATATTTGGTCTCATGCGCTCAGAAGGGTTGTGCCTCGTGACACACCATGTGAGACACCAGGAGGAAGTATCCGAATTCTCCAGAGAGAAACTGCGGACAACAACATTTGTCCCCAGAGTTGTTAACCAATTCTATCCATACAACCCAACAAGCTTCTACGGCTTCTGATTCTCTCTTTAATGGGTAGAGGGAGAGAATGAGTAAACAACTTCATTTCAAGTGGATATGCAATGAAATAGTTTCCTATGTATGGGGCTCTCAATACGTTCTTTGTTAAGAGCGAATTCCCAGGGTTTCAAACTTTTTTGAAAAAGTATAGTTGCTGTACAATATTATAAGTTACAGGTATACAATATAGTGATTCACAATTTTTAAAGGTTATACTCCCTTTATAGTTATTATAAAATATTGGCTATATTCCCCATGTTGTAGGGTTTCAAACTTTTATATTCCAATCCCAGCTTTCTTTTTTAGTAGAAAGTACTTTTAATCTAAACTTTGATTTCAGATAGTTGTTTTTGTAAAAATTAATAATAATAAACTTTACTGTTTGATCCTGTTGTTACCTGATATTTGCGTACTGAATTATGAGATACAGATAAGCAAAAAAGATGATATATATAATATATTTTTTTGGCTGCGTTGGGTCTTCGTTGCTGCGCGCGGGCTTTCTCTAATTGCATCGAGCGGGGGCTACTCTTCGTTGCAGTGCGCGGGCTTCTCGTTGTGGTGGCTTCTCTTGTTGCGGAGCACGGGCTCTAGGCGCACGGGCTCAGTAGTTGTGGCTCACGCGCTCTAGAGCGCAGGCTCAGTAGTTGTGGTGCACGGGCTTAGTCGCTCCACGGCATATGGGATCTTCCCGGACAAGGGCTCTAACCCGTGTCCCCTGCATTAGCAGGTGGATTCTTAACCACTGCGCCACCAGGGAAGTCCAAAGATAGTTTTTTAAATAATTCATCACATGGAGATACTATTTCTTTCCAACATTTACATATAGAGAAATATATATTTGCCCTATCTTTTAAAAATTAATTTAAAAATAATTTCTATTATTTTTATTTTCTTACCAAATAATTTAAATATTACATTTTCATTGTATACAAGTTAGAAAATATACATTTTAAAATCATTTGTTGAGTATCCCTAACCTGACCTTGCAGAGACAGCTACTGTTTTTATCTAACAAGCACTTAGGCCATTTAAAACCATAATAGACCCCAGTGGCTTCTTCCTGATAAGGAGCTTAGCATAATTTCTCTGGGTAGATAAACCTTTGTTTAGGAAAATACCTTGACAGGTCATTTATGAAAGGGAAAGGGAAAAATAGGAAGCTACCTTTTCCTTTATGTTTAAGTTTTTCAAATTTATATGTGTATAAAATTTATAGTATATATAAAATTGTTTTGGATCATTATATATAAAGAGAGACAGCACAAGTGCCTGGATTGTTGAGGAGGTGAGGTCAGAGCCAGAGCCTAGAGCTTTGTGAGGCCAATGAGAATGGTTCAGGAACTTCAAAGAACACAGACTTTTAATAAACAGTTCTGAGTGGTTTGCTAGGTGGTGCTTTAAAAACACTGTTCTTCCCCATCCCTTACCCCGAATCTTCAGTAAAATCCGCTACACCCATACTTTTAGAGTGGAACATGGTGGGGAATAAGGGAAATGCGGTGATGGCTAGTGTAGGACGATGGTGAGTAGAAAAAAGGTAGTCAGTGAAGATACAGAGCAGAAGTGTGACTTTAGCAAAAACAGGGAAGCAGATCCGGAGTGGTGGAGAAACATGCCTCACAACACCTGCCACTGCCCAGATATACTTGAAGGGCCACTGAGTTTTCTGCTGGTTGAAATAAATGCCATTCAGATTCGAGAGATTTACGCAGCTTTACTTCAATGTTAACAGTCAAGTAGCCCTAGCACTCATTCATTACCTGACAATTCAAAGTCTACTTTTTCTCTCTTAACTATTTATTATGAACATTTTTCTATATTACCAAGTAATCCTTAATAAAATCATTTCTACTGGTTGCATAGCAGTCCATTGAACGGATGTACTGTAATTAATTTAACCACCCTCTATGGTTAGATTTTTTTTTTTTTTTAATTTTAGAAACAACTCTGCTTGTGAACATTCTTGTAGCTAAACCTTAGCAAATGGGTTTAACTATTTCCTTAAGTTAAATTTCAGGTACCTACTTTACACATTTGCACTCATATTAAACTGTATAGCCAATATAACTTTACTTTCTTTGCACTGTGTTTTGTAAACCTCTTTCCCTAACTATTATCCCATCAAGATCATGTTTTTGTTTTGTTTTGCTTTGAGGAAATATCTATATTTTGCATCTCCTTTTGGGACATTCTGTTTTAGATGACCATTACTGGTTGATTAAACAACCTTGTGAGGAGTAATATTAGAAACAGACATTGTGGAAACAATTGTGCAGAACGATTCAAAATATCTATTGCATTGTTACCCTCAACTGTTGGAGAAGAACAGATAGTGTTTTACTATAACTGCAGTTCTATTAATCCACTAACTGGCCTGTTACCAGAGACACTATTTCCCTGAAATCAGAGAGCTAATGAATATGGCATTTGCCTCACTCATCTATTATTGGGCATGAAAAAAACTACTATTTCTGGAGAACCTGTCATGTACTAAGCATGTTTGGGGGTTTGCCTGTATTGGATTTCAATGAATGAAGAACGACACTTTCTTGGTTATACAGAAACTAAATAACAAGTAAGTCTTCTGTCATGAGATTGTCATCATGAATATCTACACATATGTAAGAGCCATTGGAATAGCATGCTTACATTAAACAAAAAACAGGTAGAAAACCACATGCCAAACAGACTGTTAATGACAGAGACTTCATCTGTCTCATCTCTCTGGGCACTTAGGATGGTTCTTTGCCTGGTATGTACCAGCCATTCAAAAAAATTGTTGAACTGAATTTAACTGGCTTCCTCATGTTCCTTGACTCTGCCGTACCCTTTCCCACGTTGAGCCTTTCATGTCATGTCTGGTTTTCTCTCTAGAGTCTTCTTCGCCTAGACATTCCCACCTTTGCTCTTTCTTGTCCCTCAGGTGTCAGCTCCAGTGGCACCCCTTTAAGAACATTTTTCTCAGCTGACCACCCTCACCCAGACCCTCCTTATTCACATCCCCTGTATGACTCTTCACTATCTCGCATAATCGTCTTGGGTCATTTGCTTGTTTGTTTATTTCCTGCTTTTGTGTAGTAGAAGATCAACGTCTTTGTGTCTCTTATTCACTGCTTTATCCCTAATAGAGTCTGGGACGTCCTCAGAAATAGTCCTTAATTGAGTAAATGAATTAGTTGTAATGTAAAACAACTTCTCTATCAAGTGGCTACAAGGCCTCCAAAGTCTTATGACATCTCTTCTGCCATATTCTATTGGCCAAAGCCAGACACAGGATCAGCCCAGATTCAAAAGCAAGGAAGCTTGACTCCACCTCTCAAACGGAAGAACAGTTCACACATACAAAGACGGGAGGAAGTTTTAGTACCTGTGCAAAGAACCCACCACACCACTTGTGGACAGTTTGCCCACCATCAGCCTTAGACCAGATAGGATCTGTGGTGCCAGAACTGTTTCATGCATTTCTGGGGTTGTTAGTTTCTAGTGGGTCACTCCAGGATTTGGACAACTTTGAAGACACTTTGAAAGGATCATAAGAAAGGAAAGGAACCATGAATAGAAGAGAAGAAGGGTTTCTTCTGGTTCCAAAGCCTATCTGAGCAGAATCAGGAGATAGAGACAGAATGCTACCCCAAATTTTCCCCTCAACCTGTGCTACTGGCCTCAGATGACATGGTTATACATCTTTCTCCCATGCTTTCTTTCACGAGCAGGAAGTTAGTGTAGATTCTGAAGGAAATCCTACCAACACACAGAAAGATGGTGGTCTAATGTGGGAGACAAGACTCACAAAATACGTAAAAGTCCTAGCTGGATTCCTGTTGGGAACACTGAGAACCCTGCCTTCCAACTAGATATAAGGGGATAGAGACACCCCCCTCCTCGCCAACAGGCCTGTCGCATCCCAAAGTCAGGTCTCTTGTTAATGGAGGGAGGTTCTGGATTCAGTTAAGATGTTTTCAATATCAGACTCTGGAAAATCATGAAATAAACTCATCTAGCCACCAAAAGTGTATTGTCATGTGTAGATTTTTATTACCACCATTTGAATATGCAAAATCTAGCTCTATAGTATGCCCTTAAAGCATAATAGTGCTGTTAATTCACTGTTAACCAATTAAGAATGAATGATTAGCATAATAAATCCAGCACTGTAAGAGCATTCGTTAAGACCAATCTGGAAAGATTTTTTTTTTTAAGTTTAGGTGTTTACCCATCATTGTTTCTATTGTCATATTGTAATCACTGCTACAATCAACACAGGTTTGTTCTTTGTTTTGGATTTTTTTTTTAACTGAACAGTATATATTTTTGAACTCCAAAGAGTTAGTGAAATATGTAGCTTTCACTTAACAAGTTAAATAAACTGATTATCACATGTGAGGTACTGATTTCAGTTTAGTCATCACTGAAGTACCAAAAGGCAAAGAAACTTAGGTGCCTAACTACAGAATTTCTTGTTTGAAAGGACCCCCAACACACTACTATATATAAAATAGATAACTAATAAGGACTTACTGTGTAGCACAGGGAACCCAACCCATACTCTGTAATGACCTATATGGGAAAAGAATCTAAAAAAGAGTGGATAGATGTATATGTATAACTGATTCACTTCGCTGTACACCTGAAACTAACACAACATTGTAAATCCACTATACTTCAATAAAAATTTTTAATAAAAGAAAAACAAAAAAAGAAAAGACCCCCAAGATTTTTGTCTTACTCTCCAGCTGGAAGTGGCTATACCTGCACCTCATTAGAAGGGTGACCATCTAGTCCAATGGTTCTCAATCTTGGAATCATATTATCATCACCTGGGAGCTTCTAAAAACCCTGATGTTAAGGCCATATGGCAGACCAATTACATTAGATTCTTTGGGGTAGGACGGTAGCCTTGAAGCTGCCCAGGTGATTTCAATGTACACCCAAGGGTTAAGACTCACTATTCTAGACTAACTCTTCAGGCCAAAATAGAATAAGGACAAGATTTACCCTCAAAACTAAAACAACCATAGATTGATTGACAGGTAGGTAGGTAGGTAGATAGATAGATACTAGACAGATAGATGATAGAAAGAGAGAGAAAGAGAGGAAACGGTTTGTAAGATACTGGACATCAGACAACAAAGGACGTTGACTAGAAACAAATGAGGGGAGCCCTATGACTGTCCCAGCTTACTGCCTTTAGCGAGTGCCCAGGCAGTGGTGCAAGGAGAGATGCTTAGGCAGAGCCTAGAGGACTCTGAGATGAAGAGATGGACCTTAGAGTCCAGGTAGACCAAAGCAGCTGGAGTTCACAGGACCAAGTAACAAGATGGGAGAACTGCACAAAGAGACACCCAGAGATCTGGGTTCCTGTTATGGGGGCCCTGGAGTATTCAGCAGATATCAGTGCAGCAGATTCAGCAGTACCAGGGCACGGGTGTGAGGAAACTAGCCAAGGTCAGGGAAGAACCATGCAAAAAGATTAAGGGAAACATTGCAGATGCTCACACTGGGCCAAGAACAGTGGCTCTTTCCACCAGCCGGCCTGGAAAGTCTCAGAATTCATGGGACATTGGGTTGAGTACTCAGGGTGTTCCTGCCTCAGGAGTGGGGCGAAATTAGCCCTAGACCCAGCACTGTGCCGTATCCACCTAGCAAATCATAAAAGCAAGACACAAGAGGGTCAAATTGTTTTCAAGCAACTTAACTGCATGCGAGAACAAAGCTGAAGAACATTTACATTTATATTTATATTTATAGAACACATATACCCAGCACCCAGCAAGGAAAAAGTCAGAATATATATCATCCAGTGAAAGATTACAGATACGGGAAGAGGCAGAAAAATGTGACCTATAATAAGAAGACATATCATGTTAGAACTAACAGAGATGTTAAAATGAGCAGACAAGGACATTAAAATGGGCATCATAACTGTATTCAAACTGTATTCCATGTATTCAGATAGTTAAGTAGAGACGTGGTATGTATATAAAAGATCCAAATCAGACTTTTAGAGATGAACACTACCATGCTTGAGATGAAAAATACACTAGATGATATTCACAGCAGACTAGAAATGACAGAAGAAAAAATAGAGAAATTAAAGACAGAAATATAAACTATCCAAAAGGAGTTTTTTTAATGAAAAAAAGCTTCATTGAGCTACTGGGCAATTTCAGCTGGTCTGATATAGTTGGAGTTCCCAAAGAGATAAGAAGGAAAGGGAGGACAGAAAAAAAAATCTTTGAAGAAATAATGGCCAGAGATTTTTCAAATTTGATGAAAACTGTAAACTCAGGGATCCAAGAATCTCAACAAACCCCAAGTGCCCAAATCTACACCAAGATACATCATAACCAAATTGCTCAAAATCAGTGACAGGAGGAGGGGATTACCAAGGAACATAAGGAAATTTCCAGGGGTGATGGATACGTTCATTTTCTTAAATGTGGTGGTAGTTCCCCAGCCGTGCATATATGTTTGATAAGTGATATGAGGGATAAGTGAAACTATTTCAAGCTTTAGATGTGTGCGATTTATTTTATTTTATGTCAGTTATATCACAATAAAGCTGATAGATTTTCAAAAGCAAACAAATAATAATTCAACCCTGGCTGCACATGAGAATGATGCGGAACTTTATAAAAATACGAGGCTCTGTCCTCAGAGGTTCTGGTTCAGTTAGTCTGGGATGGGACCCAAGATCCATATTTTTTAAAACCTGGCAGAGAGTTCTTATTGGCAAGCTTTTTTGAGAATCATTGCCAGCAGGAAGTTTCAGAAACTTCCCCATTAATCTGGTCTAGAGGCTGATGACCTTTATTCTAAGTATGTAGCTTTATATTTCAGGGATGTGGCCACTAGATACACAGCATTAACATCTGAGTTCTGGGTTTCCTGTGTCTGGTCTTTTTCCTTATAGGCATACAATACCTTATTTTATAAAAGGGTGGGATTCTGACACCTTTTTCCTTATTTTCTAAACTTTCTGAGTTTTTTTCCCCTCTGAGAACATTCACAGCTTCTGATATTCCTGGAACTTTGTGATGTCATGCTCAAATTGGACCCTTTGATTTTTAGCTCCAAGAAGTGACTTCTTAGAAGGATATTGTTAGTGTTACAGGTCAGAAATGGTCCAGAGCGAGCCTCCTGAAGACTTCTAAGCTCTCCTTAAGGAAGCACATGACAGCTTTATCTTCACTCTTTTAGCATTTATATACCCTACCATGTCACTTCCCAGCCACTCTACCCCAGGTTTTTAGTATTTAGTCCAACCTCCCTAATATATCCTGTAAGAGTCTACATGAGCTCATGCATGCCTGCATCACTCCCTTACCTTCTTATCTCTAGCCACACTCATGTGATGGGTCACCCTCTAACTCACTTCCAAGTCCTTGCAAATTCTGTTCCCTGTTCCTAGAATACTCTCCTGGACTCATTCTCTCTGCCTGCTTCTCATCCTTGAGGGATGACTCTGTGTTCCCAGAGCACATTACACCTCCCCAACCTTAGCATTATTATAATTATAAAATTATATGTATTATACATATAATATATATTATAATATATAATTATATTATATAATTAATATATAACTTATATAGCATATTGTATTTATATAATGTAATATTACATAAACATATAATTATATAATTATAATTATATACATAATTGTATTATAATTGTCTATTAACGTCTATTATCACTAACTTGACTGTAGACTCCTTGAGGACAGGAACCAGTCCTAGCTTCCCTCACAGGGCCTGGACTGATGATTTGTCAATCAGAAATGCAAGGATTGATAAAGTGCTGGGTAGCACCATTTTCTTACAGTACATTTCTGATTTGCAAATCACCAGTCTGGGCCCAGGAAGTTACCACTGAAACTCAGCCATAGGGGCTTCATTCTGTAAGAGAGACTTGATAACTTTGCAAAGTTAGGTTTTTGCGGTTAACTTAAGCGGAGCAGAATAAACCCAGAGGGGATAAATGAAATGATTCCCCATTGTTTCACACACAGAGAGAAGCAGACAACTTGAGAATTATAGGAAAAGTGGAAGTCTCTAAAAAATTAAGTTTTATTAGTATTATATAAACCCAGTGAGTGTCTGAAAAATAGTCTATGTGTCAGGAAACCCAGTTTGGAGAGGTAATAACGGAAAACAAATCTGAAGTTGTCCTTAAATCAACAGAAATGGTTAAACTTCTTGTGGTGGGAAGTAAGTCAGAATCTGCCCTTTGGGGGCTTCCCTGGTAGCACAGTGGTTGAGAGTCCGCCTGCCGATGCAGGGGACACGGGTTCGTGCCCCGGTCCGGGAAGATCCCACATGCCGTGGAGCAGCTGGGCCCATGAGCCGTGGCCGCTGAGCCTGCGCGTCCGGAGCCTGTGCTCTGCGACGGGAGAGGCCACAACAGTGAGAGGCCCACGTACCGCAAAAAAAAAAAAAAAAATGTCCTTTGGGCCTAGAACAGGAATAACTAAACTTTATTTTGTAAATAAGGCTTTACTGAAACACAGCCATACCCATTTACTGAGGAATAGACTATGATTTCATTATTGACTAAGGCTCTGGTCTCCAGTGGCAAAGTTGAGGAGTCCCAACAGGACAGAGAATGTTTGGCCTGCAAATCCTAAAATATTTACTCTCAGCACTTTACAGTGGCTGGCCCTCCACCTAGGAATGCATGTGAGTACTTACATTCATTTCGAATCACTGACGGATCTCTACAGTGCACTGAGCACAGTGTCTGGCACATAGTTAACCCAAATAAACGTTGGCTGTGATTGGTAGTATGGTGGCCGGGCACTGAGGAACGAACACTGGGCTGTAGGCAAAGGTACAGCCCCTCTACATAAGGCAGGAACACAGATGTTCATGGCTTGTGGAACAGTTTGGGCAAAGGCCAAGCAAAGAGAAAAAGAGGACTACAGGTGGGTGGTAACCCGGTGTTTACTCTGCTCTAAAGAAAAACAACTCTTGGGGAATGTTTATATCACTTCCTTTTCTCTACCTCCAGAGAAAAGGATGGAGGGCCAAACTCAATTTGTGGTTAGTCAGTATTTCACTCTGAGTTTCATGAAGTGGCTTCCAGGATCTTCCCCAGCGGATGTGGTAGAGGTTTAAGAAGTCCAGGGTGTGTATTTTACTTCACCTGACGGATATCTTTAGGGCAAATAGGTAGGTTCGTTTTGTCTGTTTGCGGTGCACACGCATCATCAGTCTCCTCACGAAGCAGCAAGTAACCCGAGAGGAAATACTGCAGGAGGCAGGGAGTGAGTGGGTTGTTAAGGATGTGCTGGGAGGCAGAATAATGGCCCCAAAGATTTCAGGTCCTAATCCCTGGAAACTGTGACGGTTCCCTTATTTGGAAAAAGGGTCTTTGAAGATGTGACTAAATTAAGGCTCTTAGATGAAGAGATTATCCTGGATTATCCAGATGGGCCCTAAATGCCACCACAGATGTTTTTATAAGAGAGGCAGAAGGGTATTTCACAGACAGGCATAGAGGAAAAATCAATGTCAAGATGGAACACGGAGAGATTTGAAGATGCTGGAGTGGTGTAGCCAGAAGCCAAGGAACGTCAGCAGACACCCAAAGCTGGAAAAGGCAAGAAACAGATTCTCTCCTAGAACCTCCAACGAGGCACAGCCCTTGATTTTTGGCCCACAGAGACTGATTTCAGACCTCTGGCCTCCAGAACTGTGAGAGAATAAATGTGCATTGCTTTTTTTTTTTTTTGCGGTACGCGGGCCTCTCACTGCTGCGGCCTCTCCCGTTGCGGAGCACAGGCTCCGGACGTGCAGGCCCAGCGGCCATGGCTCACGGGCCCAGCCGCTCTGCGGCATGTGGGATCTTCCCAGACCAGGGCACGAACCCGTGTCCCCTGCATCGGCAGGCAGACTCTCAACCACTGCACCACCAGGGAAGCCTTCATTTCTTTTTATGGCAGAGTAATATTCCATTGTATATATGTGTCACATCTTCTTTATCCATTTATCTGTCAGTGGACACTTAGGTTGCTCCATGTCCTGGCTACTGTAAATAGTGCTGCAGTGAACATTGTGGTACATGACTCTTTTTGAATTATGGTTTTCTCAGGGTATATGCCCAGTAGTGGGATTACTGGGTCATATGGTAGTTCTATTTTTAGTTTTTTAAGGAATCTCCATACTGTTCTCCATAATGGCTGTATCAATTTACATTCCCACCAACAGTGCAAGAGGGTTCCCTTTTCTCCACACCCTCTCCAGCATTTATTGTTTGTAGACTTTTTGATAATGGCCATTCTGACTGGTGTGAGGTGATACCTCATTGTAGTTTTGATTTGCATTTCTCTAATGATTAGTGATGTTGAACATCCTTTCATGTTTGTTGGCAATCTGTATATCTTCTTTGGAGAAATGTCTGTTTAGGTCTTCTGTCCATTTTTGGGTTGGGTTGTTTGTTTTTTTGATATTGAGCTTCATGAGCTGCTTGTATATTTTGGAGATTAATCCTTTGTCCGTTGCTCCCTCTGCAGATTTTTCTCCTATTCATTCTGAAGGTTGTCTTTTCATCTTGTTTATGGTTTCCTTTGTTGTGCAAAAGCTGTTAAGTTTCATTAGGTCCCATTTGTTTATTTTTGTTTTTATTTCCATTTCTCTAGGAGGTGGGTCAAAAAGGATCTTGCTGTGATTTATGTCATAGAGTGTTCTGCCTATGTTTTCTTCTAAGAGTTTTATAGTGTCTGGCCTTACATTTAGGTCTTTAATCCATTTTGAGTTTATTTTTGTGTATGGTGTTAGGAAGTGTTCTAATTTCATTATTTTACATGTAGCTGTCCAGTTTTCCCAGCACCGCTTATTGAAGAGGCTGTCTTTTCTCCATTGTATACTCTTGCCTCCTTTATCAAAGATAAGGTGACCATATGTGCATGGGTTTATCTCTGGGCTTTCTATCCTGTTCCATTGATCTATCTTTCTGTTTTTGTGCCAGTACCATACTGTCTTGATTACTGTAGCTTTGTAGTATAGCCTGAAGTCAGGAGCCTGATTCCTCCAGCTCCGTTTTTCTTTCTCAAGATTGCTTTGGCTATTCGGGGTCTTTTGTGTTTCCATACAAATTGTGAAATTTTTTGTTCTAGTTCTGTGAAAAATGCCATTGGTAGTTTGATAGGGATTGCACTGAATCTGTAGATTGCTTTGGGTATAGTCATTTTCACAATGTTCTTTCTTCCAATCCAAGAACATGGTATATCTCTCCATCTGTTTATATCATCTTTAATTTCTTTCATCAGCAACTTATAGTTTTCTGCATACAGGATTTTTGTCTCCATAGGTAGGTTTATTCCTAGGTATTTTATTGTTTTTGTTGCAGTGGTAAATGGGAGTGTTTCCTTAATTTCTCTTCCAGATTTTTCATCGTTAGTGTATAGGAATGCAAGAGATTTCTGTGCATTAATTTTGTATCCTGCTACTCTACCATATTCATTGACTAGCTCTAGTAGTTTTCTGCTAGAGTCTTTAGGATTCTCTATGTATAGTATCATGCCATCTGCAAACAGTGACAGTTTTACTTCTTCTTTTCCTATTTGGATTCCTTTTATTTCTTTTTCCTCTATGATTGCTGTGGCTAAAGCTTCCAAAACTACGTTGAATAGTAGTGGTGAGAGTGGGCAACCTTGTCTTGTTCCTGATCTTAGAGGAGAAGGTTTCAGTTTTTCACCATTGAGAACGATATTTACTGTGGGTTTGTCATATATGGCCTTTATTATGTTGAGGTAGGTTCCCTCTATACCTACTTTCTGGAGAGTTTTTATCATAAATGGATGTTGAATTTGGTCGAAAGCTTTTTCTGCATCTATTGAGATTATTGTATGGTTTTTATCCTTCAGTTTGTTAATATGGTATATCACATTGATTGGTTTGCGTATATTGAAGAATCCTTGCATTCCTGGAATAAACCCCACTTGATCATGGTGTATGATCCTTTTAATGTGCTGTTGGATGCTGTTTGCTAGTATTTTGTTGAGGATTTTTGCATCTATGTTCATCAGTGATATTGACCTTTAGTTTTCTTTTTTTGTGACATCATTGCCTGGTTTTGATATCAGGATGATGGTGGCCTCGTAGAAAGAGTTTGGGAGTGTTCCTCACTCTGCTATATTTTGGAAGAGTTTGAGAAAGATAGGTGTTAGCTCTTCTCTAAATGTTTGATAGAATTTGCCTGTGAAGACATCTGGTCCTGGGCTTTTGTTTATTGGAAGATTTTTAATCACTGTTTAAATAACAGTGCTTGTGATTGGTTTGTTTATATTTCCTATTTCTTCCTGGTTCAGTCTCAGAAGGTTGTACTTTTCTAAGAATTGTCCATTTCTTCCAGGTTGTCCCTTTTGTCATGTAGTTGCATGTCGTAATCTCTCATGATCCTTTGTATTTCTGCAGTGTCAGTTGTTACTTCTCCTTTTTCATTTCTAATTCTGTTGATTTGAGTCTTCTCCCATTTTTTCCTGATGAGTCTGGCTAATGGTTTATCAATTTTATTTATCTTCTCAAAGAACCAGCTTTTAGTTTTATTGATCTTTGCTATTATTTCCTTCATTTCTTTTTCATTTATTTTTGATCTGATATTTATGATTTCTTTCCTTCTGCTAACTTTGGGGGTTTTTTGTTCTATTTTCTCTGATTGTTTTAGTTGTAAAGTTAGGTTGTTTATTTGAGATGTTTCGTGTTTCTTGAGGTAGGTTCGTATTGCTATAAAATTCCCTCTTAGAACTACTTTTGGTGCAACCCATAGGATTTGGGTCGTCGTGTTTTCATTGTCATTTGTTTCTAGGTATTTTTTGATTTTCTCTTTGATTTCTTCAGTGATCTCTTGGTTATTTAGTAGTGTATTGTTTAGCCTCCATTTGTTTGTATTTTGTACAGTTTTTTTCCTGTAATTGATATCTAGTCTCTTAGCATTGTGGTCAAAAAAGATACTTGATATGATTGCAATTTTCTTAAATTTACCAAGGCTTGATTTGTGACCCAAGATATAGTCTATCCTGGAGGATGTTCCATGAGCACTTGAAAAGGAAGTATGTTCTGTTGTTTTGGGATGGAATGTCCTATAAATATCAATTAAGTCCATCTTGTTTAATGTGTCATTTAAAGCTTGAGTTTCCTTTTTTATTTTCATTTTGGATGACCTGTCCATTGATGAAAGTTAAAGTCCCCTACTATGATTGTGTTACTGTCGATTTCCCCTCTTATGGCTGATAGCATTTGCCTTATGTATTGAGGTGCTCCTGTGTTCGGGGCATAAATATTTACTATTGTTATATCTTCTTCTTGAATTGATCCCCTGATCATCATGTAGTGTCCTTCTTTTGTCTCTTGTAATAGTCTTTATTTTAAAGTCTATTTTGTCTGATATGAGAATTGCTACTCCAGCTTTCTTTTGATTTCCATTTGCATGGAATATCTTTTTCCATCCCCTCACTTTTAGTCTGTATGTGTCCCTAGGTCTGAAGTGGGTCTCTTGTAGACAGCATATATATGGGTCTTGTTTTTGTGTCCATTCAGCTAGTCTATGTCTTTTGGTTGGAGCATTTAATCCATTTATATTTAAGGTAGTTATCAAAATGTATGTTCCTATTACTGTTTTCTTAATTGTTTTGGGTTTGTTATTGTAGCTGTTTTCCTTCTCTTGTGTTTCCTGCCTAGAGAAGTTCCTTTTGCATTTGTTGTAAAGCTGGTTTGGTGATGCTGAATTCTCTTAGCTTTTGCTTGTCTATAAAGGTTTTAATTTCTCTGTTGAATCTGAATGAGATCCATGCTGGGTAGAGTAATCTTGGTTGTAGGTTTTTACCTTTCATCACTTTAAATATGTCCTGCCAGTCCCTTCTGGCTTGCAGAGTTTCTGCTGAAAGATCAGCATTTAACCTTATGGAGATCCCCTTGTGTGTTATTTGTTGCTTTTCCCTTGCTGCTTTTAATATTTTTTCTTTGTATTTAGTGTTTGATAGTTTGATTAATATGTGTCTCAGCGTGTTTCTCTTTGAATTCATCCTTTATGGGACTCTCTGCGCTTTCTGGACTTGATTGACTCTTTCATTTCCCATGTTAGGGGAGTTTTCAACTATAATCTCTTCAAATATTTTCTCAGACCCTTTCTTTTTCTCTTCTTCTTCTGGAACCCCTATAATTCGAATGTTGGTGCGTTTAATGTTGTCCCAGAGGTCTCCGAGACTGTCTTCAATTCTTTTCATTCTTTTTTCTTTATTCTGCTCCCCGGCAGTTATTTCCACAATTTTATCTTCTAGCTCACTTATCTATTCTTCTGCTTCAGTTATTCTGCTACTGATTCCTTCTAGAGTATTTTTTTAATTTATCATTTTTTTAAATATGTATTTATTTGGCTGCATCAGAGCTTCGTTGCAGCATGTGGGATCTTTAGCTGCAGCATATGAACTCTTAGTTGCGGCATGTGGGATCTAGTTCCCTGACCAGGGATCGAACCCAGGCCCCCTGCGTTGGGAGTGTGGAGTCTTAACCACTGGACCACCAGGGAAGTCCCTAGAGTATTTTTAATTTCAGTTATTGTGTTGCTCATCACTGTTTGTTTGCTCTTTAGTTCTTCTAGATCCTTGTTAAATGTTTCTTGTATTTTCTCCATTCTGTTTCTGAGATTTTGGATCATCTTTTCTCTCATTACCCTGAATTCTTTTTCAAGTAAGTTGCCTATTTTGTCTTCATTTATTTGGTCTTGTAGGTTTTTACCTTGCTCCTTCGTCTGTAACATATTTTTTTGTCGTTTCATTTTTTCATTTTTTTGATGGGTGGGAATGTTTTCCTATCTTGCTGGTTGTTTGGCCTGAGGCATCGAGCACTGGAGTTTGTAGGCAGTTGGATAGAGCTGGGTCTTGGGCTGAGATTAGGACCTCCGGGAGGCCTCACTCTGATTAATATTCCCTGGGGTCTGAGGTTCTCTGTTAGTCCAGCGGTTTGGACTCAGAGCTCCCACCACAGGAGCTCGGACCTGACCTCTGGCCTGGGAAGCAAGATCCTGCAAGCTGGTCACTGGGGTTTCCTCCCATCCCTTAGGTGTCTGTGGTCCCCACCAGTGCCTGGTAGGTGCCCTAGTTGTGCAGAGACATAAATTCCATGTCCTCTTAGTCCGCCATCTTGACTCTGCCCTCCTCCATTATAGTTTATTGTAAGATATTGAGTATAGTTCCCTGTGCTATACAGTAAATCTTTGTTGTTTATTTTATATATGGTAGTGTGCATCTGTTAATCCCATACTCCCAATTTAACTCTCCCCAACTTCCTCTTTGGTAACCATAAGTTTGTTAGTTTGTTTTCTATGTCTGTGAATCTGCTTCTGTTTTGTAAATAAGTTCATAAGTACTGTTTTTTAAATTCTATTTATAAGTGATATCATATGGTGCTTGTTTTTCTCTGTCTGACTTACTTCACTTAGTATGATAATCTCTAGGTCCATCCACATTGCTGTAAATGGCATTATATCATTCTTTTTTATGGCTGAGTAACATTCTATATGTGTGTGTGTATATATATATATATATATATATATATACCACATATTCTTTATCCTTTCATTTATTGATGGACACTTAGATTGCTTCCATGCCTTAGCTATTGAAAATAGTGCTGCTATGAACATAGGGGTTCATATATCTTTTCAACTTAGTGTTTTAGTTTTTTTCTGGATATATACCCAGGAGTGGGATTGCTGGATCATATGGTAACCTATTTTTAGTTTTTTAAGGAACCTCTATACTGTTTTCCATAGTGGTTGCACCAATATTTACCTCCTTTTAAAATGGCCATAGACACGAGAAAGAGACAGATACTTGGAAAGGGGTGTATTTATTCCAAATAAAGATAATTCTCCAACCACATAGAGTAACAATGAACCATTAGGACTCCATAGCCTAAAGTTTCAGAGTTATAAGCCAACCCCAACAAGGAAACCAGAGGGTAAAGCCATTCTGTGATTATGACCTAATTAGCATCTGAGACAGGCCCAAACCCAGGATCCTAACTTATAAATCCCATCCCGTGCTATTTCAGTGGCCACTGATGAAACATCTCCCTGGACTTCCTAAAGATCCTCTCCTAGGTGACTGGGAGCGTGCTTATAAACCTGAATCTGGCTAACAGAGGATGGTATGAGGGCCACGCCTCTGATGGAGGACAGCAGGGCAGTTAGGACATGCCTGGGCACAGGGCCAGCTGCATGAGCATGAAGCCTCACAGAGCCTGGTGCTTGGAAAGCCCTTGCTTGATTTAATGCTCTGCCGTCACCTTCTTGAGATTCTTAATAACTTTTGAAAAAGAAGCACACCTTTTCATTTTGCACTGGGCCCTGCAAATTATGCAGCCAGTCCTGCCTGGGTAAGACAACTTGGCTTTAACTGCATTTTATCCCTAGTTTGCTTCCAGTCTCCTTCTGGAGATATAGCCTTTGTTATAGCGTCTGAGGATTTAACAGACCATTCACTCTGGGATGAGGAGACTTGGTATACCAAGGCTGGGATGTGGGTGAAGCAAGGCAGGAGCTGAGAGCCCAAAATGTAAGGAAGTGCTGACTCTCGGGACTGTGCCAATACAGGGTCAGCACCTGAGAGTGAGTGCCCCTTAAATTTTGCACCTCATTTGTCTCACTGACGTCCTACTCTGCAGTACACCTGCAACGTACCTGTACCACACCTGCACTACACCTACCATATACTATTCTCTCCTGCTTCCTTTATCTTTGGAAATGAGTGTGTGCCTCTATGGTGGCTGAAGTTTCATCAGCCAGATCAGGTGGCACACAGAAACCTACACTATTGACTTTTTCTTAGATTTTTCTCAAAGTGTTCTTTATTTGTCCAGTCTTCGTTGAGGGAGAAGTATATTTCTCCTTTCTCTGCAAGACTGGCCATGGTCAGCAGGTGAATGCTCTATTGTGTAAATGTGATTTGATATAAAGCTGAATTGTCAATAGCATAAGACATTTTATAGGAGGGGTGAAAGAGTCAATGGCACCAGTAGTCACATTCCTTGAGTCACCAGAGACTGAGAATGGTGTGATGTGAAGTCAGAAAACCTTGGTTTTTGTCCCGAGTTCCCTGCTTACTTGCTGAGTGACCTGCGGAATTGCTTCATGCCCTCTCAGCCTCAGTTTCCTCACCTATAAGATAGGGATAATAAAGCTATCTCTGTCTCCCATGATTATTATGATGGGATGATGAACTGATGCTTCTGAACATGCTCTGCAAATTATAAAATGCTAGCTGGTTATTGACACTATTATTCAATTTTTGGAGGGCAGTGGTTTTGCAGGATGGGTCCATTCTGAGTTGCCACCTGCCATCCACCAAGGTTAGGGGTGAATTCCACAACATCAAACAATATGAGCTAGGCCTTGGAATAGGCTTTACTGAGGAAAAGAAGACATTTCCAAAGTCAGAGTCAGCCAGATAAGAGAAGATGGAAAGTCCTGCTGAGGCTATAGGCTCTTCTAGATGGATTTGTGTTCCAGGGGACGAAGCCCCGCCCACCCCCATTTATTTCCCTTTTCCTGGGGCAAGTGCGAGAGCAGTTGTTAGTGGGGAGATAATGAAACTACTCTGGCACCAGGCAGTCTGGATTTGGGTGCCAGCGTTTACAGGAATTATCAAGCTCTCAGCACCTGGGGACCTTGGAACCCAAGTAATGTACCCTGGAAGGAGAACACGGCTTGTCCTGTGGTAAGGGGACCTTGGGCACAGCCTCTGCAGCTCGGAGAGGGAGTTAGGATCCCACCCCCATGGCTCTTTAACCAAATCACCTAGGCTGAGCACCTAGGGGTATTTTCAGACACTCCTGCGCCTTCTGTCACGGGAGCACCAAGGACACCATGCTAACCCCAGTGCTAAACTCTAACTAGGTCACATAGGGGGTTTTTGGTGGTGGCTTGAGAATTGATAGAGAGATCAGGGTCCACCTAGGCTAACTCCAGATCCATCGATTAATAAACTATTTAAAGAGGATTCTCTACAATTTTCTACAATTTTACTATTTAAAGAGGAATCTCTACAAAGATTCACTTGGACTTTTTAGTTTAAAATGCAGTTACAGTTGATTCCTTTAGCCAGCCTTGTTTTTGCTTTTTCGTGATTGATGTTGAGACCTTACCCACCCAAAATGCTGCCCTGGCTCATCCTTTCCTCCCTGGCCTGAAATCCCACCCTATATAAGTGCCACAGCAAGTACATGGTCCACTTGAGGGAACAGGGTGGGGGGAACCACAGTAGACAAATAATAATAGCACAGTATCAGTTTTGCACCAAATGCTCAGGGAAGCTTAGTAGTGGAGCAATTATTTTTATCAGAGAGAGGGTCAGGGACAGTTCAAAAAAGAGATGATATTTGAACTGTATCATAAAGGGTAAGCAGGATATTGCAGGACAAAGAAAGAGGGACATGCATAGTAGAGAAAACAGGGAGAAAGGTGTGGTACCTCAGATGAGCTGATACCTGTGAAGTGTTTAGAACAGTATGTGGCACATAGTAGGTACTCAATAAATAGTAATAGGAGCAGTAGTGGTAGTTATATGTTTAAGGGATTTCAAATACCCAGTATGGCTAGAATATAGGAAGGGAAGTTCTGGAAATGAAACTGGAGAGGTAATTTGAAATTTTTTTTGTGAACGGCCTTGAACAGTATGCTAAGGGAGATAGATTTTTATTTGCAGCACATTTTAGCAAACTAATCCATCTGCTTTGTCATTCATTGGTAATCATAGGTGTGTCAGTGGGGATGGTCTAGGTTAGGTTGCATTAACGAACAACCCCCAAATGTCAGTGGCTTAAGACATCAAACATTTATTTCTTACCCACATTACATACCCGTCACAGTATTTGCCTTTTTCTGTGACCTGCTTCTTCAACCTTCTACCTGAAAGTGACACCTATCACTATTTCCATCTCATTGGCCAAAGCAAGTCGCATGGCCACACTTAACTTCAGAGGGACCAGGGCATTGCAGTCCTACCATACGGTGATGGATGCAAGACGCTGTACATTTGTCAATACTCATAGAACTGTGTGCTTAAAATGAGGGAATTTTACCATATGTAAATGATATGCCAACAATTCTGATTTAAAAAAACAGTGCATTTTTTTTAAACAGCCAGCTTTTAAAAACTTTGAAAATCACGATCCAAACAGTCACTTAAATTATTATTTGATCCCTAAAAAGTAATTTTATGGATCCTTTTTAAAAATCATAACCTGTGATATGCTGATTAAATGTCTAGCAACCGGGAATGTTTTCCCTCTGGGAGAGGGAGGGAATAGTGATATTTGCCTATTTCCATGGCGTAAATACCCCTACCATGGCAGATTTCAAGCTACCAGTGTGATGTCACTGAACTGAGCTAGGAAGAGATGCACACATTTTAAGCCAATCCCTGCACACCACTAAAAATATTAAAATATGCCATAATTTGACATTATAATAAGCAGGAAGATAATGATTGACTTCCTAATGTCCCAGGATTGCCTTGTACAAATTCCCAGTTTGCTAGTAATGCAGAATTAGTAGTAGTAGTAATAATAATAACGCCCACCAGATACTGCAGTTTTAAAAAATAATCTGGCAGAATCATACATTTAAAGCTAGATGGGGTCTTGGAGATTATCTAGTCACTCGACAGTTGAAGACTCTCAGAAATGTAAAAGATGCGCCCGAAGTCGCCCAGCTGACTGGTGACAAAATCGGAACCAGAACCCGAGTTTCCTGACTTCCTATTTAATGTATGTGTGTGGTTTTCCCCACCACTGCAGGAACTGTGGGATTCCAGGTTTTGAATGTGTACCATTGTTCCTAGTCTACTTTCTGACATCCATCTTACAAGTATTGTTTTTAAAAGGTCAACATTCAGCTAAACCATGCCTGTGGTGAACGAGTGGCAGGGAACAGAGGGTGCAGAGGGGTGTCAGATGTTACTTGATAGCTATTTGATCCAAATAATGCATTTCGTTTCGCCCTGGGAGAGCAGAGGATAAGCTGGCACCTTATCTGAGGACTGTGGTTCACCCCCAACCCCCATGGGAACCAGTTTGCATGGGCTCCCTGGCCTTTTGCTGCCAACTTCCCAGCTCACCCCACGTTAAGAACAGCAACGGCAGCCATGTGTTCAGAACCAGACCACCAAGCATTTTCCCATCTCAACCAAACTTTGAGGTAGCTGGGAAGAGTCTTTGGGGAGAATGAGTGCATTCTACAAGTCTCAGGGTAGAGTCAAAACGAATAATAACTCTACCATAATCACGACTGACTGGAGAGCAAGCCAGACTTGTCCCCAAATATATTTCAAGCTTGTGTGACTCTCTTTGGTCGTACCATTTAAGTGCCTTTTTCTTCTTTCTCACTCTAACAAATTCTTGCTCTTCCTTCAAGGCCCATCCCAATGTCATTTCTTTTTTGCGGTACGCGGGCCTCTCACTGCTGCGGCCTCTCCTGTTGCGGAGCACAGGCTCCGGACGCACGGGCTCAGCAGCCATGGCTTACGGGCCCAGCCGCTCCGCGGCATGTGGGATCCTCCCGGACCGGGGCACAAACCTGCGTCCCCTGCATTGGCAGGCGGACTCTCAACCACTGCGCCACCAGGGAAGCGCGCAATGTCATTTCCTCTTTGAAGACTTTTCTGACCTTGATCTGACCTTGATGGCAGTACCTCCCTTCCCCGCCTCTAAATTTATTGCTTCTTCTACCCTGTTCCTGGAACACTTTGCTTCTGCCTTTACTACGGCTCATATCACAGTGTTTTGGGATTGTTTGTTCAGCTGTATGTCTCCTCAACCAGACCGAATATTTGCCCCTTGAAGTCACGGCCCGTGTCTTACTCATTTTTAGTTTCCTGAACCCACCATGGTGCCTGGCCTAGCCTGTGATTGACACCAAAGAGAGAGGGTGAGGAGAGAGGAATAGAGGAGAGAGGAAGGACCATTCTGGAATGAGAGCAAACTTGGAGAAAAGTGAAGTCTCCCTGTGCCCGTCATGCTCTGAGTTACCAGGTGACTGTGTACACCCCAGGGCAACAAGTCTCAGCTGTACTGTGTAGGAAAGTCACCAAGTCATACTTGTTTAAAAGGTAGATTTCTACCTCCCTGCCCTTACCCTTATTCCCATTTTTAAGGGTGGCAGGGCAGAAATCTGTGTTTTTACAAGCATTCCTGGAGATATTCTGCTCAGATGGCCTGACCAACACTTTTGCGAAGCATTGGTCAGATGGTTCCAGGAATGCAGACAAGATAAGAGCCAGGAGGAGGGTACGGACTCAAGTCCAACGTACCCACCGGGCTGTAGAGGATGATCTACTGCCTGCAGTGTTTCCCCAAAATCACAGGGAGCTGGAAGGTCCTAGGGGAGTCCACCCAGAACCCTGCCTGACTCACTCAGGCCACTGTCACATAGCAGAAATGCTGGTAGACCTCTTGTACTTCTTGTTTCAGAATATTTGGCAGAATTTTGGCATGTTAAGGACACATCTGAATATTTCCAATTCTAGTCCGTTATTTGATTATTCTGGGCTGTGGGATAGCCACGTGGGATCCTGGTACTAGCCATGGTCTGACTCAAGAACATGAGCCATGACCCTGGGCTCAGAGACCTCCAGCAAAGCTGCGACTGTAGCCAGTGCAGCCACTGTCAGAGCACTTCCCAGGCTGACCTGGGCGTCCTTCAGGCCCTCCTACCCCAGCCTCAGCAATAGCAGTGTCCTCTGGTCAAGTCCTGCACCCACCACCAAGGCTGCCACATGCACGGCTCCAGCAGCTGCTTCTGTCTTCAAGGCTGAGCCACGACAGGGCTGTCACCTCCTTGGAAAGGTCTGGTTACCAACATCTTCAGCCTCCGAGCCCTTCTCCAGGCACCTCACGCCCCTCCAGACCCCCACCTGAGCCCATCTCAGAACTGAGCCCTAGAAAAGGTCTGACAAGTGCCAAGCAGCGCATGTCACACTCATTCACCTCCCAGAGTACAGTCGTCTCCCAGAAGACGATTGTTTTATACTCCCTGTCAGTAAGTGACTCTAATTATACCCACATGGGGTGTAATTGATTTTAATTTTCACTCTGAGGTAGCTCCAGGTTACAACCATGAGTCTCTTGCCTAGGAGAACTCTCTCCCTTTATTTAGCATTTAAATGAATATCCGGAGGGAAACAAGAAGTAATTATAAGGAGAAACCAAGTGTTGAAAGGGGCAGCTTTTGAAGCGCTTGGACATCCTGACATGGCAGTGCGCGGTTCACTACTTGGGAAGTCAGCTGGGTGGCCTTGGGTGGCCCGGGGAGCCTGACACCCTGATGTTAATGAATCGTGCAGCCGTGCTGGGGACCCAGCCTTTTGCTTGGTGCTGGAGTTACTCTCATGCAATGCTTGTCCATGACTCACAACTTCTGTTTATCAATTAGCACGTATTTTTAAAATCTTATACATTGCTCTACCTAAAGTTTACAGATAGTAGCAGTGCCACAATTTCAGTTGCCCACTCTTTGTTTTTTTTTTAACAATGTTAGTGCCTTATATTCATAGATCCCTTATTAACCTTTCAGAGCCCAGGTTCCTGTTATTATATGTCACAAAAAGCAGTGAATAATTTTTTCATTGGTGCTTAATTTCAGACTTTCCCAATGGAATGCAGATACAATGATTTGTGATTAGGAGTGTTTTTTGTATAATTGAAGCTTAAGTCTCCATTTATTTTCAGATGGTGAAGATTCTAGAAATAGTGGGATGTATTGGTTCTATTGGAGTTTCTAAACTATGGGGCAAGTTACACAACTAAATAATTGGTTTACTAAGGGAATACCACTGGAGCTGTTTGTATAACACACCCACACACCCATCACAAATAGACCTAGAATTCGAACGTTAGCTGTCCCATCTCTGTTCTCCCATGACTCCAGTATTATATAATTATCCTTGTTAGTTGTCTCTGCCATCCCCAACTTCTTTTTTTTTTTAATTAATTTATTAATTTATTTATTTTTGGCTGTGTTGGGTCTTCGTTTCTGTGCGAGGGCTTTCTCTAGTTGCGGCGAGCAGGGGCCACTCTTCATCGCGGTGTGCGGGCCTCTCACTGTCGCGGCCTCTCCCGTTGTGGAGCACAGGATCCAGTAGTTGTGGCTCACGGGCCCAGTTGCTCCGCGACATGTGGGATCTTCCCAGACCAGGGCTCGAACCTGTGTCCCCTGCATTGGCAGGCAGATTCTCAACCACTGCGCCACCAGGGAAGCCCCCTGCCATCCCCAACTTCTGACTTCTCAAGGACATCTGTATTCCTAGGGCCTGGAATTAATGTTTATTGAACATTTGCAGATGGAAAGTGGTCTCGGCTGAGCCTTCATTTGGAAGAGATAAAACCAAGGCCCAAATACATCAGATTATTTAGCCAAGATCACAGCAGTTGGGACAAAAAATGAAACACACAAAAAACAAGTGCATGAGTAATGAGCAGGAGAATTTTTAATCAAATCAAAATATTTATCAAATGTCCCCTATCAAAATTCTTAGTTTTCCTCAATCACTTGGATATGTGAAAGGATGTGCTTTTAGTATGGCAAATACACCCAAGGAGATAAGACATTTCCTTTGCCTATCTCATCTGCAAAGTGCTTTGTGTAATGATCCAAGGGCGTGACGAAATATCAGAATTCAGGAATGGACAGATGTAATGCCCAGAAAACACATTTGTGAAATTCAACCAGTTAAGAACTCTGTTGCCTTGAATTTGACAGTGATTCTTTCACAAAAAGTCTCCCCTGGTTTTGAATTAAGTTACACTAAACTAGGAGAGACCAGTTTCTTGTTCCCTTTCATGTAGTCTCAAGTTTTCTCAGGAATCCTTCAATCTCTCCCATAACCATGCTCCTTGCCAGGAACGTGGTAGATCAGGGGTCACAATCTCTCCTTCTGAAGCCTGTGAAGGGCTCACATCCACACCTTTTAATTATTTTTAAAATTTATTCTTAAATGTCTTTTCAAAGACTTTCAGGGTTTTGGGAAGAATTGTCATATTTCTTTCCTCATGTGTTTTTATCCTCACTTCTTTTTCATGTGGCACTAATTCTCTTTCTCTCACGATACTTCCCCTTCTGTGGTTTCCCATGTAATTTGGAATTTTCTTTTTCTTTTTCCATTGAAAGGGGAAGGTAGCCTTAGAGAAATCAGGGTGAGGTTAACCTGGCTAATCCTTCTCCCCACACAGCTCAAACGTGTCCAGTTCATCTCCCGTTCCAAGTTCTTCATTAGGTGAGACCTCCATGGACTAGCCAGAGAGGCCCCAATTGCCTCAGGACACAATAAAACATCTGGTTATGTGTGCAATGGGAGAGGAAACAAAGAATTCCTTTCTGAGGTCAATAAGCCAATTGCAGGAGCTAACCCAACCTCACAAAGCAGCCCACAGCAACAGGTGGGAGCCTCTGCTGGGACAGCTGTGCACACCCACTGGCCAGGTGTGACATCAGCCTGCAGCCCAGGAGGGCTCCATCTCACCCCTCCTCCCCTGCCTGCGTGCCAAGCTCTCAGATATCCAGAAAAGCAAGAACAAAGCTCCAGCAAATTCGCGAGCGGCGTGGGAGAAGCCTCTAGAAGCTTGTATATCCTGCATTTGAAAGTCCTGAGATTTTACTGCTACCAGTAGAAACCAGGCAGCCAATGAGGCAGCAGCAAGAGGAAGAGGCCAGGAGGAAAGGAAAGTGGAGGAGGAGAGAGAGGAGACATCAACACATAAAGTGCGATCAACCGGGCCTCCCTGGTGGCGCAGTGGTTAAGAATCCGCCTGCCAATGCAGGGGACACGGGGTCGAGCCCTGGTCCAGGAAGATCCCACATGCCGCGGAGCAACTAAGCCTGTGAGCCACAACTACTGAGCCTGCGCTCTAGAGCCCGCGAGTCACAACTATTGAGCCCACGTGCCACAACTACTGAGCCTGTGTGCCACAACTACTGAGACCGTGTGCCACAACTACTGAGCCCACATGCTACAACTAATGAGCCCGTGTGCCACAACCTCTGAAGCCCATGTGCCTAGAGCTGGTGCTCTGCAACAAGAGAAGCCACTGCAATGAAAAGCCCGCGCACCCTGACAAGTAGCCCCGGCTCGCCGCAACTAGAGAAAGCCCACGCACGCAGCAACAAAGACCCAACGCAGCCAAAAATAAATTAATTAATTAAAAAAAATACAATCAGCCAATCAAATTTGCATCCACATGTCAACATCCGTCCTCCACCTCCTCCCTCTCAGTCACTAAGGCAAAGCACAGCTGCCCCTCTTCCAAACCAGTGGCCACAATCTCACTGTGACCCTTAGTGTTCTTCTGAAGAAAAACTTTTTTAGCACACGCACATTGGAATCACCTGGGTATCTTTAAAAAATACTGATGCCTGGCTTCCGCCCCCAGACATTCTGATTTAATTGACCTGGGGTAGCAAGTAGACATCTGGATTTTTAAAGCTCCCCAGGCAATTCTAACGTGTAACAAACTTTGGGAACCACTGAATTATTAGCCAGGTAGGTCCTAGGGTCCATGCCCTACACACTCTCAGAACAAATCTCTCAGAACAGGCTCCACTTCCTCCAGGGGACCCATCCCCCTTTTGTAAGGGAAAAGTTCAGATCCAGCCTATATTTATTGCACACCTGTTACGTGCCGTGCCCTGTGGACAATACAGTATGCATTGTCTAGCTTAACCCAGTTTGGGGAGCAGGGTGCTGTTCCTGGCAAGTACCTGTTCCAAAGGCACAAAGCTGTCTTGTAAGTGTAAACTGTCTGATCTTTATGTTCTGTGGCTTCCTGCTTCCAAGATGCTCCTCAGACAGGGTGATTGACAGGTATCACTGTGTTCACATGTGAGAGAGGATGATTTGATAAGGCCACAGGTCATGAGGGGAGAGTGGGAAGAAACAGAGATCCTAGAGGCTCATCCCATTGATACTGAACAGGTATACAAACTGTAAAGTGGCTAATTTTTTGCAAAAAGTGCAAAAGTCATGTAAAGATTAAAGACATGGGCTCGTGAGCCATACAAATCTTGGCCTCAGAAACTAGCTATGTCCCTTATTAGCTGGGAACTGAGCAAATTAGTTATCCACCCGAGCCTCAGTTTTTCCATCTCAGTATCTACTGCATGGGGTTGCTTTGAGGATAGAATGAAGTAATGCATGCAAAGTACAAAGCACGGTGTCTTGATAAGTGTAACCTTTTTTTTTTTTTTGGCTGCGCCTCACGGCTTTTGGGATCTTAGTTCCCCAACCAGGGATTGAACCCGTGTCTCCAGCAGTGGAAGCGCAGAGTCCTAACCACTGGACCACTAGAGAAAGCCCGCCAGCAGCAACGAAGACCCAATGCAGCCAAAAATAAAATAAACAAAATAAAATTTTTTTTAAAAAAGAATCATTTGAGCTAAAACAGACACCAAGGAAAGCTTCCTGCAGAAAGTGATGGGAAGCCAGGGACTGTTGGAAGGATGAATAGGAATTAGCAAGGTGAACAAAGAAGGATGATGTTGGGCGGGTTGGAGTATATCCTGGGGAGATCCAGGTTTACAGTGTGACCCCACCTTCCTGGGATTCTATGCATAGAGAGATATATAAACTCGAAGCTTAAGTTATATACTGAGCACAGAAATTTATTTTCAGGCAACGTAGGTTTGTATTCTCAGGACAATGCCAAGTCTGGACATTAGTCAAGACTAAGCAATAGGCCTAGAGAAAGAGAGACTTTCAGGTATGAAATACAGCAGTGATGAGCAGCAAGGCACTGCACGTGTCACACTTCCTGGGCTATAAACACGTCTCCTAGTCTATGAACTGCCTGAAGTGAGAACAGGTACTGGATTTTTTTTTTTTTTTAATAGATGCCACTTTTTTTTTTTTTTTTTTTAAAAGATGTTGGGGGTAGGAGTTTATTAATTAATTTATTTTTGGCTGTGTTGGGTCTTCGTTTCCGTGTGAGGGCTTTCTCTAGTTGTGGCAAGCAGGGGCCACTCTTCATCGCGGCGCGCAGGCCTCTCACTATGGTGGCCTCTCTTGTTGCGGAGCACAGGCTCCAGACGCGCAGGCTGAGTAGTTGTGGCTCACGGACCTAGTTGCTCCGCGGCATGTGGGATCCTCCCAGACCAGGGCTCGAACCCGTGTCCCCTGCATTAGCAGGCAGATTCTCAACCACTGCGCCACCAGGGAAGCCCAGGTACTGGATTTTATTTGCATTTTGATGCTCAGAGCCTAGCACAGTGCCTCACACTTAGGAGATGTTCACTTGATGTTGGTTGGTTGTTTGGTTTGTTGGCTCATTGGTTGGTTGATTGGTTGGGTGGGTGTATGGGTGGATGGCTGGCTGGATGGTTGGATGGGAGAGAGGGAATGTAAAGTGTCTAGAGCAGTGTCTGACATAATAAATTGTAATTGTATATTTCTATTGCCCTACAGCATAAACACCTTAATTTTCATAAACACTAAACTAGTTGGGTCTATGAATTCCTACTCATTTAACCTATTTTAATATACAGTCCTTGGAATAGCTTTTCTTATAATGGAAAAAATATAGCCATTGTTTCACATATGTTTTGTTTGTGCAGAGAAACTAAAATACAAAGGCATTCTGAATAAAACCTACCACCATAACACTGTAACACTGCTGAGTATTAATCCTTTAGAGAGGACCTGCTGATTTGTCATAAACCTGAATGAACAGATGTGCTTGGTCCCCAGGGCCATTAGCTTTTTTACTTCGGGAGTGGAAGGGACTTTCACAGGCTATGTTACTAAAACCTTGTTTTAGATACTGTTGCTGAGAAACAAACCATTTCAAAATTTAGTCGTGTAAAATATCTGTTGTATTACGGTTACAGGTTCAGTGACTCAGGACTAGGACAGGATACAGTAGGGAAAACTTCCTCTGCTCCATGCTGTCAGCGGCCACATCTGGGAAGGTGCAAAGGCTGGGGGAATGTGATGGCTGGGGACTGGAATCATCGGGAAACTCCTTTGTTCTCATATGTGGCCCCTGACATGGGATGACTTGAGCACTGAACTTAGCAGGAGTGTAAATCAGTGTCTACGTGAGTCCTCTCCATGAAATGTGTTTCCCCCAAACTTGGCAGCCTCAGTATAGTTGAACTTCTTCTAAGACAGCTCACAGCTCCAGTGTATGGGTTTCCATGGACAAGGCAGAAGCTGCATTGCCGTTTATGACCCAGCCTTGGGAATCATGTCATGTTGCCATCATGTATTCTACTGGCTGAAGTAAACACAAGTCCATCCAGCTTTCCTGGGAGAGGACATCCACCCCATATCTTGATAAGAGGAATGTTTTTGCAGGACTGTTTTGTTTTTGATAGGAGTTTTGCAGCCATTGTTAAAATACCACACCCCTAATTCTTAGAAACTGAACCCTAGAACCCAACAGAATGAAATCTTACCTTAACTCATTTCATCACCCTTTGAGACTCATTTTTCTTGACATGTATTATTCGCTTTTTGTGAGGGGAGAATTGGATCACCAGCACCCCCTCATGCCTGGAATATGCTGGCAACATGGTGGCAGGAAAACCTCACCCCCATTTTCCTGAATTCAGTGCTCACCTTAGGTGATGCCAATTTTGAGAGAAGAGCCCTTGGCACCAGATTTCCGTTGGAGCAGTAGCACCTCCTTAACGCAGCAACAGAACCCATATTAGGAAGCCAGGGCCCAGCAGTTGAGCCTGGAGTAGCAGCCGACGACCGGGCAAGCGTGCCCAGAGCAGTGACACCCCCCCGAGCTTCCACCTGCCCCACAAATGCACTCCTTCTCCGTAGGATCTTGGCAGCCGGTTTTCGTGCTTTTGCAAGTGCAACGATTTTCTGGAAGGACTCAGGGCAACAGGCAAGTGGGCAGTTTCCCGTGGACTCAGATCGTTTAGGACATGTCATTTGGGGCTAAGGGACTGTTTCTTATACATCAAGGAGTTTTGTAAAATAAGGTGGGTGGATGCCAGGACCTTGTGTCAGGGCCCAGAGATCTTGGGACTTCAGACTAACTGGCACCAGGGAGCTGAGAGGTCAAGATATGGAATGCTGGGATTCAGATGACACCCTGGGCTCTGTCCAGCGAGACATCACAGCAACTCTAAGGGACCCACAGGAACCAGCCACGTTGTGTCCCATTTCCACTGGTGTACACATCTTGGAATGAGTGCCCAGAGGTGGTTCTTCCTGCCCTACCCGCCTGGAACCGACGTCCTACAGTGCACTTTAGGCCATCAGCTGTGGCCAGTCATCCTGTGCTTACCTTGCCTCATGCTGCCTTGAATGACTTGCCATGTGGGAGAGAAAGAACCATCTCCACTCCCCACAGTGTCACTCAGGACCAGTTAGCAGAACCAGTACCAGCCTTCTTAAATGTACACCATTCAGGATACAGCAGGATCACTAGCTAAGCTTATTTAAAGAGTAGTTGTTGGGCTTCCCTGGTGGCGCAGTCGTTGAGAATCCACCTGCCGATGCAGGGGACGCGGGTTCGTGCCCCGGTCCGGGAAGATCCCACATGCCACGGAGCGGCTGGGCCTGTGAGCCATGGCCGCTGAGCCTGCGCGTCCAGAGCCTGTGCTCCGCAACGGGAGAGGCCACAACAGTGAGAGGCCCAAGTACCACAAAAAAAAAAAAAAAAAAAGAGTAGTTGTTATTAATGATAACCATAGGTAACCTCCGTGAGCCCTTGTTGTGTTTTGCTTACCACAAACAATGTGGGTTATCTGTTTTAATCCTCAGAACAGTCCTGAGTTTCGAGGATTAGTGTCCCAGACACTAGTACTTCTAGATACTCATTGGCCATACATGGTTACAATTAAGTTTAGAAAATGCTGATCCTTCTAAATGGTAATATAAAAGGTAATTCTCCAAGAAGGGGATATATGTAGAATTTTACAAACTTCTTCAATCATAAAACAGCTGGGATAACTGATAGTTTAGAAACACCAGTTTGAAACCTGAGTGGGTCACCATAAAATATGTTTAGTGTTCTATGAGTTCAGTCTAAGAGCTATTTGGAAACAAATATAAGTCTAAATCATTAGAGCTGGATTTAGTGTAACTGTCTTTGAAAATAGTTACTGGGGATATACCAAGGATGGCCTGGTGACTCCTGGAAGTAGCTGATGGTTTGCTTTTAGAAATCTGTTATCTGCTCCACAACTCTCCAAAAAAGCCTGCTGCATCCCAGGAGCAAAGAGCATCCTGTGCTCCCCACACCCAGTCATATTGTACAAGGTGAGGAGGCTGAGAGTGAAGATTTTGAGCCCATTCGGATGTTCACAGCCTGTCCTGCTGCTGATCACCCCATTCCCCAAGAGTCTTGAAGGCTCTTTCCTGAGTGCCATTCTGGAGCCCAGGACTAAGTTGACCAGCCATATTTTAATCCCCAGGATCAACATAAGCTCCAATTTCTTCCTTCATTCTGTTTGTTTTTTATAAACTCACATCCTAAAATACACCCCTGTTACCTTTGTTCCTTCTGATATCATCAAAATATTTCAGGAGACAAGCCTACTTTTGCAGCATTTACACATCTTCGGTGCAACCCGCTATGTGTTCCACCATATATGCCTTGAAGAAGTGCCATTTGTGGTTAGCATACTTCTAGCTTACACTTAGCTCTCTGTTGATTCTGCTTGAATTTAAATGACCATGCGTTTTTTAACTGGCAGATCAGAAAAGAATTTTTTCTCCCTATCACATCAAGTAAAGGTAGTCTTAGTTAAACTCAGTTGTCAGCACCTTCCTCAGATTAGGCTTTACTTTGAAAGCATCACTTGCATAATCGTTAAAGTTAATTTATTCATTAAGTTATATATGCATATATACATATAAAATGATGCCAGGCATAGATCTGAGCAATTTACAACTCACAACTTAAATTGCACATTTAGTCATCTACGAGGCACTACTATTATTATCCACATTTCATATTTGAGGGAAAGAGGCACAGAGAGGTTAAGTAACTTGGCATGAGGTCTCCCAGCTGGGAAGGGTTGGAGCAGGAATTTGAACACAGACAACTTAGCTCCAGAGTCTTTACTCTTACCAAGGAATTCTTAGCAAACAAACACAGTTGTATTTGCCCTTTCTATGACCAAGGGGTTTGATAAGCTCAAAGCATTTTCAACCAAAATAGCGCATGGTCAATTACTGTGTTAGTTTCTTACACAACTCTTCAGGAGATGGCTGGAAACCTTCCTTACTGATAAAAAGTAAAAACGGAGCCCTATTTCATTTTTATTATTATAAGACTGAAGTGAAAAAATTAAACTAGAAAACATTTAAATTATTTAAAATAGAAGCTCCTCGATCCCAAATCATTACTGAAATATTACAAAAGCTAAAGTCTCATAGGTATATTATACGTGCTAGGATGTAATTTGGGGGGGTTGAATAAATTTATTTAGAGAAAAATCTATGTTATGCAAACCTGATATTTATTCCTTCTTCTTTTAACTCCTGACTCTTACAAATAATAATATATAACAGAAACAGTATTTTTATTTGAAAACTTTTATTTCAAGGTCAAAATCTCTTCGGAGGTTTAAATCTTGTTTTTACATAAAATAGTGTTGTCTTGCATTTTGAAAAGATTTTAATTCATATCAAGAGATGCCATAAAATGGCAGGTATTAAGCCCCACCAAAAGTGAATCCTTTCTTAATACCTGCTAGGTTAAAAGTTTTCATGTCTAACAACATTTCTTAACCACTTTTTTTGTACATCTTAGTTTCTTTAAATATATTATAGCTGTGAGATCCAGACCACAGAAAACTCTAATATTTTAGATTTATTTGATTTCTAGTTATGCTTAAAACTTACCTAATTTTCCCTCTAAGGTAAAGACCTCCTAGTACAAAACAAAACTGATGCAAACTTGGGGGAAAAAAAGGTTTTTGTTTCTCTGTGGCAAGTTTTTCCTTTTTTTTCTCATTCCAATTATAACGGTAATTAATTAAAGAAATTATGAAAGATACAGAAAATATATACATTGGGCTATTTCCTTACATTGATTTCCTATGCATGGGGCTTTTTAAATATAGTTGTAATCATAGTACATTTATAATTTGTATCCTGCTTTTTTTACATAGTATATTACAACCATGTTACTGTGCACTCTTCACAAACATTATTTTTTATTGCAGCATGAGCATCATACTTATTTAGCTATTTCCTAAGGTTAGGACATGCACAATATATTCCATTTTTAATATTAGAAATAATGCTGCCATGAATGCCTTTCTGTATTTAGGATCATTTCCTTAAGATAGATTCTTAGAATCGATAATTCTTGAATTACAGAATATTAAAGGATATTAGTATTTTGAAACTCTTGATACAGATGGCCAAATTACTTTCTGAGATGATTTTAACAGTGTACATAGTCTAGCAATTTCCTGCCTATATTTGATATGCTTTTTAGTGTGTCTGTATGTGTGTGTGTGTGTGTGTGTTAACTTGTGCAGCCTGGGAGAGCATGGATATTGACCAGATCCATTGCTGCACAGTGGAAAGAGCTTGAACCTGCCCTGCAAGGACCTGGCTCTTTGTCCTGACTCTACAACTAACTGCTGTGAGAACATGAGCAGCTAACTTACCTTAACGTTCCTTGTATAATGGGGAGATTGGGCCAGACCAGACACGTTCATTTATTTATAAATCTTTGCTGACCACTTTTTGGTTCTTGATGCCAAAGAGATTAGAAAATATGAGTGCAGTGTCCTTTCTCAGGATATTACAACCTCCTGGGGGACAAATATGTGGAAGCAGAATCACATGAAGTTTAGGAGTACGAACTACAGAAGCAACTGATCAATCCTAGTTATTAGCTGTGTAAGCTTGAGCAGTGAGAGCCCTCTTAGCTTCGGTTTCCTCATCTATGAAAAGGGGATAATAATATCTTTGTCACAGGGCTATCGTGCAGATTGAATGAGACAATCGTTAGTGTGCCTGGTGCAGTATGTGTCCAGTAATTGTTAGGGTTGCTTTTTTCTCTTTTGTTGCTGATATGAATCTAATATATTTGGTAAGTCTTAAGTGGCAGGGAGCACATGTGCAGAGGCATGGCTTCACAAAAGAATATCATGTGTTCAAAGAATGAGTCCTGGGTTCTGAGCACTGAACAAATGTGGAAGAGCAGTAAGCAGCAGGTGCAAGGTCCGGGTCACGGGCCACAAGGAAGGTGCTTTTCAGTTCTGATAGGCCGTGGTAGCCACTTCACAGAGGTGGATGGACCTCCCCCGCCCAAAATTTGCCTTGATGTTGATACTGATGATGCCACGTGCCCACCAAGAGGATATGAAGTTTTATTACTCACATAATGAGACTTGCTGGAGAGAGCAGAACAGGTTCCCCAGCAGGTCTGAAAATGGCCTGAGAGAGCTGGGAGGGACAACTGGCTTAGGGCTGTGCGGTGCTTGGTGGAGGTGGGGGGGGGGGGCTAGAGGAGGGAGCTGCACCCGCAGAGGCTTGTGCGGTTTTGACGTCCTGCTGGCACCAAGGGAGGAGGCACGTGGGCCTTCTGATTGACATGAAAGCATCAGCAGTCATTAACCCAAATTGTTGTCAGACTTCACCACATGGGTTATGGTTTTATGATGGACAGAGGGAATCACAGTGGCTTTCTTCCCTTCTTAAAAGTAAAAGCCTTCTCTCTGGACCCTACCTCTCCCCACCCCTTTTTGCTTTTTTCTCTCGTTCCCACCTTCTCCAGTCCTAGCTTAACAACAGTCTCTGCTCCAAATGCTCTCTCCTCCTCCTGTTCTCTCTTAAAGCATCTGCAATCAGGTTTCCCCCGCCGCTCCTTGGTAACCGCTCTTGTCAGTGTGATCACTCACTTGCCTAAAAGCTGCTAAATCCTATGGTCCTTTCTCAGTCCCCATCACACCTGACCTGTCAGTGGCACTGGGCACAATTGGTCATCTTTTCCCTCGGCTTCCAGGATATCAAATTTGCCTCCCCTTTCTCTTTGGCTAGCTCCTTCTCAATTTCCTGACCTCGTAATGCTTGGGGTGGCCCAGGGCTCAGTCCTGGGGCCTCTGCAGTCCTCTGTCTGCACTCACTCTCTTGCTGTAAATCCATCTGGGCATGACAGCTCTCAGGAGTGTGTCTCCAGCACCCACCCCTCCCTGGAACCCAGGTTTTCATGTCCAGCTACCTACTCAGAGTTCATACACTCCAAACGGAGTTCTGCACTTCCCCGTCACTCTTGCCTCTTCCGCGGTCTTCTTCATCTCTCCTAATGGAAGCGTCATCTCTCTAGTTGCTCAGGGCCCGAACTGTGCCACTATCCTGGAGTCCTTCTGTTACCGACCAGGGTTCTTGGCCTTCCTTAAGCAGTAGAAATTGATCAGAAGCCAGACAAGAAATTCAGGCAAGGCTTTATTGGGGCCCCTGCTGCAGCAGGGGGCAGCGAGAACAAACAACAGGTTCGCTTGCTAGCTTGCTCGCTGATGGGGGGCAAGCTTGTTCCTTATATGGGGTGAGGGTAGGGGTGTGTCCAGGGGTCGGGCCAGAAGGGTGGCTTAGGTGGTCTGCCCATGCCTTTGGTGGTGGTGTGTGCAGGGGGCATGCGCAGTACCCTGCTTTTGCTCCCGGCTCTTCAGAAGTGGCAGTTGGGCTTTTTGGTCTTTTCTTGTATTTTGTTCATAATTTGCCCCAACCGCACATGCACACAGTTATTTTTAGTCCCTTATAGTTTCTTTGTATTTTGTTGCTCCAGGAGACATTTCTCCAGGTACAAGCACTGCAGCAAAGGGTCACAGGCCCCAGCCTGGCTCACTTCCTCTTTTTCTCTCTCTCTCCACATCCAACCTGTCAGCTGATCCTCTGGGCTCCACCTTGAATTGATATCCAGAATCTGGCCCCTCCTCACCACCTCCGCTGCTCCCACCCCGGCCCAAGCCACTGTCTTCTCTTCCCCTGGATTTCCGTAACAGCCTCTAACTGGCTGGCCTCCCTGCCTCCACCCTTGCCCTCCTACAGTTCTCAACACAGCAGTCAGAGCCATGCTTTTGAAAAGTAATTCAGATCATACAACACACCTGTTCAGAGCCCTGCAGTGGCTGCTCGCGTCACTCAGAGTAAAAGCGAAGTCCTTCCTCTCTCCCGCCAGGCCCTTGGGAGCCTCACCTCTCCTCGTCCACGCAGCTCTAGCCACTCTTGATCTTTGCTATTTCCTGAACGTGCCAACCTTGCTCGTGTCTCAGGACCTTTGCATTTGCTGTCCCCTCTGCTTGCAATGCTCCCCCTCCAGATATCAACATGGCTCACCACCACCTCCTACCGGTCTTTGCCCAGGTGTCACCTTCTCAGTGAGGCCTCTCCTGGCCATCCTGTTTTAAATTGCACCCTCCCTCCCCATCACTGTTATCCTGTATTTTTTTTTTTTTGCTTTTTAAAACTTTATTTCAACATAACTATACTTACAGAAATACACTCATATTGGTAATTAGAACACAATTTAACTTATCCTACACAATTTGGACCAGAAAACTTGGTACATGGTTTGCTTTAAAAAAGAAAGAAAAAGCATTTGCAATCTGGTTTATTTTTCATCTATTACAAACGCATATAAAAGATCCACCATCAAATGCTGCTAAAGCAAACAGCATGAACCTTGAGAAATTAAACTTTGGTTTGTCTCTGAAAAATAACACGTATTGCTGAAAAAATAACACGTATTTACTGAAAGTTTTCTCCTTCAGTAAAAGTTTATAAACTGTAAAAGTTTATAAAATTGGTGCAACAAAACATTGTTGTAATGTTTCAATGCCAGTTCACAAATTTCGATTACTAATGTCTATCCTGTATTCTTGTTTATTTTTCTTTGTAGCATTTATCACTTTCTAGAATAATATATAATGTATTCACTAGTTTTGTTTCTTGTCTGAGGGCAGAGATTTTTGTCAGTTGTCCGCTACTGTATCCCGTTGACCTAAAACAGTGCCTGACATATGATTGATACTTAGTAAATATTTGCTGAAAGAGGGAAAGAGGCAAGGAAGGAAGAAAGGAAAGAAGGAAGGAAGAAAGGAAAGAAGGAAGGAAGGAAAAAACTATATTTAAACATATTAAAGAATAATTTTATTGCATTAAAACATAGCTGAGGTCAAATTGGATGTGGTCATTTCAGACTGAACTGTCCCTCTACAATATTCATGTATACACACTAGGATGACAGTGTCTCTTCCCAGGGCTGGCCAGTGGCTGGTAGAAGTGTCTGCATCATCACACGTATTCTGACATTCCACCTGGGAACGGGCTACAGGGACATATACCTGGCAGAAGGCTGGTCTTCCCAACACACAACTATGAGGTTCAGTTGCAGAATTTGAAAATCCCTGTCACCACTCACACAGGAGGCCAGAAATCATCTTAGGTTCACATTTGGAATGTGCAAGCATGTGTATTTCAGAACTCCTGAGTTGGTAAATATCGCGGGGAACTATATTGGGCAGGATCAGCTGCACAGCTGTGAGTGGCCTCAAGGACTGTTTTGTTTGGGTGATTGTTCACTGTAAAAAACACAGCGAGGGGGATTTGAGGTGTTTTGTGTGTCTTTAATAGGTTCTCTTGTCATTTGCAGCGTGGGACAGCTTGCACGCGGAAAACAGCTGGTTAATGTGATTTTTCTCTTTCAGTAAAGGTGCACCCTAATCCAACAGCTGACCAAAGAACCCGCTGGAAAAGCAGCTGGAGGCTCTGTGTGGCACATTATGCTCTACAAATTGCCAGGCTGCACTATGGCAAGAAAGTGTAATTCGGCAAAACGTATAGCCTCTGGCAGAGACTTCTCAGGCTCAGTTGGGTGAGCGGCAGTGGCAGGGAGGGGGCAAGAGAGAAATACATTTGGATCCTACTATACTGTTGGGTGCCATAAGCCAGAAATTGAGCATCTTTGACTTTGGTAATGAAACCCCTACATCAGTCGTTGGGGGTACCTACTTCTTTGGCCAGAGATGGGAAGGTGCAAAGGAAGGAAAATAGAAAGCAAAGGATATAAATACTGAATAAGAGAAGAGAGTCATGTCAGGCAAGAAGCAAACTAGCAGCTGGGAACTTTGTCATAGCTGCTTCTCCCTTAAGGTTTGCATTGCCCGTTTGGGTCTTAGCTTTATAAAAGGTTACCTAACGTGTCGTAAGGCAGTGTTAGCAATTTGATTCCACAAATGCTCCCTTCTCTTGAAAATAACCTTACTGTCCTTTCTGAAACTCAGCATTTGAGAAAACTGACTACGATTTTTCAAGTTCTTGCGTAAGGAAATGGGTTACTACATTCTGATGGAAACCTCTTTTTTTCCTCATTCAAAAACTGTGCACAAAAAGAAAATACCGACAAGTACCTGTTGAAATGTGTGAAATGCTTAATGTAACCAGAAGTCTTTCTCTGTAACGGGGAGTAACTTTTGTGTCTACATCTAAGCAGACTGTGAAAAACAGCAGCCATTAGCCAAAACTGTTGACATCAGCCTCAATAAAACAGGTGGAGAAATGAAGTGGGAAGGACAGCAATGTCAACAGTTCACAGTCAATCACCCAAGAAGCATCAGATTATGTATGTGCTTCCAAACAAGGTGGTTTGGTCCATTTTGGAGACCGCCCAGGCCTTCAGTTTGGGATGAACGCTGACTTTTGTGGATGAAGGGAAATGAGTTGTAAGAGAGGCGGCAGGACGGATCCTCTAGCCTTTTTGTGTCTCTCGTATTGAGAATGGCCATCTGTCCCTGGAGAACAATTAGAGCAGCCGCTGGGCCATCAGAGTCAAAGGTCTCTCCTCCTCGGACCAGGACACAGCAGATTTGGAGGTCACCGGGAGTTTTAGGAGGCAGCCAGGTCAGCCCTTGATACCTGATGCTTTGACAGACTCCAGTAAAGCCAGGATTATTCAGCTTCAACTGGCACGTTGGTGGGAAAGATGGCAGGGTCCCACCCTGGTCTCTCATTTCTTTTGCTGTCATGGGAATGAGTTTGCAGTTGAGTCATATCCCTTTGTTGTCTTTCTCCTCTTTCAGGACTGAAAACCACAAGCAAAGAGTATAGCAAACACTAATGGGGCGGTTCTTAGACAAAGCAACAGAGATTTGGCAGTGTTGGGGAAATGTTCAGAGTTCATAGGATCAAACAGGCTGGGCTTAGTAGTGTTGATAAAAGAAAACTACCACTTTGATTATCATTCAGCAATTTGGGATTTGGGCTTTTTCACTTAGTATTTCTAGTTTTTTCACTTGCAAACAAGAATAGAGAACCAGACGTAGGATGCCACAGCAAACACCACAGTGAAAATCTCCGTGCCCCTCTATCCACTGTCCTCTCATAAGCATTCTCTCCATCTCTCTCTCTCTCTCTCTCTCTCTCTCTCTCTCTCTCTCTCAATCACACACACACACACACACACACACACACACACACACGGGTGTGTATTTCAAATACTGAAATAATAACTAGTAAGCATACATTTAATATACCAATATCCAGCAATTAAAAATATTTAAGTATGACCCAGAGAGAGTGAAAACAAAAGGAAAAAACAGATTTCTTACCAGCATTCTGGGCGGAATGAATGACTGCAGCACATTGCTGGGTGTCTCTGAATCTGGGCTGGATTTCACATTTTGTAGCTTTGGGGAAATAATGTGCAGTTCAGACTCATCAGTCAACCCCAGAACCTCAGAAAGATGTGTGGGAAATACACTGATGGTCGAAGCAAGAAAATAAAAGCAACCTTTTAAAATTAGAAGTCATTTTGATGGAAGGCAAGAAAAATAGACTGCAAAAAAAGTGGGTTTGTTTATTTTCATGAGACAAAACTTTCATGAGAGCTAACGCTGGCCTCATGCTAGTCACTGGAGGTATAGCTAGTAGAAGAACTCGGTGGGCGCCCCATTTTAAAAGTTTGTAATAAGTCCTCTAGGAAAAGAGAGGAGGAATGAGCCCCGTGTCAGCTGTGAGCGGTTTCTACTGCTGATCTGCTGTGACAGGAGGGCCAGGGATTTCCATGGGAAGAAAATCAGGAGAGGGACTTCCCTGGTGGTCCAGTGGTTGTGACTTCACCTTCCAATGCAGGGGGTGCAGGTTCTATCCCTGGTCAGGGAGCTAAGATCCCCACATGCCTGCCACCAAAAACCAAAACATAAAACAGAAGCAATATTGTGGCAAATTCAATAAAGACTCTAGGGCTTCCCTGGTGGCGCAGTGGTTGAGAGTCCGCCTGGCGATGCAGGGGACGCAGGTTCGTGCCCCGGTCCAGGAAGATCCCACATGCCACGGAGCAGCTGGGCCCGTGAGCCATGCTGCTGGGCCTGCGCGTCCAGAGCCTGTGCTCCGCAACAGGAGAGGCCACAGCAGTGAGAGGCCCACGTACCGCCAAATAAATAAATAAAAATAAAGACTCTAAAAATGGTCCACATCAAAAAAACTTTAAAAAAAAAAAGGAAGAAAATCAGGAGACCTGATTCCATTCCCCAGGACACACCCGTTAGGACCTCGGTTTCTTCATCTGTAAAAAGGAGAATAATGATTCCCGCTTTACCTTCCTCATAGAATAGAGATGTTACCGAACCAAACTTGGGTCCACTCACCCACGCGCCGTAAAGCCAATCTACTGACACCAGGTTGTGGTGAAGGAAAGTGCGGCATTTGTTGTAAGGCACCAGACAAGGAGTCCAGGGCAGCTAATGCTCAAGAGGCCCAAACTCCCCAATGGGTTTCAGAGAAGCATTTTTAAAGGCAAGGTGAGGGAGGGATGTTGCAGGGTATATGATCAGCTCGTGCACAATTCTCTAATTGATTGATGGTGAGGTAACAGGGCAGTGTCACAGGGGTTAACAGTATCAATCCTCACCCTCCAGCCGGACTGGGGGCTCCATGCTCATGGTCATCGTGTAGTTAACTTCTTTCATTTGGTAGGGGCTTCAGAATCTGTAAAGTGACTCAGGAATGTATATCCGATACTGTTATCTGTGTACTTCTGGGAGGAACTAAAGATTCTGTGACTGCCATATGGCCGATTTACTGTTTAAATTGTTTCCAGTTCTCCTAGCCCAACTGCTATTTTTGTCACTACATGTTCACATCCTTTCAATCATTAATTCTTGAGCCAGGCTTTTTTTGTGTGACTCGGGAAGCATTGGAGACTACATCTTTTCTACAAACAAGAGGCAGGCAGAGGACATGGAGGGGGGGCGGGGGTCTGTCCTGGGAAGGCCCCTAGGGTTCTGCTTGGTTACAGAGATACCATATAATATAGTCCACAAATATACAATGGTACTTTTAATATTATTCTAGTCCTGAACTTGATTGTGACTCTTAGGGCCTCACCCTGGGGCAGAGTCCCCCTGTTTCCAGTACCCCTTCTTGTGATACCCAAAATCTGATAGCTTGGCCAAAAGAAAACCCCAAAGGGCATGGCCCCTGGATTTTATATCAGAGACTCTAAAGAGTAAATTGACTAGATGAAGAGGTAGTGATGATAATAAACCTCTATGGTGGTACTTTGACTTCACGATATCTTATAGCCATGGACGTTCATTCAGCAAAATTTAGCAAGCACCTACTTTGTGCCACGTTTGAGGTATGACACTGGGGTTTTAACTGTGACCTGAGCGCACACAGTATCTGCTCTCATAAAGTTAGCAGTCTGGGGAGGGTCGAAGGTTAACAATTTAAAAATCGTACTGCTAGGTCATGGTTATATATTCTTAAGGTGGTGGGAAGAAAGGGTAGAGGGTGAGGCTGGGAAGGTGGCAGGGGCTGGACCACGCAGGCCCCTATAGGCCATGGTGTGGATTTTTGCCTTTAAGAGTCTATGGAGTTCTAAGTGGCATGATGGGAGGTGAGGGAGGGGTGGGCGTGAATAGAAGCATTTTCACATTCTGTGTTTGAAAAGGTGTTGATTCCTATGGTGGGGTGGTTTTCAATAGCATTTACTCCATTCATACTTCCCTCTTCTCTGATAATCCCCCTGAGTTGAAGCGCTCGAGATTAGTGCAGTGGTTTTCAATGTTAGGAGCACATTTGAATCCTGAGGGACTTTTTTTTTTAAGCCCAGGCCCATCCCCAGAAATTTGGATTTCATTGGTCTCAGGTGTAGCTTGAACGTGGCTTTTGTTTCGTCATTTCTGTTCCCCAGGTGATTCTAATGATCAGGTAAGGCTGAGACCCACAGGTACAGAGGAAAGCACAAAACGGGTCCTCAAAGTGTGGTCCCTGGAGCAGCAACATCAGCGTCACCCGGGAACTTTTCTCAGGCAGATTCTTAAACCTGATCTCACACTGACTGAGCCGGAAACCCTGGAGCTAGGGCCCAGCAGTCTGTGTTTGAACCAGACCTCTGGGGGTCCTGAGATCCACTGAAGTGTGAGAAGCACACTCTGTCGAAGGTTGCAGGCAAGAGAACCTGGAGTCTGGACCTGGTTCTAGATCTAGTTGTAGAATAGCTCTGCGACGAGGGGAGGGAGGTGCAAATCATTGAACTTCTCTGACCCTCAGTCTCTTCAGCTGTGAAAAGAGTAGGTGGGATTAGGTGAGCTCAAAGGTTACCTATGATGTTAGTCTATCATCTGTGCACACGAAAGCTAACAACGTCTTTATAATATACTTTTTAAAACTCTGTATTTTTATATAATAGAACCAGAACATAATCACTGTAGGAGGCTCAAAATATACATGAACGAATAAAGAAGAAAATAAATGTCAATTAAAATTTCTCCACCTGGAGAGAACTGTTGCCCCCTCCCCAGTTGTTTGGTGTGTTGGAGATATTTTGGTGTTTTTCCTTCTGATATTTCTGCATGCATCTACTTACAAAACTGAAATCATGGTTCAAGAGCCTGCTTCTCACCTACCATTATATCAGGGGCATATCCCTTCATCACTAAAAGTGATTTTAATCATCTTTGTTAGTGTCTACCTAACGTACAAACATTACATGTTTATACCATAATGTATTTAACCTTTCCCCTGTCATGGATGTTTAGGCCTTTTCTCAGTTCTTGTTATTATGATGATGAATATCTATCTACCTACCTATTAATTCTGTGTCTGAAGACCTTCTTAAGAGAATCCTAGAACTAGAATCATTGGATCGATGCACGTGAGGCATTTGATACATTGCCAACTTTTTCCCCCAGCAATGGGCCACTTCTTAAAAACACCGTCAGTCTGCTGGCGAGCTGTCCTCATGACACCCTCACCAGCATCACTAATATTGATTTTCATTTCATATACTGCCACAAGGCAGCAGATGCCTACATCTACAGGGTAATATTGGTAGCACGGGTATAGCTCAGGCTTTCAGCACCCAAGGGGGGACTCAGACTCAAGAGATGGAAGTGAGAGGGGCCCCAGGAGGACTAGGAGACTGTCTTGGGGTTGATGATGACACTTTCAAAAAGCCCTCCTTAAAATGTACCACAGGGGGCTTCCCTGGTGGCGCAGTGGTTGAGAGTCTGCCTGCCGATGCAGGGGACGCGGGTTCGTGCCCCGGTCCGGGAAGATCCCACATGCCGCGGAGCGGCTGGGCCCATGAGCCATGGCCGCTGAGCCTGCGCGTCCGGAGCCTGTGCTCCGCGATGGGAGAGACCACGACAGTGAGAGGCCCACATACTGAAAAAAAAAAAAAAAAAAAAAAAGTGCCACAGGAATTTACGTGAAGTCTATGGAAGGATTGCAGATGGATGGTAAATCACCTTTTCTAGAAGTTGGTACTAAAAAGGCAGACTGTTGTGGTCCCCAGAGGCCAAGATGTGGGGCTGCCTGAAGCCAGGTGGAGAAGGGGCCTTTGATTAGACGAGCTTCTGAGGTCCCCTATGGATTTAAGATGCTAGATTACTAAAGTCAGAGAAGAGAGAAGGGTGTCCTTTCTTGCACCATCCTGGGCACTTTATACGTACACATGCACCCCAACGGGCTTCGTTTCCCCATGTTTTCCTGCCCAGTGACCCATTCGTGCTTCCTTGTCTTCATCTGACAAACTTCCACTGCCGTCTCATTACCTGATTCTTTCTTGGATACAGGATCCTAATCATAGAGACAAAGAAGAGTGAGATGCCATGCATAGAAAATAGAATCCAACCCTTATTTATAAAAAAGGAAAAGGGAAGTGGTGAGCTTATGTCACCATTTATTTATAGCCCCACCTACTTCCAGAAGTATCTTAAGTCATGGCTGCTTTGGCAGAGGACTCAGGGAGAAAAAAAGTCTCCTCTTTAAAAACCAGACCAGGGAGCACCAGCCCTGAGTTGTTAACAGGTTAACAATGGGGAAGAGAGTAATTCTGGCATTTAATTCCTGAATATTTTAAAATGTGAACTTTATTTGGATGAGAGGTAGTTTAGAGGGTGGTTAAAAGCATAGATTTACTGTTATCCCCAAAAGAACTGGCACAGGTGTTCAAACAAAAACTTGTTCGAGAATATTCTTAGCAGCACTATTCACAATAGCCAACAGGTGAAAACAACCCAAATGTGCGTCAACTGGAGAACGGATAAACAAAACGTGGCACATCCATACAATGGATTATTATTAAGCAATAAAAAGTAATAAAGTACTGATAGATGCTACAGCATGGATGAATCTCGACAACAAGCTAACTGAAAGAAACCAGGCACAAGAGACCATACACGGCATGATGGCATTTACATGAAGTATTCAGAATAGGCAAATCCACAGAGAAAGCAGATTAGCCATTGCCAGAGGCTGGAGGGGGAGGGGAATGGTGAGTGACTGCTTAATTGGGTAAAAGGTTTCATTTGGGGTGATGGAAATGTGCTGGAACTAGATAGTGGGAATGATTGCAGAACTTTGTGAATGTATGTAATGCCACTGAATTGCTGAATTATACACTTTTAAATTGTTAAAATGGTAAATTTTATGTTATGCATATTTTATCACACACACAAAATAAACTTATTCTTGGGCGGTGGGCGGGGGGAAGCATAGACTTAGTCAGTTGTGCCCAGGTTCTAATCTCAGCTCTACCATTTACCAGCTGTATGACCTTGGGCAACTCACTTAAACCCTCAGTTCCCATTTCCTTTCAAAGTGGGGGTAACTGTAACAGTACCTACCTCAGAGGGTTATAAATCTTAAATAAGCCAACATATGCACTTAGGCATATATAAGCATTTGCTTAGCATAATACCTGGCACAGAGGAAGCACGCTGTAAATATTTGTGGTATTAATCTAACCCTGGTATTCTCAACTGGGGGCAGTTTTGCCTCAGGAGAAAATGGCAGTGTCTGGAGAGATTTGTGATGTCACAATTGGGGGATGCGACTGGCATCTAGTGGGTGGAGGTCAGAGATGCTGCTACCTATCCTACAATGCACAGGACAGCTCCTCCACAACTAAGAATTATCCGGCCCCAAATGTCAGTAGTTCCAAGGTGGACAATCCCTGATTTAAACGGAGCATGTCGGGACATGTGCTTCATCTAATGAATATATGAATAAAAATACGTCAGATAGAAATTTTTGTTCGAAAAAGACTGCCAGCCTGTCTCTGTGTATAGACAACATGTGTTAGACTTTGTGAGGATATAAAAGAAACCCAGCCTCAGTCCTGGAGGGGCTTGGTTAAGAAGAGCTCTGTGTGTGGAGGGCTGTTTAAGAGGGAAGTTTTTACCAAGAGACTTTTGTCATCATTTTTCCTTTAATAAGAGGTGATCTGGGGTCCTCCACACTTCTCACAATAATGCTTGCTCAAATGATAACAGTTCCCTATAAAGACGCATCTTAAGTGAGTGAACAGTGTCTGTTCACATATCTGAATGTGTCTTGTGTTTGGGTAAATTCTATTGAACAAATATCTGAAAAAGAAATCACTGTCAGAAATAAAAATTACTTGTTATAAGTACAGGCACAGACACACAAAAAAATATTAAATCTTCTTGTATTCAACCATCCACACACCAAAAGGTAAAGGAGACCCCTTTTGCCCACTTTCCATTTAAAGAGTTATTTTATCAGATTCCAAAACCATATATCCATATACTTAGTCTAGTTTGGATCACAGAATATCTTCTTACACAGAATGACTCGCCATCAAAAGGTCTGTCTTGATTTGCTAGCAGTGAGGTTTGGGAAAGGGACCCTTATTCCTCCTCTCTGTCCTTTTGCCTTTAGGCTAAGCATTGGAAGACTGTTAAAGGCATGCCAAACCTTCAGTCAATCCCTGTGCGTGGCAGATGTCCTTTAGGATTGGGCGATGGGAAGGAGGGCTAAGGAGTGTGGTGGAGACCATGAGGAGGGCAGACCCCTGGAGGTTCACACCCTTGGAAGCTAAAGCATGGGGATGCATGGGGCAAGAGACCCCACTCCATGCACCACCTTTGCACACCTTCCTCCATAACTCTGGTTACCTGTACGTATAAGTGCTTTCGACAGCTTATTTAGTGCTACTATGGCAGGGAATCTTACTAGACCCTCTTGGAGGAGGAAACAAAGGTGAACCAGACATAGAACATGTCACACAGAGTTCTCAATACGGCAGACCATAAGACCTGTTATAAATCACTCTAGTAAAGTGATAAGTGCAATAAGAAAAATGTGGGGAAAACACTATGGGATTCCAGAGGAAAGTGTTTGCCTACAGTGGGGAGTCTGGAGAAGTCTTTTTGGAGAGGGTGGCATCTGAGTTCAAATGTGAACATTGGTGGATATGTAGATGTGGAAATGATGCTGGAAAATGCTAAAGGACAGAGCAAACTACCAAGGTGGGAAGTTGACTATGTCGGAGAAGAAGATTTGTAGCATTTGTGGCAGGGAGTATAGGGAAATAAATAAGATGGATAGATGAGCTCATGAAAAACCCACAATGCGAGGACGCAGTCAAGCCACGGGGAATCACTGACATTTTCTGAGCAGAGGTGGAGTGGTGACTGGACTAAGGCAGCTGTTGTGCAGCTGTGTATAAGGTGGACTGGGGAGATATCAAGGGTCTGAGTTATTGTGAGGCAAGAATACTAAGGAGAGGCCAGACTTGGCCAATATTTCAGATAAAGCATTTGGCAAGACAAAGTGAAGGAGGCAGCCCTGTACGGCTTACCTAGGCGCTTGGACATGGGGTTCAGAAGCACGGGTGCTGGATGCAGATGTTTTGGGCTCTAGTCCTTGCTCTGCTGCTTAAACCCACTGCATGTCCCTGAGATACCTCTTGATGTCATCATCTCTTCATCCACAAAATGGAAATAAAAGTCTTGTTTTACGTACTCATAAGAAGAGTAAATGAGTAAGTGCACTTAACACATTCTGAATCTCGTCTGGCATAACGTAAGTTAATGTGCTCAAAAGTCCAATGTAAAAGTTGGCTGTTTTTTTTTTTTTTTTTTTTGGCGGTACGCGGGCCTCTCACTGTTGTGGCCTCTCCCGTGCGGAGCACGGGCTCTGGACGCGCAGGCTCAGCGGCCATGGCTCACGGGCCCAGCCACTCTGCGGCATGTGGGATCTTCCCTGACCGGGGCACGAACCCGTGTCCCCTGCATCAGCAGGCGGACTCTCAACCACTGCGCCACCAGGGAAGCCCTTGGCTGTTATTATTATTGAAAGTAAAAAGAGGATGAAATGAGAAGATGGACTTCTGAACCAAGTTGGAATGACAGTAATTGCCAGGAATAAAGAATTACACAAGGAAAAGATTGATCTTTTATTACTCTCCCCAAGGCTGCTTGGAGGCGCTGGAACATGGGGCCACACAGAGGATGGGGTGAGATTCATGGACAGTCCCATCTACATCATGGTCCAACCATCTATGTCCTTGTTTTCTAGTTCCAAAAGCATTGCTCTTACTGTCTGGCACTAGCTGCATTAAACTTTGCCAACAGATTAGGAGTACTCCTAAGACATAATGATTTCCTCACTTCTATTAATGCAGAGACCTGGGACCAGAAAACCAGGGTCCCAAGGGAGACCATCAAACAGATGCTTTTAAGAGCAAGGAGAGCATTAGCTTGGATACTAACAGAATTAACACGGAAAAAATTTTTTTAAAGAAAAAAACTATGATGTTTTGGTTTTAGTTAAGGAATCTTGTCTTTGTATGGAGGGAGCTGTTTGTGGTTGGGTCGGGGGAAGATGGGGGTATCCAAAATAAGAGGCAGGATGGGAGCAAGACATCCTGCCTCTTATTTTGAAACTCTGACTGCAGAAACCAGAGCTGAAATGCTATACCATTCTCTTATGCCTCATTCAGTGGTCAGACTGTTCTAATTTAATGCGTGCATAAGAATAAAAATTAAGCTTTCCAGTGCTGGGGCAGATTTTTTTTTTTAAAAAAAAGAGACGCAGGCTTTATCCCCTATAAGATTAAACATTAGGGTTTAAAGGTTTAATCTGCTGGAATTCAGCCCAGGATGGGGTTCAGAGCCCCAGAATAATTGGATACAGCCTCAGGCTTTGAACATCAGAGCTGGTTGGGGGTTGTGTGTGTGTGTGTGTGTGTGTGTGTGTGTGTGTGTGTGTGTGTGTGTGTGTGTGTGTGAAATATGCTAAGGAGTGTTTGAGGTCTCTCCTTGGCAATGAGCTGTGGCAGGAGGAATAAAGCTGCCTGCCCCTGCCTCCTGCATTGGTTCCTCTGTGGCTAACTGGATACAGCTTCTGGGGGGTGCCACGCTCATGAATGTGTGCTATTGTTCCAGGCACACGTCGGCCTTAAGAAATAGCACAAAACAAAACAGGCCCGTCCTTATTCAGATGCAGAGCCCCCTCCATCACTCAAAGCGGCCCTTCCAGGTCACATGCCCGAGGCCTCTGCAGACAGGACACAGCTGCCTCTAATCTGCTGCCTAACATTTGCCGCGGTTCAAAAAACCTGACAGCTCTGAGCTTCCCGAGGCTCCGCAGAGGAAGCTAGAAAGATCTGGGGTCCGGGCACTATGTTCTCCGAGGAACTGTGGCTGGAAAATGAGAAAAAGTGTGCTGTGGTTCGCAAGCCTAAGCAAGGCAGGAAACGCCAGGAGCTTCTGGCCGTGGCCTTGGGGGTGAAGGTGGGAGTCAAAGGCAGCTTTCTTTGGCCCCCTCTCAAACTCTTTGCCTGTCCACAGATCTCCTCCCTGGTCCGAAGGGCCGCCCTCTCACACAACGACAACCACTTCAACTATGAGAAGACACACAACTTTAAGGTAAGGGAGCCTCTGCTTTCTTTCTTCTGTTATAAAAGGGCAGGTAGAGAGCTCCAGTTTATGCTTTCCACCTGGTCTTTGATGGTAAAGTAACGAGACGGCAAACTCCTCTGCTTTCCACATTTAGTTACTCGCTTTGAATCAAATCAAACGGGAGATTTCAGAAAGCAGTTTTGCTCAACGCTGATGCTTAGAAACACCTATATGTATGTTAACTTAGCTCCGGAGAACTGGGCCCATTTCCTCCTCACATTCCCACGTCCAATGAAAGAAAAACAGAGCATGCCCAGTCTTTGGCATTTAGAGCTCATCTGGTGAATATCAAGCAGTACTTTTCCGCTGGGAGTAGCAGTAAAGAATATTGTTATCTCTGAGCAAGCGAAAACAGTTGCCCGTTTCACATTGTGTGTTTTGTCTTTTGTTTTCGGGGATGCTAGCTCTTTTGGTTTATGTGTAGACAGCTGTGAAAGCAAATGACGACAGGAGATACCATCCAGTAGCTTTTGTCTGTGCTCTGGGTGCAGGGGGCACCCTGGCAGCCTTACCAATCTCCTTCTGGTCACAGCCTTGGTCCTGCTCACCAGCCCAAACAAAAAGATACGGAGAGCTGGTGGCGGTTTAAGTGGATTTTCCCATGTGAATTTATAAACTGGAAATACTGCTATCTTCATTTCAGACTAGCAGTTGTAGAAACGGCCTGCCGTCAGAAAATTACACCTCTTTCCTTTGCCCTGATGTGTTTTCCAAGAAACTCTGGGAGGAGATTCTGATGCCAAATTGCCTGGCTTGAGATGCCATTGAGTTCAGGAGAGACAGGACAGCGCTAGAGGTTTTACCCCAGCAAATGGGCTGACAGTCTGGAAGTTGGAGAGAGCGGAGATGAGGGATCCAGGAAGAAAAGAAGAGACAGGGGCAGCTAAATGTAAACTGTATTCTCTTTTAAAAACTCGTTTCCCTTAGGGCCGGTAGCCCGAGTAACAACTGGAACTAGATAACCCTTTGTCAGAAGTGACCGGGGAGACCTAGTTTTTTCTGTTGCTTTCCTATCCTTCCTACAGACAGATGTGTGTCTATTAAATATACATTTGTGTTAGTTTGGTCTGTTTGCCCTGCTTCTGTTTTTAGAAAGCAAGCAGCTCAGGCATTTGCATGCTATAATTGACCTGAGGCGTGGAATTTATTCAGCTCTCCATATTTAGCATGAGGGTGAAGAATTGCATTAGATAGGTCTTCATCCATGCCAAGGCTTTCGCTATGTCTCTCATCACTGAATAGTGACAGGTCTAATTTGGGGCATCACTGAGTAGAGACGGGTCTAATTTATGTTTTTTTCTCTTTCCTCTCTTTACCCTAATTTTTTTTTTTTTTTTCTTTTGTATTGTTTTGACTTCTGGCAGAAATCCCTGACTTTTTGCGTCCTATAGATGCGCTACCATGAATGGTAGGAGGGATCTTGGCCTTGCAAATTTTTTTTCCTTCCTCTTGAAAATTCTGATTCTTTTGGCTTTGAGGTACAACTGGAATTGTGCCCTACGCAGTTATGTGTTTACACGGGCTAGCTTCTCTCTGTAGATACTCTGTCTGAGTTGGTGTGAAAAATACCCAAGTGTATTTAGTTGACTGATAGTTTCAAAACTAATTTCAGTCCTTTTAAATCTTAGATCTCTGCATGGGACATAAACACATTTAAAACAAAACGTTAGTTGAATCTTATTTTCTTAAATAGTTCTGTTGCTAACATGAACTGTATTAATTATTTATCACTAAAAAACACCAACAGCTTTTTAAATGTTTGCTTTAAAAGTCAGTATCTATTAACTATATCTATTAACAATATCTCTTCTAACTTACTGCTATTAAAAGAAGAAAAGGCAGAGAACAGACAGGTCGTTAGAGGGGAATAGACAAGCCAGACAGGAGCGTTTCTCTTCCGTGTTTTAAATAGACATCTTTGAGACATAACAGACCCTTGAGTCGCTGTGTCAGTTGACTGTGGCTTTCAATGGTACTGCTTGTGCCACTGTCCTTAAGAATGAGTGGCTGAGGCAGGAGGAGGGATGGCTCTTTCTGTCACTCCTTTCCCCATCCCCGCCTCATTCAGCCCTCTCCTCACCCCCCAACCAACTTTAAGTGGGAACTCTGCATGGTCTGTAGAAGAACATTCTAAAAGCAGGTCCCTGCTATAAATAGAGCAGTGGGGTTTTAGTAACATGCCACTGACCTAACAGAAGAAAGAAAGGTCTTATCAAAGGCCCCTGACATCTGCTTGGAATCTGTTTTATATCTTAAATTTGCAGTAAGTTTTTATTTATATTAACTTCTAGTAGGCTTTGTTCTGAAACTTTCTTGATTTGTAATTTGGGTTATTATTGGAGGGTATTATGTGTCTGGCATAGAGAAAGTGTTTAAAAAGAACAAATAATCACATTTTCATGCTTATCAACAGATGAGCCTTGCAAGGCTCTGTCTGCACTCTCGCCTAGAGGCCTCCTACCAGAGAGTCAATCTGCCAGCAGATCTTGATGCCTCACTTCAGAACAGGATTTTCTGCCCCAGTCAGGACTATTCCCCGGGTAAAAAGCCCTCTCCTCACTCTCCCCAGGAGCTTCATCACAAGCAATGAATAGATAACCTATAATGAAAAGGATCTGAAAAAGAATACATACGTATATATATACACACATATATATATAAAATATAACCGAATCACTTTGCTGTACACCTGAAACTAACACATCTTTGTGAATCAACTATACTTCAAATTAAAAAAAAAAATCCAATACTTACAATTTTAAAAAAGAGCAATGAATGGAAACTCCTGACACAGTACAGGTTGGAACCCCTCCCGCTGTGCTCTTTGAGAAGGCTTCCTGTCACTGCTCCTGAGGGCATATCTACTGCCCTTGCTTTCCAAACAAAGCGTGTCTAGGAAAAGCTGAAATTCAGCTCTGGAAACAAAAGGTTTCGGAAGCAAATTAAAGTTGCGCCTCATTTCATGCAGTAATTATATACTTTTCAACACTGTATACAAATGCGATTGTTGCTGATTTAAATCCTAAATTCTCAGGATTACTTGTACATACTAGGAACTAAGAGTAGTTGTTGAAGGAATGATGACATTAGCAGACTCCTCTCTAGAATGAAAACTGTTTGATATATAGAAAAGCCATTTTGTTATTGAACGTGTTTTATGTCCGCATCTCTGTTTATCCATGGGACTGAAAGAGGCACTCTCTCGTAGGTAGACTAGCTCTCTTTTTAGAGGATCTGCCCTAAGAACACCTTATGTCTGAGCTCTGAAACCCTCGAGAACTCTGCAGCCCCATCAGTCTGGATAACTGTCCTTCCTTCCCCACTTAGCACAGTGATGAGGTAGCTGTGGCCAGCTTGGTACTCCTGGCCACAAAGTGCTCTTTGGCAAGGACCTTAATTCTCTGAGCATCAGTTTCCTCATCTGTAAAATGGGAGTGCTGTAAGGTTTAAAGAATACATGTAAATCAGTCAAGGTCACTGGCACCCAGTAAGGTTGGCTACTATTATTACTTTATTGTTCATCTTTTCGTGTCTCTCATTTTTCTTGAGTTTTGATGTTTAGCTTTCTCTGTCTCTGTATTTCTTATTTTCTACCTTCACTTCTTCCTGTCCTTTTTTTCTATCATCTCTTTCTTCTTCTCAGCACGATGTAATTAAAAAATGAAAGAACATTCCAGGCAGTGCAAAGGACATGAGTCAGAACTTGGAATTAGAAATGAGCCAAGGGTGAACAGGGTACAGGGAAGTTACCATCCAGGAGAGAGAGTTGCTCACTGCACATCTGGAGAGTCAGCTGGGGCGGGTCGGGTGGCCACAGCCTGCTGACCCATTGGCACTTTGTGTGCTTAGCCCACTCACGCTCTCAGCCTTCCCAATCTGCATGTGTGTGTACATCACTCACTCCTTTTCCTGAATTCTCTCCCTCCACCCAGGTACTTCAGGGGCGCTCTTCTCTCCCTATATGCAATATGCACGGAGAGCAAAGGTCCAGAAAGTTCTAAACGTTAAAGAGCAGAACCCGATCCTGACCTCACCTCACCAATCCCACCAATCCCTCCCCCAGCCCTCCCCCAGGCCTCCCCTGTCCATCTTCCCTTCAATCCTCTTCTATCCCCATCCATCCCTTTCCCAACCCTCTGCCAGCTTTACTTTCATCCATAGCATTGATCACCAGCTGACATTGTACACATGTATTTATGTGTTTGCCTTCCCCTTATCAGAAAGAAAGACCCTGCTGGGTGGGGGAAAAGGGGTGGAGATAGAGACTTTTGTCTGTTGTACTTCCTGCAGAAATCCCAGTGTCTCAATCAGGGCCTGGCCCAGAGCCGACTGTCAGTGAATATGTTGACAGGATGTGTAGCAGGTATCTCCTGACCCTGCCTACCTAAGCTTGCACTTTCCCTCCTCACTCCCCGTCCCACAGTTTGCCCTCATTCGGGGCTTGTTGTGCTCCAGTCCTTCCAGGTGGTGGGTAGCGGTCCTTGCCAGGGTCACCAACAGTGCTACCCGGTATCTTATATGCAGGCAAGCGGGGGAGACACGTGCCCAGTTTACTCCTATTGTCCCAGCTTCCTGTGTGGTGACTCTCAAAAGTGGCCTTGACTGGGCTTAAGTTAAACGGTTGCCAACTTGCCCTTTTACGTCCCCCCCTCTCCACAGACGAGGCTGCACCAGCAGAATCCTTTTCCTGCAGTGCACTGTGTGTACCTGCGTGCTCGTGCAGCACCTCCCACCCCTAAGATTCTGGGGGCCAGGACAAGAAGTCCAGGAGGCTGAGGCTGTGTGGCAGGGTGTGGCAGCACCACGACCTCCCAGTTTGGGTTTTGTGGCTCCTTGACGGTTTCTGTGCCTATCATCAGTTTCTGCATTCTTATCAATCTGGTGGTCATTTGCTTTGCAACAAGCCATGTTTGCTTCCCACGTGCAAACCCCTTGCTTTTCCTCATCTTTGCTGGCCTCATAAAATGTGCCAGCACTTCACCCCCAATATCTTGCCCGCCCTGCATTCTCACGGGCATGCAGGGGTCCCTGCCTGTCCTGGTCCCGCTTCCGTGTGCCTGGGGAAAAGGGTGGTTGGATTTCGCACCTGCATTTTGGCACAGGCAGAAATCACTTCAGAAGTGGTTGTGAGTTTTATTTTGTTTCTTTTGTTTAATAATCAGAAGAGGCTGTTTTGGCAGAAGCAAGTCCGGAAGGAACAATTCAGGGAAAGGCTAACTTCATCACCTTGAATATAAAATGAGGGACTCAGAGTGAGACTGGAATAAATAGGCTTGGAAATACTGGGCTTTATGAAGAAAATAAGGCTTCTGCTCTCCAAGTGCTATGAAGATGAGTCATTTTTATCTACTGTAGCTTGGCTCCCCCGTTATAGTTATTAGAAACCCCTTATTTTCAAATAATAGAACCCTTGGAAACCATCTTAAGTGAAATAATAGGCAGGCCTCATAGAGCCCCCAAGGGACTGCTCAGGACTCAGGCAGGGAGGAAGCAGGAGCTGGGGGTACACCTGGACCCACTGTCTCCTTCTCTACTCCCTCCCTCCCTCCCTCTCTTCCATTCTCTCCCTCCCTTCCCATCATTTCATTGCTTTCTACTCTCATTGTTCTCTCCCTGCACAAAAATATCTTAGTCCATGTGGTCTGCAGGATATGGCTGATGGTAACTCCCTGGTTTACATATTACGAAGACCAGCCACAAAATCCCAATTCTAAATTTCCAGAGAGAGAATCGGAATAGCCTGACTCAGACCAGGTGTCTACTATGCTCAGATAACTCTGGCCATGGAGGTCACCCCCTCCCCGTAAATACATGGATGGGGCTATAGGATGTCTGGAGGATGGATGGTACCCAGGTTATGTGTGAATTGTAACTCCCAGCTAGATAGCCTGGAGATGTCAGCTGTAATCCTTTCCTCCTTGTTTTGAAGAATTCCACTTAAAGTTTCACATCAAAGTCCAAATCTTTCCACTGGGTTCTGCTTGAAGGAGGTCACGAAGCTACTCTGAGCCTCGATGTTATTATTAATATCAGTATCTGAGAGCCTGGGCATTCTGCAGCACAAGTTAGTCTTGTCATCTGTTTGGGTATAAGGAAGAGTCTCTATTCTTTTAGTTCCATCTTTTACAAAGTGTACCCATTGCTGTTGTGCCATTTTGGAGCTAGGACTAGCCCTCAGCAAACCTGGGAAGTAAATGAGGTTTGTGTCTGGCAAACTCTCCACCCTCTTGCCCTGGATTGGTTCTCCTGCCCCCCTTCCATTGCTCCTATCTGCCAAGTTACTCCATGGAACCACCCTGCTGAGACCTGCCAGCCCTAGTTTCTAGATCTTAGCTTCTCCTTCTCCATGTCATCTGGAGGTTTTGCATTCTACAAATTGGCTACACATGAGGGTTAATTTGAAATATCACCTGTTTCCTGACAAAGCAACCTGGTAGGTTGCACGAAAACCCTTTCTTCTTTGATTCACCAAGGGCTTGTTCATGAAAATGACAGCTGAATTAATCTAGTAGTCGTGTTTTAAATGAGTCCTCTTGAGACAAGCGGCACAATGCCTTTCTGCAATGGAATTTCATTCATGGCAGGGATTTTGGCCAAGCGAGGAAACAAGTTTTGGACAAGGCTCTCACATAGGTGAGTACCTTCTCTGCCTGCCAGGGTCTGACCTAAAGCTTATCTTATACCTCCTTGGCATGTTTTTATGTAAATACTGGGACACTGTCATTGTAAATCCTTTACAAACCAGCAGAGCCTGGTAGAAAGAAAATAGGCTTTGACAGCTAACCCAACAGAGACTCCTTGCTTAGGCCACACACCCGGCAAGTGGCTTGGCCAAGGTGTTCCACAAATGTAAATCATTTACTAACAAGTCTGGCCCATATAAAATGGTCAGTTGTTACTAATTTTATGTTGAGTTTTTTTTATGCCAGGGAACATTTCATTCCAAGGGACTATTCTAAATGACTAAATGGCTGATTCTGGCTTTTTAAATCTAGAGAAATACTCCTTTTGTGTTTTGTGGAGAGAAAAAAAAACACCAGTGATCACTGTACGTATTAGTTGGGTATAAGATCTAAGAAGAGCTAACTATTTAGACATTCTTTTTTTTTATTCAGCAAATACAGACTGAGGGCCAATTATGTGCCAGGCACTGCCAGGTACAAGAAAGATGGTGGTGACGTAAGAATGTGAGCTCTTGGGCTTCCCTGGTGGCGCAGTTGTTGAGAGTCCGCCTGCCGATGCAGGGGACGCGGGTTCGTGGCCCGGTCCGGGAAGATCCCACATGCCGCGGAGCAGCTGGGCCCGTGAGCCATGGCTACTGAGCCTGCGCGTCCGGAGCCTGTGCTCCGCAACGGGAGGGGCCACAACAGTGAGAGGCCCAAGTACCACCAAAAAAAAAAAAAAAAAAACAGAATGTGAGCTCTTCCCCTGCTAGGTGGTTCTCAACCAGAGCAGTTTTGCTCCCCAGGGGACATTTGGCAATGGAGACATTTCTCATTCTCATGACTGGCATCTAGCAGAGGCCAGGGATGCGGCGAAACATCCTACAAGGCCCAGGACAGTCCCCACCACAAAGAGTTATCGGCCCCGATGTCAGTAGTACCAAGGCTGAGAAAACTTGCAGTTGACAGTGGGGGCCCTGGCGGTCTTGGAGCGAAGAAGTGTCAAAGGATGTTGGTGCTGATGCCCTCATCAACCTGAGAGGAAGTCAGCCAGCATAAGGATATCTCATTATATGCAATGGGGAGAATCCCAAAACGCTTTGTGGCAGTCAGTGTTTTAGAAATGAAATCCTGTTTTAAATGTACTAGAACAGCTGCTGAATAGACGCATCTGGTGGAGGGGTGGGGGAGGGGTCAGTGGTGCCACGGTGGAGAAACCCGGCTGTCCCACGGCGTCTGCTCAGCAGCCCTCACAGGAAAACCCAGAGTCTTCAGTCACAGGCCCAGTGATTTCCCCTTGGCTATTTCCCTACATCTGAAAAGGTTCACTTCAAGGCCAGTATTTCATCTGATCTTGTAAGAGGGAAAAGTCCAAAGTTTAACCTAATTTCTCACACAAGTTCAATGTCACATGATGATGGGAAATGCAGTCGATTATAGGAAAAACCCTTGGCTGAGATCAGGAGGGCAAGTGCTGCTGACCATCTGGGTGACCGTGGACAAGCCACCTGTCCTCCAGCCGCCCAGGTAGCTGGGCAAAAGCTAGACTAGATGAGCCCCAAACCCAGAGACTTGTAGCTGAAAATGACTTTAGCCATCTCCAGCCCCTTCTTCTCTGCATAGAAAGCAGCTAAGAAAAAATTGCCTTTGATCCAGAGTCCTTTTCATATCAAAGTAAAAGAATAAAGTTCTCATTTTATTAGGAGTAATAAAAATGACAAACTGAGGTGATGTGGTTTTAGTCTATACCCGTGACTCTCTATCAAGGTTACTTTGTCCCCAAGAGCATATTGGGCAATCTCTGGAGACATTTGTGGTTGTTCCAGCTGAGGGGTTGCTACTGGCATCTAGTGGGTAAAGGCCAGGGATAATGCTAACTGTCCTACAATGCGCAAGGACTTATCCAGCCCAAAATGTCAATAGTGCCAAGGTTGAGAAACGCTGATGTGCACTGACAAGGAAAAGCAAAATTTCTCAACTGTAGCACATCGTAAATAGCACTTTCTGTTTCTTATGGTCTAGAACCTGGGCTGAGCTGATTATACACTTGGGCGGTGTCTACACTGACCCATCAAAACATATTTGTTATGAAACCACCAGAGAATACTGCTTTCCAGATTCAGCAGATGTGAGACAAATAACATCCTGCTCACTTAGAAAGTCAAGTTGGGGGATACTTGCTAAACGCCTGAGATTTTTCTTGACAACTCTTCTTGCTCTTGTTTTTCCTAAGTGGCTATTCCTGGGCTATTTGTCAAACAGACTTTATCTCCTGTAATATCATCTTTTTCTGTTTGGTGTGGTTTTTGAATTCCAGGCAGACCAGGCCCAGCATAATAGTCTTGGACAGACATTCTTCCTGTCTGGGGTATTTTCTTCCTGTCTGGGGTATTTTAGTTACTGCCCTAAAGTTTGCAAAATGTTCTTTTTTCTGAAAAGATACTCTTGAAAATCAATAAACTTCAGAGAATGGAAAAAACTGATCAGTGACTTTTCAAGATATGGGGCATTTCATTGGGAGAGTAAACATAATAACTCAATCCGAAATAAAATGGATCCAGAGAGCGTACCCTCAGCATTTACATATAGCCTCCTGTCTAGAGATTGTCCTTGTGAACCCAAAAGAAAATTGAACGATATATCAGCCGTGAAAATAAACGTCGCATCACAAAGCGGAAATTAGGCAGTGGACCTAAAATAATGTTTAACTAACTTTACATTGCCTTGTGTCCCCATTTTGCTATATTTCTGGGGAATGTGTATTTGTGGGGACAATAAGTGGAGCTATTTGCTATTCAGAAATGTCTGCCTGCATTTGTTTGGCTGAAGAAATGAGATGGAAGGCAGTGGGGAAACACTGATGGGAAAGGTTGTTGGTAAATATGAGCAGGGCTAATAAGCATTAAATGTAATCTTGATATGCTTAATTATTTTTTAAAATATGGCAAGAAGTGAAATTTTAGAAAATCTGTGATTAGCGTATCCTGTATTTCCTGAAGCATCCGGTAGACCAGTTTCCATTTTGTCAATGTATGGTAAACACTGTGGCTACTCTCCTAATTCCTAAATATTGCATTTTTATTTTTACCCCAAGGCATGTTATTTCCCATGTGATTTCTTCATCCATTGGAGGTGTTCCAGATAAGAATTTTGCCACTCCTTTTTTTTTTTTTTTTTTTTTTTTTTTTGCATGACCTACACGAAAAGAATGCCTTTAAAAAGCCAAACCCACCTTCACTGGCCTTTGGTTGTGCTGTTTCCTCTTCTTGGAATGTTCTCCCCGAGTATCTGCCTCTCCAGGTCAACGTCATCAGCTCCCCATAAGCCTAATCTTTCCCAGTCTAGTGAACTCCTATCCATCCTTCAAAAACCCAGTTCAAATACCTCTTTCCCCAGCCTTCTCAGGAAGAATTTATTATTCTCTCCAGTATCCTACCATAGGATAATTATTTATGTTGCCTGTTTATTCTTGTAGATGAGATCCTTGAGTGCAGGAAGGTTTTGCTCCCCTGATCTATTTTGACTTTGTTATCCAAGGACTAGTATAGTGCCAGGTTAAAAGTAGGCAATCAGCATGTAAGTATTGAATAAATGAGTGAATAATGAGTGGGTGAATGGGTGGATGAACTAGGAAATAGTTCCCCTCTCTGACATCCTTCCCGCACCACTTTGTAATGCCATTTCTGAGATATACCAAGTATCCATATATGTGTGATGTGGTTTCTGATCTTTCCACTGTGAACCACTGGTCTGTTTGTCCATCCTGCATGGTGTTTTACTTTTTTTTTAAACTATATAAGTCTTGATATATAGTCAGATGTGTTTTCTTATGTTCTTCTACTTACTCAAAATTATCGTCGCTATTTCTTTC